>NC_141687.1:1257784070-1258984070 GCF_964263255.1 Lissotriton vulgaris | reverse complement strand
ACACTACCCCATTGGGTGATTGTCACTTACAATATTAATTATGTTATCAATATATTTGTAAATATTCTAAGTGCCGTACTGACTTCCTACCACTCGACAGACACCTCCTTTTTCCAAAAGCATATCTACAGCAAGACGCTTTTATATTACCATAGATCTTATTGCAAACATTTCTTCTTTGATTTATGTCAAGGCACCTGCTGTGCTACTTGCCAAATGTGCCTCTAGAGTCAATAATTTTGTAATTTTAGCATAATTTATGTAGGAAGAATTAAAACACCAAATACATGTAGCACTTGTTGGGCTGCTCTTTCTCTCTACACTCTTTTATGATCAATCAATCAATCAATCAGGAGTTTGTTAAAGCTCAACTACTCACCCGTAAGGGTCTCAAGGCGCTAGGGGTGGGGGGGTGCAGGTTCCATTCCATCAAGGAGGGGGTCTGTCGAAGAGCCAGGTTTTGAGGTTTCTTGCGAAGATGGGGAGCGATGTTGTCTGTCTGAGGTGGAGCGGAAGGGCGTTCCATGCTTTGGCCGCGAAGAAGGAGAAGGAGCGGCCTCCCGATCTGGTCTTTCTGGTGTGGGGGACCTCGGCGTAGGAAAGCTGGGCTGATCGTAGGGTCCTTTGGGGTGCATGGAATTTGAGCCGGCTGTTCAGGTATGCTGGTCCGGTGCCGTGGAGGGCCTTGTGTGCGTGGGTGAGCATCTTAAAGGTGATTCTCGCCGCGACGTGGAGCCAGTGGAGTGTGCACAGGTGCTGGCAGATGTGGCAGTGTTTTGGCAGGTTGAGGACCAGTCTTGCGGCGGCATTCTGATTTTCTGTAGCTTGCGGATGAGGTTTTTGTTTATTCCGGCGTAGAGTGCGTTGTCGTAGTCGAGTCTGCTGGTGACCAGGGCGTGAGTGACTGTCTTTCGGTGTTCGAGGGGGATCCATTTGAAGGTCTTACGAAGGAGGCGGAGGGTGTGGAAGCAGAAAGATGAGACAGAGTTGATCTGGCGGTCCATTTTGAGCTCGGAGTCCAGGATGATTCCCAGGTTCTGTGCGTGGTCTGTGGGGGTTGGCGGGTTTCCGAGGGTAGTGGGCCAACAGGTGTCGCTCCAGGCATCGGGGTTTGGGCCCATGATGCACTTCACTCACTTCACTCAAACTATTCATGTGGTAGACTTTAGAAAACATAGATGCTAAATACAGAGAACCTGTCCAACCTTGTGGAAGTGTAAAATAAGCAGTCTTATCGGAAATGTAATAAATTCTTTTAAAAACAACGTTAATACTTCCAAGCATGTAAAAATGACCTAATACACTAATATAATCAAATGTCCTATTCCATACTACATTAAATCTATCAATCAATCAATAAACTTTATTCGGTCTTTGAAATAAAAACCATCAAAATGTAAAGGAAGCCATGACACACACTTTAAAATCATTAGTCTATCATACTCACTGTCCCATTCACATCAAACACACACACCCTTTTTGCATTTTCCAAGACAAGGGTGTATTTGTGATTTTTTACCCACACTGATTTTGGGGCTATTAGCTTTTTTCATTCTACTTTAGTGCTGGAAACAGTATGTGAGACAAGCTACCCTCAATCACCTAAAGCCAAACAAAAAAGAGCTTCAGCACCTGGTATTCTCAGGCTGTCGTCCATTCAGGTACTAACCTGGCCCGACCTTGCTTAACAGAAGAGATCAGGTACTTTCAGGGTCCTTTGGTTGTAGAAACGAAGTGCACTGACAAGTGGGCTTTTAGCTCATTTCATTCTACTTCAGTGCTTATTCACCTAAGGAAAAAAATAAAAGCCTACAGGACATGGTACTCTCAGGACATCTCCCATCCAGGTACTAACCAGGCCCGACTCTGCTTCATTTCTGAGATGACACGAGATCCAGGTCAAGTCAAGTCAAGTAAAAAAAAATTGTATAGCGCACTACTCACCCAGAGGGTCTCAAGGCGCTTGAGGGAGGGGGGGGGGGGTGTTCGTTACTTATCAAATAGCCAAGTTTTGAGTTGTTTTCTGAAGGAGAGGTGGTTCTGTGTAAGGCGGAGGTGGGTGGGGAGAGAGTTCCAGGTTTTGGCCGCTAAGTAGGAGAAGGATCTTCCTCCCATGGTGGCTCTTCGGATGCATGGCATCGCGGCGAGGGCTTGATTGGACGATCGAAGTTGGCGGATGGGGGTGTAAAAGGTCAGGCGCATGTTGAGGTATTTGGGTCCCAGGTTGTATAGGGCTTTGTGTGCGTGGGTGAGGAGACAGAACGCTATTCTCTTGTTGACTGGTAGCCAGTGAAGGTTTCTTAGGTGACCGGATATGTGGTTGTGACGGGGTATGTCTAGGATAAGTCGGGCGGATGCGTTCTGAATGCGTTGGAGTTTATTCTGTAATTTGGCTGTGGTTCCGGCATAGAGAGTGTTTCCGTAGTCCAGTCGGCTTGTGACAAGTGCTTGGGTGACCGTCTTTCTTGTTTCGGTGGGGATCCAGCGGAAGATCTTTCTGAGCATACGTAAGATATTAAAGCATGATGATGAGACGGCGTTGACTTGTCTGGTCATCGAGAGGGAGGAGTCTAGAATGAATCCCAGGTTGCGAGCATGGTCTGTTGGTTTGGGTGCGCTGCCCAGGGCCGGTGGCCACCATGAGTCGTCCCATGCGGAGGGTGATGATCCTAGGATGAGGACTTCTGTCTTATCAGAATTCAGTTTTAAGCGGCTGTTCTTCATCCATTCGGCAACGTCTTTCATCCCTTCATGTAGGTTAGTTTTAGTGGTGTTTGGGTCTTTGGTGTGGGAGAGGATCAGCTGGGTGTCGTTGGCATAGGTGATGATGTTGAGGTTGTGTTGGCGTGCGATGGATGCGAGGGGGCTCATGTAGACGTTGAAAAGGGTGGGACTGAGCGATGATCCTTGTGGTACGCCACAGATGAATTCGGTGGCCTCTGACCTGAAAGGGGGGAGGCGTACTCTCTGGGTTCTTCCGGCGAGAAACGAGATGATCCAGTCCAGTGCTTTTACTTGTATCCTGATGTTTTTGAGGCGTTGTACAAGGGTGCTATGACAGACCGTGTCAAACGCTGCGGAGAGGTCCAGGAGGATGAGGGCAGCTGTATCTCCATTGTCGAGAAGTGTTCGGATGTCGTCTGTGGCTGCGATGAGGGCGGTCTCGGTGCTGTGTTTGATTCGGAAGCCGGACTGTAAGGGGTCGAGGGAGCCGTTAGATACGAGGAAGGCTGCGAGCTGATTGTTGACGGTCTTCTCTATGACCTTGGCAGGGAAAGGGAGGAGCAAGATGGGGCGGTAGTTCTTAAGTTCAGTCGGGTCTGCTGTGGTTTTCTTCAGTAGAGCACTGAGTTCGGCATGTTTCCAGCTTTCTGGGAAGGTAGCGGTGTTGAGGGAGCAGTTGATGATATCCCGGAGATGGGGTGCGATGATGGAATCGGCCTTGTTAAAGATGTGGAGGGGGCATGGGTCGGTTGGTGATCCGGAGTGAATGGAGTTCATCAAGCGGATGGTGTCTTCGGTGCTGATTGGGTCCCAGGCGTCAAGGGTGGTGGTGGGGGGCTTCAGTTCGGTGGTGGTGAGGGCGGTGGACTGGTCGCCAAAGCTGTTATGTATGTCAGCGATTTTGCTGTGGAAGAATCGGGCTAGAGAGTTGCAGAGGTCTTGAGAGGGAGTGATGTCGTTAGAGCCGGCGCTGGGATTGGTTAGCTCTTTGACGATGCAGAAGAGTTCCTTGCTGTTGTGGGCATTGTTGTCGAGTCGATCCTTGAATGCTAATTTCTTGGTGGATCGGATCAGCTGGTGGTGTTTGCGGGTGGCGTCCTTGAGGGCGGTCATGTTGTCTGTGGTTGGGTTTTTTTGCCAGGCTTTCTCGAGGGTGCGGCAGTTCTTTTTGGAGTTCTTGAGGTCGTCATTGAACCAGGAGGCTTTTTTGCTACCTGGTTTGTTGTGATGGTTTTTCAAGGGTGCTAATTCGTCGGCGCAGTGGGTGATCCATTGTGCAAGATTGATGGCTGCTTGGTTTGGGTCCAATGGTTTGGCGGGAGGGTTTTGGTGTAGCGATGTGGTGAGCTGGTCGGTGGTAATTTTGTTCCCGTTTCTGCGTGGGACTTGTTGTGGGTGATGGTGAGTTGTGGTCTTTCTGAAGTTGAATTGGATGCAGCTGTGGTCCGTCCAGTGGAATCCTGTGGCGTGAATGAAGGAGATGTGCTTGCTGGAGGAGAAGATTGGGTCGAGCGTGAGTCCGGCGTGGTGGTTGGGGGTGTTTACCAGTTGTTTGAGTCCCAGATTGGAGAGGTTGTCCAGCAGGGTGGTGGTGTTGCTGTCGTTATTCTTTTCCAGGTGGAAGTTGAGGTCACCTAGGAGAATGTAGTCCTCGGAGGGGAGGGTGTGTGGGCTGATAAAGTCAGTGATCACTTCGCTGAATTGTGTGCGGGGTCCTGGTGGTCTGTAGATGAGGGTGCCTCTTAGTGTGGTCTTGGGGTCGGTGTGTATCTGGAATTGGAGGTGTTCGGTGGCGGTGAAGGTGTCATCGGAGCTGGTTGTGATACGGATGGTGTTCTTGTGGACGATGGCGATGCCTCCTCCTGTTTGGTTGATGCTGTCCTTTCGGATGATCTTGTAGCCGTCCGGGATGGCTATGGCGATGTCGGGCACTGATGCGGTGTTCATCCAGGTTACTGTAAGAAAGGCGACGTCCGACGTTGTGGTGTCCAGTAGGTTCCATAGTTCAATGGCGTGTCTGTGGACGGAGCGGGTGTTGAGCAGGATGCATTTTAGGTGGTTATTGTTGGGGCTCTGTTTGGCATTAGTGGGCGTAGTGTAGGTCTTGATGCAGCAAAACTTGCAGGATTGACAGGTGAAGGGTCCATGCTTGCGTCCTGGGGCGGCTTGGTGACAGTTGGGGAGTCGGCCGGTGTTGAGTGCATAGAGGGTTGCGGCGTCGTATGTTAAGCGGGTGGAGTTCATTTGGCGGGGGCCAGGGGGTAGGGCGCTGGGTGCGGTCCAGGCGCGGATGGGCGTAGACGGGCTTACCTTTGGCGCAACTTCGGCGCGCATATTGCACGTAAGCATGAGCGGATTTTGCGGATTGGCAATCCGCGAATTTGCGGATTTGCGAACTCGCAATCCGCAAAATCCGCGAATTCCCGCGAATTTGCGGATTTTTTTTTTTTTTTGTGTTCGCCCGTGTTTCTGCCAGTTCGCGAGGGTTTTTACAATTTCGCAATTTGCGAACTTACCTGTTGGGTCGCAAGTTTTGCGAACTTGTTGTTTCTACGTGTCCAACCTGTTTGGGACACTCTTCTTCATCACTGCCACTCTCTGTCACCACTGCCACTCTCTGACTACTCATGCCACCCTCTGGCCCACCCATGCCACCCTCTGTTTCATCACCACACCCTCTGGTTGTCCAGTGTACATTATTTTCGGCAAAGCAAAGCACACCTTCCCTGCCTCAAGTGACCTGAATTAATTTGGGGCTGATTAATGTGTCACAGAATATTTTTTTAGCTGGCACCTGCTTCCTTAGTGCGCCCTGATTAGTGATCTTTTGCACTTGCTAAGTGCTTTCATTGTTGCAAAATTAGTTACAACACCTGCCCTGCCCCAACTGACAATAATGAATTAGGGGCTGATTAATGGATTTTAACTTCCAGCCTGGCTCCTGCTTGTCTCCCTTAGCTGTAATTCATGACCTTTGTGGCATATGTGTAACTATTCTGAGGTTCAGAGCAGGGTCACATAATAGTTTCAACTGGCAACTGAACTCTGGAGGGGCCCCTCAGGAAGCACTACAGGAAATGGCTACTAATGATGTGCCTGAACTTTTGAACCTGGTAAGTAGTTACTTTCAGTTTTGCTTAGAACGTATTTCTGCAATTTCGCACTTATTCGCGGGGCGCGAACTCACGCGAACAGTGCGAGCAGTGCGAGCAAAATCCGCTGCTCGCGGATTTGCGGATTTTGCAGGAAATTCGCAAATCTCGCGGATTGCGGATTTCCCGAAAATCCGCAAAATCCGCGAGCGGAACGGATTTTCCGCCCATGCCTAATTGCACGCTCGCTGCGCGTGAACGCTGCACGTAAAGGCATCTGTCATAAATGGATCGTGGAGGGGGCGGAGCGAGGGAGGAGCAGCTGGGAGGCGGGAGTGGGGTTGCGAGGTCTGGGGATGCTGGAGGGCTGCGGGGGAGGAGCCGTGGGGGAGCAGGAGAGGCACAACAAATGGCCCGATAACAATGCAGGATGGGGTCGGGGGGCACAATCTGGCAAAAGCGGCGAAACCAGGCAAAGCGGAGCAGTATTATTCAATGAAATGGGCAGATCAAAACAACTTGATAGCAATGGCAGGCGCAGCAATGAGCACAATATAAATGACGAGATGGGCAAATCAAAGCAGCTTAACAGCAATGGCAGGCGCAGCAATGAGCACAACGATACCAGGCAGCCCAGGAGGGAGCAATGTGGACACCAGGCAGCCACGAACACCAGGCGGCTCAGGAGCGAGGTGGAGCGACCGGTTCTGATCAGGTCAGGTGCCTTCAGGGTGGTATAGCCACAGGCATGAAGAGCACTGACTTTGGGGCTCTTAGCTTTTTTCATTCTACTTCAGTTCTGGCCATAGTAAGTGAGACCAGCCACCCTCATTCAGCTAAAGCAAAACAAAAATAAGCCTACAGCACCTGGTATTACCAGGCTGTCATCCATTCAGGTACTAACCAGGCCCAACGCTGCTTAACTGCTGAGATCAGACGAGATAAGGTGCTTTAGGGTGGTATGGAAGAGCACTGGCACTGACTTTGGGGCTCTTAGTTTTTTTTATTTTACTTCAGTGCTGGCCATAGTAAGCGATACAAGCCACCCTAATTCACCTAAAGCAAAAAAAAAAAAAGACTACAGTACCTGGTATTCCCAGGCTGTCGCCCATTCAAGTACTAACCTTGCCCGACCCTGCTTAATTTCTGAGATCAGAAGAGATCAGGTGCTTTCAGGGTACTTTGGCTGTAGGCATGAAGAGCGCTGACTTTGGGGCTTTTAGCTCATTTCATTCTACTACAGTGCTGGCCATAGTAAGCGAGACAAGCCGCCCTCATTCACCTAAACCAAGAAATGAAAAAAAAAACATACTGCATCTGGTATTCCCAGGCAGTCTCCCATCCAGGTACTAACCAGGCCCGATGCTGCTTAATTACTGACATCAGATGTGATCAGGTGCTTTCAGGGTGGTATTGCCATAGGCCATAGGCATAAAAAGAACTGACTCAGGGGCTCATAGCTTTTTACATTTTACTTTACTGCTGGCAGTAGTAAGTGAGCCAAGCCACCTTCATTCATCAAAGGAAAAAAATAAACGAAAGGCCTACAGGACCTGGTATTATTGGGCAGCCTCCCATCCGGGTACTAACCAGGCATGACCCGCTAAACTTCTGAGATCAGACAAGATCAAGTGCTTTAGGGTGGTGTGCTGTAGGCATGAAGAGCACTGGCACGGACTTTGGGGCTCTTAGCTTTTTTCATCCTACTTCAGTGCTGGCCATAGTAAGCGAGACAAGCCAACCTCATTCACCTACAGCACCAGGTATTCCCAGGTAGTCTCCCCTACAGGTACTAACCAGGACCGACCCTGCTAAACTTCAGAGATCAGGTGCTTTCAGGGTGGTATAGTCTTAGGCATGAAGAGCACTGACTTTGGGGCTCTTAACTTTTTTCATTCTTTTTCAGGGCTGGCCATATTAAGCGAGACAAGCCACCGTCATTCACCTAAAGCAAAAAAAAAAACTAACAACACCTGGAATTCCCAGGTTGATGCTTGTTGGAGTCCCAGTCCGCACACTGTCACCACGTGCGAGATCCGGGGCTCCCCACTCACTGTTAGGCCAAGTAAGGACACCATTTGAGATAGCCCGGCTCACCCCCTTAGTAGCTTGGCACGAGCAGCCAGGCCTATCTCCAAGGCACAAGTGTTTAGTATGTGCAACCACGCCCACAGCAACCCCCTGGTAACACCACAAATTGACTCCACACGAGTTTGATAAAAACGAGTATAAACTGTATACAAAAAGATATACGATCAGACCACTCGATACATAAGCCAACATAGAATAAAGGGTAATATTTGTTTCGGCTGGTTATAGGGTTCAAATCCCAACCACCTCTTTGTGAATGTTATGCTGGTCGCAATGCTAGTATCACACATGTTGCAATGGACAGACAATAGTGCATTGCGTAACGATCCGATCCCGTGCTTGGCTAAGGATAAATAATACAATGCATAATGATACACCCCGGTACCTGCAATGGGAGAAATAATGCAATGCGTACCACTACGTTCATGTACAGTGCAATGAAGGAATAATGCAATGTGTCACACCCCAATCACATACTTTGCTACGTAGAAATAATGCACTGCGGGCCACTACAATCATGTACTTTGCACTTAAGGAATAATACAATGCGTAACTACAATCGTGTATTTTGCAATGAAGAAATAATGCAATGCGGGCCGCTACAATCCTGTACTTGACAAGGGAGAAATAATGCAATGAGCAGCGCTACAATCGTGTACTTCGTTATGCAGTAATAATGTCAGGCGTCATAAGACAGTCCGGCAGTTCGTTAGCAGCAATATTGGCAATGCGTATTGCGACAATCAGCCTCCTCAATAACAGTTGCCCCCCAACCTGGTTCAACGATGGCACAGAGTACCGCTTCTTACTCTGGCCCCTGTACTGCAACACATTTCATCAGTATGGGCCCCACTCTGAGCCGAAGCAAAGGCTCATGTCGTCAGAAGGACTGAGAGGCTGACAGTGTTCCTCCGAGCCCACACCCGGCCCAGGTAGTAATCCATGTTACCTGGGGGCGCGACCCCACTCTCCTCTTCTCCTTCCTCGAATTGGGCCTTCCATGCAGAACTTTCTCAATGGGCCTCAGCGGCTCGGCCCAGCAGCTCAGCTCCTCCCGGACTGCCGGTCTGGGCAGAAACTGTTAGGAAGGTCTCAGGCTGCCGCAGGGCACATGTACCCCATGCCCCTGAGATTACTTTCACTCCGGGTATACGTTCCGCACCGTACACTCTGGGTCTCCTCTGGCACAAAGCCACACACCCAACGCTGATGGAACTCCTTGTCGACTCGGAGTGCACGCTGACTCGGCTCTCCTTCCTGCGGTCTCAGTTGGCACCAAGACACGCATACCACGTTTCAGAGACTCACTTTCTTCGGGTGCACACGATGATCAGCCGATCACCTCCACAGTCCCAGGTTGCACCAAAGCACGCACACTGCTTCTCTGAGACTTACTCCAACTCCGGTGCCCCAATACCCTGGTGCTCTTCACCAACGCTTTCGGCCACACATCGACACGCTCACCGTGTCCGAGCCTCACTTCTCCTCCGGTGCACTCGATGACCGGGAGCTCTTCACCAACACCCTTGATGCACCACGACACGCACCCTGCGCGTTCGAGACTCACTCCACTTCTGATGCACACGTTGATCAGGCACACCTCACCAATGCCTCCTGTGCACCACGACATGCACCCTGGGTGTCCGAGACTAGGCCAAGTAAGGACACCTAAAGCAAAACAAAAAATAAATAAAAAGCCTATAGCACCTTGTATTCCCAGACGATCTCCCATCCAGGTACTAACAAGGCCAGACCCTGCTTACCTTTTGAGATCAAGTGTTTCAGGGTGGTATGGCCCTAGGCATGAAGAGCACTGATACTGGAGCTCTTAGCTTTTTTGATTCTACTTCAGTGCTGGCCATAGTAAGTGAGACAAGCAACCCACATTCACCTAAAGCTAAACAAAAAAAGCATACAGTACCTGGTATTCCCAGGCTGTCGCCCATTCAAGTACTAACCTGGCCGGACCCTGCTTAACTTCTAAGATCAGAAGAGATCAGGTGCTTTCAGGGTCTTTTGGATGTAGGCATGAAGAACACTGACTGTGATGCTTTTAGCTCATTTCATTCTACTTCAGTGCTGGCCATAGTAAGGAGACAGGCCACTCTCATTCACCTAAAGCAAAAATAAAAAAGCATATAGCATCTGGGATTCCCAGGCAGTCTCCCATCCAGGTACTAACCAGACCGACACTGCTTAAGTACTTCGATCAGACGTGATGAGGTGCTTTCAGGGTGGTATAGTTGTAGGTATGAAGAGCAATGACTTTGGGGCTATTAGCTATTTTCATTCTACTTCAGTGCAGGCCATAGTAAGCCACCCTCATTCACCTAAAGCAAAAAAAAGCCTACAGCACCTGGTAGTCCCAAGCTGTCACCCATTCAGGTACTACTATCCAGGCCCCATGCTGCTGAACTTCTGAGATCAGACGGGATCAGATGCTTTAGGGTGGTATGGCAGTAGGCATGAAGAGCACTGGTATTGACTTTGGGACTCTTAGCTTTTTTATTCTACTTCAGTGCTGGCCATAGTGAGCAAGACAAGCCACACTCATTCACCTAAAGAAAAACAAACAAAAAAACAAAAAGCCTATAGTACATTGTATTCCCAAACGGTCTCCCATCCAGGTACTAACAAGGCCAGACCCTGCTTACCTTTTGATATCAGATCAAGTGCTTTCAGGGTGGTGTGACTGTAGGAAAGAAAAGCACTGACTTTGGGGCTCTTAGCTTTTTTCATTCTACTTCAGTGCTGGCCATAGTAAGTAAGACATGCCACCTTCATTCACCTAAAGCAAAACAAAAAAAGCCTACAACACCTGGTATTCCCAGGCTGTCGCCCATTCAAGTACTAAACTGGCCCGACCCTGCTTAACTTCTGAGATCAGAAGAGATCAGGTGCTTTCAGGGTCTTTTGGCTGTAGGCATGAAGAGCGCTGACTGTGATGCTTTTAACTCATTTCATTCTACTTCAGTGCTGGCCATAGTACGCAAGACAAGCCACCCCCCTTCACCTAAAGCTCAAATAAAAAAATACATACAGCATCTGGTATTCCCAGGCAGTCTCCCATCCAGGTATTAACCAGACGCTGCTTAACTTCTTAGATCAGACAAGATCAGATGCTATCAGGCTGGTATGGCTGTAGGCATGAACAGCACTGACTTTGGGGGTTTTTTCTTTTTTCATTTTAATTCAGCGCTGGTCATAGTGATCGAGACAAGTCACTCTCATTAACCTAAAGCAAAAAATAAAAGCCTACAGCACCAGGTATTCCCATACAGTCTCCCATCCGCGTATTAACCAGGTCAGACCCTGCTTAACTTCTAATATCAGATGAGATCAAGTGCTTTCATGAAAAGCACTGAAATTGGGGATCTTAGCTTTTTTCATTCTACTTCACTGCTGGCACTAGTAAGTGGGAAAAGACACCCCCATTCACCTAAAGCAACAAAAAAAAGCCTACAGCACCTGGTATTTACAGGCAGCCTTCCAGCCAGGTATTAAACATGCCTGACCCTGCGAGATCAGGAGCTTTCAAGGTCATATGGTTGCATGCATGAAGAGCACTGACGTTGGGGCTCTTAGCTTTTTTCATTCTACTTCAGTGCTGGCCATATTAAGAGAGACTAGCCACCCTCATTCACCTAAAGCAAAAATACAAGAAAAGCCTACAGCATATGGTATTCCCAGGCAGTATCCCATCCTGGTAGTAACCATGCCTGAGGCTGCTTAACCTCTGACATCAGATGAGATCAGGTGCTTTATGGTGGTATGGCCGTAGGCATGGAGAGCACTGGCAAGGATTTTGGAGCTCTTAGCTTTTTTAATTCTACTTTAGTGCTGGCTATAAAAAGTGAGACAAGCCATCATTATTCACCTGAAGCAAAACAAAAAAGCCTACAGCATCTGCTATTTTCAGGCAGTCTCCCATCCAGGTACTAACCACGCGTAACGCTGTTTAACGCCTGAGATCAGGGTTGTATAGTCGTAGGAATGAAGAGCACCGACTTTGGGGCACTTAGCTTTTTTCATTCTATGTCAGTGCTGGCCATAGTAAGCAAGACAAGCCACCCTTATTTACCTAAAGCAAAAAAAAACAACAGCACCTGGTATTCCCAGACAGTCTCCCTTACAGTTACTAACCAGACGCAAACCTGCATAACTTCTTAGATCAGATGAGATCAGGTGCTTTCAGGATCGTATATCCGGAGACTTGAAGTGCACTGACTTTGGGGCTCTTAGCTTTTTCAGTTTTCAGTTATGCTGTAGGCTTTTCTTGTATTTTTGCTTTAGGTGAATGAGGGTGGCTAGTCTCTCTTAATATGGCCAGCACTGAAGTAGAATGAAAAAAGCTAAGAGCCCCAACGTCAGTGCTCTTCATGCATGCAACCATATGACCTTGAAAGCTCCGGATCTCGCAGGGTCAGGCATGTTTAATACCTGGCTGGAAGGCTGCCTGTAAATACCAGGTGCTGTAGGCTTTTTTTGTTGCTTTAGGTGAATGGGGGTGTCTTTTCCCACTTACTAGTTTTCTTCACAGTAAGCGAGAAAAGCCACAGTCATTCAACTAAAGCAAAAAAAAAATTCCCAAGCTGTTACCCAGCCCGGTACTAACCAGGTCCGACCATGCTTAACTTCTGAGATCAGACGAGATTAGGTGCTTTTAGGATAGTATGGCCTGGTTAGAGTGGCTCTCGGCAAGACCAAGCAGCATAGCGTCCCACAGCTGCCAGAATAGAAGGAAGAACGTCACCGATGTTACCTCCGCTGGTCAACAATGGAAGCTCGAGGTATTGGAATTTGAAGTGGTAGGAACACACGTGCTGAGAGGCGGAGTATATTCAAAAGTCACCTGAGTGAACTGACACATTACTTGGACCACAAATCTTTTGTAAAGGAAAGCCAGTAAAGTCCACCATGCACCATACGATTGAGGCAATGTAGCGCAACACGTTCACCATTAAAGCCAATCCACCATGCAGCAATATAACAGAACAGTGGTGCCATAATTTGTTTATTTTTTTGGGAGCAAGCTGTCCAAGACTTGTTTGAAGTCAAGTAGCAGTTAAAGTACTTGGCAGTTAAAGTCCAGTGTTAAGTTCAGGAAACACAATGTTGATATGAAAGATGTGTAATTATCCATTACACAAAATACAGACTTCCGTGCACAGTCCAAGCTCTTGAAAGTAATTAAGCCAAAGAACAGCAGGATGTAGAAGTAACTCAGGCAGACTTTCATTTAAGCAGCATGTTGCAGAAGGAGTGCAGGCACATATAGGACAATCAGCAGCAGCCTGTTGCTCACAAAGTAGATTGTAGCGCAGATACACAACTTAGATAGCAGGAGGATAGTTGATCACCAGTAAACTGACTCACCATCAGTAGAAGTGTCCATTAAATATGCGCAAAAGCTTGTTGAAAATAATTTAGAAGTAAAAATGTACTGTTCTGGGTTGAGACTGGCCATTGGAACCAGACACCGGTGGGGCACCCAGATGCAAGAAAGTAATTTTAAAACGTATCTCTTTTAGACTTTAGTTGCAAAGATGGGTTCCTTAAGTTCAGTGAAGTCCTTTTGACCTCAAATGGGTCCTTTTCCAGATTGTCACCAGTGTGAAATTCAATATAAATAAGATGACTCAGTTGTAGCTGTATCCAAGTTCCAAGTTTATTCTTGAGTAGATACTACATGAGTTAGTGCAGGATAATCAGAATAATAGTCCAGGTAATAACATACAGGATAGTAAGCCCCACCAGGAGCAGCAACTCTGCTTCTCAGCCTACATAGATAAACTGAAGGATACACTTGAAAATACACAGAAGCAACATTCCATGACATGACAGAGACTGGATGAGCAGAAAAGTACAGAAAACAAAGAAAGGACAGAGTAGGGAAGAAGGCAAGATACCACACACACTCATTCATTTAATGCAAAACAAAAAAGAATGCCTAAATCGTCTCTTATTCTGAGGTGGTCTCCCATCCAGGTACCCTACTCAACTTCTGATGCTTTCAGGGTGGTATAGCCGAAGGCATCATTAGCATTGACTTTGGGGCTCTTAGCTTTTTTCATTCTACTTCAGTGCTGGCCATAGTAAGCGAGAAAAGCTTCCCTTATTCACCTAGTGCAACACAAAAAACCTACAGCACATGTTGTTCCCAGCCAGTCTCCCATTCAGGTAATTACCTGGCCAAACCCTGCTTAATTTCTGTGATCAGACAAGATCAGGTTTTTCAGTTTGGTATGGCCCGTAGGCATGAAGAGCACTGACTGTGGGGCTCTTAGCTTTTTTTGTTCTACTCCTGTGCTGGCCTTAGTAATTGAGACAAACCACCCTCATTCACAGAAAGCAAAAAAACAAGCCTACAGCACCGGGTATTCCCAGACGATCTCCCATCCAGGTACTAACCAGACCCGACCCTGCTTATCTTCTGAGATCAAAGGAGATCAGGCAATTTCAGAATGGTTTGGCTGTAGGCATGAAGTGCACTAACTTTGGGGCTCTTAGCTTTTTTAATTCTACTTCAGTGCTGGCCATAGTAAGGAAGACAAGCCACCCACATTCACCTAAAGCAAAAAACAGCCTACTGCACCTGGTGTTACTAGTCAATCTCCCATCCAGGTACTAACCAGGCCGACCCTCCTTAATTACTGAGATCAGATGAGATCATTTGATTTCAGGATGGTTTGCCGGAGGAATGAAGCGCACTGACTTCGGGGCTCTTACCTTTTTTTATTCTACTTCAGTGCTGTCAAGAGTAAGCGAGACACACCACCCTGCTTCACCTAAAGCAAAACAACAAAACAAAAAGCTTACAGAACCTGCTATTCCTGTGCAGACTCCAATCCAGGTACTTACCTGGCCAGACCCTGCTTAACTTCTCAGATCAGACAAGATCAGGTGCTTTCAGGGTGGTATGGCCGTAGGCATGAAGAGAACTGAGTTTGGGGCTCTTATTTTTTTTCGTTCTACTCCAGTGCTGGCCGTAGTAATTGAGTCAAACCACCTCTCATTCAGAGAAAGCAACAAAAAAAGCCGACAGCACCGGGTATTCCCAGAGGATCTCCCATCCAGGTACTAACCAGGCCCGACCCTGCATCCCTTCTGGGATCAGATGCTTTCTGAGTTGTATGGCCATAGACAATAAAGACTACTGGCTTTGGGGGTCACAGCTTTTTTCATTTTACTTCAGTCCTGACCATAGTAAGCGAAACAAGACACCCTCAATCAACTAAAGCAAAACAACAAAAAAACAAAAAGCCTACAGCACCTGGTATTCCCAGGCAGTCTCCCATCCAGGTACTAACCAGGCCCGACCCTGCCTAATTTCTGAGTTCAGACGAGATCAGGTGCTTTTACGATAGTATGGCTGTAGACATGAAGAGCAACAACTTTGGGGCTCTTAGCTTTTTTCATTCTACTACAGTACTGGACATAGTAAGTGAGACAAGTCACCCTAATTCAACTAAAGCAAATAAACAACAACAAAAAAAGCCTTCAGCACCTGCTATTCCCAGGCAGTCTCCCATCCAGGTACTAACCAGACCCGACCCTTCTTAACTTCTCAGATCATATGAGATTAGGTGCTTTTAGAATAGTTTGGCCATAGGCTTTAGGGTACTGACTTTGAGGCTCTTAGCTTTTTTTCATTCTACTTCAGTGCTAGCCATATTAAGCAAGTAAAGCCACCATTATTCATCTAAAGCAACAAAAAAACATACAGCATCTGGTATTCCAAGGCATGTTCCCCTCCAGGTACTAACCAGGCCTGACCCTGCTTAACTTCTGTGATCAGACAAGATCAGGTGCTTTCAATCAATCAATCAGCAAAATTTGTAAAGCACACTACTCACCCGCTAGGGTCTCAAGGCGCTGGGGGGGGGGGGGCTGGGGTGGGGGGGGGGGAACAGTCAAGTCTTGAGTTGTTTCCTGAAGGAGAGATGGTCCTGGGTCAGCCGTAGGTGGGTGGGGAGGGAGTTCCATGTCTTGGCCGCCAGGTAGGAGAAGGATCTTCCTCCGGCGGTGGATTTGCGAATTCGTGGGACAGAGGCGAGGGCGAGGCTGGCAGATCGGAGCTGGTGGGAGGGCGTGTAGAATGTGAGGCGACTGTTGAGGTATTTTGGGCCCATGTCATGGAGAGGCTTATGTGTGTGGATGAGGAGCCTGAACGTGATCCTCTTGCTGATGGGGAGCCAGTGCAGGTCTTTCAGATGGGCCGAGATGTGGCTGTGACGAGGGATGTCCAGGATGAGTCGTGCAGAAGCATTCTGTATGCGCTGGAGTCTTTTCTGGAGTTTGGCTGTGGTACCGGCGTAGAGGGTGTTCCCGTAGTCCAGGCGGCTGGTGACGAGGGCCAAGGGTGACCGTCTTTCTGGTTTCGGTGGGGATCCACCGGAAGATCTTTCGCAGCATGTGCAAGGTGTTGAAGCAGGATGATGAGACGGCGTTGGCTTGCTTGGTCATCGTGAGGGAAGAAACCAGGATAAAGCCCAGGTTGCGTGCATGGTCCGTTGGCTTGGATGCGGTGCCCAGGGCAAGGAGCCACAGGAGTCTTCCCAGGCAGAAGGGGATGGTCCCAGGATGAGGACTTCCGTCTTGTCTGAGTTCAGTTTCAGACGGCTAAGCTTCATCCATTCCGCGACGTCTTTCATTCCTTCCTGGAGGCTGGCTCTTGCGGTGGCGGGGTCGTTGGTGAGGGAGAGGATCAGCTAGGTGTTGTCGGCGTTGGAGATGATGTTAAGGTTGTGTTGGCATGCGATGGCTGCGAGAGGGCTCATGTAGACGTTGAAGAGGGTGGGGCTGAGTGAGGATCCTTGCGGAACGCCGCAGATGAATTTAGTGGCCGTGGATCGGAAAGGGGGGAGGCGGACTCTCTGGGTTCTTCCGTCGAGGAACGAGATGATCCACTCCAGGGCCGCTCCTTGGATTCCGGTGTTGCTGAGGCACTGTATCAGGGTGCGGTGGCATACGGTGTCGAAGGCTGCTGAGAGGTCTAGGAGGATGAGGGCAGCAGTTTCCCCGTTGGCGAGCAGGGACCTGATGTCGTCGGTAGCTGCGATGAGAGCGGTCTCGATGCTGTGGTTTGCTTGGCAACCGGACTGTGAGAGGTCGAGGGATCCATTTGTCTCGAGGAAGGTGGAGAGTTGTTTGTTGACGGTCTTCTCGATGACTTTGGCCGGAAAAGGGAGGAGCGAGATGGGGCGGAAGTTCTTGAGGTCTGTGGTGGGTTTCTTCAGGAGGGCGCTCAGCTCGGCATGTTTCCATCTCTCCGGAAAGGTGGCGGATGCGAAGGAACTGTTGATGATGATCCGGAGTTGGGGTGCGATGATGGAGTCGGCTTTGTTGAAGATGTGGTGTGGGCAGGGGTCGGTTGGGGAGCCGGAGTGGATGGTGTTCATCAAGCGGGTGGTGTCTTCGGTGCTGACAGGGGTCCAGGTGCAGAGGGTGGGGGAGGGAGGCGTTGGTTCGGTGGTTGGGTGCATGGTCTGTGCGCCGAAGCTGTCGTGTATGTCGACGATCTTGCGGTGGAAGAACGAGGCGAGTGAGTCGCAGAGGTCTGGCGAGGGTGTGATGTCGTTGTTGCAGGCGATGGGGTTGGAGAGCTCTCTAACGATGCTGAAGAGTTCCTTGCTGTTGTGGGTGTTGTTGTCTAGTCGTTCTTTGAATGTTGTCCTTTGGGTGGTGCGGATCAGCTGGTGGTGTTTGCGGGTGGCGTTCTTGAGGGCTGTCATGTTTTCTGTTGTCTGGTCGTGGCGCCAGGCTTTCTCGAGGGTGCAGCAGGTTTTCTTGGAGTTTTTGAGGTCGTTGGTGAACCACAGGGCTTTTCTGCTGCCGGGTCTTCTGGGAGGGTCCTTCAGTGGTGCAAGGTCATCCGCACAGTTGGCGAGCCACTGTGTGAGGTTGCGGGCTGCTTTGTTGGGGTCCTTCGTGTTGGTGGGTGGGTTCTGGCTGAGGGCGGTGATGAGCTGGTTGGCGGTGATCTTGCTCCAGCTTCTGCGAGGAACCTGTTATGGGTGGTCGAGGGTCCTGGTTCTCCTGAAGTTAAAGTGGACGCAGCTGTGATCTGTCCAGTGTAGTCCGGTGGAGTGGCTAAAGGAGATGTGCTTGCTGGAGGAGAAGATGGGGTCGAGCGTGTGGCCGGCGTAGTGTGTGGGGGTGTTCACCTGTTGCTTGAGTCCGAGGTTGGTGAGGTCGTCCAGCAGGGCGGCGGTGCTGCAGTCCTTGGTGTTGTCCAGGAGGAAGATGAGGTCCCCTAGGAGGATGTAGTCTGTGGGGGTGAGGGCGTGCGGACTGACGAAGTCTGCGATGGCTTCGCTGAATTATATGCGTGGTCCCGGGGGTCTGTAGATGATGAGTACCTCTAAGGGTGGTTTTGGGGTCGGTGTGTATCTGGAAGTGAAGGTGCTCGGCGGTGGTGAGGGTGTCGTTGGAGTTGGTCATGATGCGGATGGTGTTACTGTGGACGATGGCGATGCCTCCTCCGGTTTGGTTGACGCGGTCCCTCCGGGTGATCTTGTAGCCATCCGGGATGGCTATGGTGATGTCGGGGGCTGAGGAGGCATTCATCCAGGTTTCTGTGAGGAAAGCAACGTCTGGTGATGTTGTGTCGAGGAGGTTCCAGAGTTCGACGGCGTGCCTGTGGACGGAGCGGGTGTTGAGCAGGATGCACTTGAGGTGGTTGTTGCTGGTGCTTGGCTTGGTGGGTGCGGTGCAGGTTCGGAGGCAGGTGAATTTGCAGGCTTGGCAGGTGAAGGGTCCGTAGGTGCATTTCGGTTTGTCTCGGTAGCAGGCGGGGTTCCGACCGGTGTTGAGAACGTGGAGGGTGGCGGCATTGTAGGTCCGACGGGTGGGATGGCATCGTCGAGGGCCAGGGGTCCTAGTGCTGGGCGCGGTCCAGGCGTGGACGGGCGTAGACGGGCTTGCCTTTGGCGAGCCTTCGGCGCACAATCATCGCACCCGCTGCACGTGCTCGCTACCGTATGCGCGGTCCCCGCCATATATGGCGAAGTGGGAGGGTGGAGCAGCTGGGAGGTGGTAGCGCAGTGGCGAATGGGGATTAAGGAAGGGGGCGGGCCACAGGGGAGCAGCGGCGGGGAGCGGGGGGAGACAAGGGCGAGAAAATCACGGGGGAAGCGGCGAGGGGGCAAGCCTGAGGGTGGAGGCCCAAAGCAGCAACAGCCCACAGGGGAGAAGGCAAGAGCAGAGGGGCAGAGGGTAGAGGGTGAAGGCAAACAGCACCAGCGGCAGGAGTGGCGGCGCTAGAGGCGCTTGAGGCAGCAGCGATGATCAGGTCACACGGGGGCCGTGCGGTGAGTGGAGTGACCGGGTCAGGGGTCATAGGTCACTGCCGCGCGGTCCCCGCCATATATGGCCAAGTGGGAGGGAGGAACAATGAAGTGAAGACAGAGGTGCACTTGTGCATTTAATTTCAGTGTAAACAATGTAGACAAAGGGTGCTACACTACCAAATTGTGTTGGCTACACAATGAGTGAATAGCTAAAGAACAGTAGTTAAGAAACTACTGGTAATGAGCACTGTTCCTAGTGGAAACAGACCTGTTTTCCAAGCAATAATGATACTGATTTAAATTTTTTTTGAACTCAATTCATCATTTTATATGTCAATGAAGATTAGTAACATAAAAACATATTTTATGGAATATCACGAATCACGAAAATCCTTGTGATTTGTTAAAGCACTTTCCAAAACAAGGGTTTTGTACAAGAAATGAATTAAACAGTCATACTAGTACATAGTATTTTCTAACCGGGTACTTTCATTATACATCATATATAAACAAATTGATTTGCAAACAACCATGTTATAGTAAATATATTTCCAAAATCATTTTTTCACTTGAGCAGCGCCCAATGCATTTCGGGACCCCGTGGGTACCCTTCTTCAGGGTCGATTCTGAAAAGAAAAGCATAAATCACTAATGTGTTTGTAATTGTGCATGATTAACACTACAACATATGCAGCTGATTAAAGAGCAAGTAAGTGACTCTCATAGGGGGATTATGACAACATATGTAACCAACTAATCATAGAATAACAGCAAGTAAACATGTGACTTGATTTCAATAAATTGTGTCCTAACTGCCTAAGAGGCTATACAGGAAATCTACATGTTTATAGGGATTGGTAGATCACAAAGTTACTACATGGCTTGTCCACTTCTGTTGATTTAGGCTGACTCTAGTTAACAGACAGGATTTTCAGAAATGTATGATATGGTTGTCATACTATATAGACCTCTGCTACGTGCACAAAAACTACTTCATGTTAGTGGGCTTATCGTAAT
The DNA here is from genome assembly GCF_964263255.1 of Lissotriton vulgaris. Taxonomy (NCBI): domain Eukaryota; kingdom Metazoa; phylum Chordata; class Amphibia; order Caudata; family Salamandridae; genus Lissotriton; species Lissotriton vulgaris. The sequence continues at coordinate 1,258,963,855 of NC_141687.1, read as the reverse complement.
GTCTGCCACTATATTACGTAAAGGTTAGGGGAGAAAAGGACCCTACGTTTGCATAGGTAAAGACACACCGAGATGTTTTACGATACTTTGGACATTGACAAGGATCCTACCTAGATGCGCCGTGTTCCACTGAGTAAACGAATAAAAGTGTGGTTACGAAGATGGCCAAGTTTTTGGTAAAAATAAGCAGTCTTTTAGCGGTTTGGGTGCTGTAAAAACTGTAAAAATTGTATTAGAAATAGAATCACTAACGCGTGTTCCAGTGTGACCGTAAATGAAGGGAGCAAACATACCGTAACATTTCAATGTTGTGGCTGATAATAATCGTCTTTCACGTCTGTGTGTTGTACACTGATTACTGTGGCGGCGAACTTAAATATTAATCTGTGAGAGAACAAGTGAAGGTAAGGATCAACTATATAACGCTGCATATCCGTATGTTTTAATGTCAGAAAGTTTCATACCTCAAGTGTAGAGGGTCGTCATAGGGTTAAACCTGCGTCGTGATGCGGTGGCTGTCGACTATTACGTCTATTAACACCATACTTAATTCATCCCAAATGCGAACAAGATACTCGTCTCTCTGTGAAGAAAACGATAAACACGTTTTCCCAGTAACAATACAAAAACCACAGAGTGGGAATAATATATCATTCAACCTCATACACTGCATACCTGCTTGTAGTTTGTATAGAACGACGTGGTGTTCTGCTGAGATCTTCCGTCAGAGTGCTAACACGGTACCCGCGGAGGGATACCATACAGATATACTCAAAGGAGTGCGCGGGTCAGTTTGGGATGCATAATGGCTCTGCCTATTGGGAATCGTAGTTCAATGTGCAACTGGGGCCTCTAACAATCTCTGGGATACGTTAAAGTGACAGGAACAGATATAATAGAGAAATTATAAAAATTTATTGCAACGAGCGCCGTTTAAAAACGTCAGCATTCAGAGTCATGTGAGATTTCAGTCATGCTGTAGAGCCCGAAACTATGTATGCCCAGTCTATGCGATGCTGCTTACAAAACCTAAATAAATATTTGAGTACACAATCTTCCGCACATCCTAAATTCTATGTCAGGAAGCGGAGGCGAGGATTTTGCTAGTCCTTTCTCCATTTTATTGGACAGCAAGTTAGTAGTAGAAGAAAAAACAATACATCCAGGACTACCCAAACCAACATGGCAGCGGTAGCCCTGGTAACCTAACAACCAATCAGAGTCCAACAGTTCGTATATATGGAGTCCCAGCTGTTAGTCCTTCCTCTTTCTCCATTGCTGCCTCGGCAAGATAAGTCACGCTCTTCATATCTTTGTCGTGGCAGTTTTTGTGTGATTGTTGACAGCTTTTCGTGTTATCGATTGTTGGTATTTGACTTTGCCTTGTTGTAGGCTGTGTTTTCAACGCGGTAGGCTTTCAGCCCGAGCGTTCATTCTTCGCGCGTGCGCGATCTTGGTGTCGGCTTCTGACGCCGATCAGCTGTTCTCCTCAGCGCTTTTCGCGCTTGAGTAGAAACGCGCTGAGGCACTGCGCTTCTGTCATTTTTCGGCCTCTTCCCTCACACTGACGCCGTTTTACATGGCAGGAAGTATTTTTCTGACTGAAATTTTTTGAATTTAATTTTATTTCTGTCAGAAATTTGGTGTTTCAGGTTTTCTATTGTGTTAGCCTGTCTGGTACCTGTGTGAAGGGATTTCCCCTTGTATTTAGTTGGGGTGTTTGTGTATGGGTACCAGTTTTTCTGCTAATATGCAGTCCAGTCCTTCAACTGTTGAGGTGGTGGCTCCTAATGTTCAGCCACAACTGACCCCTTTACACCCTCCTGCAGAGGTTGACAGGCTTCTCTCTTCGGCGATAGCCCAAGCTCTGGCACCTCTGCAGGACAGTGTAAACAGACTGTCAGCCCATGTTTTTAAAAATGATACTGGTGTTTTTGGGGACCGTGGGGCAGGGCCCAGTGGTGTTCCGTGTGCTTTACCACGTACGGCCAGGAAGCGTGACGCGGGGCACCTGGAGGGCTTCAGTAAGTTATCTGAAGTGTTCCGTAAGAGTGCGCGCACGCTTAGAAGCGCACCCTACCGGGGGGAAGACTCACCCGGAGAGACTGGTGGTTTTGCCACCCAGGACCTTGACCTGGAGGAAGGGTTCCCCATTGAGGGAGATGATGAGGAGGACGAATACGTAGATGAGGATGAGGACGCTTCCTCAGAGGATTTTTCTGATGTGAGCAGGTCTTGGCGCCCTAAGCCCAGCGCTCCTAGTCTTACGGAGGGTGATCTTGCGCCTCCTAATATGTTTGACCCATCTACTATTGTAAGACCTAGGTCATCGGAGTGGTTTCCTGAGCAGTCTACTGCTGATTATGTCGCAGCTAAGCTTCGACAGCCTTTACCTCAGGATGTCCGACTCCGTCTGCGTTCTGAGTGCCCCCGCCCTTCTCTTCCCTTTAGAGTAGCATGCACCCCTGAGATTGATCCCAAGTTGTGTACCTTCTTCGCCAAATATATCAAGGACCCTAAAAAGGGTATTGATAGGTCATGGAAAGCCTGTCAAGATAAACTTCTAGATGTGGTGGGCCCTCTCACTAAAATTATTGAAACGGCCCAACGTTCTAAGGAGTCGGGCTTACCGATGTCTGTGGATGACGTTGCTGGTTGGTCGCAACGGGCAATGTGCCTTCTTGGCAATGCCAATTGCGCGCTTTCTGCAGAACGGCGACGTTCCTTACTGCTTAAGATTGACCCGAAACTAGGGGAGTTGTCGTCTTCGGAGGCAGGCCCTATTGCACAGGGTGCTTTGTTAGGTGACCCCTTTGTTAAGGAGTTGGGGAAGTTTGTGGCAACCTTTTCGGCTCTGGACAAGGCTCAGGCTTCGATTAAATTTTTTTTTCCCAGAAAGGTTTTTGGCGGGGCCGGCAGAGGCAGGGGTCGCTCTTCCGGCCGTCAGGTCCAGCAAGGCCCCAATAGAGGCCAGTACAAACGAAATAACGGCTGGAACGATGGACGACAGGGTACCTTTTACCCCTCCAGAGGAGGCAGAGGCCAAGGCAAAGGACGTGGTGGATTCCAGTCCAACTCCAGAGGATTTAATGGTAAGATTTCGAATCATTTCTCTGGTTCAAATGGGGGGAAGGTTAGCGTTGTTTCCCCAGGCCAGGGCGTCAATAACTTCAGATCCTTGGGTGCTGGAGACGGTTCAGGGGTTTCACATCGAATTCTACGGTTCCCCTGTTCAGCTTTCTCGTCCTCGTCCTCTAGTGTTTTCTGTCTCAGACCAAGAACTTGTCGATTTAGAGGTTCAGGCGATGTTACAAAAAGGCGCCATTATCCCCTCGGCGCTTCACCCAAACGGTTTCCTCAGCAACATCTTCCTGGTGGAAAAGAAAGGCAAAGGGTTCAGACCTGTAATCAACCTCCACTCCTTCAACGAGTGGCTGGTTTACAGACACTTCAAGATGGAGGGCATCCATCTTCTGAGGGACCTTCTGTTACAGAACGATTGGTTGGTTCGGTTGGACCTGAAAGATGCTTATCTTTCGGTTCCAATCTTTCCTCCTCATCGTCGATTCCTCCAGTTTCTGTGGAGGAATCAGGTTTACGAATTTCTTACGCTTCCATTTGGTCTTTCCTCAGCACCTTGGTGCTTTACCAAGCTCCTGCGCCCGGTGGTAGAACATCTCCGTACCCTGGGGATTTGTCTGATTGTTTACCTGGACGACATTCTTTTAATGTGTCAGTCCAAGGACCTCCTTCTTCACCATCTTCAGGTTACTATAACCCTTCTTCAGTCTCTGGGATTCATCATCAATGCCTAGAAGTCGGATCTCTTTCCTCGACAGGAAATGACTTTCCTTGGCTTTCTGATCATAACTACGGATGCGACTCTTCACCTTCCTTCCGAAAAGATCGCCAAGATCAAGAAGGAGATTCGCAAGGTTCTTCGGCGGGATCGAGTATCCCTCCGCCAACTGGCCAGGATTGTGGGCTTACTCTCTTCATCGATCCAGGCCATTTTTCCAGGTCCTCTTCATTACAGGGCTCTTCAGAGACTGAAGGCATTTCACCTCCGCAAGGGTCTTACTTACTCGGAACTGATTTCCTTGAATCTGGAAGCCCGATCGGAGCTCCTCTGGTGGTTAGATCACATGGATGCCTGGAACGGGAAGGCGATTTTCGGTTCCCGTCCGGATCTGGTGATCGAGTCAGATGCCAGTCGCCAGGGTTGGGGCGCCCGTTGCGGCTCTCTCTCGGTGGGCGGCAGATGGACGGAGGAGGAACTTCACCTCCATATCAACTGTCTGGAGCTCCTTGCGGGCTCGTTCGCGATCCGCTCCTTCACCTCGACCAAGGTTTCGTGTTGTGTGCTTCTTTGGATGGACAACACAACTGCGGTCAGGTACATCAATCGGTTGGGAGGCACGCACTCCAAGGTCCTAGCGGACCTTGCGAAAGACTTTTGGAACTATTGCCTTCTTCACCAGATCTCTGTCACGGCGGAGTATCTCCCAGGCGATCTGAACACTGTTGCGGATTGTAAATCCAGGAATTTCCGGGATGCCAGCGACTGGAGACTGGATCCTTCAGTATTTCAGGGAATTTCGGACCTTTGGGGTCTTCCAGTAATGGACTTATTTGCGTCCAGATGGAACGCCCAGCTACCCCGGTTCTACAGCTGGAAACCGGATCCGGGGGCGGAAGCAGTGGATGCCTTCCTACAGGACTGGTCCCTGTTTCCAGCTTATGCGTTTCCCCCCTTCCTTTTCATTCAAAGGGTGGCGGCTCAAGTCCGCAGGCAGAAAGCTTCTCTGATTCTGATCATGCCAATCTGGAGAGCTCAATGCTGGTTCCCTTCTCTTTTGGAACTATACTGGGACAAGCCTCTTCGGCTTCCGTCGTTCGACCACATTCTGACGGATCCATTGGGTCACCCGCATCCGCTGGTTCTCCAGGGCCATCTACGTCTCATGGCATGGAGGATTTCAGGGGACGTTGGTCTTGTGACTCGCTTTCGAGAGACGCTGAGCTCCTCATTCGAGGAACCTGGGCTCCTAACACCACTAAGCGGTATAGATCAGCATGGAACAGATGGGTTCGTTGGTGTTTGGGAAAACACCTGGATCCCATGGGCTCCTCTGTCACCGACGTGATTACCTTCCTCGCTGATCTTTTCAAAAAGAAATTGGCGTACAGCACCATTAATTCTTTCAGGTCGGCAATTTCTGCTGGGCATGCCCTCGTTGATGGCTCTCCGGTTGGTGAGCACCCTTGGGTTTGTAAACTCCTTAAAGGTATTCACCTTTCGCGCCCCCCAGAACCTCGTTATTCAGGTTTGTGGGATGTTAATGTGGTCTTGAATTTTCTAAAGTCCTGGCAGGATAATCAATACCTTTCCCGCAAGGAGCTTTCGGCCAAATTAGCGATTCTCCTCTGCTTGATCTCATGTAAACGTGCTTCAGATGTTCGTGCACTGGACGTATCAGCCAGTGTTTTTACCCCAGAAGGGGTTACATTTACTGTTTCAAGAAGAACTAAATGTAATACCAGGTCAGTAACTTACCCGGCTTTCCCAGATTCGCCAAAGCTCTGTGTTGTTCGTTGCCTTAAGACATATGAGGATGTTACTCTTGAGCTCCGCCCTCTGGGCGAGAGACAATTACTTATTGCGGTTAAGAAGCCGTTCAAGGCAGTTTCCTCTCCCACCATTGCCAGATGGGTCAGGTGGATAATGTCTGAAGCTGGAATTAGCGTCACTGACTTTGGGGCTCATTCCACTAGAGGTGCAATGGCTTCCAAGGCTATTCAGGTAGGTGGACGCCTGGAGGATATCATGAATGCAGCGGATTGGTCCTCAGATTCGACTTTCAAAAAGTTCTACTTTAAGCCAATCCATGAGGCTGCTTCGTTGGTGGTGAGTAGGCTTTGAACAAGCAAAATCCTCGCCTCCGCTTCCTGACATAGAATGAGAAATTTCCTAGTTACCACAAAGGAAAGTTTCAATTCTATTAAGGAGGCGGAGGCGAGGATTTTCCCACCCAGGCTTTATCGAGCCTGCCCTCCCGTGACTGGATTATGATTTTTACTTCGTTTAAGGGAGTATACTTTTTTCTGAGTTTAATGTTTCCATTGATAAGCTGTGCAATGCTGATTAAGTTCTATCTGCATTTCGTTAGGTTACTCCATTGCAATGTTCTTGAATTCTTCGACATTGTTCTGGACAAGATATTATTATTACTGTTCTCTTCCCTAGGCTCCGATCAAAAGACGGACTAGAGGTTGGATGACTTCTTCCCTGCGGCAGCTCCCACGAAAGAGGAAGGACTAACAGCTGGGACTCCATATATACAAACTGTTGGACTCTGATTGGTTGTTAGGTTACCAGGGCTACCGCTGCCATGTTGGTTTGGGTAGTCCTGGATGTATTGTTTTTTCTTTTACTACTAACTTGCTGTCCAATAAAATGGAGAAAGGACTAGCAAAATCCTCGCCTCCGCCTCCTTAATAGAATTGAAACTTTCCTTTGTGGTAACTAGGAAATTTCTCATTATGCCACAAGGGCAATACAAAAACATTGCCGATATGTATCACAACGTATCACATAAATGCCTAATACAAATAAACAACGCTATTTCTTCATGTCTGTCCTATGAGCAATTAAAACAAAGTATGTTATACCATAGCATATTCTCAACAATAATTAAGATATAACTACTGGTTTACCATTACAGAAGTAATTAATATGTAACTGTTTATGCAGAACATACCTATTATAGTTAAGTACAATCATGTAAACATGATGACATAATGACACATACAATAAGTGCCTGTAGTGTTGTCATTCTGCCTGTTGCAAGATGATAAGTAGTTACAACATCAGGGATCTCATGACCGTTGTATATATGTAAACATAATAAGTTCGTAGTGAATACATGAATAGGCTACCTCAGGCTATGAAAGGGGGAGTTAGTTACAGTGACCTATCAAGTATGTACCATGATGTAGAGCTTAATACCAGTTACTCTAAATATGGTGGAGATATAGAGTGAAAGGAAAATGCAGATTACATAGTAAAAAGCGTAGATGAAATGTGCGTTACTGAAGTGTGTGGGTAATGTAATGTAATGTAATTTGACTTATATAGCGCACAAATCACCCGAAGGTCTCAGGGCGCTTGCTTAGGGAACCCGTCCTGGTATTCCCCTGTGAGATACCCCGGGCAGGGTATCCACAAGGTGAAAGCCAGGCATCCCGCCGCGAGGGGCCGTAGTGGAGATTAAGCAAGCTATTGCCCAGAGTCGCAGAGTGTGACCCCGTGAGTTGAGTAGGCACCGGCGCGAGAATTAACGAGTCCGTGCCAGTCATTTGTCCAAAGAACTGTCCTTTCCACTGAAAATAGCTGTTGTACAGGCAAAAATTTAACAATTTGAGGATGAATACGCTTTTTTCATGTGTATGATCCATTTGTAGTAACGTACATTCTACTGCTTCCAAGCCTTGGTGGTGATTTATGGAAGTATGTAGGGCAGTGACGTCAATGGTACATATTACCCAATCTTGTTGGAAATATTCTTGGATAATTTCAAGTTCATGCAGAAAGTGGGTCGTGTCCTTGATGTAAGTACACCACGATTGTACAAATTTTGGGAGAAATTAATCTAGATATTTACCAATGGGGTCGAACATTGAACTACACCCTGACACAATGGGGCGAAAGGGTGGGTCAGATGGATGTTTATGGATTTTGGGTGTCATGTACAGCGTGGGTCTTCTTGGATTCTGTATAGTCAAAAAGATTTTTTGTGGCGAAGAAATGATTCCCATTGTAACAGCCTTCTGTAGAAGAATCTCAAGTAGTTTTTGTAATTCAAACTTGGGATCATTTTCTAGGAGTAAGTACGTGTTGGTATCGTGTACGTGTTAATCCACCTTGCGGTTATAGTACTCAATATCCATTTTCACGAGAGCTCCGCCATTAACGGCTGGTTTTAAAATAAGATCCTCATTCTGTGTGATGGAACGCATGGTATTGTAATCATGGATGGTGAAATTTTTCTTCTTCGATGATTTGTAGACAATTTTGGCCAGATCTCTTTTAACAGATTCCTCGAAAAAATCTAGAATCTTGTGAGAAACCGGGGGTGAGTATTTGCTTGGAGGTTTAAATTTAGACTCTTCCAATGATGTGTCATCATGGTCCTGGCTTTGCATAACATTAGAAAAATAGTGACGTAATCTCAGTTTACGCATACATTTATAGAAAGCTTCATTGGTTTCCATTCCTGGAGACTTCTATCTGACCTCAATTGTGGAAAAAGACAAGAATTGGCCAGTAAGTGATATGAATTTACTTTAGGGACTTTAAAATGTTTCAGGATGGATTTCCACAAAGACCAAGCCCCAAGTAAGGTCTTAAAACGTGCCTTTTTATAAAACCTACGTTCTACTTCACGGAGCAAAAGTCCCGTGGCGTTTTTTCCCAACAATAATTCATAAATTGGGGGAGGGTCTTGAGTCCCAAGATTGAGATTCCCCTCGACCAAGTTGGTATTAATCTGGAGTAATATAGGCATTTGTATTAAAAGGCACGACCAATGGTATAGTCTAAGATTTGGAAATGTCATACCGCCCCTTTCCCTTGGTAATGACATGAGATTGGTAGAGCGTCTGATCTTGCCATAATGCCATATGAATTTTATAAAGGCTGATTCCAATTTGTTCAAAATGTTATCATCTACCAAAAGTGGAATCGCCCTAAATAGGTACAGGACTTTTGGAAACATTACCATCTTTATAGCGTTTACCCTACCAACCAAAGAAAGATGTAAAACATCAATTCTTCTCAGTTCTGTCTCTATATTTTTAATTAATGGGAGATAATTTTCTTCTACTATTTTCTCCACGGATGCATTGATTTTTACCCCTAGATAGACTGCAGAATCCACAAAACGGGTGTCGGACTTTACAATATTTTTTGAACAGATTATTTGAGTCTTGGAATCGTTTAGGAGGTACCCAGAATCCAAAGAGTCCAAAGGTCTTTGCCATTTCTACCAAAAAGGGTATGGTCTGTTGGGGGTCTGTTGTAATTACAGCTAAGTCATCGGCATATGCTAATAATTTGTTTGTATATCCATTAAAAATCACTGGGGGAATATATGGGTTTTCTAATATTTTCTGGATGAAGGGATTGATATATAAAGAGAACAAAATAGGGGAGCAGGGACAGCCCTGGCGTGTCCCTCTCTTTATAGACGCGTGTCATACGCGGATGACACCCAACTCCTCTTCCCGTTCAAACATCTCACAGAGTCGGTCAGGAACTCTTTCTCCTCGGGGATGAAGGCAGTGGCCCACTGGATGGCATCTAACTTCCTGCAATGTAACGTTGCAAAAACGGAAGTGATGCTGTTCGGTGAGGCAAAGCTCCTATGGTCCCCAGACTGGTGGCCGCAAGAGCTAGGCCCAGTCCCAGAGCCAAAGCAGGTGGTAAAAAATCTTGGCGTGCGCCTGGATCAGGAGCTCTCCCTGAAACAATACAGCAACCAAGTAGTGAGCTCATGCTTCCATGTGATCGCCATGCTGAGGAAAGTCTTCCCTATGCTCCCTGACTCAACTAGGAGAACATTAGTGCAGGCCCTAATATTGAGTCGTCTGGACTACTGCAACGGGATGCTCCTATCAGCAAATGAGGGAGTTATTGCGAGATTGCAAGTAGTCCAGAACACTGCGGCCCGTCTTGTACTAAATCAGCCCCCCCGCACATCATCGAAGCCTCTTTTGAACACCTTACATTGGCTACCCATTAAACAAAGGGTGAAGTACAAGATTGGATGTACTATACATAAGAGCCTCCAGAACAGAGGGCCCGAGTATCTAAACAGCAGATTCTCCCTCTATAAACCTGTACGGTCCCTGAGATCTAGTGATCAAGCCTTACTACAGGTCCCAAGAGCTAGAAAGACCAGGCAAGGTGGAAGGGCGCTATCCATAGCCGGACCAAGGCTGTGGAACAGCCTCCCTCTCTCTCTGAGACTCTGCCAGGACTATCTCCCGTTCAGAAAACAGTTAAAAACCTTCCTATTCTCCAACTAGTGATATCTGTGTACCTACTGCCACAAGCTGAAAAGGTTTTCAAGGCGCGGAGATACTCCTTCGGGAGATGATCCTAGCGCGGTATAAACCCGTAAATAAATAAATAAATAAATAGAGAATATATTTGACTTTTCCCTCATAGCAACTACTCTCGCGAACGGGTCCATATACATGGCTCTTAGTGCCCTGATGACTTTCTCCCCGAATCCTCTACCTGCCAATATCCCCTAGAGAAAGCGCCAATCCACCCGATCAAAAGCCTTCTCTGCATCCAGCAGGATCATGGCAACCTCCCCCCCCATGGCCGTCTGGGCGTCAAACAGACCTATAGCTCTACAAGTATGGCCGGTTTCCCCCGGCCAGGGACAAACCCATGCTGCCACGGGGAGATGAGGTCGCCAATAATCCTGCCCAGTCGCTTAGCCCAGATCTTTGAGTAGAGCTTAGTGTCGGCATTGATCAGGGATATCGGCTGATATGAACCTGGCTTCTCAGCTGGCTTGCCTTTCTTGTGAAAGATTACGATGTTCGTTTCCCTCCATGAGTCGGGCACAACACCGGAGTACAGGATACCATTAAACAAATCAACTAATATTGGTATAATCTCACGCTCTAAGGCTTTGTACATTTCCAGAGGTATCCTATCAGGGCTAGCGGCTTTGCCTGGGGCTAGTTCTCTCAGGGCAGACAACACTTCAGCATAGGATATGTCTTTGTCAAGGTCCGTTCTAGTTACCTCATTCAAACACAGACCGTTATCTGGGTAACTTTGCCCTTGCTTGTTCCCACTATTTCCCGCATCATATAGTTCTTTATAAAAATTATGAAATACTTTTAAAACATCCTTAGTTTCTGTGTATGTGTTACCATTTTCATCGATACGTGCAATGTGGTTTTTTGACTTTTCTTGTCTTAACCGAAGTGCGAGGGCTCTGCCCGCTTGCTCTCCCGTTTCATACCTCTTTACTCTAGAAGTTTGAAAGTCCCTTACTGCCCTTTGTGTTATTTCCCTCTGTATGTTAGCTTTAATGGTCAGCAAAACATTATGGCTTTCATCACCGTCTCCTCCAGTGGCGATATCTGCAATATGTTGTGCTTCCCCAGTGGAAAGTTTACCCATAAGTTTCTCTACCTCCATCCTATCCTCCTTTCTGAGTCTTGAGGAGCAGCTAATCGTCTCGCCTCTCAGCGCAGCTTTAAAAGCCTCCCAGACCCCATTTTGTGATGCACTATACCTATTTGCTGCAAAGTATTATTCCGCCCACTTATTCATATGATCAACAAACCTATCATCTGCTAGCAATCGCCTTTCAAAAGACCAAGAGGTTTTAGTTCTCTCCCCTCTTCCCAGGTCATATATAAGCAACAGGGGGGTGTGGTCAGAAAGCACTCTTGGGAGTTTGATGATCTCAACCTTCTCTATTTCTGTATTGGATATCAGGATATAGTCTAATTTAGAATATTTCTGCGCCGTATTTGAAAAATATGTATATCCTGGATTCTGGGGTTCTTTTGTTTGCCATACATCTGACAACCCGTGTGATCTAATGAGAGCCTTGAGAGATCTGAAAACTCGGGGTTTTCGTCCTTTGTATGATGTGCTATTACCCCAATCTATGGAAATATTGAGATCACCTGTAACCACCAAGGGAGTAGGCCAGCCCGCCAGCTCTGTTTCCAAATAGTCAAAAATTTCAGGATCATCGTCATTTGACCCATATATTACATAAATTGAGAAGCTCATTTTCAGCAATTGCCCATCTACCGTTGCTATCAGTTCTCACTTTTTTGGCCTTGCCCAAGCTGGTTTTTGCTAGTATGGCAACTCCTCTAACCATTGACGATTGGGTTGAACATGCAACTAATTCAAAACCCCTTAAAATAGTAGGCTCCTCTTAGCCCACGGAAGGTGGGTTTCCTGGAGGCATAAGATATCTATTCTATATGATATTTCACCAAGTATTCTAGTCGCTGTATTTTCTTCCAGTCATTTAGACCAGCCACATTCAGTGTACAGATTCTAATGCTCGTCATCTATTTGGACAAAATTACCCACGATGAAAGACATACTGAAAATTTCTTTTAACCTTATTTGCTCTCAGATTTATATCCACATTGCAATGTTTCCTTCTTTTCTTGATTTTCGTCCCGGCCACACCCCCTCCCCTCCACCCTCCTCCCTCCTAGCAACCTCACTCCCACCATCCCCCCCTCCTCCGTCCCTGCCCCCACCCCATGCCCTCCACCCCCCAACCTCCCTACTCTGGGGGGCGCTCAGATCTGTCTGAGCTTATGATGGAATGCGGTGCATTCAATGAAAGTCTGCCATAACATACCAACAATTGTGACAAAACAATAGAGCTCAAAATAAGTGCTACTTAACACAAAACAATAGTGACTATCAGTGACAACCAATATTCCCAACACACAGCACACAGCACACAGCTAACCAGCTAGTCAGCCCATCGTTTTAAGGTCAGTAAGATAAAGAGTATATTTCAATCATAGTCAAAAGTCTTCAGTTAGTTTCCGACAGAATCTAAATACTCCTTTGCCTACATCTCAGATTAGAAAAACACTGTTCTCCCTCCATTAATGATTTTTAGTTGCGCAGGGTTTATTAAGAATGCTTGCATCTTTTTGTCCTGAAAGGGTTTGATCAGGTTCCTTAAGCGCCAACGTCTTTCTACCGTCGTATGGCAGAAGTCAGGTCTCACAAAGAAAGAGAACCCCTCGCCATCGCGTTTGGTGTTTGGTTTTGCCAGCTCGGATATCGCTTGTCGTCAATTAAAGTTTCCCAGGAATATCAAAATTGCCCTGGGTTTATCCTCTGCTTTCATGCCCCTTTTGACTCTGAAGGGGGTGTGATGTACTCTCTGTAGTTCTCTTGACCAGTCCCAATCCTTAAGCTCTGGGAAGGCCTGCTCGAGGAGTTTTAACATGAATAACCTTATGTCCGACCCTTCTGATCCCTCCGGAATTCCCAAGACTCTCAGGTTGTTTCTACGGAGCCTGTTCTCCATCGCCTCGAGCTTCCATTGGATGTCAACAACCTGAGAGCTTTGAGCATTGACTTTTGCCACAGCGACCTCGACCTCTGCTTCTGTAGAGACAATCCTGTCCTCCAAATTCGAGACTCTATCTCCAGTGTTAGTGCAGGCCTTGGATAGTTTCCTAACAGCCACCCTCATTTTTCTCATGGCTGCCTGCGATTTGCGGTTTTCTTGGTGTGTCTCCTCTCTATGAGCTAAAATCTCTTGATGGATTGTCTCTAATAGAGTTATCTGTGTTCTTTCACTGCTCGGGCTGTCCTGTGGAATACCAGATGTTGTATGATCCCAGCTAAGTTCGCATCGTGGATCCTTCTGGCCCTTAGTTGAATCTACTGCTGTCTTCCTTGCCGTTGCAGGATGTTCTGATTTAAGATCACTGTCTGTATCCCCCAGGGAGCTACAGTCGCCCTCCTCGTCCTCCTCCTCCGACCATTCCAAGCCATCAGAGGCTGAGAAGAAAGCCTCATTTTGAGCTGCATCCATACCAGTTGCTCCAATTTCAGACAACTCTCCCCTGTCTGATGACCCCTCCTCCTTATCGCTGATTATCAGGTTATCTTTATTATTTTGTTACCGTACCTGTAGTTTAGCCTGTTTTGTCTCTTGTTTAGGGATCTCAGGTGAAGTCCCGTTGGACACTGCTTGGTCCTTACTGAGGTTACAGTGGTCTCCCCCTTCGTTGATCCTCTCAGGAGCCACAACTTCGTTATCAGTTTCTTTATCTATTTTGGAGTTAGTGCTCTCACAACTCATTATTTGTAGTGTTTGTGGTGTTTCAGAATTTTCAGAAATTTCTAAGGCGACATCTGTTTTTTTTCCCTGTAATTCAAAAGCCCAACTTGTCTCGACCCCTTTCTCCTTACCAGTCTTTCTTAACATTTCAGCTATAGAGACAGCTGCTTGGCGGGTCCGAGTTGCTGGTTGCTTTTCCCTTGGGCTCTCTCTCTCCGGTGTTTGGTCTCCATTCGCCTTGCTTGTGCCGCCTTCCCTGGGGAGATTTTTCTTTTTCTTTTTCGCTTTTGCATTTGCATTACTTTTCGGAGCCATACCTGCCTCGTGAAGAGCCCTGGACTTCCGACGTGTGACCAGTCTTTTCAGGCACGAACTGCTTCGGGCATTCCAAGCCTCTCTTGGACCTCCCAGAATTCTCTGAGTCGGGCTCCTCCCTCCTAGGAAGCCGCGGCGGCGTCTAGCACCGAGAGAGCCCAGAGAGAGAGCCAGCAGGGCGCTCGTCAACTCCCGCAGTACGTGAAACGCCGAGCCGCGACACGATAACGCGGCTAACATCCCCTCTGCAGCAAACCAGAGACTCAGTAGATCCACAGGAATCAGCGAATCAGGTAAGGGGTTGATCGGGATTTCCTGGTTATTGTCTGGGGTCCGTTTCGCTCTATTCAACCGGCAGCTTCATCAAAGCACCGCTTTAGCTGCGTCTAGGCAGCCACCATCTTGCCTTGCCTCTCTCTTTCAAGTCTCCAGGAATGGAAGCGAATGGGGGTTAAGAGTATTGAAGATGTAATGGAGGGAGATAAGATTAGAGGGTTTGAAGACCTGCAAAAGTTGTATAACATCCCACGTACTCATTGGCTTCTATATGAACAAATAACCCGCACTTTGCGAGGCCTTAGACCTAAAATAAAGCCCAAAATAGATATTACGGTATTGGAGGTACTGGATAGAGGCTGCAGAAAGATTAAAACAATATATAATTTACTAATAGATAAGATTCAAGATGACATCGAGAAAACGGAGAGCGGTTGGGCCCTGAAATGGAACAACCCCTATGTCGATCTTGATCTCTCTATAGAACTGAATAAAAAGCTTTTTTGGACCTCAAATTTACGGGCTCAGCACTTTAAGACATTATTTAAGCTGTATCATACCCCATCAAAATTATTTGAGTGGGGTGTTAGACAGGACGACTGCTGCCCTAGATGTGGCTCACACCAAGCAGACATAATTCACATGTTCGTCTCTTGTGTGAGATTGGGCCCTCTTAAAGAGGAGATATCCAAATTCTGGGAGGGGCTGCTAGGTCATAAGATCGATCTATCCCCGACATTGGTGTTAATAGCTACAGATTCAAAACTGGGTCTTGAAAAAGATGAGGAAGCACTTGTATTTCTGTCAGTAGCGGTTATGCGAATACTGATTACGGCAAATTGGAAAGATAAAAACGCCCCTCCTTTCAGATGTGGTTATCAAGACTTCTCTTTATTCATAATATTGAATCCTGTCTGTATGAATTTAAAGGAGTTAAAAAACGGGAGATGGGAATACGTATATGGGCGCCCATACTGACTAAATCTATAACATTGTTTCTGTATGTAATTGCCTTAATTGTATTTGTATTTTAGCCACTTATTATAATTATTATTATGAATTGAACTTTTATCTATTCGGAATAACCTATCTATTTGGAATAACCTATCTATTTATGTCGTATCATGTACATATCTGATTTTAATGCTCTATCTGTGCTTACTTAAATGTTTTAAGATGTATATTGCAATGAACCTTCAATAAAATAAAAAAGAAATAAAAAAAAAAAAAAAAGCTACATTGGTTTCCAAGAGACTGGTATCATTGGTCGGGACAAAAGACATGCCCTTGTTGAGAGTCATGATTTGTTGTTTGGTCAGTTCAATTGATGAAATGTTTATGATAAGGGTAGGTTCTTGCCGCTGCGAAGCATTCTTCCCGTGTCCTCTCCGTGTGCGTTGCTTGTGGGTCCTGATGTTGTTACAAGTGACAGGGCTGGTGGCTGCCCGGTTGTTGGGACCTGTGACAAAAAAGAAGCTATGGTTGCACTGATAGTCATGTGAGTAGTAGGCTGTGATGTTACTACAGTAGTGGGAGGGAGGAGCAGCTGGGAGGAGGGAGCGGGCGGCGAATGGGGATCGGGATTGAGGAAGGGGGCGGGCCCCAGGGGAGCAGCGGCGGGGAGCGGGGCGAGACAAGGGTGGGAAAATCACGGGGGAAGCGGCGAGGGGGCAAGCCTGAGGGCGGAGGCCCAAAGCAGCAACAGCCCACAGAGGAGAAGGCAAGAGCAGGGCAAGGCAGAGGTTAAAGGCAAGAGGGCGACGGCACGAAAAAAACAACACCAGCGGCAGGAGTGTTTCGGCGCTAGAGGCGCTGGAGGCAGCAGCGGTGACCAGGGCACACAGGGGCTGTGCAGTGAGTGGAGTGACCGGGTCAGGGTCAGGGTGGTATGGCCCTAGGCACGAAGAGCACTGAGTTTGAGGCTCTTAGCTTTTTTTGTTCTACTCCAGTGCTGGCCATAGTAATCAAGACAAACCACTCTCATTCACAGAAAGCAAAAAAAAAAAGCCTACAGCACCGGGTATTCCAAGACAATCTCTCATCCAGGTACTAACTAGACCCGTCCCTGGGTAACTTCTGAGATCAGAGGCGATCAGGTGCTTTCAGGGTGGTATGGCTGTTGGAATGAAGAGCACTGACTTAGGGGCTCTTTGATTTTTTCATTCTTCTTCAGTGCAGGCCATATTAAGCGATACAAGCCACCCTCATTCACCTAAAGCAATAAAAAAACAAGCCTACAGCACCGGGTAATCCCAGGCGATCTCCCATCCAGGTACTAATCAGGCCCGACCCTGCATATCTACTGAGATCAGATGCTTTCAGGTTTGTACGGCTGTTGACATGAAAATGGGGGGTCTTAGCTTTTCTCATTCTACGTCAGTGCTGTCCATAGTAAGCGAGACAAGCCACCCTCATTCAACTAAAGCAAAACAACAAACAAACATATAGCATACACCACTTGGTATTCCCAGGCAGTCACCCATCAAGGTACTAACCAGGCCCAACCCTGCTTAATTTCTGAGTTCGGACAAGATCAGGTGCTTTTAGGATAGTATGGCCGTAGGCATGAAGAGCATCGACTTTGGGGCTCTTAGCTTTGTTCATTCTACTACAGTACTGGACATAGTAAGAGTGACCCCTTATTCAACTAAATCAAAACAACAACCAAAAAAAGCCTACAGCACCTGCTGTTCCCAGGCAGTCTCCCATCCAGGTATTAACCAGGCCCGACCATTTTTAACTTCTCAGATCAGAGGAGATTAGATGCTTTTAGGATAGTTTAGCCATAAGCATGAGAGCACTGACTTTGGGGCTCTTACCTTTTTTCATTCTACTTCAGTGCTAGTCATAGTAAGCAAGAAAGGCCACCATTATTCATCTAAAGCAACAAAAAAAGGCATCTAGTATTCCCAGGCAAGTTCCCCTCCAGGTACTAACCAGACCCAACTCTGCTTAACTTATGAGATCAGATGAGATCAGGTGCTTGCAGTTTGGTATGGCTGTAGGCATGAAAAAGATGACTTTGGGGCTTTTAGCTTTTTTTATTTTACTCCAGTGGTGGCCATAGTATGCGAGCAAGCCACCTTCATTCATCTAAAGCAAAACAAAAACAAAAATAAAGCCTACAGCACATGCTGTACCCAGGCGGTCTCCCATCGAGATACAAACCAGTCCCAACCCTGCTTCACTTCTGTAAATGTAAATGTGTTGTATTTGTATAGCGCGAACAGTAACCCATAAGCATCCCGGCGCTTGTACTCCTACCACAAGGGAACCCCTCCTGGCTTTTCCTTGTGAGGTGTCCACTCCTGGGCATCCCATGGTGAAACCAGGCATCCCTTGTGTATCGGGGGCCGTTGTGGAGACTAAGCAAGCTATTGCCCAGAGTTGCAGCATGGGGCCCATGCTTAGATTCGGCACTGAGGCAAGAATATCCGGTCGGAGGAATTTAAGCCTGATCCCACCGGGGCGGGAATCGAACCCTGGTCCCTGGCCAGCACTCTGCATCAAGGTCTGCCGCTCTAACCATTGAGCCACACTTCTCCACTTCTGAGATCAGATGAGATCAGGTGCTTTCAGGGTGGTTTGGCCATAGGCATGAAGAGCACTGACTTTGAGTCTCTTAGCTTTTTTCATTGTATGTCAGTGCTGGCCATAGTAAGCAAGACAAGCCACCCTCATTCACCTAAAGCAAAAAAAAAGATTACAGCACCTGAGATTTCTAACCTGGCCCGACCCTGCTTAACTTCTGAGATCAGAGGAGATCAAGTGCATTCAGGGTGGTATGGCCGGATGCATGAAGTGCACTGAGTTTGGGGCTCATAGCTTTTTTCATTTTACCTCAGTGCTGGCCATAGTAAGCAACACAATCCACCCTCCATCACCTAAAGCAAAAAAAAAAAGCCTACAGCTCCTGGTCTTCACTGATGGTCTCCTATCCAGGTGCTGACCAGGCCTGACCCTGCTAAACTTCTGATATAAGACACAATCAGGTGATTTCAGGGTTGAATGGCCATCTGCCTCAATAACACTAACTTTGGGGCTCTTACCTTATTTCATTCTACTTCAGTGCTGACCAAAGTAAGCGAGACAAGCCACCCTCATAAACCTAAAGCAAAACACTAAAAAAAAAAAAGCGCCTACAGTACCTGCTATTCCCAAGCGGTCTCCCATCCAGGGACTAACTAACTTCAGAGATCAGGTGCTCTCATGGTGGTACGGCTGTAGGTGTGAAGAGCATTGACTTTGGGGCCCTTAGCCTTTTACATTCTACTTCAGTGCTGGCCATAGTGAGCAAGACAAGCCACCCTCATTCACCTAAAGCAAAACAACAAAACAAAAAAGGCTACATCACCTGGTATTCCCAGTCAGTCTCCCATCCAGGTACTAACCAAGCCAAACCTGCTTAATGTCTGAGATCAGACAAGATCAGGTGCTTTCAGGGTTGAATGGTCGTAGGAATCAAGAGCACTAACTTTGGGGCTCTTAGCTTTTTTTCACTCCACTTCAGTGCTGGCCATAGTATGAGAGACAAGCCACCCTCATTCACCTAAAGCAAAACAAAAAAAAACAATTAAAGCCTACAGCACCTGGTATTCCCATGCAGTCTCCCACCCAGGTACTAACCATGCCCGACCCTGCTTAACTTTCTATATCAGACAAGATAAGGTGCTTTCAGGCTGGTATGGCTACGGGAATTAAGAGAACTGAGTTTGGGGCTCTTAATATTTTTCATTCTAATTCAGTGCTTGCCATAGTAAGTGAGACATGCCACCCTTACTCACCGAAAGCAAAAAAAACAAGAATAAAAAGGCAATAGGTCCCACCTTTCATTAAGTTAAAGCCATTTGCTTTGCTATAGAATACCATTAGCAAAGAAAATGGCTTTAACTTAATCAAAGGCGAGACATATTGCATTTTCAATGCTTGTTTCTAATGTGCAAAAAATCTCCCTTGCTGTGTATTGTGGTGTAGAACCACTTACCCCAATGCCTATTCCCACCCTCAGATCGATGTTCCGCCTTTGTCTCCTTCGAGAGGTGCTCACTTTCCGCCTGATTCATGAAGTAAAATTGCGCCCGCAATCGCTGCGAAAATGCAAATGCGGGCGCAATTTCCGTAATCGGCATTCAACATCAAAATAGCGAATTCGCAAACACAGAATTGCGAATTCGCTAATATATTCGCAGAATCCCGGCAGGTGAGCATTAGCGAATCGGAAAATGCGATAAACCACGGATTCTGCGAAAATAATAACGACTTCGCTATATAATCGCAATCGGTATTCAAGAAAAATCGCTAATAGCGAAAAACCCAAAAATCGCTATTTGCACCGCGCAAAATAAGGACAACTCAAAGCAGGTGGTAACCATAAAAGCCATGCAAAAAAAACTTTCAAAAAACCGTTGTCCTATCACCAACAGGTTCTGGCCTGACCAATCACACATAAGGACCATCATCATCAGCAGCATTAGGAGTCCCACAATGCCAGGAATGTACATGGTGGTGAGGCGTTGAAGGCTAGAGCCATTAGCACGGAGGAGACGCAGGATCCAGGACAGGATATTCCGCCAGCGGGTCACCTTGCTGGGCCAAACCAGAGAGCAGATATATGCTAAATACAGGCTGAATGGGGAAATGATAATGCAGCTAATACAGGACCTTGACCCCCTGATGCAGCACCCAACAAGCCGTACCAATGCGGTGCCTACACATGTGCAGGTATTGTGTAGCCTGCACCTCCTGGCCTCCGGGAGTTTCCAGGGGATAGTAGAGGCTGCTGGGGGGATATCCCAGCCCACCATGTCACGCTGCCTCCACACTTTTGTTGACGCCATGCTCACCCAGATACATCGTCACATCAAATTCCCCGCCAGCCAACAGGAATTGGACATGACCAAGCTACAATTCTACAATGTAGCCCATTTTCCACATGTGCTCGGATGCACAGACTGTACCCACGTCGCCATCTGCCCACCAGCTGCCATGGAGTATATGTTCCACAATAGAAAGTCCTACCACTCCCTCAACATCCAGATGGTCTGCAATGCTAAGACATACATCACTGACATTGTTGCACAGTACCCAGGGAGTACCCATGACTCCTTCATTTTCCAGCACAGCGGCCTCCACACACGACTGGTCAGGGGAGAGTTTGGGGAAGGACACCTACTTGGTAAGTACACTTAGTTGAAAATGTCACATTGCTAAGATGTAACAGCGCAGCACAGGCAATCACCATCTGCTCCTCTCATTCAGGTGACAGTGGCTACGCCCTCCGTGAATACCTCCTGACCCCATACCTCAACCCTGCTACACCCCAGCAACGGCGCTACAATATTGCACACATACGGACAAGGAATTGCATAGAAAGGACATTTGGCCTGCTCAAGAGCAGGTTCCGCATACTGCACAAGACCGGTGGGGCCATGTATTACAGTCCTGAAATGTGCTGCCGCATTGTGGCTGTCTGCGCAATACTACATAACATTGCAACCAAGCGCCGGATACCTGTTGACATCTCTGGCAGTGAATCTGAGGGGGACAACCGGCCACCTGCACATGCGCGCCATGCAAATGGGGAGAACCCAGCAGAAGGGCACAGACGTCGCAACCACATCACAGTGAACAGTTTCTAGTACAACCTCTTCCATCACCCCACAAATCAACAATGCATGCAAAATGTAATGATGACACAACGCTAATGTGTGTAGCAAGATAAATGCATTTGTTCAATTCACAAAAAAATAA
This sequence comes from Lissotriton vulgaris, assembly GCF_964263255.1. Taxonomy (NCBI): domain Eukaryota; kingdom Metazoa; phylum Chordata; class Amphibia; order Caudata; family Salamandridae; genus Lissotriton; species Lissotriton vulgaris. Next base: position 1,258,942,640 of record NC_141687.1, on the reverse strand, counting down.
ATAAGGTTCCAGTCTAAATAACTCCAACAAACAGTATTACATCATACTGCTGTGTATTACAACATGGCAGGCTTAACGTCAGCCTGTGCCAATGATAGTGTGAAGTTCTCAGGTGCGCCTACTGCGCGTTGCGCCCAAGCGCCTCTGAGGGGCATCCTCCTCCGGGGCTTCAGGACCTGGCGTGGGCCTGGTGCTGCAGCTGTGTGGTGGGATCTATGAGGCAGAGTGGGAGCTGACGCTTTACGCCCCCTCACTAGCATCATCACCCCCCACAGTGGATGGTATTGCTGGAGGGTGTAGTGCAATGACGGCCGTGGTGAGGTGCTCCAGCACCCTAGTCATGTCCTCACTGCACTGTACTAGTTGGTGCTGCTGGGTCAGGGAGCGCCGCGCCAACAGAGAAGTAGCATTTGCTGCTACGTAACTTGCCCTGCTGTATGAGGCCAGCCGGCTCATAAGTTGGCGGTGGCGGCGGCATGCTGCACTGCGCTGTGTCGACATGGCAGCGGTGTTGGCCTCAATGGCTGCAGCCATGCGGGCCATTCCCTCACCCACACCTGCCATGGCTGCAGTCATGTTGTCTAATCGCTCCCCCACACCTACCATAGCTGCCCTCATGCCGTCCATGTGGCCTGCAACTGTGGCCACATTGCGCCCTATCATATGGAGCTGCAGCTGAATAGCTCCTTACTGTTGTGCCTGGCGCTGGTGTATCCGCAACATGCGTCTTTCAACACTGAGCCGCGCCAGTCCCTGTTCATTGGCCCGCCTGCTTGCTGGTGTGGAGTGCTGCGTGACCTGCCACGCCTGCCCTGCTGGCCTGAGTCGGTGGCTGGCCGCTGTGTGGCAACTGGCGCGGCCCCAGATGTTGTGGCGACAGCTGCTGGGGGTGTGACCGCAGGTGTTGCTGGTGCGCCAGATGCAGGGGGTGTGACTGCTGGTGTTGCTGGTGTACAAGATGCAGGGGGCACAATGGTAGCTGCCCTGGCTGTGGCTCTAGGTGGTGCAGCGGTAGCAGGAGGCACAATGGTTGTCGTAATTGGCCCGTCCGCATTAGCGATTAACTGAACCTACACGTTGTCCTCCCTAACTTGGCTATATACGATAAACGCCATTTTGAGTGTTGCGGCGGCCATCTTAGCTCATGAGTGGCCTCGTGGCCGAACGTGCCCTTTAGTCCGTTGTCCGTTCTACTGACCACTCTTGTCTGCCCAGCAACAGGCTATTTTTAGTACTGGTCAAGCCGCACATGCGCAGCTCCCACTGACCCGTAGACCTTCAGGAATGTGCACCAAACTGACCAGCGGAGTTGTGCCCCTTCCAATGAGCTGGCAGTATTCCAAAACATGACCATATATGTCCCGAAACTGTGTCCTAACTTGTGCCGCCTATCTTTTATTGCCCCAAAACTGTATATAAACGGGGTCACACCAATGTTCGGTGTGATACCTCTTGCATTGCCGAAGGGTGCTGTTTGAGTGTACCACCACCCCATGGGGTCTTAATAAACTTGTTCTTTGCCTTTTACAGTTTCCGTGCCAACAGTTCTTGAGTGTGAGTGGGTTATCTCAGAAGCGTGTAGGCCTTGGGAACCCCGAATTACTTCAATTGGCGACTCTGGTGGGACTCATCGGCGACTCGGATGCCCGAAGGAGAGGTCGTGACGAAGGCTTGGAAACTCGCCATGGGCGCGCGATGCCACGAGTGACCCGAGTCTTGGCTGCCACAGTGTTTTTTCCTTTCCTTCCGATCTGACCTTCCAGGTGGCGCCGGTCTCCGACTGAGTCTTCGAAGTGTCTGCATCGCTGAGAAAGTGCCGTTTGGCTGATTTGGCTTACAAGACCTTGGCAGTTGGAATCTGGACATTTGAGAATTTGGTAAGCTTTGTGATCGGTAAGGTAGTCTTCGGACGCTTACTGAGGTCCTATGATTTGTGTTCGGTAAGGTAGTCTTCGGACGCTTACTGAAAATCTGTGCTTTGTGATCGGTGAGGTAGTCTTCGGACGCTTGCCGAAGTCCTACGAACTTTGAGTTGAGATAGCTAACATTGTGAATTTGTGATCTTTGAACTTATATGTGTAGTGCACTTCACATAGGCAGGCATGTAGAGATGTTTCTCTAACTTTGTTTTTTCCTTTGAGCGGCACAATCGTGTGAAGAGCTGTAAGTGCCATTTTGTCCGGTGTCACGCTTTCGTGATACTTTTTGAACATGCCTGTTTTCAGCACACTCCGAGGAATGTGTTGTCTTGGAGAAGGTACCTCAATTAGGTTAGCGGAATCACAGCCGGCTCCCCCAGAGGGAACACCAAATAGGGACATGTACATAAAATTTGGCCTTCCCCCTATTATGTACAGTAAATGATGGCATAAATACACCAAGGCCGATCCTGAATTGCAATGGCCTCTACACGGGTCTTATGATTTGAGTAAAATACAATTTGTAGAGCAATGTATGTTTCAACGCAGGTCTAGACAAAACATGTTTGATTGCGTGCGAATGTGGGAGAAAGCGGCGCGTGAGCGAATGAAGCGTGAGGTTGCCTTGGCGGACAAAGAGCAGCGTAAGGCTGCTCGGGATAAAGCTTTACAGCTTGAGGAGATGGAGGCTCAGTAGAAGAAAGAGAGGGAGGAACGGGAACGTAATTTGCAAACGACTGGTCAGTTTCCTATTCGCCGACCACTTTATCCTGTCCTTAATAATGAAATTGATGATTTTTCTTTGTTAGATCGGTCACCGCCTCCGTACGTTACGCCGACGGCTCCAGCTGTGGATTCCGATGATGACGGACAGGATAAGTCGGGCAAGAAGAGTGTATCTGCTCTCAGGTTTACTACGGAGAGGTCCGCTCATCTACGTAGTTGGGCTCGTAAAGTGAATAAGCGTAGGGTTACTCAGGAGCAATTGGTATCAGAAAAGAAAGGGTGGACGGATCTTGAATTGATGTATTTTCTGTCTACTTTGGCGGATGAGGTTATAGGCGCATATCGTGATCTTTCTGATACGTTAGAACCCAAAGCGTTGTCAGTGTACCGTGAAAATTTGACTAAAGGTGATTTTGATCTTTCAGATGTCGATGACCTGTTTGCGCAATTGATCAAGCTGCGGGATGAGACAACCCGATTGCGGGAGGAGTGGAAAAGGAGGCAAAAGGAATCCGAATTGGAGAATAATGGGCAGGCCAAAGAGTGTTCTCTCCGTGGTTCAGATAAGAGTTCTGCGTTGCATGTTATGCCTATGCGTGAAGCTGCGCCTTTGTATGTTCCGCCGAGGGGGGAAGGTACGGATGAGGATAAATTATCGAAGGATGCGAAAGGGTATTTTGTGTATAATTTGGTTTACACGCCATGGAATAGAGCAGATGTCATGGCATTGAAAAATTCTTTACCTGATCTTCGGAAGAATCCAGCGGCATTTTATGAGGGGGTGGAGGGGGCTATATCGTCTTGTGTGATGACTCTCGTAGACATAGACTTGTTTTTTGGGTTGATATTACCACCTGATATGTGGCGGCAAATTCGTAAAAATAATGACGAAACGATATTGGGAGCAACATGGAAAGAAATAAATGCTGCGGATTTAGATAGGGAACCAGCATGTAAGCCCTGTCAGCTAATCCTAGATGTGCCGGCAGCTATCTTAAATAAATTAAAAACGCTTGTTCCCTCCAAAAAGATTGATTGGACCATGTTAACGTCGTGCAAGCAGAAACCCGATGAAACGGTTTCAGATTTCTTTACACGCTTCGAGGAGGCTTTTCATGATTACAGTGGTCAATCTTTAACAGACGATACGGGTCGGCATTTGTTTGTAGATAAGTATGTAGCTAATCTCCTACCAGAGATTGCAAAGCGATTGAAGTCGAGTGAAAGTTCCTGGGCCACGGCGACCCCTGCGTCCTTGTTAACTATGGCTCAGTATTATGAGCTATATATATATTTACAACAAGGGGTGGTGAGGGACAGAGTCTCTGAATTAAACAGAATACTCTCACCCAGTCAAGAGATCAGGGCTAGATCCAACACCGTTTTTTAGCTCACTGCACCATCCCAGTTTCAGAACCTGGCTGTATGCAAATTAGTCTGTTCCTGTCCCAGTGCATGATGGGAACAGGGCAAACCAAACTACAAAAGCCAATTCTTACACTGGGAAGGAAACAAGCTACCGGGGACCGGTTTCTGGCATTTCAGCCTCTTCGGCCCGGCTTGCTTGAATCCTGATGGTGCAATGAGCAAGGGACTCACATCTGAGTATACCCTTCCACGCTTAGGGTGGACAAAAATATTTACAACAAGGGGTGGTGAGGGACAGAGTCTCTGAATTAAACAGAATACTCTCACCCAGTCAAGAGATCAGGGCTAGATCCAACACCGTTTTTTAGCTCACTGCACCATCCCAGTTTCAGAACCTGGCTGTATGCAAATTAGTCTGTTCCTGTCCCAGTGCATGATGGGAACAGGGCAAACCAAACTACAAAAGCCAATTCTTACACTGGGAAGGAAACAAGCTACCGGGGACCGGTTTCTGGCATTTCAGCCTCTTCGGCCCGGCTTGCTTGAATCCTGATGGTGCAATGAGCAAGGGACTCACATCTGAGTATACCCTTCCACGCTTAGGGTGGACAAAAATATTTACAACAAGGGGTGGTGAGGGACAGAGTCTCTGAATTAAACAGAATACTCTCACCCAGTCAAGAGATCAGGGCTAGATCCAACACCGTTTTTTAGCTCACTGCACCATCCCAGTTTCAGAACCTGGCTGTATGCAAATTAGTCTGTTCCTGTCCCAGTGCATGATGGGAACAGGGCAAACCAAACTACAAAAGCCAATTCTTACACTGGGAAGGAAACAAGCTACCGGGGACCGGTTTCTGGCATTTCAGCCTCTTCGGCCCGGCTTGCTTGAATCCTGATGGTGCAATGAGCAAGGGACTCACATCTGAGTATACCCTTCCACGCTTAGGGTGGACAAAAATATTTACAACAAGGGGTGGTGAGGGACAGAGTCTCTGAATTAAACAGAATACTCTCACCCAGTCAAGAGATCAGGGCTAGATCCAACACCGTTTTTTAGCTCACTGCACCATCCCAGTTTCAGAACCTGGCTGTATGCAAATTAGTCTGTTCCTGTCCCAGTGCATGATGGGAACAGGGCAAACCAAACTACAAAAGCCAATTCTTACACTGGGAAGGAAACAAGCTACCGGGGACCGGTTTCTGGCATTTCAGCCTCTTCGGCCCGGCTTGCTTGAATCCTGATGGTGCAATGAGCAAGGGACTCACATCTGAGTATACCCTTCCACGCTTAGGGTGGACAAAAATATTTACAACAAGGGGTGGTGAGGGACAGAGTCTCTGAATTAAACAGAATACTCTCACCCAGTCAAGAGATCAGGGCTAGATCCAACACCGTTTTTTAGCTCACTGCACCATCCCAGTTTCAGAACCTGGCTGTATGCAAATTAGTCTGTTCCTGTCCCAGTGCATGATGGGAACAGGGCAAACCAAACTACAAAAGCCAATTCTTACACTGGGAAGGAAACAAGCTACCGGGGACCGGTTTCTGGCATTTCAGCCTCTTCGGCCCGGCTTGCTTGAATCCTGATGGTGCAATGAGCAAGGGACTCACATCTGAGTATACCCTTCCACGCTTAGGGTGGACAAAAATATTTACAACAAGGGGTGGTGAGGGACAGAGTCTCTGAATTAAACAGAATACTCTCACCCAGTCAAGAGATCAGGGCTAGATCCAACACCGTTTTTTAGCTCACTGCACCATCCCAGTTTCAGAACCTGGCTGTATGCAAATTAGTCTGTTCCTGTCCCAGTGCATGATGGGAACAGGGCAAACCAAACTACAAAAGCCAATTCTTACACTGGGAAGGAAACAAGCTACCGGGGACCGGTTTCTGGCATTTCAGCCTCTTCGGCCCGGCTTGCTTGAATCCTGATGGTGCAATGAGCAAGGGACTCACATCTGAGTATACCCTTCCACGCTTAGGGTGGACAAAAATATTTACAACAAGGGGTGGTGAGGGACAGAGTCTCTGAATTAAACAGAATACTCTCACCCAGTCAAGAGATCAGGGCTAGATCCAACACCGTTTTTTAGCTCACTGCACCATCCCAGTTTCAGAACCTGGCTGTATGCAAATTAGTCTGTTCCTGTCCCAGTGCATGATGGGAACAGGGCAAACCAAACTACAAAAGCCAATTCTTACACTGGGAAGGAAACAAGCTACCGGGGACCGGTTTCTGGCATTTCAGCCTCTTCGGCCCGGCTTGCTTGAATCCTGATGGTGCAATGAGCAAGGGACTCACATCTGAGTATACCCTTCCACGCTTAGGGTGGACAAAAATATTTACAACAAGGGGTGGTGAGGGACAGAGTCTCTGAATTAAACAGAATACTCTCACCCAGTCCAGAGATCAGGGCTAGATCCAACACCGTTTTTTAGCTCACTGCACCATCCCAGTTTCAGAACCTGGCTGTATGCAAATTAGTCTGTTCCTGTCCCAGTGCATGATGGGAACAGGGCAAACCAAACTACAAAAGCCAATTCTTACACTGGGAAGGAAACAAGCTACCGGGGACCGGTTTCTGGCATTTCAGCCTCTTCGGCCCGGCTTGCTTGAATCCTGATGGTGCAATGAGCAAGGGACTCACATCTGAGTATACCCTTCCACGCTTAGGGTGGACAAAAATATTTACAACAAGGGGTGGTGAGGGACAGAGTCTCTGAATTAAACAGAATACTCTCACCCAGTCAAGAGATCAGGGCTAGATCCAACACCGTTTTTTAGCTCACTGCACCATCCCAGTTTCAGAACCTGGCTGTATGCAAATTAGTCTGTTCCTGTCCCAGTGCATGATGGGAACAGGGCAAACCAAACTACAAAAGCCAATTCTTACACTGGGAAGGAAACAAGCTACCGGGGACCGGTTTCTGGCATTTCAGCCTCTTCGGCCCGGCTTGCTTGAATCCTGATGGTGCAATGAGCAAGGGACTCACATCTGAGTATACCCTTCCACGCTTAGGGTGGACAAAAATATTTACAACAAGGGGTGGTGAGGGACAGAGTCTCTGAATTAAAAAGAATACTCTCACCCAGTAAAGAGATCAGGGCTAGATCCAACACCGTTTTTTAGCTCACTGCACCATCCCAGTTTCAGAACCTGGCTGTATGCAAATTAGTCTGTTCCTGTCCCAGTGCATGATGGGAACAGGGCAAACCAAACTACAAAAGCCAATTCTTACACTGGGAAGGAAACAAGCTACCGGGGACCGGTTTCTGGCATTTCAGCCTCTTCGGCCCGGCTTGCTTGAATCCTGATGGTGCAATGAGCAAGGGACTCACATCTGAGTATACCCTTCCACGCTTAGGGTGGACAAAAATATTTACAACAAGGGGTGGTGAGGGACAGAGTCTCTGAATTAAACAGAATACTCTCACCCAGTCAAGAGATCAGGGCTAGATCCAACACCGTTTTTTAGCTCACTGCACCATCCCAGTTTCAGAACCTGGCTGTATGCAAATTAGTCTGTTCCTGTCCCAGTGCATGATGGGAACAGGGCAAACCAAACTACAAAAGCCAATTCTTACACTGGGAAGGAAACAAGCTACCGGGGACCGGTTTCTGGCATTTCAGCCTCTTCGGCCCGGCTTGCTTGAATCCTGATGGTGCAATGAGCAAGGGACTCACATCTGAGTATACCCTTCCACGCTTAGGGTGGACAAAAATATTTACAACAAGGGGTGGTGAGGGACAGAGTCTCTGAATTAAACAGAATACTCTCACCCAGTCAAGAGATCAGGGCTAGATCCAACACCGTTTTTTAGCTCACTGCACCATCCCAGTTTCAGAACCTGGCTGTATGCAAATTAGTCTGTTCCTGTCCCAGTGCATGATGGGAACAGGGCAAACCAAACTACAAAAGCCAATTCTTACACTGGGAAGGAAACAAGCTACCGGGGACCGGTTTCTGGCATTTCAGCCTCTTCGGCCCGGCTTGCTTGAATCCTGATGGTGCAATGAGCAAGGGACTCACATCTGAGTATACCCTTCCACGCTTAGGGTGGACAAAAATATTTACAACAAGGGGTGGTGAGGGACAGAGTCTCTGAATTAAACAGAATACTCTCACCCAGTCAAGAGATCAGGGCTAGATCCAACACCGTTTTTTAGCTCACTGCACCATCCCAGTTTCAGAACCTGGCTGTATGCAAATTAGTCTGTTCCTGTCCCAGTGCATGATGGGAACAGGGCAAACCAAACTACAAAAGCCAATTCTTACACTGGGAAGGAAACAAGCTACCGGGGACCGGTTTCTGGCATTTCAGCCTCTTCGGCCCGGCTTGCTTGAATCCTGATGGTGCAATGAGCAAGGGACTCACATCTGAGTATACCCTTCCACGCTTAGGGTGGACAAAAATATTTACAACAAGGGGTGGTGAGGGACAGAGTCTCTGAATTAAACAGAATACTCTCACCCAGTCAAGAGATCAGGGCTAGATCCAACACCGTTTTTTAGCTCACTGCACCATCCCAGTTTCAGAACCTGGCTGTATGCAAATTAGTCTGTTCCTGTCCCAGTGCATGATGGGAACAGGGCAAACCAAACTACAAAAGCCAATTCTTACACTGGGAAGGAAACAAGCTACCGGGGACCGGTTTCTGGCATTTCAGCCTCTTCGGCCCGGCTTGCTTGAATCCTGATGGTGCAATGAGCAAGGGACTCACATCTGAGTATACCCTTCCACGCTTAGGGTGGACAAAAATATTTACAACAAGGGGTGGTGAGGGACAGAGTCTCTGAATTAAACAGAATACTCTCACCCAGTCAAGAGATCAGGGCTAGATCCAACACCGTTTTTTAGCTCACTGCACCATCCCAGTTTCAGAACCTGGCTGTATGCAAATTAGTCTGTTCCTGTCCCAGTGCATGATGGGAACAGGGCAAACCAAACTACAAAAGCCAATTCTTACACTGGGAAGGAAACAAGCTACCGGGGACCGGTTTCTGGCATTTCAGCCTCTTCGGCCCGGCTTGCTTGAATCCTGATGGTGCAATGAGCAAGGGACTCACATCTGAGTATACCCTTCCACGCTTAGGGTGGACAAAAATATTTACAACAAGGGGTGGTGAGGGACAGAGTCTCTGAATTAAACAGAATACTCTCACCCAGTCCAGAGATCAGGGCTAGATCCAACACCGTTTTTTAGCTCACTGCACCATCCCAGTTTCAGAACCTGGCTGTATGCAAATTAGTCTGTTCCTGTCCCAGTGCATGATGGGAACAGGGCAAACCAAACTACAAAAGCCAATTCTTACACTGGGAAGGAAACAAGCTACCGGGGACCGGTTTCTGGCATTTCAGCCTCTTCGGCCCGGCTTGCTTGAATCCTGATGGTGCAATGAGCAAGGGACTCACATCTGAGTATACCCTTCCACGCTTAGGGTGGACAAAAATATTTACAACAAGGGGTGGTGAGGGACAGAGTCTCTGAATTAAACAGAATACTCTCACCCAGTCAAGAGATCAGGGCTAGATCCAACACCGTTTTTTAGCTCACTGCACCATCCCAGTTTCAGAACCTGGCTGTATGCAAATTAGTCTGTTCCTGTCCCAGTGCATGATGGGAACAGGGCAAACCAAACTACAAAAGCCAATTCTTACACTGGGAAGGAAACAAGCTACCGGGGACCGGTTTCTGGCATTTCAGCCTCTTCGGCCCGGCTTGCTTGAATCCTGATGGTGCAATGAGCAAGGGACTCACATCTGAGTATACCCTTCCACGCTTAGGGTGGACAAAAATATTTACAACAAGGGGTGGTGAGGGACAGAGTCTCTGAATTAAAAAGAATACTCTCACCCAGTAAAGAGATCAGGGCTAGATCCAACACCGTTTTTTAGCTCACTGCACCATCCCAGTTTCAGAACCTGGCTGTATGCAAATTAGTCTGTTCCTGTCCCAGTGCATGATGGGAACAGGGCAAACCATCAGGATTCAAGCAAGCCGGGCCGAAGAGGCTGAAATGCCAGAAACCGGTCCCCGGTAGCTTGTCTCCTTTCTGGTAAAGAATTGGCTTTGTAGTTTAGTCTGCCCTGTTCCCATGATGCACTGGGCCAGGGACAGACTGATTTGCATATAGCCAGGTTCTGAGCTGGGATGGGGCAGTGAGATAAATAACGATGATGGATCAAGCCCTGATCTTTGGACTGGGTAAGAGTGGTCTGCTCAATTCAGACACTCTGTTCATCACCACCCCCTTTTGTAAATCGATTTTGGCCACTATAGGTGTGGCAGGGTATACTCAGACATGAGTCCCTTTCTCACTGCTCCATCAGGATTCAAGCAAGCCGGGCCGAAGAGGCTGAAATGCCAGAAACCGGTCCCCGGTAGCTTGTCTCCTTTCTGGTAAAGAATTGGCTTTGTAGTTTAGTCTGCCCTGTTCCCATGATGCACTGGGCCAGGGACAGACTGATTTGCATATAGCCAGGTTCTGAGCTGGGATGGGGCAGTGAGATAAATAACGGTGATGGATCAAGCCCTGATCTTTGGACTGGGTAAGAGTGGTCTGCTCAATTCAGACACTCTGTTCATCACCACCCCCTTTTGTAAATCGATTTTGGCCACTATAGGTGTGGCAGGGTATACTCAGACATGAGTCCCTTTCTCACTGCTCCATCAGGATTCAAGCAAGCCGGGCCGAAGAGGCTGAAATGCCAGAAACCGGTCCCCGGTAGCTTGTCTCCTTTCTGGTAAAGAATTGGCTTTGTAGTTTAGTCTGCCCTGTTCCCATGATGCACTGGGCCAGGGACAGACTGATTTGCATATAGCCAGGTTCTGAGCTGGGATGGGGCAGTGAGATAAATAACGGTGATGGATCAAGCCCTGATCTTTGGACTGGGTAAGAGTGGTCTGCTCAATTCAGACACTCTGTTCATCACCACCCCCTTTTGTAAATCGATTTTGGCCACTATAGGTGTGGCAGGGTATACTCAGACATGAGTCCCTTTCTCACTGCTCCATCAGGATTCAAGCAAGCCGGGCCGAAGAGGCTGAAATGCCAGAAACCGGTCCCCGGTAGCTTGTCTCCTTTCTGGTAAAGAATTGGCTTTGTAGTTTAGTCTGCCCTGTTCCCATGATGCACTGGGCCAGGGACAGACTGATTTGCATATAGCCAGGTTCTGAGCTGGGATGGGGCAGTGAGATAAATAACGGTGATGGATCAAGCCCTGATCTTTGGACTGGGTAAGAGTGGTCTGCTCAATTCAGACACTCTGTTCATCACCACCCCCTTTTGTAAATCGATTTTGGCCACTATAGGTGTGGCAGGGTATACTCAGACATGAGTCCCTTTCTCACTGCTCCATCAGGATTCAAGCAAGCCGGGCCGAAGAGGCTGAAATGCCAGAAACCGGTCCCCGGTAGCTTGTCTCCTTTCTGGTAAAGAATTGGCTTTGTAGTTTAGTCTGCCCTGTTCCCATGATGCACTGGGCCAGGGACAGACTGATTTGCATATAGCCAGGTTCTGAGCTGGGATGGGGCAGTGAGATAAATAACGGTGATGGATCAAGCCCTGATCTTTGGACTGGGTAAGAGTGGTCTGCTCAATTCAGACACTCTGTTCATCACCACCCCCTTTTGTAAATCGATTTTGGCCACTATAGGTGTGGCAGGGTATACTCAGACATGAGTCCCTTTCTCACTGCTCCATCAGGATTCAAGCAAGCCGGGCCGAAGAGGCTGAAATGCCAGAAACCGGTCCCCGGTAGCTTGTCTCCTTTCTGGTAAAGAATTGGCTTTGTAGTTTAGTCTGCCCTGTTCCCATGATGCACTGGGCCAGGGACAGACTGATTTGCATATAGCCAGGTTCTGAGCTGGGATAGGGCAGTGAGATAAATAACGGTGATGGATCAAGCCCTGATCTTTGGACTGGGTAAGAGTGGTCTGCTCAATTCAGACACTCTGTTCATCACCACCCCCTTTTGTAAATCGATTTTGGCCACTATAGGTGTGGCAGGGTATACTCAGACATGAGTCCCTTTCTCACTGCTCCATCAGGATTCAAGCAAGCCGGGCCGAAGAGGCTGAAATGCCAGAAACCGGTCCCCGGTAGCTTGTCTCCTTTCTGGTAAAGAATTGGCTTTGTAGTTTAGTCTGCCCTGTTCCCATGATGCACTGGGCCAGGGACAGACTGATTTGCATATAGCCAGGTTCTGAGCTGGGATGGGGCAGTGAGATAAATAACGGTGATGGATCAAGCCCTGATCTTTGGACTGGGTAAGAGTGGTCTGCTCAATTCAGACACTCTGTTCATCACCACCCCCTTTTGTAAATCGATTTTGGCCACTATAGGTGTGGCAGGGTATACTCAGACATGAGTCCCTTTCTCACTGCTCCATCAGGATTCAAGCAAGCCGGGCCGAAGAGGCTGAAATGCCAGAAACCGGTCCCCGGTAGCTTGTCTCCTTTCTGGTAAAGAATTGGCTTTGTAGTTTAGTCTGCCCTGTTCCCATGATGCACTGGGCCAGGGACAGACTGATTTGCATATAGCCAGGTTCTGAGCTGGGATGGGGCAGTGAGATAAATAACGGTGATGGATCAAGCCCTGATCTTTGGACTGGGTAAGAGTGGTCTGCTCAATTCAGACACTCTGTTCATCACCACCCCCTTTTGTAAATCAGTATTATGAGCGGCAGGAAGTGGAGGCTAAAGAAAGTGCAGAGAAAAAGACGAAGGAATTGAAAACGAAGGTGATGTTGGCGCAGGTTCGGGGAACGCAGGGTAGAGGGAACGATAGAGGTAGACGAGGTGGAGGAAACGCATCGTATGGTCGTACGGACATTGCAGAGGATCAGTGTGCTTATGGTAAGGAGTTTGGGCATTGGGCCGAAGATTGTCCGGTACTTCGTGAACAGCGTAGTCAGCGTGGTCGAGGAAGTGGAAGGTCGAGAGGAGGTTATGCTGGAGCGAGAGGTGGCGGAGGTGATCGTGGAAAGGTTGAGGAGAGGGGCCGTGGCCAGGGCGAACGAAATACGTTTAATAGACGGAATCAATATCAGATTTCGGAAGGAGAGAATGTGGAACACCAGGATTATGTGCACGCATAGGATTACGTAGGATGGGGTAAGGAATCAGTTGAAGTGCCGGTAGATCAGCAAGGTCCATATGTAACAGCGGGTATTTTGGGTTCTACTGATCAATTTCTAGTCGACACAGGAGCTACTCGTAGTGCTCTGTCGAAAAACTTGGTTCCGAGGGCTCCCCTGTCTGGCGAAATGATTACGTGTGTAGGGTTTGATGGCACACCCTCCCCCAGCCCATTGTCCAAGCCCCTTGCATTATGCATTGATAAATACTTTAGTTTTGGCCAATTTTTGTTATCACCCCATACCCCAGACAATATCCTGGGCATTGATTTGCTTAAATATTTTCGAGCAACAATACGCTGCGCTCCAGAGGGAGTGCGGGTTATTCTGAATGACAATTACCCTGACCCTGACGATTGCCCTGACCCTGACAGATTTTATGCCATTTTAGACATCCCTGCTTTGGCCTCTCTGCCGCGCACGTTGTGGGCGGCCTCAGATACGGATGTGGGAGAGATGCGTATTCCACCAATACACATTACTGTTAAGGAGGGGGCCCCTCTACCACGAGTGCCACAGTATAAGATTTCGAAAGAAGGTGAAATTGCACTGACACACATTGTTCAGGACTTGATTTCTGCAGGGGTGGTGGAGGAGGTCCCTTATAATGTTTGTAACAGCCCTATTCTACCGATTCTTAAGAGAGACTCAGATGGCAAGATCTATCGATTTATTATTGATTTGCGTGAGATAAACAAAATTGTCATTCCCCAATACCCGGTGGTGTCTGATATCACGACTTTGCTTACTTTGGTTCCACCTACGGCCACCACCTTTAGCGTTATTGACTTAAAGAATGCGTTCTTTTCCATCCCTGTTCACCCAGATAGCAGATATCTGTTTGGTTTTACGCTCAATAATAAATCATATAGATTTTGTCGTGTTCCCCAAGGATATACTGAAAGCCCTAGCATCTACAGCCAGGCTTTGAAACGACAACTAGATTCCTTTAAATTGCAGTCCGGCATTGCGCTCATCCAGTACGTGGATGACCTTCTGCTTGCCGCTGACTCCTATGCGCAATGTGAACAGAGTACGCTTGCGTTGCTTTCCTTTTTGGCGCAACACAATCACAAGGTTTCCAAGAAAAAGCTCCAATACTGTAGACCCCAGGTGACCTACCTCGGTCATCTGTTGTCTAAGGAGGGACGTGCATTAACATCTGATCGAATTCAAGCAATTTTAGACACACCAGTCCCCCGCACGCAGAGAGATGTGCGTGCCTTTATAGGGTTGACGTCCTTTTGTAGGCAATGGATCATGGGTTTTTCACATATCATAAAACCTTTGTTAGCATTACTGTCCAAAGCTACACCGATGCCTCTTGAGAGGACAGATGAATGTCAGAAAGCTTTTGAGCAGTTGAGGCAGGCCCTTTGTTCCGCACCCGTGTTAGGTACACCAGACTACACGAAACTTTTTACATTGTACGTGCACGAGAATGATGGGTGCGCGTTGTCAGTGTTAGTGCAATTACACGGGGATAAGCAGAGACCATGTGCATACTTCTCTGCCATTTTGGATCCTGTAGCACGAGGGTTGCCCGGGTGTTTTCGAGCGGTGGCAGCAACAGCAGTAGCCATACGACAGAGTGAGGGCATAGTGTTATCACACAAATTGTTGGTCTTAGTCCCTCACGCAGTAGATGCCCTGTTAAATCAAACAAAGACCCAATACCTTACGAGTGCACGACTTACAGGATATGAGCTGACACTCTTAGCGCCACACATAACATTGAAAAGATGCGCTACTTTGAACCCTGCCACTTTATTGCCCTATCCGGCCGAGGAGGGTCAGGAAGAAAAACATCACGACTGTGTTTTCCTGACTGAGGAACAGACAAAGGGTCGTGTTGACTTACAGGATATGCCACTTCCTGATGTGGATGGGGAACTGTGGGTTGATGGATCGTGTTTGAGGCTGCCAGATGGTACGACTTCCGCAGCATATGCGATCACGACGCTTAAGACAGTGGTAGAAACAGCTAGGATACCACAAAAATCGGCTCAGGCAGCAGAGCTGATAGCTTTAACAAGAGCCTGCGAATTGAGTGCCGGATTATGTGTGAACATATACACGGACAGCCGGTATGCCTTTGGAGTGGCCCATGACTTCGGGCTTCTTTGGAGGGAACGCGGGTTTCTGACATCACATGGAGAGCACATTATGCACGGAGAGCTAGTGCGTGATCTCCTAAATGCGTTGCTTAGCCCTGAGAAAGTAGCGATAGTGAAGTGCAGTGCCCATAAGAAGATTACGGATAAAGTGGGTCAAGGAAATGCCTTTGCAGACAGCATAGCAAGGCAAACGGCTATGTCCCGAACTAGCTCCCCCATGTACGTGGTACAATCACAGGCTGAGCGATGGAGTGATGCTAGAGCAGAGATACGGGATATTCAAAAATCAGCCACAGAATCTGAACTTGCGGCTTGGGCAGCAGATGGGGTACTAGATGACGAGGGTTGTTGGAGAAGCAAAGACATGGAGAAGTGGAAATTGCCTGTGGCTTACTTACAGGCGATGGTCCAGATGACACATGGACTGGCTCATGTCGGAGCTCTTGCAATCACTCGGCTTTTAACACGAGTCTGGGAACATCCCGAGATTGCGAATACTGCAAAGAGAGTAGTGCAGACCTGCCTGGTATGCTTGCAACACAATCCTGGAAATGGGACCCATACTCCGAAAGGAGGGTTCGTTCCACCTTCTGCACCGTTTGAGGTGCTTCAAATGGATTACATCCAACTCGAGCGCTGCAATAACCTGAAGTACGTCCTAGTGGTGGTGTGTGCTTTTAGTAAATGGGTTGAGGCCTACCCCACGAAAGACAATACGGCTTTGACAAAAGCCAAGGTGTTGCTTAAGGAATTCTTTCCTCGCTTTGGAGTTTGCAAATTTTTGTGGAGCGATAATGGGCCCCATTTTGTTGGAAAGATTGTGGAATATGTACTGAAGGGGTTAGGGATTCAGCAAAAGTTCCACGCTGTATTCCACCCTCAGTCAGCAGGTTTGGTCGAGCGGTACAATGCCACGTTGAAGCTTAAGCTGGCCAAGATTGCGGCGTCTACATCGTTGAAGTGGCCAGATGCTTTGCCGCTAGCGCTACTATCTCTTAGATCAGTACCCCACTCACGAACTGGCCTTACGCCCTATGAGGTGGTGTTTGGCCGCCCTATGAATATCTGGGGGGTGCCCAAGCCGCGACTAATACATGATGTGCCTTGTGTTATGATGAATGATTATTTGGCACGATTAACAAATGACTTGCTCTCTATTCATCAACAGGTTCGAGAAGCGCTCCCTGACAACTCTACTGGAGAGGGCCACGATCTTCGTCCTGGTGACCATGTAATGGTCCGCTCGTTTGAGAGAGCAAGCAGTCTGGAGCCCAGGTGGAAGGGCCCCGAGCAGGTCCTCCTGGCGACCCGCACCGCAGTACAAGTGACAAACAGGAAGCGGTGGGTGCATTCGACACATTGTCGCCGTGTCTCTCCGGATCTGGTGACTCCTGCTGTGCTGACTGATTATAAGGAGATCTTGGAGAAAGAAAAGAGCCCAGCTGTGACGTCGTCCGAAGTGGAGGGAGCCTTCCCGGACCAATCTGCTACCGGAAGAGAGCGCTACGACCTACGTCCACGATAAGAAGATTTTTGTTCCTTTTTAATGACTGGTTGGTTACCGCTCCAGGTTTGTGAAACGGAAACCGGGAATTCCAAGGGGGGGGGATCAGTTCTGCCAGAGTAGCGACACCCGTCTTGGCCCGGAGAAGAAAACAACGGCTACCTCGGAGTTCAGCACCGCATTTTTCTTTTTTTTTAGGTATACACGTACGTGTATCTGAGACATTGTGAACAATTTGCGAACAATTTGTGCTATTTGAGACTTTGCGCGAACACTCTTAAACTATGGCATCAACGGCATCTTGTGATAAGAAAATATTGGGTGCCTTTCTCTTTGTCTTGACTATTGTGGTGATAGCTGTTATAGCCTGCGTAGTCGAACTTGTGGTGCCTGTACGTGAACATTTGTTGCCGACTACCCCGGCACCGTCTGAACATTTTCATTTTACATTGCCTTTCCATGAAGAGCGCCATCGCCAAACGTATTTAAATAACAGCTTCATTCAGATTCTTCACCACACGCATGACATGACCAATACCTCGAATTGCTGGGTGTGTGGAATGTTGCCTGGGCACCAGAAGAGAGGGGGCACCCCACTTATTCCACTCCCGTTCTCACATAATGGGTCATGCAACGCCTGGTACACCCTCCTTTTTACTCTGAGATGGCCAACTAAAGGGGGGGTGCTTTTCCGTTTGAATAAAGTATGTTCCCTTGACAAGGATGGGTTTCCCCGGGCTGAGGGCACACGTTTCGAATGGGAAGAGTATAGGCCTGACAATGTATCTGCCCCACGTGTATACAGCAACCAGCGAAATGTGAATGTATCTAGTGCTCATGTCATAAATGTCATTGCTACAAAAGCCGATTTGTGCATCAGAAACAAGGGCACGATTGCAGTGGGGAAAAGTGAATGTAACATTACTCTCACGTTTGATAGCCCGAATGGCATCTAATTTGTTGCATCACGAAATACATACTTTATCTGTGGAACGAAGGGGTACCATCAGCTTCCAGTGGGGTGGTTGGGCACGTGCTACGTATCGTTTGTGCTACCCCCTGTATTCATTGCCCCTCCGATGTACCACAACGATTATACACTGTACCATGATTTCGTTTTGAATAGGGTTAAACGAACTGTTGCCCTAGAGGACATTGACCAAACGGACACTGCATTACAACAGTATGTGGATTTTAATCTGGGACTATTCTCCTTTGTGGGGGCTGCACTGAACAGCTGGAAAATCAGACGACTGACACGTGTTGTCGAGGCTGTTGCGAATGACACTGCCATTGCCCTGGGGAATATTACCGAGGAACTACAGATTTCCAGAATTGTCACCCTCCAAAATCGAATGGTGTTGGACGTTGTTTTGGCTGATCGTGGGGGGGCATGTAGAATTATCGGAAGCAGCTGTTGCGTATACGTTCCGGATAATTCTCCATCTGTGTATGATGCTATTTCCAAGCTACATACAATAGCTGCTGAAATACACCCGGACAACGGAACTTGGACACTCTCAGGATGGTTTTGGTCTATGATTGCAACTTGGGGCTGGAAACTGTTGACAATTCTCTGTATACTTGTGGGAGCAATGTTTTTTATATGTTTATGTATTCAATGTGGCCCAGCCTTATGTTCAATGTGTTTATCAGCTTGCTTACCATCGAGGCGAATTCTTGCCCACGACAAAATGATGCTGCACAAAGAGGTGACCAACATTATGTTAATAGACATCGAGGACGAACATCCTGATTATGTTCATTATGAGGTAGATTCAGCTAAACGCTAAAAGGGTCGTCTGTCGTAATTGGCCCGTCCGCATTAGCGATTAGCTGAACCTACACGTTGTCCTCCCTAACTTGGCTATATACGATAAACGCCATTTTGAGTGTTGCGGCGGCCATCTTAGCTCATGAGTGGCCTCGTGGCCGAACGTGCCCTTTAGTCCGTTGTCCGTTCTACTGACCACTCTTGTCTGCCCAGCAACAGGCTATTTTTAGTACTGGTCAAGCCGCACATGCACAGCTCCCACTGACCCGTAGACCTTCAGGAATGTGCACCAAACTGACCAGCGGAGTTGTGCCCCCTCCAATGAGCTGGCAGTATTCCAAAACATGACCATATATGTCCCGAAACTGTGTCCTAACTTGTGCCGCCTATCTTTTATTGCCCCAAAACTGTATATAAACGGGGTCACACCAATGTTCGGTGTGATACCTCTTGCATTGCCGAAGGGTGCTGTTTGAGTGTACCACCACCTCATGGGGTCTTAATAAACTTGTTCTTTGCCTTTTACAGTTTCCGTGCCATCAGTTCTTGAGTGTGAGTGGGTTATCTCAGAAGCGTGTAGGCCTTGGGAACCCCGAATTACTTCATGGTGGCTGGCCTGGCAGTGGCTGTGGGTGCTGCACCAGTCGCAGGAGGGACACTGCAGGTGGATCTTGCTGCTGGTGTTGATGCAGCGGCAGGGGCTGGTGCCTGGGTTGGTGGTGGCACCTCCTCCTCCTGGACCTCCACATCGATTTGCAGCCTTTCGCTATCGCTGCTTTCGCCACCTGTGGGGGTAAGTGGTGGATCATTAGTTGCATGTATCTGGCAGACGTGCAGTTGCTACATGCATGCTGGGTGACATTCCCTGAATGGCTGTGGCTTTGTGTGCTTTGGGACCTGTCTGGCTGCATTGTGGTACTACAACATTGTGGCCAGACTACATCTCCCACAATGCTTCAGGACATTCCTTGATGTGCAACTATGGCATGCCTATGGGACATTAGGGGAGCCTATTCGGTCATGGACATCCATAGGGGGCAGGGTCGCAGTCGCATGCCACTTACCTTGGGTGTCTTGGGTGGTGCGGGATGAGTCTAGTTGTGTAAATCCTACACAGGCCTCCTTCTCCAGGGTGTCCTCCACCTGGTCCTCCATGGCAGTATTGGGTGGGACAGTTGGTCCTCCTCCTCCAGTGCCCGAGGACTCCCCAAGGCGCGCCGCCACCTTCTCCTTGGCACGGCCTCGGAGGTCATACCAGCGTTTCTTTAACTCCTCGAGGGACCTGTCCGCCACTCCCACGGAGTTCACAGTCGAGGCAATCCCCTGCCATATCCTGCGCTTCTCTTGTTCAGGGACCCTCCTGGAATCTTTTCCAAACAGTCTCTCATGGTTTGCCACCACCCCCTCTATCAGGTGTTCTAGCTCCTGCTCCGAAAATTTTAATTTCCTTTTGCTCCCAGACGAGCTGCTGGTGCCAGGTGCAGGTTCCTCAGACATTGTAGCAGAGTTGTGGTTCTGTTGTTCTCTCCTGAATTGCTGCAGCTCTCCAACTTGCTCCCTCTCAGTCAGCCTCACTGTGGAGAATGGGGGTTGGAACCGGCAACTTCCTGGTTGTGATGTCATCACTGGGCTTGAAATGCGACTTCCCGTTTTCCCAATCTCGCGAGTTTGCGATCTCGCAAATAGCGATATCGCAAATAGCGATATCGCTATTTGCGAGTTCGCAAACCCAGCGCGGGTAGCCGAAAATAGCGATTTTTATGCGATTATCGGTCATCGCTAACGGAATTTGCGATCGCGTGCGAATCGCTTTTTTTTATCGCAATTCTTCATGAATTCGGATTTGCGATTTCTGAATAGTGATTCGCTTTTTTTCGCTATTACAGAATCGCAAATGCCGATTTTCATGAATATGGCGGTTTGTGACTAAATTAGGAATGTATTTTTACAGCCCGTGATAGGATTTTTTTGCGAATAAGACTACGCAGTCCCAGAACGCTCTTTGTTAGAATTTAAGCTCACAGCGTTAAGGCACTAGCCTTTTTTTAGATAATTAACATCCCATAATAATAATCCACATTAGTAAAGCGCAAACCATCACCCGCTAGGGTCTCTAGGCGCTGGGGGCATTGGGGAAGATTAAGCAAGCTATTGCCCAGAGTCACATGGTGCTGGGCTAATCTGCCGCCACCCCAGGGTATCGAACCGTGATTCCCCAGATTCCGAAGTCAGTCACCCTGGCCACGGCGCCACACCTCTCCCCTAGGTGTAGTTTGTTGCAGCAGCACTTAAAGTGCGCATTAAAATACAGGACATTGAGCACTATTTTTATTAATCAAATTGATTTGTCCTTTCGAAAAAAAAAGAAACAAGCATTTACAATGCAATTGGTTTCGCACCATCAAAGTTTGAGTTATTGGCATTGTGTTTGACAATGCGGTGCAAAGATACATTCCCAGTGTGTTTGCATAAAGGGAACCAACGGAGACATGTTTTAACAAATACATATGGCAACTCTGTTCTGTTTTCTTTGACTAACTGCAGATGGGATTCCTGAGTTGAACACTGCGCACTACATTCTCATCCACTGATTACCTCAATCCAATTCTTTGCTTGTGGGGGGGTGGGGGGGGGGGGGGTGAGGTGCAGGTGGGTGGATGTTCTGTGCCCACCTGACACACTTCTGAGGTGTGAAGAAGGCCTTCTGGACAATTTCCGCTTAGTTCCCTTGTTTGTATGGTACGGTCAAGCCCAGAAAATATGACATTTTGCCTGCTACATGTTCATATCACTACAACCAGAATAAGAATTTCAACATGCACAACACGTAATCAATTTAAATATTTCAGACTCTGTTAGTTTATCAAGTTGCACCAGCTTTGTAGAGAAATAAAAACACTAACTCCAATTTGCCCTCAAACTAGAATGATGAACGTGCAATAAACGCTTCCTTCTTTTTTAAATACCAAATTGTATTAAATAATTTCATAAAAGGGTCATTAGAAATTATTTTCACAAATCATTACGAGTGTACCATACAAAAAGAAACAACATAAACATCCACATGAGACAATAAAAATTAAATCTGCTCCCTAGAATGTTATTTAAAAAAGTATGCTCTTTAAAGAAAAGAGGGAACATTGCGTCCGGTAGTTCAGTCGTCCAAATGTTCCCTCATCCCAAACAGCAACCAATGCCAGGACCTTACAGCCATATATCCGGACCAAATACACCCCACACTTACTGTAATTAACAGTCCCACCTTAAAAAATATTCAGCAAAAGCATAAAACTACACAACACAAACAATCTCGAACTGCACCTCAATCCAAGCACCTGCCCACAAGTATTCTAAGGCTGAAATTTGAATAGTAAATGCACCTTGGCCCTAAGATCTGCGATGAATGAATTTGACTGGATTTAACAATTACAGGTATTCAATTTTGTTGGGTGGTATGTATGTAAGCCTGAGATTTTGACAGTCCATTTTGCTGAGTGTATGCTTTTGCAAAACATGTTTTTATAGTATATGCTTTCATGGGCATGCCTACAGGCCCAACGTTTCCACCCTTCCCAAAATAAAGTCCTCGTCTTTCGGGTGATTCAATTACATGTGCTTTTCTGATCTAATACACATCTGGCTGCATTGTCTGTTCAGATATATGGCTGCACTATTTTGCCAATTGTTTTAACCTAAGAATGTATTTCCCTCTTAAAGGTCTTCTGTAACGCCAAGGTGCATATTTCACTCCAACGATGGGTCACCAAAATACAGTCACTGTAGTACATGAAAAAGGGAGGGTTAAATTCAGCAAGGAGTTGAAATATGTTTATTTTTTATTTTGCAGTTTTGTATAGCACGAACTCGACCTGAAGGTATTGGAGCGCTTTCACAGGAGCAGCTGTTACTTTACACAAGGTCACATGCAATGTTTTGGAGGAATGATTGCATTAAGTACCTAAAGTCACAGGATGCTGAGCCAATGCGAGGCTCAAACCTGGTTCTTGAGTTCCTATGCCTGGTGCCTGCTCACTCAGCCACCCCTGGTTGCCCTGGTCGTTTGGCCAAAAGGGTGCAGGCATAATCGAATACCTAAATGGAGCTGTATACATTCCAGGCCAAGGCGTCCTAGAGTGGGTATTGGGAAGGATATAGAGACAGCCTCCTAGGTCCTGCAGAGACTCACCTTTAAAGCACTGAGTTTAAGCATAAGTTGGTGTGGGAAAGTATGGGGGTGTGCCTTTAATCCTTTTCTGAAACAATACCAAATCCACAGCAAGGCTATGTAAGAAAGTTATTTCAGAGAGACTTTATTCAAGCGTAAAGCTTAGAGGCTTTTGGAGGCCTTAAATGTAGTAACACCTTAAAAAACAGGTTTTTATCCACTACACTCTTTGTACAGAAGTTGACAGTTTCTCAGTGCTGTGAATAGTAAACAGAGAAGAAATACTCTAGAGATGCATTTTGCAGTAATAGATTTTTATACATATATATGAAGATGAAATGTTGAAAAAGGAGTGAAGCTACGTGTTTTTACTGTGGGTAAAATCATTTTATTTTTCCTGAAAATGAAGACGATATACTCATTAAAATACATGAATAAATGCTAGCCAAGGAACAAAATGTGGGATGTAGTGAAGTGTTTCATAGTACTAGTCGTTTATCTGATTTCCAACTCCTTCCCCAGCAGCTAGTTTAGAAAGACTAGAAGAGCCTTTGTACCTGGATATTGGTAGGTTTATAGGTCATTCACAAATGTACAGCCGTGAGACCCACATCAAGACTCCTTGTGTTACATCCCTCTTGTCTGAGAAAGCTTCCCACCTTACCTGTGACCATGCATTTCTGAGAAGGCTTACACAATTGTTTCTAAAGGTTTAGTTATTTCCCGGAAATGCCGGACACTTACATCTGGGTGACAGGGAAATGCTTGAACTCAAGGAAACAGTTCCGGTGCAACTGCTCAATTTTGTGAAACCTCAACACAATTGCATCCGGGTGACTGTTCATTTACGTAAAACCTTGCAGAATTTCATCTAGATAAACACTTCTCATTTTTGCTAAAAGTTGAATTTTCACAACATTTGGCTATTGATTAGAGTTTCGTGTGAGGCATTCTTGATTGTCACAGTTCCTATATCAGATCCGCGACTGGCTAGTCTGGAGCATTTCTAACCAAAAGAAAAGGATAGTCGAACTACTCGAACAACCGGATTCCTTCCCAGAGCAGAGATGTTCCTATATTACGGTAATACGGCTGAAACTTGAAGAAAAACACAATTTGTTTGTGGAGAGTTAAGAATCACATGTTCTTAAAATGGTAAACCACGTGCATATTAAACCAGGAGAGTACGTGCTCTCCGATGGAGTTAGCCCAGCATGAAAGATGTTTTCTTAGTACTGTTCCTTTAAGCTCAAACACAAATTTGTTCCCCTCCCCCGCGCCTATTCAGCTGAACTCGTTTGCTCCAGTAATCGCTCCTAGAGGCTGTTATATCCTGTAATTTACATAGGCTTTTGTAAATGACTGGTCCTGATCCGCAGTGTGGCAATCCCAGTACGTGTTGTAAACCCCATTCTGCCTCTCTCTTTCTCTTTGATAGTCCATGAACGGCTGCATAACACCAAGCCCCCTCCTACCACACACAGCCTAAGATGGCAGGAGGTTCCCAGGTAGCACAGGCCAACACACCACAAAACAAGCGCTACCTCTACCTCGCTCTGCCTTCCAAAGTTAAATGACTCCTTTCTCCACCGAGACGCTGTGCCGCGACCTTTACGCTGCACTGGCAAGAGGCTAGCGCTTCGAATCATCTTTTATTTGGTCCAGGAGGTACAACTTGCAAAACAAACAAACATGACAGAATCCAGCAATGCAGGGGTAAAAACGGGAAACGCTTCCCCCTCCCTCTCCTGTCCCAGTAAGTACTGGCCACGTTTTCAGAATTTTGCTGGGAATACAGGACAGCGGTTATGTTCGTTCCTGGGTTCCTTCTGTCGATCCTGAAAAGTTAAAGCGCCTTGTCTGCGAATGACACCGCAAAGAATTGAAAAACGCATACCTCCAGTTTCGGGCGACCCAGCTCGATTACCAGCGATACGAGAGCTGCACAGCTGGAAACATTTATGCATTAATCTAATGAACAAACTGCCATGATTCAATTCGGATAAGAAGTAGGAACAAGTCAGGTCCCGGGCCGGCAGCCAATCACAGCGCGGCCCGGGGACTGACGTCACTGGGGTGTCCGGGCCGGCAGCTAATCACAGCGTGGCCCGGGGAATGACGTCACGGGGGTGTCCCGGGCCGGCAGCCAATCACAGCGCGGCCAAGTCTGGAACAGAGCAACAGGTCGTTTTGGGATTCGGGGGCTTGTTTGCGTGCTCTCCCCTTCCCATTGGCTGGAAGGTAAAATTCCAGCCAATGGGAAGAGGAGAGGGTGTGACTTAAAAAAAGACATGGAAACGTCCCCGAATCGCGTTTTCACTGGGAAAGCGTGATTGACAGCCAATCTCTTCCAATGGCTAGCCTCCGTTTATGGCGCTAGCCAATGGAAGAAGGGGCGAATTCAAGTCCCCCATACTGTAAACAAAGGTTTTCGCCTGGGCGGAGCACTGCTTCGCAGTGCTACGGCCAGGTCGAAACCTAAAAACACTATTTGCTTCTGCGGCTGCTGCCCTTCTTTGCAAGCAAAATCATATTCAGTTTT
This sequence comes from Lissotriton vulgaris, assembly GCF_964263255.1. Lineage (NCBI taxonomy): Eukaryota > Metazoa > Chordata > Amphibia > Caudata > Salamandridae > Lissotriton > Lissotriton vulgaris. Next base: position 1,258,917,378 of record NC_141687.1, on the reverse strand, counting down.
AATGCATTCCATTACTAAGCAGCTACACAAAAAACAGCAAAACGTACTAGAACATTTAAAAAGCAACCCTTGCAACAAGAAAAGCATGCAGTGGTTAAAAATGTTAACTCAAAACTTCTTTTTTTATAAGTATAACCCGACATTGCGCATTGTGATGTTCCCTGGGCGAGGCTGAAAAAGACGACAGGGGAAGGGAGGCAAACGTTTATGACACTGCTTACTCAGAACACGTGAGATCATCAGACGGCTCAGTGGGAAATGAGATAAACCGAGGGCAAGTCCCCAGTGCTCATTCCATGCATCATTTGATGTTTACTAGACCATATCTGTGCTATTTTCAACACGTATTATCTACTGGTAGCTATCCTCAGGGCGGGGCAATTGCATCCATATGTGTCTTTGTATGTTAGCTGACTTATCACGAGGCTTGCTTCACAAACATCTTGCATTTCTGATCTGGGGGAAGGGGGTGGGGAGCCGAGTAAGTGAGAGAGAGAGCTAGAAACATTCGCACTCATGGAATGACAAAAGAGTAGTTCTCTGCATGCAAAGCAATAGAGTGATCAAAGTCGGATCCTGTACGTGCAGGGGTGACCACTTAACTCCCTGGGTTAATGTCAGGAGGAGAGTGACAGAAGTCTGGCACAAACTGCCTGTAAAGCCAGGACATTAAAGTGTTCTAAATGAGCGTGGACGACCTCGAACATCACGACTCCCACACACCCACGAGCCCTGATATGATAGATCGATATAGAATCAGCAGTGACAGGACACTCTAGCCTAGCTTCTATATACATACTTTTTTATTATTTCTTCATAGTTTCAGAACTGCGGAGTACAGGCCCAGTATAATATTGTATTTTAATGTAGAAAAAACAATAGTAACAATTGTGAGGGGTCGGGCCCCTAATGTCTTAATCTAGTAACATGTGACAGTCACATGAATCGGAAGAATGGGGGTGGGGGTTCGTCATGTCCAGCAAAAAGGAGGGGGGATATCGCCTCTAGTTTTGAAATGCACGCCCAGTGTCCATGATTTAGAAGAAGATGCATAGTGAACCCAAGCTAGTCCACACGGAGAAGTGACAGACAGCCGCATACAGAAGCCCAGTCGGGGGTATGACGCTGTGCAGTGGCGGTGCATCCATTGGGGGCGTTGGGGCATTGCCCCACTAGCCTGGACGACCGCCACTGACCGTACTGCCAAGATAAATAAGTGTGACTGCGTATTTTATTTTAATTTAAAATTAGGAAAAGTCGAGCGCACTAAGGCGCCGGGAAAAGCCCGCCAGGATCGGGCATCCATTAGGAAGTGGGCCGGCTGCATGTGGGGCGGGGCTGCTGCAGAGACTGACAGCCAGGCAGGCAGCGCACAGGCAGAGGGGGTGACTGACGAGTCTCTGTCTGCGCATGTTAAATGCCGGAGAAGTCGAGATTTCGACTGGCCCGCGCATGCGCACATTTGAGACCTCCCCCCCCTCTACCTGGTGTGGACTAACCCCGGGCGTAGTGGGCGTAGTGGGGCTCCGCGGAGCTACGCGGAATGGGCAAGAAGCTACGCCCACTCCCGCACTCCGCATACCCCCACTACGCACCTCCCTCCCGCTCTCCAATACATACATTATTTAAGAAAAATACAGTAAATAAACAAGTTTAAAGCAGTTACCGTGTCCGGGGCTCATCCGGGGCTCCCTATTGGAATAGCGTCCCGTCAAAGATACCAATGCGCATGAGCGGCCACCCGCGCATGCGCATTTCTCCCGAGAAATGTGCATGCGCGGGCGGCCGCGCATGCGCATTGGTGTCTATGACGGGACGCTATTCCAATAGGGAGCCCCGGACGAGCCCCGGACAAGGTAACTGCTTTAAACTTGTTTATTTAGGGTATTTTGCTTAAATAATGTATGTAGGGGAGGGCGGGAGGGAGGCGGGTGGCGGCCGACTCGGCTACGCACACGGAGTGGGCGTAGTGTTGCCGGGCTACGCTGTCTACGCAAAATGCGTAGGAGGCAACACTACGCCTACTCCGCGGGCGTAGCCGATTCGGACGCCCAGGACTAGTGTGGACACATAGGCATGGACCTGGGCCCCTGGTCTGAAAATGGACAGATAGCAGTCTGCTCTTAGCCAATGCTGGCGCAGTGGCGCAGCTAACGCCGCGCCAGGATTGGCTACTCCAGCAGGATGGTGCAGCGCGTGGGTGTTGGCTGCTCTGAGCCATTGTCTTCGGTGATTGGCCACACTGCACGTGCTGGAATCATGCCAGCAGGACAACAACAACAGTAAGTGAAAGTGGAAGTGGTCTGATGACTCATACTAGTAGTGAGGGCGCGTGACTGTGTTATTGCTACTTGTCGGACTCGTCATGACCAGACGTGTGTTGGTGTGTGTTGTGTACACTCACTGCCTGCGGCCTGCCACAGGATCGCTAGTGTGTGAGACGTGAGACCACGTATCCCCCACCCACCCCACGTAAGTTAACTTTTATGACCAGAGTCTCCACGTTCTGCGCGGTGTGAGTCACGGGCTGCGAATTCTGTAGCCTACATTTGGATAAAGTGTCGGACACCCGTCACGACGACTTTGAATTGAAACCAATTCATTTTACCTGTGAAACAACATTCAACTACCTCAGCCCCAGGCTCAGGACATTCCCTCCGGCCTGTCCTGGCGAGAAGAGATGTTAGGGGTCGCGGGTCGTGTTATTATAGTGGCATCCGCACAATCATCAAGGCTCTCTGGGCCCTACGTCCGTCTTCGATCGATCACAGTAATAACTGATGCTATCAGTATCACTCACATTATGTATACCGGATAACTACTACCACGGGGAGTGAGCGGTGCTGTCGCATGCAGGCCCGGTGGCAGTTGTACACAGCATGTGCTGGTGCAATGCAATCTGCCGCGGGAGGAGGGTACAGGAAGGCAGACAGGGGCTGAGAAAATATCCCCTTGCCACTTACTCGGTAGTACTATTCCATCTGACTTGCAATCTAATTCAGCACACAATTTCGATGATAGCGCTGTCACTGTAGTGGGGACCCTGGGCACGTAACCTGAGAATGCTGGGTGCACTAACTTCCTTATTCGTACCGATATCCCTCATACATGCACTTTCCGAAGTCATCAACCCTGGGTACATAACGTGCTAAATTTCAGCAATGGCAGATGTGAAGAGTGGGGATGGGTAGCCAATCCGGGTGGCCTATTAATTTGTTTTCTTAAAATCATCATTGATTCATCATCCTATCAAAATGTATGAATCGGTCTGCAATCCCATGAGTGATTCGCCTGGCGATCTGCCTCTCTCTCACTGCCACTCCACACCATGTTTCTTATGAGGCCTTGTTTAGACTCTGCCATTGTGTGTTACCAGAGATATTTTGCACTAACCGTCTATCATGGCATTGTTATACTGTAAAATGTATAACTTCAATAAACAGATTGAAAAAAAATCATTAAGTCAGATGCAATAAATGAAGTGAGATTACACCGTGTAAAGGAAATATCACCCTGGTTTGGTTTGTGTACGCGGCACGCGCTAGAAGTGAGGCCCGTGATAGAGCTGGAATTAGCCCGAGCGTTCTGCTCGGCCGGCGGTGTGTGCCAGGCTGCCTTCCAATGATCTGCCCACCTGCCAGCCTCTCCTGCTCGAAACCTCAGAGGAGCCCCAGCCCCACCGTCTCAATGTAGAAAGGGTGCTCTTGAACCTTCACGTAACTCACGTTGTCTTTACCAGATTGAAAAAAAATCATTAAGTCAGATGCAATAAATGAAGTGAGATTACACCGTGTAAAGGAAATATCACCCTGGTTTGGTTTGTGTACGCGGCACGCGCTAGAAGTGAGGCCCGTGATAGAGCTGGAATTAGCCCGAGGGTTCTGCTCGGCCGGCGGTGTGTGCCAGGCTGCCTTCCAATGATCTGCCCACCTGCCAGCCTCTCCTGCTCGAAACCTCAGAGGAGCCCCAGCCCCACCGTCTCAACGTAGAAAGGGTGGTCTTGAACCTTCACGTAACTCACGTTGTCTTTACCAGTGAGTTGCCTTCTTAAAGGACAATGAATGTAATTTCTGGCTTTGCTTAATACCTCCTTTCTGCCTCCATGAGTGAGCCTTTTTGATGTGTGGTGACTGGTGAGGAGAAACGAAAGTTTGAGGGAGGTGGTGGTGTAAATTCCAATCCCCCGCTGCACCATCATGGTGGAATCCGGCTTGGCATTTATTTATGCGATTTTATATAGCGCGGACAGTGCGGACAGTGCGGACTTTACCCAAAGGTGTCAGAGCGCTTCACAATAGGAACAGTATGATACATGAGGAGAAAATTACAAGTGAACAAATCACAAAGGCAAACGTTAAGTTACATGAGACAAAAGTGACAATAGTGAGCAACCAAAATACGAGAGGTAGCAATCATTACTATCATTACTAAGGGGCACTGGTAGTAGTGAGATCGCGCTGCACTAGTTTAAAGCGTGTGGCGTTTTTGCGCGAATTGTAAATTGCAGATTGCCATCAGTTTTTAAAAACGCCTGTTTTTGTCTAATTGTTTACTTTGAGTTTACCTTATCCCCTGCTTTTAACCCATCTACTTGCACTATAATTCGTGGAAAACCCACCTCGCTTTGCGGGTCCTTCTCCTTGCCTTCCTGATTCGGCGGCCATATTGGGGGTAAGCGGGACGCCATTTCTTGCACGGACTAGTCGTCACAAGGACGCTAGACCTCCTACAAAAAGCGGCCATGCAAACGCGCAGCGGGCACGCGCAACGGGACTGCCGTTGTTCTGCCGGAGGTACGCCAGAGTTCAGCCCGTCTGTGACGGGCTCAGGGCTAGACACGCTGGCAGTTTTCCCTGAGGTCGGTATTAGATATACTAGAAATGACCTTATACTATTAAGGTCCTCGAAAGATGTGTCCTGCAATTACATTCATAAAGGAGATAAACCTTTTTCAAGCTGCAGGTTATGTATGATAGGCCAGAGAGCCAATGGAAATAAAGCCTTATTAATGGCTCTGCTTAACTGTAGGTCCCTTCCTAGTCATTCAATTGAAATTAATTCTCTTGTGCCGGACCATAAGCTCGACATTCTGTTTTTAACAGAAACCTGGACTATGTCTTGTTCAGGGCCAGATATGGTACAAGCACTCCCCCCTGGCTATCTAATATACCACCTAGATAGGCCTATTGGAAGGGGAGGTGGTATTGCCATCATCTATAGGGACATGTTTGTTTGCAGAGCCCAGGATGGGGGGGTTCGCGAATGTGAGAACTGTCAATTTTCATTACGGATGTCACCCACGACCTCTATATCAGGCCTCCTAGTGTACCGCCCACCGGGGTGTGTGGGCATTTTTGTCAGCTCGTTCATGGAAACGGTTACGCTTTTGGCATCGTCGACTGCCAATTTTGTGGCACTTGGAGATTTTAATCTCCACTTTGATGACCCTGCTGACACACATGCTGTTGACCTGCGGTGTGATCTGAAAGCTTTTGAGATGAGGCTAATTAACTCTGGGGCCACGCATTGTGAGGGCCATTTACTTGACCCAGTTTTCTCTAATATTGCTCGTATGAAGGCGCTGACCCCCTTGGCTTTACCCTGGTCAGACCATTTTCTGGTTCCTCTCAAGTGGCAATATGATCTAACAGAGGTAGCCAATCCTAGGACCTATTCTGTTGACAGGGCCTGGTCTAGACTACCAGTAGATTGCTGGACCGCTAATCTTGACGCTACCTGCCCCTGCCCTGCGTCGGATCCATTAATTGCAGATGCGAACCTGGAAAAGTGGCTGACCAGCTCCCTGGACACCATTCTCCCTAAAAAGAGAATGCCGAAGAGGGAGAAGAGAGTGGGCTCAGCCCCTTGGTACACCCAGGTATTAAGAACCCTTAGGAAAGGCTGCAAGAGGCTGAAGCGGACCTGGAGAAAGGATTGGGGAGAGGTAACACGGAAAGAGTATCGTGCGGCAATTAGAGGATATAAAGCCGCTCTCCGGGACGCCAAAGCTAAATTCTTCGAGGAGAGAATTGGCAATTCGGCTAACTCCTCCAGAGAGTCCTTTAAAATGTTCAAAGATCTCTTAAAAACCCCCGAACCACCAAGTGAACCATGAGAGTCCTCGAGAGAAATGTAAGGAATTGGCCAACTATTTCCACATGAAAGTAGAAAACATCGTAAGTTCCCTACCCCGACCTGCCCTGGAACTAGACACAGGTAAACAGCAGGGTACTGTGGAAATCGAGCTTAAAGACTTCGGACCAGTGACCACTGACGAAGTTCTTAAGGTGCTAGGTGCCATAAAGAGTGGCTCGCCTAGTGATCCTGTCCCGATGAAATATCTCAAACAGATAGCAACTACCATTGCTGCCCCTGTAACTGATCTTATCAACTCATCTTTTACGCAGGGGGTAGTAATACAGTCAGCCCCGTTCACCCTCCAGTGTGGTGTGCCTCAGGGCTCCTCACTGAGCCCCACATTGTTTTTAACGTCTATATGCCCCGCTGGAGGATGTGGTGGCACCATTCGGTATTAAAACCATCAGTTATGCTGATGACACCCAGTTGGTGGTGGCCCTTTCCCAGTTGGTGAATCAACCGGACCTACTTCACTCCTGCTTATCCAAGGTGCACACATGGATGTGCAACTCAGCATTAAAACTGAATGGCTCCAAAACAGAGATGATGCTGCTCGGACATTCGGGACTTTCCTTGCCGCCAGGCAGCTGCCCTAGTTGTCTGGGCGATCCCCCAAGCCCCAAAAAGGAGATCAAAAGCCTGGGGGTGTGGCTGGAACAAGACCTGTCTTTCAAGACCCATGGTAGAAAAAACGCTGGAGTCTGTTTTGGTCTGCTCCGGTCAGCCCGTAAGATCTTGCCTCTTCTTCCATTGGCCTCCAGGAAACTTCTTATCCAAGGATTAATTGTCTTGACGCTGGACTATAGCAACGCCATTTTTTGGGCGCTCCGGAAGCAACGCTCAATAAACTCCAACAAGTGCAGAATGCAGCAGCAAGGCTGCTGATGAACATTCCCAGGACACAGTCAGCAAAACCAGCACTGAGAGCGTTGCATTGGCTCCCGGTACGGGAGAGGATAACATTTAAATCCCTCTGTACGGCTCATAAAATCCTTCGGGGGAAGGGGCCTCCCATTTTGGGCAGTATGGTGCTCCCCTATAAGGCTACCAGAGCCCTGCGCTCGGATCACAAATATTTGCTACAAACGGTCAAAGTGAAAAGAGCCCGGACGGGCGGTAGAAGATTCTCAGTGAACGCAGCCAACTTATGGAATGCGCTGCCTTTGAATCCACGTGCAGAGACCTGTACTATGCGGTTCCGGAAGCTACTTAAGACCTACTTGTTTCCTGATTAATGCCGCCTTCCACTCCTACTCCCTGGAGTCCTGAACAGGCGCTGGGATGCCCGAGGGTAACCGTGCGCTATACAAAACTCCAAATAATAATAATATTAATAATAGCAATCAGTACATTACAGGAGGAAAAGGTGATGTGTGCAGGTTACAAAAGCAGGCATACAAAGTAATACTGCAATAAATGGCAGAGACTCCAGCACAAGAACAAACGTTACATAGGCAATGGTGTACTGTATAGTATTGTATTAATATCTATGTATATTATCATGTGGAAAGGAATGTTCCTGAACTAACACCAAGGACTCCAATCATCCCAGGGCATTGGTTTGCAGAGACTATTTTCCGAGTGTTAGGTTGTGCTTTTATTTCCTTCATGTTCCCCTTATCGATCCCTTTACACATTATTTCTGTCTCTCTCCTGTTTCTCTCACGTAGCAGGTTCAAGGAGTTTCCACTCTGTAACTTCAGTCGCTCTGGTCATTGTTTTGACCGCCATGTTGCTGTTCCCTTTCTAAAGGGGAAGTGGGGGGTTCCTGAATACTAAGTTCACAGTCTGTCTGACTCACTACATCTGGGACATAAGCGCCCAGGCAGGGTATATCTTACTTAGAGAGCCTGCGCTGCGGATATACTTGATGCATGATTTTATATTGTTATAATTTAAATTGCATGCGTGGAGCTCACCCTCCGTACTCTTATGTATCTTCGACCACTCATGGTTTGACATGGGTTTGTCCAGCACCTCCTCCTACTTTGTCTGCACCAAAGGCTTCCGTGGGGAGGAACAGTGGTGGAAAGAAAAAGCAGCATGCAGAATGATCTTGAAGTCTGTTATGAAGCTCTATTGTTATAATGAATAAGCAGCTACCTAGTATGTTATATGACAGCTCTTTAATAATGTAATACCTGCACTTTCACAATTGCTTTATTAACCTTCCTGCTTTCTCAAATTAGCTTGGAAATGCTCCATTTTTCCACTATTTTTTCAAAATTTTCTTGGAGGGAAATCCCCCCGAACCCTCCTTAGGGGCTCAGCCTCGCTCGCTACGCTCGCTCGCTACGGTGCAGTATGATTATCAGTTTCCTTCCTACCACTTTCAAATGTCACCAGCCGCCCCTGACGCTGTGTCACTGTTTTTTCCCACTCTTGTTTGGTATTAATGAGATCAAACACAAAGAAATGGGAACTGGTTTAGGCGGGGAAGAGGAAGGCTTGCGAAAACTAATCCTGCAGCTACGGCGGAAAAGCAAATAGTAACTTATCTTTGACTCCTGCCCACCTTCCTGTTTCAAAAACACACATACCCGTCTCATTAGTGAATCACCACCGCAAGCCCTGTGTTGTCAATGGGCATCTCCCGTGCACCCCTCTGGCAGAAAAGGGAGTGGATCATTCCGCTCGTGGAATGTTCCGATTACAATCACGCTGCATGATCTTGTCTTTAATAGTTTTTTTGAACCAAGCATTTAACTCTTCATTCATCCGACGGGCAGATGCAACTGCGGTTCAACAGAAATTAATATTCTTTTATCACGCTTCCCTCAGTAGAATGAGGAAAAGCGGTCTGGCATTTACCACAGCAATCGTTTTGAACGTGCCGAATTTCTGCGTATAAATGACTCAGAAAACCAGTTCACTGAAAAGTTAGAAAATTCAATGTAAACTTGCTTTACAAAAATGGACGTCTGGCACGTGTAAAAATTCTGAGGCAAGCGCTGTACCGCAAAGTCAGCCGCGTGTTTATTTCCGCATTGCGCTTTTACTTTAAGCGAAAGCACAATGCGAAAATAAATACGCGGCTGACTTTGCCAAGGCCGAATGTGAATAAAAAAGTGCGTACCACCTAATGAGGGAGAGAGTGTCACGCCGCCGGTAAAAGATCAAATCCTAGTGGGCGTGGCCAAAAGGAGAAAAGGCGGCAACAAGGAGGGACTAAGAAGCCTCCTTTACAATCAAAAGCCAGCGTTTTACATTGAAGATGACATGGCTATTAAAAAGATGGGCGGGGCTTCAACTACGCCTTTGAGAGCTTCAGACTCTGTATTGATTCCAAGAAGCTCTCGAATGCCGAGAGCAGTGCATGCGCTGCTTTCGACACCCGAGACCTAAAAAGCCTAGAGCACCTGGTATTCCCAGGCGATCTCCCATCCAGGTATTAACGAGACCCGACCCTGCTTAACGTCTGAGATTAGGTGCTTTCAGGGTCGTATGGCCGGAGGAATGAAGAGCACTGAATTTGGAACTCTTAGTTTTTTTCATTCTACTTAAGTGCTGGCCATAGTAAGTGAGTCAAACCACAGTTTCCCATCCATGATCTAACCATGTCCGAACCTGCTTAACTTCTGAGATCAGACGAGCTCAGATGTTTCAGAGTTGTATTGCTGTAGGCTTTTAGGGCACTGACTTTGGTGCTCTTATCTTTTTTCATTCTACTTCAGTGCGGGCAATAGTAAGGAAGACAAGCCACCCACATTCCCCTAAAGCAAACACACAAAAAAACAACAGCCTACAGAACCTGGTATTCCCAGGCATTCTCCCAGGCATGGACTAACCAGTCCTGAACACGCTTAACTTGTGAGATCAGACAAGATCAGGTGCTTTCAGTGTGTTATGGCTGTAGGAATGAAGTGCACTGACTTTGGGGCTCTTAGTTTTTTAGGTCTCGCCTAGGCAGCGCGCATGTGCTGCTCTAGGAGGGTCTTTAGCCATCATTCTTCACTTTTCAAGCACTCGCACTCGCGTTTGTGGCGGCATCCACCTTGCGGGAGAGAGCAGCGCCCTCTCCTCAATGCCCACTGGCTACCTATAACAGGTGAGAGACTGGTGTAGTGCTCTCTAACTAAATTTGACATCACGAAACTAGGTGACTTGTATCCTGCCTGACATATTTTCTCCTCCGCGGTGGACGACCGCTTTTGCGACTCTACATTCATGGAAAGATTTGGGTTGGGTCAAATCCTCTCGGCTCTCTGAGCCGCAAATCCAGGGCTCCCCATTGAGCCGGAGTCGTTCCCCCTTTTACACTCGCCATTGAGAACAAAAGTGGGGTTCACCTTATCTCTAAACTTTACAAGGCATGCTCCCGGATGCTACCGTTTTGCGATGATAAGGTCCAATAGGACTGGGAGGGAGATGTGGGCTGCCCCATTACTGATGTCTAATGGGCCAAATGTTGCGCAGTCACAAAAGATGTTTCACTGAACAGTAAGCATAAATTGCTGCATTTTAAATTTCTTCTTAGATTATACATTACACCCACCAAGATTCACTGGCTAAACCCGACTAGGCCTCATACCTGTCAAAATCGTAATACCCCACACGCAGACTTTGTGCACCTCACCTGGACCTGCCCGGCTCTTCAACAATAATGGGAAAAGGTACTTAAAATATTGGGCGATATGACTGCACTGTCTCTTATTCCCATACCGGAGGTGGCACTTCTGGGGTACATGATGAAGTGCCCCAAAAAAGTTAGAAAACTCGCTTCTTTTTGTCTCTTACTGGCCAAGCAAGAAATAGCTGCCCATCGGGGCTGCAGGACAAATCCCACTGTACAGGATTGGTTGAATAGTCTTGCATATTGTAACGTCAATAGTGAAGTGTAATCCAATACCCTGCCTAGCTCCTCTCGTCTCAAAAACATTTGGGGTCCCTACCTGGCATATGTGGAGTCTATTTGACATAACTCTGACTGACTACTGGAACAGGGTATCACCCCTACTGGGGTGAGGTAGGCTAAATATTACTCCTGTGCCATCTGTTGCCCTGAATGAATCAAAGCCTACCGGTACCCGACTCCCTATTTCTGCATTGCCCCGTCTATCATTACTGGGTTTTCAGGGAATTGTGATCACGCAGAGGAGAAGAGGTGGCCATAGAGACTGCTGTTTCTTTTCATTGCTTATATCCTTGCTGTTAACCTTTGATCATAAATATTAACCGTGCCAGACTGTATATTGTTATTTTATGCAATGTGGTACCTTCGATGATTGCTCTGTAAAAAATTGTGACAAGCTATGGTACTATTGCTATGCTATGTTTAAACCTGATAAATAAAGTTAAAAAAAAGTTTAATTATCGTAAATATACAAAATATGATTGGTCAGGCAAGGGGGAAGCTCCATCACACCATACTTACATGCCATTAAAATCAGTTCAACCATTGTTTGCAAACCCAGCCCCTTAACTTTTATTCGTAATTTTAGTTCTCATACGCCTTTAGTTTACTCTTACAACAACTTTAATAAAATTCTGAATAAGAGTCTTCTTCGTTGAACTATTCACCATCTGTTCCCACGTTTGTAGCACACAATTTTGGCTTCCTTTCAATAACTCAGTCATGGCCTTCATGGCTTCAATCAGTGGGCATGCGCAGGCTTTGCATCACTCCATTCAATCGGTAATGCAAGAAAGGCCCAAATAGGCGCTAGTGATAAAATCAAAAGACAGATGTTACTTTCACAAATAAAATGGTTGCACTGTATCCCACCCACCTCTACTCTATCCCTGTTTATTTATTACTATCTTTTCCTGCATTAGCATTAGTAAAAAAAACTCGTTTTAGTTCAAACAAGTAGATGCCATGCACGCGAGTCTTCAAGACTCCATTTTAGTATCTTTCGCTCATGCACAAGAATTTGCCTACAAGCATTAACTCGTCATACTGCGTAGATGCAGTTGACACATGCGCACAACAATTTCCCCCCGTTTAAAGCGGTATTAGTCCGTCTTTATTGTTATCCGCGTTAGTACACACATACGTAAGCTTCACTAATGCGTGTGTTCATGTGGTGTGTATTAGTTATTCATGAAACACGAATAATAACTTTGTTAGTGAGTTAAACTAGTGGATTGCTTCAGAGCAAGTTTCTTTTCTACGAAACATTGCTCTATCACTCCCCTCTCTGATGGCATTTTTGAGCAATCACAAAATTAGCCATCCCTTCCCAGATACCAACGTTAGCACATACCAGTTTCTTTTCCTTGTATCTGATCTATGTCAGCTACTCCTTTCCAATGTTTGATAATTTCATATAAAATTTCCTTTTTTCTCTTCCTGTTGAATTTCTTCATATTCCCTCTTTCGTTTCTTTCCTTTTCCTTCCTTCTCTAAATATATTCTTCTTTTTCCCTTGCTTCTACAACACTTACATGTAATCATTGTTGTCAAAACTATTGTCATTATCACAAATACTGGTAATATTGTTTGACCTAGAAAACTCTTTCCAAAATTAGTAAGCCATTTCCCTATAGATGTTATACTCTTTGTTAATCTTCCCCATACACTGTCAACCTCCAGTTGGGTCAAATCATCATGCATTTTTGTAATATTTCTAATATACTCTTTATTTTCCTGACTTATGTCAGGAATGACAGTGCAGCAATGTTGAATTTTCAACATTTCACAGATTCCGCCCTCTTTTGCCAATAAAATATCAAGAGCAGGACGATTTTGTACAACCATAGACCTTATCGCAACCAATTCTGTATTAATCATTAAGAATCCTCCAGCAGTATCTGTAGAAAGACGATCAACTAGTGTTGACAATTTGCAAATTTTACGCAAATTTAGAATTACTCCAACTGAGGGTATCAATGCACTAAATACATCACCTACAATTTCAGAAAAACAAGCTCTTCTTATCCGTGTTAGTCCAGTAGATATTTAATTAATTCTGTCCACATGGTAGATCTTTGGAAAAACGATTCCAAAATAACAGCTCCCATTCCATCTCGCAGGTAACCTATAATAGCAATTATTCCCGCATACATAATAAACACCTGGCAATACAGGAACGGTTCCCCCTTTTTGTCCCCATTCGCCTAAAATTAGGACGTTGCGTTCACATTCACTGGAACCAATGAACATGTTATTGTAATCTGTCTTTAACCTATGGAGGTAGAATTTTCTCTTTTTCACAAAGTCTAGGGACATCGCAGCATGAGCCTCGCCCTTTGCATAAATTCCCTCTTTCTCAGTCTATGGAGGTACAATGAATTTCTGTTCAGCAGCTTTCTTGAATACATTCTGTCTCCTTTCTTGTACTAAATTCAAAAACTCTTTCTCTTCTTCACGTAATATGCATTTTAGGTTATCTCTATGTGCTCGCTCTATATCTATTGAACTCAGTGTTAAGAAAAATTCACCCACAAACTGTGCATCTGTACTAGAAAGTACTAGGTTCATATTCTTTCTAATGGGTAGTTCTGAAAATACTACATCTAAGTTTGAATAAAAATATTGAAGCTTTCTGGTTGCATAAAATAAACTTGATAAAACACTACATGACACACCATATGTAAGGGGTATTTCATGATAAGTAACCCTTTCTGACATAGATGACGGTAATTTCATACAGACTTAACAATCACTAATTTCCATTGGATTAACATACTGAAATAACAATTTAGTAAACACAGTTAAAGACGAACCATTGTCTGATTCAGTCTGATAGTTTATGTCATCTTCTATTTCTATTTCTAGTTTAGTTCCCTTTATTCTTTCTACTTTCTCATTAGTAGTTGTATTATTCTTGTTACTTGTGTCCATTAACAAAGCTACTCTCACTGTTAGGAATAACCACACTAATACTACTAGTAGAATACTACATAAGCAAAATCCTAAACACTTTAGTTTAATACTTCGTCTTGGTCATTCAGCAACTTCAACTTCTGCCATTTTTGGTCTGAGAAAACTTATTTTCTCTTTTATTTCTTTCTTTATTCAAAATACAGTTTCTTTATTTCTAAGGTGGTCTTAATCTGTTGCCGTTAATCTGTGCGGCATTAATTTTTTCCGATTCTTCTCGTAAATCCAGATTTTCAAATTCTTCTAGAGTTACATAGGTTCACTCAGGGTATATTTTCTGTTCAAAATCTTCAATCTTGGGCTTCTTCATGTGAGTTTTTCTACTGGCTGTTTGGATCTAGTTTGACTTGAAATTTCATTTATTTGTTCTGGTTGCTTCTCTGACTTCCTTAAGTAATAAAAAAGAAGTACCCTATGCACACACAAGAAAATACAATACGTTGTATAATAGTCAATATACAATATACCATGCAACAAAGCAACAGAAAATTAGGGGATCTCCTGTGAGGTAATACTCCGAAGATATTCTTTATTTTGTCAAACAGCCAGCCGACACGTGTTTCATCGCTTACGCCAATCCTCAGGGCTGAAATAATAAAAAGTAACAATGGAGCATCCCATATGTTGTTGTACCGACAAAAATAAACATCTATTTGTGAGTGAGCAAATATTGTGACTTCCACTGGTGTATAATATTCTGCTTGGGGCTGCTTGGGGGTGTTCTAGATTTTTGGGGGTGGGTTGAGGGGTTTGGGAGCACTGCTGGGAAGGTCTAATTTTGATTGCAAGTGGTTTGAAAAAATCCATGGTGGAAAAGGGGGGTTTGGGCCTAGTTGCAGAGAGCGTTTTGCCACGATTTAAACTTAGGCCTAGTAGTATTGCATGTTTTTGGGGAGCTGCTTCGGGGTGATCTAGATTTTTGGGGGTGGGTTGAGTGGTCTGGGAGCTCTGCTGGGAAGGTCTAATTTTGATTGCAAGTGGTTTGAAGAAAATCCATGGTGGAAAAGGGGGGTTTGGGCCTAGTTGCAGAGAGCATTTTGGCACGATTTAAACTTAGGCCTAGTAGTATTGCATGGTTTTGGGGGGCTGCTTGGGGTGTTCTAGATTTTTGGGGTGGGTTGAGGGGTCTGGGAGCACTGCTGGGAATATCTAATTTTGATTGAAAGTGGTTTGAAGAAAATCCATGGTGGAAAAGTTATTGTTTTAGCAGTATTGCATGTTTTTGGGGGGCTGCTTGGGGGTGTTCTAGAATTTTGGGGGTGGGTTGAGGGGACTGGGAGCACCACTGGGAAGGTGTAATTTTGATTGCAAGTGGTTTGAAGTAAATCCATGGTGGAAAAGTGGGGTTTGGGCCTAGTTGCAGAGAGCGTTTTGGCATGTTTTAAACCAAGGCCTAGTAGTATTGCATGTTTTTGGGAGGCTGTTTGGGGGTGTTCCAGATTTTTGGGGGTGGATTGAGGGGCCTGGGAGCACTGCTGGGAAGGTCTAATTTTGATTGCAAGGGGTTTGAAGAAAATCCATGGTGGAAAAGGGGGGTTTGGGCCTAGTTGCAGAGAGCATTTTGCCACGAATTAAACTTAGGCCTAGCAGTATTGCATATTTATGGGGAGCTGATTGGGGGTGTTCTAGGTTTTTGGGGGTGGGTTGAGCGGTCTGCGAGCACTGCTGGGAAGGTCTAATTTTGATTGCAAGTGGGTTGAAGAAAATCCATGGTGGAAAAGGGCGGTTTGAGCCTAGTTGCAGAGAGCGTCTTGGCACGATTTAAACTTAGGCCTAGGAGCATTGCATGTTTTTGGGGGGCTGCTTGGGGGTGTTCTGGGTTTTTGAGGGTGGGTTGAGGGGTCTGGGAGCACTTCTGGGAAGGTCTAATTTTGATTGCAAGGGGTTTGAAGAAAATCCATGGTGGATTTTTTTTGTTTTTAGCAGTATTGCATGTTTTTGGGGGGCTGCTTGGGGGTCTTAGAGAATTTTGGGGATGGGTTGAGGGGACTGGGAGCACTGCTGGGAAGGAAAACTTTTGATTGCAAGTTGTTTGAAGAAAATCCATGGTGGAAAAGCGGGGTTTGGGCCTAGTTGCAGGGAGCGTTTTGGCACGATTGAAACTTAGGCCTAGTAGTATTGCATGTTTTTGGGGGGCTGCTTGGGGGTGTTCGAGATTTTTGGGGGTGGGTTAAGGGTTCTGGGAGCACTGCTGGGAAAGTCTAATTTTGATTGCAAGTTGTTTGAAGAAAATCCTTGGTGGAAAAGGGGGGTTTGTGCCTACTTTGCAGAGAGCATTTTGGCACGATTGAAACTTAGGCCTAGTAGTATTGCATGTTTTTGGGGGGCTGCTTGGGGTGTTCTAGATTTTTGGAGGTGGGTTGAGGGGTCTGGGAGCACTGCTGGGAAGGTCTAATTTTGATTACAAGTTGTTTGAAAAAATCCATGGTGGAACAGGGGGGTTTTGGGCCTAGTTGCAGAGAGTGTTTTGCCACGATTTAAACTTAGGCCTAGTAGTATTGCATGTTTTTCGAAAGCTGCTTCGGGGTGTTCTATATTTTTGGGGGTGGGTTGAGGGGTCTGGGAGTACTGCTGGGAAGGTCTAATTTTGATTGCAAGTGGTTTGAAGAAAATCCATGGTGGAAAAGGAGGGTTTGGACCTAGTTGCAGAGAGCGTTTTTGGCACAATTTAAACTTAGGCCTAGTAGTATTGCATGTTTTTGGGGGGCTGCTTGGGGGTGTTCTAGATTTTTGGGGGTGGGTTGAGGGGTCTGGGAGCACTGCCGGGAAGGTCTAATTTTGGTTGCAAGTGGTTTGAAAAAATCATTGGTGGAAAAGGGGGTGTGGGCCTTGTTGCAGAGAGCGTTTCGGAACGATTTAAACTTAGGCCTAGTAGTATTGCACGTTTTTGGGGAGCTGCTTGTGGGTGTTATAGATTTTTGGGGGTGGGTTAAGGGGTCTGGGAGCACTGCTGGGAAGGTGTAATTTTGATTGCAAGTGGTTTGAAGAAAATCCATGGCGGAAAAGGGGGGTTTGGGCCTAGTTGCAGAGAGCGTTTTGCCACGATTTAAACTTAGGCCTAGTAGTATTGCATGTTTTTGGGGGGCTGCTTGGGGTGTTCTAGATTTGTGGGGGAGGGTTGATGGGTCTGGGAGCACTGCTGGGAAGGTCTAATTGTGATTACAAGTGGTTTGAAAAAATCCATGGTGGAAAAGGGGGGTTTGGGCCTAGTTAAAAAGAGCGTTTTGCCACGATTTAAACTTAGGCCTAGCAGTATTGCATGTTTTTGGGGGGCTGCTTGGGGGTGTTCTAGATTTTTGAGGGTGGGTTGAGGGGTCTGGGAGCACTTCTGGGAAGGTCTAATTTTGATTTCAAGTGGTTTGAAGAAAATCCATGGTGGAATTTATTTTTAGCAGTATTGCATGTTTTTGGGGGGCTGCTTCGGGGTGTTCTAGAATTTTGGGGATGGGTTGAGGGGACTGGAAACACTGCTGGGAAGGTCTAATTTTGATTGCGAGTTGTTTGAAGAAAATCCTTGGTGGAAAAGGGGGGTTTGTGCCTACTTGCAGAGGGCATTTTGTCACGATTGAAACTTAGGCCTAGTAGTATTGCATGTTTTGGGGGGGCTGCTTGGGGTGTTCTAGATTTTTGGGGGTGGGTTGAGGGGTCTGGGAGCACTGCTGGGAAGGTCTAATTTTGATTGCAAGTGGTTTGAAGAAAATCCATGGTGGAAAAGGGGGGTTTGGGCCTAGTTGCAGAGAGCATTTTGCCACGATTTAAACTTAGGCCTAGTAGTATTGCATGTTTTTGGGGGGCTGCTTGGGGTGTTCTAGATTTTTGGAGGTAGGTTGAGGGGTCTGGGAGCACTGCTGGGAAGGTCTAATTTTGATTACAAGTGGTTTGAGAAAATCCATGGTGGAAAAGGGGGGTTTTGGGACTAGTTGCAGAGAGCATTTTGCCACGATTTAAACTTAGGCCTAATAGTATTGCATGTTTTTGGGAAGCTGCTTCGGGGTGTTCTATATTTTTGGGGGTGGGTTGAGGGGTCTGGGAGCACTGCTGGGAAGGTCTAATTTTGATTGCAAGTGGTTTGAAGAAAATCCATGGTGGAAAAGGGGGGTTTGGGCCTAGTTGCAGAGAGCGTTTTGCCACGATTTAAACTTAGGCCTAGTAGTATTGCATGTTTTTGGGGAGCTGCTTGGGGGTGTTCTAGATTTTTGGGGGTGGGTTGAGGGATCTGGGAGCTCTGCTGGGAAGGTCTAATTTTGATTACAAGTGGTTTGAAGAAAATCCATGGTGCAAAAGGGGGTTTTGGGCCTAGTTGCAGAGAGCGTTTTGGCACGATTTAAACTTAGGCCTAGTAGTATTAGATGTTTTTGGGGGGTTGCTTGGGGGTGTTCTAGATTTTTGCCGGTGGGTTGAGGGATCTGGGAGCACTTCTGGGAAAGTCTAATTTTGATTGCAAGTGGTTTGAAGAAAATCCATGCTGGAAAAGGGGGGTTTGGGCCTAGTTTCAGAGAGCGTTTTGGTACCATTTAAACTAGGCCTAGTAGTATTGCATGTTTTTGGGGGGCTGTTTGGGGGTTTTCAAGATTTTTGGGGGTGGGTTGAGGGATCTGGGAGCACTGCTTTGAAGGTCTAATTTTGATTGCAAGTGGTTTGAAGAAAATCCATGGTGGAAAAGTTATTTTTTTAGCAGTATTGCATGTTTTTGGGGGGCTGCTTGGGGGTGTTCTAGAATTTTGGGGGTGGGTTTAGGGGACTGGGAGCACTGCTTGGAAGGTGTAATTTTGATTGCAAGTGGTTTCAAGAAAATCCATGGTGGAAAAGGGGGGTTTGGGCCTAGTTGCAGAGAGCGTTTTGGCACGATTTAAACTTAGGCCTAGTAGTATTGCATGTTTCTGGGGGGCTGCTTGGGGGTGTTCCAGATTTTCGGGGGTGGGTTGAGGGGTCCAGGAGCACTTCTGGGAAGGTCTAATTTTGATTGCAAGTGGTTTGAAGAAAATCCATGGTGGAAAAGGGGGGTTTGGGCCAAGTTGCAGAGAGCGTTTTGCCACGATTTAAACTTAGGCCTAGTAGTATTGCATGTTTTTGGGGGGCTGCTTGGGGTGTTCTAGATTTTTGGGGGTGGGTTGATGGGTCTGGGAGCACTGCTGGGAAGGTCTAATTTTGATTACAAGTGGTTTGAAAAAATCCATGGTGGAAAAGGGGGGTTTGGGCCTAGTTGCAGAGAGCGTTTTGCCACGATTAAAACTTAGGCCTAGTAGTATTGCATGTTTTTGGGGGACTGCTTGGGGGTGTTCTAGATTTTTGAGGGTCGGTTGAGGGGTCTGGGAGCACTTCTGGGAAGGTCCAATTTTGATTGCAAGTGGTTTGAAGAAAATCCATGGTGGAATTTTTTTTTTTTAGCAGTATTGCATGTTTTTGGGGGGCTGCTTGGGGGTGTTCTTGAATTTTGGGGATGGGTTGAGGGGACTGGGAGCACTACTGGGAAGGTGTAATTTTGATTGCAAGTTGTTTGAAGAAAATCCATGGTGGAAAAAGGGGGGTTGGGCCTAGTTTCAGAGAGCGCTTTGGCACGATTTAAACTTAGGCCTAGTAGTATTGCATGTTTTTGGGGGGATGCTTGGGGGTGTTCTAGATTTTTGGGGTGGGTTGAGGGGTCTGGGAGCACTGCTGGGAAGAACTAATTTTGATTGCAAGTGGTTTGAAGAAAATCAATGATGGAAACGGGGGGTTGGGCCTAGTTACAGAGAGCGTTTTGGCACAATTTAAACTTAGGCCTAGTAGTATTGCATGTATTTGGGGGGCTGATTGGGGTGTTCTAGATTTTTGGGGGTGGGTTAAGGGGTCTGGGAGCACTGCTGGGAATAACAAATTTTGATTGCAAGTGGTTTGAAGAAAATCCATGATGGAAAAGTTATTTTTTTAGCAGTATTGCATGTTTTTGGGGGGCTGCTTGGGGGTGTTCTAGAATTTTGGGGGTGGGTTTAGGGGACTGGGAGTACTGCTGGGAAGGTGTAATTTTGATTGCAAGTGGATTCATGAAAATCCATGGTGGAAAAGTGGGGTTTGGGCCTAGTTGCAGAGAGCGTTTTGGCACGATTTAAACTTAGGCCTAGTAGTATTGCATGTTTTTGGGGGGCTGCTTGGGGGTGTTCCAGAATTTCGGGGGTGGGTTGAGGGGTCTGAGAGCACTTCTGGGAAGGTCTAATTTTGATTGCAAGTGGTTTGAAGAAAATCCATGGTGGAAAAGGGGGGTTTGGGCCTAGTTGCAGAGAGCGTTTTGCCACGATTTAAACTTAGGCCTAGCAGTATTGCATGTTTTTGGGGGGCTGCTTGGGGTGTTCTAGATTTTTGGGGGTGGGTTGATGGGTCTGGGAGCACTGCTGGGAAGGCCTAATTTTGATTACAAGTGG
Organism: Lissotriton vulgaris; assembly: GCF_964263255.1. Lineage (NCBI taxonomy): Eukaryota > Metazoa > Chordata > Amphibia > Caudata > Salamandridae > Lissotriton > Lissotriton vulgaris. The sequence continues at coordinate 1,258,897,017 of NC_141687.1, read as the reverse complement.
TTTGAAAAAATCCATGGTGGAAAAGGGTGGTTTGGGCCTAGTTGCAGAGAGCGTTTTGCCACGATTAAAACTTAGGCCTAGTAGTATTGCATGTTTTTGGGGGGCTGCTTGGGGGTGTTCTAGATTTTTGAGGGTGGGTTGAGGGGTCTGGGAGCACTTCTGGGAAGGTCTAATTTTTATTGCAAGTGGTTTGAAGAAAATCCATGGTGGATTTTTTTTTTTTGCAGTATTGCATGTTTTTGGGGGGCTGCTTGGGGGTGTTCTAGAATTTTGGGGATGGGTTGAGGGGACTGGGAGCACTGCTGGGAAGGTGTAATTTTGATTGCAAGTTGTTTGATGAAAATCCATGATGGAAAAGCGGGGTTTGGGCCTAGTTGTAGAGAGCGTTTTAGCACGATTGAAACTTAGGCCTAGTAGTATAGCATGTTTTTGGGGGGCTGCTTGGGGGTGTTCGAGATTTTTGGGGGTGGGTTGAGGGGCCTGGGAGCACTGCTGGGAAGGTCTAATTTTGATTGCAAGTTGTTTGAAGAAAATCCTTGTTGAAAAAGGGGGGTTTGTGCCTACTTGCAGAGAGTGTTTTGGCACGATTGAAACTTAGGCCTAGTAGTATTGCATGTTTTTGGGGGGCTGCTTGGGGTGTTCTAGATTTTTGGGGTGGGTTGAGGGGTCTGGGAGCACTGCTGGGAAGGTCTAATTTTGATTGCAAGTGGTTTGAAGAAAATCCATAGTGGAAAAGGGAGGTTTGGGCCTAGTTCTGAGAGCTTTTTGGCACAATTTAAACTTAGGCCTAGTAGCATTACATGTTTTTGGGGGGCTGTCTTGGGGGTGTTCTAGATTTTTGGGGGTTGGTTGTGGGATTCCGGGAGCACTGCTGGGAAGGTCTAATTTTTATTGCAAGTGGTTTGAAGTTAATCCATTGTGGAAAAGGGGGGTTTGAGCCTAGTTGCAGAGAGCGTTTTGGCGCGATTTTAACTTAGGCCTAGTAGTATTGCATGTTTTTGGGGGCTGCTTGGGGGTGTTCTTGATATTTGGGGGTGGACTGATGGGCCTGGGAGCACTGCTGGGAAGGTCTACTTTTGATTGCAAGTGGTTTGAAAAAATAATTGGTGGAAAAGGGGGTGTGGGCCTTGTTGCAGAGAGCGTTTTGGCACGATTTAAACTTAGGCCTAGTAGTATTGCATGTTTTTGGGGAGCTGCTTTGGGGAGATATAGATTTTTGGGGGTGGGTTGAGGGGTCTGGGAGCACTGCTGAGAAGGTGTAATTTTGATTGCAAGTGGTTTGAAGAAAATCCAAGGGTGGAAAAGGCGGGTTGGGGCCTAGTTGCATAGAGCGTTTTGGCACGATTTAAACTTTGGCCTAGCAGTAGTGCATGTTTTTGGGGTGCTGCTTCGGGTGTTTTAGATTCTTGGGGGTGGGTTGAGGGGTCTGGGAGCACTGCTGGGAAGGTCTAATTTTGATTACAAGTGGTTTGAAAAAATCCATGGTGGAAAAGGGGGGTTGGGGCCTAGTTGCAGAGAGCGTTTTGCCACGATTTAAACTTAGGCCTAGCAGTATTGCATGTTTTTGGGGAGCTGCTTGGGGTGTGCTAGATTTTTGGGGGTGGGTTGATTGGTCTGGGAGGGAGCACTGCTGGGAAGGTCTAATTTTGATTACAAGTGGTTTGAAAAAATCCATGGTGGAAAAGGGGGGTTTGTGCCTAGTTGCAGAGAGCGTTTTGCCACGATTTAAACTTAGGCCTAGCAGTATTGCATGTTTTTGGGGGGCTGCTTGGGGGTGTTCTAGATTTTTGAGGGTGGTTTGAGGGGTCTGGGAGCACTTCTGGGAAGGTCTTATTTTGATTGCAAGTGGTTTGAAGAAAATCCATGGTGGAATTTTTTTTAGCAGTATTGCATGTTTTTGGGGGGCTGCTTCAGGGTGTTCTAGAATTTTGGGGATGGGTTGAGGGGACTGGAAGCACTGCTGGGAAGGTGTAATTTTGATTGCAAGTTGTTTGAAGAAAATCCATGGTGGCAAAGCCGGGTTTGGGCCTAGTTGCAGAGAGCGTTTTGGCACGATTGAAACTTAGGCCTAGTAGTATTGTATGTATTTGGGGGGCTGCTTGGGGGTGTTCGAGATTTTTGGGGGTGGGTTGAGGGGCCTGGGAGCACTGCTGGGAAGGTCTAATTTTGATTGCGAGTTGTTTGAAGAAAATCCTTGGTGGAAAAGGGGGGTTTGTGCCTACTTGCAGAGGGCGTTTTGTCACGATTGAAACTTAGGCCTAGTAGTATTGCATGTTTTTGGGGGGCTGCCTGGGGTGTTCTAGATTTTTGCCGGTGGGTTGAGGGGTCTGGGAGCACTTCTGGGAAAGTCTAATTTTGATTGCAAGTGGTTCGAAGAAAATCCATGGTTGAAAAGGGGGGTTTGGGCCTAGTTGCAGAGAGCATTTTGCCACGATTTAAACTTAGGCCTAGTAGTATTGCATGTTTTTGGGGGGCTGCTTGGGGTGTTCTAGATTTTTGGAGGTAAGTTGAGGGGTCTGGGAGCACTGCTGGGAATAACTAATTGGGATTGCAAGTGGTTTGAAGAAAATCCATGGTGGAAAAGTTATTTTTTTTAACAGTATTGCATGTTTTTGGGGGGGCTGCTTGGGGTGTTCTAGATTTTTGGGGTCGGTTGAGGGGTCTGGGAGCACTGCTGGGAAGGTCTAATTTTGATTGCAAGTGGTTTGAAGAAAATCCATGGTGGAAAAGGAGGGTTTGGACCTAGTTGCAGAGAGCGTTTTTGGCACAATTTAAACTTAGGCCTAGTAGTATTGCATGTTTTGGGGGGGCTGCTTGGGGGTGTTCTAGATTTTTGGGGGTGGGTTGAGGGGTCTGGGAGCACTGCCGGGAAGGTCTAATTTTGGTTGCAAGTGGTTTGAAAAAATCATTGGTGGAAAAGGGGGTGTGGGCCTTGTTGCAGAGAGCGTTTTGGAACGATTTAAACTTAGGCCTAGTAGTATTACATGTTTTTGGGGAGCTGCTTGTGGGTGTTATAGATTTTTGGGGGTGGGTTGAGGGGTCTGGGAGCACTTCTGGGAAGGTGTAATTTTGATTGCAAGTGGTTTGAAGAAAATCCATGGCGGAAAAGGGGGGGTTGGGCCTAGTTGCAGAGAGCGTTTTGCCACGATTTAAACTTAGGCCTAGTAGTATTGCATGTTTTTGGGGGGCTGCTTGGGGTGTTCTAGATTTTTGGGGGAGGGTTGATGGGTCTGGGAGCACTGCTGGGAAGGTGTAATTTTGATTGCAAGTTGTTTGATGAAAATCCATGATGGAAAAGCGGGGTTTGGGTCTAGTTGTAGAGAGCGTTTTAGCACGATTGAAACTTAGGCCTAGTAGTATAGCATGTTTTTGGGGGGCTGCTTGGGGGTGTTCGAGATTTTTGGGGGTGGGTTGAGGGGCCTGGGAGCACTGCTGGGAAGGTCTAATTTTGATTGCAAGTGGTTTGAAGAAAATCCATAGTGGAAAAGGGAGGTTTGGGCCTAGTTCTGAGAGCTTTTTGGCACAATTTAAACTTAGGCCTAGTAGCATTACCTGTTTTTGGGGGGCTGCTTGGGGGTGTTCTAGATTTTTGGGGGTTGGTTGTGGGATTCCGGGAGCACTGCTGGGAAGGTCTAATTTTTATTGCAAGTGGTTTGAAGTTAATCCATTGTGGAAAAGGGGGGTTTGAGCCTAGTTGCAGAGAGCGTTTTGGCGCGATTTTAACTTAGGCCTAGTAGTATTGCATGTTTTTGGGGGCTGCTTGGGGGTGTTCTTGATATTTGGGGGTGGACTGATGGGCCTGGGAGCACTGCTGGGAAGGTCTACTTTTGATTGCAAGTGGTTTGAAAAAATAATTGGTGGAAAAGGGGGTGTGGGCCTTGTTGCAGAGAGCGTTTTGGCACGATTTAAACTTAGGCCTAGTAGTATTGCATGTTTTTGGGGAGCTGCTTTGGGGAGATATAGATTTTTGGGGGTGGGTTGAGGGGTCTGGGAGCACTGCTGGGAAGGTGTAATTTTGATTGCAAGTGGTTTGAAGAAAATCCAATGGTGGAAAAGGCGGGTTTGGGCCTAGTTGCATAGAGCGTTTTGGCACGATTTAAACTTAGGCCTAGCAGTAGTGCATGTTTTTGGGGTGCTGCTTCGGGTGTTTTAGATTCTTGGGGGTGGGTTGAGGGGTCTGGGAGCACTGCTGGGAAGGTCTAATTTTGATTACAAGTGGTTTGAAAAAATCCATGGTGGAAAAGGGGGGTTGGGGCCTAGTTGCAGAGAGCGTTTTGCCACGATTTAAACTTAGGCCTATCAGTATTGCATGTTTTTGGGGAGCTGCTTGGGGTGTGCTAGATTTTTGGGGGTGGGTTGATTGGTCTGGGAGGGAGCACTGCTGGGAAGGTCTAATTTTGATTACAAGTGGTTTGAAAAAATCCATGGTGGAAAAGGGGGGTTTGTGCCTAGTTGCAGAGAGCGTTTTGCCACGATTTAAACTTAGGCCTAGCAGTATTGCATGTTTTGGGGGGCTGCTTGGGGGTGTTCTAGATTTTTGAGGGTGGGTTGAGGGGTCTGGGAGCACTTCTGGGAAGGTCTAATTTTGATTGCAAGTGGTTTGAAGAAAATCCATGGTGGAATTTTTTTTTAGCAGTATTGCATGTTTTTGGGGGGCTGCTTCAGGGTGTTCTAGAATTTTGGGGATGGGTTGAGGGGACTGGAAGCACTGCTGGGAAGGTGTAATTTTGATTGCAAGTTGTTTGAAGAAAATCCATGGTGGAAAAGCGGGGTTTGGGCCTAGTTGCAGAGAGCGTTTTGGCATGATTGAAACTTAGGCCTAGTAGTATTGTATGTATTTGGGGGGCTGCTTGGGGGTGTTCGAGATTTTTGGGGGTGGGTTGAGGGGCCTGGGAGCACTGCTGGGAAGGTCTAATTTTGATTGCGAGTTGTTTGAAGAAAATCCTTGGTGGAAAAGGGGGGTTTGTGCCTATTCGCAGAGGGCGTTTTGTCACGATTGAAACTTAGGCCTAGTAGTATTGCATGTTTTTGGGGGGCTGCCTGGGGTGTTCTAGATTTTTGCCGGTGGGTTGAGGGGTCTGGGAGCACTTCTGGGAAAGTCTTATTTTGATTGCAAGTGGTTTGAAGAAAATCCATGGTTGAAAAGGGGGGTTTGGGCCTAGTTGCAGAGAGCATTTTGCCACGATTTAAACTTAGGCCTAGTAGTATTGCATGTTTTTGGGGGGCTGCTTGGGGTGTTCTAGATTTTTGGAGGTAGGTTGAGGGGTCTGGGAGCACTGCTGGGAATAACTAATTTTGATTGCAAGTGGTTTGAAGAAAATCCATGGTGGAAAAGTTATTTTTTTTAGCAGTATTGCATGTTTTTGGGGGGGCTGCTTGGGGTGTTCTAGATTTTTGGGGTCGGTTGAGGGGTCTGGGAGCACTGCTGGGAAGGTCTAATTTTGATTGCAAGTGGTTTGAAGAAAATCCATGGTGGAAAAGGAGGGTTTGGACCTAGTTGCAGAGAGCGTTTTTGGCACAATTTAAACTTAGGCCTAGTAGTATTGCATGTTTTTGGGGGGCTGCTTGGGGGTGTTCTAGATTTTTGGGGTTGGTTTGAGGGGTCTGGGAGCACTGCCGGGAAGGTCTAATTTTGGTTGCAAGTGGTTTGAAAAAATCATTGGTGGAAAAGGGGGTGTGGGCCTTGTTGCAGAGAGCGTTTTGGAACGATTTAAACTTAGGCCTAGTAGTATTACATGTTTTTGGGGAGCTGCTTGTGGGTGTTATAGATTTTTGGGGGTGGGTTGAGGGGTCTGGGAGCACTGCTGGGAAGGTCTAATTTTGATTACAAGTGGTTTGAAAAAATCCATGGTGGAAAAGGGGGGTTTGGGCCTAGTTGCAGAGAGCGTTTTGCCAAGATTTAAACTTAGGCCTAGTAGTATTGCATGTTTTTGGGGAGCTGCTTGGGGTGTGCTAGATTTTTGGGGGTGGGTTGAAGGGTCTGGGAGGGAGCACTGCTGGGAAGGTCTAATTTTGATTACAAGTGGTTTGAAAAAATCCATGGTGGAAAAGGGGGGTTTGGGCCTAGTTGCAGAGAGCGTTTTGCCACGATTTAAACTTAGGCCTAGCAGTATTGCATGTTTTTTGGGGGCTGCTTGGGGGTGTTCTAGATTTATGAGGGTGGGTTGAGGGGTCTGGGAGCACTTCTGGGAAGGTCTAATTTTGATTGCAAGTGGTTTGAAGAAAATCCATGGTTTAATTTTTTTTAGCAGTAATGCATGTTTTTGGGGGGCTGCTTCGGGGTGTTCTAGAATTTTGGGGATGGGTTGAGGGGACTGGAAGCACTGCTGGGAAGGTGTCATTTTGATTGCAAGTTGTTTGAAGAAAATCCATGGTGGAAAAGCGGGGTTTGGGTCTAGTTGCAGAGAGCGTTTTGGCACGATTGAAACTTAGGCCTAGTAGTATTGCATGTATTTGGGGGGCTGCTTGGGGGTGTTCCAATTTTTTAGGGGTGGGTTGAGGGGCCTGGGAGCACTGCTGGGAAGGTCTCATTTTGATTGCGAGTTGGTTGAAGAAAATCCTTGGTGGAAAAGGGGGGTTTGTGCCTACTTGCAGAGGGCGTTTTGTCACGATTGAAACTTAGGCCTAGTAGTATTGCATGTTTTTGGGGGGCTGCCTGGGTGTTCTAGATTTTTGCCGGTGGGTTGAGGGGTCTGGGAGCACTTCTTTGAAAGTCTAATTTTGATTGCAAGTGGTTTGAAGAAAATCCATGGTGGAAAAGGGGGGTTTGGGCCTAGTTGCAGAGAGCATTTTGCCACGATTTAAACTTAGGCCTAGTAGTATTGCATGTTTTTGGGGGGCTGCTTGGGGTGTTCTAGATTTTTGGAGGTAGGTTGAGGGGTCTGGGAGCACTGCTGGGAATAACTAATTTTAATTGCAAGTGGTTTGAAGAAAATCCATGGTGGAAATGTTATTTTTTTTAGCAGTATTGCATGTTTTTGGGGGGCTGCTTGGGGGTGTTCTAGATTTTTGGGGGTTGGTTGTGGGATTCCGGGAGCACTGCTGGGAAAGTCTAATTTTTATTGCAAGTGGTTTGAAGTTAATCTATTGTGGAAAAGGGGGGTTTGAGCCTAGTTGCAGAGAGCGTTTTGGCGCGATTTTAACTTAGGCCTAGTAGTATTGCATGTTTTTGGGGGCTGCTTGGGGGTGTTCTTGATATTTGAGGGTGGACTGAGGGGCCTGGGAGCACTGCTGGGAAGGTCTAAATTTGATTACAAGTGGTTTGAAAAAATAATTGGTGGAAAAGGGGGTGTGGGCCTTGTTGCAGAGAGCGTTTTGGCACGATTTAAACTTAGTCCTAGTAGTATTGCATGTTTTTGGGGGGCTGTTTGGGGGTGTGCTAGATTTTTGGGGGTGGGTTGAGGGGTCCAGGAGCACTGCTGGGAAGGTGTAATTTTGATTGCAAGTGGTTTGAAGAAAATCCAATGGTGGAAAAGGCGGGTTTGGGCCTAGTTGCATAGAGCGTTTTGGCACGATTTAAACTTAGGCCTAGCAGTAGTGCATGTTTTTAGGGTGCTGCTTCGGGTGTTCTAGATTTTTGGGGGTGGGTTGAGGGGTCTGGGAGCACTGCTGGGAAGGTGTAATTTTGATTACAAGTGGTTTGAAAAAATCCATGGTGGAAAAGGGGGGATTGGGCCTAGTTGCAGAGAGCGTTTTGCCACGATTTAAACTTAGGCCAAGCAGTATTGCATGTTTTTGGGGAGATGCTTGGGTGTGCTAGATTTTTGGGGGTAGGTTGATGGGTCTGGGAGGGAGAACTGCTGGGAAGGTCTAATTTTGATTACAAGTGGTTTGAAAAAATCCATGGTGGAAAAGGGGGGGTTGTGCCTAGTTGCAGAGAGCGTTTTGCCACGATTTAAACTTAGGCCTAGCAGTATTGCATGTTTTTGGGGGGCTGCTTGGGGGTGTTCTAGATTTTGAGAGTGGGTTGAGGGGTCTGGGAGCACTTCTGGGAAGGTCTAATTTTGATTGCAAGTGGTTTGAAGAAAATCTATGGTGGAATTTGTTTTTTTAGCAGTATTGCATGTTTTTGGGGGGCTGCTTCGGGGTGTTCTAGAATTTTGGGGATGGGTTGAGGGGACTGGAAGCACTGCTGGGAAGGTGTAATTTTGATTGCAGGTTGTTTGAAGAAAATCCATGGTGGAAAAGCGGGGTTTGGGCCTAGTTGCAGAGAGCGTTTTGGCACGATTGAAACTTAGGCCTAGTAGTATTGCATGTATTTGGGGGGCTGCTTGGGGGTGTTCGAGATTTTTGGGGGTGGGTTGAGGGGCCTGGGAGCACTGCTTGGAAGGTCTAATTTTGATTGCGAGTTGTTTGAAGAAAATCCTTGGTGGAAAAGGGGGGTTTGTGCCTACTTGCAGAGGGCGTTTTGTCACTATTGAAAATTAGGCCTAGTAGTATTGCATGTTTTTGGGAAGCTGCTTCGGGGTGTTCTATATTTTTGGGGGTGGGTTGAGGGGTCTGGGAGCACTGCTGGGAAGGTCTAATTTTGATTGCAAGTGGTTTAAAGAAAATCCATGGTGGAAAAGGGGGGTTTGGGCCTAGTTGCAGAGAGTGTTTTGCCACGATTTAAACTTAGGCCTAGTAGTATTGCAAGTTTTTGGGGAGCTGCTTGGGGGTGTTCTAGATTTTTGGGGGTGGGTTGAGGGATCTGGGAGCTCTGCTGGGAAGGTCTAATTTTGATTACAAGTGGTTTGAAGAAAATCATGGTGCAAAAGGGGGTGTTGGGCCTAGTTGCAGAGAGCGTTATGGCACAATTTAAACTTAGGCCTAGTAGTATTGCATGTTTTTGGGGGGCTGCTTGGGGGTGTTCTAGATTTTTGCCGGTGGGTTAAGGGGTCTGGGAGCACTTCTGGGAAAGTCTAATTTTGATTGCAATTGGTTTGAAGAAAATCCATGCTGGAAAAGGGGGGTTTGGGCCTAGTTGCAGAGAGCATTTTGGTACGATTTAAACTAGGCCTAGTAGTATTGCATGTTTTTGGGGGGCTGTTTGGGGGTTTTCAAGATTTTTGGGGGTGGGTTGAGGGGTCTGGAAGCACTGCTGGGAAGGTCTAATTTTGATTGCAAGTGGTTTGAAGAAAATCAATGGTGGAAACAGGTGGTTGGGCCTAGTTGCAGAGAGCGTTTTGGCACGATTTAAACTTAGGCCTAGTAGTATGCATGTTTTGGGGGGCTGCTTGGGGTATTCTAGATTTTTGGGGGTGGGTTGAGGGGTCTGGGAGCACTGCTGGGAATACCTAATTTTGATTGCAAGTGGTTTGAAGAAAATCCATTGTGGAAAAGTTATTTTTTTAGCAGTATTGCATGTTTTTGGGGGGCTGCTTGGGGGTGTTCTAGAATTTTGGGGGTGGGTTTGAGGGGACTGGGAGCACTGCTGGGAAGGTGTAATTTTGTTTGCAAGTGGTTTGAAGAAAATCCTTGGTGGAAAAGTGGGGTTTGGGCCTAGTTGCAGAGAGCGTTTTGACACGTTTTAAACTGAGGCCTAGTAGTATTGCATGTTTTTGTGGGGCTGTTTGGGGGTGTTCGAGATTTTTGGGGGGGTGTTGAGGAGCCTGGGAGCACTGCTGGGGTGGTCTGATTTTGATTGCAAGTTGTTTGAAGAAAATCCATGGTGGAAAAGGGGGGTTTGGGCCTAGTTGCAGAGAGCATTTTGGGACGATTGAAACTTAGGCCTAGTAGTATTGCATGTTTTTGGGGGGCTGTTTGGGGGTGTTCTAGATTTTTGCCGGTGGGTTGAGGGGTCTGGGAGCACTTCTGTGAAAGTATAAATTTGATTGAAAGTGGTTTGAAGAAAATCCATGGTGGAAAAGTGGGGTTTGGGCCTAGTTGCAGAGAGCATTTTGCCACGATTTAAACTTAGGCCTAGTAGTATTGCATGTTTTTGGGGGGCTGCTTGGGGTGTTCTAGATTTTTGGAGGTAGGTTGAGGGGTCTGGGAGCACTGCTGGGAATAACTAATTTTGATTGCAAGTGGTTTGAAGAAAATCCATGATGGAAAAAGGGGGTTTGAGCCTAGTTTCAGAGAGCGCTTTGGCACGATTTAAACTTAGGCCTAGTAGTATTGCATGTTTTTGGGGGGATGCTTGGGGGTGTTCTAGATTTTTGGGGGTGGGTTGAGGGGTCTGGGATCACTGCTGGGAAGGTCTAATTTTGATTGCAAGTGGTTTGAAGAAAATCAATGGTGGAAACGGGGGGTTGGGCCTAGTTGCAGAGAGCGTTTTGGCATGATTTAAACTTAGGCCTAGTAGTATTGCATGTATTTGGGGGGCTGATTGGGGTGTTCTAGATTTTTGGGGGTGGGTTAAGGGGTCTGGGAGCACTGCTGGGAATAACTAATTTTGATTGCAAGTGGTTTGAAGAAAATCCATGGTGGAAAAGTAATTTATTTTGCAGTATTGCATGTTTTTGGGGGGCTGCTTGGGGGTGTTCTAGAATTTTGGGGGTGGGTTTAGGGGACTGGGAGCACTGCTGGGAAGGTGTAATTTTGATTGCAAGTGGTTTCAAGAAAATCCATGGTGGAAAAGGGGGGTTTGGGCCTAGTTGCAGAGAGCGTTTTGGCACGATTTAAACTTAGGCCTAGTAGTATTGCATGTTTTTGGGGGGCTGCTTGGGGGTGTTCCAGATTTTCGGGGGTGGGTTGACTGGTCTGGGAGCACTTCTGGGAAGGTCTAATTTTGATTACAAGTGGTTTGAAAAAATCCATGGTGGAAAAGGGGGGTTTGGGCCTAGTTGCAGAGAGCGTTTTGCCACGCACTAGTAGTATTGCATGTTTTTGGGGAGCTGCTTGGGGGTGTTCTAGATTTTTGAGGGTGGGTTGAGGGGTCTGGGAGCACTTCTGGGAAGGTCTAATTTTGATTGCAAGTGGTTTGAAGAAAATCCATGGTGGATTTGGTTTTTTTTAGCAGTATTGCATGTTTTTGGGGGGCTGCTTGGGGGTGTTCTAGAATTTTGGGGATGGGTTGAGGGGACTGGGAGCACTGCTGGGAAGGTGTAATTTTGATTACAAGTTGTTTGAAGAAAATCCATGATGGAAAAGCGGGGTTGGGGCCTAGTTGTAGAGAGGGTTTTGGCACGATTGAAACTTAGGCCTAGTAGTATTGCATGTTTTTGGGGGGCTGCTTGGGGGTGTTCGAGATTTTTGGGGGTGGGTTGAGGGGCCTGGGAGCACTGCTGGGAAGGTCTAATTTTGATTGCAAGTTGTTTGAAGAAAATCCTGGTTGGAAAAGGGGGGTTTGTGCCTACTTGCAGAGAGCGTTATGGCACGATTGAAACTTAGGCCTAGTAGTATTGCATGTTTTTGGGGGGCTGCTTGGGGTGTTCTAGATTTTTGGGGATGGGTTGAGGGGACTGGGAGCACTGCTGGGAAGGTGTAATTTTGATTACAAGTTGTTTGAAGAAAATCCATGATGGAAAAGCGGGGTTGGGGCCTAGTTGTAGAGAGGGTTTTGGCACGATTGAAACTTAGGCCTAGTAGTATTGCATGTTTTTGGGGGGCTGCTTGGGGGTGTTCGAGATTTTTGGGGGTGGGTTGAGGGGCCTGGGAGCACTGCTGGGAAGGTCTAATTTTGATTGCAAGTTGTTTGAAGAAAATCCTGGTTGGAAAAGGGGGGTTTGTGCCTACTTGCAGAGAGCGTTATGGCACGATTGAAACTTAGGCCTAGTAGTATTGCATGTTTTTGGGGGGCTGCTTGGGGTGTTCTAGATTTTTGGGGTGGGTTGAGGGGTCTGGGAGCACTGCTAGGAAGGTCTAATTTTGATTGCAAGTGGTTTGAAGAAAATCCATGGTGGAAAAGGGCGGTTTGGGCCTAGTTCTGAGAGCTTTTTGGCACGATTTAAACTTCGGCCTAGTAGCATTACGTTTTTGGGGGGCTGCTTGGGGGTGTTCTGGATATTTGGGGGTGGACTGAGGGGCCTGGGAGCACTGCTGGGAAGGTTTAATTTTGATTACAAGTGGTTTGAAAAAATAATTGGTGGAAAAGGGGGTGTGGGCATTGTTGCAGAGAGCGTTTTGGCACGATTTAAACTTAGGCCTAGTAGTATTGCATGTTTTTGGGGAGCTGCTTTGGGGAGATATAGATATTTGGGGGTGAGTTGAGGTGTCTGGGAGCACTGCTGGGAAGGTCTAATTTTGATTGCAAGTGGTTTGAAGATAATCCATGGCGGAAAAGGGGGGGTTGGGCCTGGTTGCAGAGAGCGTTTTGGCACGATTTAAACTTAGTCCTAGTAGTATTGCATGTTTTTGGGGGGCTGTTTGGGGGTGTGCTAGACTTTTGGGGGTGGGTTGAGGGGTCCAGGAGCACTGCTGGGAAGGTGTAATTTTGATTGCAAGTGGTTTGAAGAAAATCCAATGGTGGAAAAGGCGGGTTTGGGCCTAGTTGCATAAAGCGTTTTGGCACAATTTAAACTTAGGACTAGCAGTAGTGCATGTTTTTGGGGTGCTGCTTCGGTTGTTCTAGATTTTTGGGAGTGGGTTGAGGGGTCTGGGAGCACTGCTGGGAAGGTCTAATTTTGATTACAAGTGGTTTGAAAAAATCCATGGTGGAAAAGGGGGGTTTGGGCCTAGTTGCAGAGAGCGTTTTGCCACGATTTAAACTTAGGCCTAGCAGTATTGCATGTTTTTGGGGGGCTGCTTGGGGGTGTTCTAGATTTTTGAGGGTGGGTTGAGGGGTCTGGGAGCACTTCTGGGAAGGTCCAATTTTGATTGCAAGTGGTTTGAAGAAAATCCAATGGTGGAAAAGGCGGGTTTGGGCCTAGTTGCATAAAGCGTTTTGGCACAATTTAAACTTAGGACTAGCAGTAGTGCATGTTTTTGGGGTGCTGCTTCGGTTGTTCTAGATTTTTGGGGGTGGGTTGAGGGGTCTGGGAGCACTGCTGGGAAGGTCTAATTTTGATTACAAGTGGTTTGAATAAATCCATGGTGGAAAAGGGGGGTTTGGGCCTAGTTGCAGAGAGCGTTTTGCCACGATTTAAACTTAGGCCTAGCAGTATTGCATGTTTTTGGGGGGCTGCTTGGGGGTGTTCTAGATTTTTGAGGGTGGGTTGAGGGGTCTGGGAGCACTTCTGGGAAGGTCCAATTTTGATTGCAAGTGGTGTGAAGAAAATCCATGGTGGAATTTGTTTTTTAGCAGTATTGCATGTTTTTGGGGGGCTGCTTCGGGGTGTTCTAGAATTTTAGGGATGGGTTGAGGGGACTGGAAGCACTGCTGGGAAGGTGTAATTTTGATTGCAAGTTGTTTGAAGAAAATCCATGGTGGAAAAGCGGGGTTTGGGTCTAGTTGCAGAGAGCGTTTTGGCACGATTGAAACTTAGGCCTAGTAGTATTGCATGTATTTGGGGGGCTGCTTGGGGGTGTTCGAGATTTTTTAGGGGTGGGTTGAGGGGCCTGGGAGCACTGCTGGGAAGGTCTAATTTTGATTGCGAGTTGTTTGAAGAAAATCCTTGGTGGAAAAGGGGGGTTTGTGCCTACTTGCAGAGGGCGTTTTGTCACTATTGAAAATTAGGCCTAGTAGTATTGCATGTTTTTGGGGGGCTGCTTGGGGTGTTCTAGACTTTTGCTGGTGGGTTGAGGGGTCTGGGAGCACTTCTGGGAAAGTCTAATTTTGATTGCAAGTGGTTTGAAAAAAATCCATGGTGGAAAAGGGGGGTTTGGGCCTAGTTGCAGAGAGCATTTTGCCACAATTTAAACTTAGGCCTAGTAGTATTGCATGTTTTTGGGGGGCTGCTTGGTGTGTTCTAGATTTTTGGAGGTAGGTTGAGGGGTCTGGGAGCACTGCTGGGAAGGTCTAATTTTGATTACAAGTGGTTTGAGAAAATCCATGGTGGAAAAGGGGGGTTTTGGGACTAGTTGCAGAGAGCATTTTGCCATGATTTAAACGTAAACAAAAGAGGTGATGGACCGAATGTGGATCAATGTCACACATTCATCCCAGTTAAAAGATCTAAGCCCAAATCCATCGGATGCTTGATTCCGGTCTGGGAAAGATATGGCTTTTGTAGTTTGGACTGGACTGTTCCCATGGGGCACAGGGTCAGAGCTGATTTGCATAAAGCCATTATCTGACCCAGGGTGGTGTGGAGTGCAAAAAACGATGGATTTAGGCCCATATCCTTGTACTGGGGTGAATGTAAGACATTGATCTACATTCTGTCCATCAAATTGTTTTTTGTAATTTTCTCCCTGAGTTTACTGGGGTAGCTCAGAAGTGGGTCCCAGAGCCTCCACATCACTGGAGTCAAGCTAGCCGGGCTGATGAGACGTGTTACCTTGAAACCGGTCCGGTCCTCGGATGCTTGATTCCGGTCTGGGAAAGATATGGCTGTTGTAGTTCGGACTGGACTGTTCTCATGGGGCACAGGGTCAGAGCTGATTTGCATAAAGCCATTATCTGACCCAGGGTGGTGTGGAGTGCAAAAAACGATGGATTTAGGCCCAGATCCTTGTACTGGGGTGAATGTAAGACATTGATCTACATTCTGTCCTTCAAATTGTTTTTTGTAATTTTCTCCCTGAGTTTACTGGGGTAGCTCAGACGTGGGTCCCAGAGCCTCCACACCACTGGAGTCAAGCTAGCCGGGCTCATGAGAGGTGTTACCTCGAAACCGGTCTGGTCCTCGGATGCTTGATTCCGGTCTGGGAAAGATATGGCTGTTGTAGTTCGGACTGGACTGTTCCCATGGGGCACAGGGTCAGAGCTGATTTGCATAAAGCCATTATCTGACCCAAGGTGGTGTGGAGTGCAAAAAAAGATGGATTTAGGTACAGATCCTTGTACTGGGGTGAATGTAAGACATTGATCTACATTCTGTCCATTAAATTGTTCTTTGTAATTTTCTCCCTGAGTTTACTGGGGTAGCTCAGACGTGGGTCCCAGAGCCTCTACACCACTGGAGTCAAGCTAGCCGGGCTGATGAGACGTGTTACCTCGAAACCGGTCCGGTCCTCGGATGCTTGATTCCGGTCTGGGAAAGATATGGCTGTTGTAGTTCGGACTGGACTGTTCCCATGGGGCACAGGGTCAGAGCTGATTTGCATGAAGCCATTATCTGACCCAGGGTGGTGTGGAGTGCAAAAAACGATGGATTTAGGCCCAGATCCTTGTACTGGGGTGAATGTAAGACATTGATCTGCATTCTGTCCAT
The DNA here is from genome assembly GCF_964263255.1 of Lissotriton vulgaris. Taxonomy (NCBI): domain Eukaryota; kingdom Metazoa; phylum Chordata; class Amphibia; order Caudata; family Salamandridae; genus Lissotriton; species Lissotriton vulgaris. The sequence goes on along the minus strand of NC_141687.1, from coordinate 1,258,881,841 downwards.
CAAATTGTTTTTTGTAATTTTCTCCCTGAGTTTACTGGGGTAGCTCAGACGTGGGTCCCAGAGCCTCCACACCACTGGAGTCAAGCTAGCCGGGCTGATGAGAGGTGTTACCTCAAAACCGGTCCGGTCCTGGGATGCTTGATTCCGGTCTGGGAAAGATATGGCTGTTGTAGTTCGGACTGGACTGTTCCCATGGGGCACAGGGTGAGAGCTGATTTGCATAAAGCCATTATCTGACCCAGGGTAGTGTGGAGTGCAAAAAACGATGGTTTTAGGCCCAGATCCTTGTACTGGGGTGAATGTAAGACATTGATCTACATTCTGTCCATCAAATTGTTTTTTGTAATTTTCTCCACGATTTAAACGTAGGCCTAATAGTATTGCATGTTTTTGGGAAGCTGCTTTGGGGTGTTCTATATTTTTGGGGGTGGGTTGAGGGGTCTGGGAGCACTGCTGGGAAGGTCTAATTTTGATTGCAAGTGGTTTGAAGAAAATCCAAGGTGGAAAAGGGGGGTTTGGGCCTAGTTGCAGAGAGCGTTTTGCCACGATTTAAACTTAGGCCTAGTAGTATTGCAAGTTTTTTGGGAGCTGCTTGGGGGTGTTCTAGATTTTTGGGGGTGGGTTGAGGGATCTGGGAGCTCTGCTGGGAAGGTCTAATTTTGATTACAAGTGGTTTGAAGAAAATCATGGTGCAAAAGGGGGTGTTGGGCCTAGTTGCAGAGAGCGTTATGGCACAATTTAAACTTAGGCCTAGTAGTATTGCATGTTTTTGGGGGGCTGCTTGGGGGTGTTCTAGATTTTTGCCGGTGGGTTGAGGGGTCTGGGAGCACTTCTGGGAAAGTCTAATTTTGATTGCAAGTGGTTTGAAGAAAATCCATGCTGGAAAAGGGGGGTTTGGGCCTAGTTGCAGAGAGCATTTTGGTACGATTTAAACTAGGCCTAGTAGTATTGCATGTTTTTGGGGGGCTGTTTGGGGGTTTTCAAGATTTTTGGGGGTGGGTTGAGGGGTCTGGAAGCACTGCTGGGAAGGTCTAATTTTGATTGCAAGTGGTTTGAAGAAAATCAATGGTGGAAACAGGTGGTTGGGCCTAGTTGCAGAGAGCGTTTTGGCACGATTTAAACTTAGGCCTAGTAGTATGCATGTTTTTGGGGGGCTGCTTGGGGTATTCTAGATTTTTGGGGGTGGGTTGAGGGGTCTGGGAGCACTGCTGGGAATACCTAATTTTGATTGCAAGTGGTTTGAAGAAAATCCATTGTGGAAAAGTTATTTTTTTTAGCAGTATTGCATGTTTTTGGGGGGCTGCTTGGGGGTGTTCTAGAATTTTGGGGGTGGGTTTGAGGGGACTGGGAGCACTGCTGGGAAGGTGTAATTTTGTTTGCAAGTGGTTTGAAGAAAATCCTTGGTGGAAAAGTGGGGTTTGGGCCTAGTTGCAGAGAGCGTTTTGACACGTTTTAAACTGAGGCCTAGTAGTATTGCATGTTTTTGTGGGGCTGTTTGGGGGTGTTCGAGATTTTTGGGGGTGGGTTGAGGGGCCTGGGAGCACTGCTGGTATGGTCTGATTTTGATTGCAAGTTGTTTGAAGAAAATCCATGGTGGAAAAGGGGGTTTTGGGCCTAGTTGCAGAGAGCATTTTGGGACGATTGAAACTTAGGCCTAGTAGTATTGCATGTTTTTGGGGGGCTGCTTGGGGGTGTTCTAGATTTTTGCCGGTGGGTTGAGGGGTCTGGGAGCACTTCTGTGAAAGTTTAATTTTGATTGCAAGTGGTTTGAAGAAAATCCATGGTGGATTTGGTTTTTTTTTAGCAGTATTGCATGTTTTTGGGGGGCTGCTTGGGGGTGTTCTAGAATTTTGGGGATGGGTTGAGGGGACTGGGAGCACTGCTGGGAAGGTGTAATTTTGATTACAAGTTGTTTGAAGAAAATCCATGATGGAAAAGCGGGGTTGGGGCCTAGTTGTAGAGAGGGTTTTGGCACGATTGAAACTTAGGCCTAGTAGTATTGCATGTTTTTGGGGGGCTGCTTGGGGGTGTTCGAGATTTTTGGGGGTGGGTTGAGGGGCCTGGGAGCACTGCTGGGAAGGTCTAATTTTGATTGCAAGTTGTTTGAAGAAAATCCTGGTTGGAAAAGGGGGGTTTGTGCCTACTTGCAGAGAGCGTTATGGCACGATTGAAACTTAGGCCTAGTAGTATTGCATGTTTTTGGGGGGCTGCTTGGGGTGTTCTAGATTTTTGGGGATGGGTTGAGGGGACTGGGAGCACTGCTGGGAAGGTGTAATTTTGATTACAAGTTGTTTGAAGAAAATCCATGATGGAAAAGCGGGGTTGGGGCCTAGTTGTAGAGAGGGTTTTGGCACGATTGAAACTTAGGCCTAGTAGTATTGCATGTTTTTGGGGGGCTGCTTGGGGGTGTTCGAGATTTTTGGGGGTGGGTTGAGGGGCCTGGGAGCACTGCTGGGAAGGTCTAATTTTGATTGCAAGTTGTTTGAAGAAAATCCTGGTTGGAAAAGGGGGGTTTGTGCCTACTTGCAGAGAGCGTTATGGCACGATTGAAACTTAGGCCTAGTAGTATTGCATGTTTTTGGGGGGCTGCTTGGGGTGTTCTAGATTTTTGGGGTGGGTTGAGGGGTCTGGGAGCACTGCTAGGAAGGTCTAATTTTGATTGCAAGTGGTTTGAAGAAAATCCATGGTGGAAAAGGGCGGTTTGGGCCTAGTTCTGAGAGCTTTTTGCCACGATTTAAACTTCGGCCTAGTAGCATTACGTTTTTGGGGGGCTGCTTGGGGGTGTTCTGGATATTTGGGGGTGGACTGAGGGGCCTGGGAGCACTGCTGGGAAGGTTTAATTTTGATTACAAGTGGTTTGAAAAAATAATTGGTGGAAAAGGGGGTGTGGGCATTGTTGCAGAGAGCGTTTTGGCACGATTTAAACTTAGGCCTAGTAGTATTGCATGTTTTTGGGGAGCTGCTTTGGGGAGATATAGATATTTGGGGGTGAGTTGAGGTGTCTGGGAGCACTGCTGGGAAGGTCTAATTTTGATTGCAAGTGGTTTGAAGATAATCCATGGCGGAAAAGGGGGGGTTGGGCCTGGTTGCAGAGAGCGTTTTGGCACGATTTAAACTTAGTCCTAGTAGTATTGCATGTTTTTGGGGGGCTGTTTGGGGGTGTGCTAGACTTTTGGGGGTGGGTTGAGGGGTCCAGGAGCACTGCTGGGAAGGTGTAATTTTGATTGCAAGTGGTTTGAAGAAAATCCAATGGTGGAAAAGGCGGGTTTGGGCCTAGTTGCATAAAGCGTTTTGGCACAATTTAAACTTAGGACTAGCAGTAGTGCATGTTTTTGGGGTGCTGCTTCGGTTGTTCTAGATTTTTGGGAGTGGGTTGAGGGGTCTGGGAGCACTGCTGGGAAGGTCTAATTTTGATTACAAGTGGTTTGAAAAAATCCATGGTGGAAAAGGGGGGTTTGGGCCTAGTTGCAGAGAGCGTTTTGCCACGATTTAAACTTAGGCCTAGCAGTATTGCATGTTTTTGGGGGGCTGCTTGGGGGTGTTCTAGATTTTTGAGGGTGGGTTGAGGGGTCTGGGAGCACTTCTGGGAAGGTCCAATTTTGATTGCAAGTGGTTTGAAGAAAATCCAATGGTGGAAAAGGCGGGTTTGGGCCTAGTTGCATAAAGCGTTTTGGCACAATTTAAACTTAGGACTAGCAGTAGTGCATGTTTTTGGGGTGCTGCTTCGGTTGTTCTAGATTTTTGGGGGTGGGTTGAGGGGTCTGGGAGCACTGCTGGGAAGGTCTAATTTTGATTACAAGTGGTTTGAATAAATCCATGGTGGAAAAGGGGGGTTTGGGCCTAGTTGCAGAGAGCGTTTTGCCACGATTTAAACTTAGGCCTAGCAGTATTGCATGTTTTTGGGGGGCTGCTTGGGGGTGTTCTAGATTTTTGAGGGTGGGTTGAGGGGTCTGGGAGCACTTCTGGGAAGGTCCAATTTTGATTGCAAGTGGTGTGAAGAAAATCCATGGTGGAATTTGTTTTTTAGCAGTATTGCATGTTTTTGGGGGGCTGCTTCGGGGTGTTCTAGAATTTTAGGGATGGGTTGAGGGGACTGGAAGCACTGCTGGGAAGGTGTAATTTTGATTGCAAGTTGTTTGAAGAAAATCCATGGTGGAAAAGCGGGGTTTGGGTCTAGTTGCAGAGAGCGTTTTGGCACGATTGAAACTTAGGCCTAGTAGTATTGCATGTATTTGGGGGGCTGCTTGGGGGTGTTCGAGATTTTTTAGGGGTGGGTTGAGGGGCCTGGGAGCACTGCTGGGAAGGTCTAATTTTGATTGCGAGTTGTTTGAAGAAAATCCTTGGTGGAAAAGGGGGGTTTGTGCCTACTTGCAGAGGGCGTTTTGTCACTATTGAAAATTAGGCCTAGTAGTATTGCATGTTTTTGGGGGGCTGCTTGGGGTGTTCTAGACTTTTGCTGGTGGGTTGAGGGGTCTGGGAGCACTTCTGGGAAAGTCTAATTTTGATTGCAAGTGGTTTGAAAAAAATCCATGGTGGAAAAGGGGGGTTTGGGCCTAGTTGCAGAGAGCATTTTGCCACAATTTAAACTTAGGCCTAGTAGTATTGCATGTTTTTGGGGGGCTGCTTGGTGTGTTCTAGATTTTTGGAGGTAGGTTGAGGGGTCTGGGAGCACTGCTGGGAAGGTCTAATTTTGATTACAAGTGGTTTGAGAAAATCCATGGTGGAAAAGGGGGGTTTTGGGACTAGTTGCAGAGAGCATTTTGCCATGATTTAAACGTAAACAAAAGAGGTGATGGACCGAATGTGGATCAATGTCACACATTCATCCCAGTTAAAAGATCTAAGCCCAAATCCATCGGATGCTTGATTCCGGTCTGGGAAAGATATGGCTTTTGTAGTTTGGACTGGACTGTTCCCATGGGGCACAGGGTCAGAGCTGATTTGCATAAAGCCATTATCTGACCCAGGGTGGTGTGGAGTGCAAAAAACGATGGATTTAGGCCCATATCCTTGTACTGGGGTGAATGTAAGACATTGATCTACATTCTGTCCATCAAATTGTTTTTTGTAATTTTCTCCCTGAGTTTACTGGGGTAGCTCAGAAGTGGGTCCCAGAGCCTCCACATCACTGGAGTCAAGCTAGCCGGGCTGATGAGACGTGTTACCTTGAAACCGGTCCGGTCCTCGGATGCTTGATTCCGGTCTGGGAAAGATATGGCTGTTGTAGTTCGGACTGGACTGTTCTCATGGGGCACAGGGTCAGAGCTGATTTGCATAAAGCCATTATCTGACCCAGGGTGGTGTGGAGTGCAAAAAACGATGGATTTAGGCCCAGATCCTTGTACTGGGGTGAATGTAAGACATTGATCTACATTCTGTCCTTCAAATTGTTTTTTGTAATTTTCTCCCTGAGTTTACTGGGGTAGCTCAGACGTGGGTCCCAGAGCCTCCACACCACTGGAGTCAAGCTAGCCGGGCTCATGAGAGGTGTTACCTCGAAACCGGTCTGGTCCTCGGATGCTTGATTCCGGTCTGGGAAAGATATGGCTGTTGTAGTTCGGACTGGACTGTTCCCATGGGGCACAGGGTCAGAGCTGATTTGCATAAAGCCATTATCTGACCCAAGGTGGTGTGGAGTGCAAAAAAAGATGGATTTAGGTACAGATCCTTGTACTGGGGTGAATGTAAGACATTGATCTACATTCTGTCCATTAAATTGTTCTTTGTAATTTTCTCCCTGAGTTTACTGGGGTAGCTCAGACGTGGGTCCCAGAGCCTCTACACCACTGGAGTCAAGCTAGCCGGGCTGATGAGACGTGTTACCTCGAAACCGGTCCGGTCCTCGGATGCTTGATTCCGGTCTGGGAAAGATATGGCTGTTGTAGTTCGGACTGGACTGTTCCCATGGGGCACAGGGTCAGAGCTGATTTGCATGAAGCCATTATCTGACCCAGGGTGGTGTGGAGTGCAAAAAACGATGGATTTAGGCCCAGATCCTTGTACTGGGGTGAATGTAAGACATTGATCTGCATTCTGTCCATCAAATTGTTTTTTGTAATTTTCTCCCTGAGTTTACTGGGGTAGCTCAGACGTGGGTCCCAGAGCCTCCACACCACTGGAGTCAAGCTAGCCGGGCTGATGAGAGGTGTTACCTCAAAACCGGTCCGGTCCTGGGATGCTTGATTCCGGTCTGGGAAAGATATGGCTGTTGTAGTTCGGACTGGACTGTTCCCATGGGGCACAGGGTGAGAGCTGATTTGCATAAAGCCATTATCTGACCCAGGGTAGTGTGGAGTGCAAAAAACGATGGTTTTAGGCCCAGATCCTTGTACTGGGGTGAATGTAAGACATTGATCTACATTCTGTCCATCAAATTGTTTTTTGTAATTTTCTCCACGATTTAAACGTAGGCCTAATAGTATTGCATGTTTTTGGGAAGCTGCTTTGGGGTGTTCTATATTTTTGGGGGTGGGTTGAGGGGTCTGGGAGCACTGCTGGGAAGGTCTAATTTTGATTGCAAGTGGTTTGAAGAAAATCCAAGGTGGAAAAGGGGGGTTTGGGCCTAGTTGCAGAGAGCGTTTTGCCACGATTTAAACTTAGGCCTAGTAGTATTGCAAGTTTTTTGGGAGCTGCTTGGGGGTGTTCTAGATTTTTGGGGGTGGGTTGAGGGATCTGGGAGCTCTGCTGGGAAGGTCTAATTTTGATTACAAGTGGTTTGAAGAAAATCATGGTGCAAAAGGGGGTGTTGGGCCTAGTTGCAGAGAGCGTTATGGCACAATTTAAACTTAGGCCTAGTAGTATTGCATGTTTTTGGGGGGCTGCTTGGGGGTGTTCTAGATTTTTGCCGGTGGGTTGAGGGGTCTGGGAGCACTTCTGGGAAAGTCTAATTTTGATTGCAAGTGGTTTGAAGAAAATCCATGCTGGAAAAGGGGGGTTTGGGCCTAGTTGCAGAGAGCATTTTGGTACGATTTAAACTAGGCCTAGTAGTATTGCATGTTTTTGGGGGGCTGTTTGGGGGTTTTCAAGATTTTTGGGGGTGGGTTGAGGGGTCTGGAAGCACTGCTGGGAAGGTCTAATTTTGATTGCAAGTGGTTTGAAGAAAATCAATGGTGGAAACAGGTGGTTGGGCCTAGTTGCAGAGAGCGTTTTGGCACGATTTAAACTTAGGCCTAGTAGTATGCATGTTTTTGGGGGGCTGCTTGGGGTATTCTAGATTTTTGGGGGTGGGTTGAGGGGTCTGGGAGCACTGCTGGGAATACCTAATTTTGATTGCAAGTGGTTTGAAGAAAATCCATTGTGGAAAAGTTATTTTTTTTAGCAGTATTGCATGTTTTTGGGGGGCTGCTTGGGGGTGTTCTAGAATTTTGGGGGTGGGTTTGAGGGGACTGGGAGCACTGCTGGGAAGGTGTAATTTTGTTTGCAAGTGGTTTGAAGAAAATCCTTGGTGGAAAAGTGGGGTTTGGGCCTAGTTGCAGAGAGCGTTTTGACACGTTTTAAACTGAGGCCTAGTAGTATTGCATGTTTTTGTGGGGCTGTTTGGGGGTGTTCGAGATTTTTGGGGGTGGGTTGAGGGGCCTGGGAGCACTGCTGGTATGGTCTGATTTTGATTGCAAGTTGTTTGAAGAAAATCCATGGTGGAAAAGGGGGTTTTGGGCCTAGTTGCAGAGAGCATTTTGGGACGATTGAAACTTAGGCCTAGTAGTATTGCATGTTTTTGGGGGGCTGCTTGGGGGTGTTCTAGATTTTTGCCGGTGGGTTGAGGGGTCTGGGAGCACTTCTGTGAAAGTATAATTTTGATTGAAAGTGGTTTGAAGAAAATCCATGGTGGAAAAGGGGGGTTTGGGCCTAGTTGCAGAGAGCATTTTGCCACGATTTAAACTTAGGCCTAGTAGTATTGCATGTTTTTGGGGGGCTGCTTGGGGTGTTCTAGATTTTTGGAGGTAGGCTGAGGGGTCTGGGAGCACTGCTGGGAATAACTAATTTTGATTGCAAGTGGTTTGAAGAAAATCCATGGTGGAAAAAGGGGGTTTGGGCCTAGTTTCAGAGAGCGCTTTGGCACGATTTAAACTTAGGCCTAGTAGTATTGCATGTTTTTGGGGGGATGCTTATGGGTGTTCTAGATTTTTGGGGGTGGGTTGAGGGGTCTGGGAGCACTGCTGGGAAGGTCTAATTTTGATTGCAAGTGGTTTGAAGAAAATCAATGGTGGAAACGGGGGGTTGGGCCTAGTTGCAGAGAGCGTTTTGGCATGATTTAAACTTAGGCCTAGTAGTATTGCATGTATTTGGGGGGCTGATTGGGGTGTTCTAGATTTTTGGGGGTGGGTGAAGGGGTCTGGGAGCACTGTTGGGAATAACTAATTTTGATTGCAAGTGGTTTGAAGAAAATCCATGGTGGAAAAGTTATTTTTTTAGCAGTATTGCATGTTTTTGGGGGGCTGCTTGGGGGTGTTCTAGAATTTTGGGGGTGGGTTTAGGGGACTGGGAGCACTGCTGGGAAGGTGTAATTTTGATTGAAAGTGGTTTCAAGAAAATCCATGGTGGAAAAGTGGGGTTTGGGCCTAGTTGCAGAGAGCGTTTTGGCACGTTTTAAACTAAGGCCTAGTAGTATTGCATGTTTTTGTGCGGCTGTTTGGAGGTGTTCGAGATTTTTGGGGGGGTGTTGAGGAGCCTGGGAGCACTGCTGGGGTGGTCTAATTTTGATTGCAAGTTGTTTGAAGAAAATCCATGGTGGAAAAGGGGGGTTTGGGCCTAGTTGCAGAGAGCGTTTTGGCACGATTTAAACTTAGGCCTAGTAGTATTGCATGTTTTTGGGGGGCTGCTTGGGGGTGTTCCAGATTTTCGGGGGTGGGTTGACGGGTCTGGGAGCACTTCTGGGAAGGTTTAATTTTGATTACAAGTGGTTTGAAAAAATCCATGGTGGAAAAGGGGGGTTTGGGCCTAGTTGCAGAGAGCGTTTTGCCACGCACTAGTAGTATTGCATGTTTTTGGGGAGCTGCTTGGGGGTGTTCTAGATTTTTGAGGGTGGGTTGAGGGGTATGGGAGCACTTCTGGGAAGGTCTAATTTTGATTGCAAGTGGTTTGAAGAAAATCCATGGTGGATTTTTTTTTTTTAGCAGTATTGCATGTTTTTGGGGGGCTGCTTGGGGGTGTTCTAGAATTTTGGGGATGGGTTGAGGGGACTGGGAGCACTGCTGGGAAGGTGTAATTTTGATTGCAAGTGGTTTGAAGAAAATCCATGGTGGAAAAAGGGGGTTTGGGCCTAGTTTCAGAGAGCGCTTTGGCACGATTTAAACTTAGGCCTAGTAGTATTGCATGTTTTTGGGGGGATGCTTGGGGGTGTTCTAGATTTTTGGGGGTGGGTTGAGGGGTCTGGGAGCACTGCTGGGAAGGTCTAATTTTGATTGCAAGTGGTTTGAAGAAAATTAATGGTGGAAACGGGGGGTTGGGCCTAGTTGCAGAGAGCGTTTTGGCATGATTTAAACTTAGGGCTAGTAGTATTGCATGTATTTGGGGGGCTGATTGGGGTGTTCTAGATTTTTGGGGGTGGGTTAAGGGGTCTGGGAGCACTGCTGGGAATAACTAATTTTGATTGCAAGTGGTTTGAAGAAAATCCATGGTGGAAAAGTTATTTTTTTAGCAGTATTGCATGTTTTTGGGGGGCTGCTTGGGGGTGTTCTAGAATTTTGGGGGTGGGTTTAGGGGACTGGGAGCACTGCTGGGAAGGTGTAATTTTGATTGCAAGTGGTTTCAAGAAAATCCATGGTGGAAAAGTGGGGTTTGGGCCTAGTTGCAGAGATCGTTTTGGCACGTTTTAAACTAAGGCCTAGTAGTATTGCATGTTTTTGTGCGGCTGTTTGGAGGTGTTCGAGATTTTTGGGGGGGTGTTGAGGAGCCTGGGAGCACTGCTGGGGTGGTCTAATTTTGATTGCAAGTTGTTTGAAGAAAATCCATGGTGGAAAAGGGGGGTTTGGGCCTAGTTGCAGAGAGCGTTTTGGCACGATTTAAACTTAGGCCTAGTAGTATTGCATGTTTTTGGGGGGCTGCTTGGGGGTGTTCCAGATTTTCGGGGGTGGGTTGACGGGTCTGGGAGCACTTCTGGGAAGGTCTAATTTTGATTACAAGTGGTTTGAAAAAATCCATGGTGGAAAAGGGGGGTTTGGGCCTAGTTGCAGAGAGCGTTTTGCCACGCACTAGTAGTATTGCATGTTTTTGGGGAGCTGCTTGGGGGTGTTCTAGATTTTTGAGGGTTGGTTGAGGGGTATGGGAGCACTTCTGGGAAGGTCTAATTTTGATTGCAAGTGGTTTGAAGAAAATCCATGGTGGATTTTTTTTTTTTTAGCAGTATTGCATGTTTTTGGGGGGCTGCTTGGGGGTGTTCTAGAATTTTGGGGATGGGTTGAGGGGACTGGGAGCACTGCTGGGAAGGTGTAATTTTGATTGCAAGTGGTTTGAAGAAAATCCATGGTGGAAAAAGGGGGTTTGGGCCTAGTTTCAGAGAGCGCTTTGGCACGATTTAAACTTAGGCCTAGTAGTATTGCATGTTTTTGGGGGGATGCTTGGGGGTGTTCTAGATTTTTGGGGGTGGGTTGAGGGGTCTGGGAGCACTGCTGGGAAGGTCTAATTTTGATTGCAAGTGGTTTGAAGAAAATCAATGGTGGAAACGGGGGGTTGGGCCTAGTTGCAGAGAGCGTTTTGGCATGATTTAAACTTAGGGCTAGTAGTATTGCATGTATTTGGGGGGCTGATTGGGGTGTTCTAGATTTTTGGGGGTGGGTTAAGGGGTCTGGGAGCACTGCTGGGAATAACTAATTTTGATTGCAAGTGGTTTGAAGAAAATCCATGGTGGAAAAGTTATTTTTTTAGCAGTATTGCATGTTTTTGGCGGGCTGCTTGGGGGTGTTCTAGAATTTTGGGGGTGGGTTTAGGGGACTGGGAGCACTGCTGGGAAGGTGTAATTTTGATTGCAAGTGGTTTCAAGAAAATCCATGGTGGAAAAGTGGGGTTTGGGCCTAGTTGCAGAGAGCGTTTTGGCACGTTTTAAACTAAGGCCTAGTAGTATTGCATGTTTTTGTGGGGCTGTTTGGAGGTGTTCGAGATTTTTGGGGGGGTGTTGAGGAGCCTGGGAGCACTGCTGGGGTGGTCTAATTTTGATTGCAAGTTGTTTGAAGAAAATCCATGGTGGAAAAGGGGGGTTTGGGCCTAGTTGCAGAGAGCGTTTTGGCACGATTTAAACTTAGGCCTAGAAGTATTGCATGTTTTTGGGGGGCTGCTTGGGGGTGTTCCAGATTTTCGGGGGTGGGTTGACGGGTCTGGGAGCACTTCTGGGAAGGTCTAATTTTGATTACAAGTGGTTTGAAAAAATCCATGGCGGAAAAGGGGGGTTTGGGCCTAGTTGCAGAGAGCGTTTTGCCACGCACTAGTAGTATTGCATGTTTTTGGGGAGCTGCTTGGGGGTGTTCTAGATTTTTGAGGGTGGGTTGAGGGGTCTGGGAGAACTTCTGGGAAGGTCTAATTTTGATTGCAAGTGGTTTGAAGAAAATCCATGGTGGATTTTTTTTTTTTTTTTAGCAGTATTGCATGTTTTTGGGGGGCTGCTTGGGGGTGTTCTAGAATTTTGGGGATGGGTTGAGGGGACTGGGAGCACTGCTGGGAAGGTGTAATTTTGATTGCAAGTTGTTTTAAGAAAATCCATGATGGAAAAGCGGGGTTGGGGCCTAGTTGTAGAGAGCGTTTTGGCACGATTAAACTTAGGCCTAGTAGTATTGCATGTTTTTGGGGGGCTGCTTGGGGGTGTTCGAGATTTTTGGGGGTGGGTTGAGGGGCCTGGGAGCACTGCTGGGAAGGTCTAATTTTGATTGCAAGTTGTTTGAAGAAAATCCTTGTTGGAAAAGGGGGGTTTGTGCCTACTTGCAGAGAGCGTTATGGCACAATTGAAACTTAGGCCTAGTAGTATTGCATGTTTTTGGGGGGCTGCTTGGGGTGTTCTAGATTTTTGGGGTGGGTTGAGGGGTCTGGGAGCACTGCTAGGAAGGTCTAATTTTGATTGCAAGTGGTTTGAAGAAAACCCATGGTGGAAAAGGGCGGTTTGGGCCTAGTTCTGAGAGCTTTTTGGCACGATTTAAACTTCGGCCTAGTAGCATTACGTTTTTGGGGGGCTGCTTGGGGGTGTTCTGGATATTTGGGGGTGGACTGAGGGGCCTGGGAGCACTGCTGGGAAGGTTTAATTTTGATTACAAGTGGTTTGAAAAAATAATTGGTGGAAAAGGGGGTGTGGGCATTGTTGCAGAGAGCGTTTTGGCACGATTTAAAATTAGGCCTAGTAGTATTGCATGTTTTTGGGGAGCTGCTTTGGGGAGATATAGATGTTTGGGGGTGGGTTGAGGGGTCTGGGAGCACTGCTGGGAAGGTCTAATTTTGATTGCAAGTCGTTTGAAGATAATCCATGGCGGAAAAGGGGGGGTTGGGCCTAGTTGCAGAGAGCGTTTTAGCACGATTTAAACTTAGTCCTAGTAGTATTGCATGTTTTTGGGGGGCTGTTTGGGGGTGTGCTAGACTTTTGGGGGTGGGTTGAGGGGTCCAGGAGCACTGCTGGGAAGGTGTAATTTTGATTGCAAGTGGTTTGAAGAAAATCCAATGGTGGAAAAGGCGGGTTTGGGCCTAGTTGCATAAAGCGTTTTGGCACAATTTAAACTTAGGCCTAGCAGTAGTGCATGTTTTTGGGGTGCTGCTTCGGTTGTTCTAGATTTTTGGGGGTGGGTTGAGGGGTCTGGGAGCACTGCTGGGAAGGTCTAATTTTGATTACAAGTGGTTTGAAAAAATCCATGGTGGAAAAGGGGGGTTTGGGCCTAGTTGCAGAGAGCGTTTTGCCACGATTTAAACTTAGGCCTAGCAGTATTGCATGTTTTTGGGGGGCTGCTTGGGGGTGTTCTAGATTTTTGAGGGTGGGTTGAGGGGTCTGGGAGCACTTCTGGGAAGGTCCAATTTTGATTGCAAGTGGTTTGAAGAAAATCCATGGTGGAATTTCTTTTTTAGCAGTATTGCATGTTTTTGGGGGGCTGCTTCGGGGTGTTCTAGAATTTTAGGGATGGGTTGAGGGGACTGGAAGCACTGCTGGGAAGGTGTAATTTTGATTGCAAGTTGTTTGAAGAAAATCCATGGTGGAAAAGCGGGGTTTGGGTCTAGTTGCAGAGAGCGTTTTGGCACGATTGAAACTTAGGCCTAGTAGTATTGCATGTATTTGGGGGGCTGCTTGGGGGTGTTCGAGATTTTTTAGGGGTGGGTTGAGGGGCCTGGGAGCACTGCTGGGAAGGTCTAATTTTGATTGCGAGTTGTTTGAAGAAAATCCTTGGTGGAAAAGGGGGGTTTGTGCCTACTTGCAGAGGGCGTTTTGTCACTATTGAAAATTAGGCCTAGTAGTATTGCATGTTTTTGGGGGGCTGCTTGGGGTGTTCTAGACTTTTGCCGGTGGGTTGCGGGGTCTGGGAGCACTTCTGGGAAAGTCTAATTTTGATTGCAAGTGGTTTGAAGAAAATCCATGGTGGAAAAGGGGGGTTTGGGCCTAGTTGCAGAGAGCATTTTGCCACAATTTAAACTTAGGCCTAGTAGTATTGCATGTTTTTGGGGGGGCTGCTTGGTGTGTTCTAGATTTTTGGAGGTAGGTTGAGGGGTCTGGGAGCACTGCTGGGAAGGTCTAATTTTGATTACAAGTGGTTTGAGAAAATCCATGGTGGAAAAGGGGGGTTTTGGGACTAGTTGCAGAGAGCATTTTGCCACGATTTAAACGTAAACAAAACAGGTGATGGACCGAATGTGGATCAATGTCACACATTCATCCCAGTCAAAAGATCTAAGCCCAAATCCATCGGATGCTTGATTCCGGTCTGGGAAAGATATGGCTGTTGTAGTTTGGACTGGACTGTTCCCATGGGGCACAGGGTCAGAGCTGATTTGCATAAAGCCATTATCTGACCCAGGGTGGTGTGGAGTGCAAAAAACGATGGATTTAGGCCCAGATCCTTGTACTGGGGTGAATGTAAGACATTGATCTACATTATGTCCATCAAATTGTTTTTTGTAATTTTCTCCCTGAGTTTACTGGGGTAGCTCAGACGTGGGTCCCAGAGCCTCCACATCACTGGAGTCAAGCTAGCCGGGCTGATGAGACGTGTTACCTCGAAACCGGTCCGGTCCTCGGATGCTTGATTCCGGTCTGGGAAAGATATGGCTGTTGTAGTTTGGACTGGACTGTTCCTATGGGGCACAGGGTCAGAGCTGATTTGTATAAAGGCATTATCTGACCCAGGGTGGTGTGGAGTGCAAAAAACGATGGATTTAGGCCCAGATCCTTGTACTGGGGTGAATGTAAGACATTGATCTACATTCTGTCCATCAAATTGTTTTTTGTAATTTTCTCCCTGAGTTTACTGGGGTAGCTCAGACGTGGGTCCCAGAGCCTCCACACCACTGGAGTCAAGCTAGCCGGGCTGATGAGAGGTGTTACCTCGAAACCGGTCCGGTCCTCGGATGCTTGATTCCGGTCTGGGAAAGATATGGCTGTTGTAGTTCGGACTGGACTGTTCCCATGGGGCACAGGGTCAGAGCTGATTTGCATAAAGCCATTATCTGACCCAAGGTAGTGTGGAGTGCAAAAAAAGATGGATTTAGGTACAGATCCTTGTACTGGGGTGAATGTAAGACATTGATCTACATTCTGTCCATCAAATTGTTCTTTGTAATTTTCTCCCTGAGTTTACTGGGGTAGCTCAGACGTGGGTCCCAGAGCCTCCACACCACTGGAGTCAAGCTAGCCGGGCTGATGAGACGTGTTACCTCGAAACCGGTCCGGTCCTCGGAAGCTTGATTCCGGTCTGGGAAAGATATGGCTGTTGTAGTTCGGACTGGACTGTTCCCATGGGGCACAGGGTCAGAGCTGATTTGCATAAAGCCATTATCTGACCCAGGGTGGTGTGGAGTGCAAAAAACGATGGATTTAGGCCCAGATCCTTGTACTGGGGTGAATGTAAGACATTGATCTGCATTCTGTCCATTAAATTGTTTTTTGTAATTTTCTCCCTGAGTTTACTGGGGTAGCTCAGACGTGGGTCCCAGAGCCTCCACACCACTGGAGTCAAGCTAGCTGGGCTGATGAGAGGTGTTACCTCAAAACCGGTCCGGTCCTCGGATGCTTGATTCCGGTCTGGGAAAGATATGGCTGTTGTAGTTCGGACTGGACTGTTCCCATGGGGCACAGGGTGAGAGCTGATTTGCATAAAGCCATTATCTGACCCAGGGTAGTGTGGAGTGCAAAAAACGATGGTTTTAGGCCCAGATCCTTGTACTGGGGTGAATGTAAGACATTGATCTACATTCTGTCCATCAAATTGTTTTTTGTAATTTTCTCCACGATTTAAACGTAGGCCTAATAGTATTGCATGTTTTTGGGAAGCTGCTTCGGGGTGTTCTATATTTTTGGGGGTGGGTTGAGGGGTCTGGGAGCACTGCTGGGAAGGTCTAATTTTGATTGCAAGTGGTTTGAAGAAAATTCATGGTGGAAAAGGGGGGTTTGGGCCTAGTTGCAGAGAGCGTTTTGCCACGATTTAAACTTAGGCCTAGTAGTATTGCAAGTATTTGGGGAGCTGCTTGGGGGTGTTCTAGATTTTTGGGGGTGGGTTGAGGGATCTGGGAGCTCTGCTGGGAAGGTCTAATTTTGATTACAAGTGGTTTGAAGAAAATCCATGGTGCAAAAGGGGGTGTTGGGCCTAGTTGCAGAGAGCGTTTTGGTACGATTTAAACTAGGCCTAGTAGTATTGCATGTTTTTGGGGGGCTGTTTGGGAGATTTCAAGATTTTTGGGGGTGGGTTGAGGGGTCTGGAAGCACTGCTGGGAAGGTCTAATTTTGATTGCAAGTGGTTTGAAGAAAATCAATGGTGGAAACAGGTGGTTGGGCCTAGTTGCAGAGAGTGTTTTGGCACGATTTAAACTTAGGCCTAGTAGTATGCATGTTTTTGGGGGGCTGCTTGGGGTATTCTAGATTTTTGGGGGTGGGTTGAGGGGTCTGGGAGCACTGCTGGGAATAACGAATTTTGATTGCGAGTCGTTTGAAGAAAATCCATGGTGGAAAAGTTATTTTTTTTAGCAGTATTGCATGTTTTTGGGGGGCTGCTTGGGGGTGTTCGAGATTTTTGGGGGTGGGTTGAGGGGCCTGGGAGCACTGCTGGGAAGGTCTAACTTTGATTGCAAGTTGTTTGAAGAAAATCCTTGTTGGAAAAGGGGGGTTTGTGCCTACTTGCAGAGAGCGTTATGGCACGATTGAAACTTAGGCCTAGTAGTATTGCATGTTTTTGGGGGGCTGCTTGGGGTGGTCTAGATTTTTGGGGTGGGTTGAGGGGTCTGGGAGCACTGCTAGGAAGGTCTAATTTTGATTGCAAGTGGTTTGAAGAAAATCCATGGTGGAAAAGGGCGGTTTGGGCCTAGTTCTGAGAGCTTTTTGGCACGATTTAAACTTCGGCCTCGTAGCATTACGTTTTTGGGGGGCTGCTTGGGGGTGTTCTGGATATTTGGGGGTGGACTGAGGGGCCTGGGAGCACTGCTGGGAAGGTTTAATTTTGATTACAAGTGGTTTGAAAAAATAATTGGTGGAAAAGGGGGTGTGGGCATTGTTGCAGAGAGCGTTTTGGCACGATTTAAACTTAGGCCTAGTAGTATTGCATGTTTTTGGGGAGCTGCTTTGGGGAGATATAGATGTTTGGGGGTGGTTTGAGGGGTCTGGGAGCACTGCTGGGAAGGTCTAATTTTGATTGCAAGTGGTTTGAAGATAATCCATGGCGGAAAAGGGGGGGTTGGGCCTAGTTGAAGAGAGCGTTTTGGCACGATTTAAACTTAGTCCTAGTAGTATTGCATGTTTTTGGGGGGCTGTTTGGGGGTGTGCTAGACTTTTGGGGGTGGGTTGAGGGGTCCAGGAGCACTGCTGGTAAGGTGTAATTTTGATTGCAAGTGGTTTGAAGAAAATCCAATGGTGGAAAAGGCGGGTTTGGGCCTAGTTGCATAAAGCGTTTTGGCACAATTTAAACTTAGGCCTAGCAGTAGTGCATGTTTTTGGGGTGCTGCTTCGGTTGTTCTAGATTTTTGGGGGTGGGTTGAGGGGCCCGGGAGCACTGCTGGGAAGGTCTAATTTTGATTACAAGTGGTTTGAAAAAATCCATGGTGGAAAAGGGGGGTTTGGGCCTAGTTGCAGAGAGCGTTTTGCCACGATTTAAACTTAGGCCTAGCAGTATTGCATGTTTTTGGAGGGCTGCTTGGGGGTGTTCTAGATTTTTGAGGGTGGGTTGAGGGGTCTGGGAGCACTTCTGGGAAGGTCCAATTTTGATTGCAAGTGGTTTGAAGAAAATCCATGGTGGAATTTGTTTTTTAGCAGTATTGCATGTTTTTGGGGGGCTGCTTCGGGGTGTTCTAGAATTTTAGGGATGGGTTGAGGGGACTGGAAGCACTGCTGGGAAGGTGTAATTTTGATTGCAAGTTGTTTGAAGAAAATCCATGGTGGAAAAGCGGGGTTTGGATCTAGTTGCAGAGAGCGTTTTGACACGATTGAAACTTAGGCCTAGTAGTATTGCATGTATTTGGGGGGCTGCTTGGGGGTGTTCGAGATTTTTTAGAGGTGGGTTGAGGGGCCTGGGAGCACTGCTGGGAAGGTCTAATTTTGATTGCGAGTTGTTTGAAGAAAATCCTTGGTGGAAAAGGGGGGTTTGTGCCTACTTGCAGAGGGCGTTTTGTCACTATTGAAAATTAGGCCTAGTAGTATTGCATGTTTTTGGGGGGCTGCTTGGGGTGTTCTAGACTTTTGCCGGTGGGTTGAGGGGTCTGGGAGCACTTTTGGGAAAGTCTAATTTTGATTGCAAGTGGTTTGAAGAAAATCCATGGTGGAAAAGGGGGGTTGGGGCCTAGTTGCAGAGAGCATTTTGCCACAATTTAAACTTAGGCCTAGTATTATTGCATGTTTTTGGGGGGCTGCTTGGTGTGTTCTAGATTTTTGGAGGTAGGTTGAGGGGTCTGGGAGCACTGCTGGGAAGGTCTAATTTTGATTACAAGTGGTTTGAGAAAATCCATGGTGGAAAAGGGGGGTTTTGGGACTAGTTGCAGAGAGCATTTTGCCACGATTTAAACGTAAACAAAACAGGTGATGGACCGAATGTGGATCAATGTCACACATTCATCCCAGTCAAAAGATCTAATCCCAAATCCATCGGATGCTTGATTCCGGTCTGGGAAAGATATGGCTGTTGTAGTTTGGACTGGACTGTTCCCATGGGGCACAGGGTCAGAGCTGATTTGCATAAAGCCATTATCTGACCCAGGGTGGTGTGGAGTGCAAAAAACGATGGATTTAGGCCCAGATCCTTGTACTGGGATGAATGTAAGACATTGATCTACATTCTGTCCATCAAATTGTTTTTTGTAATTTTCTCCCTGAGTTTACTGGGGTAGCTCAGACGTGGGTCCCAGAGCCTCCACATCACTGGAGTCAAGCTAGCCGGGCTGATGAGACGTGTTACCTCGAAACCGGTCCGGTCCTCGTATGCTTGATTCCGGTCTGGGAAAGATATGGCTGTTGTAGTTCGGACTGGACTGTTCCCATGGGGCACAGGGTCAGAGCTGATTTGCATAAAGCCATTATCTGACCCAGGGTGGTGTGGAGTGCAAAAAACGATGGATTTAGGCCCAGATCCTTGTACTGGGGTGAATGTAAGACATTGATCTGCATTCTGTCCATCAAATTGTTTTTTGTAATTTTCTCCCTGAGTTTACTGGGGTAGCTCAGACGTGGGTCCCAGAGCCTCCACACCACTGGAGTCAAGCTAGCCGGGCTGATGAGAGGTGTTACCTCAAAACCGGTATGGTCCTCGGATGCTTGATTCCGGTCTGGGAAAGATATGGCTGTTGTAGTTCGGACTGGACTGTTCCCATGGGGCACAGGGTGAGAGCTGATTTGCATAATGCCATTATCTGACCCAGGGTAGTGTGGAGTGCAAAAAACGATGGTTTTAGGCCCAGATCCTTGTACTGGGGTGAATGTAAGACATTGATCTACATTCTGTCCATCAAATTGTTTTTTGTAATTTTCTCCACGATTTAAACGTAGGCCTAATAGTATTGCATGTTTTTGGGAAGCTGCTTCGGGGTGTTCTATATTTTTGGGGGTGGGTTGAGGGGTCTGGGAGCACTGCTGGGAAGGTCTAATTTTGATTGCAAGTGGTTTGAATAAAATCCATGGTGTAAAAGGGGGGTTTGGGCCTAGTTGAAGAGAGCGTTTTGCCACGATTTAAACTTAGGCCTAGTAGTATTGCAAGTTTTTGGGGAGCTGCTTGGGGGTGTTCTAGATTTTTGGGGGTGGGTTGAGGGATCTGGGAGCTCTGCTGGGAAGGTCTAATTTTGATTACAAGTGGTTTGATGAAAATCCATGGTGCAAAAGGGGGTGTTGGGCCTAGTTGCAGAGAGCGTTATGGCACAATTTAAACTTAGGCCTAGTAGTATTGCATGTTTTTGGGGGGCTGCTTGGGGGTGTTCTAGATTTTTGCCGGTGGGTTGAGGGGTCTGGGAGCACTTCTGGGAAAGTCTAATTTTGATTGCAAGTGGTTTGAAGAAAATCCATGCTGGAAAAGGGGGGTTTGGGCCTAGTTGCAGAGAACGTTTTGGTACGATTTAAACTAGGCCTAGTAGTATTGCATGTTTTTGGGGGGCTGTTTGGGGGTTTTCAAGATTTTTGGGGGTGGGTTGAGGGGTCTGGAAGCACTGCTGGGAAGGTCTAATTTTGATTGCAAGTGGTTTGAAGAAAATCAATGGTGGAAACAGGTGGTTGGGCCTAGTTGCAGAGAGCGTTTTGGCACGATTTAAACTTAGGCCTAGTAGTATTGCATGTTTTTGGGGGGCTGCTTGGGGTGTTCTAGATTTTTGGGGGTGGGTTGAGGGGTCTGGGAGCACTGCTTTGAAGGTCTAATTTTTATTGCAAGTGGTTTGAAGAAAATCCATGCTGGAAAAGGGGGGTTTGGGCCTAGTTGCAGAGAACGTTTTGGTACGATTTAAACTAGGCCTAGTAGTATTGCATGTTTTTGGGGGGCTGTTTGGGGGTTTTCAAGATTTTTGGGGGTGGGTTGAGGGGTCTGGAAGCACTGCTGGGAAGGTCTAATTTTGATTGCAAGTGGTTTGAAGAAAATCAATGGTGGAAACAGGTGGTTGGGCCTAGTTGCAGAGAGCGTTTTGGCACGATTTAAACTTAGGCCTAGTAGTATGCATGTTTTTGGGGGGCTGCTTGGGGTATTCTAGATTTTTGGGGGTGGGTTGAGGGGTCTGGGAGCACTGCTGGGAATAACTAATTTTGATTGCAAGTGGTTTGAAGAAAATCCATGGTGGAAAAGTTATTTTTTTTAGCAGTATTGCATGTTTTTGGGGGGCTGCTCGGGGGTGTTCTAGAATTTTGGGGGTGGGTTTGAGGGGACTGGGAGCACTGCTGGGAAGGTGTAATTTTGTTTGCAAGTGGTTTGAAGAAAATCCTTGGTGGAAAATTGGGGTTTGGGCCTAGTTGCAGAGAGCGTTTTGACACGTTTTAAACTGAGGCCTAGTAGTATTGCATGTTTTTGTGGGGCTGTTTGGGGGTGTTCGAGATTTTTGGGGGTAGGTTGAGGGGCCTGGGAGCACTGCTGGTATGGTCTGATTTTTATTGCAAGTTGTTTGAAGAAAATCCATGGTGGAAAAGGGGGGTTTGGGCCTAGTTGCAGAGAGCATTTTGGGACGATTGAAACTTAGGCCTAGTAGTATTGCATGTTTTTGGGGGGCTGCTTGGGGGTGTTCTAGATTTTTGCCGGTCAATTGAGGGGTCTGGGAGCACTTCTGTGAAAGTATAATTTTGATTGAAAGTGGTTTGAAGAAAATCCATGGTGGAAAAGGGGGGTTTGGGCCTAGTTGCAGAGAGCATTTTGTCACGATTTAAACTTAGGCCTAGTAGTATTGCATGTTTTTTGGGGGCTGCTTGGGGTGTTCTAGATTTTTGGAGGTAGGTTGAGGGGTCTGGGAGCACTGCTGGGAATAACTAATTTTGATTGCAAGTGGTTTGAAGAAAATCCATGGTGGAAAAAGGGGGTTTGGGCCTAGTTTCAGAGAGCGCTTTGGCACAATTTAAACTTAGGCCTAGTAGTATTGCATGTTTTTGGGGGGCTGCTTGGGGTGTTCTAGATTTTTGGAGGTAGGTTGAGGGGTCTGGGAGCACTGCTGGGAAGGTCTAATTTTGATTACAAGTGGTTTGAGAAAATCAATAGTGGAAAAGGGGGGTTTGGGACTAGTTGCAGAGAGCATTTTGCCACGATTTAAACGTAGGCCTAATAGTATGGCATGTTTATGGGAAGCTGCTTCGGGTGTTCTAGATTTTTGGGGGTGGGTTGAGGGGTCTGGGAGCACTGCTGGGAAGGTCTTATTTTGATTGCAAGTGGTTTGAAAAAATCCATGGTGGAAAAGGGGGGTTTGGGCCTAGTTGCAGTGAGCGTTTTTCCACGATTTAAACTTAGGCCTAGCAGTATTGCATGTTTTTGGGGGGCTGCTTGGGGGTGTTCTAGATTTTTGAGGGTGGGTTGGGGGGTCTGGGAGCACTTCTGGGAAGGTCTAATTTTGATTGCAAGTGGTTTGAAGAAAATCCATGGTGGAATTTTTTTTTTAGCAGTATTGCATGTTTTTGGGGGGCTGCTTCGGGGTGTTCTAGAATTTTGGGGATGGGTTGAGGGGACTGTAGGCACTGCTGGGAAGGTGTAATTTTGATTGCAAGTTGTTTGAAGAAAATCCATGGTGGAAAAGCGGGGTTTGGGTCTAGTTGCAGAGAGCGTTTTGGCACGATTGAAACTTAGGCCTAGTAGTATTGCATGTATTTGGGGGGCTGCTTGGGGGTGTTCGAATTTTTTAGGGGTGGGTTGAGGGGCCTGGGAGCACTGCTGGGAAGGTCTCATTTTGATTGCGAGTTGGTTGAAGAAAATCCTTGGTGGAAAAGGGGGGTTTGTGCCTACTTGCAGAGGGCGTTTTTTCACGATTGAAACTTAGGCCTAGTAGTATTGCATGTGTTTGGGGGGCTGCTTGGGGTGTTCTAGATTTTTGCCGGTGGGTTGAGGGGTCTGGGAGCACTTCTGGGAAAGTCTAATTTTGATTGCAAGTGGTTTGAAGAAAATCCATGGTGGAAAAGGGGGGTTTGGGCCTAGTTGCAGAGAGCATTTTGCCACGATTTAAACTTAGGCCTAGTAGTATTGCATGTTTTTGGGGGGCTGCTTGGGGTGTTCTAGATTTTTGGAGGTAGGTTGAGGGGTCTGGGGGCACTGCTGGGAAGGTCTAATTTTGATTACAAGTGGTTTGAGAAAATCCATAGTGGAAAAGGGGGGTTTTGGGACTAGTTGCAGAGAGCATTTTGCCACGATTCAAACGTAGGCCTAATAGTATTGCATGTTTTTGGGAAGCTGCTTCGGGGTGTTCTATATTTTTGGGGGTGGGTTGAGGGGTCTGGGAGCACTGCTGGGAATGTCTTATTTTGATTGCAAGTGGTTTGAAGAAAATCCATGGTGGAAAAGGGGGGTTTGGGCCTAGTTGCAGAGAGCGTTTTGCCACGATTTAAACTTAGGACTAGTAGTATTGCATGTTTTTGGGGAGCTGCTTGGGGGTGTTCTAGATTTTTGGGGGTGGGTTGAGGGATCTGGGAGCTCTGCTGGGAAGGTCTAATTTTGATTACAAGTGGTTTGAAGAAAATCCATGGTGCAAAAGGGGGTTTTGGGCCTAGTTGCAGAGAGCGTTTTGGCACGATTTAAACTTAGGCCTAGTAGTATTGCATGTTTTTGGGGGGCTGCTTGGGGGTGTTCTAGATTTTTGCCGGTGGGTTGAGGGGTCTGGCAGCACTTCTGGGAAAGTCTAATTTTGATTGCAAGTGGTTTGAAGAAAAT
The DNA here is from genome assembly GCF_964263255.1 of Lissotriton vulgaris. Classification (NCBI taxonomy): domain Eukaryota; kingdom Metazoa; phylum Chordata; class Amphibia; order Caudata; family Salamandridae; genus Lissotriton; species Lissotriton vulgaris. The sequence continues at coordinate 1,258,858,883 of NC_141687.1, read as the reverse complement.
CCATGGTGGAAAAAGGGGGGTTGGGCCTAGTTTCAGAGAGCGCTTTGGCACGATTTAAACTTAGGCCTAGTAGTATCGCATGTTTTTGGGGGGATGCTTGGGGGTGTTCTAGATTTTTGGGGGTGGGTTGAGGGGTCTGGAAGCACTGCTGGGAAGGTCTAATTTTGATTGCAAGTGGTTTGAAGAAAATCAATGGTGGAAACAGGGGGTTGGGCCTAGTTGCAGAGAGCGTTTTGGCACGATTTAAACTTAGGCCTAGTAGTATGCATGTTTTTGGGGGGCTGCTTGGGGTGTTCTAGATTTTTGGGGGTGGGTTGAGGGGTCTGGGAGCACTTCTGGGAAGGTCTAATTTTGATTGCAAGTTGTTTGAAGAAAATCCATGGTGGATTTTTTTTTTTTTAGCAGTATTGCATGTTTTTGGGGGGCTGCTTGGGGGTGTTCTAGAATTTTGGGGATGGGTTGAGGGGACTGGGAGCACTGCTGGGAAGGTGTAATTTTGATTGCAAGTTGTTTGAAGAAAATCCATGATGGAAAAGCGGGGTTTGGGCCTAGTTGTAGAGATCGTTTTGGCACGATTGAAACTTAGGCCTAGTAGTATTGAGTGTTTTTGGGGGGCTGCTTGGGGGTGTTTGAGATTTTTGGGGGTGGGTTGAGGGGCCTGGGAGCACTGCTGGGGAGGTCTAATTTTGATTGCAAGTTGTTTGAAGAAAATCCTTGTTGGAAAAGGGGGGTTTGTGCCTACTTGCAGAGAGCGTTTTGGCACAATTGAAACTTAGGCCTAGTAGTATTGCATGTTTTTGGGGGGCTGCTTGGGGTGTCCTAGATTTTTGGGGTGGGTTGAGGGGTCTGGAGCACTGCTAGGAAGGTCTAATTTTGATTGCATGTGGTTTGAAGAAAATCCATGGTGGAAAAGGGCGGTTTGGGCCTAGTTCTGAGAGCTTTTTAGCACGATTTAAACTTAGGCCTAGTAGCATTACATGTTTTTGGGGGGCTGCTTGCGGGTGTTCTAGATTTTTGGGGGTTGGTTGTGGGATTCCGGGAGCACTGTTGGGAAGGTCTAAATTTTTATTGCAAGTGGTTTGAAGTTAATCCATTGTGGAAAAGGGGGGTTTGAGCCTAGTTGCAGAGAGCGTTTTGGCGCGATTTTAACTTAGGCCTAGTAGTATTGCATGTTTTGGGGGGCTGCTTGGGGGTGTTCTTGATATTTGGGGGTGGACTGAGGGGCCTGGGAGCACTGCTGGAAAGGTCTAATTTTGATTGCAAGTGGTTTGAAAAAATAATTGGTGGAAAAGGGGGTGTGGGCCTTGTTGCAGAGAGCGTTTTGGCACGATTTAAACTTAGGCCTAGTAGTATTGCATGTTTCTGGGGAGCTGCTTTGGGGAGATATAGATGTTTGGGGGTGGGTTGAGGGGTCTGGGAGCACTGCTGGGAAGGTCTAATTTTGATTGCAAGTGGTTTGAAGATAATCCATGGTGGAAAAGGGGGGTTTGGGCCTAGTTGCAGAGAGCGTTTTGGCACGATTTAAACTTAGTCGTAGTAGTATTGCATGTTTAGGGGGGGCTATTTGGGGGTGTGCTAGATTTTTGGGGGTGGGTTGAGGGGTCTGGGAGCACTGCTGGGAAGGTGTAATTTTGATTGCAAGTGGTTTGAAGAAAATCCAATGGTGGAAAATGCGGGTTTGGGCCTAGTTGCATAGAGCGTTTTGGCACGATTTAAACTTAGGCCTAGCAGTAGTGCATGTTTTTGGGGTGCTGCTTCGGGTGTTCTAGATTTTTGGGGGTGGGTTGAGGGGTCTGGGAGCACTGCTGGGAAGGTTTAATTTTGATTGCAAGTGGTTTGAAAAAATCATTGGTGGAAAAGGGGGTGTGGGCCTTGTTACAGAGAGCGTTTTGGCACGATTTAAACTTAGGCCTAGTAGTATTGCATGTTTTTGGGGAGCTGCTTGGGGGAGTTCTAGATTTTTGGGGGTGGGTTGAGGGGTCTGGGAGCACTGCTGGGAAGGTCTATTTTTATTGCAAGTGGTTTGAAGATAATCCATGGTGGAAAAGGGGGGGTTTGAGCCTAGTTGCAGAGAGAGTTATGGCGCGATTTAAACTTAGGTCTCGTAGTATTGCATGTTTTTGGGGGCTGCTTGGGGGTGTTCCAGATAGTTGGGGGTGGACTGAGGGGTCCGGGACCACTGCCAGGAAGGTCTAATTTTGATTGCAAGTGGTTTGAAAAAATCATTGGTGGAAAAGGGGGTGTGGGCCTTGTTACAGAGAGCGTTTTGGCACGATTTAAACTTAGGCCTAGTAGTATTGCATGTTTTTGGGGAGCTGCTTGGGGGAGTTCTAGATTTTTGGGGGTGGGTTGAGGGGTCTGGGAGCACTGCTGGGAAGGTCTATTTTTGATAGCAAGTGGTTTGAAGAAAATCCATTGTGGAAAAGGGGGGTTTGGGCCTAGTTGCAGAGAGCGCTTTGGCACGATTTAAACTTAGGCCTAGTAGTATTACATGTTTTTGGGGGGTTGCTTGGGGGTGTTCTAGTTTTTTGGGGGTTGGTTGAGGGATTCACGGAGCACTGCTGGGAAGGTGTAATTTTCATTGCAAGTGGTTTGAAGATAATCCATGGTGGAAAAGGGGGGTTTGGGCCTAGTTGCAGAGAGCGTTTTGGCACGATTTAAACTTAGGCCTAGTAGTATTGCCTGTTTTTGGGGAGCTCCTTGGGGGTGTTCTAGATTTTTGGGGGTGGGTTGAGGGGTCTGGAAGCACTGCTGGGAAGGTCTAATTTTGATTGCAAGTGGTTTGAAGAAAATCCATGGTGGAAAAGGGGGGTTGGGGCCTAGTTGCAGAGAGCGCTTAGGCACGATTTAAACTTAGGCCTAGTAGTATTGTATGTTTTTTGGGGGCTGCTTGGGGTGTTCTAGATTTTTGGGGGTGGGTTGAGGGGTCTAGGAGCACTGCTGGGAAGGTCTAATTTTGATTGCAAGTGGTTTGAAAAAATCCATGGTGGAAAAGGGGGGTTTGGGCCTAGTTGCAGAGACCGTTTTGTCACGATTTAAACTGAGGCCTAGTAGTATTGCATGTTTTTGCGGAGCTGCTTGGGGGTGTTCTAGATTTTTGGGGGTGGGTTGAGGGTTCTGGGAGCTCTGCTGAGAAGGTCTAAATTTGATTGCAAGTGGTTTGAAGAAAATCCAATGGTGGAAAAGGCGGGTTTGGGGCTAGTTGCAGAGAGCGTTTTGGCACGATTTAAACTTAGGCCTAGCATTAGTGCATGTTTTTGGGGTGCTGCTTGGGGTAGTCTAGATTTATTTTTTTTTATTTTTTATTTTTTTAAAACCTTTATTTACGAATGCACAATACACAGCGTCTGCCTACAACCCCGCAGGGCCGGCCGCTATGACAAAAACAGGCTGAGCGAAAAGTGCAATACGAGGCAGTACGTTGCTGGAGCAATCTCTCACATCAACATTATCGGCAAGAGCATAACATCATACAAATAGGATAAGAAAGGTTTAATTTTATGTTTTTGTCGAAATGAACACAAACAAACAAACACATGGTATCATAGTGGCAAGGGTTGCTGGAGGTGGGGGGGGGGGAATGGATGTAGGAGAAACGACGATGGTGAGGGGGGGGTGGCGCGCGCAAGAGAACAAAGCATGTGGTGAGAATAGGAGAGGAACGTAAATCACGGGAAGGAGGGGAGAGGGACCTCGTAGTCAAGCGGGGGAGAACAGATGTCTCCACGATAAGTATTCCAGGGAGCCCAAACTCTGGACCACTTCCCTGGACGCCCCCGGGCCTCATATACCGTCTTCTCTCGGAACATGGACCAGTCCATGTTCTCTTTCCAGGCACTTAGCACTGGCGGTCTAGGGGAGCCCCAAAGCTGCGCAATATCCCTCTTCGCGATCATATTGCCTAGGGTAACCCAAAGTGTCTGGGCAGCAGTGCAGTCAGACGGTTCCCACACATTCAACAAGCAACGACGTGCCTCAGGAAGCAATGAGACCCCCGTGACACGACTCATCACATCATGCACCCTAGACCAGTACGCTACAATCATCGGACATTCCCACAGAACGTGAAGAAAGGTACCATCCATCCCACACCCACGCTTGCATCGTCCATCCGAAACCAAACCCATTCGCACCAGACGCATTCCAGTAAGATACACGCGATGGAGGATTTTCAATTGGACAAAGCGAAGTCGTGCCGGAATAGCCACCTCCTTAGGGGAGGACACAGCTGACTGCCAGTCCTCGTCGTCCAATTCAAGTCCGTCAGCCGTCCAGGCGGCCCGGAGCTTCTCGAGCTGGTCAGCTCTGTTATTAATGAGCTTCTTGTAAATTAAGGAGATGGTACTGTCTGGGACGTGGCCATCTAGAACTCGATCCTCCAAAGGGGAGGACTGCGGAACGTCCGTACCGGAGGGGAAGACGGAAGACAAGGCATGCCTCACCTGCATATACCGGAAGTGCTCCCTATCATCGAGCCGGTATTCCAGCTTTAGTGATTTAAAGGACTTAACCGCGCCACGTGCCCACAGGTCCCCCACCGTGCTAATCCCAATCATGTCCCATTTCTCAAAGCCTTTCGTCTTCCACAGGTTGCCCAGTCGTTCCGAATCATACAGTGGCGTCATAAGCGTCAGTCTACCACCCCAGCCCGTGGCCACCGTAGCGTCTCGCCATGCCCGCACAGCACATTTCGTTGGGCCCGTAAGGAGTCGGAAGGGGGCCTTAGAATACAGCGCCCTATTAAAGGTGCCACCGGGCAACAGCAGTTTATCCAAAGCAAAGGCAGGAGCGGGCTCCGGAGAGTATGTCGCATGGTTGATGGCGCTCAGGTGCGAGGCCCAGTAGTATCGTCTAATATCCGGCAGCGCAATACCTCCGTCGTACCAGGAGAGCGTGAGCTTGGATAAGGCAATGCGGGCACGGCCGTCCCAGATAAGTTGCCGCTGTAAACTCTCGACTTCATGAAAATAGCGAGCTGGAACAGGGTCGAAGAAATTTTGCAGGGCATAGAGGAATCGGGGGAGCGACATCATTTTAAAGAGCGCCGCCCGGCCTAATGGAGATAGGGGCAGATCGCGCCAACGCCGAACATCCTGCTTCAGTCTGCGGAGTGGAGCGTACAAGTTCCGCTCATAGCGGACCGAAGAGATCATGGATACATGGACCCCCAGATACTTAAAACCGTCAGTCGCTACCAGGATGGGAAATCTGCGGGGGAGAGGCGGCAGAGTACCAGCTATGGCGTAGACACAGGACTTGGTCCAATTAATGACAAGTCCAGAGTTCTTACCGAAGGACGTGAGGACGTCGAAGAGAACATTGAGTGACTTCTGAGGGGAAGTGAGATAAAGGAGGATGTCATCCGCGTACAAGGAGACACGATCCTCGAGGTCAGGGGACCATCGGATCCCTTTGATAGAGGGTTCCCACCGGAGCCACGCGGCAAGAGGTTCGAGTGCCAAAGCGAATAAAAGCGGAGAAAGGGGACAGCCTTGACGTGTGCCACGGCCCAAGGGGAAGGGGTCTGAGCACCTACCATTCACCGCGACCTGAGCTAGCGGCTGTTCGTAAAGAAGCTTGACCCATGCGATGAAATTGGGGCCAAAGCCAAATTTAGCGAGGGCTGCCCATAGGTAGGGCCATTCAATAGTGTCAAATGCCATCGTGGCGTCAAGGGAAGCGACTACTGCTGGCTCGGCGAGAATAGAAGCTCTCGCGAGGACACTGTGGAGCCTACGCAAATTAAGAGCAGTGTTTCTGTGGGGGATGAAGCCGGATTGATCCGGGTGGATCAGGTCACAAATCACAGCAAGCATCCGATTGGCCAGCACCTTAGCAAGGATTTTGGGTTCCGCATTAAGGAGGGAGATGGGGCGGTACGAGGCACAACGGTCACGAGGTTTGCCATCCTTATAGATGACCACTATCGTAGCGAGGCGCTGCTCAAGGGGGAGGCATCCAGCCTCAACCGCCTCGAGAAACATGTGACGCAGGTGGGCGGCCATCTTGTCGGGGCAAAGTTTGTAAAGTTCAATGGGGAGTCCATTAGGGCCCATTGCCTTACCCGAGCGAAGGGAACGAATTGCAAGGGCAATCTCGTCGACAGTAAAGGGGGCCTCCAGAGCGAGGCAGTCCGCATCAGACACAGTAGGCAGGGCAATGTCACGTAGGAGTAGCCTGGAGTCAGCCTCATCTCGATCACTAACAGGCGTATAAACCATACGGAAGTGGTCAACAAAGCACTCAACAATCTCACCCGGATCAGAGACAGTCACACCAGAATCACGAACAATGGAAGGAACAACACGACTCGCACGCTCAGTCTTATCCAGCCACGCAAGAAGCTTGCTAGCCTTGTCACCCACATCATACAGTCGACCAAGTTGATTAGACCGCATCAATTTAGCAGCATCCGTGACACAGGCTTTATAGTCTGCTTGCTTCAATTCCAATTCGTGCAACAGTGCAGGCGTGTCATTCCCACCCAACTCACTTTCAAGCGCAGTGATTTCGGTTTCAAGAGCCACAACAGCCTCCCTCTTGACCCTACGCTCAGTGGCAATGAGTGACAGGGCGGAACCCCGAATAACCGTCTTGAAGGCCTCCCAGAGAACAGTGGGGGAAGTGACTGAGCCCAGATTGTCAGAAAAATAGCAATCTATTGCCTTAATCAAGTCTGAGCGGAGCCGGGGGTTTCGAAAAGGCCAGGGAGGGATCGGGGGAACTCTGTTACTAGGCAGACCGCCCACAGAAATCGTAATCAGCAGGGGGGAGTGGTCCGAGATACCCCGGGGGAGATGCCGAATCTCACGAACAGTGGACAAAGTGGAGGCTAACATAAGAAAATAATCGATACGGGAGAGGCTGCCGTGCGCACCAGAGTGAAAAGTGTAGTGTTGGAGTGTGGGATGTAGTGAGCGCCAGACATCCACTAAGCCAAAAGTGTCAGCCATTTCACTGAGCCACATCTGGGACTGTGGCAATACTCTAGGGGGTAGCCGGTCGCAGTCGCCGGACATGACAGAATTGAAGTCCCCGCCCAGGACCAACAAGCCGTCTGGCAGCCCAAGGAGAGTCCTGCCTAAATCAGCATAAGTGGTAGCCTGCAGTCCCGGGGGGATATAGACAACAACAAACACGACCTGCTTACCCTCCCACCTCCCCGAAACAGCAGCATACCGCCCACGCTCATCAAGGATAACATCGTCGATAGCAAGAGCAAGGGAAGACTTTACCATAATACCCACACCCCGGGAACCCGAGGTGAAACCCGCATGTGCAACCAGTCGATAACCCCGGCGGTCTAAGGCCTTGCAAGCATTGCCAATCAAGTGGGTCTCCTGAAGGAACACAACATCAGGGGCGTGGCGCCTCAAGAATTGCAGTACAATGCCCCGCTTAATCCTGTCACCCAAACCATTTACGTTCCAAGAAAGAATCCGCATTTCACCCCCCCCCCCCATTGCGACAAAAACATTCCACACCCACCCCCCAGCAGGACCCACTATGCGAAGTCATTGCAAGATACGAAATACCATGAAACACAGAACAGAACAAATGAAACGAAACACAACTCAGTCCCCAAAAACCAACCCCAAAACCCAAACCCGTTACAACACCCCCCTCCCTGCACCCCTGCTGACTAAAAAGCCACCCCCAACTGCAGTGTGCCTGTCGCCCCATACGTCTACACAAAGAACCCCCCGAGGAGGAAGGGAGAAATCACCCGTTACCGCACCGCCACGGGCAGAGTCATTAGGGACTAAGTCAATTTACACAGTACGTTGCATAGTCTCAATCGGAACCTCCAGGGCCTCTGTTACTCCTGGGCCGCTGCACCACCTTCCGCACCACCAGGGCCTCCGCTCCCAAAGTCATCTGCCGGCAACGAGTCCAACCAGTCGGCTGCACGTTCAGGTTGATCAAAGAAATAGGCACGCTCCCGATATTCGATCCGGAGCCGGGCCGGAAACAGCATGGCATACTTCAGTCCCCGGTCCCGCAGGCGACGCTTCACTCCAAGGAAACCTGATCTTTGCTGCTGCACTTGGGGAGTGAAATCGGGATATATGGAGACAGAGTTATTGTCATACTTCAGGGGACCATGTTTACGGGCGGCCTGGAGGATAGCATCCCTGTCCCGGTAGTGAAAAAGCCTCGCGATGATAGGCCTCGGCGGGTTCCCCGGCTTCACTTGACCTCCTGGAAAACGATAGGCGCGCTCCACGGCAAAGAACTTACCAAGTCCTGCCGGAGCCAGTTGGGCGACTATAAGTTCCTCGACCAAAAGATCGGTCGCTACAGCACCATCACCTTCCGGCACTCCGACAAGGCGTATGTTGTTCCGCCTGGCCCTGTTGTCATAGTCCTCCATCCGCTTGAGCAGTAAGTCGTGCGATGCACGCAGATTGCCAATTTCGGATTGCGCCTCAGCCATGTCGTTCACCAGGCTCGACGTTTTAAGATCCAGTGCCTTCACCCGCTCATTTGTTTTGGCCAAGTCGGCCCGAATCAGAGTCACATCCACCGCCACCGTGTCTATTTTGGACACTACGGCTTCGAATTGTTGACTCATGTCGGCCTTGAGTCCAGTGATGGCAGCCAAAAGGTCTTGGAGCGACACTTCCGAAGTAGACGATGTGTCCGTTTGAAGTCCTTCAGCACCCATGCATACGGCCCCGGGGGAGCCTCTCGGCTGGGTGTAGCGTTCGATCATGTTCGACTGGATCGATCCCCCCCGGGTCGCAGCCTTCCGGCGTTTTTCGGCCTCCGCTTTCGTTGCCATCTCGCGTTCAGTGTCGGCCGGATAGCCAGGGGAAGTGACGAGAAGGTAGAAAAGTCTCGAAACTCCGATGCGCCACTGAGACAGAGGTGTCGCGGCCTCCTTGCCAGTCCAACGGAGGATAGTGCAGGCTGAGAGGGCAGCAGGCGAGGCAAAGTAGGAGGAGACAGGAACAAAGGGAAGGAAACCGAAAGTGAAAGCAATACACCTCCGGCGGGCCAGATGCCAGGCAGCCGTTGTTGTTCAATTACAGGTCGGCCACAGTGGGCAGCCGAGTCCCCGGCCGCGCCCGCGGGCAGGCCAGAAAGTTGCAAAGTTCAGAAAAATGGTCCCCAGGGTCCGATTTCGACCAGAAAAGGATCAGTAGCATCAGCGATGATGGCGCTGCAAAAGCCCGTCAAAATGACAAGGATAGGTGAAGGATAGATAAAGAAGGACGGCGCGGGTCTCGGGAGCTCTCTGCTCACGCGACCATCTTGGATGCCCGCGTAGCTCCTCCTCCGCTAGTCTAGATTTTTGGGGGTGGATTGAGGGGTCTGGGAGCACTGCTGGGAAGGTCTAATTTTGATTGCAAGTGGTTTGAAAAAATCCATGGTGGAAAAGGGGGGTTTGGGCCTAGTTGCAGAGAGCGTTTTTCCACGATTTAAACTTAGGCCTAGTAGTATTGCATGTTTTTGGGGGGCTGTTTGGGGGTGTTCTAGATTTTTGGGGGTGGGTTGAGGGGTTCAGAAGCACTGCTGGGAAGGTGTAATTTTGATTGCAAGTGGTTTGAAGAAAAGCCAATGGTGGAAAAGGCGGGTTTGGGGCTAGTTGCAGAGAGCGTTTTGGCACGATTTAAACTTAGGCCTAGCATTAGTGCATGTTTTTGGGGTGCTGCTTGGGGTGGTCTAGATTTTTGGGGGTGGGTTGAGGGGTCTGGGAGCACTGCTGGGAAGGTCTGATTTTGATTGCAAGTGGTTTGAAAAAATCCATGATGGAAAAGGAGGGTTTGGGCCTAGTTGCAGAGAGCGTTTTTCCACGATTTAAACTTAGGCCTAGTAGTAATACATGTTTTTGGGGGGCTGTTTGGGGGTGTTCAAGATTTTTGGGGCAGGGTTGAGGGGTCTGGGAGCACTGCTTTGAAGGTCTAATTGTTATTGCAAGTGGTTTGAAGAAAATCCATGATGGAAAAGGGGGGTTTGGGCCTAGTTGCAGAGAGCGCTTAGGCACGATTTAAACTTAGGCCTTGTAGTATTGCATGTTTTCGGGGGGCTGCTTGGGGGTGTTCTAGATTTTTGGGGGTGGGTTGAGGGGTCTGGGAGCACTTCCGGGAAAGTCTAATTTTGGTTGCAAGTGGTTTGAAAAAATCATTGGTGGAAAAGGGGGTGTGGGCCTTGTTGCAGAGAGCGTTTAGGCACGATTTAAACTTAGGCCTAGTAGTATTGCATGTTTTTGGGGAGCTGCTTGGGGGTGTTCTAGATTTTTGGGGGTGGGTTGAGGGGTCTGGGAGCACTGCTGGGAAGGTCTAATATTGATTGCAAGTGGTTTGAAGAAAATCCAATGGTGGAAAAGGCGGGTTTGGGCATAGTTGCATAGAGCGTTTTGGCACGATTTAAACTTAGGCCTAGCAGTACTGAATGTTTTTGGGGTGCTGCTTCGGGTGTTCTAGATTTTTGGGGGTGGGTTGAGGGGTCTGGGAGCACTGCTGGGAAGGTCTAATTTTGATTGCAAGTGGTTTGAAAAAATCCATGGTGGAAAAGGGGGGTTTGGGCCTAGTTGCAGAGAGCGTTTTTCCACGATTTAAACTTAGGCCTAGTAGTATTGCATGTTTTTGGGGAGCTGCTTGGGGGTGTTCTAGATTTTTGGGGGTGGGTTGAGGGGTCTGGGAGCACTGCCGGGAAAGTCTAATTTTGGTTGCATGTGGTTTGAAAAAATCATTGGTGGAAAAGGGGGTGTGGGCCTTGTTGCAGAGAGCGTTTAGGCACGATTTAAACTTAGGCCTAGTAGTATTGCATGTTTTTGGGGAGCTGCTTGGGGGTGTTCTAGATTTTTGGGGGTGGGTTGAGGGGTCTGGGAGCACTGCTGGGAAGGTCTAATATTGATTGCAAGTGGTTTGAAGAAAATCCATGGTGGAAAAGGGGGGTTTGGGCCTAGTTGCAGAGAGCGTTTTGGCACGATTTGAACTTAGGCCTAGTAGTATTGCATGTTTTTTGGGGGGCTGTTTGGGGGTGGTCTAGATTTTTGGGAGTGGGTTGAGGGGTCCGGAAGCACTGCTGGGAAGGTGTAATTTTGATTGCAAGTGGTTTGAAGAAAATCCAATGGTGGAAAAGGCGGATTTGGGGCTAGTTGCAGAGAGCGTTTTGGCACGATTTAAACTTAGGCCTAGCATTAGTGCATGTTTTTGGGGTGCTGCTTGGGGTGGTCTAGATTTTTGGGGGTGGGTTGAGGGGTCTGGGAGCACTGCTGGGAAGGTCTAATTTTGATTGCAAGTGGTTTGAAAAAATCCATGGTGGAAAAGGGGGGTTTGGGCCTAGTTGCAGAGAGCGTTTTTCCACGATTTAAACTTAGGCCTAGTAGTATTGCATGTTTTTGGGGGGCTGTTTGGGGGTGTTCTAGATTTTTGGGGGTGGGTTGAGGGGTTCAGAAGCACTGCTGGGAAGGTGTAATTTTGATTGCAAGTGGTTTGAAGAAAAGCCAATGGTGGAAAAGGCGGGTTTGGGGCTAGTTGCAGAGAGCGTTTTGGCACGATTTAAACTTAGGCCTAGCATTAGTGCATGTTTTTGGGGTGCTGCTTGGGGTGGTCTAGATTTTTGGGGGTGGGTTGAGGGGTCTGGGAGCACTGCTGGGAAGGTCTGATTTTGATTGCAAGTGGTTTGAAAAAATCCATGATGGAAAAGGAGGGTTTGGGCCTAGTTGCAGAGAGCGTTTTTCCACGATTTAAACTTAGGCCTAGTAGTAATACATGTTTTTGGGGGGCTGTTTGGGGGTGTTCAAGATTTTTGGGGCAGGGTTGAGGGGTCTGGGAGCACTGCTTTGAAGGTCTAATTGTTATTGCAAGTGGTTTGAAGAAAATCCATGATGGAAAAGGGGGGTTTGGGCCTAGTTGCAGAGAGCGCTTAGGCACGATTTAAACTTAGGCCTTGTAGTATTGCATGTTTTCGGGGGGCTGCTTGGGGGTGTTCTAGATTTTTGGGGGTGGGTTGAGGGGTCTGGGAGCACTTCCGGGAAAGTCTAATTTTGGTTGCAAGTGGTTTGAAAAAATCATTGGTGGAAAAGGGGGTGTGGGCCTTGTTGCAGAGAGCGTTTAGGCACGATTTAAACTTAGGCCTAGTAGTATTGCATGTTTTTGGGGAGCTGCTTGGGGGTGTTCTAGATTTTTGGGGGTGGGTTGAGGGGTCTGGGAGCACTGCTGGGAAGGTCTAATATTGATTGCAAGTGGTTTGAAGAAAATCCAATGGTGGAAAAGGCGGGTTTGGGCATAGTTGCATAGAGCGTTTTGGCACGATTTAAACTTAGGCCTAGCAGTACTGCATGTTTTTGGGGTGCTGCTTCGGGTGTTCTAGATTTTTGGGGGTGGGTTAAGGGGTCTGGGAGCACTGCTGGGAAGGTCTAATTTTGATTGCAAGTGGTTTGAAAAAATCCATGGTGGAAAAGGGGGGTTTGGGCCTAGTTGCAGAGAGCGTTTTTCCACGATTTAAACTTAGGCCTAGTAGTATTGCATGTTTTTGGGGAGCTGCTTGGGGGTGTTCTAGATTTTTGGGGGTGGGTTAAGGGGTCTGGGAGCACTGCCGGGAAAGTCTAATTTTGGTTGCATGTGGTTTGAAAAAATCATTGGTGGAAAAGGGGGTGTGGGCCTTGTTGCAGAGAGCGTTTAGGCACGATTTAAACTTAGGCCTAGTAGTATTGCATGTTTTTGGGGAGCTGCTTGGGGGTGTTCTAGATTTTTGGGGGTGGGTTGAGGGGTCTGGGAGCACTGCTGGGAAGGTCTAATATTGATTGCAAGTGGTTTGAAGAAAATCCATGGTGGAAAAGGGGGGTTTGGGCCTAGTTGCAGAGAGCGTTTTGGCACGATTTGAACTTAGGCCTAGTAGTATTGCATGTTTTTTGGGGGGCTGTTTGGGGGTGTGCTAGATTTTTGGGAGTGGGTTGAGGGGTCCGGAAGCACTGCTGGGAAGGTGTAATTTTGATTGCAAGTGGTTTGAAGAAAATCCAATGGTGGAAAAGGCGGATTTGGGGCTAGTTGCAGAGAGCGTTTTGGCACGATTTAAACTTAGGCCTAGCATTAGTGCATGTTTTTGGGGTGCTGCTTGGGGTGGTCTAGATTTTTGGGGGTGGGTTGAGGGGTCTGGGAGCACTGCTGGGAAGGTCTAATTTTGATAGCAAGTGGTTTGAAAAAATCCATGGTGGAAAAGGAGGGTTTGGGCCTAGTTGCAGAGAGCGTTTTCCCACGATTTAAACTCAGGCCTAGTAGTATTACATGTTTTTGGGGGGCTGTTTGGGGGTGTTCAAGATTTTTGGGGGTGGGTTGAGGGGTCTGGGAGCACTGCTTTGAAGGTCTAATTTTTATTGCAAGTGGTTTGAAGAAAATCCATGGTGGAAAAGGGGGGTTTGGGCCTAGTTGCAGAGAGCGCTTAGGCACGATTTAAACTTAGGCCTAGTAGTATTGCATGTTTTTGGGGGGCTGCTTGGGGGTGTTCTGAATTTTTGGGGGTGGGTTGAGCGGTCTGGGAGCACTGCCGGGAAAGTCTAATTTTGGTTGCAAGTGGTTTGAAAAAATCATTGGTGGAAAAGGGGGTGTGGGCCTTGTTTCAGAGAGAGTTTAGGCACGATTTAAACTTAGGCCTAGTAGTATTGCATGTTTTTGGGGAGCTGCTTGGGGGTGTTCTAGATTTTTGGGGATGGGTTGAGGGGTCTGGGAGCACTGCTGGGAAGGTCTAATATTGATTGCAAGTGGTTTGAAGAAAATCCATGGTGGAAAGGGGGTGTTTGGGCCTAGTTGCAGAGAGCATCTTGGCACGATTCAAACTTAGGCCTAGTAGTATTGCATGTTTTTGGGGGGCTGTTTGGGGGTGTTCTAGATTTTTGGGGGTGAGTTGAGGGGTCCGGGAGTACTGCTGGGAAGGTATTATTTTGATTGCAAGTGGTTTGCAGAAAATCCATCGTGGAAAAGGGCGGTTTGGGCCTAGTTCTGAGAGCTTTTTGGCACGATTTAAACTTAGGACTAGTAGCATTACATGTTTTTGGGGGGCTGCTTGGGGGTGTTCTAGATTTTTGGAGGTGGGTTGAGGGGTCTGGGAGCTCTGCTGGGAAGGTCTAATTTTGATTACAAGTGGTTTGAAGAAAATCCATGGTGCAAAAGGGGGGTTTGGGCCTAGTTGCAGAGAGCGTTCTCGCACGATTTAAACTTAGGCCTAGTAGTATTGCATGTTTTTGGGGGGCTGCTTGGGGGTGTTCTAGATTTTTGCTGGTGGGTTGAGGGGTCTGGGAGCACGTCTGGGAAAGTCTAATTTTGATTGCAAGTGGTTTGAAGAAAATCCATGGTGGAAAAGGGGGGTTTGGGCCTAGATGCAGAGAGCATTTTGGTACGATTTAAACTTAGGCCTAGTAGTATTGCATGTTTTTGGGGGGCTGCTGGGGTGTTCTAGATTTTTGGGGGTGGGTTGAGGGGTCTGGAAGCACTGCTGGGAATAACTTATTTTGATTGCAAGTGGTTTGAAGAAAATCCATGGTGGAAAAGTTATGTTTTTTAGCAGTATTGCATGTTTTTGGGGGGCTGCTTGGGGGTGTTCTAGAATTTTGGGGGTGGGTTGAGGGGACTGGGAGCACTGCTGGGAAGGTGTAATTTTGATTGCAAGTGGTTTGAAATAAATTCCATGGTGGAAAAGTGGGGTTTGGGCCTAGTTGCAGAGAGCGTTTTGGCACGTTTTAAACTAAGGCCTAGTAGTATTGCATGTTTTTGTGGGGTTGTTTGGGGGTGCTCGAGATTTTTGGGGGTGGGTTGAGGGGCCTGGGAGCACTGCTGGGATGGTCTAATTTTGATTGCAATTTGTTTGAAGAAAATCCATGGTGGAAAAGGGGGGTTTGGGCCTAGTTGTAGAGAGCGTTTTGGCACGATTTAAACTTAGGCCTAGTAGTATTGCATGTTTTTGGGGGGCTGCTTGGGGGTGTTCCAGATTTTCGGGGGTGGGTTGAGGGGTCTGGGAGCACTTCTGGGAAGGTCTAATTTTGATTGCAAGTGGTTTGAAGAAAATCCATTGTGGAAAAGGGGGGTTTGGGCCTAGTTGCAGAGAGCCTTTTGCCACGATTTAAACTTAGGCCTAGTAGTATTGCATGTTTTTGGGGGGCTGCTTGGGGTGTTCTAGATTTTTGGGGGTGGGTTGAGGGGTCTGGGAGCACTGCTTTGAAGGTCTAATTTTTATTGCAGGTGGTTCGAAGAAAATCCATGGTGGAAAAGGAGGGTTTGGGCCTAGTTGCAGAGAGCGCTTTGGCACGATTTAAACTTAGGCCTAGTAGTATTGCATGTTTTTGGGGGCTGCTTGAGGGTGTTCTAGATATTTGGGGGTGGACTGATGGGTCTGGGAGCACTGCCTGGAAGGTCCAATTTTGATTGCAAGGGGTTTGAAAAAATCATTGGTGGAAAAGGGGGTGTGGACCTTGTTGCAGAGAGCGTTTTGGCACGATTTAAACTTAGGCCTAGAAGTATTGTATGTTTTTGGGGAGCTGCTTGGGGGAGTTCTAGATTTTTGGGGATGGGTTGAGGGATCTGGGAGCACTGCTGGGAAGGTCTAATTTTGATTGCAAGTGGTTTGAAGAAAATCCATTGTGGGAAAGGGGGTTTTGGGCCTAGTTGCAGAGAGCGTTTTGGCACGATTTAAACTTAGGCCTAGTAGTATTGCATGTTTTTGGGGGGCTGTTTGGGGGTGTGCTAGATTTTTGGGGGTGGGTTGAGGGGTCCAGGAGCACTGCTGGGAAGGTGTAATTTTGATTGCGAGTGGTTTGAAGAAAATCCAATGGTGGAAAAGGGGGGGTTGGGCCTAGTTGCAGAGAGCGTTTTGTCACGATTTAAACTTAGGCCTAGTAGTATTGCATTGTTTTTGGGGTGCTGCTTGGGGTGTTCTAGATTTTTGAGGGTGGGTAGAGGGGTCAGGGAGCACTGCTGGGAAGGTCTAATTTTGATTGCAAGTGGTTTGAATAAAATCCATGGTGGAAAAGAGGGGTTTGGGCCTCGTTGCAGAGAGCTTTTTGCCACGATTTAAACTTAGGCCTAGTAGTATTACATATTTTTGGGAGGCTGCTTGGGGGTGTTCTAGATTTTTGGGGGTTGGTTGAGGGATTCCGGGAGCACTGCTGGGAAGGTCTTATTTTTATTGCAAGTGGTTTGAAGATAATCCATGGTGGAAAAGGGGGGGTTTGAGCCTAGTTGCAGAGAGCGTTTTAGCGCGATTTAAACTTAGGCATAGTAGTATTGCATGTTTTTGGGGAGCTGCTTGGGGGAGTTCTAGATTTTCTTGGGGTGGGTTGAGGGGTCTGGGAGCACTGCTGGGAAGGTCTATTTTTGATAGCAAGTAGTTTGAAGAAAATCCATCGTGGAAAAGGGGGGTTTGGGCCTAGTTGCAGAGAGCGTTTTGGCACGATTTAAACTTAGGCCTAGTAGTATTGCATGTTTTTGGGGCCTGTTTGGGGGTGTTCTAGATTTTTTGGGGAGGGTTGAGGGGTCCAGGAGCACTGCTGGGAAGGTCTAATTTTGATTGCAAGTGGTTTGAAGAAAATCCATGGTGGAAAAGGGCGGTTTGGGCCTAGTTGCAGAGAGCGTTTTGGCACAATTTAAACTTAGGCCTAGTAGTATTACATGTTTTTGGGGGGCTGCTTGGGGGTGTTCTAGCTTTTTGGGGGTTGGTTGAGGGATTCACTGAGCACTGCTGGGAAGGTCTAATTCTTATTGCAAGTGGTTTGAAGATAATCCATGGTGGAAAAGGGGGGTTTGGGCCTAGTTGCAGAGAGCGCTTAGGCACAATTTAAACTTAGGCCTAGTAGTATTACATGTTTTTGGGGGGTTGTTTGGGGGTGTTCTAGATTTTTGGGGGTGGGTTGAGGGTTCTGGGAGCTCTGCTGGGAAGGTCTAAATTTGATTGCAAGTGGTTTGAAGAAAATCCATGGTGGAAAAGGGGGGTTTGGGCCTAGTTGCTGAGAGCGTTTTGGCACGATTTAAACTTAGGCCTAGTAGTATTGCATGTTTTTGGGGGGCTGTTTGGGGGTGTGCTAGATTTTTGGGGGTGGGTTGAGGGGTCCGGAAGCACTGCTGGGAAGGTGTAATTTTGATTGCAAGTGGTTTGAAGAAAATCCAATGGTGGAAAAGGCGGGTTTGGGGCTAGTTGCAGAGAGCGCTTTGGCGCGATTTAAACTTAGGCCTAGTAGTATTGCATGTTTTTGGGGGCTGCTTGAGGGTGTTCTAGATATTAGGGGGTGAACTGATGGGTCTGGGAGCACTGCCTGGAAGGTCCAATTTTGATTGCAAGGGGTTTGAAAAAATCATTGGTGGAAAAGGGGGTGTGGACCTTGTTGCAGAGAGCGTTTTGGCACGATTTAAACTTAGGCCTAGAAGTATTGTATGTTTTTGGGGAGCTGCTTGGGGGAGTTCTAGATTTTTGGGGATGGGTTGAGGGGTCTGGGAGCACTGCTGGGAAGGTCTAATTTTGATTGCAAGTGGTTTGAAGAAAATCCAATGGTGGAAAAGGCGGGTTTGGGGCTAGTTGCAGAGAGCGCTTTGGCACGATTTAAACTTAGGCCTAGTAGTATTGCATGTTTTTGGGGGCTGCTTGAGGGTGTTCTAGATATTAGGGGGTGAACTGATGGGTCTGGGAGCACTGCCTGGAAGGTCCAATTTTGATTGCAAGGGGTTTGAAAAAATCATTGGTGGAAAAGGGGGTGTGGACCTTGTTGCAGAGAGCGTTTTGGCACGATTTAAACTTAGGCCTAGAAGTATTGTATGTTTTTGGGGAGCTGCTTGGGGGATTTCTAGATTTTTGGGGATGGGTTGAGGGGTCTGGGAGCACTGCTGGGAAGGTCTAATTTTGATTGCAAGTGGTTTGAAGAAAATCCATTGTGGGAAAGGGGGGTTTGGCCCTAGTTGCAGAGAGCTTTTTGGCACGATTTAAACTTAGGCTTAGTAGTATTGCAAGTTTTTGGGGGGCTGTTTCGGGGTGTGCTAGATTTTTGGGGGTGGGTTGAGGGGTCCGGGAGCACTGCTGGGAAGGTGTAATTTTGATTGCGAGTGGTTTGAAGAAAATACAATGGTGGAAAAGGGGGGTTTGGGCCTAGTTGCAGAGAGCGTTTTGGCACGATTTAAACTTAGGCCTAGTAGTATTGCATGTTTTTTGGGTGCTGCTTGGGGTGTTCTAGATTTTTGGGGGTGGGTAGAGGGGTCTGGGAGCACTTCTGGGAAGGTCTAATTTTGATTGCAGGTGGTTTGAAAAAAATCCATGGTGGAAAAGAGGGGTTTGGGCCTAGTTGCAGAGAGCGTTTTTCCACGATTTAAACTTAGGCCTAGTAGTATTGCATGTTTTTGGGGAGCTGCTTGGGGGTGTTCTAGATTTTTGGGGGTGGGTTGAGGGGTCTGGGAGCACTGCCGGGAAATTCTAATTTTGGTTGCATGTGGTTTGAAAAAATCATTGGTGGAAAAGGGGGTGTGGGCCTTGTTGCAGAGAGCGTTTAGGCACGATTTAAACTTAGGCCTAGTAGTATTGCATGTTTTTGGGGAGCTGCTTGGGGGTGTTCTAGATTTTTGGGGGTGGGTTGAGGGGTCTGGGAGCACTGCTGGGAAGGTCTAATATTGATTGCAAGTGGTTTGAAGAAA
Organism: Lissotriton vulgaris; assembly: GCF_964263255.1. Taxonomy (NCBI): domain Eukaryota; kingdom Metazoa; phylum Chordata; class Amphibia; order Caudata; family Salamandridae; genus Lissotriton; species Lissotriton vulgaris. Next base: position 1,258,840,269 of record NC_141687.1, on the reverse strand, counting down.
ATCCATGGTGGAAAAGGGGGGTTTGGGCCTAGTTGCAGAGAGCGTTTTGGCACGATTTGAACTTAGGCCTAGTAGTATTGCATGTTTTTTGGGGGGCTGTTTGGGGGTGTGCTAGATTTTTGGGAGTGGGTTGAGGGGTCCGGAAGCACTGCTGGGAAGGTGTAATTTTGATTGCAAGTGGTTTGAAGAAAATCCAATGGTGGAAAAGGCGGATTTGGGGCTAGTTGCAGAGAGCGTTTTGGCACGATTTAAACTTAGGCCTAGCATTAGTGCATGTTTTTGGGGTGCTGCTTGGGGTGGTCTAGATTTTTGGGGGTGGGTTGAGGGGTCTGGGAGCACTGCTGGGAAGGTCTAATTTTGATAGCAAGTGGTTTGAAAAAATCCATGGTGGAAAAGGAGGGTTTGGGCCTAGTTGCAGAGAGCGTTTTCCCACGATTTAAACTCAGGCCTAGTAGTATTACATGTTTTTGGGGGGCTCTTTGGGGGTGTTCAAGATTTTTGGGGGTGGGTTGAGGGGTCTGGGAGCACTGCTTTGAAGGTCTAATTTTTATTGCAAGTGGTTTGAAGAAAATCCATGGTGGAAAAGGGGGGTTTGGGCCTAGTTGCAGAGAGCGCTTAGGCACGATTTAAACTTAGGCCTAGTAGTATTGCATGTTTTTGGGGGGCTGCTTGGGGGTGTTCTGAATTTTTGGGGGTGGGTTGAGCGGTCTGGGAGCACTGCCGGTAAAGTCTAATTTTGGTTGCAAGTGGTTTGAAAAAATCATTGGTGGAAAAGGGGGTGTGGGCCTTGTTTCAGAGAGAGTTTAGGCACGATTTAAACTTAGGCCTAGTAGTATTGCATGTTTTTGGGGAGCTGCTTGGGGGTGTTCTAGATTTTTGGGGGTGGGTTTTGGGGTCTGGGAGCACTGCTGGGAAGGTATTATTTTGATTGCAAGTGGTTTGAAGAAAATCCATGGTGGAAAGGGGGTGTTTGGGCCTAGTTGCAGAGAGCATCTTGGCACGATTCAAACTTAGGCCTAGTAGTATTGCATGTTTTTGGGGGGCTGTTTGGGGGTGTTCTAGATTTTTGGGGGTGAGTTGAGGGGTCCGGGAGTACTGCTGGGAAGGTATTATTTTGATTGCAAGTGGTTTGCAGAAAATCCATCGTGGAAAAGGGCGGTTTGGGCCTAGTTCTGAGAGCTTTTTGGCACGATTTAAACTTAGGCCTAGTAGCATTACATGTTTTTGGGGGGCTGCTTGGGGGTGTTCTAGATTTTTGGAGGTGGGTTGAGGGGTCTGGGAGCTCTGCTGGGAAGGTCTAATTTTGATTACAAGTGGTTTGAAGAAAATCCATGGTACAAAAGGGGGGTTTGGGCCTAGTTGCAGAGAGCGTTCTCGCACGATTTAAACTTAGGCCTAGTAGTATTGCATGTTTTTGGGGGGCTGCTTGGGGGTGTTCTAGATTTTTGCTGGTGGGTTGAGGGGTCTGGGAGCACGTCTGGGAAAGTCTAATTTTGATTGCAAGTGGTTTGAAGAAAATCCATGGTGGAAAAGGGGGGTTTGGGACTAGATGCAGAGAGCATTTTGGTACGATTTAAACTTAGGCCTAGTAGTATTGCATGTTTTTTGTGGGGCTGCTGGGGTGTTCTAGATTTTTGGGGGTGGGTTGAGGGGTCTGGAAGCACTGCTGGGAATAACTTATTTTGATTGCAAGTGGTTTGAAGAAAATCCATGGTGGAAAAGTTATGTTTTTTAGCAGTATTGCATGTTTTTGGGGGGCTGCTTGGGGGTGTTCTAGAATTTTGGGGGTGGGTTGAGGGGACTGGGAGCACTGCTGGGAAGGTTTAATTTTGATTGCAAGTGGTTTGAAATAAATTCCATGGTGGAAAAGTGGGGTTTGGGCCTAGTTGCAGAGAGCGTTTTGGCACGTTTTAAACTAAGGCCTAGTAGTATTGCATGTTTTTGTGGGGCTGTTTGGGGGTGCTCGAGATTTTTGGGGGTGGGTTGAGGGGCCTGGGAGCACTGCTGGGATGGTCTAATTTTGATTGCAATTTGTTTGAAGAAAATCCATGGTGGAAAAGGGGGGTTTGGGCCTAGTTGTAGAGAGCGTTTTGGCACGATTTAAACTTAGGCCTAGTAGTATTGCATGTTTTTGGGGGGCTGCTTGGGGGTGTTCCAGATTTTCGGGGGTGGGTTGAGGGGTCTGGGAGCACTTCTGGGAAGGTCTAATTTTGATTGCAAGTGGTTTGAAGAAAATCCATTGTGGAAAAGGGGGGTTTGGGTCTAGTTGCAGAGAGCCTTTTGCCACGATTTAAACTTAGGCCTAGTAGTATTGCATGTTTTTGGGGGGCTGCTTGGGGTGTTCTAGATTTTTGGGGGTGGGTTGAGGGGTCTGGGAGCACTGCTTTGAAGGTCTAATTTTTATTGCAGGTGGTTCGAAGAAAATCCATGGTGGAAAAGGAGGGTTTGGGCCTAGTTGCAGAGAGCGTTTTGGTACGATTTAAACTTAGGCCTAGTAGTATTGCATGTTTTTGGGGGCTGCTTGAGGGTGTTCTAGATATTTGGGGGTAGACTGATGGGTCTGGGAGCACTGCCTGGAAGGTCCAATTTTGATTGCAAGGGGTTTGAAAAAATCATTGGTGGAAAAGGGGGTGTGGACCTTGTTGCAGAGAGCGTTTTGGCACGATTTAAACTTAGGCCTAGAAGTATTGTATGTTTTTGGGGAGCTGCTTGGGGGAGTTCTAGATTTTTGGGGATGGGTTGAGGGGTCTGGGAGCACTGCTGGGAAGGTCTAATTTTGATTGCAAGTGGTTTGAAGAAAATCCATTGTGGGAAAGGGGGTTTTGGGCCTAGTTGCAGAGAGCGTTTTGGCACGATTTAAACTTAGGCCTAGTAGTATTGCATGTTTTTGGGGGGCTGTTTGGGGGTGTGCTAGATTTTTGGGGGTGGGTTGAGGGGTCCGGGAGCACTGCTGGGAAGGTGTAATTTTGATTGCGAGTGGTTTGAAGAAAATCCAATGGTGGAAAAGGGGGGGTTGGGCCTAGTTGCAGAGAGCGTTTTGTCACGATTTAAACTTAGGCCTAGTAGTATTGCATTGTTTTTGGGGTGCTGCTTGGGGTGTTCTAGATTTTTGAGGGTGGGTAGAGGGGTCAGGGAGCACTGCTGGGAAGGTCTAATTTTGATTGCAAGTGGTTTGAATAAAATCCATGGTGGAAAAGAGGGGTTTGGGCCTCGTTGCAGAGAGCTTTTTGCCACGATTTAAACTTAGGCCTAGTAGTATTACATATTTTTGGGAGGCTGCTTGGGGGTGTTCTAGCTTTTTGGGGGTTGGTTGAGGGATTCACTGAGCACTGCTGGGAAGGTCTAATTCTTATTGCAAGTGGTTTGAAGATAATCCATGGTGGAAAAGGGGGGTTTGGGCCTAGTTGCAGAGAGCGCTTAGGCACAATTTAAACTTAGGCCTAGTAGTATTACATGTTTTTGGGGGGTTGTTTGGGGGTGTTCTAGATTTTTGGGGGTGGGTTGAGGGGTCCAGGAGCACTGCTGGGAAGGTCTAGTTTTGATTGCAAGTGGTTTGAAAAAATCCATGGTGGAAAAGGGGGGTTTGGGCCTAGTTGCAGAGAGCGTTTTGTCACGATTTAAACTAAGGCCTAGTAGTATTGCATGTTTTTGGGGAGCTGCATTGGGGGTGTTCTAGATTTTTGGGGGTGGGTTGAGGGTTCTGGGAGCTCTGCTGGGAAGGTCTAAATTTGATTGCAAGTGGTTTGAAGAAAATCCATGGTGGAAAATGGGGTTTGGGCCTAGTTGCTGAGAGCGTTTTGGCACGATTTAAACTTAGGCCTAGTAGTATTGCATGTTTTTGGGGGGCTGTTTGGGGGTGTGCTAGATTTTTGGGGGTGGGTTGAGGGGTCCGGAAGCACTGCTGGGAAGGTGTAATTTTGATTGCAAGTGGTTTGAAGAAAATCCAATGGTGGAAAAGGCGGGTTTGGGGCTAGTTGCAGAGAGCGCTTTGGCACGATTTAAACTTAGGCCTAGTAGTATTGCATGTTTTTGGGGGCTGCTTGAGGGTGTTCTAGATATTAGGGGGTGAACTGATGGGTCTGGGAGCACTGCCTGGAAGGTCCAATTTTGATTGCAAGGGGTTTGAAAAAATCATTGGTGGAAAAGGGGGTGTGGACCTTGTTGCAGAGAGCGTTTTGGCACGATTTAAACTTAGGCCTAGAAGTATTGTATGTTTTTGGGGAGCTGCTTGGGGGAGTTCTAGATTTTTGGGGATGGGTTAAGGGGTCTGGGAGCACTGCTGGGAAGGTCTAATTTTGATTGCAAGTGGTTTGAAGAAAATCCAATGGTGGAAAAGGCGGGTTTGGGGCTAGTTGCAGAGAGCGCTTTGGCACGATTTAAACTTAGGCCTAGTAGTATTGCATGTTTTTGGGGGCTGCTTGAGGGTGTTCTAGATATTAGGGGGTGAACTGATGGGTCTGGGAGCACTGCCTGGAAGGTCCAATTTTGATTGCAAGGGGTTTGAAAAAATCATTGGTGGAAAAGGGGGTGTGGACCTTGTTGCAGAGAGCGTTTTGGCACGATTTAAACTTAGGCCTAGAAGTATTGTATGTTTTTGGGGAGCTGCTTGGGGGAGTTCTAGATTTTTGGGGATGGGTTGAGGGGTCTGGGAGCACTGCTGGGAAGGTCTAATTTTGATTGCAAGTGGTTTGAAGAAAATCCATTGTGGGAAAGGGGGGTTTGGCCCTAGTTGCAGAGAGCTTTTTGGCACGATTTAAACTTAGGCTTAGTAGTATTGCAAGTTTTTGGGGGGCTGTTTCGGGGTGTGCTAGATTTTTGGGGGTGGGTTGAGGGGTCCGGGAGCACTGCTGGGAAGGTGTAATTTTGATTGCGAGTGGTTTGAAGAAAATACAATGGTGGAAAAGGGGGGTTTGGGCCTAGTTGCAGAGAGCGTTTTGGCACGATTTAAACTTAGGCCTAGTAGTATTGCATGTTTTTTGGGTGCTGCTTGGGGTGTTCTAGATTTTTGGGGGTGGGTAGAGGGGTCTGGGAGCACTTCTGGGAAGGTCTAATTTTGATTGCAGGTGGTTTGAAAAAAATCCATGGTGGAAAAGAGGGGTTTGGGCCTAGTTGCAGAGAGCGTTTTTCCACGATTTAAACTTAGGCCTAGTAGTATTGCATGTTTTTGGGGAGCTGCTTGGGGGTGTTCTAGATTTTTGGGGGTGGGTTGAGGGGTCTGGGAGCACTGCCGGGAAAGTCTAATTTTGGTTGCATGTGGTTTGAAAAAATCATTGGTGGAAAAGGGGGTGTGGGCCTTGTTGCAGAGAGCGTTTAGGCACGATTTAAACTTAGGCCTAGTAGTATTGCATGTTTTTGGGGAGCTGCTTGGGGGTGTTCTAGATTTTTGGGGGTGGGTTGAGGGGTCTGGGAGCACTGCTGGGAAGGTCTAATATTGATTGCAAGTGGTTTGAAGAAAATCCATGGTGGAAAAGGGGGGTTTGGGCCTAGTTGCAGAGAGCGTTTTGGCACGATTTGAACTTAGGCCTAGTAGTATTGCATGTTTTTTGGGGGGCTGTTTGGGGGTGTGCTAGATTTTTGGGAGTGGGTTGAGGGGTCTGGAAGCACTGCTGGGAAGGTGTAATTTTGATTGCAAGTGGTTTGAAGAAAATCCAATGGTGGAAAAGGCGGATTTGGGGCTAGTAGCAGAGAGCGTTTTGGCACGATTTAAACTTAGGCCTAGCATTAGTGCATGTTTTTGGGGTGCTGCTTGGGGTGGTCTAGATTTTTGGGGGTGGGTTGAGGGGTCTGGGAGCACTGCTGGGAAGGTCTAATTTTGATAGCAAGTGGTTTGAAAAAACTCCATGGTGGAAAAGGAGGGTTTGGGCCTAGTTGCAGAGAGCGTTTTCCCACGATTTAAACTCAGGCCTAGTAGTATTACATGTTTTTGGGGGGCTGTTTGGGGGTGTTCAAGATTTTTGGGTGTGGGTTGAGGGGTCTGGGAGCACTGCTTTGAAGGTCTAATTTTTATTGCAAGTGGTTTGAAGAAAATCCATGGTGGAAAAGGGGGGTTTGGGCCTAGTTGCAGAGAGCGCTTAGGCACGATTTAAAGTTAGGCCTTGTAGTATTGCATGTTTTCGGGGGGCTGCTTGGGGGTGTTCTAGATTTTTGGGGGTGGGTTCAGGGGTCTGGGAGCACTTCCGGGAAAGTCTAATTTTGGTTGCAAGTGGCTTGAAAAAATCATTGGTGGAAAAGGGGGTGTGGGCCTTGTTGCAGAGAGCGTTTAGGCACGATTTAAACTTAGGCCTAGTAGTATTGCATGTTTTTGGGGAGCTGCTTGGGGGTGTTCTAGATTTTTGGGGGTGGGTTGAGGGGTCTGGGAGCACTGCTGGGAAGGTCTAATATTGATTGCAAGTGGTTTGAAGAAAATCCAATGGTGGAAAAGGCGGGTTTGGGCATAGTTGCATAGAGCGTTTTGGCACGATTTAAACTTAGGCCTAGCAGTACTGCATGTTTTTGGGGTGCTGCTTCGGGTGTTCTAGATTTTTGGGGGTGGGTTGAGGGGTCTGGGAGCACTGCTGGGAAGGTCTAATTTTGATTGCAAGTGGTTTGAAAAAATCCATGGTGGAAAAGGGGGGTTTGGGCCTAGTTGCAGAGAGCGTTTTTCCACGATTTAAACTTAGGCCTAGTAGTATTGCATGTTTTTGGGGAGCTGCTTGGGGGTGTTCTAGATTTTTGGGGGTGGGTTGAGGGGTCTGGGAGCACTGCCGGGAAAGTCTAATTTTGGTTGCATGTGGTTTGAAAAAATCATTGGTGGAAAAGGGGGTGTGGGCCTTGTTGCAGAGAGCGTTTAGGCACGATTTAAACTTAGGCCTAGTAGTATTGCATGTTTTTGGGGAGCTGCTTGGGGGTGTTCTAGATTTTTGGGGGTGGGTTGAGGGGTCTGGGAGCACTGCTGGGAAGGTCTAATATTGATTGCAAGTGGTTTGAAGAAAATCCATGGTGGAAAAGGGGGGTTTGGGCCTAGTTGCAGAGAGCGTTTTGGCACGATTTGAACTTAGGCCTAGTAGTATTGCATGTTTTTTGGGGGGCTGTTTGGGGGTGTGCTAGATTTTTGGGAGTGGGTTGAGGGGTCCGGAAGCACTGCTGGGAAGGTGTAATTTTGATTGCAAGTGGTTTGAAGAAAATCCAATGGTGGAAAAGGCGGATTTGGGGCTAGTTGCAGAGAGCGTTTTGGCACGATTTAAACTTAGGCCTAGCATTAGTGCATGTTTTTGGGGTGCTGCTTGGGGTGGTCTAGATTTTTGGGGGTGGGTTGAGGGGTCTGGGAGCACTGCTGGGAAGGTCTAATTTTGATAGCAAGTGGTTTGAAAAAATCCATGGTGGAAAAGGAGGGTTTGGGCCTAGTTGCAGAGAGCGTTTTCCCACGATTTAAACTCAGGCCTAGTAGTATTACATGTTTTTGGGGGGCTGTTTGGGGGTGTTCAAGATTTTTGGGGGTGGGTTGAGGGGTCTGGGAGCACTGCTTTGAAGGTCTAATTTTTATTGCAAGTGGTTTGAAGAAAATCCATGGTGGAAAAGGGGGGTTTGGGCCTAGTTGCAGAGAGCGCTTAGGCACGATTTAAACTTAGGCCTAGTAGTATTGCATGTTTTTGGGGGGCTGCTTGGGGGTGTTCTGAATTTTTGGGGGTGGGTTGAGCGGTCTGGGAGCACTGCCGGGAAAGTCTAATTTTGGTTGCAAGTGGTTTGAAAAAATCATTGGTGGAAAAGGGGGTGTGGGCCTTGTTTCAGAGAGAGTTTAGGCACGATTTAAACTTAGGCCTAGTAGTATTGCATGTTTTTGGGAAGCTGCTTGGGGGTGTTCTAGATTTTTGGGGGTGGGTTGAGGGGTCTGGGAGCACTGCTGGGAAGGTCTAATATTGATTGCAAGTGGTTTGAAGAAAATCTATGGTGGAAAGGGGGTGTTTGGGCCTAGTTGCAGAGAGCATCTTGGCACGATTCAAACTTAGGCCTAGTAGTATTGCATGTTTTTGGGGGGCTGTTTGGGGGTGTTCTAGATTTTTTGGGGTGAGTTGAGGGGTCCGGGAGTACTGCTGGGAAGGTATTATTTTGATTGCAAGTGGTTTGCAGAAAATCCATCGTGGAAAAGGGCGGTTTGGCCCTAGTTCTGAGAGCTTTTTGGCACGATTTAAACTTAGGCCTAGTAGCATTACATGTTTTTGGGGGGCTGCTTGGGGGTGTTCTAGATTTTTGGAGGTGGGTTGAGGGGTCTGGGAGCTCTGCTGGGAAGGTCTAATTTTGATTACAAGTGGTTTGAAGAAAATCCATGGTGCAAAAGGGGGGTTTGGGCCTAGTTGCAGAGAGCGTTCTCGCACGATTTAAACTTAGGCCTAGTAGTATTGCATGTTTTTGGGGGGCTGCTTGGGGGTGTTCTAGATTTTTGCTGGTGGGTTGAGGGGTCTGGGAGCACGTCTGGGAAAGTCTAATTTTGATTGCAAGTGGTTTGAAGAAAATCCATGGTGGAAAAGGGGGGTTTGGGCCTAGATGCAGAGAGCATTTTGGTACGATTTAAACTTAGGCCTAGTAGTATTGCATGTTTTTGGGGGGCTGCTGGGGTGTTCTAGATTTTTGGGGGTGGGTTGAGGGGTCTGGAAGCACTGCTGGGAATAACTTATTTTGATTGCAAGTGGTTTGAAGAAAATCCATGGTGGAAAAGTTATGTTTTTTAGCAGTATTGCATGTTTTTGGGGGGCTGCTTGGGGGTGTTCTAGAATTTTGGGGGTGGGTTGAGGGGACTGGGAGCACTGCTGGGAAGGTTTAATTTTGATTGCAAGTGGTTTGAAATAAATTCCATGGTGGAAAAGTGGGGTTTGGGCCTAGTTGCAGAGAGCGTTTTGGCACGTTTTAAACTAAGGCCTAGTAGTATTGCATGTTTTTGTGGGGTTGTTTGGGGGTGCTTGAGATTTTTGGGGGTGGATTGAGGGGCCTGGGAGCACTGCTGGGATGGTCTAATTTTGATTGCAATTTGTTTGAAGAAAATCCATAGTGGAAAAGGGGGGTTTGGGCCTAGTTGTAGAGAGCGTTTTGGCACGATTTAAACTTAGGCCTAGTAGTATTGCATGTTTTTGGGGGGCTGCTTGGGGGTGTTCCAGATTTTCGGGGGTGGGTTGAGGGGTCTGGGAGCACTTCTGGGAAGGTCTAATTTTGATTGCAAGTGGTTTGAAGAAAATCCATTGTGGAAAAGGGGGGTTTGGGCCTAGTTGCAGAGAGCCTTTTGCCACGATTTAAACTTAGGCCTAGTAGTATTGCATGTTTTTGGGGGGCTGCTTGGGGTGTTCTAGATTTTTGGGGGTGGGTTGAGGGGTCTGGGAGCACTGCTTTGAAGGTTTAATTTTTATTGCAGGTGGTTCGAAGAAAATCCATGGTGGGAAAGGAGGGTTTGGGCCTAGTTGCAGAGAGCGCTTTGGCACGATTTAAACTTAGGCCTAGTAGTATTGCATGTTTTTGGGGGCTGCTTGAGGGTGTTCTAGATATTTGGGGGTGGACTGATGGGTCTGGGAGCACTGCCTGGAAGGTCCAATTTTGATTGCAAGGGGTTTGAAAAAATCATTGGTGGAAAAGGGGGTGTGGACCTTGTTGCAGAGAGCGTTTTGGCACGATTTAAACTTAGGCCTAGAAGTATTGTATGTTTTTGGGGAGCTGCTTGGGGGAGTTCTAGATTTTTGGGGATGGGTTGAGGGGTCTGGGAGCACTGCTGGGAAGGTCTAATTTTGATTGCAAGTGGTTTGAAGAAAATCCATTGTGGGAAAGGGGGTTTTGGGCCTAGTTGCAGAGAGCGTTTTGGCACGATTTAAACTTAGGCCTAGTAGTATTGCATGTTTTTGGGGGGCTGTTTGGGGGTGTGCTAGATTTTTGGGGGTGGGTTGAGGGGTCCGGGAGCACTGCTGGGAAGGTGTAATTTTGATTGCGAGTGGTTTGAAGAAAATCCAATGGTGGAAAAGGGGGGGTTGGGCCTAGTTGCAGAGAGCGTTTTGTCACGATTTAAACTTAGGCCTAGTAGTATTGCATTGTTTTTGGGGTGCTGCTTGGGGTGTTCTAGATTTTTGAGGGTGGGTAGAGGGGTCAGGGAGCACTGCTGGGAAGGTCTAATTTTGATTGCAAGTGGTTTGAATAAAATCCATGGTGGAAAAGAAGGGTTTGGGCCTCGTTGCAGAGAGCTTTTTGCCACGATTTAAACTTAGGCCTAGTAGTATTACATATTTTTGGGAGGCTGCTTGGGGGTGTTCTAGATTTTTGGGGGTTGGTTGAGGGATTCCGGGAGCACTGCTGGGAAGGTCTTATTTTTATTGCAAGTGGTTTGAAGATAATCCATGGTGGAAAAGGGGGGGTTTGAGCCTAGTTGCAGAGAGCGTTTTAGCGCGATTTAAACTTAGGCATAGTAGTATTGCATGTTTTTGGGGAACTGCTTGGGGGAGTTCTAGATTTTCTTGGGGTGGGTTGAGGGGTCTGGGAGCACTGCTGGGAAGGTCTATTTTTGATAGCAAGTAGTTTGAAGAAAATCCATCGTGGAAAAGGGGGGTTTGGGCCTAGTTGCAGAGAGCGTTTTGGCACGATTTAAACTTAGGCCTAGTAGTATTGCATGTTTTTGGGGCCTGTTTGGGGGTGTTCTAGATTTTTTGGGGAGGGTTGAGGGGTCCAGGAGCACTGCTGGGAAGGTCTAATTTTGATTGCAAGTGGTTTGAAGAAAATCCATGGTGGAAAAGGGCGGTTTGGGCCTAGTTGCAGAGAGCGTTTTGGCACAATTTAAACTTAGGCCTAGTAGTATTACATGTTTTTGGGGGGCTGCTTGGGGGTGTTCTAGCTTTTTGGGGGTTGGTTGAGGGATTCACTGAGCACTGCTGGGAAGGTCTAATTCTTATTGCAAGTGGTTTGAAGATAATCCATGGTGGAAAAGGGGGGTTTGGGCCTAGTTGCAGAGAGCGCTTAGGCACAATTTAAACTTAGGCCTAGTAGTATTACATGTTTTTAGGGGGTTGTTTGGGGGTGTTCTAGATTTTTGGGGGTGGGTTGAGGGGTCCAGGAGCACTGCTGGGAAGGTCTAGTTTTGATTGCAAGTGGTTTGAAAAAATCCATGGTGGAAAAGGGGGGTTTGGGCCTAGTTGCAGAGAGCGTTTTGTCACGATTTAAACTAAGGCCTAGTAGTATTGCATGTTTTTGGGGAGCTGCGTTGGGGGTGTTCTAGATTTTTGGGGGTGGGTTGAGGGTTCTGGGAGCTCTGCTGGGAAGGTCTAAATTTGATTGCAAGTGGTTTGAAGAAAATCCATGGTGGAAAAGGGGGGTTTGGGCCTAGTTGCTGAGAGCGTTTTGGCACGATTTAAACTTAGGCCTAGTAGTATTGCATGTTTTTGGGGGGCTGTTTGGGGGTGTGCTAGATTTTTGGGGGTGGGTTGAGGGGTCCGGAAGCACTGCTGGGAAGGTGTAATTTTGATTGCAAGTGGTTTAAAGAAAATCCAATGGTGGAAAAGGCGGGTTTGGGGCTAGTTGCAGAGAGCGCTTTGGCACGATTTAAACTTAGGCCTAGTGGTATTGCATGTTTTTGGGGGCTGCTTGAGGGTGTTCTAGATATTAGGGGGTGAACTGATGGGTCTGGGAGCACTGCCTGGAAGGTCCAATTTTGATTGCAAGGGGTTTGAAAAAATCATTGGTGGAAAAGGGGGTGTGGACCTTGTTGCAGAGAGCGTTTTGGCACGATTTAAACTTAGGCCTAGAAGTATTGTATGTTTTTGGGGAGCTGCTTGGGGGAGTTCTAGATTTTTGGGGATGGGTTGAGGGGTCTGGGAGCACTGCTGGGAAGGTCTAATTTTGATTGCAAGTGGTTTGAAGAAAATCCAATGGTGGAAAAGGCGGGTTTGGGGCTAGTTGCAGAGAGCGCTTTGGCACGATTTAAACTTAGGCCTAGTAGTATTGCATGTTTTTGGGGGCTGCTTGAGGGTGTTCTAGATATTAGGGGGTGAACTGATGGGTCTGGGAGCACTGCCTGGAAGGTCCAATTTTGATTGCAAGAGGTTTGAAAAAATCATTGGTGGAAAAGGGGGTGTGGACCTTGTTGCAGAGAGCGTTTTGGCACGATTTAAACTTAGGCCTAGAAGTATTGTATGTTTTTGGGGAGCTGCTTGGGGGAGTTCTAGATTTTTGGGGATGGGTTGAGGGGTCTGGGAGCACTGCTGGGAAGGTCTAATTTTGATTGCAAGTGGTTTGAAGAAAATCCATTGTGGGAAAGGGGGGTTTGGCCCTAGTTGCAGAGAGCTTTTTGGCACGATTTAAACTTAGGCTTAGTAGTATTGCAAGTTTTTGGGGGGCTGTTTCGGGGTGTGCTAGATTTTTGGGGGTGGGTTGAGGGGTCCGGGAGCACTGCTGGGAAGGTGTAATTTTGATTGCGAGTGGTTTGAAGAAAATACAATGGTGGAAAAGGGGGGTTTGGGCCTAGTTGCAGAGAGCGTTTTGGCACGATTTAAACTTAGGCCTAGTAGTATTGCATGTTTTTTGGGTGCTGCTTGGGGTGTTCTAGATTTTTGGGGGTGGGTAGAGGGGTCTGGGAGCACTTCTGGGAAGGTCTAATTTTGATTGCAGGTGGTTTGAAAAAAATCCATGGTGGAAAAGTGGGGTTTGGGCCTAGTTGCAGAGAGCGTTTTTCCACGATTTAAACTTAGGCCTAGTAGTATTGCATGTTTTTGGGGAGCTGCTTGGGGGTGTTCTAGATTTTTGGGGGTGGGTTGAGGGGTCTGGGAGCACTGTCGGGAAAGTCTAATTTTGGTTGCATGTGGTTTGAAAAAATCATTGGTGGAAAAGGGGGTGTGGGCCTTGTTGCAGAGAGCGTTTAGGCACGATTTAAACTTAGGCCTAGTAGTATTGCATGTTTTTGGGGAGCTGCTTGGGGGTGTTCTAGATTTTTGGGGGTGGGTTGAGGGGTCTGGGAGCACTGCTGGGAAGGTCTAATATTGATTGCAAGTGGTTTGAAGAAAATCCATGGTGGAAAAGGGGGGTTTGGGCCTAGTTGCAGAGAGCGTTTTGGCACGATTTGAACTTAGGCCTAGTAGTATTGCATGTTTTTTGGGGGGCTGTTTGGGGGTGTGCTAGATTTTTGGGAGTGGGTTGAGGGGTCCGGAAGCACTGCTGGGAAGGTGTAATTTTGATTGCAAGTGGTTTGAAGAAAATCCAATGGTGGAAAAGGCGGATTTGGGGCTAGTTGCAGAGAGCGTTTTGGCACGATTTAAACTTAGGCCTAGCATTAGTGCATGTTTTTGGGGTGCTGCTTGGGGTGGTCTAGATTTTTGGGGGTGGGTTGAGGGGTCTGGGAGCACTGCTGGGAAGGTCTAATTTTGATAGCAAGTGGTTTGAAAAAAGTCCATGGTGGAAAAGGAGGGTTTGGGCCTAGTTGCAGAGAGCGTTTTCCCACGATTTAAACTCAGGCCTAGTAGTATTACATGTTTTTGGGGGCTCTTTGGGGGTGTTCAAGATTTTTGGGGGTGGGTTGAGGGGTCTGGGAGCACTGCTTTGAAGGTCTAATTTTTATTGCAAGTGGTTTGAAGAAAATCCATGGTGGAAAAGGGGGGTTTGGGCCTAGTTGCAGAGAGCGCTTAGGCACGATTTAAACTTAGGCCTAGTAGTATTGCATGTTTTTGGGGGGCTGCTTGGGGGTGTTCTGAATTTTTGGGGGTGGGTTGAGCGGTCTGGGAGCACTGCCGGTAAAGTCTAATTTTGGTTGCAAGTGGTTTGAAAAAATCATTGGTGGAAAAGGGGGTGTGGGCCTTGTTTCAGAGAGAGTTTAGGCACGATTTAAACTTAGGCCTAGTAGTATTGCATGTTTTTGGGGAGCTGCTTGGGGGTGTTCTAGATTTTTGGGGGTGGGTTTTGGGGTCTGGGAGCACTGCTGGGAAGGTCTAATATTGATTGCAAGTGGTTTGAAGAAAATCCATGGTGGAAAGGGGGTGTTTGGGCCTAGTTGCAGAGAGCATCTTGGCACGATTCAAACTTAGGCCTAGTAGTATTGCATGTTTTTGGGGGGCTGTTTGGGGGTGTTCTAGATTTTTGGGGGTGAGTTGAGGGGTCCGGGAGTACTGCTGGGAAGGTATTATTTTGATTGCAAGTGGTTTGCAGAAAATCCATTGTGGAAAAGGGCGGTTTGGGCCTAGTTCTGAGAGCTTTTTGGCATGATTTAAACTTAGGCCTAGTAGCATTACATGTTTTTGGGGGGCTGCTTGGGGGTGTTCTAGATTTTTGGAGGTGGGTTGAGGGGTCTGGGAGCTCTGCTGGGAAGGTCTAATTTTGATTACAAGTGGTTTGAAGAAAATCCATGGTGCAAAAGGGGGGTTTGGGCCTAGTTGCAGAGAGCGTTCTCGCACGATTTAAACTTAGGCCTAGTAGTATTGCATGTTTTTGGGGGGCTGCTTGGGGGTGTTCTAGATTTTTGCTGGTGGGTTGAGGGGTCTGGGAGCACGTCTGGGAAAGTCTAATTTTGATTGCAAGTGGTTTGAAGAAAATCCATGGTGGAAAAGGGGGGTTTGGGCCTAGATGCAGAGAGCATTTTGGTACGATTTAAACTTAGGCCTAGTAGTATTGCATGTTTTTGGGGGGCTGCTGGGGTGTTCTATATTTTTGGGGGTGGGTTGAGGGGTCTGGAAGCACTGCTGGGAATAACTTATTTTGATTGCAAGTGGTTTGAAGAAAATCCATGGTGGAAAAGTTATGTTTTTTAGCAGTATTGCATGTTTTTGGGGGGCTGCTTGGGGGTGTTCTAGAATTTTGGGGGTGGGTTGAGGGGACTGGGAGCACTGCTGGGAAGGTTTAATTTTGATTGCAAGTGGTTTGAAATAAATTCCATGGTGGAAAAGTGGGGTTTGGGCCTAGTTGCAGAGAGCGTTTTGGCACGTTTTAAACTAAGGCCTAGTAGTATTGCATGTTTTTGTGGGGCTGTTTGGGGGTGCTCGAGATTTTTGGGGGTGGGTTGAGGGGCCTGGGAGCACTGCTGGGATGGTCTAATTTTGATTGCAATTTGTTTGAAGAAAATCCATGGTGGAAAAGGGGGGTTTGGGCCTAGTTGTAGAGAGCGTTTTGGCACGATTTAAACTTAGGCCTAGTAGTATTGCATGTTTTTGGGGGGCTGCTTGGGGGTGTTCCAGATTTTCGGGGGTGGGTTGAGGGGTCTGGGAGCACTTCTGGGAAGGTCTAATTTTGATTGCAAGTGGTTTGAAGAAAATCCATTGTGGAAAAGGGGGGTTTGGGTCTAGTTGCAGAGAGCCTTTTGCCACGATTTAAACTTAGGCCTAGTAGTATTGCATGTTTTTGGGGGGCTGCTTGGGGTGTTCTAGATTTTTGGGGGTGGGTTGAGGGGTCTGGGAGCACTGCTTTGAAGGTCTAATTTTTATTGCAGGTGGTTCGAAGAAAATCCATGGTGGAAAAGGAGGGTTTGGGCCTAGTTGCAGAGAGCGTTTTGGCACGATTTAAACTTAGGCCTAGTAGTATTGCATGTTTTTGGGGGCTGCTTGAGGGTGTTCTAGATATTTGGGGGTAGACTGATGGGTCTGGGAGCACTGCCTGGAAGGTCCAATTTTGATTGCAAGGGGTTTGAAAAAATCATTGATGGAAAAGGGGGTGTGGACCTTGTTGCAGAGAGCGTTTTGGCACGATTTAAACTTAGGCCTAGAAGTATTGTATGTTTTTGGGGAGCTGCTTGGGGGAGTTCTAGATTTTTGGGGATGGGTTGAGGGGTCTGGGAGCACTGCTGGGAAGGTCTAATTTTGATTGCAAGTGGTTTGAAGAAAATCCATTGTGGGAAAGGGGGTTTTGGGCCTAGTTGCAGAGAGCGTTTTGGCACGATTTAAACTTAGGCCTAGTAGTATTGCATGTTTTTGGGGGGCTGTTTGGGGGTGTGCTAGATTTTTGGGGGTGGGTTGGGGGGTCCGGGAGCACTGCTGGGAAGGTGTAATTTTGATTGCGAGTGGTTTGAAGAAAATCCAATGGTGGAAAAGGGGGGGTTGGGCCTAGTTGCAGAGAGCGTTTTGTCACGATTTAAACTTAGGCCTAGTAGTATTGCATTGTTTTTGGGGTGCTGCTTGGGGTGTTCTAGATTTTTGAGGGTGGGTAGAGGGGTCAGGGAGCACTGCTGGGAAGGTCTAATTTTGATTGCAAGTGGTTTGAATAAAATCCATGGTGGAAAAGAGGGGTTTGGGCCTCGTTGCAGAGAGCTTTTTGCCACGATTTAAACTTAGGCCTAGTAGTATTACATATTTTTGGGAGGCTGCTTGGGGGTGTTCTAGATTTTTGGGGGTTGGTTGAGGGATTCCGGGAGCACTGCTGGGAAGGTCTTATTTTTATTGCAAGTGGTTTGAAGATAATCCATCGTGGAAAAGGGGGGGTTTGAGCCTAGTTGCAGAGAGCGTTTTAGCGCGATTTAAACTTAGGCATAGTAGTATTGCATGTTTTTGGGGAGCTGCTTGGGGGAGTTATAGATTTTTGGGGGTGGGTTGAGGGGTCTGGGAGCACTGCTGGGAAGGTCTATTTTTGATAGCAAGTAGTTTGAAGAAAATCCATCGTGGAAAAGGGGGGTTTGGGCCTAGTTGCAGAGAGCGTTTTGGCACGATTTAAACTTAGGCCTAGTAGTATTGCATGTTTTTGGGGCCTGTTTGGGGGTGTTCTAGATTTTTTGGGGAGGGTTGAGGGGTCCAGGAGCACTGCTGGGAAGGTCTAATTTTGATTGCAAGTGGTTTGAAGAAAATCCATGGTGGAAAAGGGCGGTTTGGGCCTAGTTGCAGAGAGCGTTTTGGCACAATTTAAACTTAGGCCTAGTAGTATTACATGTTTTTGGGGGGCTGCTTGGGGGTGTTCTAGCTTTTTGGGGGTTGGTTGAGGGATTCACTGAGCACTGCTGGGAAGGTCTAATTCTTATTGCAAGTGGTTTGAAGATAATCCATGGTGGAAAAGGGGGGTTTGGGCCTAGTTACAGAGAGCGCTTAGGCACAATTTAAACTTAGGCCTAGTAGTATTACATGTTTTTGGGGGGTTGTTTGGGGGTGTTCTAGATTTTTGGGGGTGGGTTGAGGGGTCCAGGAGCACTGCTGGGAAGGTCTAGTTTTGATTGCAAGTGGTTTGAAAAAATCCATGGTGGAAAAGGGGGGTTTGGGCCTAGTTGCAGAGAGCGTTTTGTCACGATTTAAACTAAGGCCTAGTAGTATTGCATGTTTTTGGGGAGCTGCGTTGGGGGTGTTCTAGATTTTTGGGGGTGGGTTGAGGGTTCTGGGAGCTCTGCTGGGAAGGTCTAAATTTGATTGCAAGTGGTTTGAAGAAAATCCATGGTGGAAAAGGGGGGTTTGGGCCTAGTTGCTGAGAGCGTTTTGGCACGATTTAAACTTAGGCCTAGTAGTATTGCATGTTTTTGGGGGGCTGTTTGGGGGTGTGCTAGATTTTTGGGGGTGGGTTGAGGGGTCCGGAAGCACTGCTGGGAAGGTGTAATTTTGATTGCAAGTGGTTTGAAGAAAATCCAATGGTGGAAAAGGCGGGTTTGGGGCTAGTTGCAGAGAGCGCTTTGGCACGATTTAAACTTAGGCCTAGTAGTATTGCATGTTTTTGGGGGCTGCTTGAGGGTGTTCTAGATATTAGGGGGTGAACTGATGGGTCTGGGAGCACTGCCTGGAAGGTCCAATTTTGATTGCAAGGGGTTTGAAAAAATCATTGGTGGAAAAGGGGGTGTGGACCTTGTTGCAGAGAGCGTTTTGGCACGATTTAAACTTAGGCCTAGAAGTATTGTATGTTTTTGGGGAGCTGCTTGGGGGAGTTCTAGATTTTTGGGGATGGGTTAAGGGGTCTGGGAGCACTGCTGGGAAGGTCTAATTTTGATTGCAAGTGGTTTGGAGAAAATCCAATGGTGGAAAAGGCGGGTTTGGGGCTAGTTGCAGAGAGCGCTTTGGCACGATTTAAACTTGGGCCTAGTAGTATTGCATGTTTTTGGGGGCTGCTTGAGGGTGTTCTAGATATTAGGGGGTGAACTGATGGGTCTGGGAGCACTGCCTGGAAGGTCCAATTTTGATTGCAAGGGGTTTGAAAAAATCATTGGTGGAAAAGGGGGTGTGGACCTTGTTGCAGAGAGCGTTTTGGCACGATTTAAACTTAGGCCTAGAAGTATTGTATGTTTTTGGGGAGCTGCTTGGGGGAGTTCTAGATTTTTGGGGATGGGTTGAGGGGTCTGGGAGCACTGCTGGGAAGGTCTAATTTTGATTGCAAGTGGTTTGAAGAAAATCCATTGTGGGAAAGGGGGGTTTGGCCCTAGTTGCAGAGAGCTTTTTGGCACGATTTAAACTTAGGCTTAGTAGTATTGCAAGTTTTTGGGGGGCTGTTTCGGGGTGTGCGAGATTTTTGGGGGTGGGTTGAGGGGTCCGGGAGCACTGCTGGGAAGGTGTAATTTTGATTGCGAGTGGTTTGAAGAAAATACAATGGTGGAAAAGGGGGGTTTGGGCCTAGTTGCAGAGAGCGTTTTGGCACGATTTAAACTTAGGCCTAGTAGTATTGCATGTTTTTTGGGTGCTGCTTGGGGTGTTCTAGATTTTTGGGGGTGGGTAGAGGGGTCTGGGAGCACTTCTGGGAAGGTCTAATTTTGATTGCAGGTGGTTTGAAAAAAATCCATGGTGGAAAAGAGGGGGTTGGGCCTAGTTGCAGAGAGCGTTTTTCCACGATTTAAACTTAGGCCTAGTAGTATTGCATGTTTTTGGGGAGCTGCTTGGGGGTGTTCTAGATTTTTGGGGGTGGGTTGAGGGGTCTGGGAGCACTGCCGGGAAAGTCTAATTTTGGTTGCAAGTGGTTTGAAAAAATCATTGGTGGAAAAGGGGGTGTGGGCCTTGTTGCAGAGAGCGTTTAGGCACGATTTAAACTTAGGCCTAGTAGTATTGCATGTTTTGGGGGAGCTGCTTGGGGGTGTTCTAGATTTTTGGGGGTGGGTTGAGGGGTCTGGGAGCACTGCTGGGAAGGTCTAATATTGATTGCAAGTGGTTTGAAGAAAATCCATGGTGGAAAAGGGGGGTTTGGGCCTAGTTGCAGAGAGCGTTTTGGCACGATTTGAACTTAGGCCTAGTAGTATTGCATGTTTTTTGGGGGGCTGTTTGGGGGTGTGCTAGATTTTTGGGAGTGGGTTGAGGGGTCTGGAAGCACTGCTGGGAAGGTGTAATATTGATTGCAAGTGGTTTGAAGAAAATCCAATGGTGGAAAAGGCGGATTTGGGGCTAGTTGCAGAGAGCGTTTTGGCACGATTTAAACTTAGGCCTAGCATTAGTGCATGTTTTTGGGGTGCTGCTTGGGGTGGTCTAGATTTTTGGGGGTGGGTTTAGGGGTCTGGGAGCACTGCTGGGAAGGTCTAATTTTGATAGCAAGTGGTTTGAAAAAATCCATGGTGGAAAAGGAGGGTTTGGGCCTAGTTGCAGAGAGCGTTTTCCCACGATTTAAACTCAGGCCTAGTAGTATTACATGTTTTTGGGGGGCTGTTTGGGGGTGTTCAAGATTATTGGGGGTGGGTTGAGGGGTCTGGGAGCACTGCTTTGAAGGTCTAATTTTTATTGCAAGTGGTTTGAAGAAAATCCATGGTGGAAAAGGGGGGTTTGGGCCTAGTTGCAGAGAGCGCTTAGGCACGATTTAAACTTAGGCCTAGTAGTATTGCATGTTTTTGGGGGGCTGCTTGGGGGTGTTCTGAATTTTTGGGGGTGGGTTGAGCGGTCTGGGAGCACTGCCGGGAAAGTCTAATTTTGGTTGCAAGTGGTTTGAAAAAATCATTGGTGGAAAAGGGGGTGTGGGCCTTGTTTCAGAGAGAGTTTAGGCACGATTTAAACTTAGGCCTAGTAGTATTGCATGTTTTTGGGGAGCTGCTTGGGGGTGTTCTAGATTTTTGGGGGTGGGTTTTGGGGTCTGGGAGCACTGCTGGGAAGGTCTAATATTGATTGCAAGTGGTTTGAAGAAAATCCATGGTGGAAAGGGGGTGTTTGGGCCTAGTTGCAGAGAGCATCTTGGCACGATTCAAACTTAGGCCTAGTAGTATTGCATGTTTTTGGGGGGCTGTTTGGGGGTGTTCTAGATTTTTGGGGGTGAGTTGAGGGGTCCGGGAGTACTGCTGGGAAGGTATTATTTTGATTGCAAGTGGTTTGCAGAAAATCCATCGTGGAAAAGGGCGGTTTGGGCCTAGTTCTGAGAGCTTTTTGGCACGATTTAAACTTAGGCCTAGTAGCATTACATGTTTTTGGGGGGCTGCTTGGGGGTGTTCTAGATTTTTGGAGGTGGGTTGAGGGGTCTGGGAGCTCTGCTGGGAAGGTCTAATTTTGATTACAAGTGGTTTGAAGAAAATCCATGGTGCAAAAGGGGGGTTTGGGCCTAGTTGCAGAGAGCTTTCTCGCACGATTTAAACTTAGGCCTAGTAGTATTGCATGTTTTTGGGGGGCTGCTTGGGGGTGTTCTAGATTTTTGCTGGTGGGTTGAGGGGTCTGGGAGCACGTCTGGGAAAGTCTAATTTTGATTGCAAGTGGTTTGAAGAAAATCCATGGTGGAAAAGGGGGGTTTGGGCCTAGATGCAGAGAGCATTTTGGTACGATTTAAACTTAGGCCTAGTAGTATTGCATGTTTTTGGGGGGCTGCTGGGGTGTTCTAGATTTTTGGGGGTGGGTTGAGGGGTCTGGAAGCACTGCTGGGAATAACTTATTTTGATTGCAAGTGGTTTTAAGAAAATCCATGGTGGAAAAGTTATGTTTTTTAGCAGTATTGCATGTTTTTGGGGGGCTGCTTGGGGGTGTTCTAGAATTTTGGGGGTGGGTTGAGGGGACTGGGAGCACTGCTGGGAAGGTTTAATTTTGATTGCAAGTGGTTTGAAATAAATTCCATGGTGGAAAAGTGGGGTTTGGGCCTAGTTGCAGAGAGCGTTTTGGCACGTTTTAAACTAAGGCCTAGTAGTATTGCATGTTTTTGTGGGGCTGTTTGGGGGTGCTCGAGATTTTTGGGGGTGGGTTGAGGGGCCTGGGAGCACTGCTGGGATGGTCTAATTTTGATTGCAATTTGTTTGAAGAAAATCCATGGTGGAAAAGGGGGGTTTGGGCCTAGTTGTAGAGAGCGTTTTGGCACGATTTAAACTTAGGCCTAGTAGTATTGCATGTTTTTGGGGGGCTGCTTGGGGGTGTTCCAGATTTTCGGGGGTGGGTTGAGGGGTCTGGGAGCACTTCTGGGAAGGTCTAATTTTGATTGCAAGTGGTTTGAAGAAAATCCATTGTGGAAAAGGGGGGTTTGGGCCTAGTTGCAGAGAGCCTTTTGCCACGATTTAAACTTAGGCCTAGTAGTATTGCATGTTTTTGGGGGGCTGCTTGGGGTGTTCTAGATTTTTGGGGGTGGGTTGAGGGGTCTGGGAGCACTGCTTTGAAGGTCTAATTTTTATTGCAGGTGGTTCGAAGAAAATCCATGGTGGAAAAGGAGGGTTTGGGCCTAGTTGCAGAGAGCGTTTTGGCACGATTTAAACTTAGGCCTAGTAGTATTGCATGTTTTTGGGGGCTGCTTGAGGGTGTTCTAGATATTTGGGGGTGGACTGATGGGTCTGGGAGCACTGCCTGGAAGGTCCAATTTTGATTGCAAGGGGTTTGAAAAAATCATTGGTGGAAAAGGGGGTGTGGACCTTGTTGCAGAGAGCGTTTTGGCACGATTTAAACTTAGGCCTAGAAGTATTGTATGTTTTTGGGGAGCTGCTTGGGGGAGTTCTAGATTTTTGGGGATGGGTTGAGGGGTCTGGGAGCACTGCTGGGAAGGTCTAATTTTGATTGCAAGTGGTTTGAAGAAAATCCATTGTGGGAAAGGGGGTTTTAGGCCTAGTTGCAGAGAGCGTTTTGGCACGATTTAAACTTAGGCCTAGTAGTATTGCATGTTTTTGGGGGGCTGTTTGGGGGTGTGCTAGATTTTTGGGGGTGGGTTGAGGGGTCCGGGAGCACTGCTGGGAAGGTGTAATTTTGATTGCGAGTGGTTTGAAGAAAATCCAATGGTGGAAAAGGGGGGGTTGGGCCTAGTTGCAGAGAGCGTTTTGTCACGATTTAAACTTAGGCCTAGTAGTATTGCATTGTTTTTGGGGTGCTGCTTGGGGTGTTCTAGATTTTTGAGGGTGGGTAGAGGGGTCAGGGAGCACTGCTGGGAAGGTCTAATTTTGATTGCAAGTGGTTTGAATAAAATCCATGGTGGAAAAGAGGGGTTTGGGCCTCGTTGCAGAGAGCTTTTTGCCACGATTTAAACTTAGGCCTAGTAGTATTACATATTTTTGGGAGGCTGCTTGGGGGTGTTCTAGATTTTTGGGGGTTGGTTGAGGGATTCCGGGAGCACTGCTGGGAAGGTCTTATTTTTATTGCAAGTGGTTTGAAGATAATCCATGGTGGAAAAGGGGGGGTTTGAGCCTAGTTGCAGAGAGCGTTTTAGCGCGATTTAAACTTAGGCATAGTAGTATTGCATGTTTTTGGGGAGCTGCTTGGGGGAGTTCTAGATTTTTGGGGGTGGGTTGAGGGGTCTGGGAGCACTGCTGGGAAGGTCTATTTTTGATAGCAAGTAGTTTGAAGAAAATCCATCGTGGAAAAGGGGGGTTTGGGCCTAGTTGCAGAGAGCGTTTTGGCACGATTTAAACTTAGGCCTAGTAGTATTGCATGTTTTTGGGGCCTGTTTGGGGGTGTTCTAGATTTTTTGGGGAGGGTTGAGGGGTCCAGGAGCACTGCTGGGAAGGTCTAATTTTGATTGCAAGTGGTTTGAAGAAAATCCATGGTAGAAAAGGGCGGTTTGGGCCTAGTTGCAGAGAGCGTTTTGGCACAATTTAAACTTAGGCCTAGTAGTATTACATGTTTTTGGGGGGCTGCTTGGGGGTGTTCTAGCTTTTTGGGGGTTGGTTGAGGGATTCACTGAGCACTGCTGGGAAGGTCTAATTCTTATTGCAAGTGGTTTGAAGATAATCCATGGTGGAAAAGGGGGGTTTGGGCCTAGTTGCAGAGAGCGCTTAGGCACAATTTAAACTTAGGCCTAGTAGTATTACATGTTTTTGGGGGGTTGTTTGGGGGTGTTCTAGATTTTTGGGGGTGGGTTGAGGTGTCCAGGAGCACTGCTGGGAAGGTCTAGTTTTGATTGCAAGTGGTTTGAAAAAATCCATGGTGGAAAAGGGGGGTTTGGGCCTAGTTGCAGAGAGCGTTTTGTCACGATTTAAACTAAGGCCTAGTAGTATTGCATGTTTTTGGGGAGCTGCGTTGGGGGTGTTCTAGATTTTTGGGGGTGGGTTGAGGGTTCTGGGAGCTCTGCTGGGAAGGTCTAAATTTGATTGCAAGTGGTTTGAAGAAAATCCATGGTGGAAAAGGGGGGTTTGGGCCTAGTTGCTGAGAGCGTTTTGGCACGATTTAAACTTAGGCCTAGTAGTATTGCATGTTTTTGGGGGGCTGTTTGGGGGTGTGCTAGATTTTTGGGGGTGGGTTGAGGGGTCCGGAAGCACTGCTGGGAAGGTGTAATTTTGATTGCAAGTGGTTTGAAGAAAATCCAATGGTGGAAAAGGCGGGTTTGGGGCTAGTTGCAGAGAGCGCTTTGGCACGATTTAAACTTAGGCCTAGTAGTATTGCATGTTTTTGGGGGCTGCTTGAGGGTGTTCTAGATATTAGGGGGTGAACTGATGGGTCTGGGAGCACTGCCTGGAAGGTCCAATTTTGATTGCAAGGGGTTTGAAAAAATCATTGGTGGAAAAGGGGGTGTGGACCTTGTTGCAGAGAGCGTTTTGGCACGATTTAAACTTAGGCCTAGAAGTATTGTATGTTTTTGGGGAGCTGCTTGGGGGAGTTCTAGATTTTTGGGGATGGGTTGAGGGGTCTGGGAGCACTGCTGGGAAGGTCTAATTTTGATTGCAAGTGGTTTGAAGAAAATCCAATGGTGGAAAAGGCGGGTTTGGGGCTAGTTGCAGAGAGCGCTTTGGCACGATTTAAACTTAGGCCTAGTAGTATTGCATGTTTTTGGGGGCTGCTTGAGGGTGTTCTAGATATTAGGGGGTGAACTGATGGGTCTGGGAGCACTGCCTGGAAGGTCCAATTTTGATTGCAAGGGGTTTGAAAAAATCATTGGTGGAAAAGGGGGTGTGGACCTTGTTGCAGAGAGCGTTTTGGCACGATTTAAACTTAGGCCTAGAAGTATTGTATGTTTTTGGGGAGCTGCTTGGGGGAGTTCTAGATTTTTGGGGATGGGTTGAGGGGTCTGGGAGCACTGCTGGGAAGGTCTAATTTTGATTGCAAGTGGTTTGAAGAAAATCCATTGTGGGAAAGGGGGGTTTGGCCCTAGTTGCAGAGAGCTTTTTGGCACGATTTAAACTTAGGCTTAGTAGTATTGCAAGTTTTTGGGGGGCTGTTTCGGGGTGTGCTAGATTTTTGGGGGTGGGTTGAGGGGTCCGGGAGCACTGCTGGGAAGGTGTAATTTTGATTGCGAGTGGTTTGAAGAAAATACAATGGTAGAAAAGGGGGGTTTGGGCCTAGTTGCAGAGAGCGTT
Source organism: Lissotriton vulgaris (assembly GCF_964263255.1). NCBI lineage: Eukaryota > Metazoa > Chordata > Amphibia > Caudata > Salamandridae > Lissotriton > Lissotriton vulgaris. The sequence continues at coordinate 1,258,815,740 of NC_141687.1, read as the reverse complement.
TTGGCACGATTTAAACTTAGGCCTAGTAGTATTGCATGTTTTTTGGGTGCTGCTTGGGGTGTTCTAGATTTTTGGGGGTGGGTAGAGGGGTCTGGGAGCACTTCTGGGAAGGTCTAATTTTGATTGCAGGTGGTTTGAAAAAAATCCATGGTGGAAAAGAGGGGTTTGGGCCTCGTTGCAGAGAGCTTTTTGCCACGATTTAAACTTAGGCCTAGTAGTATTACATATTTTTGGGAGGCTTCTTGGGGGTGTTCTAGATTTTTGGGGGTTGGTTGAGGGATTCCGGGAGCACTGCTGGGAAGGTCTTATTTTTATTGCAAGTGGTTTGAAGATAATCCATGGTGGAAAAGGGGGGGTTTGAGCCTAGTTGCAGAGAGCGTTATGGCGCGATTTAAACTTAGGTCTAAAAGTATTGCATGTTTTTGGGGGCTGCTTGGGGGTGTTCTAGATAGTTGGGGGTGGACTGAGGGGTCTGGGAGCACTGCCAGGAAGGTCTAATTTTGATTGCAAGTGGTTTGAAAAAATCATTGGTGGAAAAGGGGGTGTGGGCCTTGTTACAGAGAGCGTTTTGGCACGATTTAAACTTAGGCCTAGTAGTATTGCATGTTTTTGGGGAGCTGCTTGGGGGAGTTCTAGATTTTTGGGGGTGGGTTGAGGGGTCTGGGAGCACTGCTGGGAAGGTCTAATTTTGATTGCAAGTGGTTTGAAGAAATTCCATGGTGGAAAAGGGGGGTTTGGGCCTAGTTGCAGAGAGCATTTTGGCACGATTTAAACTTAGGCCTAGTAGTATTGCCTGTTTTTGGGGAGCTCCTTGGGGGTGTTCTAGATTTTTGGGGGTGGGTTGAGGGGTCTGGAAGCACTGCTGGGAAGGTCTAATTTTGATTGCAAGTGGTTTGAAGAAATTCCATGGTGGAAAAGGGGGGTTTGGGCCTAGTTGCAGAGAGCGCTTAGGCACGATTTCAACTTAGGCCTAGTAGTATTGCATGTTTTTTGGGGGCTGCTTGGGGTGTTCTAGATTTTTGGGGGTGGGTTGAGGGGTCTAGGAGCACTGCTGGGAAGGTCTAATTTTGATTGCAAGTGGTTTGAAAAAATCCATGGTGGAAAAGGGGGGTTTGGGCCTAGTTGCAGAGACCGTTTTGTCACGATTTAAACTGAGGCCTAGTAGTATTGCATGTTTTTGCGGAGATGCTTGGGGGTGTTCTAGATTTTTGGGGGTGGGTTGAGGGTTCTGGGAGCTCTGCTGAGAAGGTCTAAATTTGATTGCAAGTGGTTTGAAGAAAATCCATGGTGAAAAAGGGGGGTTTGGGCCTAGTTGCAGAGAACGTTTTGGCACGATTTAAATTTAGGCCTAGTAGTATTGCATGTTTTTGGGGGGCTGTTTGGGGGTGTGCTAGATTTTTGGGGGTGGGTTGAGGGGTCCGGAAGCACTGCTGGGAGGGTGTAATTTTGATTGCAAGTGGTTTGAAGAAAATCCATTGTGGAAAAGGGGGGTTTGGGCCTAGTTGCAGAGAGCGTTTTGGCACGATTTAAACTTAGGCCTAGCATTAGTGCATGTTTTTGGGGTGCTGCTTGGGGTAGTCTAGATTTTTGGGGGTGGATTGAGGGGTCTGGGAGCACTGCTGGGAAGGTCTAATTTTGATTGCAAGTGGTTTGAAAAAATCCATGGTGGAAAAGGGGGGTTTGGGCCTAGTTGCAGAGAGCGTTTTTCCACGATTTAAACTTAGGCCTAGTAGTATTGCATGTTTTTGGGGGGCTGTTTGGGGGTGTTCTAGATTTTTGGGGGTGGGTTGAGGGGTCCGGAAGCACTGCTGGGAAGGTGTAATTTTGATTGCAAGTGGTTTGAAGAAAAGCCAATGGTGGAAAAGGCGGGTTTGGGGCTAGTTGCAGAGAGCGTTTTGGCACGATTTAAACTTAGGCCTAGCATTAGTGCATGTTTTTGGGGTGCTGCTTGGGGTGGTCTAGATTTTTGGGGGTGGGTTGAGGGGTCTGGGAGCACTGCTGGGAAGGTCTAATTTTGATTGCAAGTGGTTTGAAAAAATCCATGATGGAAAAGGAGGGTTTGGGCCTAGTTGCAGAGAGCGTTTTTCCACGATTTAAACTTAGGCCTAGTAGTAATACATGTTTTTGGGGGGCTGTTTGGGGGTGTTCAAGATTTTTGGGGCAAGGTTGAGGGGTCTGGGAGCACTGCTTTGAAGGTCTAATTGTTATTGCAAGTAGTTTGAAGAAAATCCATGATGGATAAGGGGGGTTTGGGCCTAGTTGCAGAGAGCGTTTTGGCACGATTTAAACTTAGGCCTAGCATTAGTGCATGTTTTTGGGGGGCTGCTTGGGGTGGTCTAGATTTTTGGGGGTGGGTTGAGGGGTCTGGGAGCACTGCCGGGAAAGTCTAATTTTGGTTGCAAGTGGTTTGAAAACATCATTGGTGGAAAAGGGGGTGTGGGCCTTGTTGCAGAGAGCGTTTAGGCACGATTTAAACTTAGGCCTAATAGTATTACATGTTTTTGGGGGGTTGCTTGGGGGTGTTCTAGTTTTTTGGGGGTTGGTTGAGGGATTCACGGAGCACTGCTGGGAAGGTGCAATTTTCATTGCAAGTGGTTTGAAGATAATCCATGGTGGAAAAGGGGGGTTTGGGCCTAGTTGCAGAGAGCGCTTAGGCACGATTTAAACTTAGGCCTAGTAGTATTGCATGTTTTTTGGGGGCTGCTTGGGGTGTTCTAGATTTTTGGGGGTGGGTTGAGGGGTCTAGGAGCACTGCTGGGAAGGTCTAATTTTGATTGCAAGTGGTTTGAAAAAATCCATGGTGGAAAAGGGGGGTTTGGGCCTAGTTGCAGAGACCGTTTTGTCACGATTTAAACTGAGGCCTAGTAGTATTGCGTGTTTTTGCGGAGATGCTTGGGGGTGTTCTAGATTTTTGGGGGTGGGTTGAGGGTTCTTGGAGCTCTGCTGAGAAGGTCTAAATTTGATTGCAAGTGGTTTGAAGAAAATCCATGGTGAAAAAGGGGGGTTTGGGCCTAGTTGCAGAGAGCGTTTTGGCACGATTTAAACTTAGGCCTAGTAGTATTGCATGTTTTTGGGGGGCTGTTTGGGGGTGTGCTAGATTTTTGGGAGTGGGTTGAGGGGTCCGGAAGCACTGCTGGGAAGGTGTAATTTTGATTGCAAGTGGTTTGAAGAAAATCCAATGGTGGAAAAGGCGGGTTTGGGGCTAGTTGCAGAGAGCGTTTTGGCACGATTTAAACTTAGGCCTAGCATTAGTGCATGTTTTTGGGGGGCTGCTTGGGGTGGTCTAGATTTTTGGGGGTGGGTTGAGGGGTCTGGGAGCACTGCCGGGAAAGTCTAATTTTGGTTGCAAGTGGTTTGAAAAAATCATTGGTGGAAAAGGGGGTGTGGGCCTTGTTGCAGAGAGCGTTTAGGCACGATTTAAACTTAGGCCTAATAGTATTACATGTTTTTGGGGGGTTGCTTGGGGGTGTTCTAGTTTTTTGGGGGTTGGTTGAGGGATTCACGGAGCACTGCTGGGAAGGTGTAATTTTCATTGCAAGTGGTTTGAAGATAATCCATGGTGGAAAAGGGGGGTTTGGGCCTAGTTGCAGAGAGCGTTTTGGCACGATTTAAACTTAGGCCTAGTAGTATTGCCTGTTTTTGGGGAGCTCCTTGGGGGTGTTCTAGATTTTTGGGGGTGGGTTGAGGGGTCTGGAAGCACTGCTGGGAAGGTCTAATTTTGATTGCAAGTGGTTTGAAGAAAATCCATGGTGGAAAAGGAGGGTTTGGGCCTAGTTGCAGAGAGCGCTTAGGCACGATTTAAACTTAGGCCTAGTAGTATTGCATGTTTTTTGGGGGCTGCTTGGGGTGTTCTAGATTTTTGGGGGTGGGTTGAGGGGTCTAGGAGCACTGCTGGGAAGGTCTAATTTTGATTGCAAGTGGTTTGAAAAAATCCATGGTGGAAAAGGGGGGTTTGGGCCTAGTTGCAGAGACCGTTTTGTCACGATTTAAACTGAGGCCTAGTAGTATTGCGCGTTTTTGCGGAGATGCTTGGGGGTGTTCTAGATTTTTGGGGGTGGGTTGAGGGTTCTGGGAGCTCTGCTGAGAAGGTCTAAATTTGATTGCAAGTGGTTTGAAGAAAATCCATGGTGAAAAAGGGGGGTTTGGGCCTAGTTGCAGAGAGCGTTTTGGCACGATTTAAACTTAGGCCTAGTAGTATTGCATGTTTTTGGGGGGCTGTTTGGGGGTGTGCTAGATTTTTGGGGGTGGGTTAAGGGGTCCGGAAGCACTGCTGGGAAGGTGTAATTTTGATTGCAAGTGGTTTGAAGAAAATCCAATGGTGGAAAAGGCGGGTTTGGGGCTAGTTGCAGAGAGGGTTTTGGCACGATTTAAACTTAGGCCTAGCATTAGTGCATGTTTTTGGGGTGCTGCTTGGGGTAGTCTAGATTTTTGGGGGTGGATTGAGGGGTCTGGGAGCACTGCTGGGAAGGTCTAATTTTGATTGCAAGTGGTTTGAAAAAATCCATGGTGGAAAAGGGGGGTTTGGGCCTAGTTGCAGAGAGCGTTTTCCACGATTTAAACTTAGGCCTAGTAGTATTGCATGTTTTTGGGGGGCTGTTTGGGGGTGTTCTAGATTTTTGGGGGTGGGTTGAGGGGTCCGGAAGCACTGCTGGGAAGGTGTAATTTTGATTGCAAGTGGTTTGAAGAAAAGCCAATGGTGGAAAAGGCGGGTTTGGGGCTAGTTGCAGAGAGCGTTTTGGCACGATTTAAACTTAGGCCTAGCATTAGTGCATGTTTTTGGGGTGCTGCTTGGGGTGGTCTAGATTTTTGGGGGTGGGTTGAGGGGTCTGGGAGCACTGCTGGGAAGGTCTAATTTTGATTGCAAGTGGTTTGAAAAAATCCATGATGGAAAAGGAGGGTTTGGGCCTAGTTGCAGAGAGCGTTTTTCCACGATTTAAACTTAGGCCTAGTAGTAATACATGTTTTTGGGGGGCTGTTTGGGGGTGTTCAAGATTTTTGGGGCAGGGTTGAGGGGTCTGGGAGCACTGCTTTGAAGGTCTAATTGTTATTGCAAGTGGTTTGAAGAAAATCCATGATGGAAAAGGGGGGTTTGGGCCTAGTTGCAGAGAGCGTTTTGGCACGATTTAAACTTAGGCCTAGCATTAGTGCATGTTTTTGGGGGGCTGCTTGGGGTGGTCTAGATTTTTGGGGGTGGGTTGAGGGGTCTGGGAGCACTGCCGGGAAAGTCTAATTTTGGTTGCAAGTGGTTTGAAAAAATCATTGGTGGAAAAGGGGGTGTGGGCCTTGTTGCAGAGAGCGTTTAGGCACGATTTAAACTTAGGCCTAGTAGTATTGCATGTTTTTGGGGGGCTGTTTGGGGGTGTTCTAGATTTTTGGGGGTGAGTTGAGGGGTCCGGGAGTACTGCTGGGAAGGTCTAATTTTGATTGCAAGTGGTTTGAAGAACATTCATGGTGGAAAAGGGCGGTTTGGGCCTAATTCTGAGAGCTTTTTGGCACTATTTAAACTTAGGCCTAGTAGCATTACATGTTTTTGGGGGGCTGCTTGGGGGTGTTCTAGATTTTTGGGGGTTGGTTTTGGGATTCCGGGAGCACTGCTGGGGAGGTCTAATTTTTATTGCAAGTGGTTTGAAGTTAATCCATTGTGGAAAAGGGGGGTTTGAGCCTAGTTGCAGAGAGCGTTTTGGCACGATTTTAACTTAGGCCTAGTAGTATTGCATGTTTTTGGGGGCTGCTTGGGGGTGTTCTTGATATTTGGGGGTGGACTGAGGGGCCTGGGAGCACTGCTGGGAAGGTCTAATTTTGATTGCAAGTGGTTTAAAAAACATAATTGGTGGAAAAGGGGGGTTTGGGCCTAGTTGCAGAGAGCGTTTTGGCACGATTTAAACTTAGTCCTAGTAGTATTGCATGTTTTTGGGGGGCTGTTTGGGGGTGTGCTAGATTTTTGGGGGTGGGTTGAAGGGTCCGGGAGCACTGCTGGGAAGGTGTAATTTTGATTGCAAGTGGTTTGAAGAAAATCCAATGGTGGAAAAGGCGGGTTTGGGCATAGTTGCATAGAGCGTTTTGGCACGATTTAAACTTAGGCCTAGCAGTACTGCATGTTTTTGGGGTGCTGCTTCGGGTGTTCTAGATTTTTGGGGGTGGGTTGAGGGGTCTGGGAGCACTGCTGGGAAGGTCTAATTTTGATTGCAAGTGGTTTGAAAAAATCCATGGTGGAAAAGGGGGGTTTGGGCCTAGTTGCAGAGAGCGTTTTTCCACGATTTAAACTTAGGCCTAGTAGTATTGCATGTTTTTGGGGAGCTGCTTGGGGGTGTTCTAGATTTTTGGGGGTGGGTTGAGGGGTCTGGGAGCACTGCCGGGAAAGTCTAATTTTGGTTGCATGTGGTTTGAAAAAATCATTGGTGGAAAAGGGGGTGTGGGCCTTGTTGCAGAGAGCGTTTAGGCACGATTTAAACTTAGGCCTAGTAGTATTGCATGTTTTTGGGGAGCTGCTTTGGGGTGTTCTAGATTTTTGGGGGTGGGTTGAGGGGTCTGGGAGCACTGCTGGGAAGGTCTAATATTGATTGCAAGTGGTTTGAAGAAAATCCATGGTGGAAAAGGGGGGTTTGGGCCTAGTTGCAGAGAGCGTTTTGGCACGATTTGAACTTAGGCCTAGTAGTATTGCATGTTTTTTGGGGAGCTGTTTGGGGGTGTGCTAGATTTTTGGGAGTGGGTTGAGGGGTCCGGAAGCACTGCTGGGAAGGTGTAATTTTGATTGCAAGTGGTTTGAAGAAAATCCAATGGTGGAAAAGGCGGATTTGGGGCTAGTTGCAGAGAGCGTTTTGGCACGATTTAAACTTAGTCCTAGCATTAGTGTATGTTTTTGGGGTGCTGCTTGGGGTGGTCTAGATTTTTGGGGGTGGGTTGAGGGGTCTGGGAGCACTGCTGGGAAGGTCTAATTTTGATAGCAAGTGGTTTGAAAAAATCCATGGTGGAAAAGGAGGGTTTGGGCCTAGTTGCAGAGAGCGTTTTCCCACGATTTAAACTCAGGCCTAGTAGTATTACATGTTTTTGGGGGGGCTGTTTGGGGGTGTTCAAGATTTTTGGGGGTGGGTTGAGGGGTCTGGGAGCACTGCTTTGAAGGTCTAATTTTTATTGCAAGTGGTTTGAAGAAAATCCATGGTGGAAAAGGGGGGTTTGGGCCTAGTTGCAGAGAGCGCTTAGGCACGATTTAAACTTAGGCCTAGTAGTATTGCATGTTTTTGGGGGGCTGCTTGGGGGTGTTCTAGATTTTTGGGGGTGGGTTGAGGGGTCTGGGAGCACTGCCGGGAAAGTCTAATTTTGGTTGCAAGTGGTTTGAAAAAATCATTGGTGGAAAAGGGGGTGTGGGCCTTGTTTCAGAGAGAGTTTAGGCACGATTTAAACTTAGGCCTAGTAGTATTGCATGTTTTTGGGGAGCTGTTTGGGGGTGTTCTAGATTTTTGGGGGTGAGTTGAGGGGTCCGGGAGTACTGCTGGGAAGGTATTATTTTGATTGCAAGTGGTTTGAAGAAAATCCATCATGGAAAAGGGCGGTTTGGGCCTAGTTCTGAGAGCTTTTTGGCACGATTTAAACTTAGGCCTAGTAGCATTACATGTTTTTGGGGGGCTGCTTGGGGGTGTTCTAGATTTTTGGGGGTTGGTTGTGGGATTCCGGGAGCACTGCTGGGAAGGTCTAATTTTTATTGCAAGTGGTTTGAAGTTAATCCATTGTGGAAAAGGGGGGTTTGAGCGTAGTTGCAGAGAGCGTTTTGGCGCGATTTTAACTTAGGCCTAGTAGTATTACATGTTTTTGGGGATCTGCTTGGGGGTGTTCTAGATTTTTGGAGGTGGGTTGAGGGATCTGGGAGCTCTGCTGGGAAGGTCTAATTTTGATTACAAGTGGTTTGAAGAAAATCCATGGTGCAAAAGAGGGGTTTGGGCCTAGTTGCAGAGAGCGTTTTGCCACGATTTAAACTTAGGCCTAGTAGTATTGCATGTTTTTGGGGAGCTGCTTGGGGGTGTTCTAGATTTTTGGAGGTGGGTTGAGGGGTCTGGGAGCTCTGCTGGGAAGGTCTAATTTTGATTACAAGTGGTTTGAAGAAAATCCATGGTGCAAAAGGGGGGTTTGGGCCTAGTTGCAGAGAGCGTTCTCGCACGATTTAAACTTAGGCCTAGTAGTATTGCATGTTTTTGGGGGGCTGCTTGGGGGTGTTCTAGATTTTTGCTGGTGGGTTGAGGGGTCTGGGAGCACTTCTGGGAAAGTCTAATTTTGATTGCAAGTGGTTTGATGAAAATCCATGGTGGAAAAGGGGGGTTTGGGCCTAGTTGCAGAGAGCATTTTGGTACGATTTAAACTTAGGCCTAGTAGTATTGCATGTTTTTGGGGGGCTGCTTGGGGTGTTCTAGATTTTTGGGGGTGGGTTGAGGGGTCTGGAAGCACTGCTGGGAATAACTTATTTTGATTGCAAGTGGTTTGAAGAAAATCCATGGTGGAAAAGTTATGTTTTTTAGCAGTATTGCATGTTTTTGGGGGGCTGCTTGGGGGTGTTCTAGAATTTTGGGGGTGGGTTGAGGGGACTGGGAGCACTGCTGGGAAGGTTTAATTTTGATTGCAAGTGGTTTGAAATAAATTCCATGGTGTAAAAGTGGGGTTTGGGCCTAGTTGCAGAGAGCGTTTTGGCACGTTTTAAACTAAGGCCTAGTAGTATTGCATGTTTTTGTGGGGCTGTTTGGGGGTGCTCGAGATTTTTGGGGGTGGGATGAGGGGCCTGGGAGCACTGCTGGGATGGTCTAATTTTGATTGCAAGTTGTTTGAAGAAAATCCATTGTGGAAAAGGGGGGTTTGGGCCTAGTTGCAGAGAGCCTTTTGCCACGATTTAAACTTAGGCCTAGTAGTATTGCATGTTTTTGGGGGGCTGCTTGGGGTGTTCTAGATTTTTGGGGGTGGGTTGAGGGGTCTGGGAGCACTGCTTTGAAGGTCTAATTTTTATTGCAGGTGGTTTGAAGAAAATCCATGGTGGAAAAGGAGGGTTTGGGCCTAGTTGCAGAGAGCGCTTTGGCACGATTTAAACTTAGGCCTAGTAGTATTGCATGTTTTTGGGGGCTGCTTGAGGGTGTTCTAGATATTTGGGGGTGGACTGATGGGTCTGGGAGCACTGCCTGGAAGGTCCAATTTTGATTGCAAGGGGTTTGAAAAAATCATTGGTGGAAAAGGGGGTGTGGACCTTGTTGCAGAGAGCGTTTTGGCACGATTTAAACTTAGGCCTAGAAGTATTTTATGTTTTTGGGGAGCTGCTTGGGGGAGTTCTAGATTTTTGGGGATGGGTTGAGGGGTCTGGGAGCACTGCTGGGAAGGTCTAATTTTGATTGCAAGTGGTTTGAAGAAAATCCATTGTGGGAAAGGGGGTTTTGGGCCTAGTTGCAAAGAGCGTTTTGGCACGATTTAAACTTACGCCTAGTAGTATTGCATGTTTTTGGGGGGCTGTTTGGGGGTGTGCTAGATTTTTGGGGGTAGGTTGAGGGGTCCGGGAGCACTGCTGGGAAGGTGTAATTTTGATTGCGAGTGGTTTGAAGAAAATCCAATGGTGGAAAAGGGGGGGTTGGGCCTAGTTGCAGAGAGCGTTTTGTCACGATTTAAACTTAGGCCTAGTCAGGGAGCACTGCTGGGAAGGTCTTATTTTTATTGCAAGTGGTTTGAAGATAATCCATGGTGGAAAAGGGGGGGTTTGAGCCTAGTTGCAGAGAGCGTTTTAGCGCGATTTAAACTTAGGCATAGTAGTATTGCATGTTTTTGGGGAGCTGCTTGGGGGAGTTCTAGATTTTTGGGGGTGGGTTGAGGGGTCTGGGAGCACTGCTGGGAAGGTCTATTTTTGATAGCAAGTAGTTTGAAGAAAATCCATCGTGGAAAAGGGGGGTTTGGGCCTAGTTGCAGAGAGCGTTTTGGCACGATTTAAACTTAGGCCTAGTAGTATTGCATGTTTTTGGGGCCTGTTTGGGGGTGTTCTAGATATTTTGGGGAGGGTTGAGGGGTCCAGGAGCACTGCTGGGAAGGTCTAATTTTGATTGCAAGTGGTTTGAAGAAAATCCATGGTGGAAAAGGGCGGTTTGGGCCTAGTTGCAGAGAGCGTTTTGGCACAATTTAAACTTAGGCCTAGTAGTATTACATGTTTTTGGGGGGCTGCTTGGGGGTGTTCTAGCTTTTTGGGGGTTGGTTGAGGGATTCACTGAGCACTGCTGGGAAGGTCTAATTCTTATTGCAAGTGGTTTGAAGATAATCCATGGTGGAAAAGTGGGGTTTGGGCCTAGTTGCAGAGAGCGTTTTGGCACGATTTAAACTTAGGCCTAGTAGTATTGCCTGTTTTTGGGGAGCTACTTGGGGGTGTTCTAGATTTTTGGTGGTGGGTTGAGGGGTCTGGGAGCACTGCTGGGAAGGTCTAATTTTGATTGCAAGTGGTTTGAAGAAAATCCATGGTGGAAAAGGGGGGTTTGGGCCTAGTTGCAGAGAGCGCTTAGGCACGATTTAAACTTAGGCCTAGTAGTATTACATGTTTTTGGGGGGTTGTTTGGGGGTGTTCTAGATTTTTGGGGGTGGGTTGAGGGGTCCAGGAGCACTGCTGGGAAGGTCTAGTTTTGATTGCAAGTGGTTTGAAAAAATCCATGGTGGAAAAGGGGGGTTTGGGCCTAGTTGCAGAGAGCATTTTGTCACGATTTAAACTGAGGCCTAGTAGTATTGCATGTTTTTGGGGAGCTGCGTTGGGGGTGTTCTAGATTTTTGGGGGTGGGTTGAGGGTTCTGGGAGCTCTGCTGGGAAGGTCTAAATTTGATTGCAAGTGGTTTGAAGAAAATCCATAGTGGAAAAGGGGGGTTTGGGCCTAGTTGCTGAGAGCGTTTTGGCACGATTTAAACTTAGGCCTAGTAGTATTGCATGTTTTTGGGGGGCTGTTTGGGGGTGTGCTAGATTTTTGGGGGTGGGTTGAGGGGTCCGGAAGCACTGCTGGGAAGGTGTAATTTTGATTACAAGTGGTTTGAAGAAAATCCAATGGTGGAAAAGGCGGGTTTGGGGCTAGTTGCAGAGAGCGTTTTGGCACGATTTAAACTTAGGCCTAGCATTAGTGCATGTTTTTGGGGTGCTGCTTGGGGTGGTCTAGATTTTTGGGGGTGGGTTGAGGGGTCTGGGAGCACTGCTGGGAAGGTCTAATTTTGATTGCAAGTGGTTTGAAAAAATCCATGGTGGAAAAGGGGGGTTTGGGCCTAGTTGCAGAGAGCGTTTTTCCACGATTTAAACTTAGGCCTAGTAGTAATACATGTTTTTGGGGGGCTGTTTGGGGGTGTTCAAGATTTTTGGGGGTGGGTTGAGGGGTCTGGGAGCACTGCTTTGAAGGTCTTATTTTTATTGCAGGTGGTTTGAAGAAAATCCATGGTGGAAAAGGGGGGTTTGGGCCTAGTTGCAGAGAGCGCTTTGGCACGATTTAAACTTAGGCCTAGTAGTATTGCATTTTTTTGGGGGCTGCTGGAGGGTGTTCTAGATATTTGGGGGTGGACTGATGGGTCTGGGAGCACTGCCTGGAAGGTCCAATTTTGATTGCAAGGGGTTTGAAAAAATCATTGGTGGAAAAGGGGGTGTGGACCTTGTTGCAGAGAGCGTTTTGGCACGATTTAAACTTAGGCGCTAGAAGTATTGTATGTTTTTGGGGAGCTGCTTGGGGGAGTTCTAGATTTTTGGGGATGGGTTGAGGGGTCTGGGAGCACTGCTAGGAAGGTCTAATTTTGATTGCAAGTGGTTTGAAGAAAATCCATTGTGGGAAAGGGGGGTTTGGGCCTAATTGCAGAGAGCGTTTTGGCACGATTTAAACTTAGGCCTAGTAGTATTGCATGTTTTTGGGGGGCTTTTTGGGGGTGTGCTAGATTTTTGGGGGTGGGTTGAGGGGTCCGGGAGCACTGCTGGGAAGGTGTAATTTTGATTGCGAGTGGTTTGAAGAAAATACAATGGTGGAAAAGGGGGGTTTGGGCCTAGTTGCAGAGAGCGTTTTGGCACGATTTAAACTTAGGCCTAGTAGTATTGCATGTTTTTGGGGTGCTGCTTGGGGTGTTCTAGATTTTTGGGGGTGGGTAGAGGGGTCTGGGAGCACTTCTGGGAAGGTCTAATTTTGATTGCAAGTGGTTTGAAAAAAATCCATGGTGGAAAAGAGGGGTTTGGGCCTCGTTGCAGAGAGCTTTTTCTCACGATTTAATCTTAGGCCTAGTAGTATTACATATTTTTGGGAGGCTGCTTGGGGGTGTTCTAGATTTTTGGGGGTTGGTTGAGGGATTCCGGGAGCACTGCTGGGAAGGTCTTATTTTTATTGCAAGTGGTTTGAAGATAATCCATGGTGGAAAAGGGGGGGTTTGAGCCTAGTTGCAGAGAGCGTTTTGGCGCGATTTAAACTTAGGTCTAGTAGTATTGCATGTTTTTGGGGGCTGCTTGGGGGTGTTCTAGATAGTTGGGGGTAGACTGAGGGGTCTGGGAGCACTGCCAGGAAGGTCCAATTTTGATTGCAAGTGGTTTGAAAAAATCATTGGTTGAAAAGGGGGTGTGGGCCTTGTTACAGAGAGCGTTTTGGCACGATTTAAACTTAGGCCTAGTAGTATTGCATGTTTTTGGGGAGCTGCTTGGGGGAGTTCTAGATTTTTGGGGGTGGGTTGAGGGGTCTGGGAGCACTGCTGGGAAGGTCTATTTTTGATAGCAAGTGGTTTGAAGAAAATCCATTCTAGAAAAGGGGGGTTTGGGCCTAGTTGCAGAGAGCGTTTTGGCACAATTTAAACTTGGGCCTAGTAGTATTACATGTTTTTGGGGGGTTGCTTGAGGGTGTTCTAGTTTTTTGGGGGTTGGTTTAGGGATTCACGGAGCACTGCTGGGAAGGTATAATTTTTATTGCAAGTGGTTTGAGGATAATCCATGGTTGAAAAGGGGGGTTTGGGCCGAGTTGCAGAGAGCGTTTTGGCACGATTTAAACTTAGGCCTAGTAGTATTGCCTGTTTTTGGGGAGTTCCTTGGGGGTGTTCTAGATTTTTGGGGGTGGCTTGAGGGGACTGGGAGCACTGTTGGAAAGGTCTAATTTTGATTGCAAGTGGTTTGAAGAAAATCCATGGTGGAAAAGAGGGGTTTGGGCCTTGTTGCAGAGAGCGCTTAGGCACGATTTAAACTTAGGCCTAGTAGTATTACATGTTTTTGGGGGCTTGTTTGGGGGTGTTCTAGATTTTTGGGGGTGGGTTGAGGGGTCCAGAAGCACTACTGGGAAGGTCTAGTTTTGATTGCAAATGGTTTGAAGAAAATCCATGGTGGAAAAGGGGGGTTTGGGCATAGTTGCAGAGAGCTTTTTGACACGATTTAAACTTAGGCCTAGTAGTATTGCATGTTTTTTGGGGGCTGCTTGGGGTGTTCTAGATTTTTAGGGGTGGGTTGAGGGGTCTAGGAGCACTGCTGGGAAAGTCTAATTTTGATTGCAAGTGGTTTTAAAAAATCCATGGTGGAAAAAGGGGGTTTGGGCCTAGTTGCAGAGACCGTTTTGTCACGATTTAAACTGAGGCCTAGTAGTATTGCATGTTTTTGGGGAGCTGCTTGGGGGTGTTCTAGATTTTTGGGGGGGGGTTGAGGGATCTGGGAGCTCTGCTGGGAAGGTCTAAATTTGGTTGCAAGTGGTTTGAAGAAAATCCATGGTGGAAAAGGGGGGTTTGGGCCTAGTTGCAGAGAGCGTTTTGGCACTATTTGAACTTAGGCCTAGTAGTATTGCATGTTTTTGGGGGGCTGATGGCGGGTGTGCTAGATTTTTGGGGGTGGGTAGAGGGGTCCGGAAGCACTGCTGGGAAGGTGTAATTTTGATTGCAAGTGGTTTGAAGAAAATCCAATGGTGGAAAAGGCGGGTTTGGGCCTAGTTGCAGAGAGCGTTTTTCCACGATTTAAACTTAGGCCTAGTAGTAATACATGTTTTTGGGGGGCTGTTTGGGGGTGTTCAAGATTTTTGGGGGTGGGTTGAGGGGTCTGGGAGCACTGCTTTGAAGGTCTAATTTTTATTGCAAGTGGTTTGAAGAAAATCCATGGTGGAAAAGGGGGGTTTGGGCCTAGTTGCAGAGAGCGTTTTGGCACGATTTAAACTTAGGCCTAGTAGTATTGCATGTTTTTGGGGGGCTGTTTGGGGGTGTGCTAGATTTTTGGGGGTGGGTTGAGGGGTCCGGAAGCACTGCTGGGAGGGTGTAATTTTGATTGCAAGTGGTTTGAAGAAAATCCAATGGTGGAAAAGGCGGGTTTGGGGCTAGTTGCAGAGAGCGTTTTGGCACGATTTAAACTTAGGCCTAGCATTAGTGCATGTTTTTGGGGTGCTGCTTGGGGTGGTCTAGATTTTTGGGGGTGGGTTGAGGGGTCTGGGAGCACTGCTGGGAAGGTCTAATTTTGATTGCAAGTGGTTTGAAAAAATCCATGGTGGAAAAGGAGGGTTTGGGCCTAGTTGCAGAGAGCGTTTTTCCACGATTTAAACTTAGGCCTTGTAGTATTGCATGTTTTTGGGGGGCTGCTTGGGGGTGTTCTAGATTTTTGGGGGTGGGTTGAGGGGTCTGGGAGCACTGCCGGGAAAGTCTAATTTTGGTTGCAAGTGGTTTGAAAAAATCATTGGTGGAAAAGGGGGTGTGGGCCTTGTTGCAGAGAGCGTTTAGGCACGATTTAAACTTAGGCCTAGTAGTATTGCATGTTTTTGGGGAGCTGCTTGGGGGTGTTCTAGATTTTTGGGGGTGGGTTGAGGGGTCTGGGAGCACTGCTGGGAAGGTCTAATATTGATTGTAAGTCGTTTGAAGAAAATCCATGGTGGAAAAGGGGGGTTTGGGCCTAGTTGCACAGAGCATCTTGGCACGATTCAAACTTAGGCCTAGTAGTATTGCATGTTTTTGGGGGGCTGTTTGGGGGTGTTCTAGATGTTTGGGGGTGAGTTGAGGGGTCCGGGAGTACTGCTGGGAAGGTCTAATTTTGATTGCAAGTGGTTTGAAGAAAATCCATGGTGGAAAAGGGCGGTTTGGGCCTAGTTCTGAGAGCTTTTTGGCACGATTTAAACTTAGGCCTAGTAGCATTACATGTTTTTGGGGGGCTGCTTGGGGGTGTTCTAGATTTTTGGGGGTTGGTTGTGGGATTCCGGGAGCACTGCTGGGAAGGTGTAATTTTTATTGCAAGTGGTTTGAAGTTAATCCATTGTGGAAAAGGGGGGTTTGAGCCTAGTTGCAGAGAGCGTTTTGGTGCGATTTTAACTTAGGCCTAGTAGTATTGCATGATTTTGGGGGCTGCTTGGGGGTGTTCTTGATATTTGGGGGTCGACTGAGGGGCCTGGGAGCACTGCTGGGAAGGTCTAATTTTGATTGCAAGTGGTTTGAAAAAATAATTGGTGGAAAAGGGGGGTTTGGGCCTAGTTGCAGAGAGGGTTTTGGCACGATTTAAACTTAGTCCTAGTAGTATTGCATGTTTTTGGGGGGCTGTTTGGGGGTGTGCTAGATTTTTGGGGGTGGGTTGAGGGGTCCGGAAGCACTGCTGGGAAGGTGTAATTTTGATTGCAAGTGGTTTGAAGAAAATCCAATGGTGGAAAAGGCGGGTTTGGGCCTAGTTGCATAGAGCGTTTTGGCACGATTTTAACTTAGGCCTAGCAGTAGTGCATGTTTTTGGGGTGCTGCTTCGGGTGTTCTAGATTTTTGGGGGTGGGTTTAGGGGTCTGGGAGCACTGCTGGGAAGGTCTAATTTTGATTTCAAGTGGTTTGAAAAAATCCATGGTGGAAAAGGGGGGTTTGGGCCTAGTTGCAGAGAGCGTTTTTCAACGATTTAAACTTAGGCCTAGTAGTATTGCATGTTTTTGGGGAGCTGCTTGGGGGTGTTCTAGATTTTTGGGGGTGGGTTGAGGGGTCTGGGTGCACTGCTGGGAAAGTCTAATTTTGGTTGCAAGTGGTTTGAAAATATCATTGCTGGAAAAGCGGGTGTGGGCCTTGTTGCAGAGAGCGTTTAGGCACGATTTAAACTTAGGCCAAGTAGTATTGCATGTTTTTGGGGAGCTGCTTGGGGCTGTTCTAGATTTTTGGGGGTGGGTTGAGGGGTCTGGGAGCACTGCTGGGAAGGTCTAATATTGATTGCAAGTGGTTTGAAGAAAATCCATGGTGGAAAAGGGGGGTTTGGGCCTAGTTGCAGAGAGCGTTTTGGCACGATTTGAACTTAGGCCTAGTAGTATTGCATGTTTTTTGGGGGGCTGTTTGGGGGTGTGCTAGATTTTTGGGGGTGGGTTGAGGGGTCCGAAGCACCGCTGGGAAGGTGTAATTTTGATTGCAAGTGGTTTGAAGAAAATCCAATGGTGGAAAAGGCGGGTTTGGGGCTAGTTGAAGAGAGCGTTTTGGCACGATTTAAACTTAGGCCTAGCATTAGTGCATGTTTTTGGGGTGCTGCTTGGGGTGGTCTAGATTTTTGGGGGTGGGTTGAGGGGTCTGGGAGCACTGCTGGGAAGGTCTAATTTTGATTGCAAGTGGTTTGAAAAAATCCATGGTGGAAAAGGAGGGTTTGGGCCTAGTTGCAGAGAGCGTTTTGGCACGATTTAAACTTAGGCCTAGTAGTATTGCATGTTTTTGGGGGGCTGTTTGGGGGTGTTCTAGATTTTTGGGGGTGAGTTGAGGGGTCCGGGAGTACTGCTGGGAAGGTCTAATTTTGATTGCAAGTGGTTTGAAGAAAATCCATGGTGGAAAAGGGCGGTTTGGGCCTAGTTCTGAGAGCTTTTTGGCACGATTTAAACTTAGGCCTAGTAGCATTACATGTTTTTGGGGGGCTGCTTGGGGGTGTTCTAGATTTTTGGGGGTTGGTTGTGGGATTCCGGGAGCACTGCTGGGAAGGTCTCATTTTTATTGCAAGTGGTTTGAAGTTAATCCATTGTGGAAAAGGGGGGTTTGAGCCTAGTTGCAGAGAGCGTTTTCGCGCGATTTTAACTTAGGCCTAGTAGTATTGCATGTTTTTGGGGGCTGCTTGGGGGTGTTCTTGATATTTGGGGGTCGACTGAGGGGCCTGGGAGCACTGCTGGGAAGGTCTAATTTTGATTGCAAGTGGTTTGAAAAAATAATTGGTGGAAAAGGCGGGTTTGGGCCTAGTTGCAGAGAGCGTTTTGGCACGATTTAAACTTAGTCCTAGTAGTATTGCATGTTTTTGGGGGGCTGTTTGGGGGTGTGCTAGATTTTTGGGGGTGGGTTGAGGGGTCCAGGAGCACTGCTGGGAAGGTGTAATTTTGATTGCAAGTGGTTTGAAGAAAATCCAATGGTGGAAAAGGCGGGTTTGGGCCTAGTTGCATAGAGCGTTTTGGCACGATTTAAACTTAGGCCTAGCAGTAGTGCATGTTTTTGGGGTGCTGCTTTGGGTGTTCTAGATTTTTGGGGGTGGGTTGAGGGGTCTGGGAGCACTGCTGGAAAGGTCTAATTTTGATTACAAGTGGTTTGAAAAAATCCATGGTGGAAAAGGGGGGATTGGGCCTAGTTGCAGAGAGCGTTTTGGCACGATTGAAACTTAGGCCTAGTAGTATTGCATGTTTTTGGGGTGCTGCTTGGGGTGTTCTAGATTTTTGGGGGTGGGTAGAGGGGTCTGGGAGCACTTCTGGGAAGGTCTAATTTTGATTGCAAGTGGTTTGAAAAAAATCCATGGTGGAAAGGAGGCGTTTGGGCCTCGTTGCAGAGAGCTTTTTGCCACAATTTAATCTTAGGCCTAGTAGTATTACATGTTTTTGGGAGGCTGCTTGGGGGTGTTCTAGATTTTTGGGGGTTGGTTGAGGGATTCCGGGAGCACTGCTGGGAAGGTCTTATTTTTATTGCAAGTGATTTGAAGATAATCCATGGTGGAAAAGGGGGAGTTTGAGCCTAGTTGCAGAGAGCGTTTTGGCGCGATTTAAACTTAGGTCTAGTAGTATTGCATGTTTTTGGGGGCTGCTTGGGGGTGTTCTAGATAGTTGGGGGTGGACTGAGGGGTCTGGGAGCACTGCCAGGAAGGTCTTATTTTGATTGCAAGTGTTTTGAAAAAATCATTGGTGGAAAAGGGGGTGTGGGCATTGTTACAGAGAGCGTTTTGGCACGATTTAAACTTAGGCCTAGTAGTATTGCATGTTTTTGGGGAGCTGCTTGGGGGAGTTCTAGATTTTTGGGGGTGGGTTGAGGGGTCTGGGAGCACTGCTGGGAAGGTCTATTTTTGATAGCAAGTGGTTCGAAGAAAATCCATTGTGGAAAAGGGGGGTTTGGGCCTAGTTGCAGAGAGCGTTTTGGCACGATTTAAACTTAGGCCTAGTAGTATTGCATGTTTTTGGGGCCTGTTTGGGGGTGTTCTAGATTTTTTGGGAAGGGTTGAGGGGTCCGGGAGCACTGCTGGGAAGGTCTAATTTTGATTGCAAGTGGTTTGAAGAAAATCCATGGTGGAAAAGGGCGGTTTGGGCCTAGTTGCAGAGAGCGTTTTGGCACAATTTAAACTTAGGCCTAGTAGTATTACATGTTTTTGGGGGGTTGCTTGGGGGTATTCTAGTTTTTTGGGGGTTGGTTGAGGGATTCACGGAGCACTGCTGGGAAGGTATAATTTTTATTGCAAGTGGTTTGAAGATAATCCATGGTTGAAAAGGGGGGTTTGGGCCTAGTTGCAGAGAGCGTTTTAGCACGATTTAAACTTAGGCCTAGTAGTATTGCCTGTTTTTGGGGAGCTCCTTGGGGGTGTTCTAGATTTTTGGGGGTGGGTTGAGGGGTCTTGGAGCACTGTTGGGAAGGTCTAATTTTTATTGCAAGTGGTTTGAAGAAAATCCATGGTGGAAAAGGGGGGTTTGGGCCTAGTTGCAGAGAGCGCTTAGGCACGATTTAAACTTTGGCCTAGTAGTATTACATGTTTTTGGGGGGTTGTTTGGGGGTGTTCTAGATTGTTGGGGGTGGGTTGAGGGGTCCAGGAGCACTGCTGGGAAGGTCTAGTTTTGATTGCAAATGGTTTGAAGAAAATCCATGGTGGAAAAGGGGGGTTTGGGCATAGTTGCAGAGAGCTTTTTGACACGATTTAAACTTAGGCCCAGTAGTATTGCATGTTTTTTGGGGGCTGCTTGGGGTGTTCTAGATTTTTGGGGGTGGGTTGAGGGGTCTAGGAGCACTGCTGGGAAGGTCTAATTTTGATTGCAAGTGGTTTGAAAAAATCCATGGTGGAAAAGGGGGGTTTGGGCCTAGTTGCAGAGACCGTTTTGTCACGATTTAAACTGAGGCCTAGTAGTATTGCATGTTTTTGGGGAGCTGCTTGGGGGTGTTCTAGATTTTTGGGGGGGGTTGAGGGTTCTGGGAGCTCTGCTGGGAAGGTCTAAATTTGATTGCAAGTGGTTTGAAGAAAATCCATGGTGGAAAAGGGGGGTTTGGGCCTAGTTGCAGAGAGCGTTTTGGCACGATTTAAACTTAGGCCTAGTAGTATTGAATGTTTTTGGGGGGCTGTTTGCGGGTGTGCTAGATTTTTGGGGGTGGGTTGAGGGGTCCGGAAGCACTACTGGGAAGGTGTAATTTTGATTGCAAGTGGTTTGAAAAAAATCCAATGGTGGAAAAGGCGGGTTTGGGCCTAGTTGCAGAGAGCGTTTTTCCACGATTTAAACTTAGGCCTAGTAGTAATACATGTTTTTGGGGGGCTGTTTGGGGGTGTTCAAGATTTTTGGGGGTGGGTTGAGGGGTCTGGGAGCACTGCTTTGAAGGTCTAATTTTTATTGCAAGTGGGTTGAAGAAAATTCATGGTGGAAAAGGGGGGTTTGGGCCTAGTTGCAGAGAGCGTTTTGGCACGATTTAAACTTAGGCCTAGTAGTATTGCATGTTTTTGGGGGGCTGTTTGGGGGTGTGCTATATTTTTGGGGGTGGGTTGAGGGGTCCAGAAGCACTGCTGGGAGGGTGTAATTTTGATTGCAAGTGGTTTGAAGAAAATCCAATGGTGGAAAAGGCGGGTTTGGGGCTAGTTGCAGAGAGCGTTTTGGCACGATTTAAACTTAGGCCTAGCATTAGTGCATGTTTTTGGCGTGCTGCTTGGGGTGGTCTAGATTTTTGGTGGTGGGTGGAGGGGTCTGGGAGCACTGCTGGGAAGGTCTAATTTTGATTGCAAGTGGTTTGAAAAAATCCATGGTGGAAAAGGAGGGTTTGGGCCTAAATGCAGAGAGCGTTTTTCCACGATTTAAACTTAGGCCTAGTAGTAATACATGTTTTTGGGGGGCTGTTTGGGGGTGTTCAAGATTTTTGGGGCAGGGTTGAGGGGTCTGGGAGCACTGCTTTGAAGGTCTAATTTTTATTGCAAGTGGTTTGAAGAAAATCCATAGTGGAAAAGGGGGGTTTGGGCCTAGTTGCAGAGAGCGCTTAGGCACGATTTAATCTTAGGCCTTGTAGTATTGCATGTTTTTGGGGGGCTGCTTGGGGGTGTTCTAGAATTTTGGGGGTGGGTTGAGGGGTCTGGGAGCACTGCCGGGAAAGTCTAATTTTGGTTGCAAGTGGTTTAAAAAAATCATTGTTGGAAAAGGGGGTGTGGGCCTTGTTGCAGAGAGCGTTTAGGCACGATTTAAACTTAGGCCTAGTAGTATTGCATGTTTTTGGGGAGCTGCTTGGGGGTGTTCTAGATTTTTGGGGGTGGGTTGAGGGGTCTGGGAGCACTGCTGGGAAGGTCTAATATTGATTGCAAGTGGTTTGAAGAAAATCCATGGTGGAAAAGGGGGGTTTGGGCCTAGTTGCAGAGAGCATCTTGGCACGATTCAAACTTAGGCCTAGTAGTATTGCATGTTTTTGGGGGGCTGTTTGGGGGTGTTCTAGATTGTTGGGGGTGAGTTGAGGGGTCCGGGAGTACTGCTGGGAAGGTGTAATTTTGATTGCAAGTGGTTTGAAGAAAATCCATGGTGGAAAAGGGCGGTTTGGGCCTAGTTCTGAGAGCTTTTTGGCACGATTTAAACTTAGGCCGAGTAGCATTACATGTTTTTGGGGGGCTGCTTGGGGGTGTTCTAGATTTTTGGGGGTTGGTTGTGGGATTCCGGGAGCACTGCTGGGAAGGTCTAATTTTTATTGCAAGGGGTTTGAAGTTAATCCATTGTGGAAAAGGGGGGTTTGAGCCTAGTTGCAGAGAGCGTTTTGGCGCGATTTTAACTTAGGCCTAGTAGTATTGCATGTTTTTGGTGGCTGCTTGGGGGTGTTCTTGATATTTGGGGGGTCGACTGAGGGGCCTGGGAGCACTGCTGGGAAGGTCTAATTTTGATTGCAAGTGGTTTGAAAAAATAATTGGTGTAAAAGGGGGGTTTGGGCCTAGTTGCAGAGAGCGTTTTGGCACGATTTAAACTTAGTCCTAGTAGTATTGCATGTTTTTGGGGGGCTGTTTGGGGGTGTTCTAGATTTTTTTTGGGGGGGGGTTGAGGGTTCTGGGAGCTCTGCTGGGAAGGTCTAAATTTGATTGCAAGTGGTTTGAAGAAAATCCATGGTGGAAAAGGGGGGTTTGGGCCTAGTTGCAGAGAGCGTTTTGGCACGATTTAAACTTAGGCCTAGTAGTATTGCATGTTTTTGGGGGGCTGTTTGCGGGTGTGCTAGATTTTTGGGGGTGGGTTGAGGGGTCCGGAAGCACTGCTGGGAAGGTGTAATTTTGATTGCAAGTGGTTTGAAAAAAATCCAATGGTGGAAAAGGCGGGTTTGGGCCTAGTTGCAGAGAGCGTTTTTCCACGATTTAAACTTAGGCCTAGTAGTAATACATGTTTTTGGGGGGCTGTTTGGGGGTGTTCAAGATTTTTTGGGGGTGGGTTGAGGGGTCTGGGAGCACTGCTTTGAAGGTCTAATTTTTATTGCAAGTGGATTGAAGAAAATCCATGGTGGAAAAGGGGGGTTTGGGCCTAGTTGCAGAGAGCGTTTTGGCACGATTTAAACTTAGGCCTAGTAGTATTGCATGTTTTTGGGGGGCTGTTTGGGGGTGTGCTAGATTTTTGGGGGTGGGTTGAGGGGTCCGGAAGCACTGCTGGGAGGGTGTAATTTTGATTGCAAGTGGTTTGAAGAAAATCCAATGGTGGAAAAGGCGGGTTCGGGGCTAGTTGCAGAGAGCGATTTGGCACGATTTAAACTTAGGCCTAGCATTAGTGCATGTTTTTGGGGTGCTGCTTGGGGTGGTCTAGATTTTTGGTGGTGGGTTGAGGGGTCTGGGAGCACTGCTGGGAAGGTCTAATTTTGATTGCAAGTGGTTTGAAAAAATCCATGGTGGAAAAGGAGGTTTGGGCCTAGTTGCAGAGAGCGTTTTTCCACGATTTAAACTTAGGCCTAGTAGTAATACATGTTTTTGGGGGGCTGTTTGGGGGTGTTCAAGATTTTTGGGGCAGGGTTGAGGGGTCTGGGAGCACTGCTTTGAAGGTCTAATTTTTATTGCAAGTGGTTTGAAGAAAGTCCATGGTGGAAAAGGGGGGTTTGGGCCTAGTTGCAGAGAGCGCTTAGGCACGATTTAAACTTAGGCCTTGTAGTAATGCATGTTTTTGGGGGGCTGCTTGGGGGTGTTCTAGATTTTTGGGGGTGGGTTGAGGGGTCTGGGAGCACTGCCGGGAAAGTCTAATTTTGGTTGCAAGTGGTTTGAAAAAATCATTGGTGGAAAAGGGGGTGTGGGCCTTGTTGCAGAGAGCGTTTAGGCACGATTTAAACTTAGGCCTAGTAGTATTGCATGTTTTTGGGGAGCTGCTTGGGGGTTTTCTAGATTTTTGGGGGTGGGTTGAGGGGTCTGGGAGCACTGCTGGGAAGGTCTAATATTGATTGCAAGTGGTTTGAAGAAAATCCATGGTGGAAAAGGGGGGTTTGGGCCTAGTTGCAGAGAGCATCTTGGCACGATTCAAACTTAGGCCTAGTAGTACTGCATGTTTTTGGGGGGCTGTTTGGGGGTGTTCTAGATTGTTGGGGGTGAGTTGAGGGGTCCGGGAGTACTGCTGGGAAGGTCTAAGTTTGATTGCAAGTGGTTTGAAGAAAATCCATGGTGGAAAAGGGCGGTTTGGGCCTAGTTCTGAGAGCTTTTTGGCACGATTTAAACTTAGGCCTAGTAGCATTACATGTTTTTGGGGGGCTGCTTGGGGGTGTTCTAGATTTTTGGGGGTTGGTTGTGGGATTCCGGGAGCACTGCTGGGAAGGTCTAATTTTTATTGCAAGGGGTTTGAAGTTAATCCATTGTGGAAAAGGGGGGTTTGAGCCTAGTTGCAGAGAGCGTTTTGGCGCGATTTTAACTTAAGCCTGGTAGTATTGCATGTTTTTGGGGGCTGCTTGAGGGTGTTCTAGATATTAGGAGGTGGACTGATGGGTCTGGGAGCACTGCCTGGAAGGTCCAATTTTGATTGCAAGGGGTTTGAAAAAATCATTGGTGGAAAAGGGGGTGTGGACCTTGTTGCAGAGAGCGTTTTGGCACGATTTAAACTTAGGCCTAGAAGTATTGTATGTTTTTGGGGAGCTGCTTGGGGGAGTTCTAGATTTTTGGGGATGGGTTGAGGGGTCTGGGAGCACTGCTGGGAAGGTCTAATTTTGATTGCAAGTGGTTTGAAGAAAATCCATTGTGGGAAAGGGGGGTTTGGGCCTAGTTGCAGAGAGCGATTTGGCACGATTTAAACTTAGGCCTAGTAGTATTGCAAGTTTTTGGGGGGCTGTTTCGGGGTGTGCTAGATTTTTGGGGGTGGGTTGAGGGGTCCGGGAGCACTGCTGGGAAGGTGTAATTTTGATTGCGAGTGGTTTGAAGAAAATACAATGGTGGAAAAGGGGGGTTTGGGCCTAGTTGCAGAGAGCGTTTTGGCAAGATTTAAACTTAGGCCTAGTAGTATTGCATGTTTTTGGGGTGCTGCTTGGGGTGTTCTAGATTTTTGGGGGTGGGTAGAGGGGTCTGGGAGCACTTCTGGGAAAGTCTAATTTTGATTGCAAGTGGTTTGAAAAAAATCCATGGTGGAAAAGAGGGGTTTGGGCCTCGTTGCAGAGAGCTTTTTGCCACGATTTAAACTTAGGCCTAGTAGTATTACATATTTTTGGGAGGCTGCTTGGGGGTGTTCTAGATTTTTGGGGGTTGGTTGAGGGATTCCGGGAGCACTGCTGGGAAGGTCTTATTTTTATTGCAAGTGGTTTGAAGATAATCCATGGTGGAAAAGGGGGGGTTTGAGCCTAGTTGCAGAGAGCGTTATGGCGCGATTTAAACTTAGGTCTAGTAGTATTGCATGTTTTTGGGGGCTACTTGGGGGTGTTCTAGATAGTTGGGGGTGGACTGAGGGGTCTGGGAGCACTGCCAGGAAGGTCTAATTTTGATTGCAAGTGGTTTGAAAAAATCATTGGTGGAAAAGGGGTTGTGGGCCTTGTTACAGAGAGCGTTTTGGCACGATTTAAACTTAGGCCTAGTAGTATTGCATGTTTTTGGGGAGCTGCTTGGGGGAGTTCTGGATTTTTGGGGGTGGGTTGAGGGGTCTGGGAGCACTGCTGGGAAGGTCTATTTTTGATAGCAAGTGGTTTGAAGAAAATCCATTGTGGAAAAGGGGGGTTTGGGCCTAGTTGCAGAGAGCGCTTTGGCACGATTTAAACTTAGGCCTAGTAGTATTACATGTTTTTGGGGGGTTGCTTGGGGGTGTTCTAGTTTTTTGGGGGTTGGTTGAGGGATTCACGGAGCACTGCTGGGAAGGTGTAATTTTCATTGCAAGTGGTTTGAAGATAATCCATGGTGGAAAAGGGGGGTTTGGGCCTAGTTGCAGAGAGCGTTTTGGCATGATTTAAACTTAGGCCTAGTAGTATTGCCTGTTTTTTGGGGGCTGCTTGGGGTGTTCTAGATTTTTGGGGGTGGGTTGAGGGGTCTAGGAGCAATGCTGAGAAGGTCTAATTTTGATTGCAAGTGGTTTGAAAAAATCCATGGTGGAAAAGGGGGGTTTGGGCCTAGTTGCAGAGACCGTTTTGTCACGATTTAAACTGAGGCCTAGTAGTATTGCATGTTTTTGCGGAGCTGCTTGGGGGTGTTCTAGATTTTTGGGGGTGGGTTGAGGGTTCTGGGAGCTCTGCTGAGAAGGTCTAAATTTGATTGCAAGTGGTTTGAAGAAAATCCATGGTGGAAAAGGGGGGTTTGGGCCTAGTTGCAGAGAGCGTTTTGGCACGATTTAAACTTAGGCCTAGTAGTATTGCATGTTTTTGGGGGGCTGTTTGGGGGTGTGCTAGATTTTTGGGGGTGGGTTGAGGGGTCCGGAAGCACTGCTGGGGAGGTATAATTTTGATTGCAAGTGGTTTGAAGAAAATCCAATGGTGGAAAAGGCGGGTTCGGGGCTAGTTGCAGAGAGCGTTTTGGCACGATTTAAACTTAGGCCTAGCATTAGTGCATGTTTTTGGGGTGCTGCTTGGGGTGGTCTAGATTTTTGGGGGTGGATTGAGGGGTCTGGGAGCACTGCTGGGAAGGTCTAATTTTGATTGCAAGTGGTTTGAAAAAATCCATGGTGGAAAAGGCGGGTTTGGGCCTAGTTGCAGAGAGCGTTTTTCCACGATTTAAACTTAGGCCTAGTAGTATTGCATGTTTTTGGGGGGCTGTTTGGGGGTGTGCTAGATTTTTGGGGGTGGGTTGAGGGGTCCGGAAGCACTGCTGGGAAGGTGTAATTTTGATTGCAAGTGGTTTGAAGAAAAGCCAATGGTGGAAAAGGCGGGTTTGGGGCTAGTTGCAGAGAGCGTTTTGGCACGATTTAAACTTAGGCCTAGCATTAGTGCATGTTTTTGGGGTGCTGCTTGGGGTGGTCTAGATTTTTGGGGGTGGGTTGAGGGGTCTGGGAGCACTGCTGGGAAGGTCTAATTTTGATTGCAAGTGGTTTGAAAAAATCCATGATGGAAAAGGAGGGTTTGGGCCTAGTTGCAGAGAGCGTTTTTCCACGATTTAAACTTAGGCCTAGTAGTAATACATGTTTTTGGGGGGCTGTTTGGGGGTGTTCAAGATTTTTGGGGCAGGGTTGAGGGGTCTGGGAGCACTGCTTTGAAGGTCTAATTGTTATTGCAAGTGGTTTGAAGAAAATCCATGATGGAAAAGGGGGGTTTGGGCCTAGCTGCAGAGAGCGCTTAGGCACGATTTAAACTTAGGCCTTGTAGTATTGCATGTTTTCGGGGGGCTGCTTGGGGGTGTTCTAGATTTTTGGGGGCGGGTTGAGGGGTCTGGGAGCACTGCCGGGAAAGTCTAATTTTGGTTGCAAGTGGTTTGAAAAAATCATTGGTGGAAAAGGGGGTGTGGGCCTTGTTGCAGAGAGCGTTTAGGCACCATTTAAACTTAGGCCTAGAAGTATTGTATGTTTTTGGGGAGCTGCTTGGGGGAGTTCTAGATTTTTGGGGATGGGTTGAGGGGTCTGGGAGCACTGCTGCGAAGGTCTAATTTTGATTGCAAGTGGTTTGAAGAAAATCCATTGTGGGAAAGGGGGGTTTGGGCCTAGTTGCAGAGAGCGTTTTGGCACGATTTAAACTTAGGCCTAGTAGTATTGCAAGTTTTTGGGGGGCTGTTTCGGGGTGTGCTAGATTTTTGGGGGTGGGTTGAGGGGTCCGGGAGCACTGCTGGGAAGGTGTAATTTTGATTGCGAGTGGTTTGAAGAAAATACAATGGTGGAAAAGGGGGGTTTGGGCCTAGTTGCAGAGAGCGTTTTGGCAAGATTTAAACTTAGGCCTAGTAGTATTGCATGTTTTTGGGGTGCTGCTTGGGGTGTTCTAGATTTTTGGGGGTGGGTAGAGGGGTCTGGGAGCACTTCTGGGAAAGTCTAATTTTGATTGCAAGTGGTTTGAAAAAAATCCATGGTGGAAAAGAGGGGTTTGGGCCTCGTTGCAGAGAGCTTTTTGCCACGATTTAAACTTAGGCCTAGTAGTATTACATATTTTTGGGAGGCTGCTTGGGGGTGTTCTAGATTTTTGGGGGTTGGTTGAGGGATTCCGGGAGCACTGCTGGGAAGGTCTTATTTTTATTGCAAGTGGTTTGAAGATAATCCATGGTGGAAAAGGGGGGGTTTGAGCCTAGTTGCAGAGAGCGTTATGGCGCGATTTAAACTTAGGTCTAGTAGTATTGCATGTTTTTGGGGGCTACTTGGGGGTGTTCTAGATAGTTGGGGGTGGACTGAGGGGTCTGGGAGCACTGCCAGGAAGGTCTAATTTTGATTGCAAGTGGTTTGAAAAAATCATTGGTGGAAAAGGGGGTGTGGGCCTTGTTACAGAGAGCGTTTTGGCACGATTTAAACTTAGGCCTAGTAGTATTGCATGTTTTTGGGGAGCTGCTTGGGGGTGTTCTAGATTTTTGGGGGTGGGTTGAGGGGTCTGGGAGCACTGCTGGGAAGGTCTAATATTGATTGCAAGTGGTTTGAAGAAAATCCATGGTGGAAAAGGGTGGTTTGGGCCTAGTTGCAGAGAGCATCTTGGCACGATTGAAACTTAGGCCTAGTAGTATTGCATGTTTTTGGGGGGCTGTTTGGGGGTGTTCTAGATTTTTGGGGGTGAGTTGAGGGGTCCGGGAGCACTGCTGGGAAGGTCTAATTTTTATTGCAAGTGGTTTGAAGTTAATCCATTGTGGAAAAGGGGGGTTTGAGCTTAGTTGCAGAGAGCGTTTTGGCGCGATTTTAACTTAGGCCTAGTAGTATTGCATGTTTTTGGGGGCTGCTTGGGGGTGTTCTTGATATTTGGGGGTGGACTGAGGGGCCTGGGAGCACTGCTGGGAAGGTCTAATTTTGATTGCAAGTGGTTTAAAAAAATAATTGGTGGAAAAGGGGGGTTTGGGCCTAGTTGCAGAGAGCGTTTTGGCACGATTTAAACTTAGTCCTAGTAGTATTGCATGTTTTTGGGGGGCTGTTTGGGGGTGTGCTAGATTTTTGGGGGTGGGTTGAGGGGTCCGGGAGCCCTGCTGGGAAGGTCTAATTTTTATTGCAAGTGGTTTGAAGTTAATCCATTGTGGAAAAGGGGGGTTTGAGCCTAGTTGCAGAGAGCGTTTTGGCGCGATTTTAACTTAGGCCTAGTAGTATTGCATGTTTTTGGGGGCTGCTTGGGGGTGTTCTTGATATTTGGGGGTGGACTGAGGGGCCTGGGAGCACTGCTGGGAAGGTCTAATTTTGATTGCAAGTGGTTTAAAAAAATAATTGGTGGAAAAGGGGGGTTTGGGCCTAGTTGCAGAGAGCGTTTTGGCACGATTTAAACTTAGTCCTAGTAGTATTGCATGTTTTTGGGGGGCTGTTTGGGGGTGTGCTAGATTTTTGGGGGTGGGTTGAGGGGTCCGGGAGCACTGCTGGGAAGGTGTAATTTTGATTGCAAGTGGTTTGAAGAAAATCCAATGGTGGAAAAGGCGGGTTTGGGCATAGTTGCATAGAGCGTTTTGGCACGATTTAAACTTAGGCCTAGCAGTACTGCATGTTTTTGGGGTGCTGCTTCGGGTGTTCTAGATTTTTGGGGGTGGGTTGAGGGGTCTGGGAGCACTGCTGGGAAGGTCTAATTTTGATTGCAAGTGGTTTGAAAAAATCCATGGTGGAAAAGGGGGGTTTGGGCCTAGTTGCAGAGAGCGTTTTTCCACGATTTAAACTTAGGCCTAGTAGTATTGCATGTTTTTGGGGAGCTGCTTGGGGGTGTTCTAGATTTTTGGGGGTGGGTTGAGGGGTCTGGGAGCACTGCCGGGAAAGTCTAATTTTGGTTGCATGTGGTTTGAAAAAATCATTGGTGGAAAAGGGGGTGTGGGCCTTGTTGCAGAGAGCGTTTAGGCACGATTTAAACTTAGGCCTAGTAGTATTGCATGTTTTTGGGGAGCTGCTTGGGAGTGTTCTAGATTTTAGGGGGTGGGTTGAGGGGTCTGGGAGCACTGCTGGGAAGGTCTAATATTGATTGCAAGTGGTTTGAAGAAAATCCATGGTGGAAAAGGGGGGTTTGGGCCTAGTTGCAGAGAGCGTTTTGGCACGATTTGAACTTAGGCGTAGTAGTATTGCATGTTTTTTGGGGGGCTGTTTGGGGGTGTGCTAGATTTTTGGGAGTGGGTTGAGGGGTCCGGAAGCACTGCTGGGAAGGTGTAATTTTGATTGCAAGTGGTTTGAAGAAAATCCAATGGTGGAAAAGGCGGATTTGGGGCTAGTTGCAGAGAGCGTTTTGGCACGATTTAAACTTAGGCCTAGCATTAGTGCATGTTTTTGGGGTGCTGCTTGGGGTGGTCTAGATTTTTGGGGGTGGGTTGAGGGGTCTGGGAGCACTGCTGGGAAGGTCTAATTTTTATTGCAAGTGGTTTGAAGAAAATCCATGGTGGAAAAGGGGGGTTTGGGCCTAGTTGCAGAGAGCGCTTTGGCACGATTTAAACTTAGGCCTAGTAGTATTGCATGTTTTTGGGGGGCTGCTTGGGGGTGTTCTAGATTTTTGGGGGTGGGTTGAGGGGTCTGGGAGCACTGCCGGGAAAGTCTTATTTTGGTTGCAAGTGGTTTGAAAAAATCATTGGTGGAAAAGGGGGTGTGGGCCTTGTTTCAGAGAGAGTTTAGGCACGATTTAAACTTAGGCCTAGTAGTATTGCATGTTTTTGGGGAGCTGCTTGGGGGTGTTCTAGATTTTTGGGGGTGGGTTGAGGGGTCTGGGAGCACTGCTGGGAAGGTCTAATATTGATTGCAAGTGGTTTGAAGAAAATCCATGGTGGAAAGGGGGTGTTTGGGCCTAGTTGCAGAGAGCATCTTGGCACGATTCAAACGTAGGCCTAGTAGTATTGCATGTTTTTGGGGGGCTGTTTGGGGGTGTTCTAGATTTTTGGGGGTGAGTTGAGGGGTCCGGGAGTACTGCTGGGAAGGTATTATTTTGATTGCAAGTGGTTTGAAGAAAATCCATCGTGGAAAAGGGCGGTTTGGGCCTAGTTCTGAGAGCTTTTTGGCACGATTTAAACTTAGGCCTAGTAGCATTACATGTTTTCGGGGGGCTGCTTGGGGGTGTTCCAGATTTTTGGGGGTTGGTTGTGGGATTCCGGGAGCACTGCTGGGAAGGTCTAATTTTTATTGCAAGTGGTTTGAAGTTAATCCATTGTGGAAAAGGGGGGTTTGAGCGTAGTTGCAGAGAGCGTTTTGGCGCGATTTTAACTTAGGCCTAGTAGTATTACATGTTTTTGGGGAGCAGCTTGGGGGTGTTCTAGATTTTTGGAGGTGGGTTGAGGGGTCTGGGAGCTCTGCTGGGAAGGTCTAATTTTGATTACAAGTGGTTTGAAGAAAATCCATGGTGCAAAAGAGGGGTTTGGGCCTAGTTGCAGAGAGCGTTTTGCCACGATTTAAACTTAGGCCTAGTAGTATTGCATGTTTTTGGGGAGCTGCTTGGGGGTGTTCTAGATTTTTGGAGGTGGGTTGAGGGGTCTGGGAGCTCTGCTGGGAAGGTCTAATTTTGATTACAAGTGGTTTGAAGAAAATCCAATGGTGGAAAAGGCGGGTTTGGGCCTAGTTGCAGAGAGCGTTTTTCCACGATTTATACTTAGGCCTAGTAGTAATACATGTTTTTGGGGGGCTGTTTGGGGGTGTTCAAGATTTTTGGGGGTGGGTTGAGGGGTCTGGGAGCACTGCTTTGAAGGTCTAATTTTTATTGCAAGTGGTTTGAAGAAAATCCATGGTGGAAAAGGGGGGTTTGGGCCTAGTTGCAGAGAGCGTTTTGGCACGATTTAAACTTAGGCCTAGTAGTATTGCATGTTTTTGGGGGGCTGTTTGGGGGTGTGCTAGATTTTTGGGGGTGGGTTGAGGGGTCCGGAAGCACTGCTGGGAGGGTGTAATTTTGATTGCAAGTGGTTTGAAGAAAATCCAATGGTGGAAAAGGCGGGTTTGGGGCTAGTTGCAGAGAGCGATTTGGCACGATTTAAACTTAGGCCTAGCATTAGTGCATGTTTTTGGGGTGCTGCTTGGGGTGGTCTAGATTTTTGGTGGTGGGTTGAGGGGTCTGGGAGCACTGCTGGGAAGGTCTAATTTTGATTGCAAGTGGTTTGAAAAAATCCATGGTGGAAAAGGAGGGTTTGGGCCTAGTTGCAGAGAGCGTTTTTCCACGATTTAAACTTAGGCCTAGTAGTAATACATGTTTTTGGGGGGCTGTTTGGGGGTGTTCAAGATTTTTGGGGCAGGGTTGAGGGGTCTGGGAGCACTGCTTTGAAGGTCTAATTTTTATTGCAAGTGGTTTGAAGAAAGTCCATGGTGGAAAAGGGGGGTTTGGGCCTAGTTGCAGAGAGCGCTTAGGCACGATTTAAACTTAGGCCTTGTAGTAATGCATGTTTTTGGGGGGCTGCTTGGGGGTGTTCTAGATTTTTGGGGGTGGGTTGAGGGGTCTGGGAGCACTGCCGGGAAAGTCTAATTTTGGTTGCAAGTGGTTTGAAAAAATCATTGGTGGAAAAGGGGGTGTGGGCCTTGTTGCAGAGAGCGTTTAGGCACGATTTAAACTTAGGCCTAGTAGTATTGCATGTTTTTGGGGAGCTGCTTGGGGGTGTTCTAGATTTTTGGGGGTGGGTTGAGGGGTCTGGGAGCACTGCTGGGAAGGTCTAATATTGATTGCAAGTGGTTTGAAGAAAATCCATGGTGGAAAAGGGGGGTTTGGGCCTAGTTGCAGAGAGCATCTTGGCACGATTCAAACTTAGGCCTAGTAGTACTGCATGTTTTTGGGGGGCTGTTTGGGGGTGTTCTAGATTGTTGGGGGTGAGTTGAGGGGTCCGGGAGTACTGCTGGGAAGGTCTACGTTTGATTGCAAGTGGTTTGAAGAAAATCCATGGTGGAAAAGGGCGGTTTGGGCCTAGTTCTGAGAGCTTTTTGGCACGATTTAAACTTAGGCCTAGTAGCATTACATGTTTTTGGGGGGCTGCTTGGGGGTGTTCTAGATTTTTGGGGGTTGGTTGTGGGATTCCGGGAGCACTGCTGGGAAGGTCTAATTTTTATTGCAAGGGGTTTGAAGTTAATGCATTGTGGAAAAGGGGGGTTTGAGCCTAGTTGCAGAGAGCGTTTTGGCGCGATTTTAACTTAAGCCTAGTAGTATTGCATGTTTTTGGGGGCTGCTTGAGGGTGTTCTAGATATTACGGGGTGGACTGATGGGTCTGGGAGCACTGCCTGGAAGGTCCAATTTTGATTGCAAGGGGTTTGAAAAAATCATTGGTGGAAAAGGGGGTGTGGACCTTGTTGCAGAGAGCGTTTTGGCACGATTTAAACTTAGGCCTAGAAGTATTGTATGTTTTTGGGGAGCTGCTTGGGGGAGTTCTAGATTTTTGGGGATGGGTTGAGGGGTCTGGGAGCACTGCTGGGAAGGTCTAATTTTGATTGCAAGTGGTTTGAAGAAAATCCATTGTGGGAAAGGGGGGTTTGGGCCTAGTTGCAGAGAGCGTTTTTCCACGATTTAAACTTAGGCCTAGTAGTAATACATGTTTTTGGGGGGCTGTTTGGGGGTGTTCAAGATTTTTGGGGCAGGGTTGAGGGGTCTGGGAGCACTGCTTTGAAGGTCTAATTTTTATTGCAAGTGGTTTGAAGAAAGTCCATGGTGGAAAAGGGGGGTTTGGGCCTAGTTGCAGAGAGCGCTTAGGCACGATTTAAACTTAGGCCTTGTAGTAATGCATGTTTTTGGGGGGCTGCTTGGGGGTGTTCTAGATTTTTGGGAGTGGGTTGAGGGGTCTGGGAGCACTGCCGGGAAAGTCTAATTTTGATTGCAAGTGGTTTGAAAAAAATCCATGGTGGAAAAGAGGGGTTTGGGCCTCGTTGCAGAGAGCTTTTTGCCACGATTTAAACTTAGGCCTAGTAGTATTACATATTTTTGGGAGGCTGCTTGGGGGTGTTCTAGATTTTTGGGGGTTGGTTGAGGGATTCCGGGAGCACTGCTGGGAAGGTCTTATTTTTATTGCAAGTGGTTTGAAGAAAATCCATGGTGGAAAAGGGGGGTTTGGGCCTAGTTGCAGAGAGCGCTTTGGCACGATTTAAACTTAGGCCTAGTAGTATTGCATGTTTTTGGGGGCTACTTGAGGGTGTTCTAGATATTTGGGGGTGGACTGATGGGTCTGGGAGCACTGCCTGGAAGGTCCAATTTTGATTGCAAGGGGTTTGAAAAAATCATTGGTGGAAAAGGGGGTGTGGACCTTGTTGCAGAGAGCGTTTTGGCACGATTTAAACTTAGGCCTAGAAGTATTGTATGTTTTTGGGGAGCTGCTTGGGGGAGTTCTAGATTTTTGGGGATGGGTTGAGGGGTCTGGGAGCACTGCTGGGAAGGTCTAATTTTGATTGCAAGTGGTTTGAAGAAAATCCATTGTGGGAAAGGGGGGTTTGGGCCTAGTTGCAGAGAGCGTTTTGGCACGATTTAAACTTAGGCCTAGTAGTATTGCATGTTTTTGGGGTGCTGCTTGGGGTGTTCTAGATTTTTGGGGGTGGGTAGAGGGGTCTGGGAGCACTGCTGGGAAGGTCTAATTTTGATTGCAAGTGGTTTGAAAAAAATCCATGGTGGAAAAGAGGGGTTTGGGCCTCGTTGCAGAGAGCTTTTTGCCACGATTTAAACTTAGGCCTAGTAGTATTACATATTTTTGGGAGGCTGCTTGGGGGTGTTCTAGATTTTTGGGGGTTGGTTGAGGGATTCCGGGAGCACTGCTGGGAAGGTCTTATTTTTATTGCAAGTGGTTTGAAGATAATCCATGGTGGAAAAGGGGGGGTTTGAGCCTAGTTGCAGAGAGCGTTTTAGCGCGATTTAAACTTAGGCATAGTAGTATTGCATGTTTTTGGGGAGCTGCTTGGGGGAGTTCTAGATTTTTGGGGGTGGGTTGAGGGGTCTGGGAGCACTGCTGGGAAGGTCTATTTTTGATAGCAAGTAGTTTGAAGAAAATCCATTGTGGAAAAGGGGGGTTTGGGCCTAGTTGCAGAGAGCGTTTTGGCACGATTTAAACTTAGGCCTAGTAGTATTGCATGTTTTTGGGGCCTGTTTGGGGGTGTTCTAGATTTTTTGGGGAGGGTGGAGGGGTCCAGGAGCACTGCTGGGAAGGTCTCATTTTGATTGCAAGTGGTTTGAAGAAAATCCATGGTGGAAAAGGGCGGTTTGGGCCTAGTTGCAGAGAGCGTTTTGGCACAATTTAAACTTAGGCCTAGTAGTATTACAGGTTTTTGGGGGGCTGCTTGGGGGTGTTCTAGCTTTTTGGGGGTTGGTTGAGGGATTCACGGAGCACTGCTGGGAAGGTCTAATTCTTATTGCAAGTGGTTTGAAGACAATCCATGGTGGAAAAGGGGGGTTTGGGCCTAGTTGCAGAGAGCGTTTTGGTACGATTTAAACTTAGGCCTAGTAGTATTGCCTGTTTTTGGGGAGCTACTTGGGGGTGTTCTAGATTTTTGGGGGTGGGTTGAGGGGTCTGGGAGCACTTCTGGGAAGGTCTAATTTTGATTGCAAGTGGTTTGAAGAAAATCCATGGTGGAAAAGGGGGGTTTGGGCCTAGTTGCAGAGAGCGCTTAGGCACGATTTAAACTTAGGCCTAGTAGTATTACATGTTTTTGGGGGGTTGTTTGGGGGTGTTCTAGATTTTTGGGGGTGGGTTGAGGGGTCCAGGAGCACTGCTGGGAAGGTCTAGTTTTGATTGCAAGTGGTTTGAAAAAATCCATGGTGGAAAAGGGGGGTTTGGGCCTAGTTGCAGAGAGCGTTTTGTCACGACTTAAACTGAGGCCTAGTAGTATTGCATGTTTTTGGGGAGCTGCGTTGGGGGTGTTCTAGATTTTTGGGGGTGGGTTGAGGGTTCTGGGAGCTCTGCTGGGAAGGTCTAAATTTGATTGCAAGTGGTTTGAAGAAAATCCATGGTGGAAAAGGGGGGTTTGGGCCTAGTTGCAGAGAGCGTTTTGGCACGATTTAAACTTAGGCCTAGTAGTATTGCATGTTTTTGGGGGGCTGTTTGGGGGTGTGCTAGATTTTTGGGGGTGGGTTGAGGGGTCCGGAAGCACTGCTGGGAAGGTGTAATTTTGATTTCAAGTGGTTTGAAGAAAATCCAATGGTGGAAAAGGCGGGTTTGGGGCTAGTTGCAGAGAGCGTTTTGGCACGATTTAAACTTAGGCCTAGCATTAGTGCATGTTTTTGGGGTGCTGCTTGGGGTGGTCTAGATTTTTGGGGGTGGGTTGAGGGGTCTGGGAGCACTGCTGGGAAGGTCTAATTTTGATTGCAAGTGGTTTGAAAAAATCCATGGTGGAAAAGGGGGGTTTGGGCCTAGTTGCAGAGAGCATTTTTCCACGATTTAAACTTAGGCCTAGTAGTAATACATGTTTTTGGGGGGCTGTTTGGGGGTGTTCAAGATTTTTGGGGGTGGGTTGAGGGGTCTGGGAGCACTGCTTTGAAGGTCTTATTTTTATTGCAGGTGGTTTGAAGAAAATCCATGGTGGAAAAGAGGGGTTTGGGCCTAGTTGCAGAGAGCGCTTTGGCACGATTTAAACTTAGGCCTAGTAGTATTGCATTTTTTTGGGGGCTGCTTGAGGGTGTTCTAGATATTTGGGGGTGGACTGATGGGTCTGGGAGCACTGCCTGGAAGGTCCAATTTTGATTGCAAGGGGTTTGAAAAAATCATTTGTGGAAAAGGGGGTGTGGACCTTGTTGCAGAGAGCGTTTTGGCACGATTTAAACTTAGGCGCTAGAAGTATTGTATGTTTTTGGGGAGCTGCTTGGGGGAGTTCTAGATTTTTGGGGATGGGTTGAGGGGTCTGGGAGCACTGCTAGGAAGGTCTAATTTTGATTGCAAGTGGTTTGAAGAAAATCCATTGTGGGAAAGGGGGGTTTGGGCCTAATTGCAGAGAGCATTTTGGCACGATTTAAACTTAGGCCTAGTAGTATTGCATGTTTTTGGGGGGCTTTTTGGGGGTGTGCTAGATTTTTGGGGGTGGGTTGAGGGGTCCGGGAGCACTGCTGGGAAGGTGTAATTTTGATTGCGAGTGGTTTGAAGAAAATACAATGGTGAAAAAGGGGGGTTTGGGCCTAGTTGCAGAGAGCGTTTTGGCACGATTTAAACTTAGGCCTAGTAGTTTTCCATGTTTTTGGGGTGCTGCTTGGGGTGTTCTAGATTTTTGGGGGTGGGTAGAGGGGTCTGGGAGCACTTCTGGGAAGGTCTAATTTTGATTGCAAGTGGTTTGAAAAAAATCCATGGTGGAAAAGAGGGGTTTGGGCCTCGTTGCAGAGAGCTTTTTGCCACGATTTAATCTTAGGCCTAGTAGTATTACATATTTTTGGGAGGCTGCTTGGGGGTGTTCTAGATTTTTGGGGGTTGGTTGAGGGATTCCGGGAGCACTGCTGGGAAGGTCTTATTTTTATTGCAAGTGGTTTGAAGATAATCCATGGTGGAAAAGGGGGGGTTTGAGCCTAGTTGCAGAGAGTGTTTTGGCGCGATTTGAACTTAGGTCTAGTAGTATTGCATGTTTTAGGGGGCTGCTTGGGGGTGTTCTAGATAGTTGGGGGTGGACTGAGGGGTCTGGGAGCACTGCCAGGAAGGTCTAATTTTGATTGCTAGTGGTTTGAAAAAATCATTGGTGGAAAAGGGCCTTGTTACAGAGAGCGTTTTGGCACGATTTAAACTTAGGCCTAGTAGTATTGCATGTTTTTGGGGAGCTGCTTGGGGGAGTTCTAGATTTTTGGGGGTGGGTTGAGGGGTCTGGGAGCACTGCTGGGATGGTCTATTTTTGATAGCAAGTGGTTTGAAGAAAATCCATTCCAGAAAAGGGGGGTTTGGGCCTAGTTGCAGAGAGCGTTTTGGCACAATTTAAACTTAGGCCTAGTAGTATTACATGTTTTTGGGGGGTTGCTTGAGGGTGTTCTAGTTTTTTGGGGGTTGGTTTAGGGATTCACGGAGCACTGCTGGGAAGGTATAATTTTTATTGCAAGTGGTTTGAAGATAATCCATGGTTGAAAAGGGGGGTTTGGGCCTAGTTGCAGAGAGCGTTTTGGCACGATTTAAACTTAGGCCTAGTAGTATTGCCTGTTTTTGGGGAGCTCCTTGGGGGTGTTCTAGATTTTTGGGGGTGGCTTAAGGGGACTGGGAGCACTGTTGGGAAGGTCTAATTTTGATTGCAAGTGGTTTGAAGAAAATCCATGGTGGAAAAGGGGGGTTTGGGCCTAGTTGCAGAGAGCGCTTAGGCACGATTTAAACTTAGGCCTAGTAGTATTACATGTTTTTGGGGGGTTGTTTGGGGGTGTTCTAGATTTTTGGGGGTGGGTTGAGGGGTCCAGGAGCACTACTGGGAAGGTCTAGTTTTGATTGCAAATGGTTTGAAGAAAATCCATGGTGGAAAAGGGGGGTTTGGGCATAGTTGCAGAGAGCTTTTTGACACGATTTAAACTTAGGCCTAGTAGTATTGCATGTTTTTTGGGGGCTGCTTGGGGTGTTCTAGATTTTTGGGGGTGGGTTGAGGGGTCTAGGAGCACTGCTGGGAAAGTCTAATTTTGATTGCAAGTGGTTTTAAAAAATCCATGGTGGAAAAGGGGGGTTTGGGCCTAGTTGCAGAGACCGTTTTGTCACGATTTAAACTGAGGCCTAGTAGTATTGCATGTTTTTGGGGAGCTGCTTGGGGGTGTTCTAGATTTTTGGGGGGGGGTTGAGGGTTCTGGGAGCTCTGCTGGGAAGGTCTAAATTTGATTGCAAGTGGTTTGAAGAAAATCCATGGTGGAAAATGGGGGTTTGGGCCTAGTTGCAGAGAGCGTTTTGGCACTATTTAAACTTAGGCCTAGTAGTATTGCATGTTTTTAGGGGGCTGTTTGCGGGTGTGCTAGATTTTTGGGGGTGGGTTGAGGGGTCTGGAAGCACTGCTGGGAAGGTGTAATTTTGATTGCAAGTGGTTTGAAGAAAATCCAATGGTGGAAAAGGCGGGTTTGGGCCTAGTTGCAGAGAGCGTTTTTCCACGATTTAAACTTAGGCCTAGTAGTAATACATGTTTTTGGGGGGCTGTTTGGGGGTGTTCTAGATTTTTTTGGGGGGTTGAGGGGTCTGGGAGCACTGCTTTGAAGGTCTAATTTTTATTGCAAATGGTTTGAAGAAAATCCATGGTGGAAAAGGGGGGTTTGGGCCTAGTTGCAGAGAGCGTTTTGGCACGATTTAAACTTAGGCCTAGTAGTATTGCATGTTTTTGGGGGGCTGTTTGGGGGTGTGCTAGATTTTTGGGGGTGGGTTGAGGGGTCCGGAAGCACTGCTGGGAGGTTGTAATTTTGATTGCAAGTGGTTTGAAGAAAATCCAATGGTGGAAAAGGCGGGTTTGGGGCTAGTTGCAGAGAGCGATTTGGCACGATTTAAACTTAGGCCTAGCATTAGTGCATGTTTTTGGGGTGCTGCTTGGGGTGGTCTAGATTTTTGGTGGTGGGTTGAGGGGTCTGGGAGCACTGCTGGGAAGGTCTAATTTTGATTGCAAGTGGTTTGAAAAAATCCATGGTGGAAAAGGAGGGTTTGGGCCTAGTTGCAGAGAGCGTTTTTCCACGATTTAAACTTAGGCCTAGTAGTAATACATGTTTTTGGGGGGCTGTTTGGGGGTGTTCAAGATTTTTGGGGCAGGGTTGAGGGGTCTGGGAGCACTGCTTTGAAGGTCTAATTTTTATTGCAAGTGGTTTGAAGAAAATCCATGGTGGAAAAGGGGGGTTTGGGCCTAGTTGCAGAGAGCGCTTAGGCACGATTTAAACTTAGGCCTTGTAGTATTGCATGTTTTTGGGGGGCTGCTTGGGGGTGTTCTAGATTTTTGGGGGTGGGTTGAGGGGTCTGGGAGCACTGCCGGGAAAGTATAATTTTGGTTGCAAGTGGTTTGAAAAAATCATTGGTGGAAAAGGGGGTGTGGGCCTTGTTGCAGAGAGCGTTTAGGCACGATTTAAACTTAGGCCTAGTAGTATTGCATGTTTTTGGGGAGCTGCTTGGGGGTGTTCTAGATTTTTGGCGGTGGGTTGAGGGGTCTGGGAGCACTGCTGGGAAGGTCTAATATTGATTGCAAGTGGTTTGAAGAAAATCCATGGTGGAAAAGGGGGGTTTGGGCCGAGTTGCAGAGAGCATCTTGGCACGATTCAAACTTAGGCCTAGTAGTATTGCATGTTTTTGGGGGGCTGTTTGGGGGTGTTCTAGATTGTTGGGGGTGAGTTGAGGGGTCCGGGAGTACTGCTGGGAAGGTCTAAGTTTGATTGCAAGTGGTTTGAAGAAAATCCATGGTGGAAAAGGGCGGTTTGGGCCTAGTTCTGAGAGCTTTTTTTTTTTTTTTGAAAACCTTTATTAAGCCTTCACAGTGTTACACAGCTTGTCGCCTACAACCCAATTGGGCCGGCCGCCAAGTAAGGTGTCAAGGAAAAAAAAAAGATCATTACAATACAGTTGTGCCCGCATCCTTTGAAGACATGAAGGTAATGATCTAGAAACAAGTGGTGAAGGAGAAGTGCAAATGGTCCATGCTGGGTGTATGAGGTTTTCATTTTCTGTTTTATACCTAAGGAAAGAACATTCAAAACTTCGGGAAGTCACAGTACGATCAATGCAATAAGCTTAATGCCAGTTAGACGTGAGTGTAATGCTGAGTTAGGGCCAGCCTCACGCCGCCCTTCACGCTAGGTAGAGTTTGAGCCGAACCTCTTCATCCCTCCATCCCCTCCCGGTGCATCCCCCGCACTACTCAGCCCCCCTCAGCCCACCCCGTCTTCTTCATCTGAGTCCATTGGGTCATCTTCAGGTAGTGGATCACAAATGTCGCCCCGGTACGTGTTCCATGGAGACCACACCTTGTTCCACTTGGCCGGGCACGCCCTGTTCAAATAAACTGCCCGTTCTGTGACCATGGCCCTGTCCATATTTACGCACCACTGTGAGGCCGTCGGTGGGTCTGCCACCCCTCAGCGCTGCGCGATATCTCTCTTGGCCATCATCATCCCTAGCGTTACCCAGAGGCGGCCATGCCAGGACAGGTCAGTTGGTTCCCACACATTGAGGAGGCAGCGCCGCGGTTCCGGGAGCACCGAAACCTCCAACACCTGTGACACAGTGCGCATGACTTGACGCCAATAGGAGTGTATAACTGAGCAGTCCCAGAATGTGTGGAAGAGTGTGCCCTCCTCCCCGCAGCCTCGCAAGCAGAAAGGGTCAGGGGCTCGTTGTATGCGGTGAAGCAATGTCCTGGTGTAATATGTTCTGTGTAGAACTTTGAGTTGGATGAGTCTCATTCTAGACGATATGCCCGCTTCCTTAGGGGATGCCAGTGCCTAGTTCCATTCATGTTCGTCCAACTCGCCCACCTCCTGCTCCCATTTCTCTTTAAGAGGCACTAGCGGGTCTGGGGAATTGTTAAGGAGTTTCCGGTAAGTGAGGGAGGTGGCCTTTTCTATCATGTAATCTGTCAAGAGGCGATCCTCTAGCGGGGAAGACTCGGGGAGAGATGATCCCGCCAGAATAGCCGCCAGTAATGCATGACGGATTTGGACATATCGGTAGGTTTCATGCGGCCCTAGGTCATAGAGTTCTTTCAGGCGGGCAAAAGTGATGATTCCCCCATGTTCCCACATGTCCCCCACTGTTGAAATGCCGATGTCGTCCCAGCGGGAGAACCCCTTACTGGTCCGAAGATTGCCTAGGGCTTGTGAGTCCCAGAGTGGAGTGAGTTTGGTGAGTGTGTCTTTCCACCCTAGCGCAGCGGTGGCTGCGTGCCAGGTGGCCACTGTGAGCCTAGTGGGGCCCTTCAGCGGTCTGAGTTTCCGTCTATCATAAAGTGGGGCCAACAGGGTACTGGCGCCCAGTTGGGCCCTGTCCGCCTGGAATGCTGGGTCTGATTGCGATGCGTGCAACCACTGGTTGATCGGTCTGAGCTGTGCCGCCCAGTAGTAGAGGTGGAGGTTGGGAAGTGCGATGCCGCCCTCGTACCAGCTCCTGCAGAGCTTGGCGTGTGCTATTCGCGCCGGGCGGTTGCCCCACAGCAGACCAGAGACCACTGCCGCCACCCTCTTGAAGTACCTTGGGGGCACAGCGAAGGGGGTATTGTCTAGGATATATAGGAAGCGGGGCAGGGATTTCATCTTAAACAGGGCTGCTTTCCCAAGCATCGTCAACGGTAATCCTGCCCAGAAGCTTGCATCTTGCTTGAGGCGGTCCAGCTGAGGAAATATGAATTTTTATGATCAATTGTGTCCCCTATCTTAGACCCCAACGACTCCGTGTACGCGTTACAAGTACATGTATGTTCCCTCCACTTCCAGTTATGAAGACGCAAATACATTTGCGTCCAACGTTAACATGTCCTCTTTCAGATCCACCATGAATGGGTCAGATATGCCGTTCCTAAGTATGCCTTGCCAACGTCTTTATGTGGTGTACTTTACACGTTTTTCAGCCCTGGCGAAGTAGGCCCTGAATTCTGCCATCGAGCCTTTTCCTGCCTTCTGACTCTGAATGCTTCAGCCTGGGCCTGCATCTGTACCCGTGACCTCTGCCTTACTCCCTGCGCGGCTAACGGTGCTTGGTTCAGCCTGTTGCCTGCCAAGACTGTATTCAGCCTTCAAAATTATCTGCTCCACTCCTCGAAAATACATTCCTGTCTAGTAGTTCAAGTAAACATCCTTCCAGCTGCAGTGCAAAGGGCCCGGCCTCACTGTCTCCGTGCAAGTAATTCATAGCTCCTGTTACCATGGTAGGCCCAAGCCCCCTCGCATCTCATGCAGACACGAAGACGCTTATACACGCACTCACAGTCAGTATAGAATAGCCTCTGTCCGAGAGACCTTTCCTTCCAGATAATACAGTTCCTTAAACATGAGATATTAGATACGATTTGGGATTAGGGTGATCTGACATCCCAGACTTCTGTCTCCATATGTAGGGCTAAATGTCAAGTCCCCTTCACCCTCCAGTTACACGTCAATCATACATCATGCTGCCTGCGCGCGCATCTCTGCCATGTACTTCTGCTGACACTGCAGGATTCTCTTATGGATCCGCCTACTTGTGACATCATGTTAATGACGTTTCTAGTGCACGCCTATTGTAACGCCCTTTTATTACGTGTGTGTATTCTTATCTCTCCTCTCAGCTGTTACGCCTTCTGCATATGCCTTTACTGTAATGCATTGACTATATATATGAATGATTGTCAATA
Source organism: Lissotriton vulgaris (assembly GCF_964263255.1). Taxonomy (NCBI): domain Eukaryota; kingdom Metazoa; phylum Chordata; class Amphibia; order Caudata; family Salamandridae; genus Lissotriton; species Lissotriton vulgaris. Next base: position 1,258,773,726 of record NC_141687.1, on the reverse strand, counting down.
AAGTATTGTCTGTCAGTCCCTTCCCGAACTTACGTAGTGACGGAATGGTATGCCACCTTGGCTCGAGCCAAATACCCAATTCCTTTTTAAGGAATAAAACCCCTTTTGAAAACCTCAAATATCACAGATTTTGCCTCTTATTTATTCTGAGTTATTCTTATTGAACTTTACCGCATAAATTAAGCATGGGTAATTAGAATTTACCACATAATTGGTGCCCGAACAGGGACCCCTCCCCCATCTCACGCGCCGGAGGTGCGTTGCAGGCCTGGCCCCCTGCCACAGCCGGACGGACAACTACGCGTACCCGCAGGATTTCCTGTATTTCCCTCAGGCCAACGGAGGTGACTGAGGCTGCGATCAACACCCAGACGAGGCGGTGAGGAGTGCGGAGGATCCCGACCAGAGCCTAGCTGAGAGAGCAAGATCCGAGGTATACAGAGGCCCACCAGGTTCCGAAGTTCCGAAGTATCTGCGTCACGAGTTGAGTCGAGTCCAGTCCGGTCCAGTCCAGTCCCGTTTCCGAGGCCTTCCGTTCCGTGCTTCCCGGTGAGTACCATTGCTGGGGACGCATCTAGACGTGCGCATTAATTTGTGCCGGTCACGACGGGTTTGGGTACACAGACCTGGTCTGTACTGTTTAGCAGTATATCCTGTCTGCACTGTTTAGCAGTGTATCTGTACTGTTTAGCAGTACATCCAGTATCATGCAGTTAGCTAGTTTTATTCTAGTCATTGTTGTTCGTTTTAAAATGTTTTAATGTGTTTTCAAAATGTCGTGGTATGAGTGATTGTTCGATCTTCATTATTGTGATTATTGTGTTAATTGTGTTCACATCTAAAGTAAGGACCAAGTAGCCTGATTTTAAGATGCCGTTATTCTCCAAATTAAGACAGATAAAAACTAGAAAAGGGATACTCGAGGAAGCTGTTCCCATTCCACCTAGGGACACTCCAGGGTACTTTATGTACCACAAACATGGCCTAGATGCCGTTTTATATCTCGATTTATGGGTGGACTACACCAAGGATCTAGCAGAGAATCAGAGATGGCCCGCTGCTGGGACATGGGATGCAGATTGCATCATGAGAGTAGAAGAAGCATTATGGAAAAAGAAAGCCAGACAGTCACAGAAAGATGCCATTGAATTATGGCGTAAAGAATCGCATAGGCGTACAGAAAAAGTGCACAGAAAAGAAGAGAAAAGTAGAGAGGATTCAGAAAAAGCCTGAGAAAACGTATTAGTTGAGGAAGGTATCCGAGTAAAAATAGAACAAGTAGATAGACAACGAAACACCCTTATGAATGGTATGTATCCTCTTCTGGCTGAGGGTTTACCTAAGGCCACCCCGGAAGTACCAAAAGATCTGCCACCTCCATTGCTCCCGACTAAAATGCATCAGAAAACCGCAAAGGACATTTATCTTTCCTCCTATCTAGACGATGTAGCCCCCGAATATGTTAATACCGTACCGCCGCACACACCCCCTACTGGCGGCGCTCGACCCCGAGATAGTCAGCCCCCACCTCCGCGACAAGCTACTCCTCCTCCCGTCCCAACCCTTCCAGCCGTTCTCCCATCACTGCCTGCACCTATTCCTCCTACTTTGCACCCAAACAATCCTTTCGGAGCCGGCGCCTCAGGAGGCGCGTCCGGAGGGGCGACAGGTTTCCAAACCCCGCCAGCAACACATCGGTGGACTTATAGAGAACTAGCACAACAACGTACACCTCGAGCAGCCGATTTTGACATATATGGAGAACGTCTTGCAGACTGTAGATATGATCCAGTACCTGGTAAAAAGAATGACGAGAGAATGTTGCTCGCATCAGTACGATTGCGACGAGTCACAAACTTTTTATTGACACTACCTGGAATGGTAGATCATCTAGATAAAATATATCATTTTGTTCAAACAGGGGCAGGACCTGAAAGTATTAAGGAGGCATTGGCCTACCAGAAAGTTGATACTCAAGGCAAGATATTACGGTTTCTTATAAACTGTCTAATAAGAGAAGCGGATAGGCCGGGCGCAAACCCGGACGACATAAAAGCACTTCATAGATGGGGTCAGAAGATAGCAGATGGGGACCATGATAAACTGGCTTGTATAGAAAATATGTACCGAAGGATCAGGAATGTAGTAATAAAGATGCATGAAAGAAGACAGCCAGTACCAGAAATAGATTCAGACAGACTTGAATCCTCAGGGGAGGAGGACGAACCAGAAGAAGCAGCAGGACAAGTACAATTACCAGTTAGAGAAACAATAGCTTATGTAGGTAAAGGAAGACCCTTTAATATTTCAATGCGTCCAGTACGTCCGGAAAGTAAAAGAATTTTTCAGGAAGCCATGTGTAATCCGAGAACTCCTGAACACTTATTCCAAGCCACTGATAACAGACTTCGAGAACGAATGGGGTACCATGTACTCGATTCTATGGACGAACAAGAATTAGCCAGGTCAGCAGTACAATGGGCTGACAATCCCGAGAAATATAGTGATGATGCGTTGGCACACACATTTTTGAATATGACACCAAGTGAACAGCGTTTAGCTGGTACATACATGATACAACACCTACTCTTATTATATAGAAGCCAACATTCTGATCCAGGTCCGCTGCCTGATATATTAGCAGAACTACTCATGAATAAATGGAGAGGTCTAGGTACCGATCTAATTAAAGTAATTTTAGAACATCGGCACCGATATAGTGCCTTCCTATGTCCACAATCTGATTCAGCGCACTCCATGGAAAGAAAAATGTATTACATAGACAGACAGAATCCGTTACGAGAAGTGCACCCAGTTCAGAATACCGACAATACGCTTAGACGCGTGTTTGTGTACACGCCCATAACTAAAATAGAATTATTGGAAATGAAAAAATTAGTACCTAGCCATGACAAAGATCCCGCAGGTTTTCATCGTGAAATAAAAGACATGTTACTCATGGGTGATTACACTTATCCAGACCTTATGAAAATATTGAAAGTACTACTGCCTGCTGGTATTTACGAGAAACTCAAAGAAAAAGAATGGGAAGTGGGAAATGCAAAGATTGATTGGACTGCATTAGAAAACAAAGAAAATACTCGAGTTCCAGGCCTAGGGCTTGGAGACAAAGTTAAAGCGTTACCAGGATTGTTAGTACAAGTATTGCCACGCTTATTAAGTACAAAAAAGGAAGATTGGGGTGCAATCTCAGCCTGTAAACAGAAACCCGACGAAGACACTAGTGATTTTTATTCCCGATTTGAAAAATGTTTTGGTATTAATAGCGGCCTGAAAGCAAGTAGCGAGTCGTACCCACATCTTTTTGTAACGAAATTAGTCGAGAATTCACTGCCCCAGGTTAAGAACAGAGTACTGAAAGTCGAAAGCACTTGGCAAGCTAATACTCCTTCACAGATGCTACAAATGTTACAGTACCACCAGAATAGAATTAGAGAAGAACAAGAACACGAACAAAGACGTATGAAAGACACGAAAATGAAAATGTTAGTTGCTCAGTCAGTACCAGCTGACGGTCACAAAAAGGGTGCGACCCAGCCCAGTAATTCGACGGCTCCTGTTAAGGGAGTATGTAACTATTGTAAACAGCCAGGTCATTATATAAACGATTGTGCAGTTCTGAAACATAATATCTCCACGGGTAAGACCAAGGAGAGACCGCGTCCACCTAGACAAGATCAGGCCCAACAACAAGTACCCCCGAATACCCAACATATCCCGCCCATGCCAGCTTCATCGCAGACCGTAGCAGTACCACAGCAACAGCCCATTGCCGCAACACAAAACATGACACAACAGATGTACCAGTATGCTCAAAATGACTTCCCCGATTATCAGCGATACACATGAAACAGCCTAGAGAGGGAGGTTGGCTTGCCTCTTATTGAGGTTCCTGTAGATCAAGAGGGTCCTTATGTACACAGTCAAATATTAGGGAAAGACAGAAAGTTTTTAATTGATACAGGGGCAAGCAGTACAACGATTAGTCATGATGAGGTTCCAGGGGCACCCCTCTCAGGCTCACAGAATGTTTCCCTTGGTTTTTCAGGAAAACCTATTATTAACGAAGTATCACAACCTCTTCCTCTTGCAGTCGGTCCTCTGACACGGACTACAGACTTATTGCTTACCAAATCATGCCCAGAAAACTTGCTAGGTATAAAAACACTGAAAGCTCTAGGAGCTATAATATGCTGTTCTCCGGAAGGAGTACGATTATTCTTGCGAGATTTTAAAGGTCATTATGTATTGAGAGACATGGATCACCGATTACAGAATGTCCCTGCACATTTGTGGGCGCAAGGCCCCACTGATGTAGGTTGTATGCACATTACACCATACCGAGTCACACTCAAAGCAGGAGTGGTATTACCACGAATTCGCCAATACAAGTTACCCCCAGATGCTGTAGTGGCTTTACTGAAAATCATTGACGAGCTGATTGCACAAGGAGTGGTCGTAGAGACCGACTCTAATGTATATAATTCTCCTATCATTCCAGTTCTCAAACGTACTGATCCAAATGCACCACCTGTTTATCGATTAGTTATTGATCTGCGCGAATTGAATAAATGTATTGTACCACAGTATCCCGTGGTTCCAGATATCTCTTCATTACTGACAGCTATTGATCCAGAAGCGACGTTCTTTACTGTAATTGACCTCAAGAACGCCTTCTTTAGCGTCCCAATTGATCCGGAAAGCCAATACTTGTTCGGATTCTGTTTAAATGGACGAAGTTTCAAATTTGCACGCGCACCTCAAGGATTCACAGAAAGCCCCAGCATCTATAGCCAAGCACTGAAAAGACAACTTGACAGTATCCATATGCCTGTTAACACTGCCCTACTTCAGTATGTCGATGATCTGCTGATCACCGCCCGAAGCGAACCCGAATGTGAGAAAGCATCACTGACGGTTTTAAACTTTCTGGCTGACAAGGGGCACAAGGTATCCCCTTCGAAGCTGCAATTCTGTGTTCAGCAAGTTGTGTACATTGGTCACTTGCTGTCCAAAGTGGGAAGACAGCTCACACCTGATCGCATTCAGTTAATTGTAAACATGACACCACCCAAGACACAAAAGGAGGTGCGGGCCTTTATAGGCCTCACTTCGTACTGTAAACAATGGATTCCCCAATATGCATTTCTAGCAAAGCCACTCATTCAGTTGACAACACAGGAGGCAGCGACATCGACTGTCCTCCCTTGGACTCAAGAACATACACAAGCTTTTGAAGACTTAAAGAAAGCCTTATGTCAAGCACCTGTTTTAGCAACACCATGTTACAGTAAGCCTTTTACACTTTTTGTCACAGAACGTGAAGGTACTGCCTTGTCAGTACTCACTCAGGAACAAGCAGGTTCACACAAACCGTGTGCTTACTTTTCTAGCACATTAGATCCAGTAGCCCAGGCTCTGCCTGCGTGCTTGAAATCAGTTGCAGCGACAGCTTTAGCAATCAGACAAAGCGATTCCATAGTACTAGGACATCAATTGACAGTGCAAGTTCCACATTCCGTGGAAGTTCTTTTAAATCGTACACAGACCCAACACTTGACTATAGCAAGACTGACAGGTTATGAATTGACATTGTTTCAACCACACATAGAAATCAGACGCTGTAGTACATTGAATCCTGCCACACTTTTGCCATTAAGTGGCGTAGACCCATTGTCACATGATTGCATTGAAGTCATTACTATTACGACGAAACCCAGACAAGACTTGACAGATGTTCCATTACCAGATCCAGACCTGACACTTTATGTGGATGGTTCATGTATGAGAACAGGTACAGGTGAATTAGTGGCCGCCTACGCAGTCACGACAGACACCGAAGTTATTGAAACCAATTGTATTAACACCCTGTCAGCTCAAGCAGCAGAGCTCATCGCTCTGACACAAGCCTGTATTCAAGCCAAAAATAAGAAAGTTAACATATATACTGATTCACGTTATGCATTCGGAGTCGTTCACGACTTCGGAGTCCTCTGGCGAGAGAGAGGTTACTTAACTTCTCACGGTGCCAACATTCAACACGGTCCTCTCATTCAAGCCCTGTTAGATGCAATACATCTACCTACTGCAATATCTATCATGAAGTGTAAGGCACATACAAAAGTCACCGATACCATCTCCCAGGGTAACGACCTGGCAGACCGAACAGCTAAGCAAACTGCTCAAAATCGAACTCATGTAACTAACTTGACAAAGACAATAGTTCCAACACCGACACATTGCATGACAGTCAGGGATCCCGCATATGATGTAATCGACATACAGACACATGCCACACCAGACGAAATCAAGAAATGGACTGAACTAGGAGGGATCCAAACAGATCAGGGATGGATGACGAAGGGAAAATCTACATGGTTTCTCCCCAACTCTATGGTTCAAGTCATCATTAACACAATACATAGCCCAGCACATCTAGGAGAAAAAGCTATGCTAGACAGTATTCAACACATATGGTTCAATAAAAACTTACGAGCAGCAGCCAAACAGAAAGTGCGTACTTGCATGATTTGTTGTCAGTTCAATCCAGGTAAAAGCATTCCCGTAGAACAAGGTGGAATTCAGCCTCCCGATCACCCTTTTGAAGTCCTCCAGATGGATTATATCCAGATGGAACGTTGTCGAGGTTTCAAGTATGTCCTCGTAGTCGTATGTGCACTTTCCCGATGGACAGAAGCATATCCAGTCCCAGATTACACTGCTCCGACCACTGCCAAGCAACTGGTTCGTGAATTCTTCCCACGGTATGGTTTGCCCCGTATCGTGTACTCAGATAACGGTCAGCCATTCTCATCCGAGCTTGTGAAACATATTACACTCCTGTTAGGCTATCAGTGGAAGTTCCACTGTGTCCGGCATCCCGAGGCAGCAGGTCTCGTGGAGCGCCATAATCAGACTCTGAAAATCCGACTTTCAAAAATCTGCAGAGAGAAAGGCGTTGACTGGATAGTAGCTTTGCCAGTTGCCCTTTTTTACATGAGGATGGTAGCGCATTCTCGAACCGGGCTATCCCCGTATGAAGTGGTCTTTGGTAGGCCACCAAATATGTGGGGGACGCCTATACCTCGTAAAATAACAGATGTTGACTGTATTATGCTGACAGATTACCTTGCCTCCTTGATGTCTACACTACAATCTTGTCGTTCACAGGTAGCTGCAGCCTTTCCCGACAACACCGAGGTGAAGCCCCATGAAGTGGTCCCCGGCGACTTTGTCTTCGTTCGTAACTTCGACCGGAGAAGTCCACTGGAGCCCCGCTGGCAAACCCCGAAATTGGTTCTTCTGATGATGAGGACCGCCGTCAAGGTTGAGGGCAGAAAAGGGTGGCTACACTCTAGCCACATTAAGAAGTTTCACGGACTCCCTTCGGACTTGGACTCTAAGCCCTGCCCTCCTCCACAGACTGATTCAAAACTCCCCCTGGTTGAGAAAACCGCCTCCGAAGAATATAGACTAAAGTTACGGTCTAGCAAGTCAGACAGTTTAATTGTTTAAGTCCTCCCCTAGGTGAATCGGTTAAATTAGTTTCTGAAATGTACCCCCTAGACCGAGATAGAGAGAGAGATAGACAGAAACAACTCAAGAAACGTGCATATTGTAAATCACTTCGTAGTCACTGTATAGTGACATTATTGATTATGTTTTTCCTAAGTCTGCTGATTATTGCTGCCAGTATATTATTGCATATATATTACCCTATTTTCAAGCGTGCACCATCTGCTTACAACGTCACTGCCGAACATTCTTTTAGCGAATTACCCCCACACGAATTGTCTTACAGACTTGCGCTGCGCAACAACACATTCATTAGTATGTTACATCACTCCCATCAGACCAATAACGCTACAAATTGTTGGATATGTGGCCGACTCCCTCCCTACCAGAAATACAAGGGAGTTTTGCCTCTCTTTCCGTACCCGTTCACGCACAATGGCTCATGTGGTGCATGGTTTAGATTGATTAATTCTTTAGATTCTGATACTATAGTTTATGCAGGAAATTGGGTTTGGGGAAACCTGAACTTAGTTTTGCTTAAAGCCTGCTACCCTAACAAGGAGGGACTTCCCACCAGGACAGGAACTGATCTAGAAAATGAAGTATATGGATTAGGTAATTATACAATTAACCTCATGATTTTAACGGTTGAATCCGAAGCTGCACCAGTATTGCCTGCTATGTCAGTATTACCAGTCACAGGTGAATTATGTATCAGAAAGAATGGTTCAGTACACTTAGGTCATAGTAAATGTACTACTGTGGTCGAATTCAGTGATCAAGGCAAGTCTACATTCAGAGCTACTCGTCATTCCTACTTCGTTTGTGGTCATACCGCATACATACGCTTACCTTTAGATTGGGATGGTACCTGTTACATTGCATTCCTTCTGCCACCTGTTTTCCTAGCCCCACCTGATTATCACAGAAATACCAATCTAGTAAACAATAGACTTCGAAGAGATCTCCCGATTGTCGACTACACTGAAACGGCATGGGAACAATACACAGACTTCAATAAAGGTTTCTTTCCCTACTTAGGTGCTGTCTTTAATAGTAAACTGATACGCAAATTAACTAGAACCCTCGAAGCAGTAGTGAATGAAACTACTTCCGCCCTAGGCAACTTAACAGAGGAGCAGTCTGCTATGCGGGTTGTTGTTCTTCAAAATCGTCTTGTCATTGACGTCATCCTAGCAGATAGGGGCGGAGCCTGTAAGGTCATCGGGTCGAGCTGCTGTGTTTTCATTCCAGAAAACGCGCCAACAGTATATAAAGCCATAACACGTCTTCATAAGATTGCAAGTTTGATACATCAGAATCCAGGCACCTGGACTTGGTCCGGTTGGTTCTGGACAACGTTGATCGCTTGGGGATGGAAGATCCTATCCTTCCTAGGCATTGGCCTTCTTATAGTATTTAGTTGCTGCCTATGTCTACAATGTGGGCCAGCGATTTGCGGCCTGTGTGCCACATCATGTATTCCACATTCAAGCTCCCATTCAAAACGCGAAAAGAAGAAAAAAGAGCAAATGATGTTACGTGAACAGATTGATCGATTCATGAGGATCGATATATCATGAAGGGTCCGTAGGGGACAAGGAGGGAATGAGGAAATATGAATTTTTATGATCAATTGTGTCCCCTATCTTAGACCCCAACGACTCCGTGTACTCGTTACAAGTACATGTATGTTCCCTCCACTTCCAGTTATGAAGATGCAAATACATTTGCTTCCAACGTTAACATGTCCTCTTTCAGATCCACCATGAATGGGTCGGATATGCCGTTCCTAAGTATGCCTTGCCAACGTCTTTATGTGGTGTACTTTACACGTTTTTCAGCCCTGGCGAAGTAGGCCCTGAATTCTGCCATCAAGCCTTTTCCTGCCTTCTGACTCTGAATGCTTCAGCCTGGGCCTGCATCTGTACCCGTGACCCCTGCCTTACTCCCTGCGCGGCTAACGGTGCTTGGTTCAGCCTGTTGCCTGCCAAGACTGTATTCAGCCTTCAAAATTATCTGCTCCACTCCTCGAAAATACATTCCTGTCTAGTAGTTCAAGTAAACATCCTTCCAGCTGCAGTGCAAAGGGCCCGGCCTCACTGTCTCCGTGCAAGTAATTCATAGCTCCTGTTACCATGGTAGGCCCAAGCCCCCTCGCATCTCATGCAGACACGAAGACGCTTATACACGCACTCACAGTCAGTATAGAATAGCCTCTGTCCGAGAGACCTTTCCTTCCAGATAATACAGTTCCTTAAACATGAGATATTAGATACGATTTGGGATTAGGGTGATCTGACATCCCAGACTTCTGTCTCCATATGTAGGGCTAAATGTCAAGTCCCCTTCACCCTCCAGTTACACGTCAATCATACGTCATGCTGCCTGCGCGCGCATCTCTGCCATGTACTTCTGCTGACACTGCAGGATTCTCTTATGGATCCGCCTACTTGTGACATCATGTTAATGACGTTTCTAGTGCACGCCTATTGTAACGCCCTTTTATTACGTGTGTGTATTCTTATCTCTCCTCTCAGCTGTTACGCCTTCTGCATATGCCTTTACTGTAATGCATTGACTATATATATGAATGATTGTCAATAAAGTATTGTCTGTCAGTCCCTTCCCGAACTTACGTAGTGACGGAATGGTATGCCACCTTGGCTCGAGCCAAATACCCAATTCCTTTTTAAGGAATAAAACCCCTTTTGAAAACCTCAAATATCACGGATTTTGCCTCTTATTTATTCTGAGTTATTCTTATTGAACTTTACCGCATAAATTAAGCATGGGTAATTAGAATTTACCACACAGCGGTGGCGCTAGGTTCAGTTTTTCGTATTCCGCCGGGTCACCCGTGACGTGAATACCGAGATATTTAAATGAGGAACCGGCCAGTCGTAGAGGGCAGTCTGGACCAAGCGTTGGGTGGCTACCCGTCAGGGCGTACAATTCGGATTTACTCCAATTGATAGTGTAGCCTGACATCTCTCCGTGGTCGTTGCAGATGCGCAAGAGGGCCGGTATGCCGTGATCGGGATCTGTCAGATACACCAGCATATCATCCGCATAAAGCGATATGCGGTCCTCCCAGCCCTCCCTCCATTTAATCCCTTTAAGCAAAGGGGTAGTCCTGATGCGGATCACCAAGGGCTCCAGTGAGAGCGCAAATAGCAGGGGGGAGAGAGGGCATCCTTGTCGGGTGCCGCGCCTGAGTGGGAAGGAGTGTGAAATGTGGCCATTCGCTACCACATGCGCTACCGGTGCGGTGTATAGCAGTTTGATCCAGGAGATGAAGACGGGTCCGAATCCCATGTATCGGAGCACCTCAAAGAGATAGGCCCACTCCACCATGTCGAAGGCCATTTTCGCATCAAGTGCCAAAATGACCGCGGACTCGCCTACGTCATCCGCTTTAGCTATCACCCCATGCACCCGTCTGAGATTGAGCGAGGTGTTCCCGTGGGGCATGAACCCTGACTGGTCCGGGTAAATAAGATCGGACAGATGAGGCAGGAGACGATTTGCCAGAAGCTTAGCAAGAATTTTGCTTTCTGCGTTTAGCAAAGATATAGGGCGGTATGAGGAGCATTCCCCAGGGGGCTTACCGGGCTTAGGAATAGCCACGATCGTGGCCGTTCGTTGGTCCAATGGGAGCACCCCCTTAGCACGGCACTCTTCGTACATTCGGAGCAGGTATGGGCTAAGAACGTCAGTGCGGGCTTGGAACCACTCGATTGGAATGCCGTTTGGCCCAATCGCTTTGCCCGTATGGAGGGCCCCGATGGCGATCCGCAGTTCGTCAGCGGTGAATGGTGCCTCAAGCTCAGTTGCAGCCTCCGGTAACAGTGCTGGGATGTTTATGTCATACAGTGCGCTTTGGGCTGCAATCGTAGTGACCTCCCGTTCCGGAGTGTAGACTTTCTCAAAGTGGGCAGCCAGCGCCTCTACTATGCGATCTGGGTCAGTCTGAGTATTGCCCTCTTCGTCTTTCACCTGTTGGATTCCCCTGGAGCTACCCCCTCTTTTGTCGAGCCAGGCCAACATCTTCCCCGCCTTGTCCCCAACATCATATACTCGATTTTGTGTGTCTGTGATGTGGCCTTGTGTGACAAGCCGAGCGTGGTCTGTATATAGGCGCTGGGCCAGTGCGAGTGCATGTGTTGTGTCATCTGTGGGGTCTGCTTCATGGGCAGTGGTGGCTTTGCGCAGTCGTAGCTCAAGCGCCGCGTGGTCAGCTGCCTGTTCCCTTCTATGTGATGTTATAGAGCTGATTGCTTGCCCCCTCAGGACTGTCTTATAAGCCTCCCATAGGACCTCAGCCGAGGCTGCGGTAGGTTTGTTTTCCATGAAATAATGTGTCGTGGCGGTCTGCAGGGCCTTTCTGACCTTAGGAACCTTAAGATAAGAGGCGTGCATAGGGAAGACGCGGTGGCGTGTTCGTGTTCGTGAGGTAATGGTGAGAGTCAGTGGTGAGTGATCTGAGATGCCCCTAGGGTGTATGAGCACCTCCTCTACGCGCTGTAACCCATCCCCTAACGCCAAGAAGTGATCAATGCGGGATAGACTATTGTGGACGGTGGAGTGGAACGTGTATTGTCGCAGTGTAGGGTGAACATGGCGCCATACGTCTACCAGCCCTAGTGCCTCAGTGAAGCGCTGAAACCTGGAGGGACCCCCCGGGAGGGCGGTCGCTGGGAACCTGTCGAGTTGTGGGTCAGCAGGTGCATTGAAATCCCCGCCTAGGAGCGTGTCTCCTTCGGGGAGGGATAGTAAGAAATCGCCCAGGGCTGGCAACATCACTGAGTGCAATGACGGCGGGATGTAGACTGAAACTATCGTCAGGGGGCGCCCGTCCCATTGTCCAACCGCTGCCGCAAAACAGCCCTGCGTATCAGTTCTAGTGCTGAGGGTGATAAAATTGGAGGACTTTCTAAGTAGGATACCTGTACCCCGGGACCCAGTGGAGAATTCCGAGTGGGTTAACATTGTATACCCCCGTCTGTCCAGGGCCTTAGTGGCGCTACCCATTAAATGGGTCTCTTGGAGGAGTATTAGGTCAGGTTTGTGACGTTTCACCTCGGACAGAACGAGGCCGCACTTCACTTTATCACCTAGGCCGCGCACATTCCAGGCTAGAAGCTTGAGGGAGGAGCCGCCCAATCGCGTCTCCCCCGTACGCATTACGTTAGGCTGTACATCCACCATCTTTGAACATTAGAGACAGAAACCATCGGCATCGACTCCATCTCCCCAGCATTAGTACCATAAGCATCATAGCACATTTTACAGTATGTGATCGATATTGTGAACTTCCCGTAAAAACGAACAAACCCCCCCCCAACTCCCCCCACCCTGCCTCCCTGCCAAACGGACTCAGAACTGCCCGCCACCCCAACTTAGCAGAGCGCTTATCCCATGCCAGAAACAGAGTACTTGCGCGTCAGGGGAGAGTGTCCCCCAAAGCAGGCGGTCCCTTGCTGTCCTCGGGTCGTCCGGGCCAGCGTCCATGAACGACTTGGTGAACAATCAGAGTGGGAGTAAGGTCCAGGTTTCACGTTTAATCCCTCGTGGTAGTATCATTTGCCTCCAGCAGCTCCCATGTGGTCCTGCGACGGTGATCCATTCGCGCTGCCCCTGGTCGATGAACGCAAGCCCGGCCGGCTCTCCTCTCCCGTCCTGTTGCGTCGGCGGTTGGAAGTGCGGTCCACCGTGCGCCAGCCATCCAGCCATTCTCTTGTAGTCTCCACCGAGTCAAAGAACCAGACCTTCTTATCGGCCACCACTCTCAGCCGGGCCGGAAACAACATGGAGTACGGCAGTTCTTGGTCGCGGAGTGATTTTTTCACCTCTAGGAAGGTCCTCCTTCTGCGGGTGACCTCCGCCGTGTAATCCGGGAAGAAAGAAATCCGTGAATTTTGGATTTGGATGGGCGGTGCCACCCTGGCTGCCTGGAGGACTGCATCATGGTCTCTAAAGTTAAAGAGTCTCGCCAGGATGGGGCGCGGAGCGGCCCCCGGGGTAGGCGTCCCCCCGGGGACCCGGTGGGCCCGTTCCACTGTAAAGAAGTTGGACAGTCCTTTCGGGGCCAGTTTTGTCTTTATAAGGTCCTCAACATACAGATCCATGGCACCCTTTGTTTCAGACTCCGGAACCCCCAAGATACGGACGTTGTTGTGTCTGGAACGCCCTTCCTGGTCGTCCAGTTTACTTTTCAAAAGTTTATTGTCCGCCTGCAGTCTCTCCATTGCCACTTGTAGGTCGGAAACGTCTTCTATCAATGATTTGGTCACCACCTCCACCTGCTTCACCCTTTCGCTCATTTTCTGGAGGTCGGCTCTAATAAGGGTAACCTCGGCCGCGGTCGAGCCCACCGTGGCCTGCACCTGCTCCAGCGCTCGCAGTACATCGTCTAGCGTGGCTTTCTTTGCACCGTCGTTGTCTGCACCCTTTCCCAGTGATTTGCGCTGCTCAGTTTGAGTGGATGTCTGGTTATCGTAAGCATATTTTCCGAGCTTCGCCTGAGCGGCGGTCTGTCGTGGCCCCTTCCCCGCCATTGATCCTTTGCGGCGAGACACTGTTTATGATGGAGCGGGCCGGACGCCCGTAGCCGTCCGCCTGGGGGGGGGGGGTATGCAGAAGGTCCAGACTGGGTATGGGCCAGAGGTCGCTGACGATGGCCGCCGACGGCCGCAGAGCTGTCGCGGTCTCGGCAAGTTCAGGCAAAATGGCGACTGGCGCCACACAGGTCCCACGGCGTATGTCGAGCGCAGCCAAGGGGCACCACTGCGTAGCGTCACTGGGTACACCGCGTGAAGGGTGAAGTGGTCGGCGGGAAGGATTGCCAGTCGAAGGTGTCGAGCGTTGTCGTCAGCGGCTACTTCCGGGTGGTCGCGCCGGGGAGGGTGGACTTCCGCCCGGCCCAAGGTTTCACTCGACACCGGTGCTCGCCTCGTCTCACCAGGCCAGCCTTCCGTGAGGGACGTGGACGAAGTTTCGTCCCGATGCCGGGGTCTGAGCGCTCCCAAATTTTCTTTGCTGGCGCCGTTCGGTCACCGCACCCAGGACACTCCCTCTGGACCGATCAGTGAGCGGATAGGCATGCGGATTGTTGCGGGATGCCGCCTTGCTACGGGAGCCTCTCTAGGTTGCTGCCGCCATCATCGGCCGCTAGCCACGCCCCGTTCTGAGAGCTTTTTGGCACGATTTAAACTTAGGCCTAGTAGCATTACATGTTTTTGGGGGGCTGCTTCGGGGTGTTCTAGATTTTTGGGGGTTGGTTGTGGGATTCCGGGAGCACTGCTGGGAAGGTCTAATTTTTATTGCAAGGGGTTTGAAGTTAATCCATTGTGGAAAAGGGGGGTTTGAGCCTAGTTGCAGAGAGCGTTTTGGCGCGATTTTAACTTAGGCCTAGTAGTATTGCATGTTTTTGGGGGCTGCTTAGGGGTGTTCTTGATATTTGGGGGTCGACTGAGGGGCCTGGGAGCACTGCTGGGAAGGTCTTATTTTGATTGCAAGTGGTTTGAAAAAATAATTGGTGGAAAAGGGGGGTTTGGGCCTAGTTACAAAGAGCGTTTTGGCACGATTTAAACTTAGTCCTAGTAGTATTGCATGTTTTTGGGGGGCTGTTTGGGGGTGTGCTAGATTTTTGGGGGTGGGTTGAGGGGTCCGGGAGCACTGCTGGGAAGGTGTAATTTTGATTGCAAGTGGTTTGAAGAAAATCCAATGGTGGAAAAGGCGGGTTTGGGCCTAGTTGCATAGAGCGTTTTGGCACGATTTAAACTTAGGCCTAGCAGTAGTGCATGTTTTTGGGGTGCTGCTTCGGGTGTTCTAGATTTTTGGGGGTGGGTTGAGGGGTCTGGGAGCACTGCTGGGAAGGTCTAATTTTGATTGCAAGTGGTTTGAAAAAATCCATGGTGGAAAAGGGGGGTTTGGGCCTAGTTGCAGAGCGCGTTTTTCCACGATTTAAACTTAGGCCTAGTAGTATTGCATGTTTTTGGGGAGCTGCTTGGGGGTGTTCTAGATTTTTGTGGGTGGGTTGAGGGGTCTGGGAGCACTGCCGGGAAAGTCTAATTTTGGTTGCAAGTGGTTTGAAAAAATCATTGGTGGAAAAGGGGGTGTGGGCCTTGTTGCAGAGAGCGTTTAGGCACGATTTAAACTT
Organism: Lissotriton vulgaris; assembly: GCF_964263255.1. NCBI lineage: Eukaryota > Metazoa > Chordata > Amphibia > Caudata > Salamandridae > Lissotriton > Lissotriton vulgaris. The sequence continues at coordinate 1,258,758,026 of NC_141687.1, read as the reverse complement.
AGGCCTAGTAGTATTGCATGTTTTGGGGAGCTGCTTGGGGGTGTTCTAGATTTTTGGGGGTGGGTTGAGGGGTCTGGGAGCACTGCTGGGAAGGTCTAATATTGATTGCAAGTGGTTTGAAGAAAATCCATGGTGGAAAAGGGGGATTTGTGCCTAGTTGCAGAGAGCGTTTTGGCACGATTTGAACTTAGGACTAGTAGTATTGCATGTTTTTTGGGGGGCTGTTTGGGGGTGTGCTAGATTTTTCGGGGTGGGTTGAGGGGTCCGGATGCACTGCTGGGAAGGTGTAATTTTGATTGCAAGTGGTTTGAAGAAAATCCAATGGTGGAAAAGGCGGGTTTGGGGCTAGTTGCAGAGAGCGTTTTGGCACGATTTAAACTTAGGCCTAGCATTAGTGCATGTTTTTGGGGTGCTGCGTGGGGTGGTCTAGATTTTTGGGGGTGGGTTGAGGGGTCTGGGAGCACTGCTGGGAAGGTCTAATTTTGATAGCAAGTGGTTTGAAAAAATCCATGGTTGAAAAGGAGGGTTTGGGCCTAGTTGCAGAGAGCGTTTTTCCACGATTTAAACTCAGGCCTAGTAGTATTACATGTTTTTGGGGGGCTGTTTGGGGGTGTTCAAGATTTTTGGGGGTGGGTTGAGGGGTCTGGGAGCACTGCTTTGAAGGTCTAATTTTTATTGCAAGTGGTTTGAAGAAAATCCATGGTGGAAAAGGGGGGTTTGGGCCTAGTTGCAGAGAGTGCTTAGGCACGATTTAAACTTAGGCCTAGTAGTATTGCATGATTTTGGGGGGCTGCTTGGGGGTGTTCTAGATTTTTGGGGGTGGGTTGAGGGGTCTGGGAGCACTGCCGGGAAAGTCTAATTTTGGTTGCAAGTGGTTTGAAAAAATCATTGGTGGAAAAGGGGGTGTGGGCCTTGTTGCAGAGAGCGTTTAGGCACGATTTAAACTTAGGCCTAGTAGTATTGCATGTTTTTGGGGGGCTGCCTGGGGTGTTCTAGATTTTTGCCGGTGGGTTGAGGGGTCTGGGAGCACTTCTGGGAAAGTCTAATTTTGATTGCAAGTGGTTTGAAGAAAATCCATGGTGGAAAAGGGGGGTTTGGGCCTAGTTGCAGAGAGCATTTTGCCAAGATTTAAACTTAGGCCTAGTAGTATTGCATGTTTTTGGGGGGCTGCTTGGGGTGTTCTAGATTTTTGGAGGTAGGTTGAGGGGTCTGGGAGCACTGCTGGGAATAACTAATTTTGATTGCAAGTGGTTTGAAGAAAATCCATGGTGGAAAAGTTATTTTTTTTAGCAGTATTGCATGTTTTTGGGGGGCTGCTTGGGGTGTTCTAGGTTTTTGGGGTGGGTTGAGGGGTCTGGGAGCACTGCTGGGAAGGTCTAATTTTAATTGCAAGTGGTTTGAAGAAAATCCATGGTGGAAAAGGGCGGTTTGGGCCTAGTTGCAGAGAGCATCGTGGCACGATTCAAACTTAGGCCTAGTAGTATTGCATGTTTTTGGGGGGCTGTTTGGGGGTGTTCTAGATTTTTGGGGGTGAGTTGAGGGGTCCGGGAGTACTGCTGGGAAGGTCTAATTTTGATTGCAAGTGGTTTAAAGAAAATCCATGGTGGAAAAGGGCGGTTTGGGCCTAGTTCTGAGAGCTTTTTGGCACGATTTAAACTTAGGCCTAGTAGCATTACATGTTTTTGGGGGGCTGCTTGGGGGTGTTCTAGATTTTTGGGGGTTGGTTGTGGGATTCCAGGAGCACTGCTGGGAAGGTCTAATTTTTATTGCAAGTGGTTTGAAGTTAACCCATTGTGGAAAAGGGGGGTTTGAGCCTTGTTGCAGAGAGCGTTTTGGCGCGATTTTAACTTAGGCCTAGTAGTATTACATGTTTTTGGGGAGCTGCTTGGGGGTGTTCTAGATTTTTGGAGGTGGGTTGAGGGGTCTGGGAGCTCTGCTGGGAAGGTCTAATTTTGATTACAAGTGGTTTGAAGAAAATCCATTGTGGGAAAGGGGGGTTTGGGCCTAGTTGGAGAGAGCGTTTTGGCACGATTTAAACTTAGGCCTAGTAGTATTGCATGTTTTTGGGGGGCTGTTTGGGGGTGTGCTAGATTTTTGGGGGTGGGTTGAGGGGTCCGGGAACACTGCTGGGAAGGTGTAATTTTGATTGCGAGTGGTTTGAAGAAAATCAAATGGTGGAAAAGGGGGGTTTGGGCCTAGTTGCAGAGAGCGTTTTGGCACGATTTAAACTTAGGCCTGGTAGTATTGCATGTTTTTGGGGAGCTGCTTGGGGGAGTTCTAGATTTTTGGGGGTGGGTTGAGGGGTCTGGGAGCACTGCTGGGAAGGTCTATTTTTGATAGCAAGTAGTTTGAAGAAAATCCATTGTGGAAAAGGGGGGTTTGGGCCTAGTTGCAGAGAGCGTTTTGGCACGATTTAAACTTAGGCCTAGTAGTATTGCATGTTTTTGGGGCCTATTTGGGGGTGTTCTAGATTTTTTGGGGAGGGTTGAGGGGTCCAGGAGCACTGCTGGGAAGGTCTAATTTTGATTGCAAGTGGTTTGAAGAAAATCCATGGTGGAAAAGGGCGGTTTGGGCCTAGTTGCAGAGAGCGTTTTGGCACAATTTAAACTTAGGCCTAGTAGTATTGCATGTTTTTGGGGGGCTGTTTGGGGGTGTGCTAGATTTTTGGGGGTGGGTTGAGGGGTCCGGAAGCACTGCTGGGAGGGTGTAATTTTGATTGCAAGTGGTTTGAAGAAAATCCAATGGTGGAAAAGGCGGGTTTGGGGCTAGTTGCAGAGAGCGTTTTGGCACGATTTAAACTTAGGCCTAGCATTAGTGCATGTTTTTGGGGTGCTGCTTGGGGTGGTCTAGATTTTTGGTGGTGGGTTGAGGGGTCTGGGAGCACTGCTGGGAAGGTCTAATTTTGATTGCAAGTGGTTTGAAAAAATCCATGGTGGAAAAGGAGGGTTTGGGCCTAGTTGCAGAGAGCGTTTTTCCACGATTTAAACTTAGGCCTAGTAGTAATACATGTTTTTGGAGGGCTGTTTGGGGGTGTTCAAGATTTTTGGGGCAGGATTGAGGGGTCTGGGAGCACTGCTTTGAAGGTCTAATTTTTATTGCAAGTGGTTTGAAGAAAATCCATGGTGGAAAAGGGGGGTTTGGGCCTAGTTGCAGAGAGCGCTTAGGCACGATTTAAACTTAGGCCTTGTAGTATTGCATGTTTTTGGGGGGCTGCTTGGGGGTGTTCTAGAATTTTGGGGGTGGGTTGAGGGGTCTGGGAGCACTGCCGGGAAAGTCTAATTTTGGTTGCAAGCGGTTTGAAAAAATCATTGGTGGAAAAGGGGGTGTGGGCCTTGTTGCAGAGAGCGTTTAGGCACGATTTAAACTTAGGCCTAGTAGTATTGCATGTTTTTGGGGAGCTGCTTGGGGGTTTTCTAGATTTTTGGGGGTGGGTTGAGGGGTCTGGGAGCACTGCTGGGAAGGTCTAATATTGATTGCAAGTGGTTTGAAGAAAATCCATGGTGGAAAAGGGGGGTTTGGGCCTAGTTGCAGAGAGCATCTTGGCACGATTCAAACTTAGGCCTAGTAGTATTGCATGTTTTTGGGGGGCTGTTTGGGGGTGTTCTAGATTGTTGGGGGTGAGTTGAGGGGTCCGGGAGTACTGCTGGGAAGGTGTAATTTTGATTGCAAGTGGTTTGAAGAAAATCCATGGTGGAAAAGGGCGGTTTGGGCCTAGTTCTGAGAGCTTTTTGGCACGATTTAAACTTAGGCCTAGTAGCATTACATGTTTTTGGGGGGCTGCTTGGGGGTGTTCTAGATTTTTGGGGGTTGGTTGTGGGATTCCGGGAGCACTGCTGGGAAGGTCTAATTTTTATTGCAAGGGGTTTGAAGTTAATCCATTGTGGAAAAGGGGGGTTTGAACCTAGTTGCAGAGAGCGTTTTGGCGCGATTTTAACTTAGGCCTAGTAGTATTGCATGTTTTTGGGGGCTTCTTGGGGGTGTTCTTGATATTTGGGGGTCCACTGAGGGGCCTGGGAGCACTGCTGGGAAGGTCTAATTTTGATTGCAAGTGGTTTGAAAAAATAATTGGTGGAAAAGGGGGGTTTGGGCCTAGTTACAAAGAGCGTTTTGGCACGATTTAAACGTATTCCTAGTAGTATTGCATGTTTTTGGGGGGCTGTTTGGGGGTGTGCTAGATTTTTGGGGGTGGGTTGAGGGGTCCGGGAGCACTGCTGGGAAGGTGTAATTTTTATTGCAAGTGGTTTGAAGAAAATCCAATGGTGGAAAAGGCGGGTTTGGGCCTAGTTGCATAGAGCGTTTTGGCACGATTTAAACTTAGGCCTAGCAGTAGTGCATGTTTTTGGGGTGCTGCTTCGGGTGTTCTAGATTTTTGGGGGTGGGTTGAGGGGTCTGGGAGCACTGCTGGGAAGGTCTAATTTTGATTGCAAGTGGTTTGAAAAAATCCATGGTGGAAAAGGGGGGGTTGGGCCTAGTTGCAGAGCGCGTTTTTCCACGATTTAAACTTAGGCCTAGTAGTATTGCATGTTTTTGGGGAGCTGCTTGGGGGTGTTCTAGATTTTTGGGGGTGGGTTGAGGGGTCTGGGAGCACTGCCGGGAAAGTCTAATTTTGGTTGCAAGTGGTTTGAAAAAATCATTGGTGGAAAAGGGGGTGTGGGCCTTGTTGCAGAGAGCGTTTAGGCACGATTTAAACTTAGGCCTAGTAGTATTGCATGTTTTGGGGAGCTGCTTGGGGGTGTTCTAGATTTTTGGGGGTGGGTTGAGGGGTCTGGGAGCACTGCTGGGAAGGTCTAATATTGATTGCAAGTGGTTTGAAGAAAATCCATGGTGGAAAAGGGGGATTTGTGCCTAGTTGCAGAAAGCGTTTTGGCACGATTTGAACTTAGGACTAGTAGTATTGCATGTTTTTTGGGGGTCTGTTTGGGGGTGTGCTAGATTTTTGGGGGTGGGTTGAGGGGTCCGGATGCACTGCTGGGAAGGTGTAATTTTGATTGCAAGTGGTTTGAAGAAAATCCAATGGTGGAAAAGGCGGGTTTGGGGCTAGTTGCAGAGAGCGTTTTGGCACGATTTAAACTTAGGCCTAGCATTAGTGCATGTTTTTGGGGTGCTGCGTGGGGTGGTCTAGATTTTTGGGGGTGGGTTGAGGGGTCTGGGAGCACTGCTGGGAAGGTCTAATTTTGATAGCAAGTGGTTTGAAAAAATCCATGGTGGAAAAGGAGGGTTTGGGCCTAGTTGCAGAGAGCGTTTTTCCACGATTTAAACTCAGGCCTAGTAGTATTGCATGTTTTTGGGGCCTATTTGGGGGTGTTCTAGATTTTTTGGGGAGGGTTGAGGGGTCCAGGAGCTCTGCTGGGAAGGTCTAATTTTGATTGCAAGTGGTTTGAAGAAAATCCATGGTGGAAAAGGGCGGTTTGGGCCTAGTTGCAGAGAGCGTTTTGGCACAATTTAAACTTAGGCCTAGTAGTATTGCATGTTTTTGGGGGGCTGTTTGGGGGTGTGCTAGATTTTTGGGGGTGGGTTGAGGGGTCCGGAAGCACTGCTGGGAGGGTGTAATTTTGATTGCAAGTGGTTTGAAGAAAATCCAATGGTGGAAAAGGCGGGTTTGGGGCTAGTTGCAGAGAGCGTTTTGGCACGATTTAAACTTAGGCCTAGCATTAGTGCATGTTTTTGGGGTGCTGCTTGGGGTGGTCTAGATTTTTGGTGGTGGGTTGAGGGGTCTGGGAGCACTGCTGGGAAGGTCTAATTTTGATTGCAAGTGGTTTGAAAAAATCCATGGTGGAAAAGGAGGGTTTGGGCCTAGTTGCAGAGAGCCTTTTTCCACGATTTAAACTTAGGCCTAGTAGTAATACATGTTTTTGGAGGGCTGTTTGGGGGTGTTCAAGATTTTTGGGGCAGGGTTGAGGGGTCTGGGAGCACTGCTTTGAAGGTCTAATTTTTATTGCAAGTGGTTTGAAGAAAATCAATGGTGGAAAAGGGGGGTTTGGGCCTAGTTGCAGAGAGCGCTTAGGCACGATTTAAACTTAGGCCTTGTAGTATTGCATGTTTTTGGGGGGCTGCTTGGGGGTGTTCTAGAATTTTGGGGGTGGGTTGAGGGGTCTGGGAGCACTGCCGGGAAAGTCTAATTAAGGTTGCAAGTGGTTTGAAAAAATCATTGGTGGAAAAGGGGGTGTGGGCCTTGTTGCAGAGAGCGTTTAGGCACGATTTAAACTTAGGCCTAGTAGTATTGCATGTTTTTGGGGAGCTGCTTGGGGGTTTTCTAGATTTTTGGGGGTGGGTTGAGGGGTCTGGGAGCACTGCTGGGAAGGTCTAATATTGATTGCAAGTGGTTTGAAGAAAATCTATGGTGGAAAAGGGGGGTTTGGGCCTAGTTGCAGAGAGCATCTTGGCACGATTCAAACTTAGGCCTAGTAGTATTGCATGTTTTTGGGGGGCTGTTTGGGGGTGTTCTAGATTGTTGGGGGTGAGTTGAGGGGTCCGGGAGTACTGCTGGGAAGGTGTAATTTTGATTGCAAGTGGTTTGAAGAAAATCCATGGTGGAAAAGGGCGGTTTGGGCCTAGTTCTGAGAGCTTTTTGGCACGATTTAAACTTAGGCCTAGTAGCATTACATGTTTTTGGGGGGCTGCTTGGGGGTGTTCTAGATTTTTGGGGGTTGGTTGTGGGATTCCGGGAGCACTGCTGGGAAGGTCTAATTTTTATTGCAAGGGGTTTGAAGTTAATCCATTGTGGAAAAGGGGGGTTTGAACCTAGTTGCAGAGAGCGTTTTGGCGCGATTTTAACTTAGGCCTAGTAGTATTGCATGTTTTTGGGGGCTGCTTGGGGGTGTTCTTGATATTTGGGGGTCGACTGAGGGGCCTGGGAGCACTGCTGGGAAGGTCTAATTTTGATTGCAAGTGGTTTGAAAAAATAATTGGTGGAAAAGGGGGGTTTGGGCCTAGTTGCAGAGAGCGTTTTGGCACGATTTAAACTTAGTCCTAGTAGTATTGCATGTTTTTGGGGGGCTGTTTGGGGGTGTTCTAGATTTTTGGGGGGGGTTGAGGGTTCTGGGAGCTCTGCTGGGAAGGTCTAAATTTGATTGCAAGTGGTTTGAAGAAAATCCATGGTGGAAAAGGGGGGTTTGGGCCTAGTTGCAGAGAGCGTTTTGGCACGATTTAAACTTAGGCCTAGTAGTATTGCATGTTTTTGGGGGGCTGTTTGCGGGTGTGCTAGATTTTTGGGGGTGGGTTGAGGGGTCCGGAAGCACTGCTGGGAAGGTGTAATTTTGATTGCAAGTGGTTTGAAAAAAATCCAATGGTGGAAAAGGCGGGTTTGGGCCTAGTTGCAGAGAGCGTTTTTCCACGATTTAAACTTAGGCCTAGTAGTAATACATGTTTTTGGGGGGCTGTTTGGGGGTGTTCAAGATTTTTGGGGGTGGGTTGAGGGGTCTGGGAGCACTGCTTTGAAGGTCTAATTTTTATTGCAAGTGGTTTGAAGAAAATCCATGGTGGAAAAGGGGGGTTTGGGCCTAGTTGCAGAGAGCGTTTTGGCACGATTTAAACTTAGGCCTAGTAGTATTGCATGTTTTTGTGGGGCTGTTTGGGGGTGTGCTAGAGTTTTTGGGGGTGGGTTGAGGGGTCCGGAAGCACTGCTGGGAGGGTGTAATTTTGATTGCAAGTGGTTTGAAGAAAATCCAATGGTGGAAAAGGCGGGTTTGGGGCTAGTTGCAGAGAGCGATTTGGCACAATTTAAACTTAGGCCTAGCATTAGTGCATGTTTTTGGGGTGCTGCTTGGGGTGGTCTAGATTTTTGGTGGTGGGTTGAGGGGTCTGGGAGCACTGCTGGGAAGGTCTAATTTTGATTGCAAGTGGTTTGAAAAAATCCATGGTGGAAAAGGAGGGTTTGGGCCTAGTTGCAGAGAGCGTTTTTCCAAGATTTAAACTTAGGCCTAGTAGTAATACATGTTTTTGGGGGGCTGTTTGGGGGTGTTCAAGATTTTTGGGGCAGGGTTGAGGGGTCTGGGAGAACTGCTTTGAAGGTCTAATTTTTATTGCAAGTGGTTTGAAGAAAATCCATGGTGGAAAAGGGGGGTTTGGGCCTAGTTGCAGAGAGCGCTTAGGCACGATTTAAACTTAGGCCTTGTAGTATTGCATGTTTTTGGGGGGCTGCTTGGGGGTGTTCTAGATTTTTGGGGGTGGGTTGAGGGGTCTGGGAGCACTGCCGGGAAAGTCTAATTTTGGTTGCAAGTGGTTTGAAAAAATCATTGGTGGAAAATGGGGTGTGGGCCTTGTTGCAGAGAGCGTTTAGGCACGATTTAAACTTAGGCCTAGTAGTATTGCATGTTTTTGGGGGCTGCTTGGGGGTGTTCTTGATATTTGGGGGTCGACTGAGGGGCCTGGGAGCACTGCTGGGAAGGTCTAATTTTGATTGCAAGTGGTTTGAAAGAATAATTGGTGGAAAAGGGGGGTTTGGGCCTAGTTGCAGAGAGCGGTTTGGCACGATTTAAACTTAGTCCTAGTAGTATTGCATGTTTTTGGGGGGCTGTTTGGGGGTGTTCTAGATTTTTGGGGGGGTTGAGGGTTCTGGGAGCTCTGCTGGGAAGGTCTAAATTTGATTGCAAGTGGTTTGAAGAAAATCCATGGTGGAAAAGGGGGGTTTGGGCCTAGTTGCAGAGAGCGTTTTGGCACGATTTAAACTTAGGCCTAGTAGTATTGCATGTTTTTGGGGGGCTGTTTGCGGGTGTGCTAGATTTTTGGGGGTGGGTTGAGGGGTACGGAAGCACTGCTGGGAAGGTGTAATTTTGATTGCAAGTGGTTTGAAAAAAATCCAATGGTGGAAAAGGCGGGTTTGGGCCTAGTTGCAGAGAGCGTTTTTCCACGATTTAAACTTAGGCCTAGTAGTAATACATGTTTTTGGGGGGCTGTTTGGGGGTGTTCAAGATTTTTGGGGGTGGGTTGAGGGGTCTGGGAGCACTGCTTTGAAGGTCTAATTTTTATTGCAAGTGGTTTGAAGAAAATCCATGGTGGAAAAGGGGGGTTTGGGCCTAGTTGCAGAGAGCGCTTAGGCACGATTTAAACTTAGGCCTTGTAGTATTGCATGTTTTTGGGGGGCTGCTTGGGGGTGTTCTAGATTTTTGGGGGTGGGTTGAGGGGTCTGGGAGCACTGCCGGGAAAGTCTAATTTTGGTTGCAAGTGGTTTGAAAAAATCATTGGTGGAAAAGGGGGTGTGGGCCTTGTTGCAGAGAGCGTTTAGGCACGATTTAAAGTTAGGCCTAGTAGTATTGCATGTTTTTGGGGAGCTGCTTGGGGGTGTTCTAGATTTTTGGGGGTGGGTTGAGGGGTCTGGGAGCACTGCTGGGAAGGTCTAATATTGATTGCAAGTGGTTTGAAGAAAATCCATGGTGGAAAAGGGGGGTTTGGGCCTAGTTGCAGAGAGCATCTTGGCACGATTCAAACTTAGGCCTAGTAGTATTGCATGTTTTTGGGGGGCTGTTTGGGGGTGTTCTAGATTGTTGGGGGTGAGTTGAGGGGTCCGGGAGTACTGCTGGGAAGGTCTAAGTTTGATTGCAAGTGGTTTGAAGAAAATCCATGGTGGAAAAGGGCGGTTTGGGCCTAGTTCTGAGAGCTTTTTGGCACGATTTAAACTTAGGCCTAGTAGCATTACATGTTTTTGGGGGGCTGCTTGGGGGTGTTCTAGATTTTTGGGGGTTGGTTTTGGGATTCCGGGAGCACTGCTGGGAAGGTCTAATTTTTATTGCAAGGGGTTTGAAGTTAATCCATTGTGGAAAAGGGGGGTTTGAGCCTAGTTGCAGAGAGCGTTTTGGCGCGATTTTAACTTAGGCCTAGTAGTATTGCATGTTTTTGGGGGCTGCTTGGGGGTGTTCTTGATATTTGGGGGTCGACTGAGGGGCCTGGGAGCACTGCTGGGAAGGTCTGATTTTGATTGCAAGTGGTTTGAAAAAATAATTGGTGGAAAAGGGGGGTTTGGGCCTAGTTGCAGAGAGCGTTTTGGCACGATTTAAACTTAGTCCTAGTAGTATTGCATGTTTTTGGGGGGCGTATTGGGGGTGTGCTAGATTTTTGGGGGTGGGTTGAGGGGTCCAGGAGCACTGCTGGGAAGGTCTAATTTTGATTGCAAGTGGTTTGAAGAAAATCCAATGGTGGAAAAGGTGGGTTTGGGCCTAGTTGCATAGAGCGTTTTGGCACGATTTAAACTTAGGCCTAGCAGTAGTGCATGTTTTTGGGGTGCTGCTTCGGGTGTTCTAGATTTTTGGGGGTGGGTTGAGGGGTCTGGGAGCACTGCTGGGAAGGTCTAATTTTGATTGCAAGTGGTTTGAAGAAAATCCATTGTGGGAAAGGGGGGTTTGGGCCTAGTTGGAGAGAGCGTTTTGGCACGATTTAAACTTAGGCCTAGTAGTATTGCATGTTTTTGGGGGGCTGTTTGGGGGTGTGCTAGATTTTTGGGGGTGGGTTGAGGGGTCCGGGAACACTGCTGGGAAGGTGTAATTTTGATTGCGAGTGGTTTGAAGAAAATCCAATGGTGGAAAAGGGGGGTTTGGGCCTAGTTGCAGAGAGCGTTTTGGCACGATTTAAACTTAGGCCTGGTAGTATTGCATGTTTTTGGGGAGCTGCTTGGGGGAGTTCTAGATTTTTGGGGGTGGGTTGAGGGGTCTGGGAGCACTGCTGGGAAGGTCTATGTTTGATAGCAAGTAGTTTGAAGAAAATCCATTGTGGAAAAGGGGGGTTTGGGCCTAGTTGCAGAGAGCGTTTTGGCACGATTTAAACTTAGGCCTAGTAGTATTGCATGTTTTTGGGGCCTATTTGGGGGTGTTCTAGATTTTTTGGGGAGGGTTGAGGGGTCCAGGAGCACTGCTGGGAAGGTCTAATTTTGATTGCAAGTGGTTTAAAGAAAATCCATGGTGGAAAAGGGCAGTTTGGGCCTAGTTGCAGAGAGCGTTTTGGCACAATTTAAACTTAGGCCTAGTAGTATTGCATGTTTTTGGGGGGCTGTTTGGGGGTGTGCTAGATTTTTGGGGGTGGATTGAGGGGTCCGGAAGCACTGCTGGGAGGGTGTAATTTTGATTGCAAGTGGTTTGAAGAAAATCCAATGGTGGAAAAGGCGGGTTTGGGGCTAGTTGCAGAGAGCGTTTTGGCACGATTTAAACTTAGGCCTAGCATTAGTGCATGTTTTTGGGGTGCTGCTTGGGGTGGTCTAGATTTTTGGTGGTGGGTTGAGGGGTCTGGGAGCACTACTGGGAAGGTCTAATTTTGATTGCAAGTGGTTTGAAAAAATCCATGGTGGAAAAGGAGGGTTTGGGCCTAGTTGCAGAGAGCGTTTTTCCACGATTTAAACTTAGGCCTAGTAGTAATACATGTTTTTGGAGGGCTGTTTGGGGGTGTTCAAGATTTTTGGGGCAGGGTTGAGGGGTCTGGGAGCACTGCTTTGAAGGTCTAATTTTTATTGCAAGTGGTTTGAAGAAAATCCATGGTGGAAAAGGGGGGTTTGGGCCTAGTTGCAGAGAGCGCTTAGGCACGATTTAAACTTAGGCCTTGTAGTATTGCATGTATTTGGGGGGCTGCTTGGGGGTGTTCTAGAATTTTGGGGGTGGGTTGAGGGGTCTGGGAGCACTGCCGGGAAAGTCTAATTTTGGTTGCAAGTGGTTTGAAAAAATCATTGGTGGAAAAGGGGGGTTTGGGCCTAGTTGCAGAGAGCGTTTTGGCACGATTTAAACTTAGTCCTAGTAGTATTGCATGTTTTTGGGGGGCTGTTTGGGGGTGTTCTAGATTTTTGGGGGGGGTTGAGGGTTCTGGGAGCTCTGCTGGGAAGGTCTAAATTTGATTGCAAGTGGTTTGAAGAAAATCCATGGTGGAAAAGGGGGGTTTGGGCCTAGTTGCAGAGAGCGTTTTGGCACGATTTAAACTTAGGCCTAGTAGTATTGCATGTTTTTGGGGGGCTGTTTGCGGGTGTGCTAGATTTTTGGGGGTGGGTTGAGGGGTCCGGAAGCACTGCTGGGAAGGTGTAATTTTGATTGCAAGTGGTTTGAAAAAAATCCAATGGTGGTAAAGGCGGGTTTGGGCCTAGTTGCAGAGAGCGTTTTTCCACGATTTAAACTTAGGCCTAGTAGTAATACATGTTTTTGGGGGGCTGTTTGGGGGTGTTCAAGATTTTTGGGGGTGGGTTGAGGGGTCTGGGAGCACTGCTTTGAAGGTCTAATTTTTATTGCAAGTGGTTTGAAGAAAATCCATGGTGGAAAAGGGGGGTTTGGGCCTAGTTGCAGAGAGCGTTTTGGCACGATTTAAACTTAGGCCTAGTAGTATTGCATGTTTTTGGGGGGCTGTTTGGGGTGTGCTAGATTTTTGGGGGTGGGTTGAGGGGTCCGGAAGCACTGCTGGGAGGGTGTAATTTTGATTGCAAGTGGTTTGAAGAAAATCCAATGGTGGAAAAGGCGGGTTTGGGGCTAGTTGCAGAGAGCGATTTGGTACGATTTAAACTTAGGCCTAGCATTAGTGCATGTTTTTGGGGTGCTGCTTGGGGTGGTCTAGATTTTTGGTGGTGGGTTGAGGGGTCTGGGAGCACTGCTGGGAAGGTCTAATTTTGATTGCAAGTGGTTTGAAAAAATCCATGGTGGAAAAGGCGGGTTTGGGGCTAGTTGCAGAGAGCGATTTGGTACGATTTAAACTTAGGCCTAGCATTAGTGCATGTTTTTGGGGTGCTGCTTGGGGTGGTCTAGATTTTTGGTGGTGGGTTGAGGGGTCTGGGAGCACTGCTGGGAAGGTCTAATTTTGATTGCAAGTGGTTTGAAGAAAATCCATGGTGGAAAAGGGGGGTTTGGGCCTAGTTGCAGAGAGCGCTTAGGCACGATTTAAACGTAGGCCTTGTAGTATTGCATGCTTTTGGGGGGCTGCTTGGGGGTGTTCTAGATTTTTGGGGGTGGGTTGAGGGGTCTGGGAGCACTGCCGGGAAAGTCTAATTTTGGTTGCAAGTGGTTTGAAAAAATCATTGGTGGAAAAGGGGGTGTGGGCCTTGTTGCAGAGAGCGTTTAGGCACGATTTAAACTTAGGCCTAGTAGTATTGCATGTTTTTGGGGAGTTGCTTGGGGGTGTTCTAGATTTTTGGGGGTGGGTTGAGGGGTCTGGGAGCACTGCTGGGAAGGTCTAATATTGATTGCAAGTGGTTTGAAGAAAATCCATGGTGGAAAAGGGGGGTTTGGGCCTAGTTGCAGAGAGCATCTTGGCACGATTCAAACTTAGGCCTAGTAGTATTGCATGTTTTTGGGGGGCTGTTTGGGGGTGTTCTAGATTGTTGGGGGTGAGTTGAGGGGTCCGGGAGTACTGCTGGGAAGGTCTAAGTTTGATTGCAAGTGGTTTGAAGAAAATCCATGGTGGAAAAGGGCGGTTTGGGCCTAGTTCTGAGAGCTTTTTGGCACGATTTAAACTTAGGCCTAGTAGCATTACATGTTTTTGGGGGGCTGCTTGGGGGTGTTCTAGATTTTTGGGGGTTGGTTTTGGGATTCCGGGAGCACTGCTGGGAAGGTCTAATTTTTATTGCAAGGGGTTTGAAGTTAATCCATTGTGGAAAAGGGGGGTTTGAGCCTAGTTGCAGAGAGCGTTTTGGCGCGATTTTAACTTAGGCCTAGTAGTATTGCATGTTTTTGGGGGCTGCTTGGGGGTGTTCTTGATATTTGGGGGTCGACTGAGGGGCATGGGAGCACTGCTGGGAAGGTCTAATTTTGATTGCAAGTGGTTTGAAAAAATAATTGGTGGAAAAGGGGGGTTTGGGCCTTGTTGCAGAGAGCGTTTTGGCACGATTTAAACTTAGTCCTAGTAGTATTGCATGTTTTTGGGGGGCGTATTGGGGGTGTGCTAGATTTTTGGGGGTGGGTTGAGGGGTCTGGGAGCACTGCTGGGAAGGTGTAATTTTGATTGCAAGCGGTTTGAAGAAAATCCAATGGTGGAAAAGGTGGGTTTGGGCCTAGTTGCATAGAGCGTTTTGGCACGATTTAAACTTAGGCCTAGCAGTAGTGCATGTTTTTGGGGTGCTGCTTCGGGTGTTCTAGATTTTTGGGGGTGGGTTGAGGGGTCTGGGAGCACTGCTGGGAAGGTCTAATTTTGATTGCAAGTGGCTTGAAGAAAATCCATTGTGGGAAAGGGGGGTTTGGGCCTAGTTGGAGAGAGCGTTTTGGCACGATTTAAACTTAGGCCTAGTAGTATTGCATGTTTTTGGGGGGCTGTTTGGGGGTGTGCTAGATTTTTGGGGGTGGGTTGAGGGGTCCGGGAACACTGCTGGGAAGGTGTAATTTTGATTGCGAGTGGTTTGAAGAAAATCCAATGGTGGAAAAGGGGGGTTTGGGCCTAGTTGCAGAGAGCGTTTTGGCACGATTTGAACTTAGGCCTGGTAGTATTGCATGTTTTTGGGGAGCTGCTTGGGGGAGTTCTAGATTTTTGGGGGTGGGTTGAGGGGTCTGGGAGCACTGCTGGGAAGGTCTATTTTTGATAGCAAGTAGTTTGAAGAAAATCCATTGTGGAAAAGGGGGGTTTGGGCCTAGTTGCAGAGAGCGTTTTGGCACGATTTAAACTTAGGCCTAGTAGTATTGCATGTTTTTGGGGCCTATTTGGGGGTGTTCTAGATTTTTTGGGGAGGGTTGAGGGGTCCAGGAGCACTGATAGGAAGGTCTAATTTTGATTGCAAGTGGTTTGAAGAAAATCCATGGTGGAAAAGGGCAGTTTGGGCCTAGTTGCAGAGAGCGTTTTGGCACAATTTAAACTTAGGCCTAGTAGTATTGCATGTTTTTGGGGGGCTGTTTGGGGGTGTGCTAGATTTTTGGGGGTGGGTTGAGGGGTCCGGAAGCACTGCTGGGAGGGTGTAATTTTGATTGCAAGTGGTTTGAAGAAAATCCAATGGTGGAAAAGGCGGGTTTGGGGCTAGTTGCAGAGAGCGTTTTTGCACGATTTAAACTTAGGCCTAGCATTAGTGCATGTTTTTGGGGTGCTGCTTGGGGTGGTCTAGATTTTTGGTGGTGGGTTGAGGGGTCTGGGAGCACTGCTGGGAAGGTCTAATTTTGATTGCAAGTGGTTTGAAAAAATCCATGGTGGAAAAGGAGGGTTTGGGCCTAGTTGCAGAGAGCCTTTTTCCACGATTTAAACTTAGGCCTAGTAGTAATACATGTTTTTGGAGGGCTGTTTGGGGGTGTTCAAGATTTTTGGGGCAGGGTTGAGGGGTCTGGGAGCACTGCTTTGAATGTCTAATTTTTATTGCAAGTGGTTTGAAGAAAATCCATGGTGGAAAAGGGGGATTTTGGGCCTAGTTGCAGAGAGCATCTTGGCACGATTCAAACTTAGGCCTAGTAGTATTGCATGTTTTTGGGGGGCTGTTTGGGGGTGTTCTAGATTGTTGGGGGTGAGTTGAGGGGTCCGGGAGTACTGCTGGGAAGGTGTAATTTTGATTGCAAGTGGTTTGAAGAAAATCCATGGTGGAAAAGGGCGGTTTGGGCCTAGTTCTGAGAGCTTTTTGGCACAATTTAAACTTAGGCCTAGTAGCATTACATGTTTTTGGGGGGCTGCTTGGGGGTGTTCTAGATTTTTGGGGGTTGGTTGTGGGATTCCGGGAGCACTGCTGGGAAGGTCTAATTTTTATTGCAAGGGGTTTGAAGTTAATCCATTGTGGAAAAGGGGGGTTTGAACCTAGTTGCAGAGAGCGTTTTGGCGCGATTTTAACTTAGGCCTAGTAGTATTGCATGTTTTTGGGGGCTGCTTGGGGGTGTTCTTGATATTTGGGGGTCGACTGAGGGGCCTGGGAGCACTGCTGGGAAGGTCTCATTTTGATTGCAAGTGGTTTGAAAAAATAATTGGTGGAAAAGGGGGGTTTGGGCCTAGTTGCAGAGAGCGTTTTGGCACGATTTAAACATAGTCCTAGTAGTATTGCATGTTTTTGGGGGGCTGTTTGGGGGTGTTCTAGATTTTTGGGGGGGGGTTGAGGGTTCTGGGAGCTCTGCTGGGAAGGTCTAAATTTGATTGCAAGTGGTTTGAAGAAAATCCATGGTGGAAAAGGGGGGTTTGGGCCTAGTTGCAGAGAGCGTTTTGGCACGATTTAAACTTAGGCCTAGTAGTATTGCATGTTTTTGGGGGGCTGTTTGGGGGTGTGCTAGATTTTTGGGGGTGGGTTGAGGGGTCCGGAAGCACTGCTGGGAGGGTGTAATTTTGATTGCAAGTGGTTTGAAGAAAATCCAATGGTGGAAAAGGCGGGTTTGGGGCTAGTTGCAGAGAGCGATTTGGCACGATTTAAACTTAGGCCTAGCATTAGTGCATGTTTTTGGGGTGCTGCTTGGGGTGGTCTAGATTTTTGGTGGTGGGTTGAGGGGTCTGGGAGCACTGCTGGGAAGGTCTAATTTTGATTGCAAGTGGTTTGAAAAAATCCATGGTGGAAAAGGAGGGTTTGGGCCTAGTTGCAGAGAGCGTTTTTCCAAGATTTAAACTTAGGCCTAGTAGTAATACATGTTTTTGGGGGGCTGTTTGGGGGTGTTCAAGATTTTTGGGGCAGGGTTGAGGGGTCTGGGAGCACTGCTTTGAAGGTCTAATTTTTATTGCAAGTGGTTTGAAGAAAATCCATGGTGGAAAAGGGGGGGTTGGGCCTAGTTGCAGAGAGCGCTTAGGCACGATTTAAACTTAGGCCTTGTAGTATTGCATGTTTTTGGGGGGCTGCTTGGGGGTGTTCTAGATTTTTGGGGGTGGGTTGAGGGGTCCGGAAGCACTGCTGGGAGGGTGTAATTTTGATTGCAAGTGGTTTGAAGAAAATCCAATGGTGGAAAAGGCGGGTTTGGGGCTAGTTGCAGAGAGCGTTTTGGCACGATTTAAACTTAGGCCTAGCATTAGTGCATGTTTTTGGGGTGCTGCTTGGGGTGGTCTAGATTTTTGGTGGTGGGTTGAGGGGTCTGGGAGCACTACTGGGAAGGTCTAATTTTGATTGCAAGTGGTTTGAAAAAATCCATGGTGGAAAAGGAGGGTTTGGGCCTAGTTGCAGAGAGCGTTTTTCCACGATTTAAACTTAGGCCTAGTAGTAATACATGTTTTTGGAGGGCTGTTTGGGGGTGTTCAAGATTTTTGGGGCAGGGTTGAGGGGTCTGGGAGCACTGCTTTGAAGGTCTAATTTTTATTGCAAGTGGTTTGAAGAAAATCCATGGTGGAAAAGGGGGGTTTGGGCCTAGTTGCAGAGAGCGCTTAGGCACGATTTAAACTTAGGCCTTGTAGTATTGCATGTTTTTGGGGGGCTGCTTGGGGGTGTTCTAGAATTTTGGGGGTGGGTTGAGGGGTCTGGGAGCACTGCCGGGAAAGTCTAATTTTGGTTGCAAGTGGTTTGAAAAAATCATTGGTGGAAAAGGGGGTGTGGGCCTTGTTGCAGAGAGCGTTTAGGCACGATTTAAACTTAGGCCTAGTAGTATTGCATGTTTTTGGGGAGCTGCTTGGGGGTGTTCTAGATTTTTGGGGCTGGGTTGAGGGGTCTGGGAGCACTGCTGGGAAGGTCTAATATTGATTGCAAGTGGTTTGAAGAAAATCCATGGTGGAAAAGGGGGGTTTGGGCCTAGTTGCAGAGAGCATCTTGGCACGATTCAAACTTAGGCCTAGTAGTATTGCATGTTTTTGGGGGGCTGTTTGGGGGTGTTCTAGATTGTTGGGGGTGAGTTGAGGGGTCCGGGAGTACTGCTGGGAAGGTGTAATTTTGATTGCAAGTGGTTTGAAGAAAATCCATGGTGGAAAAGGGCGGTTTGGGCCTAGTTCTGAGAGCTTTTTGGCACGATTTAAACTTAGGCCTAGTAGCATTACATGTTTTTGGGGGGCTGCTTGGGGGTGTTCTAGATTTTTGGGGGTTGGTTGTGGGATTCCGGGAGCACTGCTGGGAAGGTCTAATTTTTATTGCAAGGGGTTTGAAGTTAATCCATTGTGGAAAAGGGGGGTTTGAACCTAGTTGCAGAGAGCGTTTTGGCGCGATTTTAACTTAGGCCTAGTAGTATTGCATGTTTTTGGGGGCTGCTTGGGGGTGTTCTTGATATTTGGGGGTCGACTGAGGGGCCTGGGAGCACTGCTGGGAAGGTCTAATTTTGATTGCAAGTGGTTTGAAAAAATAATTGGTGGAAAAGGGGGGTTTGGGCCTAGTTGCAGAGAGCGTTTTGGCACGATTTAAACTTAGTCCTAGTAGTATTGCATGTTTTTGGGGGGCTGTTTGGGGGTGTTCTAGATTTTTGGGGGGGGTTGAGGGTTCTGGGAGCTCTGCTGGGAAGGTCTAAATTTGATTGCAAGTGGTTTGAAGAAAATCCATGGTGGAAAAGGGGGGTTTGGGCCTAGTTGCAGAGAGCGTTTTGGCACGATTTAAACTTAGGCCTAGTAGTATTGCATGTTTTTGGGGGGCTGTTTGCGGGTGTGCTAGATTTTTGGGGGTGGGTTGAGGGGTCCGGAAGCACTGCTGGGAAGGTGTAATTTTGATTGCAAGTGGTTTGAAAAAAATCCAATGGTGGTAAAGGCGGGTTTGGGCCTAGTTGCAGAGAGCGTTTTTCCACGATTTAAACTTAGGCCTAGTAGTAATACATGTTTTTGGGGGGCTGTTTGGGGGTGTTCAAGATTTTTGGGGGTGGGTTGAGGGGTCTGGGAGCACTGCTTTGAAGGTCTAATTTTTATTGCAAGTGGTTTGAAGAAAATCCATGGTGGAAAAGGGGGGTTTGGGCCTAGTTGCAGAGAGCGTTTTGGCACGATTTAAACTTAGGCCTAGTAGTATTGCATGTTTTTGGGGGGCTGTTTGGGGGTGTGCTAGATTTTTGGGGGTGGGTTGAGGGGTCCGGAAGCACTGCTGGGAGGGTGTAATTTTGATTGCAAGTGGTTTGAAGAAAATCCAATGGTGGAAAAGGCGGGTTTGGGGCTAGTTGCAGAGAGCGATTTGGTACGATTTAAACTTAGGCCTAGCATTAGTGCATGTTTTTGGGGTGCTGCTTGGGGTGGTCTAGATTTTTGGTGGTGGGTTGAGGGGTCTGGGAGCACTGCTGGGAAGGTCTAATTTTGATTGCAAGTGGTTTGAAAAAATCCATGGTGGAAAAGGAGGGTTTGGGCCTAGTTGCAGAGAGCGTTTTTCCAAGATTTAAACTTAGGCCTAGTAGTAATACATGTTTTTGGGGGGCTGTTTGGGGGTGTTCAAGATTTTTGGGGCAGGGTTGAGGGGTCTGGGAGAACTGCTTTGAAGGTCTAAATTTTATTGCAAGTGGTTTGAAGAAAATCCATGGTGGAAAAGGGGGGTTTGGGCCTAGTTGCAGAGAGCGCTTAGGCACGATTTAAACGTAGGCCTTGTAGTATTGCATGCTTTTGGGGGGCTGCTTGGGGGTGTTCTAGATTTTTGGGGGTGGGTTGAGGGGTCTGGGAGCACTGCCGGGAAAGTCTAATTTTGGTTGCAAGTGGTTTGAAAAAATCATTGGTGGAAAAGGGGGTGTGGGCCTTGTTGCAGAGAGCGTTTAGGCACGATTTAAACTTAGGCCTAGTAGTATTGCATGTTTTTGGGGAGTTGCTTGGGGGTGTTCTAGATTTTTGGGGGTGGGTTGAGGGGTCTGGGAGCACTGCTGGGAAGGTCTAATATTGATTGCAAGTGGTTTGAAGAAAATCCATGGTGGAAAAGGGGGGTTTGGGCCTAGTTGCAGAGAGCATCTTGGCACGATTCAAACTTAGGCCTAGTAGTATTGCATGTTTTTGGGGGGCTGTTTGGGGGTGTTCTAGATTGTTGGGGGTGAGTTGAGGGGTCCGGGAGTACTGCTGGGAAGGTCTAAGTTTGATTGCAAGTGGTTTGAAGAAAATCCATGGTGGAAAAGGGCGGTTTGGGCCTAGTTCTGAGAGCTTTTTGGCACGATTTAAACTTAGGCCTAGTAGCATTACATGTTTTTGGGGGGCTGCTTGGGGGTGTTCTAGATTTTTGGGGGTTGGTTTTGGGATTCCGGGAGCACTGCTGGGAAGGTCTAATTTTTATTGCAAGGGGTTTGAAGTTAATCCATTGTGGAAAAGGGGGGTTTGAGCCTAGTTGCAGAGAGCGTTTTGGCGCGATTTTAACTTAGGCCTAGTAGTATTGCATGTTTTTGGGGGCTGCTTGGGGGTGTTCTTGATATTTGGGGGTCGACTGAGGGGCCTGGGAGCACTGCTGGGAAGGTCTAATTTTGATTGCAAGTGGTTTGAAAAAATAATTGGTGGAAAAGGGGGGTTTGGGCCTTGTTGCAGAGAGCGTTTTGGCACGATTTAAACTTAGTCCTAGTAGTATTGCATGTTTTTGGGGGGCGTATTGGGGGTGTGCTAGATTTTTGGGGGTGGGTTGAGGGGTCCGGGAGCACTGCTGGGAAGGTGTAATTTTGATTGCAAGCGGTTTGAAGAAAATCCAATGGTGGAAAAGGTGGGTTTGGGCCTAGTTGCATAGAGCGTTTTGGCACGATTTAAACTTAGGCCTAGCAGTAGTGCATGTTTTTGGGGTGCTGCTTCGGGTGTTCTAGATTTTTGGGGGTGGGTTGAGGGGTCTGGGAGCACTGCTGGGAAGGTCTAATTTTGATTGCAAGTGGTTTGAAGAAAATCCATTGTGGGAAAGGGGGGTTTGGGCCTAGTTGGAGAGAGCGTTTTGGCACGATTTAAACTTAGGCCTAGTAGTATTGCATGTTTTTGGGGGGCTGTTTGGGGGTGTGCTAGATTTTTGGGGGTGGGTTGAGGGGTCCGGGAACACTGCTGGGAAGGTGTAATTTTGATTGCGAGTGGTTTGAAGAAAATCCAATGGTGGAAAAGGGGGGTTTGGGCCTAGTTGCAGAGAGCGTTTTGGCACGATTTGAACTTAGGCCTGGTAGTATTGCATGTTTTTGGGGAGCTGCTTGGGGGAGTTCTAGATTTTTGGGGGTGGGTTGAGGGGTCTGGGAGCACTGCTGGGAAGGTCTATTTTTGATAGCAAGTAGTTTGAAGAAAATCCATTGTGGAAAAGGGGGGTTTGGGCCTAGTTGCAGAGAGCGTTTTGGCACGATTTAAACTTAGGCCTAGTAGTATTGCATGTTTTTGGGGCCTATTTGGGGGTGTTCTAGATTTTTTGGGGAGGGTTGAGGGGTCCAGGAGCACTGATAGGAAGGTCTAATTTTGATTGCAAGACGTTTGAAGAAAATCCATGGTGAAAAAGGGCAGTTTGGGCCTAGTTGCAGAGAGCGTTTTGGCACAATTTAAACTTAGGCCTAGTAGTATTGCATGTTTTTGGGGGGCTGTTTGGGGGTGTGCTAGATTTTTGGGGGTGGGTTGAGGGGTCCGGAAGCACTGCTGGGAGGGTGTAATTTTGATTGCAAGTGGTTTGAAGAAAATCCAATGGTGGAAAAGGCGGGTTTGGGGCTAGTTGCAGAGAGCGTTTTGGCACGATTTAAACTTAGGCCTAGCATTAGTGCATGTTTTTGGGGTGCTGCTTGGGGTGGTCTAGATTTTTGGTGGTGGGTTGAGGGGTCTGGGAGCACTGCTGGGAAGGTCTAATTTTGATTGCAAGTGGTTTGAAAAAATCCATGGTGGAAAAGGAGGGTTTGGGCCTAGTTGCAGAGAGCCTTTTTCCACGATTTAAACTTAGGCCTAGTAGTAATACATGTTTTTGGAGGGCTGTTTGGGGGTGTTCAAGATTTTTGGGGCAGGGTTGAGGGGTCTGGGAGCACTGCTTTGAAGGTCTAATTTTTATTGCAAGTGGTTTGAAGAAAATCCATGGTGGAAAAGGGGGGTTTGGGCCTAGTTGCAGAGAGCATCTTGGCATGATTCAAACTTAGGCCTAGTAGTATTGCATGTTTTTGGGGGGCTGTTTGGGGGTGTTCTAGATTGTTGGGGGTGAGTTGAGGGGTCCGGGAGTACTGCTGGGAAGGTGTAATTTTGATTGCAAGTGGTTTGAAGAAAATCCATGGTGGAAAAGGGCGGTTTGGGCCTAGTTCTGAGAGCTTTTTGGCACGATTTAAACTTAGGCCTAGTAGCATTACATGTTTTTGGGGGGCTGCTTGGGGGTGTTCTAGATTTTTGGGGGTTGGTTGTGGGATTCCGGGAGCACTGCTGGGAAGGTCTAATTTTTATTGCAAGGGGTTTGAAGTTAATCCATTGTGGAAAAGGGGGGTTTGAACCTAGTTGCAGAGAGCGTTTTGGCGCGATTTTAACTTAGGCCTAGTAGTATTGCATGTTTTTGGGGGCTGCTTGGGGGTGTTCTTGATATTTGGGGGTCGACTGAGGGGCCTGGGAGCACTGCTGGGAAGGTCTCATTTTGATTGCAAGTGGTTTGAAAAAATAATTGGTGGAAAAGGGGGGTTTGGGCCTAGTTGCAGAGAGCGTTTTGGCACGATTTAAACATAGTCCTAGTAGTATTGCATGTTTTTGGGGGGGCTGTTTGGGGGTGTTCTAGATTTTTGGGGGGGGGTTGAGGGTTCTGGGAGCTCTGCTGGGAAGGTCTAAATTTGATTGCAAGTGGTTTGAAGAAAATCCATGGTGGAAAAGGGGGGTTTGGGCCTAGTTGCAGAGAGCGTTTTGGCACGATTTAAACTTAGGCCTAGTAGTATTGCATGTTTTTGGGGGGCTGTTTGGGGGTGTGCTAGATTTTTGGGGGTGGGTTGAGGGGTCCGGAAGCACTGCTGGGAGGGTGTAATTTTGATTGCAAGTGGTTTGAAGAAAATCCAATGGTGGAAAAGGTGGGTTTGGGGCTAGTTGCAGAGAGCGATTTGGCACGATTTAAACTTAGGCCTAGCATTAGTGCATGTTTTTGGGGTGCTGCTTGGGGTGGTCTAGATTTTTGGTGGTGGGTTGAGGGGTCTGGGAGCACTGCTGGGAAGGTCTAATTTTGATTGCAAGTGGTTTGAAAAAATCCATGGTGGAAAAGGAGGGTTTGGGCCTAGTTGCAGAGAGCGTTTTTCCAAGATTTAAACTTAGGCCTAGTAGTAATACATGTTTTTGGGGGGCTGTTTGGGGGTGTTCAAGATTTTTGGGGCAGGGTTGAGGGGTCTGGGAGCACTGCTTTGAAGGTCTAATTTTTATTGCAAGTGGTTTGAAGAAAATCCATGGTGGAAAAGGGGGGGTTGGGCCTAGTTGCAGAGAGCGCTTAGGCACGATTTAAACTTAGGCCTTGTAGTATTGCATGTTTTTGGGGGGCTGCTTGGGGGTGTTCTAGATTTTTGGGGGTGGGTTGAGGGGTCTGGGAGCACTGCCGGGAAAGTCTAATTTTGGTTGCAAGTGGTTTGAAAAAATCATTGGTGGAAAAGGGGGTGTGGGCCTTGTTGCAGAGAGCGTTTAGGCACGATTTAAACTTAGGCCTAGTAGTATTACATGTTTTTGGGGAGCTGCTTGGGGGTGTTCTAGATTTTTGGGGGTGGGTTGAGGGGTCTGGGAGCACTGCTGGGAAGGTCTAATATTGATTGCAAGTGGTTTGAAGAAAATCCATGGTGGAAAAGGGGGGTTTGGGCCTAGTTGCAGAGAGCATCTTGGCACGATTCAAACTTAGGCCTAGTAGTATTGCATGTTTTTGGAGGGCTGTTTGGGGGTGTTCTAGATTGTTGGGGGTGAGTTGAGTGGTCCGGGAGTACTGCTGGGAAGGTCTAAGTTTGATTGCAAGTGGTTTGAAGAAAATCCATGGTGGAAAAGGGCGGTTTGGGCCTAGTTCTGAGAGCTTTTTGGCACGATTTAAACTTAGGTCTAGTAGCATTGCATGTTTTTGGGGGGCTGCTTGGGGGTGTTCTAGATTTTTGGGGGTTGGTTTTGGGATTCCGGGAGCACTGCTGGGAAGGTCTAATTTTTATTGCAAGGGGTTTGAAGTTAATCCATTGTGGAAAAGGGGGGTTTGAGCCTAGTTGCAGAGAGCGTTTTGGCACGATTTTAACTTAGGCCTAGTAGTATTGCATGTTTTTGGGGGCTGCTTGGGGGTGTTCTTGATATTTGGGGGTCGACTGAGGGGCCTGGGAGCACTGCTGGGAAGGTCTAATTTTGATTGCAAGTGGTTTGAAAAAATAATTGGTGGAAAAGGGGGGTTTGGGCCTAGTTGCAGAGAGCGTTTTGGCATGATTTAAACTTAGTCCTAGTAGTATTGCATGTTTTTGGGGGGCGTATTGGGGGTGTGCTAGATTTTTGGGGGTGGGTTGAGGGGTCCGGGAGCACTGCTGGGAAGGTGTAATTTTGATTGCAAGTGGTTTGAAGAAAATCCAATGGTGGAAAAGGTGGGTTTGGGCCTAGTTGCATAGAGCGTTTTGGCACGATTTAAATTTAGGCCTAGCAGTAGTGCATGTTTTTGGGGTGCTGCTTCGGGTGTTCAAGATTTTTGGGGGTGGGTTGAGGGGTCTGGGAGCACTGCTGGGAAGGTCTAATTTTGATTGCAAGTGGTTTGAAAAAATCCATGGTGGAAAAGGGGGGTTTGGGCCTAGTTGCACAGAGCGTTTTTCCATGATTTAAACTTAGGCCTAGTAGTATTGCATGTTTTTGGGGAGCTGCTTGGGGGTGTTCTAGATTTTTGGGGGTGGGTTGAGGGGTCTGGGAGCACTGCCGGGAAAGTCTAATTTTGGTTGCAAGTGGTTTGAAAAAATCATTGGTGGAAAAGGGGGTGTGGGCCTTGTTGCAGAGAGCTTTTAGGCACGATTTAAACTTAGGCCTAGTAGTATTGCATGTTTTGGGGAGCTGCTTGGGGGTGTTCTAGATTTTTGGGGGTGGGTTGAGGGGTCTGGGAGCACTGCTGGGAAGGTCTAATATTGATTGCAAGTGGTTTGAAGAAAATCCATGGTGGAAAAGGGGGATTTGTGCCTAGTTGCAGAGAGCGTTTTGGCACGATTTGAACTTAGGACTAGTAGTATTGCATGTTTTTTGGGGGGCTGTTTGGGGGTGTGCTAGATTTTTGGGGGTGGGTTGAGGGGTCCGGAAGCACTGCTGGGAAGGTGTAATTTTGATTGCAAGTGGTTTGAAGAAAATCCAATGGTGGAAAAGGCGGGTTTGGGGCTAGTTGCAGAGAGCGTTTTGGCACGATTTAAACTTAGGCCTAGCATTAGTGCATGTTTTTGGGGTGCTGCGTGGGGTGGTCTAGATTTTTGGGGGTGGGTTGAGGGGTCTGGGAGCACTGCTGGGAAGGTCTAATTTTGATAGCAAGTGGTTTGAAAAAATCCATGGTGGAAAAGGAGGGTTTGGGCCTAGTTGCAGAGAGCGTTTTTCCACGATTTAAACTCAGGCCTAGTAGTATTACATGTTTTGGGGGGGCTGTTTGGGGGTGTTCAAGATTTTTGGGGGTGGGTTGAGGGGTCTGGGAGCACTGCTTTGAAGGTCTAATTTTTATTGCAAGTGGTTTGAAGAAAATCCATGGTGGAAAAGGGGGGTTTGGGCCTAGTTGCAGAGAGTGCTTAGGCACGATTTAAACTTAGGCCTAGTAGTATTGCATGTTTTTGGGGGGCTGCTTGGGGGTGTTCTAGATTTTTGGGGGTGGGTTGAGGGGTCTGGGAGCACTGCCGGGAAAGTCTAATTTTGGTTGCAAGTGGTTTGAAAAAATCATTGGTGGAAAAGGGGTTGTGGGCCTTGTTGCAGAGAGCGTTTAGGCACGATTTAAACTTAGGCCTAGTAGTATTGCATGTTTTTGGGGGGCTGCCTGGGGTGTTCTAGATTTTTGCCGGTGGGTTGAGGGGTCTGGGAGCACTTCTGTGAAAGTCTAATTTTGATTGCAAGTGGTTTGAAGAAAATCCATGGTGGAAAAGGGGGGTTTGGGCCTAGTTGCAGAGAGCATTTTGCCACGATTTAAACTTAGGCCTAGTAGTATTGCATGTTTTTGGGGGGCTGCTTGGGGTGTTCTAGATTTTTGGAGGTAGGTTGAGGGGTCTGGGAGCACTGCTGGGAATAACTAATTTTGATTGCAAGTGGTTTGAAGAAAATCCATGGTGGAAAAGTTATTTTTTTTAGCAGTATTGCATGTTTTTGGGGGGCTGCTTGGGGTGTTCTAGATTTTTGGGGTGGGTTGAGGGGTCTGGGAGCACTGCTGGGAAGGTCTAATTTTAATTGCAAGTGGTTTGAAGAAAATCTATGGTGGAAAAGGGCGGTTTGGGCCTAGTTGCAGAGAGCATCGTGGCACGATTCAAACTTAGGCCTAGTAGTATTGCATGTTTTTGGGGGGCTGTTTGGGGGTGTTCTAGATTTTTGGGGGTGAGTTGAGGGGTCCGGGAGTACTGCTGGGAAGGTCTAATTTTGATTGCAAGTGGTTTAAAGAAAATCCATGGTGGAAAAGGGCGGTTTGGGCCTAGTTCTGAGAGCTTTGTGGCACGATTTAAACTTAGGCCTAGTAGCATTACATGTTTTTGGGGGGCTGCTTGGGGGTGTTCTAGATTTTTGGGGGTTGGTTGTGGGATTCCGGGAGCACTGCTGGGAAGGTCTAATTTTTATTGCAAGTGGTTTGAAGTTAACCCATTGTGGAAAAGGGGGGTTTGAGCCTAGTTGCAGAGAGCGTTTTGGCGCGATTTTAACTTAGGCCTAGTAGTATTACATGTTTTTGGGGAGCTGCTTGGGGGTGTTCTAGATTCTTGGAGGTGGGTTGAGGGGTCTGGGAGCTCTGCTGGGAAGGTCTAATTTTGATTACAAGTGGTTTGAAGAAAATCCATGGTGCAAAAGGGGGGTTTGGGCCTAGTTGCAGAGAGCGTTTTGCCACGATTTAAACTTAGGCCTAGTAGTATGGCATGTTTTTGGTGAGCTGCTTGGGGGTGTTCTAGATTTTTGGAGGTGGGTTGAGGGGTCTGGGAGCTCTGCTGGGAAGGTCTAATTTTGATTACAAGTGGTTTGAAGAAAATCCATGGCGCAAAAGGGGGGTTTGGGCCTAGTTGCAGAGAGCGTTTTGGCACAATTTAAACTTAGGCCTAGTAGTATTGCATGTTTTTGGGGGGCTGCTTGGGGGTGTTCTAGATTTTTGCTGGTGGGTTGAGGGGTCTGGGAGCACTTCTGGGAAAGTCTAATTTTGATTGCAAGTGGTTTGAAGAAAATCCATGCTGGAAAAGGGGGTTTTGGGCCTAGTTGCAGAGAGCATTTTGGTACGATTTAAACTTAGGCCTATTAGTATTGCATGTTTTTTGGGGGCTGCTTGGGGTGTTCTAGATTTTTGGGGGTGGGTTGAGGGGTCTGGGAGCACTGCTGGGAATAACTTATTTTGATTGCAAGTGGTTTGAAGAAAATCCATGGTGGAAAAGTTATTTTTTTAGCAGTATTGCATGTTTTTGGGGGGCTGCTTGGGGGTGTTCTAGAATTTTGGGGGTGGGTTGAGGGGACTGGGAGCACTGCTGGGAAGGTGTAATTTTGATTGCAAGTGGTTTGAAGAAAATCCATGGTGGAAAAGTGGGGTTTGGGCCTAGTTGCAGAGAGCGTTTTGGCACGTTTTAAACTAAGGCCTAGTAGTATTGCATGTTTTTGTGTGGCTGTTTGGGGGTGCTCGAGATTTTTGGGGGTGAGTTGAGGGGCCTAGGAGCACTGCTGGGATGGTCTAATTTTGATTGCAAGTTGTTTAAAGAAAATCCATGGTGGAAAAGGGGGGTTTGGGCCTAGTTGCAGAGAGCGTTTTGGCACGATTTAAACCTAGGCCTAGTAGTATTGCATGTTTTTGGGGGGCTGCTTGGGGGGGTTCCAGATTTTCGGGGGTGGGTTGAGGGGTCTGGGAGCACTTCTGGGAAGGTCTAATTTTGATTGCAAGTGGTTCGAAGAAAATCCATGGTGGAAAAGGGGGGTTTGGGCCTAGTTGCAGAGAGCCTTTTGCCACGATTTAAACTTAGGCCTAGTAGTATTGCATGTTTTTGGGGGGCTGCTTGGGGTGTTCTAGATTTTTGGGGGTGGGTTGAGGGGTTTGGGAGCACTGCTTTGAAGGTCTAATTTTTATTGCAGGTGGTTTGAAGAAAATCCATGGTGGAAAAGGGGGGTTTGGGCCTAGTTGCAGAGAGCGCTTTGGCACGATTTAAACTTAGGCCTAGTAGTATTGCATGTTTTTGGGGGCTGCTTGAGGGTGTTCTAGATATTTGGGGGTGGACTGATGGGTCTGGGAGCACTGCCTGGAATGTCCAATTTTGATTGCAAGGGGTTTGAAAAAATCATTGGTGGAAAAGGGGGTGTGGACCTTGTTGCAGAGAGCGTTTTGGCACGATTTAAACTTAGGCCTAGAAGTATTGTATCTTTTTGGGGAGCTGCTTGGGGGAGTTATAGATTTTTGGGGATGGGTTGAGGGGTCTGGGAGCACTGCTGGGAAGGTCTAATTTTGATTGCAAGTGGTTTGAAGAAAATCCATTGTGGGAAAGGGGGGTTTGGGCCTAGTTGCAGAGAGCGTTTTGGCACGATTTAAACTTAGGCCTAGTAGTATTGCATGTTTTTGGGGGGCTGTTTGGGGGTGTGCTAGATTTTTGGGGGTGGGTTGAGGGGTCCGGGAACACTGCTGGGAAGGTGTAATTTTGATTGCGAGTGGTTTGAAGAAAATCCAATGGTGGAAAAGGGGGGTTTGGGCCTAGTTGCAGAGAGCGTTTTGGCACGATTTAAACTTAGGCCTGGTAGTATTGCATGTTTTTGGGGAGCTGCTTGGGGGAGTTCTAGATTTTTGGGGGTGGGTTGAAGGGTCTGGGGGCACTGCTGGGAAGGTCTATTTTTGATAGCAAGTAGTTTGAAGAAAATCCATTGTGGAAAAGGGGGGTTTGGGCCTAGTTGCAGAGAGCGTTTTGGCACGATTTAAACTTAGGCCTAGTAGTATTGCATGTTTTTGGGGCCTATTTGGGGGTGTTCTAGATTTTTTGGGGAGGGTTGAGGGGTCCAGGAGCACTGCTGGGAAGGTCTAATTTTGATTGCAAGTGGTTTGAAGAAAATCCATGGTGGAAAAGGGCGGTTTGGGCCTAGTTGCAGAGAGCGTTTTGGCACAATTTAAACTTAGGCCTAGTAGTATTACATGTTTTTGGGGGGCTGCTTGGGGGTGTTCTAGTTTTTTGGGGGTTGGTTGAGGGATTCACGGAGCACTGCTGGGAAGGTCTAATTTTTATTGCAAGTGGTTTGAAGATAATCCATGGTGGAAAAGGGGGGTTTGGGCCTAGTTGCAGAGAGCGTTTTGGCACGATTTAAACTTAGGCCTAGTAGTATTGCCTGTTTTTGGGGAGCTACTTGGGGGTGTTCTAGAATTTTGGGGGTGGGTTGAGGGGTCTGGGAGCACTGCTGGGAAGGTCTAATTTTGATTGCAAGTGGTTTGAAGAAAATCCATGGTGGAAAAGGGGGGTTTGGGCCTAGTTGCAGAGAGCACTTAGGCACGATTTGCACTTAGGCCTTGTAGTATTACATGTTTTTGGGGGGTTGTTTGGGGGTGTTCTAGATTTTTGGGGGTGGGTTGAGGGGTCCAGGAGCACTGCTGGGAAGGTCTAGTTTTGATTGCAAGTGGTTTGAAAAAATCCATGGTGGAAAAGGGGGGTTTGGGCCAAGTTGCAGAGAGCGTTTTGTCACGATTTAAACTGAGGCCTAGTAGTATTGCATGTTTTTGGGGAGCTGCTTGGGGTTGTTCTAGATTTTTGGGGGTGGGTTTAGGGTACTGGGAGCTCTGCTGGGAAGGTCTAAATTTGATTGCAAGTGGTTTGAAGAAAATCCATGGTGGAAAAGGGGGGTTTGGGCCTAGTTGCAGAGAGCGTTTTGGCACGATTTAAACTTAGTCCTAGTAGTATTACATGTTTTTGGGGGGCTGTTTGGGGGTGTGCTAGATTTTTGGGGGTGGGTTGAGGGGTCCGGAAGCACTGCTGGGAAGGTGTAATTTTGATTGCAAGTGGTTTGAAGAAAATCCAATGGTGGAAAAGGCGGGTTTGGGGCTAGTTGCAGAGAGCGTTTTTCCACGATTTAAACTTAGGCCTAGTAGTAATACATGTTTTTGGGGGGCTGTTTGGGGGTGTTCAAGATTTTTGGGGGTGGGTTGAGGGGCCTGGGAGCACTGCTTTGAAGGTCTAATTTTTATTGCAAGTGGTTTGAAGAAAATCCATGGTGGAAAAGGGGGGTTTGGGCCTAGTTGCAGAGAGCGCTTAGGCACAATTCAAACTTAGGCCTAGTAGTATTGCATGTTTTTGGGGGGCTGCTTGGGGGTGTTCTAGATTTTTGGGGGTGGGATTGAGGGGTCTGGGAGCACTGCCGGGAAAGTCTAATTTTGGTTGCAAGTGGTTTGAAAAAATCATTGGTGGAAAAGGGAGTGTGGGCCTTGTTGCAGAGAGCGTTTAGGCACGATTTAAACTTAGGCCTAGTTGTATTGCATGTTTTTGGGGAGCTGCTTGGGGGTGTTCTAGATTTTTGGGGGTGGGTTGAGGGGTCTGGGTGCACTGCTGGGAAGGTCTAATATTGATTGCAAGTGGTTTGAAGAAAATCCATGGTGGAAAAGGGGGGTTTGGGCCTAGTTGCACAGAGCGTTTTGGCAAGATTTAAACATAGGCGTAGTAGAATTGCATGTTTTTGGGGGGCTGTTTGGGGGTGTGCTAGATTTTTGGGGGTGGGTTGAGGGGTCCGGAAGCACTGCTGGGAAGGTGTAATTTTGATTGCAAGTGGTTTGATAAAATCATTGGTGGAAAAGGGGGTGTTGGCCTTGTTGCAGAGAGCGTTTAGGCACGATTTAAACTTAGGCCTAGTAGTATTACATTTTTTTGGGGAGCTGCTTGGGGGTGTTCTAAATTTTTGGGGGTGGGTTGAGGGTTCTGGGAGCACTGCTGGGAAGGTCTAATATTGATTGCAAGTGGTTTGAAGAAAATCCATGGTGGAAAAGCGGGGTTTGGGCCTAGTTGCAGAGAGCATCTTGGCACGTTTCAAACTTAGGCCTAGTAGTATTGCATGTTTTTGGGGGGCTGTTTGGGGGTGTTCTAGATTTTTGGGGGTGAGTTGAGGGGTCCGGGAGTACTGCTGGGAAGGTCTAATTTTGATTGCAAGTGGTTTGAAGAAAATCCATAGTGGAAAAGGGCGGTTTGGGCCTAGTTCTGAGAGCTTTTTGGCACGATTTAAACTTAGGCCTAGTAGCATTACATGTTTTTGGGGGGCTGCTTAGGGGTGTTCTAGATTTTTGGGGGTTGGTTGTGGGATTCTGGGAGCACTGCTAGGAAGGTCTAATTTTTATTGCAAGTGGTTTGAAGTTAATCCATTGTGGAAAAGGGGGGTTTGAGCCTAGTTGCAGAGAGCGTTTTGGCGCGATGTTAACTTAGGCCTAGTAGTATTGCATGTTTTCGGGGGCTGCTTGGGGTTGTTCTTGATATTTGGGGGTGGACTGAGGGGCCTGGGAGCACTGCTGGGAAGGTCTAATTTTGATTGCAAGTGGTTTGAAAAAATAATTGGTGGAAAAGGGGGGTTTGGGCCTAGTTGCAGAGAGCGTTTTGGCACGATTTAAACTTAGTCCTAGTAGTATTGCATGTTTTTGGGGGGCTGTTTGGGGGTGTGCTAGATTTTTGGGGGTGGGTTGAGGGGTCCGAGAGCACTGCTGGGAAGGTGTAATTTTGATTGCAAGTAGTTTGAAGAAAATCCAATGGTGGAAAAGGCGGGTTTGGGCCTAGTTGCATAGAGCGTTTTGGCACGATTTAAACTTAGGCCTAGCAGTAGTGCATGTTTTTGGGGTGCTGCTTCGGGTGTTCTAGATTTTTGGGGGTGGGTTGAGGGGTCTGGGAGCACTGCTAGGAAGGTCTAATTTTGATTGCAAGTGGTTTGAAAAAATCCATGGTGGAAAAGGGGGGTTTGGGCCTAGTTGCAGAGAGCGTTTTTCCACGATTTAAACTTAGGCGTAGTAGTATTGCATGTTTTTGGGGAGCTGCTTGGGGGTGTTCTAGATTTTTGGGGGTGGGTTGAGAGGTCTGGGAGCACTTCCGGGAAAGTCTAATTTTGGTTGCAAGTGGTTTGGAAAAATCATTGGTGGAAAAGGGGGTGTGGGCCTTGTTGCAGAGAGTGTTTAGGCACGATTTAAACTTAGGCCTAGTAGTATTGCATGTTTTTGGGGAGCTGCTTGGGGGTGTTCTAGATTTTTGGGGGTGGGTTGAGGGGTCTGGGAGCACTGCTGGGAAGGTCTAATATTGATTGCAAGTGGTTTGAAGAAAATCCATGGTGGAAAAGGGGGGTTTGGGCCTAGTTGCAGAGAGCGTTTTGGCACGATTTAAACTTAGGCCTAGTAGTATTGCATGTTTTTTGGGGGGCTGTTTGGGGGTGTGCTAGATTTTTGGGGGTGGGTTGAGGGGTCCGGAAGCACTGCTGGGAAGGTGTAATTTTGATTGCAAGTGGTTTGAAGAAAATCCAATTGTCGAAAAGGCGGGTTTGGGGCTAGTTGCAGAGAGTGTTTAGGCACGATTTAAACTTAGGCCTAGCAATAGTGCCAGTTTTTGGGGTGCTGCTTGGGGTGGTATAGATTTTTTTTGGGTTGAGGGGTCTGGGAGCACTGCTGGGAAGGTCTAATTTTGATTGCAAGTGGTTTGAAAACATCCATGGTGGAAAAGGAGGGTTTGGGCCTAGTTGCAGAGAGCGTTTTGGCACGATTTAAACTTAGGCCTGGTAGTATTGCATGTTTTTGGGGGGCTGTTTGGGGGTGTGCTAGATTTTTGGGGGTGGGTTGAGGGGTCTGTAAGCACTCCTGGGAAGGTGTAATTTTGATTGCAAGTGGTTTGAAGAAAATCCAATGGTGGAAAAGGCGGGTTTGGGGCTAGTTGCAGAGAGCGTTTTGGCACGATTTAAACTTAGGCCTAGCATTAGTGCATGTTTTTGGGGTGCTGCTTGGGGTGGTCTAGATTTTTGGGGGTGGGTTGAGGGGTCTGGGAGCACTGCTGGGAAGGTCTAATTTTGATAGCAAGTGGTTTGAAAAAATCCATGGTGGAAAAGGAGGGTTTGGGCCTAGTTGCAGAGAGCGTTTTTCCGCGATTTAAACTCAGGCCTAGTAGTATTACATGTTTTGGGGGGGCTGTTTGGGGGTGTTTAAGATTTTTGGGGGTGGGTTGAGGGGTCTGGGAGCACTGCTTTGAAGGTCTAATTTTTATTGCAAGTGGTTTGAAGAAAATCCATGGTGGAAAAGGGGGGTTTGGGCCTAGTTGGAGAGAGCGCTTAGGCACGATTTAAACTTAGGCCTAGTAGTATTGCATGTTTTTGGGGGGCTGCTTGGGGGTGTTCTAGATTTTTGTGGGTTGGTTGTGGGATTCTGGGAGCACTGCTGGGAAGGTCTAATTTTTATTGCAAGTGGTTTGAAGTTAATCCGTTGTGGAAAAGGGGGGTTTGAGCCTAGTTGCATAGAGCGTTTTAGCGCGATTTTAAATTAGGCCTAGTAGTATTGCATGTTTTTGGGGGCTGCTTGGGGTTGTTCTTGATATTTGGGGGTGGACTGAGGGGCCTGGGAGCACTGCTGGGAAGGTCTAATTTTGATTGCAAGTGGTTTGAAAAAACTAATTGGTGGAAAAGGGGGGTTTGGGCCTAGTTGGAGAGAGCGTTTTGGCACGATTTAAACTTAGTCCTAGTAGTATTGCATGTTTTTGGGGGGCTGTTTGGGGGTGTGCTAGATTTTTGGGGGTGGGTTGAGGGGTCCGAGAGCACTGCTGGGAAGGTGTAATTTTGATTGCAAGTGGTTTGAAGAAAATCCAATGGTGGAAAAGGCGGGTTTGGGCCTAGTTGCATAGAGCGTTTTGGCACGATTTAAACTTAGGCCTAGCAGTAGTGCATGTTTTTGGGGTGCTGCTTCGGGTGTTCTAGATTTTTGGGGGTGGGTTGAGGGGTCTGGGAGCACTGCTAGGAAGGTATAATTTTGATTGCAAGTGGTTTGAAAAAATCCATGGTGGAAAAGGGGGGTTTGGGCCTAGTTGCAGAGAGCGTTTTTCCACGATTTAAACTTAGGCGTAGTAGTATTGCATGTTTTTGGGGAGCTGCTTGGGGGTGGTCTAGATTTTTGGGGGTGGGTTGAGGGGTCTGGGAGCACTTCCGGGAAAGTCTAATTTTGGTTGCAAGTGGTTTGGAAAAATCATTGGTGGAAAAGGGGGTGTGGGCCTTGTTGCAGAGAGTGTTTAGGCACGATTTAAACTTAGGCCTAGTAGTATTGCATGTTTTTGGGGAGCTGCTTGGGGGTGTTCTAGATTTTTGGGGGTGGGTTGAGGGGTCTGGGAGCACTGCTGGGAAGGTCTAATATTGATTGCAAGTGGTTTGAAGAAAATCCATGGTGGAAAAGGGGGGTTTGGGCCTAGTTGCAGAGAGCGTTTTGGCACGATTTAAACTTAGGCCTAGTAGTATTGCATGTTTTTTGGGGGGCTGTTTGGGGGTGTGCTAGATTTTTGGGGGTGGGTTGAGGGGTCCGGAAGCACTGCTGGGAAGGTGTAATTTTGATTGCAAGTGGTTTGAAGAAAATCCAATGGTGGAAAAGGCGGGTTTGGGGCTAGTTGCAGAGAGTGTTTAGGCACGATTTAAACTTAGGCCTAGCAATAGTGCCAGTTTTTGGGGTGCTGCTTTTGGTGGTATAGATTTTTGGGGGTGGGTTGAGGGGTCTGGGAGCACTGCTGGGAAGGTCTAATTTTGATTGCAAGTGGTTTGAAAAAATCCATGGTGGAAAAGGAGGGTTTGGGCCTAGTTGCAGAGAGCGTTTTGGCACGATTTAAACTTAGGCCTGGTAGTATTGCATGTTTTTGGGGGGCTGTTTGGGGGTGTGCTAGATTTTTGGGGGTGGGTTGAGGGGTCTGGAAGCACTCCTGGGAAGGTGTAAGTTTGATTGCAAGTGGTTTGAAGAAAATCCAATGGTGGAAAAGGCGGGTTTGGGGCTAGTTGCAGAGAGCGTTTTGGCACGATTTAAACTTAGGCCTAGCATTAGTGCATGTTTTTGGGGTGCTGCTTGGGGTGTTCTAGATTTTTGGGGGTGGGTTGAGGGGTCTGGGAGCACTGCTGGGAAGGCCTAATTTTGATAGCAAGTGGTTTGAAAAAATCCATGGTGGAAAAGGAGGGTTTGGGCCTAGTTGCAGAGAGCGTTTTTCCACGATTTAAACTCAGGCCTAGTAGTATTACATGTTTTTGGGGGGCTGTTTGGGGGTGTTTAAGATTTTTGGGGGTGGGTTGAGGGGTCTGGGAGCACTGCTTTGAAGGTCTAATTTTTATTGCAAGTGGTTTGAAGAAAATCCATGGTGGAAAAGGGGGGTTTGGGCCTAGTTGGAGAGAGCGCTTAGGCACGATTTAAACTTAGGCCTAGTAGTATTGCATATTTTTGGGGGGCTGCTTGGGGGTGTTCTAGATTTTTGGGGGTTGGTTGTGGGATTCTGGGAGCACTGCTGGGAAGGTCTAATTTTTATTGCAAGTGGTTTGAAGTTAATCCGTTGTGGAAAAGGGGGGTTTGAGCCTAGTTGCATAGAGCGTTTTAGCGCGATTTTAAATTAGGCCTAGTAGTATTGCATGTTTTTGGGGGCAGCTTGGGGGTGTTCTTGATATTTGGGGGTCGACTGAGGGGCCTGGGAGCACTGCTGGGAAGGTCTAATTTTGATTGCAAGTGGTTTGAAAAAATAATTGGTTGAAAAGGGGGGTTTGGGCCTAGTTGCAGAGAGCGTTTTGGCACGATTTAAACTTAGTCCTAGTAGTATTGCATGTTTTTGGGGGGCTGTTTGGGGGTGTGCTAGATTTTTGGGGGTGGGTTGAGGGGTCCGGGAGCACTGCTGGGAAGGTGTAATTTTGATTGCAAGTGGTTTGAAGAAAATCCAATGGTGGAAAAGGCGGGTTTGGGCTTAGTTGTATAGAGCTTTTTGGCACGATTTAAACTTAGGCCTAGCAGTAGTGCATGTTTTTGGGGTGCTGCTTCGGGTGTTCTAGATTTTTGGGGGTGGGTTGAGGGGTCTGGGAGCACTGCTGGGAAGGTCTAATTTTGATTGCAAGTGGTTTGAAAAAATCCATGGTGGAAAAGGGGGGTTTGGGCCTAGTTGCAGAGAGCGTTTTTCCACGATTTAAACTTAGGCCTAGTAGTATTGCATGTTTTTGGGGAGCTGCTTTGGGGTGTTCTAGATCTTTGGGGGTGGGTTGAGGGGTCTGGGAGCACTGCCGGGAAAGTCTAATTTTGGTTGCAAGTGGTTTGAAAAATTCATTGGAGGAAAAGGGGGTGTGGGCCTTGTTGCAGAGAGCGTTTAGGCACGATTTAAACTTAGGCCTAGTAGTATTGCATGTTTTGGGGAGCTGCTTGGGGGTGTTCTAGATTTTTGGGGGTGGGTTGAGGGGTCTGGGAGCACTGCTGGGAAGGTCTAATATTGATTGCAAGTGGTTTGAAGAAAATCCATGGTGGAAAAGGGGGATTTGTGCCTAGTTGCAGAGAGCATTTTGGCACGATTTGAACTTAGGACTAGTAGTATTGCATGTTTTTTGGGGGGCTGTTTGGGGATGTGCTAGATTTTTGGGGGTGGGTTGAGGGGTCCGGAAGCACTGCTGGGAAGGTGTAATTTTGATTGCAAGTGGTTTGAAGAAAATCCAATGGTGGAAAAGGCGGGTTTGGGGCTAGTTGCAGAGAGCGTTTTGGCACGATTTAAACTTAGGCCTAGCATTAGTGCATGTTTTTGGGGTGCTGCTTGGGGTGGTCTAGATTTTTGGGGGTGGGTTGAGGGGTCTGGGAGCACTGCTGGGAAGGTCTAATTTTGATAGCAAGTGGTTTGAAAAAATCCATGGTGGAAAAGGAGGGTTTGGGCCTAGTTGCAGAGAGCGTTTTTCCACGATTTAAACTCAGGCCTAGTAGTATTACATGTTTTTGGGGGGCTGTTTGGGGGTGTTCAAGATTTTTGGGGGTGGGTTGAGGGGTCTGGGAGCACTGCTTTGAAGGTCTAATTTTTATTTCAAGTGGTTTGAAGAAAATCCATGGTGGAAAAGGGGGGTTTTGGCCTAGTTGCAGAGAGCGCTTAGGCACGATTTAAACTTAGGCCTAGTAGTATTGCATGTTTTTGGGGGGCTGCTTGGGGGTGTTCTAGATTTTTGGGGGTGGGTTGAGGGGTCTGGGAGCACTGCCGGGAAAGTCTAATTTTGGTTGCAAGTGGTTTGAAAAAATCATTGGTGGAAAAGGGGGTGTGGGCCTTGTTGCAGAGAGCGTTTAGGCACGATTTAAACTTAGGCCTAGTAGTATTGCATGTTTTTGGGGGGCTGCCTGGGGTGTTCTAGATTTTTGCTGGTGGGTTGAGGGGTCTGGGAGCACTTCTGGGAAAGTCTAATTTTGATTGCAAGTGGTTTGAAGAAAATCCATGGTGGAAAAGGGGGGTTTGGGCCTAGTTGCAGAGAGCATTTTGCCACGATTTAAACTTAGGCCTAGTAGTATTGCATGTTTTTGGGGGGCTGCTTGGGGTGTTCTAGATTTTTGGAGGTAGGTTGAGGGGTCTGGGAGCACTGCTGGGAATAACTAATTTTGATTGCAAGTGGTTTGAAGAAAATCCATGGTGGAAAAGTTATTTTTTTTAGCAGTATTGCATGTTTTTGGGGGGCTGCTTGGGGTGTTCTAGATTTTTGGGGTGGGTTGAGGGGTCTGGGAGCACTGCTGGGAAGGTCTAATTTTAATTGCAAGTGGTTTGAAGAAAATCCATGGTGGAAAAGGGCGGTTTGGGCCTAGTTGCAGAGAGCATCGTGGCACGATACAAACTTAGGCCTAGTAGTATTGCATGTTTTTGGGGGGCTGCTTGGGGTGTTCTAGATTTTTGGGGTGGGTTGAGGGGTCTGGGAGCACTGCTGGGAAGGTCTAATTTTAATTGCAAGTGGTTTAAAGAAAATCAATGGTGGAAAAGGGCGGTTTGGGCCTAGTTCTGAGAGCTTTTTGGCACGATTTAAACTTAGGCCTAGTAGCATTACATGTTTTTGGGGGGCTGCTTGGGGGTGTTCTAGATTTTTGGGGGTTGGTTGTGGGATTCCGGGAGCACTGCTGGGAAGGTCTAATTTTTATTGCAAGTGGTTTGAAGTTAATCCATTGTGGAAAAGGGGGGTTTGAGCCTAGTTGCAGAGAGCTTTTTGGCGCGATTTTAACTTAGGCCTAGTAGTATTACATGTTTTTAGGGAGCTGCTTGGGGGTGTTCTAGATTTTTGGAGGTGGGTTGAGGGGTCTGGGAGCTCTGCTGGGAAGGTCTAATTTTGATTACAAGTGGTTTGAAGAAAATCCATGGTGCAAAAGGGGGGTTTGGGCCTAGTTGCAGAGAGCGTTTTGCCACGATTTAAACTTAGGCCTAGTAGTATTGCATGTTTTTGGGGAGCTGCTTGGGGGTGTTCTAGATTTTTGGAGGTGGGTTGAGGGGTCTGGGAGCTCTGCTGAGAAGGTCTAATTTTGATTACAAGTGGTTTGAAGAAAATCCATGGTGCAAAAGGGGGGTTTGGGCCTAGTTGCAGAGAGCGTTTTGGCACGATTTAAACTTAGGCCTAGTAGTATTGCATGTTTTTGGGGGGCTGCTTGGGGGTGTTCTAGATTTTTGCTGGTGGGTTGAGGGGTCTGGGAGCACTTCTGGGAAAGTCTAATTTTGATTGCAAGTGGTTTGAAGAAAATCCATGCTGGAAAAGGGGGGTTTGGGCCTAGTTGCAGAGAGCATTTTGGTACGATTTAAACTTAGGCCTAGTAGTATTGCATGTTTTTGGGGGGCTGCTTGGGGTGTTCTAGATTTTTGGGGGTGGGTTGAGGGGTCTGGGAGCACTGCTGGGAATAACTTATTTTGATTGCAAGTGGTTTGAAGAAAATCCATGGTGGAAAAGTTATTTTTTTAGCAGTATTGCATGTTTTTGGGGGGCTGCTTGGGGGTGTTCTAGAATTTTGGGGGTGGGTTGAGGGGACTGGGAGCACTGCTGGGAAGGTCTAACTTTGATTACAAGTGGTTTGAAGAAAATCCATGGTGCAAAAGGGGGGTTTGGGCCTAGTTGCAGAGAGCGTTTTGGCACGATTTAAGCTTAGGCCTAATAGTATTGCATGTTTTTGGGGGGCTGCTTGGGGGTGTTCTAGATTTTTGCTGGTGGGTTGAGGGGTCTGGGAGCACTTCTGGGAAAGTCTAATTTTGATTGCAAGTGGTTTGAAGAAAATCCATGCTGGAAAAGGGGGGTTTGGGCCTAGTTGCAGAGAGCATTTTGGTACGATTTAAACTTAGGCCTAGTAGTATTGCATGTTTTTGGGGGGCTGCTTGGGGTGTTCTAGATTTTTGGGGGTGGGTTGAGGGGTCTGGGAGCACTGCTGGGAATAACTTATTTTGATTTCAAGTGGTTTGAAGAAAATCCATGGTGGAAAAGTTATTTTTTTAGCAGTATTGCATGTTTTTGGGGGGCTGCTTGGGGGTGTTCTAGAATTTTGGGGGTGGGTTGAGGGGACTGGGAGCACTGCTGGGAATGTGTAATTTTGATTGCAAGTGGTTTGAAGAACATCCATGGTGGAAAAGTGGGGTTTGGGCCTAGTTGCAGAGAGCGTTTTGGCACGTTTTAAACTAAGGCCTAGTAGTATTGCATGTTTTTGTGGGGCTGTTTGGGGGTGCTCGAGATTTTTGGGGGTGGGTTGAGGGGCCTGGGAGCACTGCTGGGATGGTCTAATTTTGATTGCAAGTTGTTTGAAGAAAATCCATGGTGGAAAAGGGGGGTTTGGGCCTAGTTGCAGAGAGCCTTTTGCCACGATTTAAACTTAGGCCTAGTAGTATTGCATGTTTTTGGGGGGCTGCTTGGGGTGTTCTAGATTTTTGGGGGTGGGTTGAGGGGTCTGGGAGCACTGCTTTGAAGGTCTAATTTTTATTGCAGGTGGTTTGAAGAAAATCCATGGTGGAAAAGGGGGGTTTGGGGCTAGTTGTAGAGAGCGCTTTGGCACGATTTAAACTTAGGCCTAGTAGTATTGCATGTTTTTGGGGGCTGCTTGAGGGTGTTCTAGATATTTGGGGGTGGACTGATGGGTCTGGGAGCACTGCCTGGAATGTCCAATTTTGATTGCAAGGGGTTTGAAAAAATCATTGGTGGAAAAGGGGGTGTGGACCTTGTTGCAGAGAGCGTTTTGGCACGATTTAAACTTAGGCCTAGAAGTATTGTATGTTTTTGGGGAGCTGCTTGGGGGAGTTCTAGATTTTTGGGGATGGGTTGAGGGGTCTGGGAGCACTGCTGGGAAGGTCTAATTTTGATTGCAAGTGGTTTGAAGAAAATCCATTGTGGGAAAGGGGGGGTTGGGCCTAGTTGCAGAGAGCGTTTTGGCACGATTTAAACTTAGGCCTAGTAGTATTGCATGTTTTTAGGGGGCTGTTTGGGGGTGTGCTAGATTTATGGGGGTGGGTTGAGGGGTCCGGGAACACTGCTGGGAAGGTGTAATTTTGATTGCGAGTGGTTTGAAGAAAATCCAATGGTGGAAAAGGGGGGTTTGGGCCAAGTTGCAGAGAGCGTTTTGGCACGATTTAAACTTAGGCCTAGTAGTATTGCATGTTTTTGGGGAGCTGCTTGGGGGAGTTCTAGATTTTTGGGGGTGAGTTGAGGGGTCTGGGAGCACTGCTGGGAAGGTCTATTTTTGATAGCAAGTAGTTTGAAGAAAATCCATTGTGGAAAAGGGGGGTTTGGGCCTAGTTGCAGAGAGCGTTTTGGCACGATTTAAACTTAGGCCTAGTAGTATTGCATGTTTTTGGGGCCTGCTTGGGGGTGTTCTAGATTTTTGGGGGTGGGTTGAGGGGTCTGGGAGCACTGCCAGGAAAGTCTAATTTTGGTTGCAAGTGGTTTGATAAAATCATTGGTGGAAAAGGGGGTGTTGGCCTTGTTGCAGAGAGTGTTTAGGCACGATTTAAACTTAGGCCTAGTAGTATTGCATTTTTTTGGGGAGCTGCTTGGGGGTGTTCTAAATTTTTGGGGGTGGGTTGAGGGGTCTGGGAGCACTGCTGGGAAGGTTTAATATTGATTGCTA
Organism: Lissotriton vulgaris; assembly: GCF_964263255.1. NCBI lineage: Eukaryota > Metazoa > Chordata > Amphibia > Caudata > Salamandridae > Lissotriton > Lissotriton vulgaris. The sequence continues at coordinate 1,258,717,246 of NC_141687.1, read as the reverse complement.
GTGGTTTGAAGAAAATCCATGGTGGAAAAGCGGGGTTTGGGCCTAGTTGCAGAGAGCGTTTTGGCTCGATTTAAACTTAGGCCTAGTAGTATTGCATGTTTTTGGGGAGCTACTTGGGGGTGTTCTAGATTTTTGGGGGTGGGTTGAGGGGTCTGGGAGCACTGCTGGGAAGGTCTAATTTTGATTGCAAGTGGTTTGAAGAAAATCCATGGTGGAAAAGGGGGGTTTGGGCCTAGTTGCAGAGAGCGCTTAGGCACGATTTAAACTTAGGCCTAGTAGTATTACATGTTTTTGGGGGGTTGTTTGGGGGTGTTCTAGATTTTTGGGGGTGGGTTGAGGGGTCCAGGAGCACTGCTGGGAAGGTCTAGTTTTGATTGCAAGTGGTTTGAAAAAATCCATGGTGGAAAAGGGGGGTTTGGGCCAAGTTGCAGAGAGCGTTTTGTCACGATTTAAACACAGGCCTAGTAGTATTGCATGTTTTTGGGGAGCTGCTTGGGGTTGTTCTAGATTTTTGGGGGTGGGTTGAGGGTACTGGGATCTCTGCTGGGAAGGTCTAAATTTGATTGCAAGTGGTTTGAAGAAAATCCATGGTGGAAAAGGGGGGTTTGGGCCTAGTTGCAGAGAGCGTTTTGGCACGATTTAAACTTAGGCCTAGTAGTATTGCATGTTTTTGGGGGGCTGTTTGGGGGTGTGCTAGATTTTTGGGGGTGGGTTGAGGGGTCCGAAAGCACTGCTGGGAAGATGTAATTTTGATTGCAAGTGGTTTGAAGAAAATCCAATGGTGGAAAAGGCGGGTTTGGGGCTAGTTGCAGAGAGCGTTTTGGCACGATTTAAACTTAGGCCTAGCATTAGTGCATGTTTTTGGGGTGCTGCTTGGGGTGGTCTAGATTTTTGGGGGTGGGTTGAGGGGTCTGGGAGCACTGCTGGGAAGGTCTAATTTTGATTGCAAGTGGTTTGAAAAAATCCATGGTGGAAAAGGGGGGTTTGGGCCTATTTGCAGAGAGCGTTTTTCCACAATTTAAACTTAGGCCTAGTAGTAATACATGTTTTTGGGGGGCTGTTTGGGGGTGTTCAAGATTTTTGGGGGTGGGTTGAGGGGCCTGGGAGCACTGCTTTGAAGGTCTAATTTTTATTGCAAGTGGTTTGAAGAAAATCCATGGTGGAAAAGGGGGGTTTGGGCCTAGTTGCAGAGAGCGCTTAGGCACGATTTAAACTTAGGCCTAGTAGTATCGCATGTTTTTGGGGGGCTGCTTGGGGGTGTTCTAGATTTTTGGGGGTGGGTTGAGGGGTCTGGGAGCACTGCCGGGAAAGTGTAATTTTGGTTGCAAGTGGTTTGAAACAATAATTGGTGGAAAAGGGAGTGTGGGCCTTGTTGCAGAGAGCGTTTAGGCACGATTTAAACTTAGGCCTAGTAGTATTGCATGTTTTTGGGGAGCTGCTTGCGGGTGTTCTAGATTTTTGGGGGTGGGTTGAGGGGTCTGGGTGCACTGCTGGGAAGGTCTAATATTGATTGCAAGTGGTTTGAAGAAAATCCATGGTGGAAAAGTGGGGTTTGGGCCTAGTTGCAGAGAGCGTTTTGGCACGATTTAAACTTAGGCGTAGTAGAATTGCATGTTTTTGGGGGGCTGTTTGGGGGTGTGCTAGATTTTTGGGGGTGGGTTGAGGGGTCCGGAAGCACTGCTGGGAAGGTGTAATTTTGATTGCAAGTGGTTTGAAGAAAATCCATGGTGGAAAAGGGGGGTTTGGGCCTAGTTGCAGAGAGCGCTTAGGCACGATTTAAACTTAGGCCTTGTAGTATTGCATGTTTTTGGGGGGCTGCTTGGGGGTGTTCTAGATTTTTGGGGGTGGGTTGAGGGGTCTGGGAGCACTGCCAGGAAAGTCTAATTTTGGTTGCAAGTGGTTTGATAAAATCATTGGTGGAAAAGGGGGTGTTGGCCTTGTTGCAGAGAGTGTTTAGGCACGATTTAAACTTAGGCCTAGTAGTATTGCATTTTTTTGGGGAGCTGCTTGGGGGTGTTCTAAATTTTTGGGGGTGGGTTGAGGGGTCTGGGAGCACTGCTGGGAAGGTTTAATATTGATTGCTAGTGGTTTGAAGAAAATCCATGGTGGAAAAGCGGGGTTTGGGCCTAGTTGCAGAGAGCATCTTGGCACGATTCAAACTTAGGCCTAGTAGTATTGCATGTTTTTGGGGGGCTGTTTGGGGGTGTTCTAGATTTTTGGGGGTGAGTTGAGGGGTCTGGGAGTACTGCTGGGAAGGTCTAATTTTGATTGCAAGTGGTTTGAAGAAAATCCATAGTGGAAAAGGGCGGTTTGGGCCTAGTTCTGAGAACTTTTTGGCACGATTTAAACTTAGGCCTAGTAGCATTACATGTTTTTGGGGGGCTGCTTAGGGGTGTTCTAGATTTTTGGGGGTTGGTTGTGGGATTCCCGGAGCACTGCTAGGAAGGTCTAATTTTTATTGCAAGTGGTTTGATGTTAATCCATTGTGGAAAAGGGGGGTTTGAGCCTAGTTGCAGAGAGCGTTTTGGCGCGATTTTAACTTAGGCCTAGTAGTATTGCATGTTTTTGGGGGCTGCTTGGGGTTGTTCTTGATAGTTGGGGGTGGACTGAGGGGCCTGGGAGCACTGCTGGGAAGGTCTAATTTTGATTGCAAGTGGTTTGAAAAAATAATTGGTGGAAAAGGGGGGTTTGGGCCTAGTTGCAGAGAGCGTTTTGGCACGATTTAAACTTAGTCCTAGTAGTATTGCATGTTTTTGGGGGGCTGTTTGGGGGTGTGCTAGATTTTTGGGGGTGGGTTGAGGGGTCCGAAAGCACTGCTGGAAGGTGTAATTTTGATTGCAAGTGGTTTGAAGAAAATCCAATGGTGGAAAAGGCGGGTTTGGGCCTAGTTGCATAGAGCGTTTTGGCACGATTTAAACTTAGGCCTAGCAGTAGTGCATGTTTTTGGGGTGCTGCTTCGGGTGTTCTAGATTTTTGGGGGTGGGTTGAGGGGTCTGGGAGCACTGCTGGGAAGGTCTAATTTTGATTGCAAGTGGTTTGAAAAAATCCATGGTGGAAAAGGGGGGTTTGGGCCTAGTTGCAGAGAGCGTTTTTCCACGATTTAAACTTAGGCCTAGTAGTATTGCATGTTTTTGGGGAGCTGCTTGGGGGTGTTCTAGATTTTTGGGGGTGGGTTGAGGGGTCTGGGAGCACTGCCGGGAAAGTCTAATTTTGGTTGCAAGTGGTTTGAAGAAAATCCATGGTGGAAAAGGGGGGTTTGGGCCTAGTTGCAGAGAGTGTTTTGGCACGATTTAAACTTAGGCCTAGTAGTATTGCATGTTTTTTGGGGGGCTGTTTCGGGGTGTGCTAGATTTTTGGGGGTGGGTTGAGGGGTCCGGAAGCACTGCTGGGAAGGTGTAATTTTGATTGCAAGTGGTTTGAAGAAAATCCAATGGTGGAAAAGGTGGGTTTGGGGCTAGTTGCGGAGAGCGTTTTGGCACGATTTAAACTTAGGCCTAGCAATAGTGCCAGTTTTTGGGGTGCTGCTTGGGGTGGTCTAGATTTTTGGGGGTGGGTTGAGGGGTCTGGGAGCACTGCTGGGAAGGTCTAATTTTGATTGCAAGTGGTTTGAAAAAATCCATGGTGGAAAAGGAGGGTTTGGGCCTAGTTGCAGAGAGCGTTTTGGCACGATTTAAACTTAGGCCTGGTAGTATTGCATGTTTTTGGGGGGCTGTTTGGGGGTGTGCTAGATTTTTGGGGGTGGCTTGAGGGGTCTGGAAGCACTCCTGGGAAGGTGTAATTTTGATTGCAAGTGGTTTGAAGAAAATCCAATGGTGGAAAAGGCGGGTTTGGGGCTAGTTGCAGAGAGCGTTTTGGCACGATTTAAACTTAGGCCTAGCATTAGTGCATGTTTTTGGGGTGCTGCTTGGGGTGGTCTAGATTTTTGTGGGTGGTTTGAGGGGTCTGGGAGCACGGCTGGGAAAGACTAATATTGATTGCAAGTGGTTTGAAGAAAATCCATGGTGGAAAGGGGGGGTTTGGGCCTAGTTGCAGAGAGCATCTTCGCACGATTCAAACTTAGGCCTAGTAGTATTGCATGTTTTTGGGGGGCTGTTTGGGGGTGTTCTAGATTTTTGGGGGTGAGTTGAGGGGTCACGGAGTACTGCTGGGAAGGTCTAATTTTGATTGCAAGTGGTTTGAAGAACATCCATGGTGAAAAAGGGCGGTTTGGGCCTAGTTCTGAGAGCTTTTTGGCACGATTTAAACTTAGGACTAGTAGCATTACATGTTTTTGGGGGGCTGCTTGGGGGTGTTCTAGATTTTTGGGGGTTGGTTGTGGGATTCCAGGAGCACTGCTGGGAAGGTCTAATTTTTATTGCAAGTTGTTTGAAGTTAATCCATTGTGGAAAAGGGGGGTTTGAGCCCAGTTGCAGAGAGCGTTTTGGCGCGATTTTAACTTAGGCCTAGTAGTATTACATGTTTTTGGGGAGCTGCTTGGGGGTGTTCTAGATTTTTGGAGGTGGGTTGAGGGGTCTGGGAGCTCTGCTGGGAAGGTCTAATTTTGATTACAAGTGGTTTGAAGAAAATCCATGGTGCAAAAGGGGGGGTTTGGGCCTAGTTACAGAGAGCGTTTTGCCACGATTTAAACTTAGGCCTAGTAGTATTGCATGTTTTTGGGGGGCTGCTTGGGGGTGTTCTAGATTTTTGCTGGTGGGTTGAGGGGTCTGGGAGCACTTCTGGGAAAGTCTAATTTTGATTGCAAGTGGTTTGAAGAAAATCCATGCTGGAAAAGAGGGGTTTGGGCCTAGTTGCAGAGAGCATTTTGGTACGATTTAAACTTAGGCCTAGTAGTATTGCATGTTTTTGGGGGGCTGCTTGGGGTGTTATAGATTTTTGGGGCTGGGTTGAGGGGCCTGGGAGCACTGCTGGGATGGTCTAATTTTGATTGCAAGTTGTTTGAAGAAAATCCATGGTGGAAAAGGGGGGTTTGGGCCTAGTTGCAGAGAGCGTTTTGTCACGATTTAAACTTAGGCCTAGTAGTATTGCATGTTTTTGGGGGGCTGCTTGGGGGTGTTCCAGATTTTCGGGGGTGGGTTGAGGGGTCTGGGAGCACTTCTGGGAAGGTCTAATTTTGATTGCAAGTGGTTTGAAGAAAATCCATGGTGGAAAAGGGGGGTTTGGACCTAGTTGCAGAGAGCCTTTTGCCACGATTTAAACTTAGGCCTAGTAGTATTGCATGTTTTTGGGGGGCTGCTTGGGGTGTTCTAGATTTTTGGGGGTGGGTTGAGGGGTCTGGGAGCACTACTTTGAAGGTCTAATTTTTATTGCAGGTGGTTTGAAGAAAATCCATGGTGGAAAAGGGGGGTTTGGGCCTAGTTGCAGAGAGCGCTTTGGCACGATTTAAACTTAGGCCTAGTAGTATTGCATGTTTTGGGGGGCTGCTTGAGGGTGTTCTAGATATTTGGGGGTGGACTGATGGGTCTGGGAGCACTGCCTGGAAGGTCCAATTTTGATTGCAAGGGGTTTGAAAAAATCATTGGTGGAAAAGGGGGTGTGGACCTTGTTGCAGAGAGCGTTTTGGCATGATTTAAACTTAGGCCTAGAAGTATTGTATCTTTTTGGGGAGCTGCTTGGGGGAGTTCTAGATAGTTGGGGGTGGACTGAGGGGTCTGGAAGCACTGCTGGGATAGTCTATTTTTGATAGCAAGTGGTTTGAAGAAAATCCATTGTGGAAAAGGGGGGTTTGGGCCTTGTTACAGAGAGCGTTTTGGCACGATTTAAACTTAGGCCTAGTAGTATTGCATGTTTTTGGGGAGCTGCTTGGGGGAGTTCTAGATTTTTGGGGGTGGGTTGAGGGGTCTGGGAGCACTTCTGGGAAGGTCTATTTTTGATAGCAAGTAGTTTGAAGAAAATCCATTGTGGGAAAGGGGGGTTTGGGCCTAGTTGCAGAGAGCGTTTTGGCACGATTTAAACTTAGGCCTAGTAGTATTGCATGTTTTTGGGGGGCTGTTTGGGGGTGCGCTAGATTTTTAGGGGTGGGTTGAGGGGTCCGGGAGCACTGCTGGGAAGGTGTAATTTTGATTGCGAGTGGTTTGAAGAAAATCCAATGGTGGAAAAGGGGGGTTTGGGCCTAGTTGCAGAGAGCGTTTTGGCACGATTTAAACTTAGGCCTAGTAGTATAGCATGTTTTTGGGGTGCTGCTTGGGGTGTTCTAGATTTTTGGGGGTGGGTAGAGGGGTCTGTGAGCACTGCTGGGAAGGTCTAATTTCGATTGCAAGTGGTTTGAAAAAAATCCATTATGGAAAAGAGGGGTTTGGGCCTCGTTGCAGAGAGCTTTTTGCCACGATTTAAACTTAGGCCTAGTAGTATTACATATTTTTGGGAGGCTGCTTGGGGGTGTTCTAGATTTTTGGGGGTTGGTTGAGGGATTCCGGGAGCACTGCTGGGAAGGTCTTATTTTTATTGCAAGTGGTTTGAAGATAGTCCATGATGGAAAAGGGGGGGTTTGAGCCTAGTTGCAGAGAGCGTTTTAGCGCGATTTAAACTTAGGCCTAGTAGTATTGCATGTTTTTGGGGGCTGCTTGGGGGTGTTCTAGATAGTTGGGGGTGGACTGAGGGGTCTGGGAGCACTGCTGGGAAGGTCTATTTTTGATAGCAAGTGGTTTGAAGAAAATCCATTGTGGAAAAGGGGGGTTTGGGCCTTGTTACAGAGAGCGTTTTGGCACGATTTAAACTAAGGCCTAGTAGTATTGCATGTTTTTGGGGAGCTGCTTGGGGGAGTTCTAGATTTTTGGGGGTGGGTTGAGGGGTCTGGGAGCACTGCTGGGAAGGTCTATTTTTGATAGCAAGTAGTTTGAAGAAAATCCATTGTGGAAAAGGGGGGTTTGGGCCTAGTTGCAGAGAGCGTTTTGGCACGATTTAAACTTAGGCCTAGTAGTATTGCATGTTTTTGGGGCCTGTTTGGGGGTGTTCTAGATTTTTTGGGGAGGGTTGAGGGGTCCGCGAGCACTGCTGGGAAGGTCTAATTTTGATTGCAAGTGGTTTGAAGAAAATCCATGGTGGAAAAGGGCGGTTTGGGCCTAGTTGCAGAGAGCGTTTTGGCACAATTTAAACTTAGGCCTAGTAGTATTACATGTTTTTGGGGGGCTGCTTGGGGGTGTTCTAGTTTTTTGGGGGTTGGTTGAGGGATTCACGGAGCACTGCTGGGAAGGTCTAATTTTTATTGCAAGTGGTTTGAAGACAATCCATGGTGGAAAAGGGGGGTTTGGGCCTAGTTGCAGAGAGCGTTTTGGCACGATTTAAACTTAGGCCTAGTAGTATTGCCTGTTTTTGGGGAGCTACTTGGGGGTGTTCTAGATTTTTGGGGGTGGGTTGAGGGGTCCGGGAGCACTGCAGGAAGGTCTAATTTTGATTGCAAGTGGTTTGAAGAAAATCCATGGTGGAAAAGGGGCTTTTGGGCCTAGTTGCAGAGAGCGCTTAGGCACGATTTAAACTTAGGCCTAGTAGTATTACATGTTTTTGGGGGGTTGTTTGGGGGTGTTCTAGATTTTTGGGGGTGGGTTGAGGGGTCCAGGAGCACTGCTGGAAAGGTCTAGTTTTGATTGCAAGTGGTTTGAAAAAATCCATGGTGGAAAAGGGGGGTTTGGGCCTAGTTGCAGAGAGCGTTTTGTCACGATTTAAACTGAGGCCTAGTAGTATTGCATGTTTTTGGGGAGCTGCTTGGGGGTGTTCTAGATTTTTGGGGGTGGGTTGAGGGTTCTGGGAGCTCTTCTGGGAAGGTCTAAATTTGATTGCAAGTGGTTTGAAGAAAATCCATGGTGGAAAAGGGGGGTTTGGGCCTAGTTGCAGAGAGCGTTTTGGCACGATTTAAACTTAGGCCTAGTAGTATTGCATGTTTTTGAGGGGCTGTTTGGGGGTTTGCTAGAATTTTGGGGGTGGGTTGAGGGGTCCGGAAGCACTGCTGGGAAGGTGTAATTTTGATTGCAAGTAGTTTGAAGAAAATCCAATGGTGGAAAAGGCGGGTTTGGGGCTAGTTGCAGAGAGCGTTTTGGCACGATTTAAACTTAGGCCTAGCATTAGTTCATGTTTTGCGGGTGCTGCTTGGGGTGGTCTAGATTTTTGGGGGTGGGTTGAGGGGTCTGGGAGCACTGCTGGGAAGGTCTAATTTTGATTGCAAGTGGTTTGAAAAAATCCATGGTGGAAAAGGGGGGTTTGGGCCTAGTTGCAGAGAGCGTTTTTCCACGATTTAAACTTAGGCCTAGTAGTAATACATGTTTTTGGGGGGCTGTTTGGGGGTGTTCAAGATTTTTGGGGGTGGTTGAGGGGTCTGGGAGCACTGTTTTGAAGGTCTAATTTTTATTGCAAGTGGTTTGAAGAAAATCCATGGTGGAAAAGGGGGTTTGGGCCTAGTTGCAGAGAGCGCTTAGGCACGATTTAAACTTAGGCCTAGTAGTATTGCATGTTTTTGGGGGGCTGCTTGGGGGTGTTCTAGATTTTTGGGGGTGGGTTGAGGGGTCTGGGAACACTGCCGGGAAAGTCTAATTTTTGTTGCAAGTCGTTTGAAAAAATCATTGGTGGAAAAGGGGGTGTGGGCCTTGTTGCAGAGAGCGTTTAGGCACGATTTAAACTTGGGCCTAGTAGTATTGCATGTTTTTGGGGAGCTGCTTGGGGGTGTTCTAGATTTTTGGGGGTGGGTTGAGGGGTCTGGGAGCACTGCTGGGAAGGTCTAATATTGATTGCAAGTGGTTTGAAGAAAATCCATGGTGGAAAAGGGGGGTTTGGGCCTAGTTGCAGAGAGCGTTTTGGCACGATTTAAACTTAGGCCTAGTAGTATTGCATGTTTTTGGGGGGCTGCTTGGGGGTGTGCTAGATTTTTGGGGGTGGGTTGAGGGGTCCGGAAGCACTGCTGGGAAGGTGTAATTTTGATTGCAAGTGGTTTGAAGAAAATCCAATGGTGGAAAAGGCGGGTTTGGGGCTAGTTGCAGAGAGCGTTTTGGCACGATTTAAACTTAGGCCTAGCAATAGTGCCAGTTTTTGGGGTGCTGCTTGGGGTGGTCTAGATTTTTGGGGGTGGGTTGAGGGGTCTGGGAGCACTGCTTTGAAGGTCTAATTTTTATTGCAAGTGGTTTGAAGAAAATCCATGGTGGAAAAGGGGGGTTTGGGCCTAGTTGCAGAGAGCGCTTAGGCACGATTTAAACTTAGGCCTAGTAGTATTGCATGTTTTTGGGGGGCTGCTTGGGGGTGTTCTAGATTTTTGGGGGTGGGTTGAGGGGTCTGGGAACACTGCCGGGAAAGTCTAATTTTGGTTGCAAGTCGTTTGAAAAAATCATTGGTGGAAAAGGGGGTGTGGGCCTTGTTGCAGAGAGCGTTTAGGCACGATTTAAACTTAGGCCTAGCAATAGTGCCAGTTTTTGGGCTGCTGCTTGGGGTGGTCTAGATTTTTGGGGGTGGGTTGAGGGGTCTGGTAGCACTGCTGGGAAGGTCTAATTTTGATTGCAAGTGGTTTGAAAAAATCCATGGTGGAAAAGGAGGGTTTGGGCCTAGTTGCAGAGAGCGTTTTGGCACGATTTAAACTTAGGCCTGGTAGTATTGCATGTTTTTGGGGGGCTGTTTGGGGGTGTGCTAGATTTTTGGGGGTGGGTTGAGGGGTCTGGAAGCACTCCTGGGAAGGTGTAATTTTGATTACAAGTGGTTTGAAGAAAATCCAATGGTGGAAAAGGCGGGTTTGGGGCTAGTTGCAGAGAGCGTTTTGGCACGATTTAAACTTAGGCCTAGCATTAGTGCATGTTTTTGGGGTGCTGCTTGGGGTGGTCTAGATTTTTGGGGGTGGGTTGAGGGGTCTGCGAGCACTGCTGGGAAGGTCTAATTTTGATAGCAAGTGGTTTGAAAAAGTCCATGGTGGAAAAGGAGGGTTTGGGCCTAGTTGCAGAGAGCGTTTTTCCACGATTTAAACTCGGGCCTAGTAGTATTACATGTTTTTGGGGGACTGTTTGGGGGTGTTCAAGATTTTTGGGGGTGGGTTGAGGGGTCTGGGAGCACTGCTTTGAAGGTCTAATTTTTATTGCAAGTGGTTTGAAGAAAATCCATGGTGGAAAAGGGGGGTTTGGGCCTAGTTGCAGAGAGCGCTTAGGCACGATTTAAACTTAGGCCTAGTAGTATTGCATGTTTTTGGGGGGCTGCTTGGGGGTGTTCTAGATTTTTGGGGGTGGGTTGAGGGGTCTGGGAGCACTGCCGGGAAAGTCTAATTTTGGTTGCAAGTGGTTTGAAGAAAATCCATGGTGGAAAGGGGGGGTTTGGGCCTAGTTGCAGAGAGCATCTTGGCACGATTCAAACTTAGGCCTAGTAGTATTGCATGTTTTTGGGGGGCTGTTTGGGGGTGTTCTAGATTTTTGGGGGTGAGTTGAGGGGTCACGGAGTACTGCTGGGAAGGTCTAATTTTGATTGCAAGTGGTTTGAAGAAAATCCATGGTGGAAAAGGGCGGTTTGGGCCAAGTTGCAGAGAGCGTTTTGGCACGATTTAAACTTAGGCCTAGTAGTATTGCATGTTTTTGGGGGGCTGTTTGGGGGTGTGCTAGATTTTTGGGGGTGGGTTGAGGGGTCCGGGAGCACTGCTGGGAAGGTGTAATTTTTATTGCGAGTGGTTTGAAGAAAATCCAATGGTGGAAAAGGGGGGTTTGGGCCTAGTTGCAGAGAGCGTTTTGGCACGATTTAAACTTAGGCCTAGTAGTATTGCATGTTTTTGGGGTGCTGCTTGGGGTGTTCTAGATTTTTGGGGGTGGGTAGAGGGGTCTGGGAGCACTGCTGGGAAGGTCTAATTTTGATTGCAAGTGGTTTGAAAAAAATCCATGGTGGAAAAGAGGTGTTTGGGCCTCGTTGAAGAGAGCTTTTTGCCACGATTTAAACTTAGGCCTAGTAGTATTACATATTTTTGGGAGGCTGCTTGGGGGTGTTCTAGATTTTTGGGGGTTGGTTGAGGGATTCCGGGAGCACTGCTGGGAAGGTTTTATTTTTATTGCAAGTGGTTTGAAGATAATCCATGGTGGAAAAGGGGGGGTTTGAGCCTAGTTGCAGAGAGCGTTTTAGCGCGATTTAAACTTAGGCCTAGTAGTATTGCATGTTTTTCGGGGCTGCTTCGGGGTGTTCTAGATAGTTGGGGGTGGACTGAGGGGTCTGGGAGCACTGCTGGTAAGGTCTATTTTTGATAGCAAGTGGTTTGAAGAAAATCCATTGTGGAAAAGGGGGGTTTGGTCCTTGTTACAGAGAGCGTTTTGGCACGATTTAAACTTAGGCCTAGTAGTATTGCATGTTTTTGGGGAGCTGCTTGGGGGAGTTCTAGATTTTTGGGGGTGGGTTGAGGGGTCTGGGAGCACTGCTGGGAAGATCTATTTTTGATAGCAAGTAGTTTGAAGAAAATCCATTGTGGAAAATGGGGGTTTGGGCCTAGTTGCAGAGAGCGTTTTGGCACGATTTAAAGTTAGGCCTAGTAGTATTGCATGTTTTTGGGGCCTGTTTGGGGGTGTTCTAGATTTTTTGGGGAGGGTTGAGGGGTCCAGGAGCACTGCTGGGAAGGGCTAATTTTGATTGCAAGTGGTTTGAAGAAAATCCATGGTGGAAAAGGACGGTTTGGGCCTAGTTGCAGAGAGCGTTTTGGCACAATTTAAACTTAGGCCTAGTAGTATTACATGTTTTTGGGGGGCTGCTTGGGGGTGTTCTAGTTTTTTGGGGGTTGGTTGAGGGATTCACTGAGCACTGCTGGGATGGTCTAATTTTTATTGCAAGTGGTTTGAAGATAATCCATGGTGGAAAAGGGGGGTTTGGGCCTAGTTGCAGAGAGCGTTTTGGCACGATTTAAACTTAGGCCTAGTAGTATTGCCTGTTTTTGGGGAGCTTCTTGGGGGTGTTCTAGATTTTTGGGGGTGGGTTATGGGGTCTGGGAGCACTGCTGGGAAGGTCTAATTTTGATTGTAAGTGGTTTGAAGAAAATCCATGGTGGAAAAGGGGGGTTTGGGCCTAGTTGCAGAGAGCGCTTAGGCACGATTTAAACTTAGGCCTAGTAGTATTACATGTTTTTGGGGGGTTGTTTGGGGGTGTTCTAGATTTTTGAGGGTAGGTTGAGGGGTCCAGGAGTACTGCTGGGAAGGTCTAGTTTTGATTGCAAGTGGTTTGAAAAAATCCATGGTGGAAAAGGGGGGTTTGGGCCTAGTTGCAGAGAGCGTTTTTCCACGATTTAAACTTAGGCCTAGTAGTAATGCATGTTTTTGGGGGGCTGTTTGGGGGTGTTCAAGATTTTTGGGGGTGGGTTGAGGGGTCTGGGAGCACTGCTTTGAAGGTCTTATTTTTATTGCAGGTGGTTTGAAGAAAATCCATGGTGGAAAAGGCGGGTTTGGGCCTAGTTGCAGAGAGCGCTTTGGCACGATTTAAACTTAGGCCTAGTAGTATTGCATGTTTTTGGGGGCTGCTTGAGGGTGTTCTAGATATTTGGGGGTGGACTGATGGGTCTGGGAGCACTGCCTGGAAGGTCCAATTTTGATTGCAAGGGGTTTGAAAAAATCATTGGTGGAAAAGGGGGTGTGGACCTTGTTGCAGAGAGCGTTTTGGCACGATTTAAACTTAGGCCTAGAAGTATTGTATGTTTTTGGGGAGCTGCTTGGGGGAGTTCTAGATTTTTGGGGATGGGTTGAGGGGTCCGGGAGCACTGCTGGGAAGGTGTCATTTTGATCGCGAGTGGTTTGAAGAAAATACAATGGTGGAAAAGGGGGGTTTGGGCCTAGTTGCAGAGAGCGTTTTGCCACGATTTAATCTTAGGCCTAGTAGTATTACATATTTTTGGGAGGCTGCTTGGGGGTGTTCTAGATTTTTGGTGGTTGGTTTAGGGATTCCGGGAGCACTGCCAGGAAGGTCTAATTTTGATTGCAAGTGGTTTGAAAAAATCATTGGTGGAAAAGGGGGTGTGGGCCTTGTTAAAGAGAGCGTTTTGGCACGATTTAAACTTAGGCCTAGTAGTATTGCATGTTTTTGGGGAGCTGCTTGGGGGAGTTCTAGATTTTTGGGGGTGGGTTGAGGGGTCTGGGAGCACTGTTGGGAAGGTCTATTTTTGATAGCAAGTGGTTTGAAGAAAATCCATTGTGGAAAAGGGGGGTTTGGGCCTGGTTGCAGAGAGCGTTTTGGCACGATTTAAACTTAGGCCTAGTAGAATTGCATGTTTTTGGGGCCTGTTTGGGGGTGTTCTAGATTTTTTGGGAAGGGTTGAGGGGTCCGGGAGCACTGCTGGGAAGGTCTAATTTTGAATGCAAGCGGTTTGAAGAAAATCCATGGTGGAAAAGGGCGGTTTGGGCCTAGTTGCAGAGAGCGTTTTGGCACAATTTAAACTTAGGCCTAGTAGTATTACATGTTTTTGGGGGGTTGCTTGGGGGTGTTCTAGTTTTTTGGGGGTTGGTTGAGGGATTCACGGAGCACTGCTGGGAAGGTATAATTTTTATTGCAAGTGGTTTGAAGATAATCCATGGTGGAAAAGGGGGGTTTGGGCCTAGTTGCAGAGAGCGTTTTGGCACGATTTAAACTTAGGCCTAGTAGTATTGCCTGTTTTTGGGGAGCTCCTTGGGGGTGTTCTAGATTTTTGGGGGTGGGTTGAGGGGTCTGGGAGCACTGTTGGGAAGGTCTAATTTTGATTGCAAGTGGGTTGAAGAAAATCCATGGTGGAAAAGGGGGGTTTGGGCCTAGTTGCAGAGAGCGCTTAGGCACGATTTAAACTTAGGCCTAGTAGTATTACATGTTTTTGGGGGGTTGTTTGGGGGTGTTCTAGATTTTTGGGGGTGGGTTGAGGGGTCCAGGAGCACTGCTGGGAAGGTCTAGCTTTGATTGCAAATGGTTTGAAGAAAATCCATGGTGGAAAAGGGGGGTTTGGGCCTAGTTGCAGAGAGCGTGTTGCCACGATTTAAACTTAGGCCTAGTAGTATTGCATGTTTTTGGGGAGCTGCTTGGGGGTGTTCTAGATTTTTGGAGGTGGGTTGAGGGGTCTGGGAGCACTGCTGGGAATAACTTACTTTGATTGCAAGTGGTTTGAAGAAAATCCATGGTGGAAAAGTTATTTTTTTAGCAGTATTGCATGTTTTTGGGGGCTGCTTGGGGGTGTTCTAGAATTTTGGGGGTGGGTTGAGGGGACTGGGAGCACTGCTGGCAAGGTGTAATTTTGATTGCAAGTGGTTTGAAGAAAATCCATGGTGGAAAAGTGGGGTTTGGGCCTAGTTGCAGAGAGCGTTTTGGCACGTTTTAAACTAAGGCCTAGTAGTGTTGCATGTTTTTGTGGGGCTGTTTGGGGGTGCTCGAGATTTTTGGGGGTGGGTTGAGGGGCCTGGGAGCACTGCTGGGATGGTCTAATTTTGATTGCAAGTTGTTTGAAGAAAATCCATGGTGGAAAAGGGGGGTTTGGGCCTAGTTGCAGAGAGCATTTTGGCACGATTTAAACTTAGGCCTAGTAGTATTGCATGTTTTTGGGGGGCTGCTTGGGGGTGTTCCAGATTTTCGGGGGTGGGTTGAGGGGTCTGGGAGCACTTCTGGGAAGGTCTAATTTTGATTGCAAGTGGTTTGAAGAAAATCCATGGTGGAAAAGGGGGGTTTGGGCCTCGTTGCAGAGAGCCTTTTGCCACGATTTAAACTTAGGCCTAGTAGTATTGCATGTTTTTGGGGGGCTGCTTGGGGTGTTCTAGATTTTTGGGGCTGGGTTGAGGGGTCTGGGAGCACTGCTTTGAAGGTCTAATTTTTATTGCAGATGGTTTGAAGAAAATCCATGGTGGAAAAGGGGGGTTTGGGCCTAGTTGCAGAGAGCGCTTTGGCACGATTTAAACTTAGGCCTAGTAGTATTGCATGTTTTTGGGGGCTGCTTGAGGGTGTTCTAGATATTTGGGGGTAGACTGATGGGTCTGGGAGCACTGCCTGGAATGTCCAATTTTGATTACAAGGGGTTTGAAAAAATCATGGTGGAAAAGGGGGTGTGGACCTTGTTGCAGAGAGCGTTTTGGCACGATTTAAACTTAGGCATAGAAGTATTATATGTTTTTGGGGAGCTGCTTGGGGGAGTTCTAGATTTTTGGGGATGGGTTGAGGGGTCTGGGAGCACTGCTGGGAAGGTCTAATTTTGATTGCAAGTGGTTTGAAGAAAATCCATTGTGGGAAAGGGGAGTTTGGGCCTAGTTGCAGAGAGCGTTTTGGCACGATTTAAACTTAGGCCAAGTAGTATTGCATGTTTTTGGGGGGCTGTTTGGGGGTGTGCTAGATTTTTGGGGGTGGGTTGAGGGGTCTAGGAGCACTGCTGGGAAGGTCTAATTTTGATTGCAAGTGGTTTGAAGAAAATCCATTGTGGCAAAGGGGGGTTTGGGCCTAGTTGCAGAGAGCGTTTTGGCACGATTTAATCTTAGGCCTAGTAGTATTGCATGTTTTTGGGGGGCTATTTGGGGGTGTGCTAGATGTTTGGGGGTGGGTTGAGGGGTCCGGGAGCCCTGCTGGGAAGGTGTAATTTTTATAGCGAGTGGTTTGAAGAAAATCCAATGGTGGAAAAGGGGGGGTTTGAGCCTAGTTGCAGAGAGCGTTTTAGCGCGATTTAAACTTAGGCCTAGTAGTATTGCATGTTTTTGGGGGCTGCTTCGGGGTGTTCTAGATAGTTGGGGGTGGACTGAGGGGTCTGGGAGCACTGCTGGGAAGGTCTATTTTTGATAGCAAGTGGTTTGAAGAAAATCCATTGTGGAAAAGGGGGGTTTGGGCCTTGTTACAGAGAGCGTTTTGGCACAATTTAAACTTAGGCCTGGTAGTATTGCATGTTTTTGGGGAGCTGCTTGGGGGAGTTCTAGATTTTTGGGGGTGGGTTGAGGGGTCTGGGAGCACTGCTGGGAAGGTCTATTTTTGATAGCAAGTAGTTTGAAGAAAATCCATTGTGGAAAATGGGGGTTTGGGCCTAGTTGCAGAGAGCGTTTTGGCACGATTTAAAGTTAGGCCTAGTAGTATTGCATGTTTTTGGGGCCTGTTTGGGGGTGTTCTAGATTTTTTGGGAAGGGTTGAGGGGTCCGGGAGCACTGCTGGGAAGGTCTAATTTTGAATGCAAGCGGTTTGAAGAAAATCCATGGTGGAAAAGGGCGGTTTGGGCCTAGTTGCAGAGAGCGTTTTGGCACAATTTAAACTTAGGCCTAGTAGTATTACATGTTTTTGGGGGGTTGCTTGGGGGTGTTCTAGTTTTTTGGGGGTTGGTTGAGGGATTCACGGAGCACTGCTGGGAAGGTATAATTTTTATTGCAAGTGGTTTGAAGATAATCCATGGTGGAAAAGGGGGGTTTGGGCCTAGTTGCAGAGAGCGTTTTGGCACGATTTAAACTTAGGCCTAGTAGTATTGCCTGTTTTTGGGGAGCTCCTTGGGGGTGTTCTAGATTTTTGGGGGTGGGTTGAGGGGTCTGGGAGCACTGTTGGGAAGGTCTAATTTTGATTGCAAGTGGGTTGAAGAAAATCCATGGTGGAAATGGGGGGTTTGGGCCTAGTTGCTGAGAGCGCTTAGGCACGATTTAAACTTAGGCCTAGTAGTATTACATGTTTTTGGGGGGTTGTTTGGGGGTGTTCTAGATTTTTGGGGGTGGGTTGAGGGGTCCAGGAGCACTGCTGGGAAGGTCTAGTTTTGATTGCAAATGGTTTGAAGAAAATCCATGGTGGAAAAGGTGGGTTTGGGCATAGTTGCAGAGAGCTTTTTGGTACGATTTAAACTTAGGCCTAGGAGTATTGCATGTTTTTTGGGGGCTGCTTGGGGTGTTCTAGATTTTTGGGGGTGGGTTGAGGGGTCTAGGAGCACTGCTGGGAAGGTCTAATTTTGATTGCAAGTGGTTTGAAAAAATCTATGGTGGAAAAGGGGGGTTTGGGCCTAGTTGCAAAGTCCGTTTTGTCACGATTTAAACTTAGGCCTAGTAGTATTGCATGTTTTTGGGGAGCTGCTTGGGGGAGTTCTAGATTTTTGGGGGTGGGTTGAGGGGTCTGGGAGCACTGCTGGGAAGGTCTATTTTTGATAGCAAGTGGTTTGAAGAAAATCCATTGTAGAAAAGGGGGGTTTGGGCCTGGTTGCAGAGAGCGTTTTGGCACGATTTAAACTTAGGCCTAGTAGTATTGCATGATTTTGGGGCCTGTTTGGGGGTGTTCTAGATTTTTTGGGAAGGGTTGAGGGGTCCGGGAGCACTGCTGGGAAGGTCTAATTTTGATTGCAAGTGGTTTGAAGAAAATCCATGGTGGAAAAGGGCGGTTTGGGCCTAGTTGCAGAGAGCGTTTTGGCACAATTTAAACTTCGGCCTAGTAGTATTACATGTTTTTGGGGGGTTGCTTGGGGGTGTTCTAGTTTTTTGGGGGTTGGTTGAGGGATTCACGGAGCACTGCTGGGAAGGTATAATTTTTATTGCAAGTGGTTTGAAGATAATACATGGTGGAAAAGGGGGGTTTGGGCCTAGTTGCAGAGAGCGTTTTGGCACGATTTAAACTTAGGCCTAGTAGTATTGCCTGTTTTTGGGGAGCTCCTTGGGGGTGTTCTATATTTTTGGGGGTGGGTTGAGGGGTCTGGGAGCACTGTTGGGAAGGTGTAATTTTGATTGCAAGTGGGTTGAAGAAAATCCATGGTGGAAAAGGGGGGTTTGGGCCTAGTTGCAGAGAGCGCTTAGGCACGATTTAAACTTAGGCCTAGTAGTATTACATGTTTTTGGGGGGTTGTTTGGGGGTGTTCTAGATTTTTGGGGGTGGGTTGAGGGGTCCAGGAGCACTGCTGGGAAGGTCTAGTTTTGATTGCAAATGGTTTGAAGAAAATCCATGGTGGAAAAGGGGGGTTTGGGCCTAGTTGCAGAGAGCGTGTTGCCACGATTTAAACTTAGGCCTAGTAGTATTGCATGTTTTTGGGGAGCTGCTTAGGGGTGTTCTAGATTTTTGGAGGTGGGTTGAGGGGTCTGTGAGCACTGCTGGGAATAACTTACTTTGATTGCAAGTGGTTTGAAGAAAATCCATGGTGGAAAAGTTATTTTTTTAGCAGTATTGCATGTTTTTGGGGGCTGCTTGGGGGTGTTCTAGAATTTTGGGGGTTGGTTGAGGGGACTGGGAGCACTGCTGGGATGGTCTAATTTTGATTGCAAGTTGTTTGAAGAAAATCCATGGTGGAAAAGGGGGGTTTGGGCCTAGTTGCAGAGAGCGTTTTGGCACGATTTAAACTTAGGCCTAGTAGTATTGCATGTTTTTTGGGGGCTGCTTGGGGGTGTTCCAGATTTTCGGGGGTGGGTTGAGGGGTCTGGGAGCACTTCTGGGAAGGTCTAATTTTGATTGCAAGTGGTTTGAAGAAAATCCATGGTGGAAAAGGGGGGTTTGGGCCTCGTTGCAGAGAGCCTTTTGCCACGATTTAAACTTAGGCCTAGTAGTATTGCATGTTTTTGGGGGGCTGCTTGGGGTGTTCTAGATTTTTGGGGCTGGGTTGAGGGGTCTGGGAGCACTGCTTTGAAGGTCTAATTTTTATTGCAGATGGTTTGAAGAAAATCCATGGTGGAAAAGGGGGGTTTGGGCCTAGTTGCAGAGAGCGCTTTGGCACGATTTAAACTTAGGCCTAGTAGTATTGCATGTTTTTGGGGGCTGCTTGAGGGTGTTCTAGATATTTGGGGGTAGACTGATGGGTCTGGGAGCACTGCCTGGAAGGTCCAATTTTGATTACAAGGGGTTTGAAAAAATCATTGGTGGAAAAGGGGGTGTGGACCTTGTTGCAGAGAGCGTTTTGGCACGATTTAAACTTAGGCATAGAAGTATTATATGTTTTTGGGGAGCTGCTTGGGGGAGTTCTAGATTTTTGGGGATGGGTTGAGGGGTCTGGGAGCACTGCTGGGAAGGTCTAATTTTGATTGCAAGTGGTTTGAAGAAAATCCATTGTGGGAAAGGCGAGTTTGGGCCTAGTTGCAGAGAGCGTTTTGGCACGATTTAAACCTAGGCCTAGTAGTATTGCATGTTTTTGGGGGGCTGTTTGGGGGTGTGCTAGATTTTTGGGGGTGGGTTGAGGGGTCTAGGAGCACTGCTGGGAAAGTCTAATTTTGATTGCAAGTGGTTTGAAGAAAATCCATTGTGGCAAAGGGGGGTTTGGGCCTAGTTGCAGAGAGCGTTTTGGCACGATTTAATCTTAGGCCTAGTAGTATTGCATGTTTTTGGGGGGCTATTTGGGGGTGTGCTAGATGTTTGGGGGTGGGTTGAGGGGTCCGGGAGCCCTGCTGGGAAGGTGTAATTTTTATTGCGAGTGGTTTGAAGAAAATCCAATGGTGGAAAAGGGGGGGTTTGAGCCTAGTTGCAGAGAGCGTTTTAGCGCGATTTAAACTTAGGCCTAGTAGTATTGCATGTTTTTGGGGGCTGCTTCGGGGTGTTCTAGATAGTTGGGGGTGGACTGAGGGGTCTGGGAGCACTGCTGGGAAGGTCTATTTTTGATAGCAAGTGGTTTGAAGAAAATCCATTGTGGAAAAGGGGGGTTTGGGCCTTGTTACAGAGAGCGTTTTGGCACAATTTAAACTTAGGCCTGGTAGTATTGCATGTTTTTGGGGAGCTGCTTGGGGGAGTTCTAGATTTTTGGGGGTTGGTTGAGGGGTCTGGGAGCACTGCTGGGAAGGTCTATTTTTGATAGCAAGTAGTTTGAAGAAAATCCATTGTGGAAAATGGGGGTTTGGGCCTAGTTGCAGAGAGCGTTTTGGCACGATTTAAAGTTAGGCCTAGTAGTATTGCATGTTTTTGGGGCCTGTTTGGGGGTGTTCTAGATTTTTTGGGAAGGGTTGAGGGGTCCGGGAGCACTGCTGGGAAGGTCTAATTTTGAATGCAAGCGGTTTGAAGAAAATCCATGGTGGAAAAGGGCGGTTTGGGCCTAGTTGCAGAGAGCGTTTTGGCACAATTTAAACTTAGGCCTAGTAGTATTACATGTTTTTGGGGGGTTGCTTGGGGGTGTTCTAGTTTTTTGGGGGTTGGTTGAGGGATTCACGGAGCACTGCTGGGAAGGTATAATTTTTATTGCAAGTGGTTTGAAGATAATCCATGGTGGAAAAGGGGGGTTTGGGCCTAGTTGCAGAGAGCGTTTTGGCACGATTTAAACTTAGGCCTAGTAGTATTGCCTGTTTTTGGGGAGCTCCTTGGGGGTGTTCTAGATTTTTGGGGGTGGGTTGAGGGGTCTGGGAGCACTGTTGGGAAGGTCTAATTTTGATTGCAAGTGGGTTGAAGAAAATCCATGGTGGAAATGGGGGGTTTGGGCCTAGTTGCTGAGAGCGCTTAGGCACGATTTAAACTTAGGCCTAGTAGTATTACATGTTTTTGGGGGGTTGTTTGGGGGTGTTCTAGATTTTTGGGGGTGGGTTGAGGGGTCCAGGAGCACTGCTGGGAAGGTCTAGTTTTGATTGCAAATGGTTTGAAGAAAATCCATGGTGGAAAAGGTGGGTTTGGGCATAGTTGCAGAGAGCTTTTTGGTACGATTTAAACTTAGGCCTAGGAGTATTGCATGTTTTTTGGGGGCTGCTTGGGGTGTTCTAGATTTTTGGGGGTGGGTTGAGGGGTCTAGGAGCACTGCTGGGAAGGTCTAATTTTGATTGCAAGTGGTTTGAAAAAATCTATGGTGGAAAAGGGGGGTTTGGGCCTAGTTGCAAAGTCCGTTTTGTCACGATTTAAACTTAGGCCTAGTAGTATTGCATGTTTTTGGGGAGCTGCTTGGGGGAGTTCTAGATTTTTGGGGGTGGGTTGAGGGGTCTGGGAGCACTGCTGGGAAGGTCTATTTTTGATAGCAAGTGGTTTGAAGAAAATCCATTGTAGAAAAGGGGGGTTTGGGCCTGGTTGCAGAGAGCGTTTTGGCACGATTTAAACTTAGGCCTAGTAGTATTGCATGATTTTGGGGCCTGTTTGGGGGTGTTCTAGATTTTTTGGGAAGGGTTGAGGGGTCCGGGAGCACTGCTGGGAAGGTCTAATTTTGATTGCAAGTGGTTTGAAGAAAATCCATGGTGGAAAAGGGCGGTTTGGGCCTAGTTGCAGAGAGCGTTTTGGCACAATTTAAACTTCGGCCTAGTAGTATTACATGTTTTTGGGGGGTTGCTTGGGGGTGTTCTAGTTTTTTGGGGGTTGGTTGAGGGATTCACGGAGCACTGCTGGGAAGGTATAATTTTTATTGCAAGTGGTTTGAAGATAATACATGGTGGAAAAGGGGGGTTTGGGCCTAGTTGCAGAGAGCGTTTTGGCACGATTTAAACTTAGGCCTAGTAGTATTGCCTGTTTTTGGGGAGCTCCTTGGGGGTGTTCTATATTTTTGGGGGTGGGTTGAGGGGTCTGGGAGCACTGTTGGGAAGGTGTAATTTTGATTGCAAGTGGGTTGAAGAAAATCCATGGTGGAAAAGGGGGGTTTGAGCCTAGTTGCAGAGAGCGCTTAGGCACGATTTAAACTTAGGCCTAGTAGTATTACATGTTTTTGGGGGGTTGTTTGGGGGTGTTCTAGATTTTTGGGGGTGGGTTGAGGGGTCCAGGAGCACTGCTGGGAAGGTCTAGTTTTGTATGCAAATGGTTTGAAGAAAATCCATGGTGGAAAAGGGGGGTTTGGGCCTAGTTGCAGAGAGCGTGTTGCCACGATTTAAACTTAGGCCTAGTAGTATTGCATGTTTTTGGGGAGCTGCTTGGGGGTGTTCTAGATTTTTGGAGGTGGGTTGAGGGGTCTGTGAGCACTGCTGGGAATAACTTACTTTGATTGCAAGTGGTTTGAAGAAAATCCATGGTGGAAAAGTTATTTTTTTAGCAGTATTGCATGTTTTTGGGGGCTGCTTGGGGGTGTTCTAGAATTTTGGGGGTTGGTTGAGGGGACTGGGAGCACTGCTGGGAAGGTCTAATTTTGATTGCAAGTGGTTTGAAGAAAATCCATTGTGGGAAAGGGGAGTTTGGGCCTAGTTGCAGAGAGCGTTTTGGCACGATTTAAACTTAGGCCAAGTAGTATTGCATGTTTTTGGGGGGCTGTTTGGGGGTGTGCTAGATTTTTGGGGGTGGGTTGAGGGGTCTAGGAGCACTGCTGGGAAGGTCTAATTTTGATTGCAAGTGGTTTGAAGAAAATCCATTGTGGCAAAGGGGGGTTTGGGCCTAGTTGCAGAGAGCGTTTTGGCACGATTTAATCTTAGGCCTAGTAGTATTGCATGTTTTTGGGGGGCTATTTGGGGGTGTGCTAGATGTTTGGGGGTGGGTTGAGGGGTCCGGGAGCCCTGCTGGGAAGGTGTAATTTTTATAGCGAGTGGTTTGAAGAAAATCCAATGGTGGAAAAGGGGGGGTTTGAGCCTAGTTGCAGAGAGCGTTTTAGCGCGATTTAAACTTAGGCCTAGTAGTATTGCATGTTTTTGGGGGCTGCTTCGGGGTGTTCTAGATAGTTGGGGGTGGACTGAGGGGTCTGGGAGCACTGCTGGGAAGGTCTATTTTTGATAGCAAGTGGTTTGAAGAAAATCCATTGTGGAAAAGGGGGGTTTGGGCCTTGTTACAGAGAGCGTTTTGGCACAATTTAAACTTAGGCCTGGTAGTATTGCATGTTTTTGGGGAGCTGCTTGGGGGAGTTCTAGATTTTTGGGGGTGGGTTGAGGGGTCTGGGAGCACTGCTGGGAAGGTCTATTTTTGATAGCAAGTAGTTTGAAGAAAATCCATTGTGGAAAATGGGGGTTTGGGCCTAGTTGCAGAGAGCGTTTTGGCACGATTTAAAGTTAGGCCTAGTAGTATTGCATGTTTTTGGGGCCTGTTTGGGGGTGTTCTAGATTTTTTGGGAAGGGTTGAGGGGTCCGGGAGCACTGCTGGGAAGGTCTAATTTTGAATGCAAGCGGTTTGAAGAAAATCCATGGTGGAAAAGGGCGGTTTGGGCCTAGTTGCAGAGAGCGTTTTGGCACAATTTAAACTTAGGCCTAGTAGTATTACATGTTTTTGGGGGGTTGCTTGGGGGTGTTCTAGTTTTTTGGGGGTTGGTTGAGGGATTCACGGAGCACTGCTGGGAAGGTATAATTTTTATTGCAAGTGGTTTGAAGATAATCCATGGTGGAAAAGGGGGGTTTGGGCCTAGTTGCAGAGAGCGTTTTGGCACGATTTAAACTTAGGCCTAGTAGTATTGCCTGTTTTTGGGGAGCTCCTTGGGGGTGTTCTAGATTTTTGGGGGTGGGTTGAGGGGTCTGGGAGCACTGTTGGGAAGGTCTAATTTTGATTGCAAGTGGGTTGAAGAAAATCCATGGTGGAAATGGGGGGTTTGGGCCTAGTTGCTGAGAGCGCTTAGGCACGATTTAAACTTAGGCCTAGTAGTATTACATGTTTTTGGGGGGTTGTTTGGGGGTGTTCTAGATTTTTGGGGGTGGGTTGAGGGGTCCAGGAGCACTGCTGGGAAGGTCTAGTTTTGATTGCAAATGGTTTGAAGAAAATCCATGGTGGAAAAGGTGGGTTTGGGCATAGTTGCAGAGAGCTTTTTGGTACGATTTAAACTTAGGCCTAGGAGTATTGCATGTTTTTTGGGGGCTGCTTGGGGTGTTCTAGATTTTTGGGGGTGGGTTGAGGGGTCTAGGAGCACTGCTGGGAAGGTCTAATTTTGATTGCAAGTGGTTTGAAAAAATCTATGGTGGAAAAGGGGGGTTTGGGCCTAGTTGCAAAGTCCGTTTTGTCACGATTTAAACTTAGGCCTAGTAGTATTGCATGTTTTTGGGGAGCTGCTTGGGGGAGTTCTAGATTTTTGGGGGTGGGTTGAGGGGTCTGGGAGCACTGCTGGGAAGGTCTATTTTTGATAGCAAGTGGTTTGAAGAAAATCCATTGTAGAAAAGGGGGGTTTGGGCCTGGTTGCAGAGAGCGTTTTGGCACGATTTAAACTTAGGCCTAGTAGTATTGCATGATTTTGGGGCCTGTTTGGGGGTGTTCTAGATTTTTTGGGAAGGGTTGAGGGGTCCGGGAGCACTGCTGGGAAGGTCTAATTTTGATTGCAAGTGGTTTGAAGAAAATCCATGGTGGAAAAGGGCGGTTTGGGCCTAGTTGCAGAGAGCGTTTTGGCACAATTTAAACTTCGGCCTAGTAGTATTACATGTTTTTGGGGGGTTGCTTGGGGGTGTTCTAGTTTTTTGGGGGTTGGTTGAGGGATTCACGGAGCACTGCTGGGAAGGTATAATTTTTATTGCAAGTGGTTTGAAGATAATACATGGTGGAAAAGGGGGGTTTGGGCCTAGTTGCAGAGAGCGTTTTGGCACGATTTAAACTTAGGCCTAGTAGTATTGCCTGTTTTTGGGGAGCTCCTTGGGGGTGTTCTAGATTTTTGGGGGTGGGTTGAGGGGTCTGGGAGCACTGTTGGGAAGGTCTAATTTTGATTGCAAGTGGGTTGAAGAAAATCCATGGTGGAAAAGGGGGGTTTGGGCCTAGTTGCAGAGAGCGCTTAGGCACGATTTAAACTTAGGCCTAGTAGTATTACATGTTTTTGGGGGGTTGTTTGGGGGTGTTCTAGATAGTTGGGGGTGGACTGAGGGGTCTGGGAGCACTGCTGGGAAGGTCTATTTTTGATAGCAAGTGGTTTGAAGAAAATCCATTGTGGAAAAGGGGGGTTTGGGCCTTGTTACAGAGAGCGTTTTGGCACAATTTAAACTTAGGCCTGGTAGTATTGCATGTTTTTGGGGAGCTGCTTGGGGGAGTTCTAGATTTTTGGGGGTTGGTTGAGGGGTCTGGGAGCACTGCTGGGAAGGTCTATTTTTGATAGCAAGTAGTTTGAAGAAAATCCATTGTGGAAAATGGGGGTTTGGGCCTAGTTGCAGAGAGCGTTTTGGCACGATTTAAAGTTAGGCCTAGTAGTATTGCATGTTTTTGGGGCCTGTTTGGGGGTGTTCTAGATTTTTTGGGAAGGGTTGAGGGGTCCGGGAGCACTGCTGGGAAGGTCTAATTTTGAATGCAAGCGGTTTGAAGAAAATCCATGGTGGAAAAGGGCGGTTTGGGCCTAGTTGCAGAGAGCGTTTTGGCACAATTTAAACTTAGGCCTAGTAGTATTACATGTTTTTGGGGGGTTGCTTGGGGGTGTTCTAGTTTTTTGGGGGTTGGTTGAGGGATTCACGGAGCACTGCTGGGAAGGTATAATTTTTATTGCAAGTGGTTTGAAGATAATCCATGGTGGAAAAGGGGGGTTTGGGCCTAGTTGCAGAGAGCGTTTTGGCACGATTTAAACTTAGGCCTAGTAGTATTGCCTGTTTTTGGGGAGCTCCTTGGGGGTGTTCTATATTTTTGGGGGTGGGTTGAGGGGTCTGGGAGCACTGTTGGGAAGGTGTAATTTTGATTGCAAGTGGGTTGAAGAAAATCCATGGTGGAAAAGGGGGGTTTGAGCCTAGTTGCAGAGAGCGCTTAGGCACGATTTAAACTTAGGCCTAGTAGTATTACATGTTTTTGGGGGGTTGTTTGGGGGTGTTCTAGATTTTTGGGGGTGGGTTGAGGGGTCCAGGAGCACTGCTGGGAAGGTCTAGTTTTGATTGCAAATGGTTTGAAGAAAATCCATGGTGGAAAAGGGGGGTTTGGGCCTAGTTGCAGAGAGCGTGTTGCCACGATTTAAACTTAGGCCTAGTAGTATTGCATGTTTTTGGGGAGCTGCTTGGGGGTGTTCTAGATTTTTGGAGGTGGGTTGAGGGGTCTGTGAGCACTGCTGGGAATAACTTACTTTGATTGCAAGTGGTTTGAAGAAAATCCATGGTGGAAAAGTTATTTTTTTAGCAGTATTGCATGTTTTTGGGGGCTGCTTGGGGGTGTTCTAGAATTTTGGGGGTTGGTTGAGGGGACTGGGAGCACTGCTGGCAAAGTGTAATTTTGATTGCAAGTGGTTTGAAGAAAATCCATGGTGGAAAAGTGGGGTTTGGGCCTAGTTGCAGAGAGCGTTTTGGCACGTTTTAAACTAAGGCCTAGTAGTGTTGCATGTTTTTGTGGGGCTGTTTGGGGGTGCTCGAGATTTTTGGGGGTGGGTTGAGGGGCCTGGGAGCACTGCTGGGATGGTCTAATTTTGATTGCAAGTTGTTTGAAGAAAATCCATGGTGGAAAAGGGGGGTTTGGGCCTAGTTGCAGAGAGCGTTTTGGCACGATTTAAACTTAGGCCTAGTAGTATTGCATGTTTTTTGGGGGCTGCTTGGGGGTGTTCCAGATTTTCGGGGGTGGGTTGAGGGGTCTGGGAGCACTTCTGGGAAGGTCTAATTTTGATTGCAAGTGGTTTGAAGAAAATCCATGGTGGAAAAGGGGGGTTTGGGCCTCGTTGCAGAGAGCCTTTTGCCACGATTTAAACTTAGGCCTAGTAGTATTGCATGTTTTTGGGGGGCTGCTTGGGGTGTTCTAGATTTTTGGGGCTGGGTTGAGGGGTCTGGGAGCACTGCTTTGAAGGTCTAATTTTTATTGCAGATGGTTTGAAGAAAATCCATGGTGGAAAAGGGGGGTTTGGGCCTAGTTGCAGAGAGCGCTTTGGCACGATTTAAACTTAGGCCTAGTAGTATTGCATGTTTTTGGGGGCTGCTTGAGGGTGTTCTAGATATTTGGGGGTAGACTGATGGGTCTGGGAGCACTGCCTGGAAGGTCCAATTTTGATTACAAGGGGTTTGAAAAAATCATTGGTGGAAAAGGGGGTGTGGACCTTGTTGCAGAGAGCGTTTTGGCACGATTTAAACTTAGGCATAGAAGTATTATATGTTTTTGGGGAGCTGCTTGGGGGAGTTCTAGATTTTTGGGGATGGGTTGAGGGGTCTGGGAGCACTGCTGGGAAGGTCTAATTTTGATTGCAAGTGGTTTGAAGAAAATCCATTGTGGGAAAGGCGAGTTTGGGCCTAGTTGCAGAGAGCGTTTTGGCACGATTTAAACCTAGGCCTAGTAGTATTGCATGTTTTTGGGGGGCTGTTTGGGGGTGTGCTAGATTTTTGGGGGTGGGTTGAGGGGTCTAGGAGCACTGCTGGGAAGGTCTAATTTTGATTGCAAGTGGTTTGAAGAAAATCCATTGTGGCAAAGGGGGGTTTGGGCCTAGTTGCAGAGAGCGTTTTGGCACGATTTAATCTTAGGCCTAGTAGTATTGCATGTTTTTGGGGGCTATTTGGGGGTGTGCTAGATGTTTGGGGGTGGGTTGAGGGGTCCGGGAGCCCTGCTGGGAAGGTGTAATTTTTATTGCGAGTGGTTTGAAGAAAATCCAATGGTGGAAAAGGGGGGGTTTGAGCCTAGTTGCAGAGAGCGTTTTAGCGCGATTTAAACTTAGGCCTAGTAGTATTGCATGTTTTTGGGGGCTGCTTCGGGGTGTTCTAGATAGTTGGGGGTGGACTGAGGGGTCTGGGAGCACTGCTGGGAAGGTCTATTTTTGATAGCAAGTGGTTTGAAGAAAATCCATTGTGGAAAAGGGGGGTTTGGGCCTTGTTACAGAGAGCGTTTTGGCACAATTTAAACTTAGGCCTGGTAGTATTGCATGTTTTTGGGGAGCTGCTTGGGGGAGTTCTAGATTTTTGGGGGTGGGTTGAGGGGTCTGGGAGCACTGCTGGGAAGGTCTATTTTTGATAGCAAGTAGTTTGAAGAAAATCCATTGTGGAAAATGGGGGTTTGGGCCTAGTTGCAGAGAGCGTTTTGGCACGATTTAAAGTTAGGCCTAGTAGTATTGCATGTTTTTGGGGCCTGTTTGAGGGTGTTCTAGATTTTTTGGGGAGGGTTGAGGGGTCCAGGAGCACTGCTGGGAAGGTCTAATTTTGATTGCAAGTGGTTTGAACAAAATCCATGGTGGAAAAGGGCGGTTTGGGCCTGTTGCAGAGAGCGTTTTGGCACAATTTAAACTTAGGCCTAGTAGTATTACATGTTTTTGGGGGGCTGCTTGGGGGTGTTCTAGTTTTTTGGGGGTTGGTTGAGGGATTCACGGAGCACTGCTGGGAAGGTCTAATTTTTATTGCAAGTGGCTTGAAGATAATCCATGGTGGAAAAGGGGGGTTTGGGCCTAGTTGCAGAGAGCGTTTTGGCACGATTTAAACTTAGGCCTAGTAGTATTGCCTGTTTTTGGGGAGCTTCTTGGGGGTGTTCTAGATTTTTGGGGTTGGGTTATGGGGTCTGGGAGCACTGCTGGGAAGGTCTAATTTTGATTGTAAGTGGTTTGAAGAAAATCCATGGTGGAAAAGGGGGGTTTGGGCCTAGTTGCAGAGAGCGCTTAGGCACGATTTAAACTGAGGCCTAGTAGTATTACATGTTTTTGGGGGGTTGTTTGGGGGTGTTCTAGATTTTTGAGGGTGGGTTGAGGGGTCCAGGAGCACTGCTGGGAAGGTCTAGTTTTGATTGCAAGTGGTTTGAAAAAATCCATGGTGGAAAAGGGGGGTTTGGGCCTAGTTGCAGAGAGCATTTTTTGTCACGATTTAAACTGAGGCCTAGTAGTATTGCATGTTTTTGGGGAGCTGCTTGGGGGGGTTCTAGATTTTTGGGGGTGGGTTGAGGCTTCTGGGAGCTCTGCTGGGAAGGTCCAATTTTGATTACAAGGGGTTTGAAAAAATCATTGGTGGAAAAGGGGGTGTGGACCTTGTTGCAGAGAGCGTTTTGGCACGATTTAAACTTAGGCATAGAAGTATTATATGTTTTTGGGGAGCTGCTTGGGGGAGTTCTAGATTTTTGGGGATGGGTTGAGGGGTCTGGGAGCACTGCTGGGAAGGTCTAATTTTGATTGCAAGTGGTTTGAAGAAAATCTATTGTGGGAAAGGGGGGTTTGGGCCTAGTTGTAGAGAGCGTTTTGGCACGATTTAAACTTAGGCCTAGTAGTATTGCATGTTTTTGGGGGGCTGTTTGGGGGTGTGCTAGATTTTTGGGGGTGGGTTGAGGGGTCTAGGAGCACTGCTGGGAAGGTCTAATTTTGATTGCAAGTGGTTTGAAGAAAATCCATTGTGGCAAAGGGGGGTTTGGGCCTAGTTGCAGAGAGCGTTTTGGCACGATTTAATCTTAGGCCTAGTAGTATTGCATTTTTTTGGGGGGCTATTTGGGGGTGTGCTAGATGTTTGGGGGTGGGTTGAGGGGTCCGGGAGCCCTGCTGGGAAGGTGTAATTTTTATTGCGAGTGGTTTGAAGAAAATCCAATGGTG
Organism: Lissotriton vulgaris; assembly: GCF_964263255.1. NCBI lineage: Eukaryota > Metazoa > Chordata > Amphibia > Caudata > Salamandridae > Lissotriton > Lissotriton vulgaris. The sequence goes on along the minus strand of NC_141687.1, from coordinate 1,258,688,187 downwards.
GAAAAGGGGGGTTTGGGCCTAGTTGCAGAGAGCGTTTTGGCACGATTTAAACTTAGGCCTAGTAGTATTGCATGTTTTTGGGGTGCTGCTTGGGGTGTTCTAGATTTTTGGGGGTGGGTAGAGGGGTCTGGGAGCACTGCTGGGAAGGTCTAATTTTGATTGCAAGTGGTTTGAAAAAAATCCATGGTGGAAAAGAGGCGTTTAGGCCTCGTTGCAGAGAGCTTTTTGCCACGATTTAAACTTAGGCCTAGTAGTATTACATATTTTTGGGAGGCTGCTTGGGGGTGTTCTAGATTTTTGGGGGTTGGTTGAGGGATTCCGGGAGCACTGCTGGGAAGGTCTTATTTTTATTGCAAGTGGTTTGAAGATAATCCATGGTGGAAAAGGGGGGGTTTGAGCCTAGTTGCAGAGAGCGTTTTAGCGCGATTTAAACTTAGGCCTAGTAGTATTGCATGTTTTTGGGGGCTGCTTCGGGGTGTTCTAGATAGTTGGGGGTGGACTGAGGGGTCTGGGAGCACTGCTGGGAAGGTCTATTTTTGATAGCAAGTGGTTTGAAGAAAATCCATTGTGGAAAAGGGGGGTTTGGGCCTTGTTACAGAGAGCGTTTTGGCACAATTTAAACTTAGGCCTGGTCGTATTGCATGTTTTTGGGGAGCTGCTTGGGGGAGTTCTAGATTTTTGGGGGTGGGTTGAGGGGTCTGGGAGCACTGCTGGGAAGGTCTATTTTTGATAGCAAGTAGTTTGAAGAAAATCCATTGTGGAAAATGGGGGTTTGGGCCTAGTTGCAGAGAGCGTTTTGGCACGATTTAAAGTTAGGCCTAGTAGTATTGCATGTTTTTGGGGCCTGTTTGGGGGTGTTCTAGATTTTTTGGGGAGGGTTGAGGGGTCCAGGAGCACTGCTGGGAAGGTCTAATTTTGATTGCAAGTGGTTTGAACAAAGTCCATGGTGGAAAAGGGCGGTTTGGGCCTGTTGCAGAGAGCGTTTTGGCACAATTTAAACTTAGGCCTAGTAGTATTACATGTTTTTGGGGGGCTGCTTGGGGGTGTTCTAGTTTTTTGGGGGTTGGTTGAGGGATTCACGGAGCACTGCTGGGAAGGTCTAATTTTTATTGCAAGTGGTTTGAAGATAATCCATGGTGGAAAAGGGGGGTTTGGGCCTAGTTGCAGAGAGCGTTTTGGCACGATTTAAACTTAGGCCTAGTAGTATTGCCTGTTTTTGGGGAGCTTCTTGGGGGTGTTCTAGATTTTTGGGGTTGGGTTATGGGGTCTGGGAGCACTGCTGGGAAGGTCTAATTTTGATTGTAAGTGGTTTGAAGAAAATCCATGGTGGAAAAGGGGGGTTTGGGCCTAGTTGCAGAGAGCATTTTTTGTCACGATTTAAACTGAGGCCTAGTAGTATTGCATGTTTTTGGGGAGCTGCTTGGGGGTGTTCTAGATTTTTGGGGGTGGGTTGAGGCTTCTGGGATCTCTGCTGGGAAGGTCCAATTTTGATTACAAGGGGTTTGAAAAAATCATTGGTGGAAAAGGGGGTGTGGACCTTGTTGCAGAGAGCGTTTTGGCACGATTTAAACTTAGGCATAGAAGTATTATATGTTTTTGGGGAGCTGCTTGGGGGAGTTCTAGATTTTTGGGGATGGGTTGAGGGGTCTGGGAGCACTGCTGGGAAAGTCTAATTTTGATTGCAAGTGGTTTGAAGAAAATCAATTGTGGGAAAGGGGGGTTTGGGCCTAGTTGTAGAGAGCGTTTTGGCACGATTTAAACTTAGGCCTAGTAGTATTGCATGTTTTTGGGGGGCTGTTTGGGGGTGTGCTAGATTTTTGGGGGTGGGTTGAGGGGTCTAGGAGCACTGCTGGTAAGGTCTAATTTTGATTGCAAGTGTTTTGAAGAAAATCCATTGTGGCAAAGGGGGGTTTGGGCCTAGTTGCAGAGAGCGTTTTGGCACGATTTAATCTTAGGCCTAGTAGTATTGCATTTTTTGGGGGGCTGTTTGGGGGTGTGCTAGATGTTTGGGGGTGGGTTGAGGGGTCCGGGAGCCCTGCTGGGAAGGTGTAATTTTTATTGCGAGTGGTTTGAAGAAAATCCAATGGTGGAAAAGGGGGGTTTGGGCCTAGTTGCAGAGAGCGTTTTGGCACGATTTAAACTTAGGCCTAGTAGTATTGCATGTTTTTGGGGTGCTGCTTGGGGTGTTCTAGATTTTTGGGGGTGGGTAGAGGGGTCTGGGAGCACTGCTGGGAAGGTCTAATTTTGATTGCAAGTGGTTTGAAAAAAATCCATGGTGGAAAAGAGGCGTTTGGGCCTCGTTGCAGAGAGCTTTTTGCCACGATTTAAACTTAGGCCTAGTAGTATTACATATTTTTGGGAGGCTGCTTGGGGGTGTTCTAGATTTTTGGGGGTTGGTTGAGGGATTCCGGGAGCACTGCTGGGAAGGTCTTATTTTTATTGCAAGTGGTTTGAAGATAATCCATGGTGGAAAAGGGGGGGTTTGAGCCTAGTTGCAGAGAGCGTTTTAGCGCGATTTAAACTTAGGCCTAGTAGTATTGCATGTTTTTGGGGGCTGCTTCGGGGTGTTCTAGATAGTTGGGGGTGGACTGAGGGGTCTGGGAGCACTGCTGGGAAGGTCTATTTTTGATAGCAAGTGGTTTGAAGAAAATCCATTGTGGAAAAGGGGGGTTTGGGCCTTGTTACAGAGAGCGTTTTGGCACAATTTAAACTTAGGCCTGGTAGTATTGCATGTTTTTGGGGAGCTGCTTGGGGGAGTTCTAGATTTCTGGGGGTGGGTTGAGGGGTCTGGGAGCACTGCTGGGAAGGTCTATTTTTGATAGCAAGTAGTTTGAAGAAAATCCATTGTGGAAAATGGGGGTTTGGGCCTAGTTGCAGAGAGCGTTTTGGCACGATTTAAAGTTAGGCCTAGTAGTATTGCATGTTTTTGGGGCCTGTTTGGGGGTGTTCTAGATTTTTTGGGGAGGGTTGAGGGGTCCAGGAGCACTGCTGGGAAGGTCTAATTTTGATTGCAAGTGGTTTGAACAAAATCCATGGCGGAAAAGGGCGGTTTGGGCCTGTTGCAGAGAGCGTTTTGGCACAATTTAAACTTAGGCCTAGTAGTATTACATGTTTTTGGGGGGCTGCTTGGGGGTGTTCTAGTTTTTTGGGGGTTGGTTGAGGGATTCACGGAGCACTGCTGGGAAGGTCTAATTTTTATTGCAAGTGGTTTGAAGATAATCCATGGTGGAAAAGGGGGGTTTGGGCCTAGTTGCAGAGAGCGTTTTGGCACGATTTAAACTTAGGCCTAGTAGTATTGCCTTTTTTTGGGGAGCTTCTTGGGGGTGTTCTAGATTTTTGGGGTTGGGTTATGGGGTCTGGGAGCACTGCTGGGAAGGTCTAATTTTGATTGTAAGTGGTTTGAAGAAAATCCATGGTGGAAAAGGGGGGTTTGGGCCTAGTTGCAGAGAGCGCTTAGGCACGATTTAAACTTAGGCCTAGTAGTATTACATGTTTTTGGGGGGTTGTTTGGGGGTGTTCTAGATTTTTGAGGGTGGGTTGAGGGGTCCAGGAGCACTGCTGGGAAGGTCTAGTTTTGATTGCAAGTGGTTTGAAAAAATCCATGGTGGAAAAGGGGGGTTTGGGCCTAGTTGCAGAGAGCATTTTTTGTCACGATTTAAACTGAGGCCTAGTAGTATTGCATGTTTTTGGGGAGCTGCTTGGGGGTGTTCTAGATTTTTGGGGGTGGGTTGAGGCTTCTGGGAGCTCTGCTGGGAAGGTCTAAATTTGATTGCAAGTGGTTTGAAGAAAATCCATGGTGGAAAAGGGGGGTTTGGCCCTAGTTGCAGAGAGCGTTTTGGCACGATTTAAACTTAGGCCTAGTAGTATTACATGTTTTTGGGGGGCTGTTTGGGGGTGTGCTAGATTTTTGGGGGTGGGTTGAGGGGTCCTGAAGCACTGCTGGGAAGGTGTAATTTTGATTGCAAGTGGTTTGAAGAAAATCCAATGGTGGAAAAGGCGGGTTTGGGGCTAGTTGCAGAGAGCGTTTTGGCACGATTTAAACTTAGGCCTAGCATTAGTGCATGTTTTTGGGGTGCTCCTTGGGGCGGTCTAGATTTTTGGGGGTGGGTTGAGGGGTCTGGGAGCACTGCTGGGAAGGTCTAATTTTGATTGCAAGTGGTTTGAAAAAATCCATGGTGGAAAAGGGGGGTTTGGGCCTAGTTGCAGAGAGCGTTTTTCCACGATTTAAACTTAGGCCTAGTAGTAATGCATGTTTTTGGGGGGCTGTTTGGGGGTGTTCAAGATTTTTGGGGGTGGGTTGAGGGGTCTGGGAGCACTGCTTTGAAGGTCTTATTTTTATTGCAGGTGGTTTGAAGAAAATCCATGGTGGAAAAGGGGGGTTTGGGCCTAGTTGCAGAGAGCGCTTTGGCACGATTTAAACTTAGGCCTAGTAGTATTGCATGTTTTTGGGGGCTGCTTGAGGGTGTTCTAGATATTTGGGGGTGGACTGATGGGTCTGGGAGCACTGCCTGGAAGGTCCAATTTTGATTGCAAGGGGTTTGAAAAAATCATTGGTGGAAAAGGGGGTGTGGACCTTGTTGCAGAGAGCGTTTTGGCACGATTTAAACTTAGGCCTAGAAGTATTGTATGTTTTTGGGGAGCTGCTTGGGGGAGTTCTAGATTTTGGGGATGGGTTGAGGGGTCCGGGAGCACTGCTGGGAAGGTGTAATTTTGATCGCGAGTGGTTTGAAGAAAATACAATGGTGGAAAAGGGGGGTTTGGGCCTAGTTGCAGAGAGCGTTTTGGCACAATTTAAACTTAGGCCTAGTAGTATTGCATGTTTTTGGGTAGCTGCTTGGGGTGTTCTAGATTTTTGGGGGTGGGTAGAGGGGTCTGGGAGCACTGCTGGGAAGGTCTAATTTTGATTGCAAGTGGTTTGAAAAAAATCCATGGTGGAAAAGAGGCGTTTGGGCCTCGTTGCAGAGAGCTTTTTGCCACGATTTAAACTTAGGCCTAGTAATATTACATATTTTTGGGAGGCTGCTTGGGGGTGTTCTAGATTTTTGGGGGTTGGTTGAGGGATTCCGGGAGCACTGCTGGGAAGGTCTTATTTTTATTGCAAGTGCTTTGAAAAAATCCATGATGGAAAAGGAGGGTTTGGGCCTAGTTGCAGAGAGCGTTTTTCCACGATTTAAACTTAGGCCTAGTAGTAATACATGTTTTTGAGGGGCTGTTTGGGGGTGTTCAAGATTTTTGGGGCAGGGTTGAGGGGTCTGGGAGCACTGCTTTGAAGGTCTAATTTTTATTGCAAGTGGTTTGAAGAAAATCCATGGTGGAAAGGGGGGGTTTGGGCCTAGTTGCAGAGAGCATCTTGGCACGATTCAAACTTAGGCCTAGTAGTATTGCATGTTTTTGGGGGGCTGTTCGGGGGTGTTCTAGATTTTTGGGGGTGAGTTGAGGGGTCCGGGAGTACTGCTGGGAAGGTCTAATTTTGATTGCAATTGGTTTGAAAAAATCCATGGTGAAAAAGGAGGATTTGGGCCTAGTTGCAGAGAGCGTTTTGGCACGATTTAAACTTAGGCCTAGTAGTATTGCATGTTTTTGGGGGGCTGTTTGGGGGTGTGCTAGATATTTGGGGGTGGGTTGAGGGGTCCGGAAGCACTGCTGGGAAGGTGTAATTTTGATTGCAAGTGGTTTGAAGAAAATCCAATGGTGGAAAAGGCGGGTTTGGGGGTAGTTGCAGAGAGCGTTTTGGCACGATTTAAACCTAGGCCTAGCATTAGTGCATGTTTTTGGGGTGCTGCTTGGGGTGGTCTAGATTTTTGGGGGTGGGTTGAGGGGTCTGGGAGCACTGCTGGGAAGGTCTAATTTTGATAGCAAGTGGTTTAAAAAAATCCATGGTGGAAAAGGAGGGTTTGGGCCTAGTTGCAGAGAGCGTTTTCCCACGATTTAACTCAGGCCTAGTAGTATTACATGTTTTTGGGGGGCTGTTTGGGGGTGTTCAAGATTTTTGGGGGTGGGTTGCGGGGTCTGGGAGCACTGCTTTGAAGGTCTAATTTTTATTGCAAGTGGTTTGAAGAAAATCCATGGTGGAAAAGGAGGGTTTGGGCCTAGTTGCAGAGAGCGCTTAGGCACGATTTAAACTTAGGCCTAGTAGTATTGCATGTTTTTGGGGGGCTGCTTTGGGGTGTTCTAGATTTTTGGGGGTGGGTTGAGGGGTCTGGGAGCACTGCCGGGAAAGTCTAATTTTGGTTGCAAGTGGTTTGAAAAAATCATTGGTGAAAAAGGGGGTGTGGGCCTTGTTGCAGAGAGCGTTTAGGCACGATTTAAACTTAGGCCTAGTAGTATTGCATGTTTTTGGGGAGCTGCTTGGGGGTGTTCTAGATTTTTGGGGGTGGGTTGAGGGGTCTGGGAGCACTGCTGGGAAGGTCTAATATTGATTGCAAGTGGTTTGAAGAAAATCCATGGTGGAAAGGGGGGGTTTGGGCCTAGTTGCAGAGAGCATCTTGGCACGATTCAAACTTAGGCCTAGTAGTATTGCATGTTTTTGGGGGGCTGTTTGGGGGTGTTCTAGATTTTTGGGGGTGAGTTGAGGGGTCCGGGAGTACTGCTGGGAAGGTCTAATTTTGATTGCAAGTGGTTTGAAGAAAATCCATGGTGGAAAAGGGCGGTTTGGGCCTAGTTCTGAGAGCTTTTTGGCACGATTTAAACTTAGGCCTAGTAGCATTACATGTTTTTGGGGGGCTGCTTGGGGGTGTTCTAGATTTTTGGGGGTTGGTTGTGGGATTCCGGGAGCACTGCTGGGAAGGTCTAATTTTTATTGCAAGTGGTTTGAAGTTAATCCATTGTGGAAAAGGGGGGTTTGAGCCTAGTTGCAGAGAGCGTTTTGGCGCGATTTTAACTTAGGACTAGTGGTATTACATTATTTATTATTTCTTTATTTATTTATTATAGAGTTTTGTATAGCGCGAACAAGACCCGTGGGTATCAGAGCGTTTTTGGGGAGCAGCTTGGGGGTGTTCTAGATTTTTGGAGGTGGGTTGAGGGGTCTGGGAGCTCTGCTGGGAAGGTCTAATTTTGATTACAAGTGGTTTGAAGAAAATCCATGGTGCAAAAAGGGGGGTTTGGGCCTAGTTGCAGAGAGCGTTTTGCCACGTTTTAAACTTAGGCCTAGTAGTATTGCATGTTTTTGGGGAGCTGCTTGGGGGTGTTCTAGATTTTTGGAGGTGGGTTGAGGGGTCTGGGAGCTCTGCTGGGAAGGTCTAATTTTGATTACAAGTGGTTTGAAGAAAATCCATGGTGAAAAAGGGGGGTTTGGGCCTAGTTGCAGAGAGCGTTTTCGCACGATTTAAACTTAGGCCTAGTAGTATTGCATGTTTTTGGGGGGCTGCTTCGGGGTGTTCTAGATTTTTGCTGGTGGCTTGAGGGGTCTGGGAGCACTTCTGGGAAAGTCTAATTTTGATTGCAAGTGGTTTGAAGAAAATCCATGGTGGAAAAGGAGGGTTTGGGCCTAGTTGCAGAGAGCGTTTTGGCACGATTTAAACTTAGGCCTAGTAGTATTGCATGTTTTTGGGGGGCTGTTTGGGGGTGTGCTAGATTTTTGGGGGTGGGTTGAGGGGTCCGGAAGCACTGCTGGGAAGGTGTAATTTTGATTGCAAGTGGTTTGAAGAAAATCCAATGGTGGAAAAGGTGGGTTTGGGGCTAGTTGCAGAGAGCGTTTTGGCACGATTTAAACTTAGGCCTAGCATTAGTGCATGTTTTTGGGGTGCTGCTTGGGGTGGTCTAGATTTTTGGGGGTGGGGTGAGGGGTCTGGGAGCACTGCTGGGAATAACTTACTTTGATTGCAAGTGGTTTGAAGAAAATCCATGGTGGAAAAGTTATTTTTTTAGCAGTATTGCATGTTTTTGGGGGCTGCTTGGGGGTGTTCTAGAATTTTGGGGGTGGGTTGAGGGGACTGGGAGCACTGCTGGGAAGGTGTAATTTTGATTGCAAGTGGTTTGAAGAAAATCCATGGTGGAAAAGTGGGGTTTGGGCCTAGTTGCAGAGAGCGTTTTGGCACGTTTTAAACTAAGGCCTAGTAGTGTTGCATGTTTTTGTGGGGCTGTTTGGGGGTGCTCGAGATTTTTGGGGGTGGGTTGAGGGGCCTGGGAGCACTGCTGGGATGGTCTAATTTTGATTGCAAGTTGTTTGAAGAAAATCCATGGTGGAAAAGGGGGGTTTGGGCCTAGTTGCAGAGAGCGTTTTGGCACGATTTAAACTTAGGCCTAGTAGTATTGCATGTTTTTGGGGGGCTGCTTGGGGGTGTTCCAGATTTTCGGGGGTGGGTTGAGGGGTCTGGGAGCACTTCTGGGAAGGTCTAATTTTGATTACAAGTGGTTTGAAGAAAATCCATGGTGCAAAAAGGGGGGTTTGGGCCTAGTTGCAGAGAGCGTTTTGCCACGTTTTAAACTTAGGCCTAGTAGTATTGCATGTTTTTGGGGAGCTGCTTGGGGGTGTTCTAGATTTTTGGAGGTGGGTTGAGGGGTCTGGGAGCTCTGCTGGGAAGGTCTAATTTTGATTACAAGTGGTTTGAAGAAAATCCATGGTGAAAAAGGGGGGTTTGGGCCTAGTTGCAGAGAGCGTTTTCGCACGATTTAAACTTAGGCCTAGTAGTATTGCATGTTTTTGGGGGGCTGCTTCGGGGTGTTCTAGATTTTTGCTGGTGGCTTGAGGGGTCTGGGAGCACTTCTGGGAAAGTCTAATTTTGATTGCAAGTGGTTTGAAGAAAATCCATGGTGGAAAAGGAGGGTTTGGGCCTAGTTGCAGAGAGCGTTTTGGCACGATTTAAACTTAGGCCTAGTAGTATTGCATGTTTTTGGGGGGCTGTTTGGGGGTGTGCTAGATTTTTGGGGGTGGGTTGAGGGGTCCGGAAGCACTGCTGGGAAGGTGTAATTTTGATTGCAAGTGGTTTGAAGAAAATCCAATGGTGGAAAAGGTGGGTTTGGGGCTAGTTGCAGAGAGCGTTTTGGCACGATTTAAACTTAGGCCTAGCATTAGTGCATGTTTTTGGGGTGCTGCTTGGGGTGGTCTAGATTTTTGGGGGTGGGGTGAGGGGTCTGGGAGCACTGCTGGGAATAACTTACTTTGATTGCAAGTGGTTTGAAGAAAATCCATGGTGGAAAAGTTATTTTTTTAGCAGTATTGCATGTTTTTGGGGGCTGCTTGGGGGTGTTCTAGAATTTTGGGGGTGGGTTGAGGGGACTGGGAGCACTGCTGGGAAGGTGTAATTTTGATTGCAAGTGGTTTGAAGAAAATCCATGGTGGAAAAGTGGGGTTTGGGCCTAGTTGCAGAGAGCGTTTTGGCACGTTTTAAACTAAGGCCTAGTAGTGTTGCATGTTTTTGTGGGGCTGTTTGGGGGTGCTCGAGATTTTTGGGGGTGGGTTGAGGGGCCTGGGAGCACTGCTGGGATGGTCTAATTTTGATTGCAAGTTGTTTGAAGAAAATCCATGGTGGAAAAGGGGGGTTTGGGCCTAGTTGCAGAGAGCGTTTTGGCACGATTTAAACTTAGGCCTAGTAGTATTGCATGTTTTTGGGGGGCTGCTTGGGGGTGTTCCAGATTTTCGGGGGTGGGTTGAGGGGTCTGGGAGCACTTCTGGGAAGGTCTAATTTTGATTGCAAGTGGTTTGATGAAAATCCATGGTGGAAAAGGGGGGTTTGGGCCTAGTTGCAGAGAGCCTTTTGCCACGATTTAAACTTAGGCCTAGTAGTATTGCATGTTTTTGGGGGGCTGCTTGGGGTGTTCTAGATTTTTGGGGGTGGGTTGAGGGGTCTGGGAGCACTGCTTTGAAGGTCTAATTTTTATTGCAGGTGGTTTGAAGAAAATCCATGTTGGAAAAGGGGGGTTTGGGCCTAGTTGCAGAGAGCGCTTTGGCACGATTTAAACTTAGGCCTAGTAGTATTGCATGTTTTTGGGGGCTGCTTGAGGGTGTTCTAGATATTTGGGGGTGGACTGATGGGTCTGGGAGCACTGCCTGGAAGGTCCAATTTTGATTGCAAGGGGTTTGAAAAAATCATTGGTGGAAAAGGGCGTGTGGACCTTGTTGCAGAGAGCGTTTTTGCACGATTTAAACTTAGGCCTAGAAGTATTATATGTTTTTGGGGAGCTGCTTGGGGGAGTTCTAGATTTTTGGGGATGGGTTGAGGGGTCTGGGAGCACTGCTGGGAAGGTCTAATTTTGATTGCAAGTGGTTTGAAGAAAATCCATTGTGGGAAAGGGGGAATTGGGCCAAGTTGCAGAGAGCGTTTTGGCACGGTTTAAACTTAGGCCTAGTAGTATTGCATGTTTTTGGGGGGCTGCTTGGGGTGTTCTAGATTTTTGGGGGTGGGTAGAGGGGTCTGGGAGCACTGCTGGGATGGTCTAATTTTGATTGCAAGTTGTTTGAAGAAAATCCATGGTGGAAAAGGAGGGTTTGGGCCTAGTTGCAGAGAGCGTTTTGGCACGATTTAAACTTAGGCCTAGTAGTATTGCATGTTTTTTGGGGGCTGCTTGGGGGTGTTCCAGATTTTCGGGGGTGGGTTGAGGGGTCTGGGAGCACTTCTGGGAAGGTCTAATTTTGATTGCAAGTGGTTTGAAGAAAATCCATGGTGGAAAAGGGGGGTTTGGGCCTCGTTGCAGAGAGCCTTTTGCCACGATTTAAACTTAGGCCTAGTAGTATTGCATGTTTTTGGGGGGCTGCTTGGGGTGTTCTAGATTTTTGGGGCTGGGTTGAGGGGTCTGGGAGCACTGCTTTGAAGGTCTAATTTTTATTGCAGATGGTTTGAAGAAAATCCATGGTGGAAAAGGGGGGTTTGGGCCTAGTTGCAGAGAGCGCTTTGGCACGATTTAAACTTAGGCCTAGTAGTATTGCATGTTTTTGGGGGCTGCTTGAGGGTGTTCTAGATATTTGGGGGTAGACTGATGGGTCTGGGAGCACTGCCTGGAAGGTCCAATTTTGATTACAAGGGGTTTGAAAAAATCATTGGTGGAAAAGGGGGTGTGGACCTTGTTGCAGAGAGCGTTTTGGCACGATTTAAACTTAGGCATAGAAGTATTATATGTTTTTGGGGAGCTGCTTGGGGGAGTTCTAGATTTTTGGGGATGGGTTGAGGGGTCTGGGAGCACTGCTGGGAAGGTCTAATTTTGATTGCAAGTGGTTTGAAGAAAATCCATTGTGGGAAAGGCGAGTTTGGGCCTAGTTGCAGAGAGCGTTTTGGCACGATTTAAACCTAGGCCTAGTAGTATTGCATGTTTTTGGGGGGCTGTTTGGGGGTGTGCTAGATTTTTGGGGGTGGGTTGAGGGGTCTAGGAGCACTGCTGGGAAAGTCTAATTTTGATTGCAAGTGGTTTGAAGAAAATCCATTGTGGCAAAGGGGGGTTTGGGCCTAGTTGCAGAGAGCGTTTTGGCACGATTTAATCTTAGGCCTAGTAGTATTGCATGTTTTTGGGGGGCTATTTGGGGGTGTGCTAGATGTTTGGGGGTGGGTTGAGGGGTCCGGGAGCCCTGCTGGGAAGGTGTAATTTTTATTGCGAGTGGTTTGAAGAAAATCCAATGGTGGAAAAGGGGGGGTTTGAGCCTAGTTGCAGAGAGCGTTTTAGCGCGATTTAAACTTAGGCCTAGTAGTACTGCATGTTTTTGGGGGCTGCTTCGGGGTGTTCTAGATAGTTGGGGGTGGACTGAGGGGTCTGGGAGCACTGCTGGGAAGGTCTATTTTTGATAGCAAGTGGTTTGAAGAAAATCCATTGTGGAAAAGGGGGGTTTGGGCCTTGTTACAGAGAGCGTTTTGGCACAATTTAAACTTAGGCCTGGTAGTATTGCATGTTTTTGGGGAGCTGCTTGGGGGAGTTCTAGATTTTTGGGGGTTGGTTGAGGGGTCTGGGAGCACTGCTGGGAAGGTCTATTTTTGATAGCAAGTAGTTTGAAGAAAATCCATTGTGGAAAAGGGGGGTTTGGGCCTAGTTGCAGAGAGCGTTTTGGCACGATTTAAAGTTAGGCCTAGTAGTATTGCATGTTTTTGGGGCCTGTTTGGGGGTGTTCTAGATTTTTTGGGAAGGGTTGAGGGGTCCGGGAGCACTGCTGGGAAGGTCTAATTTTGAATGCAAGCGGTTTGAAGAAAATCCATGGTGGAAAAGGGCGGTTTGGGCCTAGTTGCAGAGAGCGTTTTGGCACAATTTAAACTTAGGCCTAGTAGTATTACATGTTTTTGGGGGGTTGCTTGGGGGTGTTCTAGTTTTTTGGGGGTTGGTTGAGGGATTCACGGAGCACTGCTGGGAAGGTATAATTTTTATTGCAAGTGGTTTGAAGATAATCCATGGTGGAAAAGGGGGGTTTGGGCCTAGTTGCAGAGAGCGTTTTGGCACGATTTAAACTTAGGCCTAGTAGTATTGCCTGTTTTTGGGGAGCTCCTTGGGGGTGTTCTAGATTTTTGGGGGTGGGTTGAGGGGTCTGGGAGCACTGTTGGGAAGGTCTAATTTTGATTGCAAGTGGGTTGAAGAAAATCCATGGTGGAAATGGGGGGTTTGGGCCTAGTTGCTGAGAGCGCTTAGGCACGATTTAAACTTAGGCCTAGTAGTATTACATGTTTTTGGGGGGTTGTTTGGGGGTGTTCTAGATTTTTGGGGGTGGGTTGAGGGGTCCAGGAGCACTGCTGGGAAGGTCTAGTTTTGATTGCAAATGGTTTGAAGAAAATCCATGGTGGAAAAGGTGGGTTTGGGCATAGTTGCAGAGAGCTTTTTGGTACGATTTAAACTTAGGCCTAGGAGTATTGCATGTTTTTTGGGGGCTGCTTGGGGTGTTCTAGATTTTTGGGGGTGGGTTGAGGGGTCTAGGAGCACTGCTGGGAAGGTCTAATTTTGATTGCAAGTGGTTTGAAAAAATCTATGGTGGAAAAGGGGGGTTTGGGCCTAGTTGCAAAGTCCGTTTTGTCACGATTTAAACTTAGGCCTAGTAGTATTGCATGTTTTTGGGGAGCTGCTTGGGGGAGTTCTAGATTTTTGGGGGTGGGTTGAGGGGTCTGGGAGCACTGCTGGGAAGGTCTATTTTTGATAGCAAGTGGTTTGAAGAAAATCCATTGTAGAAAAGGGGGATTTGGGCCTGGTTGCAGAGAGCGTTTTGGCACGATTTAAACTTAGGCCTAGTAGTATTGCATGATTTTGGGGCCTGTTTGGGGGTGTTCTAGATTTTTTGGGAAGGGTTGAGGGGTCCGGGAGCACTGCTGGGAAGGTCTAATTTTGATTGCAAGTGGTTTGAAGAAAATCCATGGTGGAAAAGGGCGGTTTGGGCCTAGTTGCAGAGAGCGTTTTGGCACAATTTAAACTTCGGCCTAGTAGTATTACATGTTTTTGGGGGGTTGCTTGGGGGTGTTCTAGTTTTTTGGGGGTTGGTTGAGGGATTCACGGAGCACTGCTGGGAAGGTATAATTTTTATTGCAAGTGGTTTGAAGATAATACATGGTGGAAAAGGGGGGTTTGGGCCTAGTTGCAGAGAGCGTTTTGGCACGATTTAAACTTAGGCCTAGTAGTATTGCCTGTTTTTGGGGAGCTCCTTGGGGGTGTTCTATATTTTTGGGGGTGGGTTGAGGGGTCTGGGAGCACTGTTGGGAAGGTGTAATTTTGATTGCAAGTGGGTTGAAGAAAATCCATGGTGGAAAAGGGGGGTTTGAGCCTAGTTGCAGAGAGCGCTTAGGCACGATTTAAACTTAGGCCTAGTAGTATTACATGTTTTTGGGGGGTTGTTTGGGGGTGTTCTAGATTTTTGGGGGTGGGTTGAGGGGTCCAGGAGCACTGCTGGGAAGGTCTAGTTTTGATTGCAAATGGTTTGAAGAAAATCCATGGTGGAAAAGGGGGGTTTGGGCCTAGTTGCAGAGAGCGTGTTGCCACGATTTAAACTTAGGCCTAGTAGTATTGCATGTTTTTGGGGAGCTGCTTGGGGGTGTTCTAGATTTTTGGAGGTGGGTTGAGGGGTCTGTGAGCACTGCTGGGAATAACTTACTTTGATTGCAAGTGGTTTGAAGAAAATCCATGGTGGAAAAGTTATTTTTTTAGCAGTATTGCATGTTTTTGGGGGCTGCTTGGGGGTGTTCTAGAATTTTGGGGGTTGGTTGAGGGGACTGGGAGCACTGCTGGCAAAGTGTAATTTTGATTGCAAGTGGTTTGAAGAAAATCCATGGTGGAAAAGTGGGGTTTGGGCCTAGTTGCAGAGAGCGTTTTGGCACGTTTTAAACTAAGGCCTAGTAGTGTTGCATGTTTTTGTGGGGCTGTTTGGGGGTGCTCGAGATTTTTGGGGGTGGGTTGAGGGGCCTGGGAGCACTGCTGGGATGGTCTAATTTTGATTGCAAGTTGTTTGAAGAAAATCCATGGTGGAAAAGGGGGGTTTGGGCCTAGTAGCAGAGAGCGTTTTGGCACGATTTAAACTTAGGCCTAGTAGTATTGCATGTTTTTTGGGGGCTGCTTGGGGGTGTTCCAGATTTTCGGGGGTGGGTTGAGGGGTCTGGGAGCACTTCTGGGAAGGTCTAATTTTGATTGCAAGTGGTTTGAAGAAAATCCATGGTGGAAAAGGGGGGTTTGGGCCTCGTTGCAGAGAGCCTTTTGCCACGATTTAAACTTAGGCCTAGTAGTATTGCATGTTTTTGGGGGGCTGCTTCGGGTGTTCTAGATTTTTGGGGCTGGGTTGAGGGGTCTGGGAGCACTGCTTTGAAGGTCTAATTTTTATTGCAGATGGTTTGAAGAAAATCCATGGTGGAAAAGGGGGGTTTGGGCCTAGTTGCAGAGAGCGCTTTGGCACGATTTAAACTTAGGCCTAGTAGTATTGCATGTTTTTGGGGGCTGCTTGAGGGTGTTCTAGATATTTGGGGGTAGACTGATGGGTCTGGGAGCACTGCCTGGAAGGTCCAATTTTGATTACAAGGGGTTTGAAAAAATCATTGGTGGAAAAGGGGGTGTGGACCTTGTTGCAGAGAGCGTTTTGGCACGATTTAAACTTAGGCATAGAAGTATTATATGTTTTTGGGGAGCTGCTTGGGGGAGTTCTAGATTTTTGGGGATGGGTTGAGGGGTCTGGGAGCACTGCTGGGAAGGTGTAATTTTGATCGCGAGTGGTTTGAAGAAAATACAATGGTGGAAAAGGGGGGTTTGGGCCTAGTTGCAGAGAGCGTTTTGGCACAATTTAAACTTAGGCCTAGTAGTATTGCATGTTTTTGGGTAGCTGCTTGGGGTGTTCTAGATTTTTGGGGGTGGGTAGAGGGGTCTGGGAGCACTGCTGCGAAGGTCTAATTTTGATTGCAAGTGGTTTGAAAAAAATCCATGGTGGAAAAGAGGCGTTTGGGCCTCGTTGCAGAGAGCTTTTTGCCACGATTTAAACTTAGGCCTAGTAATATTACATATTTTTGGGAGGCTGCTTGGGGGTGTTCTAGATTTTTGGGGGTTGGTTGAGGGATTCCGGGAGCACTGCTGGGAAGGTCTTATTTTTATTGCAAGTGCTTTGAAAAAATCCATGATGGAAAAGGAGGGTTTGGGCCTAGTTGCAGAGAGCGTTTTTCCACGATTTAAACTTAGGCCTAGTAGTAATACATGTTTTTGAGGGGCTGTTTGGGGGTGTTCAAGATTTTTGGGGCAGGGTTGAGGGGTCTGGGAGCACTGCTTTGAAGGTCTAATTTTTATTGCAAGTGGTTTGAAGAAAATCCATGGTGGAAAGGGGGGGTTTGGGCCTAGTTGCAGAGAGCATCTTGGCACGATTCAAACTTAGGCCTAGTAGTATTGCATGTTTTTGGGGGGCTGTTCGGGGGTGTTCTAGATTTTTGGGGGTGAGTTGAGGGGTCCGGGAGTACTGCTGGGAAGGTCTAATTTTGATTGCAAGTGGTTTGAAAAAATCCATGGTGAAAAAGGAGGATTTGGGCCTAGTTGCAGAGAGCGTTTTGGCACGATTTAAACTTAGGCCTAGTAGTATTGCATGTTTTTGGGGGGCTGTTTGGGGGTGTGCTAGATATTTGGGGGTGGGTTGAGGGGTCCGGAAGCACTGCTGGGAAGGTGTAATTTTGATTGCAAGTGGTTTGAAGAAAATCCAATGGTGGAAAAGGCGGGTTTGGGGGTAGTTGCAGAGAGCGTTTTGGCACGATTTAAACCTAGGCCTAGCATTAGTGCATGTTTTTGGGGTGCTGCTTGGGGTGGTCTAGATTTTTGGGGGTGGGTTGAGGGGTCTGGGAGCACTGCTGGGAAGGTCTAATTTTGATAGCAAGTGGTTTGAAAAAATCCATGGTGGAAAAGGAGGGTTTGGGCCTAGTTGCAGAGAGCGTTTTCCCACGATTTAACTCAGGCCTAGTAGTATTACATGTTTTTGGGGGGCTGTTTGGGGGTGTTCAAGATTTTTGGGGGTGGGTTGCGGGGTCTGGGAGCACTGCTTTGAAGGTCTAATTTTTATTGCATGTGGTTTGAAGAAAATCCATGGTGGAAAAGGAGGGTTTGGGCCTAGTTGCAGAGAGCGCTTAGGCACGATTTAAACTTAGGCCTAGTAGTATTGCATGTTTTTGGGGGGCTGCTTTGGGGTGTTCTAGATTTTTGGGGGTGGGTTGAGGGGTCTGGGAGCACTGCCGGGAAAGTCTAATTTTGGTTGCAAGTGGTTTGAAAAAATCATTGGTGAAAAAGGGGGTGTGGGCCTTGTTGCAGAGAGCGTTTAGGCACGATTTAAACTTAGGCCTAGTAGTATTGCATGTTTTTGGGGAGCTGCTTGGGGGTGTTCTAGATTTTTGGGGGTGGGTTGAGGGGTCTGGGAGCACTGCTGGGAAGGTCTAATATTGATTGCAAGTGGTTTGAAGAAAATCCATGGTGGAAAGGGGGGGTTTGGGCCTAGTTGCAGAGAGCATCTTGGCACGATTCAAACTTAGGCCTAGTAGTATTGCATGTTTTTGGGGGGCTGTTTGGGGGTGTTCTAGATTTTTGGGGGTGAGTTGAGGGGTCCGGGAGTACTGCTGGGAAGGTCTAATTTTGATTGCAAGTGGTTTGAAGAAAATCCATGGTGGAAAAGGGCGGTTTGGGCCTAGTTCTGAGAGCTTTTTGGCACGATTTAAACTTAGGCCTAGTAGCATTACATGTTTTTGGGGGGCTGCTTGGGGGTGTTCTAGATTTTTGGGGGTTGGTTGTGGGATTCCGGGAGCACTGCTGGGAAGGTCTAATTTTTATTGCAAGTGGTTTGAAGTTAATCCATTGTGGAAAAGGGGGGTTTGAGCCTAGTTGCAGAGAGCGTTTTGGCGCGATTTTAACTTAGGACTAGTGGTATTACATTATTTATTATTTCTTTATTTATTTATTATAGAGTTTTGTATAGCGCGAACAAGACCCGTGGGTATCAGAGCGTTTTTGGGGAGCAGCTTGGGGGTGTTCTAGATTTTTGGAGGTGGGTTGAGGGGTCTGGGAGCTCTGCTGGGAAGGTCTAATTTTGATTACAAGTTGTTTGAAGAAAATCCATGGTGCAAAAAGGGGGGTTTGGGCCTAGTTGCAGAGAGCGTTTTGCCACGTTTTAAACTTAGGCCTAGTAGTATTGCATGTTTTTGGGGAGCTGCTTGGGGGTGTTCTAGATTTTTGGAGGTGGGTTGAGGGGTCTGGGAGCTCTGCTGGGAAGGTCTAATTTTGATTACAAGTGGTTTGAAGAAAATCCATGGTGAAAAAGGGGGGTTTGGGCCTAGTTGCAGAGAGCGTTTTCGCACGATTTAAACTTAGGCCTAGTAGTATTGCATGTTTTTGGGGGGCTGCTTCGGGGTGTTCTAGATTTTTGCTGGTGGCTTGAGGGGTCTGGGAGCACTTCTGGGAAAGTCTAATTTTGATTGCAAGTGGTTTGAAGAAAATCCATGGTGGAAAAGGAGGGTTTGGGCCTAGTTGCAGAGAGCGTTTTGGCACGATTTAAACTTAGGCCTAGTAGTATTGCATGTTTTTGGGGGGCTGTTTGGGGGTGTGCTAGATTTTTGGGGGTGGGTTGAGGGGTCCGGAAGCACTGCTGGGAAGGTGTAATTTTGATTGCAAGTGGTTTGAAGAAAATCCAATGGTGGAAAAGGTGGGTTTGGGGCTAGTTGCAGAGAGCGTTTTGGCACGATTTAAACTTAGGCCTAGCATTAGTGCATGTTTTTGGGGTGCTGCTTGGGGTGGTCTAGATTTTTGGGGGTGGGGTGAGGGGTCTGGGAGCACTGCTGGGAATAACTTACTTTGATTGCAAGTGGTTTGAAGAAAATCCATGGTGGAAAAGTTATTTTTTTAGCAGTATTGCATGTTTTTGGGGGCTGCTTGGGGGTGTTCTAGAATTTTGGGGGTGGGTTGAGGGGACTGGGAGCACTGCTGGGAAGGTGTAATTTTGATTGCAAGTGGTTTGAAGAAAATCCATGGTGGAAAAGTGGGGTTTGGGCCTAGTTGCAGAGAGCGTTTTGGCACGTTTTAAACTAAGGCCTAGTAGTGTTGCATGTTTTTGTGGGGCTGTTTGGGGGTGCTCGAGATTTTTGGGGGTGGGTTGAGGGGCCTGGGAGCACTGCTGGGATGGTCTAATTTTGATTGCAAGTTGTTTGAAGAAAATCCATGGTGGAAAAGGGGGGTTTGGGCCTAGTTGCAGAGAGCGTTTTGGCACGATTTAAACTTAGGCCTAGTAGTATTGCATGTTTTTGGGGGGCTGCTTGGGGGTGTTCCAGATTTTCGGGGGTGGGTTGAGGGGTCTGGGAGCACTTCTGGGAAGGTCTAATTTTGATTGCAAGTGGTTTGATGAAAATCCATGGTGGAAAAGGGGGGTTTGGGCCTAGTTGCAGAGAGCCTTTTGCCACGATTTAAACTTAGGCCTAGTAGTATTGCATGTTTTTGGGGGGCTGCTTGGGGTGTTCTAGATTTTTGGGGGTGGGTTGAGGGGTCTGGGAGCACTGCTTTGAAGGTCTAATTTTTATTGCAGGTGGTTTGAAGAAAATCCATGTTGGAAAAGGGGGGTTTGGGCCTAGTTGCAGAGAGCGCTTTGGCACGATTTAAACTTAGGCCTAGTAGTATTGCATGTTTTTGGGGGCTGCTTGAGGGTGTTCTAGATATTTGGGGGTGGACTGATGGGTCTGGGAGCACTGCCTGGAAGGTCCAATTTTGATTGCAAGGGGTTTGAAAAAATCATTGGTGGAAAAGGGCGTGTGGACCTTGTTGCAGAGAGCGTTTTTGCACGATTTAAACTTAGGCCTAGAAGTATTATATGTTTTTGGGGAGCTGCTTGGGGGAGTTCTAGATTTTTGGGGATGGGTTGAGGGGTCTGGGAGCACTGCTGGGAAGGTCTAATTTTGATTGCAAGTGGTTTGAAGAAAATCCATTGTGGGAAAGGGGGGTTTGGGCCAAGTTGCAGAGAGCGTTTTGGCACGATTTAAACTTAGGCCTAGTAGTATTGCATGTTTTTGGGGGGCTGCTTGGGGTGTTCTAGATTTTTGGGGGTGGGTAGAGGGGTCTGGGAGCACTGCTGGGAAGGTCTAATTTTGATTGCAAGTGGTTTGAAAAAAATCCATGGTGGAAAAGAGGTGTTTGGGCCTCGTTGCAGAGAGCTTTTTGCCACGATTTAAACTTAGGCCTAGTAGTATTACATATTTTTGGGAGGCTGCTTGGGGGTGTTCTAGATTTTTGGGGGTTGGTTGAGGGATTCCGGGAGCACTGCTGGGAAGGTTTTATTTTTATTGCAAGTGGTTTGAAGATAATCCATGGTGGAAAAGGGGGGGTTTGAGCCTAGTTGCAGAGAGCGTTTTAGCGCGATTTAAACTTAAGCCTAGTAGTATTGCATGTTTTTGGGGGCTGCTTCGGGGTGTTCTAGATAGTTGGGGGTGGACTGAGGGGTCTGGGAGCACTGCTGGGAAGGTCTATTTTTGATAGCAAGTGGTTTGAAGAAAATCCATTGTGGAAAAGGGGGGTTTGGTCCTTGTTACAGAGAGCGTTTTGGCACGATTTAAACTTAGGCCTAGTAGTATTGCATGTTTTTGGGGAGCTGCTTGGGGGAGTTCTAGATTTTTGGGGGTGGGTTGAGGGGTCTGGGAGCACTGCTGGGAAGGTCTATTTTTGATAGCAAGTAGTTTGAAGAAAATCCATTGTGGAAAATGGGGGTTTGGGCCTAGTTGCAGAGAGCGTTTTGGCACGATTTAAAGTTAGGCCTAGTAGTATTGCATGTTTTTGGGGCCTGTTTGGGGGTGTTCTAGATTTTTTGGGGAGGGTTGAGGGGTCCAGGAGCACTGCTGGGAAGGGCTAATTTTGATTGCAAGTGGTTTGAAGAAAATCCATGGTGGAAAAGGGCGGTTTGGGCCTAGTTGCAGAGAGCATTTTGGCACAATTTAAACTTAGGCCTAGTAGTATTACATGTTTTTGGGGGGCTGCTTGGGGGTGTTCTAGTTTTTTGGGGGTTGGTTGAGGGATTCACTGAGCACTGCTGGGACGGTCTAATTTTTATTGCAAGTGGTTTGAAGATAATCCATGGTGGAAAAGGGGGGTTTGGGCCTAGTTGCAGAGAGCGTTTTGGCACGATTTAAACTTAGGCCTAGTAGTATTGCCTGTTTTTGGGGAGCTTCTTGGGGGTGTTCTAGATTTTTGGGGGTGGGTTATGGGGTCTGGGAGCACTGCTGGGAAGGTCTAATTTTGATTGTAAGTGGTTTGAAGAAAATCCATGGTGGAAAAGGGGGGTTTGGGCCTAGTTGCAGAGAGCGCTTAGGCACGATTTAAACTTAGGCCTAGTAGTATTACATGTTTTTGGGGGGTTGTTTGGGGGTGTTCTAGATTTTTGAGGGTAGGTTGAGGGGTCCAGGAGTACTGCTAGGAAGGTCTAGTTTTGATTGCAAGTGGTTTGAAAAAATCCATGGTGGAAAAGGGGGGTTTGGGCCTAGTTGCAGAGAGCGTTTTTCCACGATTTAAACTTAGGCCTAGTAGTAATGCATGTTTTTGGGGGGCTGTTTGGGGGTGTTCAAGATTTTTGGGGGTGGGTTGAGGGGTCTGGGAGCACTGCTTTGAAGGTCTTATTTTTATTGCAGGTGGTTTGAAGAAAATCCATGGTGGAAAAGGGGGGTTTGGGCCTAGTTGCAGAGAGCGCTTTGGCACGATTTAAACTTAGGCCTAGTAGTATTGCATGTTTTTGGGGGCTGCTTGAGGGTGTTCTAGATATTTGGGGGTGGACTGATGGGTCTGGGAGCACTGCCTGGAAGGTCCAATTTTGATTGCAAGGGGTTTGAAAAAATCATTGGTGGAAAAGGGGGTGTGGACCTTGTTGCAGAGAGCGTTTTGGCACGATTTAAACTTAGGCCTAGAAGTATTGTATGTTTTGGGGAGCTGCTTGGGGGAGTTCTAGATTTTTGGGGATGGGTTGAGGGGTCCAGGAGCACTGCTGGGAAGGTGTCATTTTGATCGCGAGTGGTTTGAAGAAAATACAATGGTGGAAAAGGGGGGTTTGGGCCTAGTTGCAGAGAGCGTTTTGCCACGATTTAATCTTAGGCCTAGTAGTATTACATATTTTTGGGAGGCTGCTTGGGGGTGTTCTAGATTTTTGGGGGTTGGTTTAGGGATTCCGGGAGCACTGCCAGGAAGGTCTAATTTTGATTGCAAGTGGTTTGAAAAAATCATTGGTGGAAAAGGGGGTGTGGGCCTTGTTAAAGAGAGCGTTTTGGCACGATTTAAACTTAGGCCTAGTAGTATTGCATGTTTTTGGGGAGCTGCTTGGGGGAGTTCTAGATTTTTGGGGGTGGGTTGAGGGGTCTGGGAGCACTGTTGGGAAGGTCTATTTTTGATAGCAAGTGGTTTGAAGAAAATCCATTGTGGAAAAGGGGGGTTTGGGCCTGTTTGCAGAGAGCGTTTTGGCACGATTTAAACTTAGGCCTAGTAGTATTGCATGTTTTTGGGGCCTGTTTGGGGGTGTTCTAGATTTTTTGGGAAGGGTTGAGGGGTCCGGGAGCACTGCTGGGAAGGTCTAATTTTGAATGGAAGCGGTTTGAAGAAAATCCATGGTGGAAAAGGGCGGTTTGGGCCTAGTTGCAGAGAGCGTTTTGGCACAATTTAAACTTAGGCCTAGTAGTATTACATGTTTTTGGGGGGTTGCTTGGGGGTGTTCTAGTTTTTTGGGGGTTGGTTGAGGGATTCACGGAGCACTGCTGGGAAGGTATAATTTTTATTGCAAGTGGTTTGAAGATAATCCATGGTGGAAAAGGGGGGTTTGGGCCTAGTTGCAGAGAGCGTTTTGGCACGATTTAAACTTAGGCCTAGTAGTATTGCCTGTTTTTGGGGAGCTCCTTGGGGGTGTTCTAGATTTTTGGGGGTGGGTTGAGGGGTCTGGGAGCACTGTTGGGAAGGTCTAATTTTGATTGCAAGTGGGTTGAAGAAAATCCATGGTGGAAAAGGGGGGTTTGGGCCTAGTTGCTGAGAGCGCTTAGGCACGATTTAAACTTAGGCCTAGTAGTATTACATGTTTTTGGGGGGTTGTTTGGGGGTGTTCTAGATTTTTGGGGGTGGGTTGAGGGGTCCAGGAGCACTGCTGGGAAGGTCTAGTTTTGATTGCAAATGGTTTGAAGAAAATCCATGGTGGAAAAGGTGGGTTTGGGCATAGTTGCAGAGAGCTTTTTGGCACGATTTAAACTTAGGCCTAGGAGTATTGCATGTTTTTTGGGGGCTGCTTGGGGTGTTCTAGATTTTTGGGGGTGGGTTGAGGGGTCTAGGAGCACTGCTGGGAAGGTCTAATTTTGATTGCAAGTGGTTTGAAAAAATCTATGGTGGAAAAGGGGGGTTTGGGCCTAGTTGCAAAGTCCGTTTTGTCACGATTTAAACTTAGGCCTAGTAGTATTGCATGTTTTTGGGGAGCTGCTTGGGGGAGTTCTAGATTTTTGGGGGTGGGTTGAGGGGTCTGGGAGCACTGCTGGGAAGGTCTATTTTTGATAGCAAGTGGTTTGAAGAAAATCCATTGTAGAAAAGGGGGGTTTGGGCCTGGTTGCAGAGAGCGTTTTGGCACGATTTAAACTTAGGCCTAGTAGTATTGCATGATTTTGGGGCCTGTTTGGGGGTGTTCTAGATTTTTTGGGAAGGGTTGAGGGGTCCGGGAGCACTGCTGGGAAGGTCTAATTTTGATTGCAAGTGGTTTGAAGAAAATCCATGGTGGAAAAGGGAGGTTTGGGCCTAGTTGCAGAGAGCGTTTTGGCACAATTTAAACTTCGGCCTAGTAGTATTACATGTTTTTGGGGGGTTGCTTGGGGGTGTTCTAGTTTTTTGGGGGTTGGTTGAGGGATTCACGGAGCACTGCTGGGAAGGTATAATTTTTATTGCAAGTGGTTTGAAGATAATCCATGGTGGAACAGGGGGGTTTGGGCCTAGTTGCAGAGAGCGTTTTGGCACGATTTAAACTTAGGCCTAGTAGTATTGCCTGTTTTTGGGGAGCTCCTTGGGGGTGTTCTAGATTTTTGGGGGTGGGTTGAGGGGTCTGGGAGCACTGTTGGGAAGGTCTTATTTTGATTGCAAGTGGGTTGAAGAAAATCCATGGTGGAAAAGGGGGGTTTGGGCCTAGTTGCAGAGAGCGCTTAGGCACGATTTAAACTTAGGCCTAGTAGTATTACATGTTTTTGGGGGGTTGTTTGGGGGTGTTCTAGATTTTTGGGGGTGGGTTGAGGGGTCCAGGAGCACTGCTGGGAAGGTCTAGTTTTGATTGCAAATGGTTTGAAGAAAATCCATGGTGGAAAAGGGGGGTTTGGGCCTAGTTGCAGAGAGCGTGTTGCCACGATTTAAACTTAGGCCTAGTAGTATTGCATGTTTTTGGGGAGCTGCTTGGGGGTGTTCTAGATTTTTGGAGGTGGGTTGAGGGGTCTGGGAGCACTGCTGGGAATAACTTACTTTGATTGCAAGTGGTTTGAAGAAAATCCATGGTGGAAAAGTTATTTTTTTAGCAGTATTGCATGTTTTTGGGGGCTGCTTGGGGGTGTTCTAGAATTTTGGGGGTGGTTTGAGGGGACTGGGAGCACTGCTGGCAAGGTGTAATTTTGATTGCAAGTGGTTTGAAGAAAATCCATGGTGGAAAAGTGGGGTTTGGGCCTAGTTGCAGAGAGCGTTTTGGCACGTTTTAAACTAAGGCCTAGTAGTGTTGCATGTTTTTGTGGGGCTGTTTGGGGGTGCTCGAGATTTTTGGGGGTGGGTTGAGGGGCCTGGGAGCACTGCTGGGATGGTCTAATTTTGATTGCAAGTTGTTTGAAGAAAATCCATGGTGGAAAAGGGGGGTTTGGGCCTAGTTGCAGAGAGCGTTTTGGCACGATTTAAACTTAGGCCTAGTAGTATTGCATGTTTTTGGGGGGCTGCTTGGGGGTGTTCCAGATTTTCGGGGGTGGGTTGAGGGGTCTGGGAGCACTTCTGGGAAGGTCTAATTTTGATTGCAACTGGTTTGAAGAAAATCCATGATGGAAAAGGGGGGTTTGGGCCTCGTTGCAGAGAGCCTTTTGCCACGATTTAAACTTAGGCCTAGTAGTATTGCATGTTTTTGGGGGGGCTGCTTGGGGTGTTCTAGATTTTTGGGGCTGGGTTGAGGGGTCTGGGAGCACTGCTTTGAAGGTCTAATTTTTATTGCAGATGGTTTGAAGAAAATCCAAGGTGGAAAAGGGGGGTTTGGGCCTAGTTGCAGAGAGCGCTTTGGCACGATTTAAACTTAGGCCTAGTAGTATTGCATGTTTTTGGGGGCTGCTTGAGGGTGTTCTAGATATTTGGGGGTAGACTGATGGGTCTGGGAGCACTGCCTGGAAGGTCCAATTTTGATTACAAGGGGTTTGAAAAAATCATTGGTGGAAAAGGGGGTGTGGACCTTGTTGCAGAGAGCGTTTTGGCACGATTTAAACTTAGGCATAGAAGTATTATATGTTTTTGGGGAGCTGCTTGGGGGAGTTCTAGATTTTTGGGGATGGGTTGAGGGGTCTGGGAGCACTGCTGGGAAGGTCTAATTTTGATTGCAAGTGGTTTGAAGAAAATCCATTGTGGGAAAGGGGAGTTTGGGCCTAGTTGCAGAGAGCGTTTTGGCACGATTTAAACTTAGGCCTAGTAGTATTGCATGTTTTTGGGGGGCTGTTTGGGGGTGTGCTAGATTTTTGGGGGTGGGTTGAGGGGTCTAGGAGCACTGCTGGGAAGGTCTAATTTTGATTGCAAGTGGTTTGAAGAAAATCCATTGTGGCAAAGGGGGGTTCGGGCCTAGTTGCAGAGAGCGTTTTGGCACGATTTAATCTTAGGCCTAGTAGTATTGCATGTTTTTGGGGGGCTATTTGGGGGTGTGCTAGATGTTTGGGGGTGGGTTGAGGGGTCCGGGAGCCCTGCTGGGAAGGTGTAATTTTTATTGCGAGTGGTTTGAAGAAAATCCAATGGTGGAAAAGGGGGGTTTGGGCCTAGTTGCAGAGAGCGTTTTGGCACGATTTAAACTTAGGCCTAGTAGTATTACATATTTTTGGGAGGCTGCTTGGGGGTGTTCTAGATTTTTGGGGGTTGGTTGAGGGATTCCGGGAGCACTGCTGGGAAGGTCTTATTTTTATTGCAAGTGGTTTGAAGATAATCCATGGTGGAAAAGGGGGGGTTTGAGCCTAGTTGCAGAGAGCGTTTTAGCGCGATTTAAACTTAGGCATAGTAGTATTGCATGTTTTTGGGGGCTGCTTCGGGGTGTTCTAGATAGTTGGGGGTGGACTGAGGGGTCTGGGAGCACTGCTGGGAAGGTCTATTTTTGATAGCAAGTGGTTTGAAGAAAATCCATTGTGGAAAAGGGGGGTTTGGGCCTTGTTACAGAGAGCGTTTTGGCACAATTTAAACTTAGGCCTGGTAGTATTGCATGTTTTTGGGGAGCTGCTTGGGGGAGTTCTAGATTTTTGGGGGTGGGTTGAGGGGTCTGGGAGCACTGCTGGGAAGGTCTATTTTTGATAGCAAGTAGTTTGAAGAAAATCCATTGTGGAAAATGGGGGTTTGGGCCTAGTTGCAGAGAGCGTTTTGGCACTATTTAAAGTTAGGCCTAGTAGTATTGCATGTTTTTGGGGCCTGTTTGGGGGTGTTCTAGATTTTTTGGGGAGGGTTGAGGGGTCCAGGAGCACTGCTGGGAAGGTCTAATTTTGATTGCAAGTGGTTTGAACAAAATCCATGGTGGAAAAGGGTGGTTTGGGCCTGTTGCAGAGAGCGTTTTGGCACAATTTAAACTTAGGCCTAGTAGTATTACATGTTTTTGGGGGGCTGCTTGGGGGTGTTCTAGTTTTTTGGGGGTGGGTTGAGGGATTCACGGAGCACTGCTGGGAAGGTCTAATTTTTATTGCAAGTGGTTTGAAGATAATCCATGGTGGAAAAGGGGGGTTTGGGCCTAGTTGCAGAGAGCGTTTTGGCACGATTTAAACTTAGGCCTAGTAGTATTGCCTGTTTTTGGGGAGCTTCTTGGGGGTGTTCTAGATTTTTGGGGTTGGGTTATGGGGTCTGGGAGCGCTGCTGGGAAGGTCTAATTTTGATTGTAAGTGGTTTGAAGAAAATCCATGGTGGAAAAGGGGGGTTTGGGCCTAGTTGCAGAGAGCGCTTAGGCACGATTTAAACTTAGGCCTAGTAGTATTACATGTTTTTGGGGGGTTGTTTGGGGGTGTTCTAGATTTTTGAGGGTGGGTTGAGGGGTCCAGGAGCACTGCTGGGAAGGTCTAGTTTTGATTGCAAGTGGTTTGAAAAAATCCATGGTGGAAAAGGGGGGTTTGGGCCTAGTTGCAGAGAGCATTTTTTGTCATGATTTAAACTGAGGCCTAGTAGTATTGCAAGTTTTTGGGGAGCTGCTTGGGGGTGTTCTAGATTTTTGGGGGTGGGTTGAGGCTTCTGGGAGCTCTGCTGGGAAGGTCCAATTTTGATTACAAGGGGTTTGAAAAAATCATTGGTGGAAAAGGGGGTGTGGACCTTGTTGCAGAGAGCGTTTTGGCACGATTTAAACTTAGGCATAGAAGTATTATATGTTTTTGGGGAGCTGCTTGGGGGAGTTCTAGATTTTTGGGGATGGGTTGAGGGGTCTGGGAGCACTGCTGGGAAGGTCTAATTTTGATTGCAAGTGGTTTGAAGAAAATCCATTGTGGGAAAGGGGGGTTTGGGCCTAGTTGTAGAGAGCGTTTTGGCACGATTTAAACTTAGGCCTAGTAGTATTGCATGTTTTTGGGGGGCTGTTTGGGGGTGTGCTAGATTTTTGGGGGTGGGTTGAGGGGTCTAGGAGCACTGCTGGGAAGGTCTAATTTTGATTGCAAGTGGTTTGAAGAAAATCCATTGTGGCAAAGGGGGGTTTGGGCCTAGTTGCAGAGAGCGTTTTGGCACGATTTAATCTTAGGCCTAGTAGTATTGCATTTTTTTGGGGGGCTATTTGGGGGTGTGCTAGATGTTTGGGGGTGGGTTGAGGGGTCCGGGAGCCCTGCTGGGAAGGTGTAATTTGTATTGCGAGTGGTTTGAAGAAAATCCAATGGTGGAAAAGGGGGGTTTGGGCCTAGTTGCAGAGAGCGTTTTGGCACGATTTAAACTTAGGCCTAGTAGTATTGCATGTTTTTGGGGTGCTGCTTGGGGTGTTCTAGATTTTTGGGGGTGGGTAGAGGGGTCTGGGAGCACTGCTGGGAAGGTCTAATTTTGATTGCAAGTGGTTTGAAAAAAATCCATGGTGGAAAAGAGGCGTTTGGGCCTCGTTGCAGAGAGCTTTTTGCCACGATTTAAACTTAGGCCTAGTAGTATTACATATTTTTGGGAGGCTGCTTGGGGGTGTTCTAGATTTTTGGGGGTTGGTTGAGGGATTCCGGGAGCACTGCTGGGAAGGTCTTATTTTTATTGCAAGTGGTTTGAAGATAATCCATGGTGGAAAAGGGGGGGTTTGAGCCTAGTTGCAGAGAGCGTTTTAGCGCGATTTAAACTTAGGCCTAGTAGTATTGCATGTTTTTGGGGGCTGCTTCGGGGTGTTCTAGATAGTTGGGGGTGGACTGAGGGGTCTGGGAGCACTGCTGGGAAGGTCTATTTTTGATAGCAAGTGGTTTGAAGAAAATCCATTGTGGAAAAGGGGGGTTTGGGCCTTGTTACAGAGAGCGTTTTGGCACAATTTAAACTTAGGCCTGGTAGTATTGCATGTTTTTGGGGAGCTGCTTGGGGGAGTTCTAGATTTTTGGGGGTGGGTTGAGGGGTCTGGGAGCACTGCTGGGAAGGTCTATTTTTGATAGCAAGTAGTTTGAAGAAAATCCATTGTGGAAAATGGGGGTTTGGGCCTAGTTGCAGAGAGCGTTTTGGCACGATTTAAAGTTAGGCCTAGTAGTATTGCATGTTTTTGGGGCCTGTTTGGGGGTGTTCTAGATTTTTTGGGGAGGGTTGAGGGGTCCAGGAGCACTGCTGGGAAGGTCTAATTTTGATTGCAAGTGGTTTGAACAAAATCCATGGTGGAAAAGGGCGGTTTGGGCCTGTTGCAGAGAGCGTTTTGGCACAATTTAAACTTAGGCCTAGTAGTATTACATGTTTTTGGGGGGCTGCTTGGGGGTGTTCTAGTTTTTTGGGAGTTGGTTGAGGGATTCACGGAGCACTGCTGGAAAGGTCTAATTTTTATTGCACGTGGTTTGAAGATAATCCATGGTGGAAAAGGGGGGTTTGGGCCTAGTTGCAGAGAGCGTTTTGGCACTATTTAAACTTAGGCCTAGTAGTATTGCCTGTTTTTGGGGAGCTTCTTGGGGGTGTTCTAGATTTTTGGGGTTGGGTTATGGGGTCTGGGAGCACTGCTGGGAAGGTCTAATTTTGATTGTAAGTGGTTTTAAGAAAATCCATGGTGGAAAAGGGGGGTTTGGGCCTAGTTGCAGAGAGCGCTTAGGCACGATTTAAACTTAGGCCTAGTAGTATTACATGTTTTTGGGGGGTTGTTTGGGGGTGTTCTAGATTTTTGAGGGTGGGTTGAGGGGTCCAGGAGCACTGCTGGGAAGGTCTAGTTTTGATTGCAAGTGGTTTGAAAAAATCCATGGTGGAAAAGGGGGGTTTGGGCCTAGTTGCAGAGAGCATTTTTTGTCACGATTTAAACTGAGGCCTAGTAGTATTGCATGTTTTTGGGGAGCTGCTTGGGGGTGTTCTAGATTTTTGGGGGTGGGTTGAGGCTTCTGGGAGCTCTGCTGGGAAGGTCTAAATTTGATTGCAAGTGGTTTGAAGAAAATCCATGGTGGAAAAGGGGGGTTTGGGCCTAGTTGCAGAGAGCGTTTTGGCACGATTTAAACTTAGGCCTAGTAGTATTGCATGTTTTTGGGGGGCTGTTTGGGGGTGTGCTAGATTTTTGGGGGTGGGTTGAGGGGTCCTGAAGCACTGCTGGGAAGGTGTAATTTTGATTGCAAGTGGTTTGAAGAAAATCCAATGGTGGAAAAGGCGGGTTTGGGGCTAGTTGCAGAGAGCGTTTTGGCACGATTTAAACTTAGGCCTAGCATTAGTGCATGTTTTTGGGGTGCTGCTTGGGGCGGTCTAGATTTTTGGGGGTGGGTTGAGGGGTCTGGGAGCACTGCTGGGAAGGTCTAATTTTGATTGCAAGTGGTTTGAAAAAATCCATGGTGGAAAAGGGGGGTTTGGGCCTAGTTGCAGAGAGCGTTTTTCCACGATTTAAACTTAGGCCTAGTAGTATTGCCTGTTTTTGGGGAGCTCCTTGGGGGTGTTCTAGATTTTTGGGGGTGGGTTGAGGGGTCTGGGAGCACTGTTGGGAAGGTCTTATTTTGATTGCAAGTGGGTTGAAGAAAATCCATAGTGGAAAAGGGGGGTTTGGGCCTAGTTGCAGAGAGCGATTAGGCACGATTTAAACTTAGGCCTAGTAGTATTACATGTTTTTGGGGGGTTGTTTGGGGGTGTTATAGATTTTTGGGGGTGGGTTGAGGGGTCCAGGAGCACTGCTGGGAAGGTCTAGTTTTGATTGCAAATGGTTTGAAGAAAATCCATGGTGGAAAAGGGGGGTTTGGGCCTAGTTGCAGAGAGCGTGTTGCCACGATTTAAACTTAGGCCTAGTAGTATTGCATGTTTTTGGGGAGCTGCTTGGGGGTGTTCTAGATTTTTGGAGGTGGGTTGAGGGGTCTGGGAGCACTGCTGGGAATAACTTACTTTGATTGCAAGTGGTTTGAAGAAAATCCATGGTGGAAAAGTTATTTTTTTAGCAGTATTGCATGTTTTTGGGGGCTGCTTGGGGGTGTTCTAGAATTTTGGGGGTGGTTTGAGGGGACTGGGAGCACTGCTGGCAAGGTGTAATTTTGATTGCAAGTGGTTTGAAGAAAATCCATGGTGGAAAAGTGGGGTTTGGGCCTAGTTGCAGAGAGCGTTTTGGCACGTTTTAAACTAAGGCCTAGTAGTGTTGCATGTTTTTGTGGGGCTGTTTGGGGGTGCTCGAGATTTTTGGGGGTGGGTTGAGGGGCCTGGGAGCACTGCTGGGATGGTCTAATTTTGATTGCAAGTTGTTTGAAGAAAATCCATGGTGGAAAAGGGGGGTTTGGGCCTAGTTGCAGAGAGCGTTTTGGCACGATTTAAACTTAGGCCTAGTAGTATTGCATGTTTTTGAGGGGCTGCTTGGGGGTGTTCCAGATTTTCGGGGGTGGGTTGAGGGGTCTGGGAGCACTTCTGGGAAGGTCTAATTTTGATTGCAACTGGTTTGAAGAAAATCCATGGTGGAAAAGGGGGGTTTGGGCCTCGTTGCAGAGAGCCTTTTGCCACGATTTAAACTTAGGCCTAGTAGTATTGCATGTTTTTGGGGGGGCTGCTTGGGGTGTTCTAGATTTTTGGGGCTGGGTTGAGGGGTCTGGGAGCACTGCTTTGAAGGTCTAATTTTTATTGCAGATGGTTTGAAGAAAATCCAAGGTGGAAAAGGGGGGTTTGGGCCTAGTTGCAGAGAGCGCTTTGGCACGATTTAAACTTAGGCCTAGTAGTATTGCATGTTTTTGGGGGCTGCTTGAGGGTGTTCTAGATATTTGGGGGTAGACTGATGGGTCTGGGAGCACTGCCTGGAAGGTCCAATTTTGATTACAAGGGGTTTGAAAAAATCATTGGTGGAAAAGGGGGTGTGGACCTTGTTGCAGAGAGCGTTTTGGCACGATTTAAACTTAGGCATAGAAGTATTATATGTTTTTGGGGAGCTGCTTGGGGGAGTTCTAGATTTTTGGGGATGGGTTGAGGGGTCTGGGAGCACTGCTGGGAAGGTCTAATTTTGATTGCAAGTGGTTTGAAGAAAATCCATTGTGGGAAAGGGGAGTTTGGGCCTAGTTGCAGAGAGCGTTTTGGCACGATTTAAACTTAGGCCTAGTAGTATTGCATGTTTTTGGGGGGCTGTTTGGGGGTGTGCTAGATTTTTGAGGGTGGGTTGAGGGGTCTAGGAGCACTGCTGGGAAGGTCTAATTTTGATTGCAAGTGGTTTGAAGAAAATCCATTGTGGCAAAGGGGGGTTCGGGCCTAGTTGCAGAGAGCGTTTTGGCACGATTTAATCTTAGGCCTAGTAGTATTGCATGTTTTTGGGGGGCTATTTGGGGGTGTGCTAGATGTTTGGGGGTGGGTTGAGGGGTCCGGGAGCCCTGCTGGGAAGGTGTAATTTTTATTGCGAGTGGTTTGAAGAAAATCCAATGGTGGAAAAGGGGGGTTTGGGCCTAGTTGCAGAGAGCGTTTTGGCACGATTTAAACTTAGGCCTAGTAGTATTACATATTTTTGGGAGGCTGCTTGGGGGTGTTCTAGATTTTTGGGGGTTGGTTGAGGGATTCCGGGAGCACTGCTGGGAAGGTCTTATTTTTATTGCAAGTGGTTTGAAGATAATCCATGGTGGAAAAGGGGGGGTTTGAGCCTAGTTGCAGAGAGCGTTTTAGCGCGATTTAAACTTAGGCCTAGTAGTATTGCATGTTTTTGGGGGCTGCTTCGGGGTGTTCTAGATAGTTGGGGGTGGACTGAGGGGTCTGGGAGCACTGCTGGGAAGGTCTATTTTTGATAGCAAGTGGTTTGAAGAAAATCCATTGTGGAAAAGGGGGGTTTGGGCCTTGTTACAGAGAGCGTTTTGGCACAATTTAAACTTAGGCCTGGTAGTATTGCATGTTTTTGGGGAGCTGCTTGGGGGAGTTCTAGATTTTTGGGGGTGGGTTGAGGGGTCTGGGAGCACTGCTGGGAAGGTCTATTTTTGATAGCAAGTAGTTTGAAGAAAATCCATTGTGGAAAATGGGGGTTTGGGCCTAGTTGCAGAGAGCGTTTTGGCACTATTTAAAGTTAGGCCTAGTAGTATTGCATGTTTTTGGGGCCTGTTTGGGGGTGTTCTAGATTTTTTGGGGAGGGTTGAGGGGTCCAGGAGCACTGCTGGGAAGGTCTAATTTTGATTGCAAGTGGTTTGAACAAAATCCATGGTGGAAAAGGGTGGTTTGGGCCTGTTGCAGAGAGCGTTTTGGCACAATTTAAACTTAGGCCTAGTAGTATTACATGTTTTTGGGGGGCTGCTTGGGGGTGTTCTAGTTTTTTGGGGGTTGGTTGAGGGATTCACGGAGCACTGCTGGGAAGGTCTAATTTTTATTGCAAGTGGTTTGAAGATAATCCATGGTGGAAAAGGGGGGTTTGGGCCTAGTTGCAGAGAGCGTTTTGGCACGATTTAAACTTAGGCCTAGTAGTATTGCCTGTTTTTGGGGAGCTTCTTGGGGGTGTTCTAGATTTTTGGGGTTGGGTTATGGGGTCTTGGAGCGCTGCTGGGAAGGTCTAATTTTGATTGTAAGTGGTTTGAAGAAAATCCATGGTGGAAAAGGGGGGTTTGGGCCTAGTTGCAGAGAGCGCTTAGGCACGATTTAAACTTAGGCCTAGTAGTATTACATGTTTTTGGGGGGTTGTTTGGGGGTGTTCTAGATTTTTGAGGGTGGGTTGAGGGGTCCAGGAGCACTGCTGGGAAGGTCTAGTTTTGATTGCAAGTGGTTTGAAAAAATCCATGGTGGAAAAGGGGGGTTTGGGCCTAGTTGCAGAGAGCATTTTTTGTCATGATTTAAACTGAGGCCTAGTAGTATTGCAAGTTTTTGGGGAGCTGCTTGGGGGTGTTCTAGATTTTTGGGGGTGGGTTGAGGCTTCTGGGAGCTCTGCTGGGAAGGTCCAATTTTGATTACAAGGGGTTTGAAAAAATCATTGGTGGAAAAGGGGGTGTGGACCTTGTTGCAGAGAGCGTTTTGGCACGATTTAAACTTAGGCATAGAAGTATTATATGTTTTGGGGGAGCTGCTTGGGGGAGTTCTAGATTTTTGGGGATGGGTTGAGGGGTCTGGGAGCACTGCTGGGAAGGTCTAATTTTGATTGCAAGTGGTTTGAAGAAAATCCATTGTGGGAAAGGGGGGTTTGGGCCTAGTTGTAGAGAGCGTTTTGGCACGATTTAAACTTAGGCCTAGTAGTATTGCATGTTTTTGGGGGGCTGTTTGGGGGTGTGCTAGATTTTTGGGGGTGGGTTGAGGGGTCTAGGAGCACTGCTGGGAAGGTCTAATTTTGATTGCAAGTGGTTTGAAGAAAATCCATTGTGGCAAAGGGGGGTTTGGGCCTAGTTGCAGAGAGCGTTTTGGCACGATTTAATCTTAGGCCTAGTAGTATTGCATTTTTTTGGGGGGCTATTTGGGGGTGTGCTAGATGTTTGGGGGTGGGTTGAGGGGTCCGGGAGCCCTGCTGGGAAGGTGTAATTTGTATTGCGAGTGGTTTGAAGAAAATCCAATGGTGGAAAAGGGGGGTTTGGGCCTAGTTGCAGAGAGCGTTTTGGCACGATTTAAACTTAGGCCTAGTAGTATTGCATGTTTTTGGGGTGCTGCTTGGGGTGTTCTAGATTTTTGGGGGTGGGTAGAGGGGTCTGGGAGCACTGCTGGGAAGGTCTAATTTTGATTGCAAGTGGTTTGAAAAAAATCCATGGTGGAAAAGAGGCGTTTGGGCCTCGTTGCAGAGAGCTTTTTGCCACGATTTAAACTTAGGCCTAGTAGTATTACATATTTTTGGGAGGCTGCTTGGGGGTGTTCTAGATTTTTGGGGGTTGGTTGAGGGATTCCGGGAGCACTGCTGGGAAGGTCTTATTTTTATTGCAAGTGGTTTGAAGATAATCCATGGTGGAAAAGGGGGGGTTTGAGCCTAGTTGCAGAGAGCGTTTTAGCGCGATTTAAACTTAGGCCTAGTAGTATTGCATGTTTTTGGGGGCTGCTTCGGGGTGTTCTAGATAGTTGGGGGTGGACTGAGGGGTCTGGGAGCACTGCTGGGAAGGTCTATTTTTGATAGCAAGTGGTTTGAAGAAAATCCATTGTGGAAAAGGGGGGTTTGGGCCTTGTTACAGAGAGCGTTTTGGCACAATTTAAACTTAGGCCTGGTAGTATTGCATGTTTTTGGGGAGCTGCTTGGGGGAGTTCTAGATTTTTGGGGGTGGGTTGAGGGGTCTGGGAGCACTGCTGGGAAGGTCTATTTTTGATAGCAAGTAGTTTGAAGAAAATCCATTGTGGAAAATGGGGGTTTGGGCCTAGTTGCAGAGAGCGTTTTGGCACGATTTAAAGTTAGGCCTAGTAGTATTGCATGTTTTTGGGGCCTGTTTGGGGGTGTTATAGATTTTTTGGGGAGGGTTGAGGGGTCCAGGAGCACTGCTGGGAAGGTCTAATTTTGATTGCAAGTGGTTTGAACAAAATCCATGGTGGAAAAGGGCGGTTTGGGCCTGTTGCAGAGAGCGTTTTGGCACAATTTAAACTTAGGCCTAGTAGTATTACATGTTTTTGGGGGGCTGCTTGGGGGTGTTCTAGTTTTTTGGGAGTTGGTTGAGGGATTCACGGAGCACTGCTGGAAAGGTCTAATTTTTATTGCATGTGGTTTGAAGATAATCCATGGTGGAAAAGGGGGGTTTGGGCCTAGTTGCAGAGAGCGTTTTGGCACGATTTAAACTTAGGCCTAGTAGTATTGCCTGTTTTTGGGGAGCTTCTTGGGGGTGTTCTAGATTTTTGGGGTTGGGTTATGGGGTCTGGGAGCACTGCTGGGAAGGTCTAATTTTGATTGTAAGTGGTTTTAAGAAAATCCATGGTGGAAAAGGGGGGTTTGGGCCTAGTTGCAGAGAGCGCTTAGGCACGATTTAAACTTAGGCCTAGTAGTATTACATGTTTTTGGGGGGTTGTTTGGGGGTGTTCTAGATTTTTGAGGGTGGGTTGAGGGGTCCAGTAGCACTGCTGGGAAGGTCTAGTTTTGATTGCAAGTGGTTTGAAAAAATCCATGGTGGAAAAGGGGGGTTTGGGCCTAGTTGCAGAGAGCATTTTTTGTCACGATTTAAACTGAGGCCTAGTAGTATTGCATGTTTTTGGGGAGCTGCTTGGGGGTGTTCTAGATTTTTGGGGGTGGGTTGAGGCTTCTGGGAGCTCTGCTGGGAAGGTCTAAATTTGATTGCAAGTGGTTTGAAGAAAATCCATGGTGGAAAAGGGGGGTTTGGGCCTAGTTGCAGAGAGCGTTTTGGCACGATTTAAACTTAGGCCTAGTAGTATTGCATGTTATTGGGGGGCTGTTTGGGGGTGTGCTAGATTTTTGGGGGTGGGTTGAGGGGTCCTGAAGCACTGCTGGGAAGGTGTAATTTTGATTGCAAGTGGTTTGAAGAAAATCCAATGGTGGAAAAGGCGGGTTTGGGGCTAGTTGCAGAGAGCGTTTTGGCACGATTTAAACTTAGGCCTAGCATTAGTGCATGTTTTTGGGGTGCTGCTTGGGGCGGTCTAGATTTTTGGGGGTGGGTTGAGGGGTCTGGGAGCACTGCTGGGAAGGTCTAATTTTGATTGCAAGTGGTTTGAAAAAATCCATGGTGGAAAAGGGGGGTTTGGGCCTAGTTGCAGAGAGCGTTTTTCCACGATTTAAACTTAGGCCTAGTAGTAATGCATGTTTTTGGGGGGCTGTTTGGGGGTGTTCAAGATTTTTGGGGGTGGGTTGAGAGGTCTGGGAGCACTGCTTTGAAGGTCTTATTTTTATTGCAGGTGGTTTGAAGAAAATCCATGGTGGAAAAGGGGGGTTTGGGCCTAGTTGCAGAGAGCGCTTTGGCACGATTTAAACTTAGGCCTAGTAGTATTACATGTTTTTGGGGGGTTGTTTGGGGGTGTTCTAGATTTTTGGGGGTGGGTTGAGGGGTCCAGGAGCACTGCTGGGAAGGTCTAGTTTTGATTGCAAATGGTTTGAAGAAAATCCATGGTGGAAAAGGGGGGTTTGGGCATAGTTGCAGAGAACTTTTTGGCACGATTTAAACTTAGGCCTAGTAGTATTGCATGTTTTTTGGGGGCTGCTTGGGGTGTTCTAGATTTTTGGGGGTGGGTTGAGGGGTCTAGGAGCACTGCTGGGAAGGTCTTATTTTGATTGCAAGTGGTTTGAAAAAATCCATGGTGGAAAAGGGGGGTTTGGGCCTAGTTGCAGAGAGCGTTTTGGCACGATTTAAACTTAGGCCTAGTAGTATTGCATGTTTTTGGGGGGCTGTTTGAGGGTGTGCTAGATTTTTGGGGGTGGGTTGAGGGGTCCGGAAGCACTGCTGGGAAGGTGTAATTTCGATTGCAAGTGGTTTGAAGAAAATCCAATGGTGGAAAAGGCGGGTTTGGGGCTAGTTGCAGAGAGCGTTTTGGCACGATTTAAACTTAGGCCTAGCATTCGTGCATGTTTTTGTGGTGCTGCTTGGGGTGGTCTAGATTTTTGGGGGTGGATTGAGGGGTCTGGGAGCACTGCTGAGAAGGTCTAATTTTGATTGCAAGTGGTTTGAAAAAATCCATGGTGGAAAAGGGGGGTTTAGGCCTAGTTGCAGAGAGCGTTTTTTCACAATTTAAACTTAGGCCTAATAGTAATACATGTTTTTGGGGGGCTGTTTGGGGGTGTTCAAGATTTTTGGGGGTGGGTTGAGGGGTCTGGGAGCACTGCTTTTAAGTTCTAATTTTTATTGCAAGTGGTTTGAAGAAAATCCATGGTGGAAAAGGTGGGTTTGGGCCTAGTTGCAGAGAGCGTTTTGGCACGATTTAAACTTAGGCCTAGTAGTATTGCATGTTTTTGGGGGGCTGTTTGGGGGTGTGCTAGATTTTTGGGGGTGGGTTGAGGGGTCTGGAAGCACTGCTGCGAAGGTGTAATTTTGATTGCAAGTGGTTTGAAGAAAATCCAATGGTGGAAAAGGCGGGTTTGGGGCTAGTTGCAGAGAGCGTTTTGGCACAATTTAAACTTAGGCCTGGCATTAGTGCATGTTTTTGGGGTGCTGCTTGGGGTGGTCTAGATTTTTGGGGGTGGGTTGAGGGGTCTGGGAGCACTGCTGAGAAGGTCTAATTTTGATTGCAAGTGGTTTGAAAAAATCCATGATGGAAAAGGAGGGTTTGGGCCTAGTTGCAGAGAGCGTTTTTCCACGATTTAAACTTAGGCCTAGTAGCAATGTTTTTGGGGGGCTGTTTGGGCGTGTTCAAGATTTTTGGGGCAGGGTTGAGGGGTCTGGGAGCACTGCTTTGAAGGTCTAATTTTTATTTCAAGTGGTTTGAAGAAAATCCATGGTGGAAAAGGGGGGTTTGGGCCTAGTTGCAGAGAGCGCTTAGGCACGATTTAAACTTAGGCCATGTAGTATTGCATGTTTTTGGGGGGCTGCTTGGGGGTGTTCTAGATTTTTGGGGGTGGGTTGAGGGGTCTGGGAGCACTGCCGGGAAAGTCTAATTTTGGTTGCAAGTGGTTTGAAAAAATCATTGGTGGAAAAGGGGGTGTGGGCCTTGTTGCAGAGAGCGTTTAGGCAAGATTTAAACTTAGGCCTAGTAGTATTGCCTGTTTTTGGGGAGCTGCTTGGGGGTGTTCTAGATTTTTGGGGGTGGGTTGAGGGGTCTGGGAGCACTGCTGGGAAGGTCTAATATTGACTGCAAGTGGTTTGAAGAAAATCCATTGTGGAAAAGGGGGGTTTGGGCCTAGTTGCAGAGAGCATCTTGGCACGATTCAAACTTAGGCCTAGTAGTATTGCATGTTTTTGGGGGGCTGTTCTAGATTTTTGGGGGTGAGTTGAGGGGTCCGGGAGTTCTGCTGGGAAGGTCTAATTTTGATTGCAAGTGGTCTGAAGAAAATCCATGGTGGAAAAGGGCGGTTTGGGCCTAGTTCTGAGAGCTTTTTGGCACGATTTAAACTTAGGCCTAGTAGCATTACATGTTTTTGGGGGGCTGCTTGGGGGTGTTCTAGATTTTTGGGGGTTGGTTGTGGGATTCCGGGAGCACTGCTGGGAAGGTCTAATTTTTATTGCAAGTGGTTTGAAGTTAATCCATTGTGGAAAAGGGGGGTTTGAGCCTAGTTGCAGAGAGCGTTTTGGCGCGATTTTAACTTAGGCCTAGTAGTATTGCATGTTTTTGGGGGCTGCTTGGGGGTGTTCTTGATATTTGGGGGTGGAATGAGGGGCCTGGGAGCACTGCTGGGAAGGTCTAATTTTGATTGCAAGTGGTTTGAAGAAAATCCAATGGTGGAAAAGGGGGTGTGGGCCTTGTTGCAGAGAGCGTTTAGGCACGATTTAAACTTAGGCCTAGTAGTATTGCATGTTTTTGGGGAGCTGCTTGGGGGTGTTCTAGATTTTTGGGGGTGGGTTGAGGGGTCTGGGAGCACTGCTGGGAAGGTCTAATTTTGATTGCAAGTGGTTTGAAAAAATCCATGGTGGAAAAGGAGGGTTTGGGCCTAGTTGCAGAGAGCGTTTTGGCACGATTTAAACTTAGGCCTAGTAGTATTGCATGTTTTTGGGGGGCTGTTTGGGGGTGTGCTAGATTTTTGGGGGTGGGTTGAGGGGTCCGGAAGCACTGCTGGGAAGGTGT
The DNA here is from genome assembly GCF_964263255.1 of Lissotriton vulgaris. Lineage (NCBI taxonomy): Eukaryota > Metazoa > Chordata > Amphibia > Caudata > Salamandridae > Lissotriton > Lissotriton vulgaris. Next base: position 1,258,649,469 of record NC_141687.1, on the reverse strand, counting down.
CATTTTAATTGCAAGTGGTTTGAAGAAAATCCAATGGTGGAAAAGGCGGGTTTGGGGCTAGTTGCAGATAGCGTTTTGGCACGATTTAAACTTAGGCCTAGCATTAGTGCATGTTTTTGGGGTGCTGCTTGGGGTGGTCTAGATTTTTGGGGGTGGGTTGAGGGGTCTGGGAGCACTGCTGGGAAGGTCTAATTTTGATAGCAAGTGGTTTGAAAAAATCCATGGTGGAAAAGGAGGGTTTGGGCCTAGTTGCAGAGAGCGTTTTTCCACGATTTAAACTCAGGCCTAGTAGTATTACATGTTTTTGGGGGGCTGTTTGGGGGTGTTCAAGATTTTTGGGGGTGGGTTGAGGGGTCTGGGAGCACTGCTTTGAAGGTCTAATTTTTATTGCAAGTGGTTTGAAGAAAATACATGGTGGAAAAGGGGGGTTTGGGCCTAGTTGCAGAGAGCGCTTAGGCACGATTTAAACTTAGGCCTAGTAGTATTGCATTTTTTTGGGGGGCTATTTGGGGGTGTGCTAGATGTTTGGGGGTGGGTTGAGGGGTCCGGGAGCCCTGCTGGGAAGGTGTAATTTGTATTGCGAGTGGTTTGAAGAAAATCCAATGGTGGAAAAGGGGGGTTTGGGCCTAGTTGCAGAGAGCGTTTTGGCACGATTTAAACTTAGGCCTAGTAGTATTGCATGTTTTTGGGGTGCTGCTTGGGGGTGTTCTAGATTTTTGGGGGTGGGTTGAGGGGTCTGGGAGCACTGCCGGGAAAGTCTAATTTTGGTTGCAAGTGGTTTGAAAAAATCATTGGTGGAAAAGGGGGTGTGGGCCTTGTTGCAGAGAGCGTTTAGGCACGATTTAAACTTAGGCCTAGTAGTATTGCATGTTTTTGGGGAGCTGCTTGGGGTGGTCTAAATTTTTGGGGTTGGGTTGAGGGGTCTGGGAGCACTGCTGGGAAGGTCTAATTTTGATTGCAAGTGGTTTGAAAAAATCCATGGTGGAAAAGGAGGGTTTGGGCCTAGTTGCAGAGAGCGTTTTGGCACCTTTTAAACTTAGGCCTAGTAGTATTGCATGTTTTTGGGGGGCTGTTTGGGGGTGTGCTAGATTTTTGGGGGTGGGTTGAGGGGCCCGGAAGCACTGCTGGGAAGGTGTAATTTTGATTGCAAGTGGTTTGAAGAAAATCCATGGTGGAAAAGGGGGGTTTGGGCCTAGTTGCAGAGAGCTTTTTGCCACGATTTAAACTTAGGCCTAGTAATATTACATATTTTTGGGAGGCTGCTTGGGGGTGTTCTAGATTTTTGGGGGTTGGTTGAGGGATTCCGGGAGCACTGCTGGGAAGGTCTTATTTTTATTGCAAGTGCTTTGAAAAAATCCATGATGGAAAAGGAGGGTTTGGGCCTAGTTGCAGAGAGCGTTTTTCCACGATTTAAACTTAGGCCTAGTAGTAATACATGTTTTTGAGGGGCTGTTTGGGGGTGTTCAAGATTTTTGGGGCAGGGTTGAGGGGTCTGGGAGCACTGCTTTGAAGGTCTAATTTTTATTGCAAGTGGTTTGAAGAAAATCCATGGTGGAAAGGGGGGGTTTGGGCCTAGTTGCAGAGAGCATCTTGGCACGATTCAAACTTAGGCCTAGTAGTATTGCATGTTTTTGGGGGGCTGTTCGGGGGTGTTCTAGATTTTTGGGGGTGAGTTGAGGGGTCCGGGAGTACTGCTGGGAAGGTCTAATTTTGATTGCAAGTGGTTTGAAAAAATCCATGGTGAAAAAGGAGGGTTTGGGCCTAGTTGCAGAGAGCGTTTTGGCACGATTTAAACTTAGGCCTAGTAGTATTGCATGTTTTTGGGGGGCTGTTTGGGGGTGTGCTAGATATTTGGGGGTGGGTTGAGGGGTCCGGAAGCACTGCTGGGAAGGTGTAATTTTGATTGCAAGTGGTTTGAAGAAAATCCAATGGTGGAAAAGGCGGGTTTGGGGGTAGTTGCAGAGAGCGTTTTGGCACGATTTAAACCTAGGCCTAGCATTAGTGCATGTTTTTGGGGTGCTGCTTGGGGTGGTCTAGATTTTTGGGGGTGGGTTGAGGGGTCTGGGAGCACTGCTGGGAAGGTCTAATTTTGATAGCAAGTGGTTTGAAAAAATCCATGGTGGAAAAGGAGGGTTTGGGCCTAGTTGCAGAGAGCGTTTTCCCACGATTTAACTCAGGCCTAGTAGTATTACATGTTTTTGGGGGGCTGTTTGGGGGTGTTCAAGATTTTTGGGGGTGGGTTGCGGGGTCTGGGAGCACTGCTTTGAAGGTCTAATTTTTATTGCAAGTGGTTTGAAGAAAATCCATGGTGGAAAAGGAGGGTTTGGGCCTAGTTGCAGAGAGCGCTTAGGCACGATTTAAACTTAGGCCTAGTAGTATTGCATGTTTTTGGGGGGCTGCTTTGGGGTGTTCTAGATTTTTGGGGGTGGGTTGTGGGGTCTGGGAGCACTGCCGGGAAAGTCTAATTTTGGTTGCAAGTGGTTTGAAAAAATCATTGGTGAAAAAGGGGGTGTGGGCCTTGTTGCAGAGAGCGTTTAGGCACGATTTAAACTTAGGCCTAGTAGTATTGCATGTTTTTGGGGAGCTGCTTGGGGGTGTTCTAGATTTTTGGGGGTGGGTTGAGGGGTCTGGGAGCACTGCTGGGAAGGTCTAATATTGATTGCAAGTGGTTTGAAGAAAATCCATGGTGGAAAGGGGGGGTTTGGGCCTAGTTGCAGAGAGCATCTTGGCACGATTCAAACTTAGGCCTAGTAGTATTGCATGTTTTTGGGGGGCTGTTTGGGGGTGTTCTAGATTTTTGGGGGTGAGTTGAGGGGTCCGGGAGTACTGCTGGGAAGGTCTAATTTTGATTGCAAGTGGTTTGAAGAAAATCCATGGTGGAAAAGGGCGGTTTGGGCCTAGTTCTGAGAGCTTTTTGGCACGATTTAAACTCAGGCCTAGTAGCATTACATGTTTTTGGGGGGCTGCTTGGGGGTGTTCTAGATTTTTGGGGGTTGGTTGTGGGATTCCGGGAGCACTGCTGGGAAGGTCTAATTTTTATTGCAAGTGGTTTGAAGTTAATCCATTGTGGAAAAGGGGGGTTTGAGCCTAGTTGCAGAGAGCGTTTTGGCGCGATTTTAACTTAGGACTAGTGGTATTACATTATTTATTATTTCTTTATTTATTTATTCTAGAGTTTTGTATAGCGCGAACAAGACCCGTGGGTATCAGAGCGTTTTTGGGGAGCAGCTTGGGGGTGTTCTAGATTTTTGGAGGTGGGTTGAGGGGTCTGGGAGCTCTGCTGGGAAGGTCTAATTTTGATTACAAGTGGTTTGAAGAAAATTCATGGTGCAAAAAGGGGGGTTTGGGCCTAGTTGCAGAGAGCGTTTTGCCACGTTTTAAACTTAGGCCTAGTAGTATTGCATGTTTTTGGGGAGCTGCTTGGGGGTGTTCTAGATTTTTGGAGGTGGGTTGAGGGGTCTGGGAGCTCTGCTGGGAAGGTCTAATTTTGATTACAAGTGGTTTGAAGAAAATCCATGGTGAAAAAGGGGGGTTTGGGCCTAGTTGCAGAGAGCGTTTTCGCACGATTTAAACTTAGGCCTAGTAGTATTGCATGTTTTTGAGGGGCTGCTTCGGGGTGTTCTAGATTTTTGCTGGTGGCTTGAGGGGTCTGGGAGCACTTCTGGGAAAGTCTAATTTTGATTGCAAGTGGTTTGAAGAAAATCCATGGTGGAAAAGGAGGGTTTGGGCCTAGTTGCAGAGAGCGTTTTGGCACGATTTAAACTTAGGCCTAGTAGTATTGCATGTTTTTGGGGGGCTGTTTGGGGGTGTGCTAGATTTTTGGGGGTGGGTTGAGGGGTCCGGAAGCACTGCTGGGAAGGTGTAATTTTGATTGCAAGTGGTTTGAAGAAAATCCAATGGTGGAAAAGGTGGGTTTGGGGCTAGTTGCAGAGAGCGTTTTGGCACGATTTAAACTTAGGCCTAGCATTAGTGCATGTTTTTGGGGTGCTGCTTGGGGTGGTCTAGATTTTTGGGGGTGGGGTGAGGGGTCTGGGAGCACTGCTGGGAATAACTTACTTTGATTGCAAGTGGTTTGAAGAAAATCCATGGTGGAAAAGTTATTTTTTTAGCAGTATTGCATGTTTTTGGGGGCTGCTTGGGGGTGTTCTAGAATTTTGGGGGTGGGTTGAGGGGACTGGGAGCACTGCTGGGAAGGTGTAATTTTGATTGCAAGTGGTTTGAAGAAAATCCATGGTGGAAAAGTGGGGTTTGGGCCTAGTTGCAGAGAGCGTTTTGGCACGTTTTAAACTAAGGCCTAGTAGTGTTGCATGTTTTTGTGGGGCTGTTTGGGGGTGCTCGAGATTTTTGGGGGTGGGTTGAGGGGCCTGGGAGCACTGCTGGGATGGTCTAATTTTGATTGCAAGTTGTTTGAAGAAAATCCATGGTGGAAAAGGGGGGTTTGGGCCTAGTTGCAGAGAGCGTTTTGGCACGATTTAAACTTAGGCCTAGTAGTATTGCATGTTTTTGGGGGGCTGCTTGGGGGTGTTCCAGATTTTCGGGGGTGGGTTGAGGGGTCTGGGAGCACTTCTGGGAAGGTCTAATTTTGATTGCAAGTGGTTTGATGAAAATCCATGGTGGAAAAGGGGGGTTTGGGCCTAGTTGCAGAGAGCCTTTTGCCACGATTTAAACTTAGGCCTAGTAGTATTGCATGTTTTTGGGGGGCTGCTTGGGGTGTTCTAGATTTTTGGGGGTGGGTTGAGGGGTCTGGGAGCACTGCTTTGAAGGTCTAATTTTTATTGCAGGTGGTTTGAAGAAAATCCATGTTGGAAAAGGGGGGTTTGGGCCTAGTTGCAGAGAGCGCTTTGGCACGATTTAAACTTAGGCCTAGTAGTATTGCATAATTTTGGGGGCTGCTTGAGGGTGTTCTAGATATTTGGGGGTGGACTGATGGGTCTGGGAGCACTGCCTGGAAGGTCCAATTTTGATTGCAAGGGGTTTGAAAAAATCATTGGTGGAAAAGGGCGTGTGGACCTTGTTGCAGAGAGCGTTTTTGCACGATTTAAACTTAGGCCTAGAAGTATTATATGTTTTTGGGGAGCTGCTTGGGGGAGTTCTAGATTTTTGGGGATGGGTTGAGGGGTCTGGGAGCACTGCTGGGAAGGTCTAATTTTGATTGCAAGTGGTTTGAAGAAAATCCATTGTGGGAAAGGGGGGTTTGGGCCAAGTTGCAGAGAGCGTTTTGGCACGATTTAAACTTAGGCCTAGTAGTATTGCATGTTTTTGGGGGGCTGCTTGGGGTGTTCTAGATTTTTGGGGGTGGGTAGAGGGGTCTGGGAGCACTGCTGGGAAGGTCTAATTTTGATTGCAAGTGGTTTGAAAAAAATCCATGGTGGAAAAGAGGTGTTTGGGCCTCGTTGCAGAGAGCTTTTTGCCACGATTTAAACTTAGGCCTAGTAGTATTACATATTTTTGGGAGGCTGCTTGGGGGTGTTCTAGATTTTTGGGGGTTGGTTGAGGGATTCCGGGAGCACTGCTGGGAAGGTTTTATTTTTATTGCAAGTGGTTTGAAGATAATCCATGGTGAAAAAGGGGGGGTTTGAGCCTAGTTGCAGAGAGCGTTTTAGCGCGATTTAAACTTAAGCCTAGTAGTATTGCATGTTTTTGGGGGCTGCTTCGGGGTGTTCTAGATAGTTGGGGGTGGACTGAGGGGTCTGGGAGCACTGCTGGGAAGGTCTATTTTTGATAGCAAGTGGTTTGAAGAAAATCCATTGTGGAAAAGGGGGGTTTGGTCCTTGTTACAGAGAGCGTTTTGGCACGATTTAAACTTAGGCCTAGTAGTATTGCATGTTTTTGGGGAGCTGCTTGGGGGAGTTCTAGATTTTTGGGGGTGGGTTGAGGGGTCTGGGAGCACTGCTGGGAAGGTCTATTTTTGATAGCAAGTAGTTTGAAGAAAATCCATTGTGGAAAATGGGGGTTTGGGCCTAGTTGCAGAGAGCGTTTTGGCACGATTTAAAGTTAGGCCTAGTAGTATTGCATGTTTTTGGGGCCTGTTTGGGGGTGTTCTAGATTTTTTGGGGAGGGTTGAGGGGTCCAGGAGCACTGCTGGGAAGGGCTAATTTTGATTGCAAGTGGTTTGAAGAAAATCCATGGTGGAAAAGGGCGGTTTGGGCCTAGTTGCAGAGAGCATTTTGGCACAATTTAAACTTAGGCCTAGTAGTATTACATGTTTTTGGGGGGCTGCTTGGGGGTGTTCTAGTTTTTTGGGGGTTGGTTGAGGGATTCACTGAGCACTGCTGGGACGGTCTAATTTTTATTGCAAGTGGTTTGAAGATAAACCATGGTGGAAAAGGGGGGTTTGGGCCTAGTTGCAGAGAGCGTTTTGGCACGATTTAAACTTAGGCCTAGTAGTATTGCCTGTTTTTGGGGAGCTTCTTGGGGGTGTTCTAGATTTTTGGGGGTGGGTTATGGGGTCTGGGAGCACTGCTGGGAAGGTCTAATTTTGATTGTAAGTGGTTTGAAGAAAATCCATGGTGGAAAAGGGGGGTTTGGGCCTAGTTGCAGAGAGCGCTTAGGCACGATTTAAACTTAGGCCTAGTAGTATTACATGTTTTTGGGGGGTTGTTTGGGGGTGTTCTAGATTTTTGAGGGTAGGTTGAGGGGTCCAGGAGTACTGCTGGGAAGGTCTAGTTTTGATTGCAAGTGGTTTGAAAAAATCCATGGTGGAAAAGGGGGGTTTGGGCCTAGTTGCAGAGAGCGTTTTTCCACGATTTAAACTTAGGCCTAGTAGTAATGCATGTTTTTGGGGGGCTGTTTGGGGGTGTTCAAGATTTTTGGGGGTGGGTTGAGGGGTCTGGGAGCACTGCTTTGAAGGTCTTATTTTTATTGCAGGTGGTTTGAAGAAAATCCATGGTGGAAAAGGGGGGTTTGGGCCTAGTTGCAGAGAGCGCTTTGGCACGATTTAAACTTAGGCCTAGTAGTATTGCATGTTTTTGGGGGCTGCTTGAGGGTGTTCTAGATATTTGGGGGTGGACTGATGGGTCTGGGAGCACTGCCTGGAAGGTCCAATTTTGATTGCAAGGGGTTTGAAAAAATCATTGGTGGAAAAGGGGGTGTGGACCTTGTTGCAGAGAGCGTTTTGGCACGATTTAAACTTAGGCCTAGAAGTATTGTATGTTTTTGGGGAGCTGCTTGGGGGAGTTCTAGATTTTTGGGGATGGGTTGAGGGGTCCAGGAGCACTGCTGGGAAGGTGTCATTTTGATCGCAAGTGGTTTGAAGAAAATACAATGGTGGAAACGGGGGGTTTAGGCCTAGTTGCAGAGAGCGTTTTGCCACGATTTAATCTTAGGCCTAGTAGTATTACATATTTTTGGGAGGCTGCTTGAGGGTGTTCTAGATTTTTGGGGGTTGGTTTAGGGATTCCGGGAGCACTGCCAGGAAGGTCTAATTTTGATTGCAAGTGGTTTGAAAAAATCATTGGTGGAAAAGGGGGTGTGGGCCTTGTTAAAGAGAGCGTTTTGGCACGATTTAAACTTAGGCCTAGTAGTATTGCATGTTTTTGGGGAGCTGCTTGGGGGAGTTCTAGATTTTTGGGGGTGGGTTGAGGGGTCTGGGAGCACTGTTGGGAAGGTCTATTTTTGATAGCAAGTGGTTTGAAGAAAATCCATTGTGGAAAAGGGGGGTTTGGGCCTGGTTGCAGAGAGCGTTTTGGCACGATTTAAACTTAGGCCTAGTAGTATTGCATGTTTTTGGGGCCTGTTTGGGGGTGTTCTAGATTTTTTGGGAAGGGTTGAGGGGTCCGGGAGCACTGCTGGGAAGGTCTAATTTTGAATGGAAGCGGTTTGAAGAAAATCCATGGTGGAAAAGGGCGGTTTGGGCCTAGTTGCAGAGAGCGTTTTGGCACAATTTAAACTTAGGCCTAGTAGTATTACATGTTTTTGGGGGGTTGCTTGGGGGTGTTCTAGTTTTTTGGGGGTTGGTTGAGGGATTCACGGAGCACTGCTGGGAAGGTATCATTTTTATTGCAAGTGGTTTGAAGATAATCCATGGTGGAAAAGGGGGGTTTGGGCCTAGTTGCAGAGAGCGTTTTGGCACGATTTAAACTTAGGCCTAGTAGTATTGCCTGTTTTTGGGGAGCTCCTTGGGGGTGTTCTAGATTTTTGGGGGTGGGTTGAGGGGTCTGGGAGCACTGTTGGGAAGGTCTAATTTTGATTGCAAGTGGGTTGAAGAAAATCCATGGTGGAAAAGGGGGGTTTGGGCCTAGTTGCTGAGAGCGCTTAGGCACGATTTAAACTTAGGCCTAGTAGTATTACATGTTTTTGGGGGGTTGTTTGGGGGTGTTCTAGATTTTTGGGGGTGGGTTGAGGGGTCCAGGAGCACTGCTGGGAAGGTCTAGTTTTGATTGCAAATGGTTTGAAGAAAATCCATGGTGGAAAAGGTGGGTTTGGGCATAGTTGCAGAGAGCTTTTTGGCACGATTTAAACTTAGGCCTAGGAGTATTGCATGTTTTTTGGGGGCTGCTTGGGGTGTTCTAGATTTTTGGGGGTGGGTTGAGGGGTCTAGGAGCACTGCTGGGAAGGTCTAATTTTGATTGCAAGTGGTTTGAAAAAATCTATGGTGGAAAAGGGGGGTTTGGGCCTAGTTGCAAAGTCCGTTTTGTCACGATTTAAACTTAGGCCTAGTAGTATTGCATGTTTTTGGGGAGCTGCTTGGGGGAGTTCTAGATTTTTGGGGGTGGGTTGAGGGGTCTGGGAGCACTGCTGGGAAGGTCTATTTTTGATAGCAAGTGGTTTGAAGAAAATCCATTGTAGAAAAGGGGGGTTTGGGCCTGGTTGCAGAGAGCGTTTTGGCACGATTTAAACTTAGGCCTAGTAGTATTGCATGATTTTGGGGCCTGTTTGGGGGTGTTCTAGATTTTTTGGGAAGGGTTGAGGGGTCCGGGAGCACTGCTGGGAAGGTCTAATTTTGATTGCAAGTGGTTTGAAGAAAATCCATGGTGGAAAAGGGAGGTTTGGGCCTAGTTGCAGAGAGCGTTTTGGCACAATTTAAACTTCGGCCTAGTAGTATTACATGTTTTTGGGGGGTTGCTTGGGGGTGTTCTAGTTTTTTGGGGGTTGGTTGAGGGATTCACGGAGCACTGCTGGGAAGGTATAATTTTTATTGCAAGTGGTTTGAAGATAATCCATGGTGGAAAAGGGGGGTTTGGGCCTAGTTGCAGAGAGCGTTTTGGCACGATTTAAACTTAGGCCTAGTAGTATTGCCTGTTTTTGGGGAGCTCCTTGGGGGTGTTCTAGATTTTTGGGGGTGGGTTGAGGGGTCTGGGAGCACTGTTGGGAAGGTCTTATTTTGATTGCAAGTGGGTTGAAGAAAATCCATGGTGGAAAAGGGGGGTTTGGGCCTAGTTGCAGAGAGTGCTTAGGCACGATTTAAACTTAGGCCTAGTAGTATTACATGTTTTTGGGGGGTTGTTTGGGGGTGTTCTAGATTTTTGGGGGTGGGTTGAGGGGTCCAGGAGCACTGCTGGGAAGGTCTAGTTTTGATTGCAAATGGTTTGAAGAAAATCCATGGTGGAAAAGGGGGGTTTGGGCCTAGTTGCAGAGAGCGTGTTGCCACGATTTAAACTTAGGCCTAGTAGTATTGCATGTTTTTGGGGAGCTGCTTGGGGGTGTTCTAGATTTTTGGAGGTGGGTTGAGGGGTCTGGGAGCACTGCTGGGAATAACTTACTTTGATTGCAAGTGGTTTGAAGAAAATCCATGGTGGAAAAGTTATTTTTTTAGCAGTATTGCATGTTTTTGGGGGCTGCTTGGGGGTGTTCTAGAATTTTGGGGGTGGGTTGAGGGGACTGGGAGCACTGCTGGCAAGGTGTAATTTTGATTGCAAGTGGTTTGAAGAAAATCCATGGTGGAAAAGTGGGGTTTGGGCCTAGTTGCAGAGAGCGTTTTGGCACGTTTTAAACTAAGGCCTAGTAGTGTTGCATGTTTTTGTGGGGCTGTTTGGGGGTGCTCGAGATTTTTGGGGGTGGGTTGAGGGGCCTGGGAGCACTGCTGGGATGGTCTAATTTTGATTGCAAGTTGTTTGAAGAAAATCCATGGTGGAAAAGGGGGGTTTGGGCCTAGTTGCAGAGAGCGTTTTGGCACGATTTAAACTTAGGCCTAGTAGTATTGCATGTTTTTGGGGGGCTGCTTGGGGGTGTTCCAGATTTTCGGGGGTGGGTTGAGGGGTCTGGGAGCACTTCTGGGAAGGTCTAATTTTGATTGCAACTGGTTTGAAGAAAATCCATGGTGGAAAAGGGGGGTTTGGGCCTCGTTGCAGAGAGCCTTTTGCCACGATTTAAACTTAGGCCTAGTAGTATTGCATGTTTTTGGGGGGGCTGCTTGGGGTGTTCTAGATTTTTGGGGCTGGGTTGAGGGGTCTGGGAGCACTGCTTTGAAGGTCTAATTTTTATTGCAGATGGTTTGAAGAAAATCCAAGGTGGAAAAGGGGGGTTTGGGCCTAGTTGCAGAGAGCGCTTTGGCACGATTTAAACTTAGGCCTAGTAGTATTGCATGTTTTTGGGGGCTGCTTGAGGGTGTTCTAGATATTTGGGGGTAGACTGATGGGTCTGGGAGCACTGCCTGGAAGGTCCAATTTTGATTACAAGGGGTTTGAAAAAATCATTGGTGGAAAAGGGGGTGTGGACCTTGTTGCAGAGAGCGTTTTGGCACGATTTAAACTTAGGCATAGAAGTATTATATGTTTTTGGGGAGCTGCTTGGGGGAGTTCTAGATTTTTGGGGATGGGTTGAGGGGTCTGGGAGCACTGCTGGGAAGGTCTAATTTTGATTGCAAGTGGTTTGAAGAAAATCCATTGTGGGAAAGGGGAGTTTGGGCCTAGTTGCAGAGAGCGTTTTGGCACGATTTAAACTTAGGCCTAGTAGTATTGCATGTTTTTGGGGGGCTGTTTGGGGGTGTGCTAGATTTTTGGGGGTGGGTTGAGGGGTCTAGGAGCACTGCTGGGAAGGTCTAATTTTGATTGCAAGTGGTTTGAAGAAAATCCATTGTGGCAAAGGGGGGTTCGGGCCTAGTTGCAGAGAGCGTTTTGGCACGATTTAATCTTAGGCCTAGTAGTATTGCATGTTTTTGGGGGGCTATTTGGGGGTGTGCTAGATGTTTGGGGGTGGGTTGAGGGGTCCGGGAGCCCTGCTGGGAAGGTGTAATTTTTATTGCGAGTGGTTTGAAGAAAATCCAATGGTGGAAAAGGGGGGTTTGGGCCTAGTTGCAGAGAGCGTTTTGGCACGATTTAAACTTAGGCCTAGTAGTATTACATATTTTTGGGAGGCTGCTTGGGGGTGTTCTAGATTTTTGGGGGTTGGTTGAGGGATTCCGGGAGCACTGCTGGGAAGGTCTTATTTTTATTGCAAGTGGTTTGAAGATAATCCATGGTGGAAAAGGGGGGGTTTGAGCCTAGTTGCAGAGAGCGTTTTAGCGCGATTTAAACTTAGGCCTAGTAGTATTGCATGTTTTTGGGGGCTGCTTCGGGGTGTTCTAGATAGTTGGGGGTGGACTGAGGGGTCTGGGAGCACTGCTGGGAAGGTCTATTTTTGATAGCAAGTGGTTTGAAGAAAATCCATTGTGGAAAAGGGGGGTTTGGGCCTTGTTACAGAGAGCGTTTTGGCACAATTTAAACTTAGGCCTGGTAGTATTGCATGTTTTTGGGGAGCTGCTTGGGGGAGTTCTAGATTTTTGGGGGTGGGTTGAGGGGTCTGGGAGCACTGCTGGGAAGGTCTATTTTTGATAGCAAGTAGTTTGAAGAAAATCCATTGTGGAAAATGGGGGTTTGGGCCTAGTTGCAGAGAGCGTTTTGGCACTATTTAAAGTTAGGCCTAGTAGTATTGCATGTTTTTGGGGCCTGTTTGGGGGTGTTCTAGATTTTTTGTGGAGGGTTGAGGGGTCCAGGAGCACTGCTGGGAAGGTCTAATTTTGATTGCAAGTGGTTTGAACAAAATCCATGGTGGAAAAGGGTGGTTTGGGCCTGTTGCAGAGAGCGTTTTGGCACAATTTAAACTTAGGCCTAGTAGTATTACATGTTTTTGGGGGGCTGCTTGGGGGTGTTCTAGTTTTTTGGGGGTTGGTTGAGGGATTCACGGAGCACTGCTGGGAAGGTCTAATTTTTATTGCAAGTGGTTTGAAGATAATCCATGGTGGAAAAGGGGGGTTTGGGCCTAGTTGCAGAGAGCGTTTTGGCACGATTTAAACTTAGGCCTAGTAGTATTGCCTGTTTTTGGGGAGCTTCTTGGGGGTGTTCTAGATTTTTGGGGTTGGGTTATGGGGTCTGGGAGCGCTGCTGGGAAGGTCTAATTTTGATTGTAAGTGGTTTGAAGAAAATCCATGGTGGAAAAGGGGGGTTTGGGCCTAGTTGCAGAGAGCGCTTAGGCACGATTTAAACTTAGGCCTAGTAGTATTACATGTTTTTGGGGGGTTGTTTGGGGGTGTTCTAGATTTTTGAGGGTGGGTTGAGGGGTCCAGGAGCACTGCTGGGAAGGTCTAGTTTTGATTGCAAGTGGTTTGAAAAAATCCATGGTGGAAAAGGGGGGTTTGGGCCTAGTTGCAGAGAGCATTTTTTGTCACGATTTAAACTGAGGCCTAGTAGTATTGCAAGTTTTTGGGGAGCTGCTTGGGGGTGTTCTAGATTTTTGGGGGTGGGTTGAGGCTTCTGGGAGCTCTGCTGGGAAGGTCCAATTTTGATTACAAGGGGTTTGAAAAAATCATTGGTGGAAAAGGGGGTGTGGACCTTGTTGCAGAGAGCGTTTTGGCACGATTTAAACTTAGGCATAGAAGTATTATATGTTTTTGGGGAGCTGCTTGGGGGAGTTCTAGATTTTTGGGGATGGGTTGAGGGGTCTGGGAGCACTGCTGGGAAGGTCTAATTTTGATTGCAAGTGGTTTGAAGAAAATCCATTGTGGGAAAGGGGGGTTTGGGCCTAGTTGTAGAGAGCGTTTTGGCACGATTTAAACTTAGGCCTAGTAGTATTGCATGTTTTTGGGGGGCTGTTTGGGGGTGTGCTAGATTTTTGGGGGTGGGTTGAGGGGTCTAGGAGCACTGCTGGGAAGGTCTAATTTTGATTGCAAGTGGTTTGAAGAAAATCCATTGTGGCAAAGGGGGGTTTGGGCCTAGTTGCAGAGAGCGTTTTGGCACGATTTAATCTTAGGCCTAGTAGTATTGCATTTTTTTGGGGGGCTATTTGGGGGTGTGCTAGATGTTTGGGGGTGGGTTGAGGGGTCCGGGAGCCCTGCTGGGAAGGTGTAATTTGTATTGCGAGTGGTTTGAAGAAAATCCAATGGTGGAAAAGGGGGGTTTGGGCCTAGTTGCAGAGAGCGTTTTGGCACGATTTAAACTTAGGCCTAGTAGTATTGCATGTTTTTGGGGTGCTGCTTGGGGTGTTCTAGATTTTTGGGGGTGGGTAGAGGGGTCTGGGAGCACTGCTGGGAAGGTCTAATTTTGATTGCAAGTGGTTTGAAAAAAATCCATGGTGGAAAAGAGGCGTTTGGGCCTCGTTGCAGAGAGCTTTTTGCCACGATTTAAACTTAGGCCTAGTAGTATTACATATTTTTGGGAGGCTGCTTGGGGGTGTTCTAGATTTTTGGGGGTTGGTTGAGGGATTCCGGGAGCACTGCTGGGAAGGTCTTATTTTTATTGCAAGTGGTTTGAAGATAATCCATGGTGGAAAAGGGGGGGTTTGAGCCTAGTTGCAGAGAGCGTTTTAGCGCGATTTAAACTTAGGCCTAGTAGTATTGCATGTTTTTGGGGGCTGCTTCGGGGTGTTCTAGATAGTTGGGGGTGGACTGAGGGGTCTGGGAGCACTGCTGGGAAGGTCTATTTTTGATAGCAAGTGGTTTGAAGAAAATCCATTGTGGAAAAGGGGGGTTTGGGCCTTGTTACAGAGAGCGTTTTGGCACAATTTAAACTTAGGCCTGGTAGTATTGCATGTTTTTGGGGAGCTGCTTGGGGGAGTTCTAGATTTTTGGGGGTGGGTTGAGGGGTCTGGGAGCACTGCTGGGAAGGTCTATTTTTGATAGCAAGTAGTTTGAAGAAAATCCATTGTGGAAAATGGGGGTTTGGGCCTAGTTGCAGAGAGCGTTTTGGCACGATTTAAAGTTAGGCCTAGTAGTATTGCATGTTTTTGGGGCCTGTTTGGGGGTGTTCTAGATTCTTTGGGGAGGGTTGAGGGGTCCAGGAGCACTGCTGGGAAGGTCTAATTTTGATTGCAAGTGGTTTGAACAAAATCCATGGTGGAAAAGGGCGGTTTGGGCCTGTTGCAGAGAGCGTTTTGGCACAATTTAAACTTAGGCCTAGTAGTATTACATGTTTTGGGGGGCTGCTTGGGGGTGTTCTAGTTTTTTGGGAGTTGGTTGAGGGATTCACGGAGCACTGCTGGGAAGGTCTAATTTTTATTGCAAGTGGTTTGAAGATAATCCATGGTGGAAAAGGGGGGTTTGGGCCTAGTTGCAGAGAGCGTTTTGGCACGATTTAAACTTAGGCCTAGTAGTATTGCCTGTTTTTGGGGAGCTTCTTGGGGGTGTTCTAGATTTTTGGGGTTGGGTTATGGGGTCTGGGAGCACTGCTGGGAAGGTCTAATTTTGATTGTAAGTGGTTTTAAGAAAATCCATGGTGGAAAAGGGGGGTTTGGGCCTAGTTGCAGAGAGCGCTTAGGCACGATTTAAACTTAGGCCTAGTAGTATTACATGTTTTTGGGGGGTTGTTTGGGGGTGTTCTAGATTTTTGAGGGTGGGTTGAGGGGTCCAGGAGCACTGCTGGGAAGGTCTAGTTTTGATTGCAAGTGGTTTGAAAAAATCCATGGTGGAAAAGGGGGGTTTGGGCCTAGTTGCAGAGAGCATTTTTTGTCACGATTTAAACTGAGGCCTAGTAGTATTGCATGTTTTTGGGGAGCTGCTTGGGGGTGTTCTAGATTTTTGGGGGTGGGTTGAGGCTTCTGGGAGCTCTGCTGGGAAGGTCTAAATTTGATTGCAAGTGGTTTGAAGAAAATCCATGGTGGAAAAGGGGGGTTTGGGCCTAGTTGCAGAGAGCGTTTTGGCACGATTTAAACTTAGGCCTAGTAGTATTGCATGTTTTTGGGGGGCTGTTTGGGGGTGTGCTAGATTTTTGGGGGTGGGTTGAGGGGTCCTGAAGCACTGCTGGGAAGGTGTAATTTTGATTGCAAGTGGTTTGAAGAAAATCCAATGGTGGAAAAGGCGGGTTTGGGGCTAGTTGCAGAGAGCGTTTTGGCACGATTTAAACTTAGGCCTAGCATTAGTGCATGTTTTTGGGGTGCTGCTTGGGGCGGTCTAGATTTTTGGGGGTGGGTTGAGGGGTCTGGGAGCACTGCTGGGAAGGTCTAATTTTGATTGCAAGTGGTTTGAAAAAATCCATGGTGGAAAAGGGGGGTTTGGGCCTAGTTGCAGAGAGCGTTTTTCCACGATTTAAACTTAGGCCTAGTAGTAATGCATGTTTTTGGGGGGCTGTTTGGGGGTGTTCAAGATTTTTGGGGGTGGGTTGAGGGGTCTGGGAGCACTGCTTTGAAGGTCTTATTTTTATTGCAGGTGGTTTGAAGAAAATCCATGGTGGAAAAGGGGGGTTTGGGCCTAGTTGCAGAGAGCGCTTTGGCACGATTTAAACTTAGGCCTAGTAGTATTGCATGTTTTTGGGGGCTGCTTGAGGGTGTTCTAGATATTTGGGGGTGGACTGATGGGTCTGGGAGCACTGCCTGGAAGGTCCAATTTTGATTGCAAGGGGTTTCAAAAAATCATTGGTGGAAAAGGGGGTGTGGACCTTGTTGCAGAGAGCGTTTTGGCACGATTTAAACTTAGGCCTAGAAGTATTGTATGTTTTTGGGGAGCTGCTTGGGGGAGTTCTAGATTTTGGGGATGGGTAGAGGGGTCCGGGAGCACTGCTGGGAAGGTGTAATTTTGATCGCGAGTGGTTTGAAGAAAATACAATGGTGGAAAAGGGGGGTTTGGGCCTAGTTGCAGAGAGCGTTTTGGCACGATTTAAACTTAGGCCTAGTAGTATTGCATGTTTTTGGGGTGCTGCTTGGGGTGTTCTAGATTTTTGGGGGTGGGTAGAGGGGTCTGGGAGCACTGCTGGGAAGGTCTAATTTTGATTGCAAGTGGTTTGAAAAAAATCCATGGTAGAAAAGAGGCGTTTGGGCCTCGTTGCAGAGAGCTTTTTGTCACGATTTAAACTTAGGCCTAGTAGCATTACATATTTTTGGGAGGCTGCTTGGGGGTGTTCTAGATTTTTGGGTGTTGGTTGAGGGATTCCGGGAGCACTGCTGGGAAGGTCTTATTTTTATTGCAAGTGGTTTGAAGATAATCCATGGTGGAAAAGGGGGGTTTGGGCCTAGTTGCTGAGAGCGCTTAGGCACGATTTAAACTTAGGCCTAGTGGTATTACATGTTTTTGCAGGGTTGTTTGGGGGTGTTCTAGATTTTTGGGGGTGGGTTGAGGGGTCCAGGAGCACTGCTGGGAAGGTCTAGTTTTGATTGCAAATGGTTTGAAGAAAATCCATGGTGGAAAAGGTGGGTTTGGGCATAGTTGCAGAGAGCTTTTTGGCACGATTTAAACTTAGGCCTAGTAGTATTGCATGTTTTTTGGGGGCTGCTTGGGGTGTTCTAGATTTTTGGGGGTGGGTTGAGGGGTCTAGGAGCACTGCTGGGAAGGTCTAATTTTGATTGCAAGTGGTTTGAAAAAATCCATGGTGGAAAAGGGGGGTTTGGGCCTAGTTGCAGAGACCGTTTTGTCACGATTTAAACTTAGGCCTAGTAGTATTGCATGTTTTTGGGGAGCTGCTTGGGGGAGTTCTAGATTTTTGAGGGTGGGTTGAGGGGTCTGGGAGCACTGCTGGGAAGGTCTATTTTTGATAGCAAGTGGTTTAAAGAAAATCCATTGTAGAAAAGGGGGGTTTGGGCCTGGTTGCAGAGAGCGTTTTGGCACGATTTAAACCTAGGCCTAGTAGTATTGCATGTTTTTGGGGCCTGTTTGGGGGTGTTCTAGATTTTTTGGGAAGGGTTGAGGGGTCCGGGAGCACTGCTGGGAAGGTCTAATTTTGATTGCAAGTGGTTTGAAGAAAATCCATGGTGGAAAAGGGCGGTTTGGGCCTAGTTGCAGAGAGCGTTATGGCACAATTTAAACTTAGGCCTAGTAGTATTACATGTTTTTGGGGGGTTGCTTGGGGGTGTTCTAGTTTTTTGGGGGTTGGTTGAGGGATTCACGGAGCACTGCTGGGAAGGTATAATTTTTATTGCAAGTGGTTTGAAGATAATCCATGGTGGAAAAGGGGGGTTTGGGCCTAGTTGCAGAGAGCGTTTTGGCACGATTTAAACTTAGGCCTAGTAGTATTGCCTGTTTTTGGGGAGCTCCTTGGGGGTGTTCTAGATTTTTGGGGGTGGGTTGAGGGGTCTGGGAGCACTGTTGGGAACGTCTAATTTTGATTGCAAGTGGGTTGAAGAAAATCCATGGTGGAAAAGGGGGGTTTGGGCCTAGTTGCAGAGAGCGCTTAGGCACGATTTAAACTTAGGCCTAGTAGTATTACATGTTTTTGGGGGGTTGTTTGGGGGTGTTCTAGATTTTTGGGGGTGGGTTGAGGGGTCCAGGAGCACTGCTGGGAAGGTCTAGTTTTGATTGCAAATGGTTTGAAGAAAATCCATGGTGGAAAAGGTGGGTTTGGGCATAGTTGCAGAGAGCTTTTTGGCACGATTTAAACTTAGGCCTAGTAGTATTGCATGTTTTTTGGGGGCTGCTTGGGGTATTCTAGATTTTTGGGGGTGGGTTAAGGGGTCTAGGAGCACTGCTGGGAAGGTCTAATTTTGATTGCAAGTGGTTTGAAAAAATCCATGGTGGAAAAGGGGGGTTTGGGCCTAGTTGCAGAGACCGTTTTGTCACGATTTAAACTGAGGCCTAGTAGTATTGCATGTTTTTGGGGAGCTGCTTGGGGGTGTTCTAGATTTTTGGGGGTGGGTTGAGGGTTCTGGGAGCTCTGCTGGGAAGGTCTAAATTTGATTGCAAGTGGTTTGAAGAAAATCCATGGTGGAAAAGGGGGGTTTGGGCCTTGTTGCAGAGAGCGTTTTGGCACGATTTAAACTTAGGCCTAGTAGTATTGCATGTTTTTGGGGGGCTGTTTGCGGGTGTGCTAGATTTTTGGGGGTGGGTTGCAGAGAGCGTTTTGGCACGATTTAAACTTAGGCCTAGCATTAGTGCATGTTTTTGGGGTGCTGCTTGGGGTGGTCTAGATTTTTAGGGGTGGATTGAGGGGTCTGGGAGCACTGCTGGTAAGGTCTAATTTTGATTGCAAGTGGTTTGAAAAAATCCATGGTGGAAAAGGGGGGTTTGGGCCTAGTTGCATAGAGCGTTTTTCCATGATTTAAACTTAGGCCTAGTAGTAATACATGTTTTTGGGGGGCTGTTTGGGCGTGTTCAAGATTTTTGGGGGTGGGTTGAGGGGTCTGGGAGCACTGCTTTGAAGGTCTAATTTTTATTGCAAGTGGTTTGAAGAAAATCCATGGTGGAAAAGGGGGGTTTGGGCCTAGTTGCAGAGAGCGTTTTGGCACGATTTAAACTTAGGCCTAGTAGTATTGCATGTTTTTTGGGGGGCTGTTTGGGGGTGTGCTAGATTTTTGGGGGTGGGTTGAGGGGCTCGGAAGCCCTGCTGGGAAGGTGTAATTTTGATTGCAAGAGGTTTGAAGAAAATCCAATGGTGGAAAAGGCGGGTTTGGGGCTAGTTGCAGAGAGCGTTTTGGCACGATTTAAACTTAGGCCTAGCATTAGTGCATGTTTTTGGGGTGCTGCTTAGGGTGGTCTAGATTTTTGGGGGTGGGTTAAGGGGTCTGGGAGCACTGCTGGGAAGGTCTAATTTTGATTGCAAGTGGTTTGAAAAAATCCATGGTGGAAAAGGAGGGTTTGGGCCTAGTTGCAGAGAGCGTTTTTCCACGATTTAAACTTAGGCCTAGTAGTAATACATAATTTTGGGGGGCTGTTTGGGGGTGTTCAAGATTTTTGGGGCAGGGTTGAGGGGTCTGGGAGCACTGCTTTGAAGGTCTAATTTTTATTGCAAGTGGTTTGAAGAAAATCCATGGTGGAAAAGGGGGGTTTGGGCCTAGTTGCAGAGAGCGCTTAGGCACGATTTAAACTTAGGCCTTGTAGTATTGCATGTTTTTGGGGGGCTGCTTGGGGGTGTTCTAGATTTTTGGGGGTGGGTTGAGGGGTCTGGGAGCACTGCCGGGAAAATCTAATTTTGGTTGCAAGTGGTTTGAAAAAATCATTGGTGGAAAAGGGGGTGTGGGCCTTGTTGCAGAGAGCGTTTAGGCACGATTTAAACTTAGGCCTAGTAGTATTGCATGTTTTTGGGGAGCTGCTTGGGGGTGTTCTAGATTTTTGGGGGTGGGTTGAGGGGTCTGGGAGCACTGCTGGGAAGGTCTAATTTTGATTGCAAGTGGTTTGAAGAAAATCCATGGTGGAAAGGGGGGGTTTGGGCCTAGTTGCAGAGAGCGTGTTGCCACGATTTAAACTTAGGCCTAGTAGTATTGCATGTTTTTGGGGAGCTGCTTGGGGGTGTTTTAGATTTTTGGAGGTGGGTTGAGGGGTCTGGGAGCTCTGCTGGGAAGGTCTAATTTTGATTAAAAGTGGTTTGAAGAAAATCCATGGTGCAAAAGGGGGGTTTGGGCCTAGTTGCAGAGAGCGTTTTGGCACGATTTAAACTTAGGCCTAGTAGTATTGCATGTTTTTGGGGCCTGTTTGGGGGTGTTCTAGATTTTTTGGGGAGTGTTGAGGTGTCCGGGAGCACTGCTGGGAAGGTCTAATTTTGATTGCAAGTGGTTTGAAGAAAATCCATGGTGGAAAAGGGCGGTTTGGGCCTAGTTGCAGAGAGCGTTTTGGCACAATTTAAACTTAGGCCTAGTAGTATTACATGTTTTTGGGGGGTTGCTTGGGGGTGTTCTAGTTTTTTGGGGGTTGGTTGAGGGATTCACGGAGCACTGCTGGGAAGGTATAATTTTTATTGCAAGTGGTTTGAAGATAATCCATGGTGGAAAAGGGGGGTTTGGGCCTAGTTGCAGAGAGCGTTTTGGCACGATTTAAACTTAGGCCTAGTAGTATTGCCTGTTTTTGGGGAGCTCCTTGGGGGTGTTCTAGATTTTTGGGGGTGGGTTGAGGGGTCTGGGAGCACTGCTGGGAAGGTCTAATTTTGATTGCAAGTGGTTTGAAGAAAATCCATGGTGGAAAAGGGGGGTTTGGGCCTAGTTGCAGAGAGCGCTTAGGCACGATTTAAACTTAGGCCTAGTAGTATTACATGTTTTTGGGGGGTTGTTTGGGGGTGTTCTAGATTTTTGGGGGTGGGTTGAGGGGTCCAGGAGCACTGCTGGGAAGGTCTAGTTTTGATTGCAAATGGTTTGAAGAAAATCCATGGTGGAAAAGGGGGGTTTGGGCATAGTTGCAGAGAACTTTTTGGCACGATTTAAACTTAGGCCTAGTAGTATTGCATGTTTTTTAGGGGCTGCTTGGGGTGTTCTAGATTTTTGGGGGTGGGTTGAGGGGTCTAGGAGCACTGCTGGGAAGGTCTTATTTTGATTGCAAGTGGTTTGAAAAAATCCATGGTGGAAAAGGGGGGTTTGGGCCTAGTTGCAGAGAGCGTTTTGGCACGATTTAAACTTAGGCCTAGTAGTATTGCATGTTTTTGGGGGGCTGTTTGAGGGTGTGCTAGATTTTTGGGGGTGGGTTGAGGGGTCCGGAAGCACTGCTGGGAAGGTGTAATTTCGATTGCAAGTGGTTTGAAGAAAATCCAATGGTGGAAAAGGCGGGTTTGGGGCTAGTTGCAGAGAGCGTTTTGGCACGATTTAAACTTAGGCCTAGCATTCGTGCATGTTTTTGTGGTGCTGCTTGGGGTGGTCTAGATTTTTGGGGGTGGATTGAGGGGTCTGGGAGCACTGCTGAGAAGGTCTAATTTTGATTGCAAGTGGTTTGAAAAAATCCATGGTGGAAAAGGGGGGTTTAGGCCTAGTTGCAGAGAGCGTTTTTTCATGATTTAAACTTAGGCCTAATAGTAATACATGTTTTTGGGGGGCTGTTTGGGGGTGTTCAAGATTTTTGGGGGTGGGTTGAGGGGTCTGGGAGCACTGCTTTTAAGGTCTAATTTTTATTGCAAGTGGTTTGAAGAAAATCCATGGTGGAAAAGGTGGGTTTGGGCCTAGTTGCAGAGAGCGTTTTGGCACGATTTAAACTTAGGCCTAGTAGTATTGCCTGTTTTTGGGGAGCTTCTTGGGGGTGTTCTAGATTTTTGGGGGTGGGTTATGGGGTCTGGGAGCACTGCTGGGAAGGTCTATTTTTGATAGCAAGTGGTTTAAAGAAAATCCATTGTAGAAAAGGGGGGTTTGGGCCTGGTTGCAGAGAGCGTTTTGGCACAATTTAAACTTAGGCCTAGCATTAGTGCATGTTTTTGGGGTGCTGCTTGGGGTGGTCTAGATTTTTGGGGGTGGGTTGAGGGGTCTGGGAGCACTGCTGAGAAGGTCTAATTTTGATTGCAAGTGGTTTGAAAAAATCCATGATGGAAAAGGAGGGTTTGGGCCTAGTTGCAGAGAGCGTTTTTCCACGATTTAAACTTAGGCCTAGTAGTAATACATGTTTTTGGGGGGCTGTTTGGGCGTGTTCAAGATTTTTGGGGCAGGGTTGAGGGGTCTGGGAGCACTGCTTTGAAGGTCTAATTTTTATTTCAAGTGGTTTGAAGAAAATCCATGGTGGAAAAGGGGGGTTTGGGCCTAGTTGCAGAGAGCGCTTAGGCACGATTTAAACTTAGGCCATGTAGTATTGCATGTTTTTGGGGGGCTGCTTGGGGGTGTTCTAGATTTTTGGGGGTGGGTTGAGGGGTCTGGGAGCACTGCCGGGAAAGTCTAATTTTGGTTGCAAGTGGTTTGAAAAAATCATTGGTGGAAAAGGGGGTGTGGGCCTTGTTGCAGAGAGCGTTTAGGCAAGATTTAAACTTAGGCCTAGTAGTATTGCCTGTTTTTGGGGAGCTGCTTGGGGGTGTTCTAGATTTTTGGGGGTGGGTTGAGGGGTCTGGGAGCACTGCTGGGAAGGTCTAATATTGACTGCAAGTGGTTTGAAGAAAATCCATTGTGGAAAAGGGGGGTTTGGGCCTAGTTGCAGAGAGCATCTTGGCACGATTCAAACTTAGGCCTAGTAGTATTGCATGTTTTTGGGGGGCTGTTCTAGATTTTTGGGGGTGAGTTGAGGGGTCCGGGAGTTCTGCTGGGAAGGTCTAATTTTGATTGCAAGTGGTCTGAAGAAAATCCATGGTGGAAAAGGGCGGTTTGGGCCTAGTTCTGAGAGCTTTTTGGCACGATTTAAACTTAGGCCTAGTAGCATTACATGTTTTTGGGGGGCTGCTTGGGGGTGTTCTAGATTTTTGGGGGTTGGTTGTGGGATTCCGGGAGCACTGCTGGGAAGGTCTAATTTTTATTGCAAGTGGTTTGAAGTTAATCCATTGTGGAAAAGGGGGGTTTGAGCCTAGTTGCAGAGAGCGTTTTGGCGCGATTTTAACTTAGGCCTAGTAGTATTGCATGTTTTTGGGGGCTGCTTGGGGGTGTTCTTGATATTTGGGGGTGGAATGAGGGGCCTGGGAGCACTGCTGGGAAGGTCTAATTTTGATTGCAAGTGGTTTGAAGAAAATCCAATGGTGGAAAAGGGGGTGTGGGCCTTGTTGCAGAGAGCGTTTAGGCACGATTTAAACTTAGGCCTAGTAGTATTGCATGTTTTTGGGGAGCTGCTTGGGGGTGTTCTAGATTTTTGGGGGTGGGTTGAGGGGTCTGGGAGCACTGCTGGGAAGGTCTAATTTTGATTGCAAGTGGTTTGAAAAAATCCATGGTGGAAAAGGAGGGTTTGGGCCTAGTTGCAGAGAGCGTTTTGGCACGATTTAAACTTAGGCCTAGTAGTATTGCATGTTTTTGGGGGGCTGTTTGGGGGTGTGCTAGATTTTTGGGGGTGGGTTGAGGGGTCCGGAAGCACTGCTGGGAAGGTGTCATTTTAATTGTAAGTGGTTTGAAGAAAATCCAATGGTGGAAAAGGCGGGTTTGGGGCTAGTTGCAGATAGCGTTTTGGCACGATTTAAACTTAGGCCTAGCATTAGTGCATGTTTTTGGGGTGCTGCTTGGGGTGGTCTAGATTTTTGGGGGTGGGTTGAGGGGTCTGGGAGCACTGCTGGGAAGGTCTAATTTTGATAGCAAGTGGTTTGAAAAAATCCATGGTGGAAAAGGAGGGTTTGGGCCTAGTTGCAGAGAGCGTTTTTCCACGATTTAAACTCAGGCCTAGTAGTATTACATGTTTTTGGGGGGCTGTTTGGGGGTGTTCAAGATTTTTGGGGGTGGGTTGAGGGGTCTGGGAGCACTGCTTTGAAGGTCTAATTTTTATTGCAAGTGGTTTGAAGAAAATACATGGTGGAAAAGGGGGGTTTGGGCCTAGTTGCAGAGAGCGCTTAGGCACGATTTAAACTTAGGCCTAGTAGTATTGCATGTTTTTGGGGGGCTGCTTGGGGGTGTTCTAGATTTTTGCGGGTGGGTTGAGGGGTCTGGGAGCACTGCTGGGAAGGTCTAATATTGATTGCAAGCGGTTTGAAGAAAATCCATGGTGGAAAGGGGGGGTTTGGGCCTAGTTGCAGAGAGCATCTTGGCACGATTCAAACTTAGGCCTAGTAGTATTGCATGTTTTTGGGGGGCTGTTCGGGGGTGTTCTAGATTTTTGGGGGTGAGTTGAGGGGTCTGGGAGTACTGCTGGGAAGGTCTAATATTGATTGCAAGTGGTTTGAAAAAATAATTGGTGGAAAAGGGGGGTTTGGGCCTAGTTGCAGAGAGCGTTTTGGCACGATTTAAACTTAGTCCTAGTAGTATTGCATGTTTTTGGGGGGCTGTTTGGGGGTGTGCTAGATTTTTGGGGGTGGGTTGAGGGGTCCGGGAGCACTGCTGGGAAGGTGTAATTTTGATTGCAAGTGGTTTGAAGAAAATCCAATGGTGGAAAAGGCGGGTTTGGGCCTAGTTGCATAGAGCGTTTTGGCACGATTTAAACTTAGGCCTAGCAGTAGTGCATGTTTTTGGGGTGCTTCTTCGGGTGTTCTAGATTTTTGGGGGTGGGTTGAGGGGTCTGGGAGCACTGCTGAGAAGGTCTAATTTTGATTGCAAGTGGTTTGAAAAAATCCATGGTGGAAAAGGGGGGTTTGGGCCTAGTTGCAAAGAGCGTTTTTCCACGATTTAAACTTAGGCCTAGTAGTATTGCATGTTTTTGGGGAGCTGCTTGGGGGTGTTCTAGATTTTTGGGGGTGGGTTGAGGGGTCTGGGAGCACTGCCGGGAAAGTCTAATTTTGGTTGCAAGTGGTTTGAAAAAATCATTGGTGGAAAAGGGGGTGTGGGCCTTGTTGCAGAGAGCGTTTAGGCACGATTTAAACTTAGGCCTAGTAGTATTGCATGTTTTTGGGGAGCTGCTTGGGGTGGTCTAAATTTTTGGGGTTGGGTTGAGGGGTCTGGGAGCACTGCTGGGAAGGTCTAATTTTGATTGCAAGTGGTTTGAAAAAATCCATGGTGGAAAAGGAGGGTTTGGGCCTAGTTGCAGAGAGCGTTTTGGCACCTTTTAAACTTAGGCCTAGTAGTATTGCATGTTTTTGGGGGGCTGTTTGGGGGTGTGCTAGATTTTTGGGGGTGGGTTGAGGGGCCCGGAAGCACTGCTGGGAAGGTGTAATTTTGATTGCAAGTGGTTTGAAGAAAATCCATGGTGGAAAAGGGGGGTTTGGGCCTAGTTGCAGAGAGCGTTTTGGCACGATTTAAACTTAGGCCTAGTAGTATTGCATGTTTTTGGGGGGCTGCTTGGGGGTGTTCCAGATTTTCGGGGGTGGGTTGAGGGGTCTGGGAGCACTTCTGGGAAGGTCTAATTTTGATTGCAAGTGGTTTGAAGAAAATCCATGGTGGAAAAGGGGGGTTTGGGCCTAGTTGCAGAGAGCCTTTTGCCACGATTTAAACTTAGGCCTAGTAGTATTGCATGTTTTTGGGGGGCTGCTTGGGGTGTTCTAGATTTTTGGGGGTGGGTTGAGAGGTCTGGGAGCACTGCTTTGAAGGTCTAATTTTTATTGCAGGTGGTTTGAAGAAAATCCATGGTGGAAAAGGGGGGTTTGGGCCTAGTTGCAGAGAGCGCTTTGGCACGATTTAAACTTAGGCCTAGTAGTATTGCATGTTTTTGGGGGCTGCTTGAGGGTGTTCTAGATATTTGGGGGTGGACTGATGGGTCTGGGAGCACTGCCTGGAAGGTCCAATTTTGATTGCAAGGGGTTTGAAAAAATCATTGGTGGAAAAGGGGGTGTGGACCTTGTTGCAGAGAGCGTTTTGGCACGATTTAAACTTAGGCCTAGAAGTATTGTATGTTTTTGGGGAGCTGCTTGGGGGAGTTCTAGATTTTTGGGGATGGGTTGAGGGGTCCGGGAGCACTGCTGGGAAGGTGTAATTTTGATTGCGAGTGGTTTGAAGAAAACACAATGGTGGAAAAGGGGGGTTTGGGCATAGTTGCAGAGAGCTTTTTGGCACGATTTAAACTTAGGCCTAGTAGTATTGCATGTTTTTTCGGGGCTGCTTGGGGTGTTCTAGATTTTTGGGGGTGGGTTGGAGGGTCTAGGAGCACTGCTGGGAAGGTCTAATTTTGATTGCAAGTGGTTTGAAAAAATCCATGGTGGAAAAGGGGGGTTTGGGCCTAGTTGCAGAGACCGTTTTGTCACGATTTAAACTGAGGCCTAGTAGTATTGCATGTTTTTGGGGAGCTGCTTGGGGGTGTTCTAGATTTTTGGGGTGGGTTGAGGGTTCTGGGAGCTCTGCTGGGAAGGTCTAAATTTGATTGCAAGTGGTTTGAAGAAAATCCATGGTGGAAAAGGGGGGTTTGGGCCTTGTTGCAGAGAGCGTTTTGGCACGATTTAAACTTAGGTCTAGTAGTATTGCATGTTTTTGGGGGGCTGCTTGGGGTGTTCTAGATTTTTGGGGGTGGGTTGAGGGGTCTGGGAGCACTGCTTTGAAGGTCTAATTTTTATTGCAGGTGGTTTGAAGAAAATCCATGGTGGAAAAGGGGGGTTTGGGCCTAGTTGCAGAGAGCGCTTTGGCACGATTTAAACTTAGGCCTAGTAGTATTGCATGTTTTTGGGGGCTGCTTGAGGGTGTTCTAGATATTTGGGGGTGGACTGATGGGTCTGGGAGCACTGCCTGGAAGGTCCAATTTTGATTGCAAGGGGTTTGAAAAAATCATTGGTGGAAAAGGGGGTGTGGACCTTGTTGCAGAGAGCGTTTTGGCACGATTTAAATTTCGGCCTAGAAGTATTATATGTTTTTGGGGAGAAGCTTGGGGGAGTTCTAGATTTTTGGGGATGGGTTGAGGGGTCTGGGAGCACTGCTGGGAAGGTCTAATTTTGATTGCAAGTGGTTTGAAGATAATCCATGGTGGAAAAGGTGGGTTTGGGCATAGTTGCAGAGAGCTTTTTGGCACGATTTAAACTTAGGCCTAGTAGTATTGCATGTTTTTTCGGGGCTGCTTGGGGTGTTCTAGATTTTTGGGGGTGGGTTGGAGGGTCTAGGAGCACTGCTGGGAAGGTCTAATTTTGATTGCAAGTGGTTTGAAAAAATCCATGGTGGAAAAGGGGGGTTTGGGCCTAGTTGCAGAGACCGTTTTGTCACGATTTAAACTGAGGCCTAGTAGTATTGCATGTTTTTGGGGAGCTGCTTGGGGGTGTTCTAGATTTTTGGGGGTGGGTTGAGGGTTCTGGGAGCTCTGCTGGGAAGGTCTAAATTTGATTGCAAGTGGTTTGAAGAAAATCCATGGTGGAAAAGGGGGGTTTGGGCCTTGTTGCAGAGAGCGTTTTGGCACGATTTAAACTTAGGCCTAGTAGTATTGCATGTTTTTGGGGGGCTGTTTGCGGGTGTGCTAGATTTTTGGGGGTGGGTTGAGGGGTCCGGAAGCACTGCTGGGAAGGTGTAATTTTGATTGCAAGTGGTTTGAAGAAAATCCAATGGTGGAAAAGGCGGGTTTGGGGCTAGTTGCAGAGAGCGTTTTGGCACGATTTAAACTTAGGCCTAGCATTAGTGCATGTTTTTGGGGTGCTGCTTGGGGTGGTCTAGATTTTTGGGGGTGGATTGAGGGGTCTGGGAGCACTGCTGGGAAGGTCTAATTTTGATTGCAAGTGGTTTGAAAAAATCCATGGTGGAAAAGGGGGGTTTGGGCCTAGTTGCAGAGAGCGTTTTTCCATGATTTAAACTTAGGCCTAGTAGTAATACATGTTTTTGGGGGGCTGTTTGGGGGTGTTAAAGATTTTTGGGGGTGGGTTGAGGGGTCTGGGAGCACTGCTTTGAAGGTCTAATTTTTATTGCAAGTGGTTTGAAGAAAATCCATGGTGGAAAAGGGGGGTTTGGGCCTAGTTGCAGAGAGCATTTTGGCACAATTTAAACTGAGGCCTAGTAGTATTGCATGTGTTTGGGGATCTGCTTGGGGGTGTTCTAGATTTTTGGGGGTGGGTTGAGGGTTCTGGGAGCTCTGCTGGGAAGGTCTAAATTTGATTGCAAGTGGTTTGAAGAAAATCCATGGTGGAAAAGGGGGGTTTGGGCCTAGTTGCAGAGAGCGTTTTGGCACGATTTAAACTTAGGCCTAGTAGTATTGCATGTTTTTGGGGGGCTGTTTGGGGGTGTGCTAGATTTTTGGGGGTGGGTTGAGGGGTCCGGAAGCACTGCTGGGAAGGTGTAATTTTGATTGCAAGTGGTTTGAAGAAAATCCAATGGTGGAAAAGGCGGGTTTGGGGCTAGTTACAGAGAGCGTTTTGGCACGATTTAAACTTAGGCCTAGCATTAGTGCATGTTTTTGGGGTGCTGCTTGGGGTGGTGTAGATTTTTGGGGGTGGGTTGAGGGGTCTGGGAGCACTGCTGGGAAGGTCTAATTTTGATTGCAAGTGGTTTGAAAAAATCCATGGTGGAAAAGGGGGGTTTGGGCCTAGTTGCACAGAGCGTTTTTCCACGTTTTAAACTTAGGCCTAGTAGTAATACATGTTTTTGGGGGGCTGTTTGGGGGTGTTCAAGATTTTTGGGGGTAGGTTGAGGGGTCTGGGAGCACTGCTTTGAAGGTCCTATTTTTATTGCAGGTGGTTTGAAGAAAATCCATGGTGGAAAAGGGGGGTTTGGGCCTAGTTGCAGAGAGCGCTTTGGCACAATTTAAACTTAGGCCTAGTAGTATTGCATGTTTTTGGGGGCTGCTTGAGGGTGTTCTAGATATTTGGGGGTGGACTGATGGGTCTGGGAGCACTGCCTGGAAGGTCCAATTTTGATTGCAAGGGGTTTGAAAAAATCATTGGTGGAAAAGGGGGTGTGGACCTTGTTGCAGAGAGCGTTTTGGCACGATTTAAACTTAGGCCTAGAAGTATTGTATGTTTTTGGGGAGCTGCTTGGGGGAGTTCTAGATTTTTGGGGATGGGTTGAGGGGTCCGGGAGCACTGCTGGGAAGGTGTAATTTTGATTGCGAGTGGTTTGAAGAAAACACAATGGTGGAAAAGGGGGGTTTGGGCCTAGTTGCAGAGAGCGTTTTGGCACGATTTAAACTTAGGCCTAGTAGTATTGCATGTTTTTGGGGTGCTGCTTGGGGTGTTCTAGATTTTTGGGGGTGGGTAGAGGGGTCTGGGAGCACTTCTGGGAAGGTCTAATTTTGATTGCAAGTGGTTTGAAAAAAATCCATGGTGGAAAAGAGGGGTTTGGGCCTCGTTGCAGAGAGCTTTTTGCCACGATTTAATCTTAGGCCTAGTAGTATTACATATTTTTGGGAGGCTGCTTGGGGGTGTTCTAGATTTTTGGGGGTTGGTTGAGGGATTCCGGGAGCACTGCTGGGAAGGTCTTATTTTTATTGCAAGTGGTTTGAAGAAAATCCATTGTGGAAAAGGGGGGTTTGGGCCTGGTTGCAGAGAGTGTTTTGGCACGATTTAAACTTAGGCCTAGTAGTATTGCATGTTTTTGGGGCCTGTTTGGGGGTGTTCTAGATTTTTTGGGAAGGGTTGAGGGGTCCAGGAGCACTGCTGGGAAGGTCTAATTTTGATTGCAAGTGGTTTGAAGAAAATCCATGGTGGAAAAGGGCGGTTTGGGCCTAGTTGCAGAGAGCGTTTTGGCACAATTTAAACTTAGGCCTAGTAGTATTACATGTTTTTTGGGGGTTGCTTGGGGGTGTTCTAGTTTTTTGGGGGTTGGTTGAGGGATTCACGGAGCACTGCTGGGAAGGTATAATTTTTATTGCAAGTGGTTTGAAGATAATCCATGGTGGAAAAGGGGGGTTTGGGCCTAGTTGCAGAGAGCGTTTTGGCACGATTTAAACTTAGGCCTTGTAGTATTGCATGTTTTTGGGGGGCTGCTTGGGGGTGTTCTAGATTTTTGGGGGTGGGTTCAGGGGTCCGGAAGCACTGCTGGGAAGGTGTAATTTTGATTGCAAGTGGTTTGAAGAAAATCCAATGGTGGAAAAGGCGGGTTTGGGGCTAGTTACAGAGAGTGTTTTGGCACGATTTAAACTTAGGCCTAGCATTAGTGCATGTTTTTGGGGTGCTGCTTGGGGTGGTCTAGATTTTTGGGGGTGGGTTGAGGGGTCTGGGAGCACTGCTGGGAAGGTCTAATTTTGATTGCAAGTGGTTTGAAAAAATCCATGGTGGAAAAGGAGGGTTTGGGCCTAGTTGCAGAGAGCGTTTTTTCACGATTTAAACTTAGGCCTAGTAGTAATACATGTTTTTGGGGGGCTGTTTGGGGGTGTTCAAGATTTTTGGGGCAGGGTTGAGGGGTCTGGGAGCACTGCTTTGAAGGTCTAATTTTTATTGCAAGTGGTTTGAAGAAAATCCATGGTGGAAAAGGGGGGTTTGGGCCTAGTTGCAGAGAGCGCTTAGGCACGATTTAAACTTAGGCCTTGTAGTATTGCATGTTTTTGGGGGGCTGCTTGGGGGTGTTCTCGATTTTTGGGGGTGGGTTGAGGGGTCTGGGAGCACTGCCGGTAAAGTCTAATTTTGGTTGTAAGTGATTTGAAAAAATCATTGTGGAAAAGGGGGGTATGGGCCTAGTTGCAGAGAGCGTTTTGGCACGATTTAAACTTAGTCCTAGTAGTATTGCATGTTTTTGGGGGGCTGTTTGGGGGTGTGCTAGATTTTTGGGGGTGGGTTGAGGGGTCCGGGAGCACTGCTGGGAAGGTGTAATTTTGATTGCAAGTGGTTTGAAGAAAATCCAATGGTGGAAAAGGCGGGTTTGGGCCTAGTTGCATAGAGCGTTTTGGCACGATTTAAACTTAGGCCTAGCAGTAGTGCATGCTTTTGGGGTGCTGCTTCGGGTGTTCTAGATTTTTGGGGGTGGGTTGAGGGGTCTGGGAGCACTGCTGGGAAGGTCTAATTTTGATTGCAAGTGGTTTGAAAAAATCCATGGTGGAAAAGGGGGGTTTGGGCCTAGTTGCAGAGAGCGTTTTTCCACGATTTAAACTTAGGCCTAGTAGTATTGCATGTTTTTGGGGAGCTGCTTGGGGGTGTTCTAGATTTTTGGGGGTGGGTTGAGGGGTCTGGGAGCACTGCCGAGAAAGTCTAATTTTGGTTGCAAGTGGTTTGAAAAAATCATTGGTGGAAAAGGGGGTGTGGGCCTTGTTGCAGAGAGCGTTTAGGCACGATTTAAACTTAGTCCTAGTAGTATTGCATGTTTTTGGGGGGCTGTTTGGGGGTGTGCTAGATTTTTGGGGGTGGGTTGAGGGGTCCGGGAGCACTGCTGGGAAGGTGTAATTTTGATTGCAAGTGGTTTGAAGAAAATCCAATGGTGGAAAAGGCGGGTTTGGGCCTAGTTGCATAGAGCGTTTTGGCACGATTTAAACTTAGGCCTAGCAGTAGTGCATGCTTTTGGGGTGCTGCTTCGGGTGTTCTAGATTTTTGGGGGTGGGTTGAGGGGTCTGGGAGCACTGCTGGGAAGGTCTAATTTTGATTGCAAGTGGTTTGAAAAAATCCATGGTGGAAAAGGGGGGTTTGGGCCTAGTTGCAGAGAGCGTTTTTCCACGATTTAAACTTAGGCCTAGTAGTATTGCATGTTTTTGGGGAGCTGCTTGGGGGTGTTCTAGATTTTTGGGGGTGGGTTGAGGGGTCTGGGAGCACTGCCGAGAAAGTCTAATTTTGGTTGCAAGTGGTTTGAAAAAATCATTGGTGGAAAAGGGGGTGTGGGCCTTGTTGCAGAGAGCGTTTAGGCACGATTTAAACTCAGGCCGAGTAGTATTGCATGTTTTTGGGGAGCTGCTTGGGGGTGTTCTAGATTTTTGGGGGTGGGTTGAGGGGTCTGGGAGCACTGCTGGGAAGGTCTAATATTGATTGCAAGTGGTTTGAAGAAAATCCATGGTGGAAAAGGGGGGTTTGGGCCTAGTTGCAGAGAGCGTTTTGGCACGATTTGAACTTAGGCCTAGTAGTATTGCATGTTTTTTGGGGGGCTGTTTGGGGGTGTGCTAGATTTTTGGGGGTGGGTTGAGGGGTCCGGAAGCACTGCTGGGAAGGTGTAATTTTGATTGCAAGTGATTTGAAGAAAATCCAATGGTGGAAAAGGCGGGTTTGGGGCTAGTTGCAGAGAGAGTTTTGGCACGATTTAAACTTAGGCCTAGCATTAGTGCATGTTTTTGGGGTGCTGCTTGGGGTGGTCTAGATTTTTGGGGGTGGGTTGAGGGGTCTGGGAGCACTGCTGGGAAGGTCTAATTTTGATTGCAAGTGGTTTGAAAAAATCCATGGTGGAAAAGGAGGGTTTGGGCCTAGTTGCAGAGAGCGTTTTGGCACGATTTAAACTTAGGCCTAGTAGTATTGCATGTTTTTGGGGGGCTGTTTGGGGGTGTGCTAGATTTTTGGGGGTGGGTTGAGGGGTCCGGAAGCACTGCTGGGAAGGTGTCATTTTAATTGCAAGTGGTTTGAAGAAAATCCAATGGTGGAAAAGGCGGGTTTGGGGCTAGTTGCAGATAGCGTTTTGGCACGATTTAAACTTAGGCCTAGCATTAGTGCATGTTTTTGGGGTGCTGCTTGGGGTGGTCTAGATTTTTGGGGGTGGGTTGAGGGGTCTGGGAGCACTGCTGGGAAGGTCTAATTTTGATAGCAAGTGGTTTGAAAAAATCCATGGTGGAAAAGGAGGGTTTGGGCCTAGTTGCAGAGAGCGTTTTTCCACGATTTAAACTCAGGCCTAGTAGTATTACATGTTTTTGGGGGGCTGTTTGGGGGTGTTCAAGATTTTTGGGGGTGGGTTGAGGGGTCTGGGAGCACTGCTTTGAAGGTCTAATTTTTATTGCAAGTGGTTTGAAGAAAAGACATGGTGGAAAAGGGGGGTTTGGGCCTAGTTGCAGAGAGCGCTTAGGCACGATTTAAACTTAGGCCTAGTAGTATTGCATGTTTTTGGGGGGCTGCTTGGGGGTGTTCTAGATTTTTGCGGGTGGGTTGAGGGGTCTGGGAGCACTGCTGGGAAGGTCTAATATTGATTGCAAGCGGTTTGAAGAAAATCCATGGTGGAAAGGGGGGGTTTGGGCCTAGTTGCAGAGAGCATCTTGGCACGATTCAAACTTAGGCCTAGTAGTATTGCATGTTTTTGGGGGGCTGTTCGGGGGTGTTCTAGATTTTTGGGGGTGAGTTGAGGGGTCTGGGAGTACTGCTGGGAAGGTCTAATATTGATTGCAAGTGGTTTGAAGAAAATCCATGGTGCAAAAGGGCGGTTTGAGCCTAGCTGCAGAGAGCGTTTTGGCGCGATTTTAACTTAGGCCTAGTAGTATTGCATATTTTTGGGGGCTGCTTGGGGGTGTTCTTGATATTTGGGGGTGGACTGAGGGGCCTGGGAGCACTGCTGGGAAGGTCTAATTTTGATTGCAAGTGGTTTGAAAAAATAATTGGTGGAAAAGGGGGGTTTGGGCCTAGTTGCAGAGAGCGTTTTGGCACGATTTAAACTTAGTCCTAGTAGTATTGCATGTTTTTGGGGGGCTGTTTGGGGGTGTGCTAGATTTTTGGGGGTGGGTTGAGGGGTCCGGGAGCACTGCTGGGAAGGTGTAATTTTGATTGCAATTGGTTTGAAGAAAATCCAATGGTGGAAAAGGCGGGTTTGGGCCTAGTTGCATAGAGCGTTTTGGCACGATTTAAACTTAGGCCTAGCAGTAGTGCATGTTTTTGGGGTGCTTCTTCGGGTGTTCTAGATTTTTGGGGGTGGGTTGAGGGGTCTGGGAGCACTGCTGAGAAGGTCTAATTTTGATTGCAAGTGGTTTGAAAAAATCCATGGTGGAAAAGGGGGGTTTGGGCCTAGTTGCAGAGAGCGTTTTTCCACGATTTAAACTTAGGCCTAGTAGTATTGCATGTTTTTGGGGAGCTGCTTGGGGGTGTTCTAGATTTTTGGGGGTGGGTTGAGGGGTCTGGGAGCACTGCCGGGAAAGTCTAATTTTGGTTGCAAGTGGTTTGAAAAAATCATTGGTGGAAAAGGGGGTGTGGGCCTTGTTGCAGAGAGCGTTTAGGCACGATTTAAACTTAGGCCTAGTAGTATTGCATGTTTTTGGGGAGCTGCTTGGGGTGGTCTAAATTTTTGGGGTTGGGTTGAGGGGTCTGGGAGCACTGCTGGGAAGGTCTAATTTTGATTGCAAGTGGTTTGAAAAAATCCATGGTGGAAAAGGAGGGTTTGGGCCTAGTTGCAGAGAGCGTTTTGGCACCTTTTAAACTTAGGCCTAGTAGTATTGCATGTTTTTGGGGGGCTGTTTGGGGGTGTGCTAGATTTTTGGGGGTGGGTTGAGGGGCCCGGAAGCACTGCTGGGAAGGTGTAATTTTGATTGCAAGTGGTTTGAAGAAAATCCATGGTGGAAAAGGGGGGTTTGGGCCTAGTTGCAGAGAGCGTTTTGGCACGATTTAAACTTAGGCCTAGTAGTATTGCATGTTTTTGGGGGGCTGCTTGGGGGTGTTCCAGATTTTCGGGGGTGGGTTGAGGGGTCTGGGAGCACTTCTGGGAAGGTCTAATTTTGATTGCAAGTGGTTTGAAGAAAATCCATGGTGGAAAAGGGGGGTTTGGGCCTAGTTGCAGAGAGCCTTTTGCCACGATTTAAACTTAGGCCTAGTAGTATTGCATGTTTTTGGGGGGCTGCTTGGGGTGTTCTAGATTTTTGGGGGTGGGTTGAGAGGTCTGGGAGCACTGCTTTGAAGGTCTAATTTTTATTGCAGGTGGTTTGAAGAAAATCCATGGTGGAAAAGGGGGGTTTGGGCCTAGTTGCAGAGAGCGCTTTGGCACGATTTAAACTTAGGCCTAGTAGTATTGCATGTTTTTGGGGGCTGCTTGAGGGTGTTCTAGATATTTGGGGGTGGACTGATGGGTCTGGGAGCACTGCCTGGAAGGTCCAATTTTGATTGCAAGGGGTTTGAAAAAATCATTGGTGGAAAAGGGGTTGTGGACCTTGTTGCAGAGAGCGTTTTGGCACGATTTAAATTTCGGCCAAGAAGTATTATATGTTTTTGGGGAGCTGCTTGGGGGAGTTCTAGATTTTTGGGGATGGGTTGAGGGGTCTGGGAGCATTGCCGGGAAGGTCTAATTTTGATTGCAAGTGGTTTGAAGATAATCCATGGTGGAAAAGGTGGGTTTGGGCATAGTTGCAGAGAGCTTTTTGGCACGATTTAAACTTAGGCCTAGTAGTATTGCATGTTTTTTCGGGGCTGCTTGGGGTGTTCTAGATTTTTGGGGGTGGGTTGGAGGGTCTAGGAGCACTGCTGGGAAGGTCTAATTTTGATTGCAAGTGGTTTGAAAAAATCCATGGTGGAAAAGGGGGGTTTGGGCCTAGTTGCAGAGACCGTTTTGTCACGATTTAAACTGAGGCCTAGTAGTATTGCATGTTTTTTGGGGAGCTGCTTGGGGGTGTTCTAGATTTTTGGGGGTGGGTTGAGGGTTCTGGGAGCTCTGCTGGGAAGGTCTAAATTTGATTGCAAGTGGTTTGAAGAAAATCCATGGTGGAAAAGGGGGGTTTGGGCCTTGTTGCAGAGAGCGTTTTGGCACGATTTAAACTTAGGCCTAGTAGTATTGCATGTTTTTGGGGGGCTGCTTGGGGTGTTCTAGATTTTTGGGGGTGGGCTGAGGGGTCTGGGAGCACTGCTTTGAAGGTCTAATTTTTATTGCAGGTGGTTTGAAGAAAATCCATGGTGGAAAAGGGGGGTTTGGGCCTAGTTGCAGAGAGCGCTTTGGCACGATTTAAACTTAGGCCTAGTAGTATTGCATGTTTTTGGGGGCTGCTTGAGGGTGTTCTAGATATTTGGGGGTGGACTGATGGGTCTGGGAGCACTGCCTGGAAGGTCCAATTTTGATTGCAAGGGGTTTGAAAAAATCATTGGTGGAAAAGGGGGTGTGGACCTTGTTGCAGAGAGCGTTTTGGCACGATTTAAATTTCGGCCTAGAAGTATTATATGTTTTTGGGGAGAAGCTTGGGGGAGTTCTAGATTTTTGGGGATGGGTTGAGGGGTCTGGGAGCACTGCTGGGAAGGTCTAATTTTGATTGCAAGTGGTTTGAAGATAATCCATGGTGGAAAAGGTGGGTTTGGGCATAGTTGCAGAGAGCTTTTTGGCACGATTTAAACTTAGGCCTAGTAGTATTGCATGTTTTTTCGGGGCTGCTTGGGGTGTTCTAGATTTTTGGGGGTGGGTTGGAGGGTCTAGGAGCACTGCTGGGAAGGTCTAATTTTGATTGCAAGTGGTTTGAAAAAATCCATGGTGGAAAAGGGGGGTTTGGGCCTAGTTGCAGAGACCGTTTTGTCACGATTTAAACTGAGGCCTAGTAGTATTGCATGTTTTTGGGGAGCTGCTTGGGGGTGTTCTAGATTTTTGGGGGTGGGTTGAGGGTTCTGGGAGCTCTGCTGGGAAGGTCTAAATTTGATTGCAAGTGGTTTGAAGAAAATCCATGGTGGAAAAGGGGGGTTTGGGCCTTGTTGCAGAGAGCGTTTTGGCACGATTTAAACTTAGGCCTAGTAGTATTGCATGTTTTTGGGGGGCTGTTTGCGGGTGTGCTACATTTTTGGGGGTGGGTTGAGGGGTCCGGAAGCACTGCTGGGAAGGTGTAATTTTGATTGCAAGTGGTTTGAAGAAAATCCAATGGTGGAAAAGGCGGGTTTGGGGCTAGTTGCAGAGAGCGTTTTGGCACGATTTAAACTTAGGCCTAGCATTAGTGCATGTTTTTGGGGTGCTGCTTGGGGTGGTCTAGATTTTTGGGGGTGGATTGAGGGGTCTGGGAGCACTGCTGGGAAGGTCTAATTTTGATTGCAAGTGGTTTGAAAAAATCCATGGTGGAAAAGGGGGGTTTGGGCCTAGTTGCAGAGAGCGTTTTTCCATGATTTAAACTTAGGCCTAGTAGTAATACATGTTTTTGGGGGGCTGTTTGGGGGTGTTAAAGATTTTTGGGGGTGGGTTGAGGGGTCTGGGAGCACTGCTTTGAAGGTCTAATTTTTATTGCAAGTGGTTTGAAGAAAATCCATGGTGGAAAAGGGGGGTTTGGGCCTAGTTGCAGAGAGCATTTTGGCACAATTTAAACTGAGGCCTAGTAGTATTGCATGTGTTTGGGGATCTGCTTGGGGGTGTTCTAGATTTTTGGGGGTGGGTTGAGGGTTCTGGGAGCTCTGCTGGGAAGGTCTAAATTTGATTGCAAGTGGTTTGAAGAAAATCCATGGTGGAAAAGGGGGGTTTGGGCCTAGTTGCAGAGAGCGTTTTGGCACGATTTAAACTTAGGCCTAGTAGTATTGCATGTTTTTGGGGGGCTGTTTGGGGGAGTGCTAGATTTTTGGGGGTGGGTTAAGAGGTCCGGAAGCACTGCTGGGAAGGTGTAATTTTGATTGCAAGTGGTTTGAAGAAAATCCAATGGTGGAAAAGGCGGGTTTGGGGCTAGTTACAGAGAGCGTTTTGGCACGATTTAAACTTAGGCCTAGCATTAGTGCATGTTTTTGGGGTGCTGCTTGGGGTGGTGTAGATTTTTGGGGGTGGGTTGAGGGGTTTGGGAGCACTGCTGGGAAGGTCTAATTTTGATTGCAAGTGGTTTGAAAAAATCCATGGTGGAAAAGGGGGGTTTGGGCCTAGTTGCAGAGAGCGTTTTTCCACGTTTTAAACTTAGGCCTAGTAGTAATACATGTTTTTGGGGGGCTGTTTGGGGGTGTTCAAGATTTTTGGGGGTAGGTTGAGGGGTCTGGGAGCACTGCTTTGAAGGTCCTATTTTTATTGCAGGTGGTTTGAAGAAAATCCATGGTGGAAAAGGGGGGTTTGGGCCTAGTTGCAGAGAGCGCTTTGGCACAATTTAAACTTAGGCCTAGTAGTATTGCATGTTTTTGGGGGCTGCTTGAGGGTGTTCTAGATATTTGGGGGTGGACTGATGGGTCTGGGAGCACTGCCTGGAAGGTCCAATTTTGATTGCAAGGGGTTTGAAAAAATCATTGGTGGAAAAGGGGGTGTGGACCTTGTTGCAGAGAGCGTTTTGGCACGATTTAAACTTAGGCCTAGAAGTATTGTATGTTTTTGGGGAGCTGCTTGGGGGAGTTCTAGATTTTTGGGGATGGGTTGAGGGGTCCGGGAGCACTGCTGGGAAGGTGTAATTTTGATTGCGAGTGGTTTGAAGAAAACACAATGGTGGAAAAGGGGGGTTTGGGCATAGTTGCAGAGAGCTTTTTGGCACGATTTAAACTTAGGCCTAGTAGTATTGCATGTTTTTTCGGGGCTGCTTGGGGTGTTCTAGATTTTTGGGGGTGGGTTGGAGGGTCTAGGAGCACTGCTGGGAAGGTCTAATTTTGATTGCAAGTGGTTTGAAAAAATCCATGGTGGAAAAGGGGGGTTTGGGCCTAGTTGCAGAGACCGTTTTGTCACGATTTAAACTGAGGCCTAGTAGTATTGCATGTTTTTGGGGAGCTGCTTGGGGGTGTTCTAGATTTTTGGGGGTGGGTTGAGGGTTCTGGGAGCTCTGCTGGGAAGGTCTAAATTTGATTGCAAGTGGTTTGAAGAAAATCCATGGTGGAAAAGGGGGGTTTGGGCCTTGTTGCAGAGAGCGTTTTGGCACGATTTAAACTTAGGCCTAGTAGTATTGCATGTTTTTGGGGGACTGCTTGGGGTGTTCTAGATTTTTGGGGGTGGGTTGAGGGGTCTGGGAGCACTGCTTTGAAGGTCTAATTTTTATTGCAGGTGGTTTGAAGAAAATCCATGGTGGAAAAGGGGGGTTTGGGCCTAGTTGCAGAGAGCGCTTTGGCACGATTTAAACTTAGGCCTAGTAGTATTGCATGTTTTTGGGGGCTGCTTGAGGGTGTTCTAGATATTTGGGGGTGGACTGATGGGTCTGGGAGCACTGCCTGGAAGGTCCAATTTTGATTGCAAGGGGTTTGAAAAAATCATTGGTGGAAAAGGGGGTGTGGACCTTGTTGCAGAGAGCGTTTTGGCACGATTTAAATTTCGGCCTAGAAGTATTATATGTTTTTGGGGAGAAGCTTGGGGGAGTTCTAGATTTTTGGGGATGGGTTGAGGGGTCTGGGAGCACTGCTGGGAAGGTCTAATTTTGATTGCAAGTGGTTTGAAGATAATCCATGGTGGAAAAGGTGGGTTTGGGCATAGTTGCAGAGAGCTTTTTGGCACGATTTAAACTTAGGCCTAGTAGTATTGCATGTTTTTTCGGGGCTGCTTGGGGGGTTCTAGATTTTTGGGGGTGGGTTGGAGGGTCTAGGAGCACTGCTGGGAAGGTCTAATTTTGATTGCAAGTGGTTTGAAAAAATCCATGGTGGAAAAGGGGGGTTTGGGCCTAGTTGCAGAGACCGTTTTGTCACGATTTAAACTGAGGCCTAGTAGTATTGCATGTTTTTGGGGAGCTGCTTGGGGGTGTTCTAGATTTTTGGGGGTGGGTTGAGGGTTCTGGGAGCTCTGCTGGGAAGGTCTAAATTTGATTGCAAGTGGTTTGAAGAAAATCCATGGTGGAAAAGGGGGGTTTGGGCCTTGTTGCAGAGAGCGTTTTGGCACGATTTAAACTTAGGCCTAGTAGTATTGCATGTTTTTGGGGGGCTGTTTGCGGGTGTGCTAGATTTTTGGGGGTGGGTTGAGGGGTCCGGAAGCACTGCTGGGAAGGTGTAATTTTGATTGCAAGTGGTTTGAAGAAAATCCAATGGTGGAAAAGGCGGGTTTGGGGCTAGTTGCAGAGAGCGTTTTGGCACGATTTAAACTTAGGCCTAGCATTAGTGCATGTTTTTGGGGTGCTGCTTGGGGTGGTCTAGATTTTTGGGGGTGGATTGAGGGGTCTGGGAGCACTGCTGGGAAGGTCTAATTTTGATTGCAAGTGGTTTGAAAAAATCCATGGTGGAAAAGGGGGGTTTGGGCCTAGTTGCAGAGAGCGTTTTTCCATGATTTAAACTTAGGCCTAGTAGTAATACATGTTTTTGGGGGGCTGTTTGGGGGTGTTAAAGATTTTTGGGGGTGGGTTGAGGGGTCTGGGAGCACTGCTTTGAAGGTATAATTTTTATTGCAAGTGGTTTGAAGAAAATCCATGGTGGAAAAGGGGGGTTTGGGCCTAGTTGCAGAGAGCATTTTGGCACAATTTAAACTGAGGCCTAGTAGTATTGCATGTGTTTGGGGATCTGCTTGGGGGTGTTCTAGATTTTTGGGGGTGGGTTGAGGGTTCTGGGAGCTCTGCTGGGAAGGTCTAAATTTGATTGCAAGTGGTTTGAAGAAAATCCATGGTGGAAAAGGGGGGTTTGGGCCTAGTTGCAGAGAGCGTTTTGGCACGATTTAAACTTAGGCCTAGTAGTATTGCATGTTTTTGGGGGGCTGTTTGGGGGTGTGCTAGATTTTTGGGGGTGGGTTAAGGGGTCCGGAAGCACTGCTGGGAAGGTGTAATTTTGATTGCAAGTGGTTTGAAGAAAATCCAATGGTGGAAAAGGCGGGTTTGGGGCTAGTTACAGAGAGCGTTTTGGCACGATTTAAACTTAGGCCTAGCATTAGTGCATGTTTTTGGGGTGCTGCTTGGGGTGGTGTAGATTTTTGGGGGTGGGTTGAGGGGTCTGGGAGCACTGCTGGGAAGGTCTAATTTTGATTGCAAGTGGTTCGAAAAAATCCATGGTGGAAAAGGGGGGTTTGGGCCTAGTTGCAGAGAGCGTTTTTCCACGTTTTAAACTTAGGCCTAGTAGTAATACATGTTTTTGGGGGGCTGTTTGGGGGTGTTCAAGATTTTTGGGGGTAGGTTGAGGGGTCTGGGAGCACTGCTTTGAAGGTCCTATTTTTATTGCAGGTGGTTTGAAGAAAATCCATGGTGGAAAAGGGGGGTTTGGGCCTAGTTGCAGAGAGCGCTTTGGCACAATTTAAACTTAGGCCTAGTAGTATTGCATGTTTTTGGGGGCTGCTTGAGGGTGTTCTAGATATTTGGGGGTGGACTGATGGGTCTGGGAGCACTGCCTGGAAGGTCCAATTTTGATTGCAAGGGGTTTGAAAAAATCATGGGTGGAAAAGGGGGTGTGGACCTTGTTGCAGAGAGCGTTTTGACACGATTTAAACTTAGGCCTAGAAGTATTGTATGTTTTTGGGGAGCTGCTTGGGGGAGTTCTAGATTTTTGGGGATGGGTTGAGGGGTCCGGGAGCACTGCTGGGAA
The DNA here is from genome assembly GCF_964263255.1 of Lissotriton vulgaris. NCBI lineage: Eukaryota > Metazoa > Chordata > Amphibia > Caudata > Salamandridae > Lissotriton > Lissotriton vulgaris. Next base: position 1,258,608,856 of record NC_141687.1, on the reverse strand, counting down.
GGTGTAATTTTGATTGCGAGTGGTTTGAAGAAAACACAATGGTGGAAAAGGGGGGTTTGGGCCTAGTTGCAGAGAGCGTTTTGGCACGATTTAAACTTAGGCCTAGTAGTATTGCATGTTTTTGGGGTGCTGCTTGGGGTGTTCTAGATTTTTGGGGGTGGGTAGAGGGGTCTGGGAGCACTTCTGGGAAGGTCTGATTTTGATTGCAAGTGGTTTGAAAAAAATCCATGGTGGAAAAGAGGGGTTTGGGCCTCGTTGCAGAGAGCTTTTTGCCACGATTTAATCTTAGGCCTAGTAGTATTACATATTTTTGGGAGGCTGCTTGGGGGTGTTCTAGATTTTTGGGGGTTGGTTGAGGGATTCCGGGAGCACTGCTGGGAAGGTCTTATTTTTATTGCAAGTGGTTTGAAGAAAATCCATTGTGGAAAAGGGGGGTTTGGGCCTGGTTGCAGAGAGTGTTTTGGCACGATTTAAACTTAGGCCTAGTAGTATTGCATGTTTTTGGGGCCTGTTTGGGGGTGTTCTAGATTTTTAGGGAAGGGTTGAGGGGTCCAGGAGCACTGCTGGGAAGGTCTAATTTTGATTGCAAGTGGTTTGAAGAAAATCCATGGTGGAAAAGGGCGGTTTGGGCCTAGTTGCAGAGAGCGTTTTGGCACAATTTAAACTTAGGCCTAGTAGTATTACATGTTTTTTGGGGGTTGCTTGGGGGTGTTCTAGTTTTTTGGGGGTTGGTTGAGGGATTCACGGAGCACTGCTGGGAAGGTATAATTTTTATTGCAAGTGGTTTGAAGATAATCCATGGTGGAAAAGGGGGGTTTGGGCCTAGTTGCAGAGAGCGTTTTGGCACGATTTAAACTTAGGCCTTGTAGTATTGCATGTTTTTGGGGGGCTGCTTGGGGGTGTTCTAGATTTTTGGGGGTGGGTTCAGGGGTCCGGAAGCACTGCTGGGAAGGTGTAATTTTGATTGCAAGTGGTTTGAAGAAAATCCAATGGTGGAAAAGGCGGGTTTGGGGCTAGTTACAGAGAGTGTTTTGGCACGATTTAAACTTAGGCCTAGCATTAGTGCATGTTTTTGGGGTGCTGCTTGGGGTGGTCTAGATTTTTGGGGGTGGGTTGAGGGGTCTGGGAGCACTGCTGGGAAGGTCTAATTTTGATTGCAAGTGGTTTGAAAAAATCCATGGTGGAAAAGGAGGGTTTGGGCCTAGTTGCAGAGAGCGTTTTTCCAAGATTTAAACTTAGGCCTAGTAGTAATACATGTTTTTGGGGGGCTGTTTGGGGGTGTTCAAGATTTTTGGGGCAGGGTTGAGGGGTCTGGGAGCACTGCTTTGAAGGTCTAATTTTTATTGCAAGTGGTTTGAAGAAAATCCATGGTGGAAAAGGGGGGTTTGGGCCTAGTTGCAGAGAGCGCTTAGGCACGATTTAAACTTAGGCCTTGTAGTATTGCATGTTTTTGGGGGGCTGCTTGGGGGTGTTCTCGATTTTTGGGGGTGGGTTGAGGGGTCTGGGAGCACTGCCGGTAAAGTCTAATTTTGGTTGTAAGTGATTTGAAAAAATCATTGTGGAAAAGGGGGGTATGGGCCTAGTTGCAGAGAGCGTTTTGGCACGATTTAAACTTAGTCCTAGTAGTATTGCATGTTTTTGGGGGGCTGTTTGGGGGTGTGCTAGATTTTTGGGGGTGGGTTGAGGGGTCCGGGAGCACTGCTGGGAAGGTGTAATTTTGATTGCAAGTGGTTTGAAGAAAATCCAATGGTGGAAAAGGCGGGTTTGGGCCTAGTTGCATAGAGCGTTTTGGCACGATTTAAACTTAGGCCTAGCAGTAGTGCATGCTTTTGGGGTGCTGCTTCGGGTGTTCTAGATTTTTGGGGGTGGGTTGAGGGGTCTGGGAGCACTGCTGGGAAGGTCTAATTTTGATTGCAAGTGGTTTGAAAAAATCCATGGTGGAAAAGGGGGGTTTGGGCCTAGTTGCAGAGAGCGTTTTTCCACGATTTAAACTTAGGCCTAGTAGTATTGCATGTTTTTGGGGAGCTGCTTGGGGGTGTTCTAGATTTTTGGGGGTGGGTTGAGGGGTCTGGGAGCACTGCCGAGAAAGTCTAATTTTGGTTGCAAGTGGTTTGAAAAAATCATTGGTGGAAAAGGGGGTGTGGGCCTTGTTGCAGAGAGCGTTTAGGCACGATTTAAACTCAGGCCGAGTAGTATTGCATGTTTTTGGGGAGCTGCTTGGGGGTGTTCTAGATTTTTGGGGGTGGGTTGAGGGGTCTGGGAGCACTGCTGGGAAGGTCTAATATTGATTGCAAGTGGTTTGAAGAAAATCCATGGTGGAAAAGGGGGGTTTGGGCCTAGATGCAGAGAGCGTTTTGGCACGATTTGAACTTAGGCCTAGTAGTATTGCATGTTTTTTGGGGGGCTGTTTGGGGGTGTGCTAGATTTTTGGGGGTGGGTTGAGGGGTCCGGAAGCACTGCTGGGAAGGTGTAATTTTGATTGCAAGTGATTTGAAGAAAATCCAATGGTGGAAAAGGCGGGTTTGGGGCTAGTTGCAGAGAGAGTTTTGGCACGATTTAAACTTAGGCCTAGCATTAGTGCATGTTTTTGGGGTGCTGCTTGGGGTGGTCTAGATTTTTGGGGGTGGGTTGAGGGGTCTGGGAGCACTGCTGGGAAGGTCTAATTTTGATTGCAAGTGGTTGAAAAAATCCATGGTGGAAAAGGAGGGTTTGGGCCTAATTGCAGAGAGCGTTTTGGCACGATTTAAACTTAGGCCTAGTAGTATTGCATGTTTTTGGGGGGCTGTTTGGGGGTGTGCTAGATTTTTGGGGGTGGGTTGAGGGGTCCGGAAGCACCGCTGGGAAGATGTAATTTTGATTGCAAGTGGTTTGAAGAAAATCCAATGGTTGAAAAGGCGGGTTTGGGGCTAGTTGCAGAGAGCGTTTTTCCACGATTTAAACTCAGGCCTAGTAGTAGTGCATGTTTTTGGGGTGCTGCTTCGGGTGTTCGAGATTTTTGGGGGTGGGTTGAGGGGTCTGGGAGCACTGCTGGGAAGGTCTAATTTTGATTGCAAGTGGTTTGAAAAAATCCATGGTGGAAAAGGGGGGTTTGGGCCTAGTTGCAGAGAGCATTTTTCCACAATTTAAACTTAGGCAGAGAGCGTTTAGGCACGATTTAAACTTAGGCCTAGTAGTATTGCATGTTTTTGGGGAGCTGCTTGGGGGTGTTCAAGATTTTTGGGGGTGGGTTGAGGGGTCTAGGAGCACTGCTTTGAAGGTCTAATTTTTATTGCAAGTGGTTTGAAGAAAATCCATGGTGGAAAAGGGGGGTTTGGGCCTAGTTGCAGAGAGCGCTTAGGCACGATTTAAACTTAGGCCTAGTAGTATTGCATGTTTTTGGGGGGCTGCTTGAGGGTGTTCTAGATTTTTGGAGGTGGGTTGAGGGGTCTGGGAGCACTGCCCGGAAAGTCTAATTTTGGTTGCAAGTGGTTTGAAAAAATCATTGGTGGAAAAGGGGGTGTGGGCTTCGTTGCAGAGAGCGTTTAGGCACGATTTAAACTTAGGCCTAGTAGTATTGCATGTTTTTGGGGAGCTGCTTGGGGGTGTTCTAGATTTTTGGGGGTGGGTTGAGGGGTCTGGGAGCACTGCTGGGAAGGTCTAATATTGATTGCAAGTGGTTTGAAGAAAATCCATGGTGGAAAGGGGGGGTGTGGGCCTAGTTGCAGAGAGCATCTGGGCACGATTTAAACTTAGGCCTAGTAGTATTGCATGTTTTTGGGGGGCTGTTTTGGGGTGTTCTAGATTTTTGGGGGTGAGTTGAGGGGTCCGGGAGTACTGCTGGGAAGGTCTAATTTTGATTGCAAGTGGTTTAAAGAAGATCCATGGTGGAAAAGGGCGGTTTGGGCCTAGTTCTGAGAGCTTTTTGGCACGATTTAAACTTAGGCCTAGTAGCATTACATGTTTTTTGGGGGCTGCTTGGGGGTGTTCTAGATTTTTGGGGGTTGGTTGTGGGATTCCGGGAGCACTGCTGGGAAGGTCTAATTTTTATTGCAAGTGGTTTGAAGTTAATCCATTGTGGAAAAGGGGGGTTTGAGCCTAGTTGCAGAGAGCGTTTTGGCGCGATTTTAACTTAGGCCTAGTAGTATTACATGTTTTTGGGGAGCTGCTTGGGGGTGTTCTAGATTTTTGGAGGTGGGTTGAGGGGTCTGGGAGCTCTGCTGGGAAGGTCTAATTTTGATTACAAGTGGTTTGAAGAAAATCCATGGTGCAAAAGGGGGGTTTGGGCCTAGTTGCAGAGAGCGTTTTGCCACGATTTAAACTTAGGCCTAGTAGTATTGCATGTTTTTGGGAAGCTGCTTGGGGGTGTTCTAGATTTTTGGAGGTGGGTTGAGGGGTCTGGGAGCTCTTCTAGGAAGGTCTAATTTTGATTACAAGTGGTTTGAAGAAAATCCATGGTGCAAAAGGGGGGTTTGGGCCTAGTTGCAGAGAGCGTTTTGGCACGATTTAAACTTAGGCCTAGTAGTATTGCATGTTTTTGGGGGGCTGCTTGGGGGTGTTCTAGATTTTTGCTGGTGGGTTGAGGGGTCTGGGAGCACTGCTGGGAATACCTTATTTTGATTGCAAGTGGTTTGAAGAAAATCCATGGTGGAAAAGGTTTTTTTTTAGCAGTATTGCATGTTTTTGGGGGGATGCTTGGGGGTGTTCTAGATTTTTGGGGGTGGGTTGAGGGGTCTGGGAGCACTGCTTTGAAGGTCTAATTTTTATTGCAGGTGGTTTGAAGAAAATCCATGGTGGAAAAGGGGGGTTTGGGCCTAGTTGCAGAGAGCGCTTTGGCACGATTTAAACTTAGGCCTAGTAGTATTGCATGTTTTTGGGGGCTGCTTGAGGGTGTTCTAGATATTTGGGGGTGGACTGATGGGTCTGGGAGCACTGCCTGGAAGGTCCAATTTTGATTGCAAGGGGTTTGAAAAAATCATTGGTGGAAAAGGGGGTGTGGACCTTGTTGCAGAGAGCGTTTTGGCACGATTTAAACTTAGGCCTAGAAGTATTGTATGTTTTTGGGGAGCTGCTTGGGGGAGTTCTAGATTTTTGGGGATGGGTTGAGGGGTCTGGGAGCACTGCTGGGAAGGTCTAATTCTGATTGCAAGTGGTTTGAAGAAAATCCATTGTGGGAAAGGGGGTTTGGGCCTAGTTGCAGAGAGCGTTTTGGCACGATTTAAACTTAGGCCTAGTAGTATTGCATGTTTTTGGGGGGCTGTTTGGGGGTGTGCTAGATTTTTGGGGGTGGGTTGAGGGGTCCGGGAACACTGCTGGGAAGGTGTAATTTTGTTTGCGAGTGGTTTGAAGAAAATCCAATGGTGCAAAAGGGGGGTTTGGGCCTAGTTGCAGAGAGCGTTTTGGCACGATTTAAACTTAGGCCTAGCATTAGTGCATGTTTTTAGGGTGCTGCTTGGGGTGGTCTAGATTTTTGGGGGTGGGTTGAGGGGTCTGGGAGCACTGCTGGGAAGGTGTAATTTTGATTGCAAGTGATTTGAAGAAAATCCAATGGTGGAAAAGGCGGGTTTGGGGCTAGTTGCAGAGAGAGTTTTGGCACGATTTAAACTTAGGCCTAGCATTAGTGCATGTTTTTGGGGTGCTGCTTGGGGTGGTCTAGATTTTTGGGGGTGGGTTGAGGGGTCTGGGAGCACTGCTGGGAAGGTCTAATTTTGATTGCAAGTGGTTGAAAAAATCCATGGTGGAAAAGGAGGGTTTGGGCCTAATTGCAGACAGCGTTTTGGCACGATTTAAATTTAGGCCTAGTAGTATTGCATGTTTTTGGGGGGCTGTTTGGGGGTGTGCTAGATTTTTGGGGGTGGGTTGAGGGGTCCGGAAGCACTGCTGGGAAGATGTAATTTTGATTGCAAGTGGTTTGAAGAAAATCCAATGGTTGAAAAGGCGGGTTTGGGGCTAGTTGCAGAGAGCGTTTTTCCACGATTTAAACTCAGGCCTAGTAGTAGTGCATGTTTTTGGGGTGCTGCTTCGGGTGTTCGAGATTTTTGGGGGTGGGTTGAGGGGTCTGGGAGCACTGCTGGGAAGGTCTAATTTTGATTGCAAGTGGTTTGAAAAAATCCATGGTGGAAAAGGGGGGTTTGGGCCTAGTTGCAGAGAGCATTTTTCCACAATTTAAACTTAGGCAGAGAGCGTTTAGGCACGATTTAAACTTAGGCCTAGTAGTATTGCATGTTTTTGGGGAGCTGCTTGGGGGTGTTCAAGATTTTTGGGGGTGGGTTGAGGGGTCTAGGAGCACTGCTTTGAAGGTCTAATTTTTATTGCAAGTGGTTTGAAGAAAATCCATGGTGGAAAAGGGGGGTTTGGGCCTAGTTGCAGAGAGCGCTTAGGCACGATTTAAACTTAGGCCTAGTAGTATTGCATGTTTTTGGGGGGCTGCTTGAGGGTGTTCTAGATTTTTGGGGGTGGGTTGAGGGGTCTGGGAGCACTGCCCGGAAAGTCTAATTTTGGTTGCAAGTGGTTTGAAAAAATCATTGGTGGAAAAGGGGGTGTGGGCTTTGTTTCAGAGAGCGTTTAGGCACGATTTAAACTTAGGCCTAGTAGTATTGCATGTTTTTGGGGAGCTGCTTGGGGGTGTTCTAGATTTTTGGGGGTGGGTTGAGGGGTCTGGGAGCACTGCTGGGAAGGTCTAATATTGATTGCAAGTGGTTTGAAGAAAATCCATGGTGGAAAGGGGGGGTGTGGGCCTAGTTGCAGAGAGCATCTGGGCACGATTCAAACTTAGGCCTAGTAGTATTGCATGTTTTTGGGGGGCTGTTTTGGGGTGTTCTAGATTTTTGGGGGTGAGTTGAGGGGTCCGGGAGTACTGCTGGGAAGGTCTAATTTTGATTGCTAGTGGTTTAAAGAAAATCCATGGTGGAAAAGGGCGGTTTGGGCCTAGTTCTGAGAGCTTTTTGGCACGATTTAAACTTAGGCCTAGTAGCATTACATGTTTTTTGGGGGCTGCTTGGGGGTGTTCTAGATTTTTGGCGGTTGGTTGTGGGATTCCGGGAGCACTGCTGGGAAGGTCTAATTTTTATTGCAAGTGGTTTGAAGTTAATCCATTGTGGAAAAGGGGGGTTTGAGCCTAGTTGCAGAGAGCGTTTTGGCGCGATTTTAACTTAGGCCTAGTAGTATTACATGTTTTTGGGGAGCTGCTTGGGGGTGTTCTAGATTTTTGGAGGTGGGTTGAGGGGTCTGGGAGCTCTGCTGGGAAGGTCTAATTTTGATTACAAGTGGTTTGAAGAAAATCCATGGTGCAAAAGGGGGGGTTGGGCCTAGTTGCAGAGAGCGTTTTGCCACGATTTAAACTTAGGCCTAGTAGTATTGCATGTTTTTGGGAAGCTGCTTGGGGGTGTTCTAGATTTTTGGAGGTGGGTTGAGGGGTCTGGGAGCTCTTCTAGGAAGGTCTAATTTTGATTACAAGTGGTTTGAAGAAAATCCATGGTGCAAAAGGGGGGTTTGGGCCTAGTTGCAGAGAGCGTTTTGGCACGATTTAAACTTAGGCCTAGTAGTATTGCATGTTTTTGGGGGGCAGCTTGGGGGTGTTCTAGATTTTTGCTGGTGGGTTGAGGGGTCTGGGAGCACTGCTGGGAATAACTTATTTTGATTGCAAGTGGTTTGAAGAAAATCCATGGTGGAAAAGGTTTTTTTTTAGCAGTATTGCATGTTTTTGGGGGGCTGCTTGGGGGTGTTCTAGATTTTTGGGGGTGGGTTGAGGGGTCTGGGAGCACTGCTTTGAAGGTCTAATTTTTATTGCAGGTGGTTTGAAGAAAATCCATGGTGGAAAAGGGGGGTTTGGGCCTAGTTGCAGAGAGCGCCTTGGCACGATTTAAACTTAGGCCTAGTAGTATTGCATGTTTTTGGGGGCTGCTTGAGGGGGTTCTAGATATTTGGGGGTGGACTGATGGGTCTGGGAGCACTGCCTGGAAGGTCCAATTTTGATTGCAAGGGGTTTGAAAAAATCATTGGTGGAAAAGGGGGTGTGGACCTTGTTGCAGAGAGCGTTTTGGCACGATTTAAACTTAGGCCTAGAAGTATTGTATGTTTTTGGGGAGCTGCTTGGGGGAGTTCTAGATTTTTGGGGATGGGTTGAGGGGTCTGGGAGCACTGCTGGGAAGGTCTAATTCTGATTGCAAGTGGTTTGAAGAAAATCCATTGTGGGAAAGGGGGTTTGGGCCTAGTTGCAGAGAGCGTTTTGGCACGATTTAAACTTAGGCCTAGTAGTATTGCATGTTTTTGGGGGGCTGTTTGGGGGTGTGCTAGATTTTTGGGGGTGGGTTGAGGGGTCCGGGAACACTGCTGGGAAGGTGTAATTTTGTTTGCGAGTGGTTTGAAAAAATCCATGGAGGAAAAGGGGGGTTTGGGCCTAGTTGCAGAGAGCGTTTTTCCATGATTTAAACTTAGGCCTAGTAGTAATACATGTTTTTGGGGGGCTGTTTGGGGGTGTTAAAGATTTTTGGGGGTGGGTTGAGGGGTCTGGGAGCACTGCTTTGAAGGTCTAATTTTTATTGCAAGTGGTTCGAAGAAAATCCATGGTGGAAAAGGGGGGTTTGGGCCTAGTTGCAGAGAGCGTTTTGGCACAATTTAAACTGAGGCCTAGTAGTATTGCATGTTTTTGGGGATCTGCTTGGGGGTGTTCTAGATTTTTGGGGGTGGGTTGAGGGTTCTGGGAGCTCTGCTGGGAAGGTCTAAATTTGATTGCAAGTGGTTTGAAGAAAATCCATGGTGGAAAAGGGGGGTTTGGGCCTAGTTGCAGAGAGCGTTTTGGCACGATTTAAACTTAGGCCTAGTAGTATTGCATGTTTTTGGGGGGCTGTTTGGGGGTGTGCTAGATTTTTGGGGGTGGGTTGAGGGGTCCGGAAGCACTGCTGGGAAGGTGTAATTTTGATTGCAAGTGGTTTGAAGAAAATCCAATGGTGGAAAAGGCGGGTTTGGGGCTAGTTACAGAGAGCGTTTTGGCACAATTTAAACTTAGGCCTAGCAATAGTGCATGTTTTTGGGGTGCTGCTTGGGGTGGTGTAGATTTTTGGGGGTGGGTTGAGGGGTCTGGGAGCACTGCTGGGAAGGTCTAATTTTGATTGCAAGTGGTTTGAAAAAATCCATGGTGGAAAAGGGGGGTTTGGGCCTAGTTGCAGAGACCGTTTTTCCACGTTTTAAACTTAGGCCTAGTAGTAATACATGTTTTTGGGGGGCTGTTGGGGGGTGTTCAAGATTTTTGGGGGTGGGTTGAGGGGTCTGGGAGCACTGCTTTGAAGGTCCTATTTTTATTGCAGGTGGTTTGAAGAAAATCCATGGTGGAAAAGGGGGGTTTGGGCCTAGTTGCAGAGAGCGCTTTGGCACAATTTAAACTTAGGCCTAGTAGTATTGCATGTTTTTGGGGGCTGCTTGAGGGTGTTCTAGATATTTGGGGGTGGACTGATGGGTCTGGGAGCACTGCCTGGAAGGTCCAATTTTGATTGCAAGGGGTTTGAAAAAATCATTGGTGGAAAAGGGGGTGTGGACCTTGTTGCAGAGAGCGTTTTGGCACGATTTAAACTTAGGCCTAGAAGTATTGTATGTTTTTGGGGAGCTGCTTGGGGGAGTTCTAGATTTTTGGGGATGGGTTGAGGGGTCCGGGAGCACTGCTGGGAAGGTGTAATTTTGATTGTGAGTGGTTTGAAGAAAACACAATGGTGGAAAAGGGGGGTTTGGGCCTAGTTGCAGAGAGCGTTTTGGCACGATTTAAACTTAGGCCTAGTAGTATTGCATGTTTTTGGGGTGCTGCTTGGGGTGTTCTAGATTTTTGGGGGTGGGTAGAGGGGTCTGGGAGCACTTCTGGGAAGGTCTAATTTTGATTGCAAGTGGTTTGAAAAAAATCCATGGTGGAAAAGGGGGGTTTGGGCCTGGTTGCAGAGAGCGTTTTGGCACGATTTAAACTTAGGCCTAGTAGTATTGCATGTTTTTGGGGCCTGTTTGGGGGTGTTCTAGATTTTTTGGGAAGGGTTGAGGGGTCCGGGAGCACTGCTGGGAAGGTCTAATTTTGATTGCAAGTGGTTTGAAGAAAATCCATGGTGGAAAAGGGCGGTTTGGGCCTAGTTGCAGAGAGCGTTTTGGCACAATTTAAACTTAGGCCTAGTAGTATTACATGTTTTTTGGGGGTTGCTTGGGGGTGTTCTAGTTTTTTGGGGGTTGGTTGAGGGATTCACGGAGCACTGCTGGGAAGGTATAATTTTTATTGCAAGTGGTTTGAAGATAATCCATGGTGGAAAAGGGGGGTTTGGGCCTAGTTGCAGAGAGCGTTTTGGCACGATTTAAACTTAGGCCTTGTAGTATTGCATGTTTTTGGGGGGCTGCTTGGGGGTGTTCTAGATTTTTGGGGGTGGGTTGAGGGGTCCGGAAGCACTGCTGGGAAGGTGTAATTTTGATTGCAAGTGGTTTGAAGAAAATCCAATGGTGGAAAAGGCGGGTTTGGGGCTAGTTACAGAGAGTGTTTTGGCACGATTTAAACTTAGGCCTAGCATTAGTGCATGTTTTTGGGGTGCTGCTTGGGGTGGTCTAGATTTTTGGGGGTGGGTTGAGGGGTCTGGGAGCACTGCTTTGAAGGTCTAATTTTTATTGCAAGTGGTTTGAAGAAAATCCATGGTGGAAAAGGGGGGTTTGGGCCTAGTTGCAGAGAGCGTTTTGGCACAATTTAAACTGAGGCCTAGTAGTATTGCATGTTTTTGGGGATCTGCTTGGGGGTGTTCTAGATTTTTGGGGGTGGGTTGAGGGTTCTGGGAGCTCTGCTGGGAAGGTCTAAATTTGATTGCAAGTGGTTTGAAGAAAATCCATGGTGGAAAAGGGGGGTTTGGGCCTAGTTGCAGAGAGCGTTTTGGCACGATTTAAACTTAGGCCTAGTAGTATTGCATGTTTTTGGGGGGCTGTTTGGGGGTGTGCTAGATTTTTGGGGGTGGGTTGAGGGGTCCGGAAGCACTGCTGGGAAGGTGTAATTTTGATTGCAAGTGGTTTGAAGAAAATCCAATGGTGGAAAAGGCGGGTTTGGGGCTAGTTACAGAGAGCGTTTTGGCACGATTTAAACTTAGGCCTAGCAATAGTGCATGTTTTTGGGGTGCTGCTTGGGGTGGTGTAGATTTTTGGGGGTGGGTTGAGGGGTCTGGGAGCACTGCTGGGAAGGTCTAATTTTGATTGCAAGTGGTTTGAAAAAATCCATGGTGGAAAAGGGGGGTTTGGGCCTAGTTGCAGAGACCGTTTTTCCACGTTTTAAACTTAGGCCTAGTAGTAATACATGTTTTTGGGGGGCTGTTGGGGGGTGTTCAAGATTTTTGGGGGTGGGTTGAGGGGTCTGGGAGCACTGCTTTGAAGGTCCTATTTTTATTGCAGGTGGTTTGAAGAAAATCCATGGTGGAAAAGGGGGGTTTGGGCCTAGTTGCAGAGAGCGCTTTGGCACAATTTAAACTTAGGCCTAGTAGTATTGCATGTTTTTGGGGGCTGCTTGAGGGTGTTCTAGATATTTGGGGGTGGACTGATGGGTCTGGGAGCACTGCCTGGAAGGTCCAATTTTGATTGCAAGGGGTTTGAAAAAATCATTGGTGGAAAAGGGGGTGTGGACCTTGTTGCAGAGAGCGTTTTGGCACGATTTAAACTTAGGCCTAGAAGTATTGTATGTTTTTGGGGAGCTGCTTGGGGGAGTTCTAGATTTTTGGGGATGGGTTGAGGGGTCCGGGAGCACTGCTGGGAAGGTGTAATTTTGATTGTGAGTGGTTTGAAGAAAACACAATGGTGGAAAAGGGGGGTTTGGGCCTAGTTGCAGAGAGCGTTTTGGCACGATTTAAACTTAGGCCTAGTAGTATTGCATGTTTTTGGGGTGCTGCTTGGGGTGTTCTAGATTTTTGGGGGTGGGTAGAGGGGTCTGGGAGCACTTCTGGGAAGGTCTAATTTTGATTGCAAGTGGTTTGAAAAAAATCCATGGTGGAAAAGAGGGGTTTGGGCCTCGTTGCAGAGAGCTTTTTGCCACGATTTAATCCTAGGCCTAGTAGTATTACATAATTTTGGGAGGCTGCTTGGGGGTGTTCTAGATTTTTGGGGGTTGGTTGAGGGATTCCGGGAGCACTGCTGGGAAGGTCTTATTTTTATTGCAAGTGGTTTGAAGAAAATCCATTGTGGAAAAGGGGGGTTTGGGCCTGGTTGCAGAGAGCGTTTTGGCACGATTTAAACTTAGGCCTGGTAGTAATGCATGTTTTTGGGGCCTGTTTGGGGGTGTTCTAGATTTTTTGGGAAGGGTTGAGGGGTCCGGGAGCACTGCTGGGAAGGTCTAATTTTGATTGCAAGTGGTTTGAAGAAAATCCATGGTGGAAAAGGGCGGTTTGGGCCTAGTTGCAGAGAGCGTTTTGGCACAATTTAAACTTAGGCCTAGTAGTATTACATGTTTTTTGGGGGTTGCTTGGGGGTGTTCTAGTTTTTTGGGGGTTGGTTGAGGGATTCACGGAGCACTGCTGGGAAGGTATAATTTTTATTGCAAGTGGTTTGAAGATAATCCATGGTGGAAAAGGGGGGTTTGGGCCTAGTTGCAGAGAGCGTTTTGGCACGATTTAAACTTAGGCCTTGTAGTATTGCATGTTTTTGGGGGGCTGCTTGGGGGTGTTCTAGATTTTTGGGGGTGGGTTGAGGGGTCCGGAAGCACTGCTGGGAAGGTGTAATTTTGATTGCAAGTGGTTTGAAGAAAATCCAATGGTGGAAAAGGCGGGTTTGGGGCTAGTTACAGAGAGTGTTTTGGCACGATTTAAACTTAGGCCTAGCATTAGTGCATGTTTTTGGGGTGCTGCTTGGGGTGGTCTAGATTTTTGGGGGTGGGTTTAGGGGTCTGGGAGCACTGCTTTGAAGGTCTAATTTTTATTGCAAGTGGTTTGAAGAAAATCCATGGTGGAAAAGGGGGGTTTGGGCCTAGTTGCAGAGAGCGCTTAGGCACGATTTAAACTTAGTCCTTGTAGTATTGCATGTTTTTGGGGGGCTGCTTGGGGGTGTTCTCGATTTTTGGGGGTGGGTTGAGGGGTCTGGGAGCACTGCCGGGAAAGTCTAATTTTGGTTGTAAGTGATTTGAAAAAATCATTGGTGGAAAAGGGGGGTATGGGCCTAGTTGCAGAGAGCGTTTTGGCACGATTTAAACTTAGTCCTAGTAGTATTGCATGTTTTTGGGGGGCTGTTTGGGGGTGTGCTAGATTTTTCGGGGTGGGTTGAGGGGTCCGGGAGCACTGCTGGGAAGGTGTAATTTTGATTGCAAGTGGTTTGAAGAAAATCCAATGGTGGAAAAGGCGGGTTTGGGCCTAGTTGCATAGAGCGTTTTGGCACGATTTAAACTTAGGCCTAGCAGTAGTGCATGCTTTTGGGGTGCTGCTTCGGGTGTTCTAGATTTTTGGGGGTGGGTTGAGGGGTCTGGGAGCACTGCTGGGAAGGTCTAATTTTGATTGCAAGTGGTTTGAAAAAATCCATGGTGGAAAAGGGGGGTTTGGGCCTAGTTGCAGAGAGCGTTTTTCCACGATTTAAACTTAGGCCTAGTAGTATTGCATGTTTTTGGGGAGCTGCTTGGGGGTGTTCTAGATTTTTGGGGGTGGGTTGAGGGGTCTGGGAGCACTGCCGAGAAAGTCTAATTTTGGTTGCAAGTGGTTTGAAAAAATCATTGGTGGAAAAGGGGGTGTGGGCCTTGTTGCAGAGAGCGTTTAGGCACGATTTAAACTCAGGCCTAGTAGTATTGCATGTTTTTGGGGAGCTGCTTGGGGGTGTTCTAGATTTTTGGGGGTGGGTTGAGGGGTCTGGGAGCACTGCTGGGAAGGTCTAATATTGATTGCAAGTGGTTTGAAGAAAATCCATGGTGGAAAAGGGGGGTTTGGCCCTGTTGCAGAGAGCGTTTTGGCACGATTTGAACTTAGGCCTAGTAGTATTGCATGTTTTTTGGGGGGCTGTTTGGGGGTGTGCTAGATTTTTGGGGGTGGGTTGAGGGGTCCGGAAGCACTGCTGGGAAGGTGTAATTTTGATTGCAAGTGATTTGAAGAAAATCCAATGGTGGAAAAGGCGAGTTTGGGGCTAGTTGCAGAGAGAGTTTTGGCACGATTTAAACTTAGGCCTAGCATTAGTGCATGTTTTTGGGGTGCTGCTTGGGGTGGTCTAGATTTTTGGGGGTGGGTTGAGGGGTCTGGGAGCACTACTGGGAAGGTCTAATTTTGATTGCAAGTGGTTGAAAAAATCCACCGTGGAAAAGGAGGGTTTGGGCCTAATTGCAGAGAGCGTTTTGGCACGATTTAAACTTAGGCCTAGTAGTATTGCATGTTTTTGGGGGGCTGTTTGGGGGTGTGCTAGATTTTTGGGGGTGGGTTGAGGGGTCCGGAAGCACTGCTGGGAAGATGTAATTTTGATTGCAAGTGGTTTGAAGAAAATCCAATGGTTGAAAAGGCGGGTTTGGGGCTAGTTGCAGAGAGCGTTTTTCCACGATTTAAACTCAGGCCTAGTAGTAGTGCATGTTTTTGGGGTGCTGCTTCGGGTGTTCGAGATTTTTGGGGGTGGGTTGAGGGGTCTGGGAGCACTGCTGGGAAGGTCTAATTTTGATTGCAAGTGGTTTGAAAAAATCCATGGTGGAAAAGGGGGGTTTGGGCCTAGTTGCAGAGAGCATTTTTCCACAATTTAAACTTAGGCAGAGAGCGTTTAGGCACGATTTAAACTTAGGCCTAGTAGTATTGCATGTTTTTGGGGAGCTGCTTGGGGGTGTTCAAGATTTTTGGGGGTGGGTTGAGGGGTCTAGGAGCACTGCTTTGAAGGTCTAATTTTTATTGCAAGTGGTTTGAAGAAAATCCATGGTGGAAAAGGGGGGTTTGGGCCTAGTTGCAGAGAGCGCTTAGGCACGATTTAAACTTAGGTCTAGTAGTATTGCATGTTTTTGGGGGGCTGCTTGAGGGTGTTCTAGATTTTTGGGGGTGGGTTGAGGGGTCTGGGAGCACTGCCCGGAAAGTCTAATTTTGGTTGCAAGTGGTTTGAAAAAATCATTGGTGGAAAAGGGGGTGTGGGCTTTGTTGCAGAGAGCGTTTAGGCACGATTTAAACTTAGGCCTTGTAGTATTGCATGTTTTTGGGGAGCTGCTTGGGGGTGTTCTAGATTTTTGGGGGTGGGTTGAGGGGTCTGGGAGCACTGCTGGGAAGGTCTAATATTGATTGCAAGTGGTTTGAAGAAAATCCATGGTGGAAAGGGGGCGTGTGGGCCTAGTTGCAGAGAGCATCTGGGCACGATTCAAACTTAGGCCTAGTAGTATTGCATGTTTTTGGGGGGCTGTTTTGGGGTGTTCTAGATTTTTGGGGGTGAGTTGAGGGGTCCGGGAGTACTGCTGGGAAGGTCTAATTTTGATTGCAAGTGGTTTAAAGAAAATCCATGGTGGAAAAGGGCGGTTTGGGCCTAGTTCTGAGAGCTTTTTGGCACGATTTAAACTTAGGCCTAGTAGCATTACATGTTTTTTGGGGGCTGCTTGGGGGTGTTCTAGATTTTTGGGGGTTGGTTGTGGGATTCCGGGAGCACTGCTGGGAAGGTCTAATTTTTATTGCAAGTGGTTTGAAGTTAATCCATTGTGGAAAAGGGGGGTTTGAGCCTAGTTGCAGAGAGCGTTTTGGCGCCATTTTAACTTAGGCCTAGTAGTATTACATGTTTTTGGGGAGCTGCTTGGGGGTGTTCTAGATTTTTGGAGGTGGGTTGAGGGGTCTGGGAGCTCTGCTGGGAAGGTCTAATTTTGATTACAAGTGGTTTGAAGAAAATCCATGGTGCAAAAGGGGGGTTTGGGCTTAGTTGCAGAGAGCGTTTTGCCACGATTTAAACTTAGGCCTAGTAGTATTGCATGTTTTTGGGAAGCTGCTTGGGGGTGTTCTAGATTTTTGGAGGTGGGTTGAGGGGTCTGGGAGCTCTTCTAGGAAGGTCTAATTTTGATTACAAGTGGTTTGAAGAAAATCCATGCTGCAAAAGGGGGGTTTGGGCCTAGTTGCAGAGAGCGTTTTGGCACGATTTAAACTTAGGCCTAGTAGTATTGCATGTTTTTGGGGGGCTGCTTGGGGGTGTTCTAGATTTTTGCTGGTGGGTTGAGGGGTCTGGGAGCACTGCTGGGAATAACTTCTTTTGATTGCAAGTGGTTTGAAGAAAATCCATTGTGGAAAAGGTTTTTTTTTAGCAGTATTGCATGTTTTTGGGGGGCTGCTTGGGGGTGTTCTAGATTTTTGGGGGTGGGTTGAGGGGTCTGGGAGCACTGCTTTGAAGGTCTATTTTTTATTGCAGGTGGTTTGAAGAAAATCCATGGTGGAAAAGGGGGGTTTGGGCCTAGTTGCAGAGAGCGCTTTGGCAAGATTTAAACTTAGGCCTAGTAGTATTGCATGTTTTTGGGGGCTGCTTGAGGGTGTTCTAGATATTTGGGGGTGGACTGATGGGTCTGGGAGCACTGCCTGGAAGGTCCAATTTTGATTGCAAGGGGTTTGAAAAAATCATTGGTGGAAAAGGGGGTGTGGACCTTGTTGCAGAGAGCGTTTTGGCACGATTTAAACTTAGGCCTAGAAGTATTGTATGTTTTTGGGGAGCTGCTTGGGGGAGTTCTAGATTTTTGGGGATGGGTTGAGGGGTCTGGGAGCACTGCTGGGAAGGTCTAATTCTGATTGCAAGTGGTTTGAAGAAAATCCATTGTGGGAAAGGGGGTTTGGGCCTAGTTGCAGAGAGCGTTTTGGCACGATTTAAACTTAGGCCTAGTAGTATTGCATGTTTTTGGGGGGCTGTTTGGGGGTGTGCTAGATTTTTGGGGGTGGGTTGAGGGGTCCAGGAACACTGCTGGGAAGGTGTAATTTTGTTTGCGAGTGGTTTGAAGAAAATCCAATGGTGCAAAAGGGGGGTTTGGGCCTAGTTGCAGAGAGCGTTTTGGCACGATTTAAACTTAGGCCTAGTAGTATTGCATGTTTTTGGGGTGCTGCTTGGGGTGTTCTAGATTTTTGGGGGTGGGTAGAGGGGTCTGGGAGCACTGCTGGGAAGGTCTAATTTTGATTGCAAGTGGTTTGAAAAAAATCCATGGTGGAAAAGAGGAGTTTGGGCCTCGTTGCAGAGAGCTTTTTGCCACGATTTAAACTTAGGCCTAGTAGTATTGCATGTTTTTTGGGGGGCTGCTTGGGGGTGTTCTAGTTTTTTGGGGGTTGGTTGAGGGATTCACGGAGCACTGCTGGGAAGGTCTAATTTTTATTGCAAGTGGTTTGAAGAAAATCCATGGTGGAAAAGGGGGGTTTGGGCCTAGTTGCAGAGAGAGCTTAGGCACGATTTAAACTTAGGCCTAGTAGTATTACATGTTTTTGGGGGGTTGTTTGGGGGTGTTCTAGATGTTTGGGGGTGGGTTGAGGGGTCAAGGAGCACTGCTGGGAAGGTTTAGTTTTGATTGCAAGTGGTTTGAAAAAATCCATGGTGGAACGTGGGGGTTTGGGCCTAGTTGCAGAGAGCGTTTTGTCACGATTTAAACTGAGGCCTAGTAGTATTGCATGTTTTTGGGGAGCTGCTTGGGGATGTTCTAGATTTTTGGGGGTGGGTTGAGGGTTCTGGGAGCTCTGCTGGGAAGGTCTAAATTTGATTGCAAGTGGTTTGAAGAAAATCCATGGTGGAAAAGGGGGGTTTGGGCCTAGTTGCAGAGAGCGTTTTGGCACGATTTAAACTTAGGCCTAGTAGTATTGCATGTTTTTGGGGGGCTGTTTGGGGGTGTGCTAGATTTTTGGGGGTGGATTGAGGGGTCCCGAAGCACTGCTGGGAAGGTGTAATTTTGATAGCAAGTGGTTTGAAAACATCCATGGTAGAAAAGGGGGGTTTGGGCCTAGTTGCAGAGAGCGTTTTTCCACGATTTAAACTTAGGCCTAGTAGTAATACATGTTTTTGGGGGGCTGTTTGGGGGTGTTCAAGATTTTTGGGGGTGGGTTGAGGGGTCTCGGAGCACTGCTTTGAAGGTCTAATTTTTATTGCAAGTGGTTTGAAGAAAATCCATGGTGGAAAAGGGGGGTTTGGGCCTAGTTGCAGAGAGCGCTTAGGCACGATTTAAACTTAGGCCTAGTAGTATTGCATGTTTTTGGGGAGCTGCTTGGGGGTGTTCTAGATTTTTGGGGGTGGGTTGAGGGGTCTGGGAGCACTGCTGGGAAGGTCTAATATTGATTGCAAGTGGTTTGAAGAAAATCCATGGTGGAAAAGGGGGGTTTGGGCCTAGTTGCAGAGAGCGTTTTGGCACGATTTAAACTTAGGCCTAGTAGTATTGCATGTTTTTGGGGGACTGTTTGGGGGTGTGCTAGATTTTTGGGGGTGGGTTGAGGGGTCCGTAAGCACTGCTGGGAAGGTGTAATTTTGATTGCAAGTGGTTTGAAGAAAATCCAATGGTGGAAAAGGCGGGTTTGGGGCTAGTTGCAGAGAGCGTTTTGGCACGACTTAAACTTAGGCCTAGCATTAGTGCATGTTTTTGGGGTGCTGCTTGGGGTGGTCTAGATTTTTGGGGGTGGGTTGAGGGGTCTGGGAGCACTGCTGGGAAGGTCTAATTTTGATTGCAAATGGTTTGAAAAAATCCATGGTGGAAAAGGAGGGTTTGGGCCTAGTTGCAGAGAGCGTTTTTCCACGATTTAAACTTAGGCCTAGTAGTAATACATGTTTTTGGGGGGCTGTTTGGGGGTGTTCAAGATTTTTGGGGCAGGGTTGAGGGGTCTGGGAGCACTGCTTTGAAGGTCTAATTTTTATTGCAAGTGGTTTGAAGAAAATCCATGGTGGAAAAGGGGGGTTTGGGCCTAGTTGCAGAGAGCGCTTAGGCACGATTTAAACTTAGGCCTTGTAGTATTGCATGTTTTTGGGGGGCTGCTTGGGGGTGTTCTAGATTTTTGGGGGTGGGTTGAGGGGTCTGGGAGCACTGCCGGGAAAGTCTAATTTTGGTTGCAAGTGGTTTGATAAAATCATTGGTGGAAAAGGGGGTGTGGGCCTTGTTGCAGAGAGCGTTTAGGCACGATTTAAACTTAGGACTAGTAGTATTGCATTTTTTTGGGGAGCTGCTTGGGGGTGTTCTAAATTTTTGGGGGTGGGTTGAGGGGTCTTGGAGCACTGCTGGCAAGGTCTAATATTGATTGCAAGTGGTTTGAAGAAAATCCATGGTGGAAAAGCGGGGTTTGGGCCTAGTTGCAGAGAGCATCTTGGCCCGATTCAAACTTAGGCCTAGTAGTGTTGCATGTTTTTGGGGGGCTGTTTGGGGGTGTTCTAGATTTTTGGGGGTTTGTTGAGGGGTCCGGGAGTACTGCTGGGAAGGTCTAATTTTGATTGCAAGTGGTTTGAAGAAAATCCATAGTGGAAAAGGGCGGTTGGGGCCTAGTTCTGAGAGCTTTTTGGCACGATTTAAACTTAGGCCTAGTAGCATTACATGTTTTTGGGGGGCTGCTTGGGGGTGTTCTAGATTTTTGGCGGTTGGTTGTGGGATTCCGGGAGCACTGCTAGGAAGGTCTAATTTTTATTGCAAGTGGTTTGAAGTTAATCCATTGTGGAAAAGGGGGGTTTGAGCCTAGTTGCACAGAGCGTTTTGGCGCGATTTTAACTTAGGCCTAGTAGTATTGCATGTTTTTGGGGGCTGCTTGGGGGTCTTCTTGATATTTGGGGCTGGACTGAGGGGCCTGGGAGCACTGCTGGGAAGGTCTAATTTTGATTGCAAGTGGTTTGAAAAACATAATTGGTGGAAAAGGGGGGTTTGGGCCTAGTTGCAGAGAGCGTTTTGGCACTATATAAACTTAGTCCTAGTAGTATTGCATATTTTTGGGGGGCTGTTTGGGGGTGTGCTAGATTTTTGGGGGTGGGTTGAGGGGTCCGGGAGCTCTGCTGGGAAGGTGTAATTTTGATTGCAGGTGGTTTGAAGAAAATCAATGGTGGAAAAGGGGGGTTTGGGCCTAGTTGCAGAGAGCGCTTTGGCACGATTTAAACTTAGGCCTAGTAGTATTGCATGTTTTTGGGGGTTGCTTGAGGGTGTTCTAGATATTTGGGGGTGGACTGATGGGTCTGGGAGCACTGCCTGGAAGGTCCAATTTTGATTGCAAGGGGTTTGAAAAAATCATTGGTGGAAAAGGGGGTGTGGACCTTGTTGCAGAGAGCGTTTTGGCACGATTTAAACTTAGGCCTAGAAGTATTGTATGTTTTTGGGGAGCTGCTTGGGGGAGTTCTAGATTTTTGGGGATGGGTTGAGGGGTCTGGGAGCACTGCTGGGAAGGTCTAATTTTGATTGCAAGTGGTTTGAAGAAAATCCATTGTGGGAAAGGGGGTTTGGGCCTAGTTGCAGAGAGCGTTTTGGCACGATTTAAACTTAGGCCTAGTAGTATTGCATGTTTTTGGGGGGCTGTTTGGGGGTTTGCTAGATTTTTGGGGGTGGGTTGAGGGGTTCGGGAACACTGTTGGGAAGGTGTAATTTTGATTGCGAGTAGTTTGAAGAAAATCCAATGGTGCAAAAGGGGGGTTTGGGCCTAGTTGCAGAGAGCGTTTTGGCACGATTTAAACTTAGGCCTAGTAGTATTGCATGTTTTTGGGGTGCTGCTTGGGGTGTTCTAGATTTTTGGGGGTGGGTAGAGGGGTCTGGGAGCACTGCTGGGAAGGTCTAATTTTGATTGCAAGTGGTTTGAAAAAAATCCATGGTGGAAAAGAGGGGTTTGGGCCTCGTTGCAGAGAGCTTTTTGCCACGATTTAAACTTAGGCCTAGTAGTATTACATATTTTTGGGAGGCTGCTTGGGGGTGTTCTGGATTTTTGGGGGTTGGTTGAGGGATTCCGGGAGCACTGCTGAGAAGGTCTTATTTTTATTGCAAGTGGTTTGAAGATAATCCATGGTGGAAAAGCGGGGGTTTGAGCCTAGTTGCAGAGAGCGTTTTAGCGCGATTTAAACTTAGGCCTAGTAGTATTGCATGTTTTTGGGGGCTGCTTGGGGGTGTTCTAGATAGTTGTGGGTGGACTGAGGGGTCTGGGAGTACTGCTGGGAAGGTCTATTTTTGATAGCAAGTAGTTTGAAGAAAATCCATTGTGGAAAAGGGGGGTTTGGGCCTAGTTGCAGAGAGCGTTTTGGCACGATTTAAACTTAGGCCTAGTAGTATTGCATGTTTTTGGGGCCTGTTTGGGGGTGTTCTAGATTTTTTGGGGAGGGTTGAGGGGTCCAGGAGCACTGCTGGGAAGGTCTAATTTTGATTGCAAGTGGTTTGAAGAAAATCCATGGTGGAAAAGGGCGGTTTGGGCCTAGTTGCAGAGAGCGTTTTGGCACAATTTAAACTTAGGCCTAGTAGTATTACATGTTTTTGGGGGGCTGCTTGGGGGTGTTCTAGTTTTTTGGGGGTTGGTTGAGGGATTCACGGAGCACTGCTGGGAAGGTCTAATTTTTATTGCAAGTGGTTTGAAGAAAATCCATGGTGGAAAAGGGGGATTTTGGGCCTAGTTGCAGAGAGAGCTTAGGCACGATTTAAACTTAGGCCTAGTAGTATTACATGTTTTTGGGGGGTTGTTTGGGGGTGTTCTAGATGTTTGGGGGTGGGTTGAGGGGTCAAGGAGCACTGCTGGGAAGGTTTAGTTTTGATTGCAAGTGGTTTGAAAAAATCCATGGTGGAAAATGGGGGTTTGGGCCTAGTTGCAGAGAGCGTTTTGTCACGATTTAAACTGAGGCCTAGTAGTATTGCATGTTTTTGGGGAGCTGCTTGGGGATGTTCTAGATTTTTGGGGGTGGGTTGAGGGTTCTGGGAGCTCTGCTGGGAAGGTCTAAATTTGATTGCAAGTGGTTTGAAGAAAATCCATGGTGGAAAAGGGGGGTTTGGGCCTAGTTGCAGAGAGCGTTTTGGCACGATTTAAACTTAGGCCTAGTAGTATTGCATGTTTTTGGGGGGCTGTTTGGGGGTGTGCTAGATTTTTGGGGGTGGATTGAGGGGTCCGGAAGCACTGCTGGGAAGGTGTAATTTTGATTGCAAGTTGTTTGAAGAAAATCCAATGGTGGAAAAGGCGGGTTTGGGGCTAGTTGCAGAGAGCGTTTTGGCACTATATAAACTTAGTCCTAGTAGTATTGCATATTTTTGGGGGGTTGTTTGGGGGTGTTCTAGATGTTTGGGGGTGGGTTGAGGGGTCAAGGAGCACTGCTGGGAAGGTTTAGTTTTGATTGCAAGTGGTTTGAAAAAATCCATGGTGGAAAATGGGGGTTTGGGCCTAGTTGCAGAGAGCGTTTTGTCACGATTTAAACTGAGGCCTAGTAGTATTGCATGTTTTTGGGGAGCTGCTTGGGGATGTTCTAGATTTTTGGGGGTGGGTTGAGGGTTCTGGGAGCTCTGCTGGGAAGGTCTAAATTTGATTGCAAGTGGTTTGAAGAAAATCCATGGTGGAAAAGGGGGGTTTGGGCCTAGTTGCAGAGAGCGTTTTGGCACGATTTAAACTTAGGCCTAGTAGTATTGCATGTTTTTGGGGGGCTGTTTGGGGGTGTGCTAGATTTTTGGGGGTGGATTGAGGGGTCCGGAAGCACTGCTGGGAAGGTGTAATTTTGATTGCAAGTTGTTTGAAGAAAATCCAATGGTGGAAAAGGCGGGTTTGGGGCTAGTTGCAGAGAGCGTTTTGGCACGATTTAAACTTAGGCCTAGCATTAGTGCATGTTTTTGGGGTGCTGCTTGGGGTGGTCTAGATTTTTGGGGGTGGGTTGAGGGGTCTGGGAGCACTGCTGGGAAGGTCTAATTTTGATAGCAAGTGGTTTGAAAACATCCATGGTAGAAAAGGGGGGTTTGGGCCTAGTTGCAGAGAGCGTTTTTCCACGATTTAAACTTAGGCCTAGTAGTAATACATGTTTTTGGGGGGCTGTTTGGGGGTGTTTAAGATTTTTGGGGGTGGGTTGAGGGGTCTCGGAGCACTGCTTTGAAGGTCTAATTTTTATTGCAAGTGGTTTGAAGAAAATCCATGGTGGAAAAGGGGGGTTTGGGCCTAGTTGCAGAGAGCGCTTAGGCACGATTTAAACTTAGGCCTAGTAGTATTGCATGTTTTTGGGGGGCTGCTTGGGGGTGTTCTAGATTTTTGGGGGTGGGTTGAGGGGTCTGGGAGCACTGCCGGGAAAGTCTAATTTTGGTTGCAAGTGGTTTGAAAAAATCATTGGTGGAAAAGGGGGTGTGGGCCTTGTTGCAGAGAGCGTTTAGGCACGATTTAAACTTAGGCCTAGTAGTATTGCATGTTTTTGGGGAGCTGCTTGGGGGTGTTCTAGATTTTTGGGGGTGGGTTGAGGGGTCTGGGAGCACTGCTGGGAAGGTCTAATATTGATTGCAAGTGGTTTGAAGAAAATCCATGGTGGAAAAGGGGGGTTTGGGCCTAGTTGCAGAGAGCGTTTTTGCACGATTTAAACTTAGGCCTAGTAGTATTGCATGTTTTTGGGGGGCTGTTTGGGGGTGTGCTAGATTTTTGGGGGTGGGTTGAGGGGTTCGTAAGCACTGCTGGGAAGGTGTAATTTTGATTGCAAGTGGTTTGAAGAAAATCCAATGGTGGAAAAGGAGGGTTTGGGGCTAGTTGCAGAGAGCGTTTTGGCACGACTTAAACTTAGGCCTAGCATTAGTGCATGTTTTTGGGGTGCTGCTTGGGGTGGTCTAGATTTTTGGGGGTGGGTTGAGGGGTCTGGGAGCACTGCTGGGAAGGTCTAATTTTGATTGCAAATGGTTTGAAAAAATCCATGGTGGAAAAGGAGGGTTTGGGCCTAGTTGCAGAGAGCGTTTTTCTACGATTTAAACTTAGGCCTAGTAGTAATACCTGTTTTTGGGGGGCTGTTTGGGGGTGTTCAAGATTTTTGGGGCAGGGTTGAGGGGTCTGGGAGCACTGCTTTGAAGGTCTAATTTTTATTGCAAGTGGTTTGAAGAAAATCCATGGTGGAAAAGGGGGGTTTGGGCCTAGTTGCAGAGAGCGCTTAGGCACGATTTAAACTTAGGCCTTGTAGTATTGCATGTTTTTGGGGGGCTGCTTGGGGGTGTTCTAGATTTTTGGGGGTGGGTTGAGGGGTCTGGGAGCACTGCCGGGAAAGTCTAATTTTGGTTGCAAGTGGTTTGATAAAATCATTGGTGGAAAAGGGGGTGTGGGCCTTGTTGCAGAGAGCGTTTAGGCACGATTTAAACTTAGGACTAGTAGTATTGCATTTTTTTGGGGAGCTGCTTGGGGGTGTTCTAAATTTTTGGGGGTGGGTTGAGGGGTCTTGGAGCACTGCTGGCAAGGTCTAATATTGATTGCAAGTGGTTTGAAGAAAATCCATGGTGGAAAAGCGGGGTTTGGGCCTAGTTGCAGAGAGCATCTTGGCCCGATTCAAACTTAGGCCTAGTAGTGTTGCATGTTTTTGGGGGGCTGTTTGGGGGTGTTCTAGATTTTTGGGGGTGAGTTGAGGGGTCCGGGAGTACTGCTGGGAAGGTCTAATTTTGATTGCAAGTGGTTTGAAGAAAATCCATAGTGGAAAAGGGCGGTTGGGGCCTAGTTCTGAGAGCTTTTTGGCACGATTTAAACTTAGGCCTAGTAGCATTACATGTTTTTGGGGGGCTGCTTGGGGGTGTTCTAGATTTTTGGCGGTTGGTTGTGGGATTCCGGGAGCACTGCTAGGAAGGTCTAATTTTTATTGCAAGTGGTTTGAAGTTAATCCATTGTGGAAAAGGGGGGTTTGAGCCTAGTTGCACAGAGCGTTTTGGCGCGATTTTAACTTAGGCCTAGTAGTATTGCATGTTTTTGGGGGCTGCTTGGGGGTCTTCTTGATATTTGGGGCTGGACTGAGGGGCCTGGGAGCACTGCTGGGAAGGTCTAATTTTGATTGCAAGTGGTTTGAAAAACATAATTGGTGGAAAAGGGGGGTTTGGGCCTAGTTGCAGAGAGCGTTTTGGCACTATATAAACTTAGTCCTAGTAGTATTGCATATTTTTGGGGGGCTGTTTGGGGGTGTGCTAGATTTTTGGGGGTGGGTTGAGGGGTCCGGGAGCTCTGCTGGGAAGGTGTAATTTTGATTGCAAGTGGTTTGAAGAAAATCCAATGGTGGAAAAGGCGGGTTTGGGCCTAGTTGCATAGAGCGTTTTTGCACGATTTAAACTTAGGCCTAGCAGTAGTGCATGTTTTTGGGGTGCTGCTTCGGGTGTTCTAGATTTTTGGGGGTGGGTTGCGGGGTCTGGGAGCACTGCTGGGAAGGTCTAATTTTGATTGCAAGTGGTTTGAAAAAATCATTGGTGGAAAAGGGGGTGTGGGCCTTGTTGCAGAGAGCGTTTAGGCACGATTTAAACTTAGGCCTAGTAGTATTGCATGTTTTTGGGGAGCTGCTTGGGGGTGTTCTAGATTTTTGGGGGTGGGTTGAGGGGTCTGGAATCACTGCTGGGAAGGTCTAATATATATTGCAAGTGGTTTGAAGAAAATCCATGGTGGAAAAGGGGGGTTTGGGCCTAGTTGCAGAGAGCGTTTTGGCACGATTTAAACTTAGGCCTAGTAGTATTGCATGTTTTTGGGGGGCTGTTTGGGGGTGTGCTAGATTTTTGGGGGTGGGTTGAGGGGTCCGGAAGCACTGCTGGGAAGGTGTAATTTTGATTGCAAGTGGTTTGAAGAAAATCCAATGGTGGAAAAGGCGGGTTTGGGGCTAGTTGCAGAGAGCGTTTTGGCACGATTTAAACTTAGGCCTAGCATTAGTGCATGTTTTTGGGGTGGTCTAGATTTTTCGGGGTGTGCTGAGGGGTCTATGAGCACTGCTGGGAAGTTCTAATTTTGATTGCAAGTGGTTTGAAAAAATCCATGGTGGAAAAGGAGGGTTTGGGCCTAGTTGCAGAGAGCGTTTTTCCACGATTTAAACTTAGGCCTAGCATTAGTGCATGTTTTTGGGGTGCTGCTTGGGGTGGTCTAGATTTTTCGGGGTGTGCTGAGGGGTCTATGAGCACTGCTGGGAAGTTCTAATTTTGATTGCAAGTGGTTTGAAGAAAATCCATGGTGGAAAAGGGGGGTTTGGGCCTAGTTGCAGAGAGCGCTTAGGCACGATTTAAACTTAGGCTTTGTAGTATTGCATGTTTTTGGGGGGCTGCTTGGGGGTGTTCTAGATTTTTGGGGGTGGGTTGAGGGGTCTGGGAGCACTGCCAGGAAAGTCTAATTTAGGTTGCAAGTGGTTTGAAAAAATCATTGGTGGAAAAGGGGGTGTGGGCCTTGTTGCAGAGAGCGTTTAGGCACGATTTAACTTAGGCCTAGTAGTATTGCATGTTTTTGGGGAGCTGCTTGGGGGTGTTCTAGATTTTTGGGGGTGGGTTGAGGGGTCTGGGAGCACTGCTGGGAAGGTCTAATATTGATTGCAAGTGGTTTCAAGAAAATCCATGGTGGAAAAGGGGGGTTTGGGCGTAGTTGCAGAGAGCATCTTGGCACGATTCAAACTTAGGCCTAGTAGTATTGCATGTTTTTTGGGGGGCTGTTTGGGGTGTTCTAGATTTTTGGGGGTGAGTTGAGCGGTCCGGGAGTACTGCTGGGAAGGTCTAATTTTGATTGCAAGTGGTTTGAAGTTAATCCATTGTGGAAAAGGGGGGTTTGAGCCTAGTTGCAGAGAGCGTTTTGGCGCGATTTTAACTTTGGCCTAGTAGTATTGCATGTTTTTGGGGGCTGCTTGGGGGTGTTCTTGATATTTGGGGGTGGACTGAGGGGCCTGGGAGCACTGCTGGGAAGGTCTAATTTTGATTGCAAGTGGTTTGAAAAAATAATTGGTGGAATAGGGGGGTTTGGGCCTAGTTGCAGAGAGCGTTTTGGCACGATTTAAACTTAGTCCTAGTGGTATTGCATGTTTTTGGGGGGCTGTTTGGGGGTGTGCTAGATTTTTGGGGGTGAGTTGAGGGGTCCGGGAGCACTGCTGGGAAGGTGTAATTTTGATTGCAAGTGGTTTGAAGAAAATCCAATGGTGGAAAAGGCGGGTTTGGGCCTAGTTGCATAGAGCGTTTTGGCACGATTTAAACTTAGGCCTAGCAGTAGTGCATGTTTTTGGGGTGCTGCTTTGGGTGTTCTAGATTTTTGGGGGTGGGTTGAGGGGTCTGGGAGCACTGCTGGGAAGGTCTAATTTTGATTGCAAGTGGTTTGAAAAAATCCATTATGGAAAAGGGGGGTTTGGGCCTAGTTGCAGAGAGCGTTTTTCCACGATTCAAACTTAGGCCTAGTAGTATTGCATGTTTTTGGGGAGCTGCTTGGGGGTGTTCTAGATTTTTGGGGGTGGGTTGAGGGGTCTGGGAGCACTGCCGGGAAAGTCTAATTTTGGTTGCAAGTGGTTTGGAAAAATCATTGGTGGAAAAGGGGGTGTGGGCCTTGTTGCAGAGAGCGTTTAGGCATGATTTAAACTTAGGCCTAGTAGTATTGCATGTTTTTGGGGAGCTGCTTGGGGGTGTTCTAGATTTTTGGGGGTGGGTTGGGGGTTCTGGGAGCACTGCTGGGAAGGTCTAATATTGATTGCAAGTGGTTTGAAGAAAATCCATGGTGGAAAAGGGGGGTTTGGGCCTAGTTGCAGAGAGCGTTTTGGCCCGATTTAAACTTAGGCCTAGTAGTATTGCATGTTTTTTGGGGGGCTGTTTGGGGGTGTGCTAGATTTTTGGGGGAGGGTTGAGGGGTCCGGAAGCACTGCTGGGAAGGTGTAATTTTGATTGCAAGTGGTTTGAAGAAAATCCAATGGTGGAAAAGGCGGGTTTGGGGCTAGTTGCAGAGAGCGTTTTGGCACGATTTAAACTTAGGCCTAGCATTAGTGCATGTTTTTGGGGTGCTGCTTGGGGTGGTCTAGATTTTTGGGGGTGGGTTGAGGGGTCTGGGAGCACTGCTGGGAAGGTATAATTCTGATAGCAAGTGGTTTGAAAAAATCCATGGTGGAAAAGGAGGGTTTGGACCTAGTTGCAGAGAGCGTTTTTCCACGATTTAAACTCAGGCCTAGTAGTATTACATGTTTTTGAGGGGCTGTTTTGGGGTGTTCAAGATTTCTTGGGGTGGGTTGAGGGGTCTGGGAGCACTGCTTTGAAGGTCTTATTTTTATTGCAAGTGGTTTGAAGAAAATCCATGGTGGAAAAGGGGGGTTTGGGCCTAGTTGCAGAGAGCGCTTAGGCACGATTTAAACTTAGGCCTAGTAGTATTGCATGTTTTTGGGGGGCTGCTTGGGGGTGTTCTAGATTTTTGGGGGTGGGTTGAGGGGTCTGGGAGCACTGCCGGGAAAGTCTAATTTTGGTTGCAAGTGGTTTGAAAAAATCATTGGTGGAAAAGGGGGTGTGGGCCTTGTTGCAGAGAGCGTTTAGGCACGATTTAAACTTAGGCCTAGTAGTATTGCATGTTTTTGGGGAGCTGCTTGGGGGTGTTCTAGATTTTTGGGGGTGGGTTGAGGGGTCTGGGAGCCCTGCTGGGAAGGTCTAATGTTGATTGCAAGTGGTTTGAAGAAAATCCATGGTGGAAAGGGGGGGTTTGGGCCTAGTTGCAGAGAGCATCTTGGCACGATTCAAACTTAGGCCTAGTAGTATTGCATATTTTTGGGGGGCTGTTTTGGGGTGTTCTAGATTTTTGGGGTTTAGTTGAGGGGTCCGGGAGTACTGCTGGGAAGGTCTAATTTTGATTGCAAGTGGTTTGAAGAAAATCCATGGTGGGAAAGGGCGGTTTGGGCCTAGTTCTGAGAGCTTTTTGGCACGATTTAAACTTAGGCCTAGTAGCATTACATGTTTTTGGGGGGCTGCTTGGGGGTGTTCTAGATTTTTGGGGGTTGGTTGTGGGATTCCGGGAGCACTGCTGGGAAGGTCTAATTTTTATTGCAAGTGGTTTGAAGTTAATCCATTGTGGAAAAGAGGGGGTTTGAGCCTAGTTGCAGAGAGCGTTTTGGCGCGATTTTAACTTAGGCCTAGTAGTATTACATGTTTTTGGGGAGCTGCTTGGGGGTGTTCTAGATTTTTGGAGGTGGGTTGAGGGGTCTGGGAGCTCTGCTGGGAAGGTCTAATTTTGATTACAAGTGGTTTGAAGAAAATCCATGGTGCAAAAGGGGGGTTTGGGCCTAGTTGCAGAGACCATTTTGCCACGATTTAAACTTAGGCCTAGTAGTATTGCATGTTTTTGGGGAGCTGCTTGGGGGTGTTCTAGATTTTTGGAGGTGGGTTGAGTGGTCTGGGAGCTCTGCTGGGAAGGTCTAATTTTGATTACAAGTGGTTTGAAGAAAATCCATGGTGCAAAAGGGGGTTTTGGGCCTAGTTGCAGAGAGCGTTTTGGCACGATTTAAACTTAGGCCTAGTAGTATTGCATGTTTTTGGGGGACTGCTTGGGGGTGTTCTAGATTTTTGCTGGTGGGTTGAGGGGTCTGGGAGCACTTCGGGGAAAGTCTAATTTTGATTGCAAGTGGTTTGAAGAAAATCCATGCTGGAAAAGGGGGGTTTGGGCCTAGTTGCAGAGAGCATTTTGGTACGATTTAAAGTTAGGCCTAGTAGTATTGCATGGTTTTGGGGGGCTGCTTGGGGTGTTCTAGATTTTTGGGGGTGGGTTGAGGGGTCTGGGAGCACTGCTGGGAATAACGTATTTTGATTGCAAGTGGTTTGAAGAAAATCCATGGTGGAAAAGTTATTTTTTTAGCAGTATTGCATGTTTTTGGGGGGCTGCTTGGGGGTGTTCTAGAATTTTGGGGGTGGGTTGAGGGGACTGGGAGCACTGCTGGGAAGGTGTAATTTTGATTGCAAGTGGTTTGAAGAAAATCCATGGTGGAAAAATGGGGTTTGGGCCTAGTTGCAGAGAGCGTTTTGGCACGTTTTAAACTAAGGCCTAGTAGTATTGCATGTTTTTGTGGGGCTGTTTGGGGGTGCTCGAGATTTTTGGGGGTGGGTTGAGGGGCCTGGGAGCACTGCTGGGAAGGTCTAATTTTGATTGCAAGTTGTTTGAAGAAAATCCTTGGTGGAAAAGGGGCTGTGGGCCTAGTTGCAGAGAGCGTCTTGGCACGATTTAAACTTAGGCCTAGTAGCATTACATGTTTTTGGAGGGCTGCTTGGGGGTGTTCTAGATTTTTGGGGGTTGGTTGTGGGATTCCGGGAGCACTGCTAGGAAGGTCTAATTTTGATTGCAAGTGGTTTGAAGTTAATCCATTGTGGAAAAGGGGGGTTTGAGCCTAGTTGCAGAGAGCGTTTTGGCGCGATTTTAACTTAGGCCTAGTAGTATTGCATGTTTTTGGGGGCTGCTTGGGGGTGTTCTTGATATTTAGGGCTGGACTGAGGGGCCTGGGAGCACTGCTGGGAAGGTCTAATTTTGATTGCAAGTGGTTTGAAAAAATAATTGGTGGAAAAGGGGGGTTAGGGCCTAATTGCAGAGAGCGTTTTGGCACGATTTAAACTTAGTCCTAGTAGTATTGCATATTTTTGGGGGGCTGTTTGGGGGTGTGCTAGATTTTTGGGGGTGGGTTGAGGGGTCCGGGAGCTCTGCTGGGAAGGTGTAATTTTGATTGCAAGTGGTTTGAAGAAAATCCAATGGTGGAAAAGGTGGGTTTGGGCCTAGTTGCATAGAGCGTTTTGGCCCGATTTAAACTTATGCCTAGCAGTAGTGCATGTTTTTGGGGTGCTGCTTCGGGAGTTCTAGATTTTTGGGGGTGGGTTGAGGGGTCTGGGAGCACTGCTGGGAAGGTCTAATTTTGATTGCAAGTGGTTTGAAAAAATCCATGGTGGAAAAGGGGGGTTTGGGCCTAGTTGCAGAGAGCGTTTTTCCACAATTTAAACTTAGGCCTAGTAGTATTGCATGTTTTTGGGGAGCTGCTTGGGGGTGTTCTAGATTTTTGGGGGTGGGTTGAGGGGTCTGGGAGCACTGCCGGGAAAGTCTAATTTTGGTTGCAAGTGGTTTGAAAAAATCATTGGTGGAAAAGGGGGTGTGGGCCTTGTTGCAGAGAGCGTTTAGGCACGATTTAAACTTAGGCCTAGTAGTATTGCATGTTTTTGGGGAGCTGCTTGGGGGTGTTCTAGATTTTTGGGGGTGGGTTGAGGGGTCTGGGAGCACTGCTGGGAAGGTCTAATATATATTGCAAGTGGTTTGAAGAAAATCCATGGTGGAAAAGGGGGGTTTGGGCCTAGTTACAGAGAGCGTTTTGGAACGATTTAAACTTAGGCCTAGTAGTATTGCATGTTTTTGGGGGGCTGCTTGGGGGTGTTCTAGATTTTTGGGGGTGGGTTGAGGGGTCTGGGAGCACTGCTGGGAAGGTCTAATATATATTGCAAGTGGTTTGAAGAAAATCCAATGGTGGAAAAGGCGGGTTTGGGGCTATTTGCAGAGAGCGTTTTGGCACAATTTAAACTTAGGCCTAGCATTTTTGCATGTTTTTGGGGTGCTGCTTGGGGTGGTCTAGATTTTTGGGGGTGTGTTGAGGGGTCTGGGAGCACTGCTGGGAAGTTCTAATTTTGATTGCAAGTGGTTTGAAAAAATCCATGGTGGAAAAGGAGGGTTTGGGCCTAGTTGCAGAGAGCGTTTTTCCACGATTTAAACTTAGGCCTAGTAGTAATACATGTTTTTGGGGGGCTGTTTGGGGGTGTCAAAGATTTTTGGGGCAGGGTTGAGGGGTCTGGGAGCACTGCTGGGAAGGTCTAATATTGATTGCAAGTGGTTTGAAGAAAATCCATGGTGGAAAAGGGGGATTTGGGCCTAGTTGCAGAGAGCATCTTGGCACGATTCAAACTTAGGCCTAGTAGTATTGCATGTTTTTGGGGGGCTGTTTGGGGGTGTTCTAGATTTTTGGGGGTGAGTTTAGGGGTCCGGGAGTACTGCTGGGAAGGTCTAATTTTGATTGCAAGTGGTTTGAAGAAAATCCATGGTGGAAAAGGGCGGTTTGGGCCTAGTTCTGAGAGCTTTTTGGCACGATTTAAACTTAGGCCTAGTAGCATTACATGTTTTTGGGGGGCTGCTTGGGGGTGTTCTAGATTTTTGGGGGTTGGTTGTGGGATTCCGGGAGCACTGCTGGGAAGGTCTAATTTTTATTGCAAGTGGTTTGAAGTTAATCCATTGTGGAAAAGGGGGGTTTGAGCCTAGTTGCAGAGAGCGTTTTTGCGCGATTTTAACTTAGGCCTAGTAGTATTGCATGTTTTTGGGGGCTGCTTGGGGGTGTTCTTGATATTTGGGGGTGGAATGAGGGGCCTGGGAGCACTGCTGGGAAGGTCTAATTTTGATTGCAAGTGGTTTGAAAAAATAATTGGTGGAAAAGGGGGGTTTGGGCCTAGTTGCAGAGAGCGTTTTGGCACGATTTAAACTTAGTCCTAGTAGTATTGCATGTTTTTGGGGGGCTGTTTGGGGGTGTGCTAGATTTTTGGGGGTGGGTTGAGGGGTCCGGGAGCACTGCTGGGAAGGTGTAATTTTGATTGCAAGTGGTTTGAAGAAAATCCAATGGTGGAAAAGGCGGGTTTGGGCCTAGATGCATAAAGCGTTTTGGCACGATTTTAACTTAGGCCTAGCAGTAGTGCATGTTTTTGGGGTGCTGCTTCGGGTGTTGTAGATTTTTGGGGGTGGGTTGAGGGGTCTGGGAGCACTGCTGGGAAGGTCTAATTTTGATTGCAAGTGGTTTGAAAAAATCCATGGCGGAAAAGGGGGGTTTGGGCCTAGTTGCAGAGAGCGTTTTTCCCCGATTTAAACTTAGTCCTAGTAGTATTGCATGTTTTTGGGGAGCTGCTTGGGGGTGTTCTAGATTTTTGGGGGTGGGTTGAGGGGTCTGGGAGCACTGCCGGGAAAGTCTAATTTTGGTTGCAAGTGGTTTGGAAAAATCATTGGTGGAAAAGGGGGTGTGGGCCTTGTTGCAGAGAGCGTTTAGGAACGATTTAAACTTAGGCCTAGTAGTATTGCATGTTTTTTGGGGGGCTGTTTGGGGGTGTGCTAGATTTTTGGGGGTGGGTTGAGGGGTCCGGAAGCACTGCTGGGTAGGTGTAATTTTGAGTGCAAGTGGTTTGAAGAAAATCCAAAGGTGGAAAAGGCGGGTTTGGGGCTAGTTGCAGAGAGCGTTTTGGCACGATTTAAACTTAGGCCTAGCATTACTGCATGTTTTTGGGGTGCTGCTTGGGGTGGTGTAGATTTTTGGGGGTGGGTTGAGGGGTCTGGGAGCACTGCTGGGAAGGTCTAATTTTGATCGCCAGTGGTTTGAAAAAATCCATGGTGGAAAAGGAGGGTTTGGGCCTAGTTGCAGAGAGCGTTTTGGTACGATTTAAACTTAGGCCTGGTAGTATTGCATGTTTTTGGGGGGCTGTTTGGGGGTGTGCTAGATTTTTGGGGGTGGTTTGAGGGGTCCGGAAGCACTGCTGGGAAGGTGTAATTTTGATTGCAAGTGGTTTGAAGAAAATCCAATGGTGGAAAAGGCGGGTTTGGGGCTAGTTGCAGAGAGTGTTTTGGCATGATTTAAACTTAGGCCTAGCATTAGTGCATGTTTTTGGGGTGCTGCTTGGGGTGGTCTAGATTTTTGGGGGTGGGTTGAGGGGTCTGGGAGCACTGGTGGGAAGGTCTAATTCTGATAGCAAGTGGTTTGAAAAAATCCATGGTGGAAAAGGAGGGTTTGGGCCTAGTTGCAGAGAGCGTTTTTCCACGATTTAAACTCACGCCTAGTAGTATTACATGTTTTTGGGGGGCTGTTTGGGGGTTTTCAAGATTTTTTAGGGTGGGTTGAGGGGTCTGGGAGCACTGCTTTGAAGGTCTCATTTTTATTGCAGGTGGTTTGAAGAAAATCCATGGTGGAAAAGGGGGGTGTGGGCCTAGTTGCAGAGAGCGCTTTGGCACGATTTAAACTTAGGCCTAGTAGTATTGCATGTTTTTGGGGGCTGCTTGAGGGTGTTCTAGATATTTGGGGGTGGACTGATGGGTCTGGGAGCACTGCTGGGAAGGTGTAATTTTGATTGCGAGTGGTTTGAAGAAAATCCAATGGTGGAAAAGGGGGGTTTGGGCCTAGTTGCAGAGAGCGTTTTGGCACGATTTAAACTTAGGGCTAGTAGTATTGCATGTTTTTGGGGGGCTGCTTGGGGGTGTTCCAGATTTTCGGGGGTGGGTTGAGGGGTCTGGGAGCACTTCTGGGAAGGTCTAATTTTGATTGCAAGTGGTTTGAAGAAAATCCATGGTGGAAAAGGGGGGTTTGGGCCTAGTTGCAGAGAGCCTTCTGCCACGATTTAAACTTAGGCCTAGTAGTATTGCATGTTTTTGGGGGGCTGCTTGGGGTGTTCTAGATTTTTGGGGGTGGGTTGAGGGGTCTGGGAGCACTGCTTTGAAGGTCTAATTTTTCTTGCAGGTGGTTTGAAGAAAATCCATGGTGGAAAAGGGGGGTTTGGGCCTAGTTGCAGAGAGCGTTTTGGCACGATTTAAACTTAGGCCTAGTAGTATTGCATGTTTTTGGGGGCTGCTTGAGGGTGTTCTAGATATTTGGGGGTGGGTTGAGGGGTCTGGGAGCACTGCCGGGAAAGTCTAATTTTGGTTGCAAGTGGTTTGAAAAAATCATTGGGGGAAAAGGGGGTGTGGGCCTTGTTGCAGAGAGCGTTTAGGCACGATTTAAACTTAGGCCTAGTAGTATTGCATGTTTTTGGGGAGCTGCTTGGGGGTGTTCTAGATTTTTGGGGGTGGGTTGAGGGGTCTGGGAGCACTGCTGGGAAGGTCTAATATTGATTGCAAGTGGTTTGAAGAAAATCCATGGTGGAAAGGGGGGGTTTGGGCCTAGTTGCAGAGAGCATCTTGGCACGATTCAAACTTAGGCCTAGTAGTATTGCATGTTTTTGGGGGGCTGTTTGGGGGTGTTCTAGATTTTTGGGGGTGAGTTGAGGGGTCCGGGAGTACTGCTGGGAAGGTCTAATTTTGATTGCAAGTGGTTTGAAGAAAATCCATGGTGGAAAAGTTATTTTTTTAGCAGTATTGCATGTTTTTGGGGGGCTGCTTGAGGGTGTTCTATAATTTTGGGGGTGGGTTGAGGGGACTGGGAGCACTGCTGGGAAGGTGTAATTTTGATTGCAAGTGGTTTGAAGAAAATCCATGGTGGAAAAATGGGGTTTGGGCCTAGTTGCAGAGAGCGTTTTGGCACGTTTTAAACTAAGGCCTAGTAGTATTGCATGTTTTTGTGGGGCTGTTTGGGGTGCTCGAGAATTTTGGGTGTGGGTTGAGGGGCCCTGGAGCACTGCTGGGATGGTCTAATTTTGATTGCAAGTTGTTTGAAGAAAATCCATGGTGGAAAAGCGGGGTTTGGGCCTAGTTGCATAGAGCATCTTGGCACGATTCAAACTTAGGCCTAGTCGTATTGCATGTTTTTGGGGGGCTGTTTGGGGGTGTTCTAGATTTTTGGGGGTGAGTTGAGGGGTCCGGGAGTACTGCTTGGAAGGTCTAATTTTGATTGCAAGTGGTTTGAAGAAAATCCATTGTGGAAAAGGGCGGTTTGGGCCTAGTTCTGAGAGCTTTTTGGCACGATTTAAACTTAGGCCTAGTAGCATTACATGTTTTTGGGGGGCTGCTTGGGGGTGTTCTAGATTTTTGGGGGTTGGTTGTGGGATTCCGGGAGCACTGCTAGGAAGGTCTAATTTTGATTGCAAGTGGTTTGAAGTTAATCCATTGTGGAAAAGGGGGGCTTGAGCCTAGTTGCAGAGAGCGTTTTGGCGCGATTTTAACTTAGGCCTAGTACTATTGCATGTTTTTTGGGGCTGCTTGGGGGTGTTCTTGATATTTGGGGCTGGACTGAGGGGCCTGGGAGCACTGCTGGGAAGGTCTAATTTTGATTGCAAGTGGTTTGAAAAAATAATTGGTGGAAAAGGGGGGTTTGGGCCTAATTGCAGAGAGCGTTTTGGCACGATTTAAACTTAGTCCTAGTAGTATTGCATATTTTTGGGGGGCCGTTTGGGGGTGTGCTAGATTTTTGGGGGTGGGTTGAGGGGTCCTGGAGCTCTGCTGGGAAGGTGTAATTTTGATTGCAAGTGGTTTGAAGAAAATCCAATGGTGGAAAAGGCGGGTTTGGGCCTAGTTGCATAGAGCGTTTTGGCACGATTTAAACTTATGCCTAGCAGTAGGGCATGTTTTTGGGGTTCTGCTTCGGGTGTTCTAGATTTTTGGGGGTGGGTTGAGGGGTCTGGGAGCACTGCTGGGAAGGTC
Source organism: Lissotriton vulgaris (assembly GCF_964263255.1). NCBI lineage: Eukaryota > Metazoa > Chordata > Amphibia > Caudata > Salamandridae > Lissotriton > Lissotriton vulgaris. The sequence goes on along the minus strand of NC_141687.1, from coordinate 1,258,572,788 downwards.
TAATTTTGATTGCAAGTGGTTTGAAAAAATCCATGGTGGAAAAGGGGGGTTTGGGCCTAGTTGCAGAGAGCGTTTTTCCACAATTTAAACTTAGGCCTAGTAGTATTGCATGTTTTTGGGGAGCTGCTTGGGGGTGTTCTAGATTTTGGGGGTGGGTTGAGGGGTCTGGGAGCACTGCGGGGAAAGTCTAATTTTGGTTGCAAGTGGTTTGAAAAAATCATTGGTGGAAAAGGGGGGGTGGGCCTTGTTGCAGAGAGCGTTTAGGCACGATTTAAACTTAGGCCTAGTAGTATTGCATGTTTTTGGGGAGCTGCTTGGGGGTGTTCTAGATTTTTGGGGGTGGGTTGAGGGGTCTGGGAGCACTGCTGGGAAGGTCTAATATATATTGCAAGTGGTTTGAAGAAAATCCATGGTGGAAAAGGGGGGTTTGGGCCTAGTTGCAGAGAGCGTTTTGGCACGATTTAAACTTAGGCTTAGTAGTATTGCATGTTTTTGGGGGGCTGGTTGGGGGTGTGCTAGATTTTTGGGGGTGGGTTGAGGGGTCCGGAAGCACTGATGGGAAGGTGTAATTTTGATTGCAAGTGGTTTGAAGAAAATCCAATGGTGGAAAAGGCCGGTTTGGGGCTAGTTGCAGAGAGCGTTTTGGCACGATTTAAACTTAGGCCTAGCATTTTTGCATGTTTTTGGGGTGCTGCTTGGGGTGGTCTAGATTTTTGGGGGTGTGTTGAGGGGTCTGGGAGCACTGCTGGGAAGTTCTAATTTTGATTGCAAGTGGTTTGAAAAAATCCATGGTGGAAAAGGAGGGTTTGGGCCTAGTTGCAGAGAGCGTTTTTCCACGATTTAAACTTAGGCCTAGTAGTAATACATGTTTTTGGGGGGCTGTTTGGGGGTGTTCAAGATTTTTGGGGCAGGGTTGAGGGGTCTGGGACCACTGCTTTGAAGGTCTAATTTTTATTGCAAGTGGTTTGAAGAAAATCCATGGTGGAAAAGGGGGGTTTGGGCCTAGTTGCAGAGAGCGCTTAGGCACGATTTAAACTTAGGCCTTGTAGTATTGCATGTTTTTGGGGGGCTGCTTGGGGGTGTTCTAGATTTTTGGGGGTGGGTTGAGGGGTCTGGGAGCACTGCCGGGAAAGTCTAATTTTGGTTGCAAGTGGTTTGAAAAAATCATTGGTGGAAAAGGGGGTGTGGGCCTTGTTGCAGAGAGCGTTTAGGCACGATTTAAACTTAGGCCTAGTGCTATTGCATGTTTTTGGGGAGCTGCTTGGGGGTGTTCTAGATTTTTGGGGGTGGGTTGAGGGGTCTGGGAGCACTGCTGGGAAGGTCTAATATTGATTGCAAGTGGTTTGAAGAAAATCCATGGTGGAAAAGGGGGATTTGGGCCTAGTTGCAGAGAGCATCTTGGCACGATTCAAACTTAGGCCTAGTAGTATTGCATGTTTTTGGGGGGCTGTTTGGGGGTGTTCTAGATTTTTGGGGGTGAGTTGAGGGGTCCGGGAGTACTGCTTGGAAGGTCTAATTTTGATTGCAAGTGGTTTGAAGAAAATCCATGGTGGAAAAGGGCTGTGGGCCTAGTTCTGAGAGCTTTTTGGCACGATTTAAACTTAGGCCTAGTAGCATTACATGTTTTTGGGGGGCTGCTTGGGGGTGTTCTAGATTTTTGGGGGTTGGTTGTGGGATTCCGGGAGCACTGCTGGGAAGGTCTAATTTTTATTGCAAGTGGTTTGAAGTTAATCCATTGTGGAAAAGGGGGGTTTGAGCCTAGTTGCAGAGAGCGTTTTTGCGCGATTTTAACTTAGGCCTAGTAGTTTTGCATGTTTTTGGGGGCTGCTTGGGGGTGTTCTTGATATTTGGGGGTGGAATGAGGGGCCTGGGAGCACTGCTGGAAAGGTCTAATTTTGATTGCAAGTGGTTTGAAAAAATAATTGGTGGAAAAGGGGGGTTTGGGCCTAGTTGCAGAGAGCGTTTTGGCACGATTTAAACTTAGTCCTAGTAGTATTGCATGTTTTTGGGGGGCTGTTTGGGGGTGTGCTAGATTTTTGGGGGTGGGTTGAGGGGTCCGGGAGCACTGCTGGGAAGGTGTAATTTTGATTGCAAGTGGTTTGAAGAAAATCCAATGGTGGAAAAGGCGGGTTTGGGCCTAGATGCATAGAGCGTTTTGGCACGATTTAAACTTAGGCCTAGCAGTAGTGCATGTTTTTGGGGTGCTGCTTCGGGTGTTCTAGATTTTTGGGGGTGGGTTGAGGGGTCTGGGAGCACTGCTGGGAAGGTCTAATTTTGATTGCAAGTGGTTTGAAAAAATCCATGGTGGAAAAGGGGGGTTTGGGCCTAGTTGCAGAGAGCGTTTAGGAACGATTTAAACTTAGGCCTAGTAGTATTGCATGTTTTTGGGGAGCTGCTTGGGGGTGTTCTAGATTTTTGGGGGTGGGTTGAGGGGTCCGGGAGCACTGCTGGGAAGGTCTAATATTGATTGCAAGTGGTTTGAAGAAAATCCATGGTGGAAAAGGGGGGTTTGGGCCTAGTTGCAGAGAGCGTTTTGGCACGATTTAAACTTAGCACTTGCATCAAACAAGGGCTCCCTGTTTACACAAATGAAACATATACCCCTAGGTCAGGGAAATAAACAATGGAAAATAACAACCTAGGCGGAAATCTTAAATTGCCTACCCAATGGTCACAGGACAAAGATGGGGAAAAGTGCAGTTTCCAATAAAAATTGTACTATTTTTATATATACTAAATAAATTTTATTTTTAAGCAACACAATATAAAAATGCATATATTTCAGTAAAATAAAATTACAATTCATAAACAAGAAATTACAATAAAAAACACATAATATTTTCCTTTTACGGATTACGAAAAGATGGTGTGTCTAGTTGTATGTCAACGCGTTTCGGCGTCCAGCGCCTTTATCAAGACAGAAGACACTTTTCTGAAAATAAAAACATATTTTAGTACAACATATAAACAAAATAAAAACTTCTTCCCTGTCCTAAAGTTAACTTTTATCATGTTATTACAAACGGTATATTACAATTAAAACAAAGGAAACTGCAAAGAAGGGAATTATTTTGTCCTGTTATAAAAGGCAATATTTACACCTCGAAAATGAAGGCAAAGGTTGACGTTAGCCTCTACTCTAGCTCACAAACTCATATTTTCATGGTTTATTTTGAAAGACAATCCAAGATTTTTATGATATATCATTGATGAAACCATTATATCATATCAACACAGATCCACATTTTTATGGAAATTTACTGCTTTCTACCTTCTAATTAGAAGAGTTGAGTATACAACAAAAATGGGTACAATATACCAGAGATTTAACATTGTATCAAATAGATAAAGGCACACATTTCAGTAGATCTTTCAATAGACTTTTACTGCTTTCCATATTTAGAATCTTTCCCCGCGTTCCTCATCAAGCTAGTGGATAAGCTTAATGTTCCATGCCATGTAAGCTTCCACCTAAATAGTCTTTTTTCGCGTTTCACCATTAAAAGGTTTACTACCTGGCGTCTATTCGTATAGTCTTTTCTTGTGTTTTATTATCTAAACACTCGGTAAGCAGAGTCTGCTTTACCGCAAGAAGTTTCCATCCTTACAATCTTTCTTCGCGGTTCATCACTGCGAGGCCTCCTAATTGGCCGCACCTACCATAAAAAAGGCGCGCGATTTAACCCGTGTTTCATACACTTTTGGAATTCCGCCCAGTGAAGACTACCGCCTCCACGCGCCACACCCAGAAATAACACCGGTATGTAACCGCGATCGGAAATTAGATAGATTGGTGTTTTACAATAAACGTTTGTCAGTTAAGGTTTTAACCTATTTCTCTACTCTGGGTTATAGATAAAATTCAAACACCCATTTGCTCGGTCGTTGATAGCAGCGAGGCAACGCCCTGAAAAGCAAAGTAAGAATAATCCTCTACAGGCTACAGCCAGAAAAAACATCGGTATGTAAATGCGATCTACATCTAGACAAACTTTTTGTTTAGAATAATCGTTGTTAGTTCAGTGTCTAACCAACTTTAATTTTTTACTATACCGGGTTATGGATAGAACTTAACACCCATTCTCTCTGCGTTTGTTAGTAGTGAGGCAACGCCTTGAAAAACAAAGCAAAGATAATCTTGTTTATACAGCGTTCGTCAACATCAAGACAACGCTAAAGAAGTGAAGCGTGAATAATCGTGCTAGCGAGGTATGTCAATACTGGGTCAATGACTGCTTTAAATATGCTAAAGCGGCATCGGTTACCGATTAAGGGCACCGCCACTAAATTCTGTTTATCTCCAATTTAGAGCTGGCTTTTTACTGAGACGGGAACAAGACATCCCAACGACCGAAATAACAGGGATAACGCGAGAAGTATTTAATCACTGTATATATCAACGGAATTAGATAAATAATTAGGTAAGAAGAGCTCAATATTCGTTGACAACATGCCGTAACCGATTAACTTCCAAAAGACTGACATGCACTTTTAACATATAAATTTGATATAGGTGCAACTGCAAGTTCGAACGTTTTTACCCATTGCGACTCATCATATCCCGTGGAGGCGGTGGTACATTGGTTGTTTTAAAATCAGGTAAATTGGCTACGAATAAAAGTGAACGAACAGAGGTCTAGAGACAAGGAATGAAAATAATATGTTAATCTAAGAATATTTCCTTTTTTCTCGTATTTCCTGAAGGTTTATCACATAACCAAGCTAAAGCAATAATGCAGAATTTCGCTGACAGTATTGCGTGATTCCTTAAATCATTTTAAAGAATCTAAACAGAATAAAGAATCATCAACTCCTTAAATCGGTTGTGAGCTGTTCACAGCTGTAGGTAAGCGGAACCTATAAAATTTCAGAAAGACTGCCTGAATGTTCAGATAAATAAAAAGTGCTTCCACTAGTTATAAACAACAGCCTCTAAAAAAGATAAAAAAAGTTTCTTTTCACACAGAGAAACTGATATGGAGTTAACATGGTTAGAGAGCCCCATTACATCTCTTAAATCACACTGTTACAATGAACCTCTAACCCACTCGATCTAAATATTTGCCTTCCTTTTTCTTTATTCAGAGCAATTGTGCTGTTTATTTAGAGAGCCCCATTACATCTCTTAAATCACACTATTACAATGAACCTCTAACCCACTCGATCTAAATATTTGCCTTCCCTTTCTTTATTCAGAGCAATTGTGCTGTTTATTTATGTAATGGTCAGTTTTTTAACCGAAGTAGAATATTTATAATCTTTTTGTCATAAGTTACTAAGCAATATATATTTAATGCAATGTGTATCTGAGGTTTTATTGAACAATGTATATTCATTCCCCTTGACTAAAGGGTAGAAAGCAGTAAAAGTCTATTGAAAGATCTACTGAAATGTGTGCCTTTATCTATTTGATACAATGTTAAATCTCTGGTATATTGTACCCATTTTTGTTGTATACTCAACTCTTCTAATTAGAAGGTAGAAAGCAGTAAATTTCCATAAAAATGTGGATCTGTGTTGATATGATATAATGGTTTCATCAATGATATATCATAAAAATATTGGATTGTCTTTCAAAATAAACCATGAAAATATGAGTTTGTGAGCTAGAGTAGAGGCTAACGTCAACCTTTGCCTTCATTTTCGAGGTGTAAATATTGCCTTTTATAACAGGACAAAATAATCCCCTTCTTTGCAGTTTCCTTTGTTTTAATTGTAATACACCGTTTGTAATGACATGATAAAAGTTAACTTTAGGACAGGGAAGTAGTTTTTATTTTGTTTATATGTTGTACTAAAATATGTTTTTATTTTCAGAAAAGTGTCTTCTGTCTTGATAAAGGCGCTGGACGCCGAAACGCGTTGACATACAACTAGACACACCATCTTTTCGTAATCCGTAAAAGGAAAATATTATGTGTTTTTTATTGTAATTTCTTGTTTATGAATTGTAATTTTATTTTACTGAAATATATGCATTTTTATATTGTGTTGCTTAAAAATAAAATGTATTTAGTATATATAAAAATAGTACAATTTTTATTGGAAACTGCACTTTTCCCCATCTTTGTCCTGTGACCATTGGGTAGGCAATTTAAGATTTCCGCCTAGGTTGTTGTTTTCCATTGTAACGATTTAAACTTAGGCCTAGTAGTATTGCATGTTTTTTGGGGGGCTGTTTGGGGGTGTGCTAGATTTTTGGGGGTGGGTTGAGGGGTCCAGAAGCACTGCTGGGTAGGTGTAATTTTGAGTGCAAGTGGTTTGAAGAAAATCCAATGGTGGAAAAGGCGGGTTTGGGGCTAGTTTCAGAGAGCGTTTTGGCACGATTTAAACTTATGCCTAGCATTAGTGCATGTTTTTGGGGTGCTGCTTGGGGTGGTCTAGATTTTTGGGGGTGGGTTGAGGGGTCTGGGAGCACTGCTGGGTAGGTCTAATTTTGATTGCAAGTGGTTTGAAAAAATCCATGGTGGAAAAGGAGGGTTTGGGCCTAGTTGCAGAGAGCGTTTTGGCACGATTTAAACTTAGGCCTGGTAGTACTGCATGTTTTTGGGGGGCTGTTTGGGGGTGTGCTAGATTTTTGGGGGTGGTTTGAGGGGTCCAGAAGCACTGCTGGGAAGGTGTAATTTTGATTGCAAGTGGTTTGAAGAAAATCCAATGGTGGAAAAGGCGGGTTTGGGGCTAGTTGCAGAGAGCGTTTTGGCATGATTTAAACTTAGGCCTAGCATTAGTGCATGTTTTTGGGGTGCTGCTTGGGGTGGTCTAGATTTTTGGGGGTGGGTTGAGGGGTCTGGGAGCACTGCTGGGAATGTCTAATTCTGATAGCAAGTGGTTTGAAAAAATCCATGGTGGAAAAGGAGGGTTTGGGCCTAGTTGCAGAGAGCGTTTTTCCACGATTTAAACTCAGGCCTAGTAGTATTACATGTTTTTGGGGGGCTGTTTGGGGGTGTTCAAGATTTTTGAGGGTGGGTTGAGAGGTCTGGAAGCACTGCTTTGAAGGTCTAATTTTTATTGCAGGTGGTTTGAAGAAAATCCATGGTGGAAAAGGGGGGTTTGGGCCTACTTGCAGAGAGCGCTTTGGCACAATTTAAACTTAGGCCTAGTAGTATTGCATGTTTTTGGGGGCTGGTTGAGGGTGTTCTAGATATTTGGGGGTGGACTGATGGGTCTGGGAGCACTGCTGGGAATGTGTAATTTTGATTGCGAGTGGTTTGAAGAAAATCCAATGGTGGAAAAGGGGGGTTTGGGCCTAGTTGCAGAGAGCGTTTTGGCACGATTTAAACTTAGGCCTAGTAGTATTGCATGTTTTTGGGGTGTTGCTTGGGGTGTTCTAGATTTTTGGGGGTGGGTAGAGGGGTCTGGGAGCACTGCTGGGAAGGTCTAATTTTGATTGCAAGTGGTTTGAAAAAAATCCATGGTGAAAAAGAGGGGGTTGGGCCTCGTTGCAGAGAGCTTTTTGCCACGATTTAAACTTAGGCCTAGTAGTATTACATATTTTTGGGAGGCTGCTTGGGGGTGGTCTAGATTTTTGGGGGTTGGTTGAGGGATTCCGGGAGCACTGCTGGGAAGGTCTTATTTTTATTGCAAGTGGTTTGAAGATAATCCATGGTGGAAAAGGGGGGGTTTGAGCCTAGTTGCAGAGAGCGTTTTAGCGCGATTTAAACTTAGGCCTAGTAGTATTGCATGTTTTTGGGAGCTGCTTGGGGGTGTTCTAGATAGTTGGGGGTGGACTGAGGGGTCTGGGAGCACTGCTGGGAAGGTCTATTTTTGATAGCAAGTGGTTTGAAGAAAATCCATTGTGGAAAAGGGGGGTTTGGGCCTTGTTACAGAGAGCGTTTTGGCACGATTTAAACTTGGGCCTAGTAGTCTTGCATGTTTTTGGGGAGCTGCTTGGGGGAGTTCTAGATTTTTGGGGGTGGGTTGAGGGGTCTGGGAGCACTGCTGGGAAGGTCTATTTTTGATAGCAAGTAGTTTGAAGAAAATCCATTGTGGAAAAGGGGGGTTTGGGCCTAGTTGCAGAGAGTGTTTTGGCATGATTTAAACTTAGGGCTAGTAGTATTGCATGTTTTTGGGGGGCTGCTTGGGGGTGTTCCAGATTTTCGGGGGTGGGTTGAGGGGTCTGGGAGCACATCTGGGAAGGTCTAATTTTGATTGCAAGTGGTTTGAAGAAAATCCATGGTGGAAAAGGGGGGTTTGGGCCTAGTTGCAGAGAGCCTTTTGCCACGATTAAACTTAGGCCTAGTAGTATTGCATGTTTTTGGGGGGCTGCTTGGGGTGTTCTAGATTTTTGGGGGTGGGTTGAGGGGTCTGGGAGCACTGCTTTGAAGGTCTAATTTTTATTGCAGGTGGTTTGAAGAAAATCCATGGTGGAAAAGGGGGGTTTGGGCCTAGTTGCAGAGAGCGCTTTGGCACGATTTAAACTTAGGCCTAGTAGTATTGCATGTTTTTGGGGGCTGCTTGAGGGTGTTCTAGATATTTGGGGGTGGGTTGAGGGGTCTGGGAGCACTGCCGGGAAAGTCTAATTTTGGTTGCAAGTGGTTTGAAAAAATCATTGGTGGAAAAGGGGGTGTGGGCCTTGTTGCAGAGAGCGTTTAGGCACGATTTAAACTTAGGCCTAGTAGTATTGCATGTTTTTAGGGCGCTGCTTGGGGGTGTTCTAGATTTTTGGGGGTGGGTTGAGGGGTCTGGGAGCACTGCTGGGAAGGTATAATATTGATTGCAAGTGGTTTGAAGAAAATCCATGGTTGAAAGGGGGGGTTTGGGCCTAGTTGCAGAGAGCATCTTGGCACGATTCAAACTTAGGCCTAGTAGTATTGCATGTTTTTGGGGGGCTGTTTGGGGGTGTTCTAGATTTTTGGGGGTGAGTTGAGGGGTCCGGGAGTACTGCTGGGAAGGTCTAATTTTGATTGCAAGTGGTTTGAAGAAAATCCATGGTGGAAAAGGGCGGTTTGGGCCTAGTTCTGAGAGCTTTTTGGCACGATTTAAACTTAGGCCTAAGAGCATTACATGTTTTTGGGGGGCTGCTTGGGGGTGTTCTAGATATTTGGGGGTTGGTTGTGGGATTCCGGGAGCACTGCTGGGAAGGTCTAATTTTTATTGCAAGTGGTTTGAAGTTAATCCATTGTGGAAAAGGGGGGTTTGAGCCTAGTTGCAGAGAGCGTTTTGGCGCGATTTTAACTTAGGCACAGTAGTATTACATGTTTTTGGGGAGCTGCTTGGGGGTGTTCTAGATTTTTGGAGGTGTGTTGAGGGGTCTGGGAGCTCTGGTGGGAAGGTCTAATTTTGATTACAAGTGGTTTGAAGAAAATCCATGGTGCAAAAGGGGGGTTTGGGCCTAGTTGCAGAGAGCGTTTTGCCACGATTTAAACTTAGGCCTAGTAGTATTGCATGTTTTTGGGGAGCTGCTTGGGGGTGTTCTAGATTTTTGGAGGTGGGTTGAGGGGTCTGGGAGCTCTGCTGGGAAGGTCTAATTTTGATTACAAGTGGTTTGAAGAAAATCCATGGTGGAAAACTCGGGTTTGGGCCTAGTTGCAGGGAGCGTTTTGGCACGTTTTAAACTAAGGCCTAGTAGTATTGCATGTTTTTGTGGGGCTGTTTGGGGGTGCTCGAGATTTTTGGGGGTGGGTTGAGGGGCCTGGGAGCACTGCTGGGATGGTATATTTTGATTGCAAGTTGTTTGAAGAAAATCCATGGTGGAAAAGGGGGGTTTGGGCCTAGTTGCACAGAGCCTTTTGCCACGATTTAAACTTAGGCCTAGTAGTATTGCATGTTTTTGGGGGGCTGCTTGGGGTGTTCTAGATTTTTGGGGGTGGGTTGAGGGGTCTGGGAGCACTGCTTTGAAGGTCTAATTTTTATTGCAGGTTGTTTGAAGAAAATCCATGGTGGAAAAGGGGGGTTTGGGCCTAGTTGCAGAGAGCGCTTTGGCACGATTTAAACTTAGGCCTAGTAGTATTGCATGTTTTTGGGGGCTGCTTGAGGGTGTTCTAGATATTTGGGGGTGGACTGATGGGTCTGGGAGCACTGCTGGGAAGGTGTAATTTTGATTGCGAGTGGTTTGAAGAAAATCCAATGGTGGAAAAGGGGGGTTTGGGCCTAGTTGCAGAGAGCGTTTTGGCACGATTTAAACTTAGGCCTAGTAGTATTGCATGTTTTTGGGGTGTTGCTTGGGGTGTTCTAGATTTTTGGGGGTGGGTAGAGGGGTCTTGGAGCACTGCTGGGAAGGTCTATTTTTGATAGCAAGTGGTTTGAAGAAAATCCATTGTGGAAAAGGGGGGTTTGGGCCTTGTTACAGAGAGCGTTTTGGCACGATTTAAACTTAGGCCTAGTAGTATTACATATTTTTGGGAGGCTGCTTGGGGGTGTTCTAGATTTTTGGGGTTTGTTTGAGGGATTCCGGGAGCACTGCTGGGAAGGTCTTATTTTTATTGCAAGTGGTTTGAAGATAATCCATGGTGGAAAAGGGGGGGTTTGAGCCTAGTTGCAGAGAGCGTTTTAGCGCGATTTAAACTTAGGCCTAGTAGTATTGCATGTTTTTGGGGGCTGCTTGGGGGTGTTCTAGATAGTTGGGGGTGGACTGAGGGGTCTGGGAGCACTGCTGGGAAGGTCTATTTTTGATAGCAAGTGGTTTGAAGAAAATCCATTGTGGAAAAGGGGGGTTTGGGCCTTGTTACAGAGAGCGTTTTGGCACGATTTAAACTTAGGCCTAGTAGTCTTGCATGTTTTTGGGGAGCTGCTTGGGGGAGTTCTAGATTTTTGGGGGTGGGTTGAGGGGTCTGGGAGCACTGCAGGGAAGGTCTATTTTTGATAGCAAGTGGTTTGAAGAAAATCCAATGGTGGAAAAGGCGGGTTTGGGCCTAGTTGCATAGAGCGTTTTGGCACGATTTAAACTTAGGCCTAGCAGTAGTGCATGTTTTTGGGGTGCTGCTTCGGGTGTTCTAGATTTTTAGGGGGTGCGTTGAGGGGTCTGGGAGCACTGCTGGGAAGGTCTAATTTTGATTGCAAGTGGTTTGAAAAAATCCATGGTGGAAAAGGGGGGTTTGGGCCTAGTTGCAGAGAGCGTTTTTCCACAATTTAAACTTAGGCCTAGTAGTATTGCATGTTTTTGTGGAGCTGCTTGGGGGTGTTCTAGATTTTTGGGGGTGGGTTGAGGGGTCTGGGAGCACTGCCGGGAAAGTCTAATTTTGGTTGCAAGTGGTTTGAAAAAATCATTGGTGGAAAAGGGGGTGTGGGCCTTGTTGCAGAGAGCGTTTAGGCACGATTTAAACTTAGGCCTAGTAGTATTGCATGTTTTTGGGGAGCTGCTTGGGGGTGTTCTAGATTTTTGGGGGTGGGTTGAGGGGTCTGGGAGCACTGCTGGGAAGGTCTAATATTGATTGCAAGTGGTTTGAAGAAAATCCATGGTGGAAAAGGGGGGTTTGGGCCTAGTTGCAGAGAGCGTTTTGGCACGATTTAAACTTAGGCCTAGTAGTATTGCATGTTTTTTGGGGGGCTGTTTGGGGGTGTGCTAGATTTTTGGGGGTGGGTTGAGGGGTCCGGAAGCACTGCTGGGTAGGTGTAATTTTGAGTGCACTTGGTTTGAAGAAAATCCAATGGTGGAAAAGGCGGGTTTGGGGCTAGTTGCAGAGAGCGTTTTGGCACGATTTAAACTTAGGCCTAGTAGTATTGCATGTGTTTGGGGGGCTGCTTGGGGGTGTGCTAGATTTTTGGGGGTGGTTTGAGGGGTCCGGAAGCACTGCTGGGAAGGTGTAATTTTGATTGCAAGTGGTTTGAAGAAAATCCAATGGTGGAAAAGGCGGGTTTGGGCCTAGTTGCATAGAGCGTTTTGGCACGATTTAAACTTATGCCTAGCAGTAGTGCATGTTTTTGGGGTTCTGCTTCGGGTGTTCTAGATTTTTGGGGGTGGGTTGAGGGGTCTGGGAGCACTGCTGGGAAGGTCTAATATTGATTGCAAGTGGTTTGAAGAAAATCCATGGTGGAAAAGGGGGATTTGGGCCTAGTTGCAGAGAGCATCTTGGCACGATTCAAACTTAGGCCTAGTAGTATTGCATGTTTTTGGGGGGCTGTTTGGGGTGTTCTAGATTTTTGGGGGTGAGTTGAGGGGTCCGGGAGTACTGCTTGGAAGGTCTAATTTTGATTGCAAGTGGTTTGAAGAAAATCCATGGTGGAAAAGGGCGGTTTGGGCCTAGTTCTGAGAGCTTTTTGGCACGATTTAAACTTAGGCCTAGTAGCATTACATGTTTTTGGGGGGCTGCTTGGGGGTGTTCTAGATTTTTGGGGGTTGGTTGTGGGATTCCGGGAGCACTGCTGGGAAGGTCTAATTTTTATTGCAAGTGGTTTGAAGTTAATCCATTGTGGAAAAGGGGGGTTTGAGCCTAGTTGCAGAGAGCGTTTTTGCGCGATTTTAACTTAGGCCTAGTAGTATTGCATGATTTTGGGGGCTGCTTGGGGGTGTTCTTGATATTTGGCGGTGGAATGAGGGGCCTGGGAGCACTGCTGGGAAGGTCTAATTTTGATTGCAAGTGGTTTGAAAAAATAATTGGTGGAAAAGGGGGGTTTGGGCCTAGTTGCAGAGAGCGTTTTGGCACGATTTAAATTTAGTCTTAGTAGTATTGCATGTTTTTGGGGGGCTGTTTGGGGGTGTGCTATATTTTTGGGGGTGGGTTGAGGGGTCTGGGAGCACTGCTGGGAAGGTGTAATTTTGATTGCAAGTGGTTTGAAGAAAATCCAATGGTGGAAAAGGCGGGTTTGGGCCTAGATGCATAGAGCGTTTTGGCACGATTTAAACTTAGGCCTAGCAGTAGTGCATGTTTTTGGGGTGCTGCTTCGGGTGTTCTAGATTTTTGGGGGTGGGTTGAGGGGTCTGGGAGCACTGCTGGGAAGGTCTAATTTTGGTTGCAAGTGGTTTGGAAAAATCATCGGTGGAAAAGGGGGTGTGGGCCTTGTTGTAGAGAGCGTTTAGGAACGATTTAAACTTAGGCCTAGTAGTATTGCATGTTTTTGGGGAGCTGCTTGGGGGTGTTCTAGATTTTTGGGGGTGGGTTGAGGGGTCCGGGAGCACTGCTGGGAAGGACTAATATTGATTGCAAGTGGTTTGAAGAAAATCCATGGTGGAAAAGGGGGATTTGGGCCTAGTTGCAGAGAGCGTTTTGGCACGATTTAAACTTAGGCCTAGTAGTATTGCATGTTTTTTGGGGGGCTGTTTGGGGGTGTGCTAGATTTTTGGGGGTGGGTTGAGGGGTCCGGAAGCACTGCTGGGTAGGTGTAATTTTGAGTGCAAGTGGTTTGAAGAAAATCCAATGGTGGAAAAGGCGGGTTTGGGGCTAGTTGCAGAGAGCGTTTTGGCACGATTTAAACTTAGGCCTAGCATTAGTGCATGTATTTGGGGTGCTGCTTGGGGTGGTCTAGATTTTTGGGGGTGGGTTGAGGGGTCTGGGAGCACTGCTGGGTAGGTCTAATTTTGATTGCAAGTGGTTTGAAAAAATCCATGGTGGAAAAGGAGGGTTTGGGCCTAGTTGCAGAGAGCGTTTTGGCACGATTTAAACTTAGGCCTGGTAGTATTGCATGTTTTTGGGGGGCTGTTTGGGAGTGTGCTAGATTTTTGGGGGTGGTTTGAGGGGTCCGGAAGCACTGCTGGGAAGGTGTAATTTTGATTGCAAGTGGTTTGAAGAAAATCCAATGGTGGAAAAGGCGGGTTTGGGGCTAGTTGCAGAGAGCGTTTTGGCATGATTTAAACTTAGGCCTAGCATTAGTGCATGTTTTTGGGGTGCTGCTTGGGGTGGTCTAGATTTTTGGGGGTGGGTTGAGGGGTCTGGGAGCACTGCTGGGAAGGTCTAATTCTGATAGCAAGTGGTTTGAAAAAATCCATGGTGGAAAAGGAGGGTTTGGGCCTAGTTGCAGAGAGCGTTTTTCCACGATTTAAACTCAGGCCTAGTAGTATTACATATTTTTGGGAGGCTGCTTGGGGGTGGTCTAGATTTTTGGGGGTTGGTTGAGGGATTCCGGGAGCACTGCTGGGAAGGTCTTATTTTTATTGCAAGTGGTTTGAAGATAATCCATGGTGGAAAAGGGGGGGTTTGAGCCTAGTTGCAGAGAGCGTTTTAGCGCGATTTAAACTTAGGCCTAGTACTATTGCATGTTTTTGGGGGCTGCTTGGGGGTGTTCTAGATAGTTGGGGGTGGACTGAGGGGTCTGGGAGCACTGCTGGGAAGGTCTATTTTTGATAGCAAGTGGTTTGAAGAAAATCCATTGTGGAAAAGGGGGGTTTGGGCCTTGTTACAGAGAGCGTTTTGGCACGATTTAAACTTAGGCCTAGTAGTCTTGCATGTTTTTGGGGAGCTGCTTGGGGGAGTTCTAGATTTTTGGGGGTGGGTTGAGGGGTCTGGGAGCACTGCTGGGAAGGTCTATTTTTGATAGCAAGTAGTTTGAAGAAAATCCATTGTGGAAAAGGGGGGTTTGGGCCTAGTTGCAGAGAGCGTTTTGGCACGATTTAAACTTAGGGCTAGTAGTATTGCATGTTTTTGGGGGGCTGCTTGGGGGTGTTCCAGATTTTCGGGGGTGGGTTGAGGGGTCTGGGAGCACTTCTGGGAAGGTCTAATTTTGATTGCAAGTGGTTTGAAGAAAATCCATGGTGGAAAAGGGGGGTTTGGGCCTAGTTGCAGAGAGCATTTTGCCACGATTTAAACTTAGGCCTAGTAGTATTGCATGTTTTTGGGGGGCTGCTTGGGGTGTTCTAGATTTTTGGGGGTGGGTTGAGGGGTCTGGGAGCACTGCTTTGAAGGTCTAATTTTTATTGCAGGTGGTTTGAAGAAAATCCATGGTGGAAAAGGGGGGTTTGGGCCTAGTTGCAGAGAGCGCTTTGGCACGATTTAAACTTAGGCCTAGTAGTATTGCATGTTTTTGGGGGCTGCTTGAGGGTGTTCTAGATATTTGGGGGTGGGTTGAGGGGTCTGGGAGCACTGCCGGGAAAGTCTAATTTTGGTTGCAAGTGGTTTGAAAAAATCATTGGTGGAAAAGGGGGTGTGGGCCTTGTTGCAGAGAGCGTTTAGGCACGATTTAAACTTAGGCCTAGTAGTATTGCATGTTTTTGGGGCGCTGCTTGGGGGTGTTCTAGATTTTTGGGGGTGGGTTGAGGGGTCTGGGAGCACTGCTGGGAAGGTCTAATATTGATTGCAAGTGGTTTGAAGAAAATCCATGGTTGAAAGGGGGGGTTTGGGCCTAGTTGCAGAGAGCATCTTGGCACGATTCAAACTTAGGCCTAGTAGTATTGCATGTTTTTGGGGGGCTGTTTGGGGGTGTTCTAGATTTTTGGGGGTGAGTTGAGGGGTCCGGGAGTACTGCTGGGAAGGTCTAATTTTGATTGCAAGTGGTTTGAAGAAAATCCATGGTGGAAAAGGGCGGTTTGGGCCTAGTTCTGAGAGCTTTTTGGCACGATTTAAACTTAGGCCTAGTAGCATTACATGTTTTTGGGGGGCTGCTTGGGGGTGTTCTAGATATTTGGGGGTTGGTTGTGGGATTCCGGGAGCACTGCTGGGAAGGTCTAATTTTTATTGCAAGTGGTTTGAAGTTAATCCATTGTGGAAAAGGGGAGTTTGAGCCTAGTTGCAGAGAGCGTTTTGGCGCGATTTTAACTTAGGCATAGTAGTATTACATGTTTTTGGGGAGCCGCTTGGGGGTGTTCTAGATTTTTGGAGGTGTGTTGAGGGGTCTGGGAGATCTGCTGGGAAGGTCTAATTTTGATTACAAGTGGTTTGAAGAAAATCCATGGTGCAAAAGGGGGGTTTGGGCCTAGTTGCAGAGAGTGTTTTGCCACGATTTAAACTTAGGCCTAGTAGTATTGCATGTTTTTGGGGAGCTGCTTGGGGGTGTTCTAGATTTTTGGAGGTGGGTTGAGGGGTCTGGGAGCTCTGCTGGGAAGGTCTAATTTTGATTATAAGTGGTTTGAAGAAAATCCATGGTGGAAAAGTCGGGTTTGGGCCTAGTTGCAGAGAGCGTTTTGGCACGTTTTAAACTAAGGCCTAGTAGTATTGCATGTTTTTGTGGGGCTGTTTGGGGGTGCTCGAGATTTTTGGGGGTGGGTTGAGGGGCCTGGGAGCACTGCTGGGATGGTATATTTTGATTGCAAGTTGTTTGAAGAAAATCCATGGTGGAAAAGGGGGGTTTGGGCCTAGTTGCAGAGAGCGTTTTGGCACGATTTAAACTTAGGCCTAGTAGTATTGCATGTTTTTGGGGGGCTGCTTGGGGGTGTTCCAGATTTTCGGGGGTGGGTTGAGGGGTCTGGGAGCACTGCTTTGAAGGTCTAATTTTTATTGCAGGTTGTTTGAAGAAAATCCATGGTGGAAAAGGGGGGTTTGGGCCTAGTTGCAGAGAGCGCTTTGGCACGATTTAAACTTAGGCCTAGTAGTATTGCATGTTTTTGGGGGCTGCTTGAGGGTGTTCTAGATATTTGGGGGTGGACTGATGGGTCTGGGAGCACTGCTGGGAAGGTGTAATTTTGATTGCGAGTGGTTTGAAGAAAATCCAATGGTGGAAAAGGGGGGTTTGGGCCTAGTTGCAGAGAGCGTTTCGGCACGATTTAAACTTAGGCCTAGTAGTATTGCATGTTTTTGGGGTGTTGCTTGGGGTGTTCTAGATTTTTGGGGGTGGGTAGAGGGGTCTTGGAGCACTGCTGGGAAGGTCTAATTTTGATTGCAAGTGGTTTGAAAAAAATCCATTGCGAAAAAGAGGGGTTTGGGCCTCGTTGCAGAGAGCTTTTTGCCACGATTTAAACTTAGGCCTAGTAGTATTACACATTTTTGGGAGGCTGCTTGGGGGTGTTCTAGATTTTTGGGGGTTGGTTGAGGGATTCCGGGAGCACTGCTGGGAAGGTCTTATTTTTATTGCAAGTGGTTTGAAGATAATCCATGGTGGAAAAGGGGGGGTTTGAGCCTAGCTGCAGAGAGCGTTTTAGCGCGATTTAAACTTAGGCCTAGTAGTATTGCATGTTTTTGGGGGCTGCTTGGGGGTGTTCTAGATAGTTGGGGGTGGACTGAGGGGTCTGGGAGCACTGCTGGGAAGGTCTATTTTTGATAGCAAGTGGTTTGAAGAAAATCCATTGTGGAAAAGGGGGGTTTGGGCCTTGTTACAGAGAGCGTTTTGGCACGATTTAAACTTAGGCCTAGTAGTCTTGCATGTTCTTGGGGAGCTGCTTGGGGGAGTTCTAGATTTTTGGGGGCGGGTTGAGGGGTCTGGGGGCACTGCTGGGAAGGTCTATTTTTGATAGCAAGTAGTTTGAAGAAAATCCATTGTGGAAAAGGGGGGTTTGGGCCTAGTTGCAGAGAGCGTTTTGGCACGATTTAAACTTAGGGCTAGTAGTATTGCATGTTTTTGGGGGGCTGCTTGGGGGTGTTCCAGATTTTCGGGGGTGGGTTGAGGGGTCTGGGAGCACTTCTGGGAAGGTCTACCTTTGATTGCAAGTGGTTTGAAGAAAATCCATGGTGGAAAAGGGGGGTTTGGGCCTAGTTGCAGAGAGCCTTTTGCCACGATTTAAACTTAGGCCTAGTAGTATTGCATGTTTTTGGGGGTCTGCTTGGGGTGTTCTAGATTTTTGGGGGTGGGTTGAGGGGTCTGGGAGCACTGCTTTGAAGGTCTAATTTTTATTGCAGGTGGTTTGAAGAAAATCCATGGTGGAAAAGGGGGGTTTGGGCCTAGTTGCAGAGAGCGCTTTGGCACGATTTAAACTTAGGCCTAGTAGTATTGCATGTTTTTGGGGGCTGCTTGAGGGTGTTCTAGATATTTGGGGGTGGACTGATGGTTCTGGGAGCACTGCCTGGAAGGTCCAATTTTGATTGCAAGGGGTTTGAAAAAATCATTGGCGGAAAAGGGGGTGTGGACCTTGTTGCAGAGAGCGTTTTGGCACGATTTAAACTTAGGCCTAGAAGTATTGTATGTTTTTGGGGAGCTGCTTGGGGGAGTTCTAGATTTTTGGGGATGGGTTGAGGGGTCTGGGAGCACTGCTGGGAAGGTCTAATTTTGATTGCAAGTGGTTTGAAGAAAATCCATTGTGGGAAAGGGGGGTTTGGGCCTAGTTGCAGAGAGCGTTTTGGCACGATTTAAACTTAGGCCTAGTAGTATTGCATGTTTTTGGGGGGCTGCTTGGGGGTGTTCCAGATTTTCGGGGGTGGGTTGAGGGGTCTGGGAGCACTTCTGGGAAGGTCTAATTTTGATTGCAAGTGGTTTGAAGAAAATCCATGGTGGAAAAGTGGGGTTTGGGCCTAGTTGCACAGAGCCTTTTGCCACGATTTAAACTTAGGCCTAGTAGTATTGCATGTTTTTGGGGGGCTGCTTGGGGTGTTCTAGATTTTTGGGGGTGGGTTGAGGGGTCTGGGAGCACTGCTTTGAAGGTCTAATTTTTATTGCAGGTTGTTTGAAGAAAATCCATGGTGGAAAAGGGGGGTTTGGGCCTAGTTGCAGAGAGCGCTTTGGCACGATTTAAACTTAGGCCTAGTAGTATTGCATGTTTTTGGGGGCTGCTTGAGGGTGTTCTAGATATTTGGGGGTGGACTGATGGGTCTGGGAGCACTGCTGGGAAGGTGTAATTTTGATTGCGAGTGGTTTGAAGAAAATCCAATGGTGGAAAAGGGGGGTTTGGGCCTAGTTGCAGAGAGCGTTTCGGCACGATTTAAACTTAGGCCTAGTAGTATTGCATGTTTTTGGGGTGTTGCTTGGGGTGTTCTAGATTTTTGGGGGTGGGTAGAGGGGTCTTGGAGCACTGCTGGGAAGGTCTAATTTTGATTGCAAGTGGTTTGAAAAAAATCCATTGCGAAAAAGAGGGGTTTGGGCCTCGTTGCAGAGAGCTTTTTGCCACGATTTAAACTTAGGCCTAGTAGTATTACATATTTTTGGGAGGCTGCTTGGGGGTGTTCTAGATTTTTGGGGGTTGGTTGAGGGATTCCGGGAGCACTGCTGGGAAGGTCTTATTTTTATTGCAAGTGGTTTGAAGATAATCCATGGTGGAAAAGGGGGGGTTTGAGCCTAGCTGCAGAGAGCGTTTTAGCGCGATTTAAACTTAGGCCTAGTAGTATTGCATGTTTTTGGGGGCTGCTTGGGGGTGTTCTAGATAGTTGGTGGTGGACTGAGGGGTCTGGGAGCACTGCTGGGAAGGTCTATTTTTGATAGCAAGTAGTTTGAAGAAAATCCATTGTGGAAAAGGGGGGTTTGGGCCTAGTTGCAGAGAGCGTTTTGGCACGATTTAAACTTAGGGCTAGTAGTATTGCATGTTTTTGGGGGGCTGCTTGGGGGTGTTCCAGATTTTCGGGGGTGGGTTGAGGGGTCTGGGAGCACTTCTGGGAAGGTCTACCTTTGATTGCAAGTAGTTTGAAGAAAATCCATGGTGGAAAAGGGGGGTTTGGGCCTAGTTGCAGAGAGCCTTTTGCCACGATTTAAACTTAGGCCTAGTAGTATTGCATGTTTTTGGGGGTCTGCTTGGGGTGTTCTAGATTTTTGGGGGTGGGTTGAGGGGTCTGGGAGCACTGCTTTGAAGGTCTAATTTTTATTGCAGGTGGTTTGAAGAAAATCCATGGTGGAAAAGGGGGGTTTGGGCCTAGTTGCAGAGAGCGCTTTGGCACGATTTAAACTTAGGCCTAGTAGTATTGCATGTTTTTGGGGGCTGCTTGAGGGTGTTCTAGATATTTGGGGGTGGACTGATGGTTCTGGGAGCACTGCCTGGAAGGTCCAATTTTGATTGCAAGGGGTTTGAAAAAATCATTGGCGGAAAAGGGGGTGTGGACCTTGTTGCAGAGAGCGTTTTGGCACGATTTAAACTTAGGCCTAGAAGTATTGTATGTTTTTGGGGAGCTGCTTGGGGGAGTTCTAGATTTTTGGGGATGGGTTGAGGGGTCTGGGAGCACTGCTGGGAAGGTCTAATTTTGATTGCAAGTGGTTTGAAGAAAATCCATTGTGGGAAAGGGGGGTTTGGGCCTAGTTGCAGAGAGCGTTTTGGCACGATTTAATCTTAGGCCTAGTAGTATTGCATGTTTTTGGGGGGCTGTTTGGGGGTGTGCTAGATTTTTGGGGGTGGGTGGAGGGGTCCGGGAGCACTGCTGGGAAGGTGTAATTTTGATTGCGAGTGGTTTGAAGAAAATCCAATGGTGGAAAAGGGGGGTTTGGGCCTAGTTGCAGAGAGCGTTTTGGCACGATTTAAACTTAGGCCTAGTAGTATTGCATGTTTTTGGGGTGCTGCTTGGGGTGTTCTAGATTTTTGGGGGTGGGTAGAGGGTTCTGGGAGCACTGCTGGGAAGGTCTAATTTTGATTGCAAGTGGTTTGAAAAAAATCCATGGTGGAAAAGAGGGGTTTGGGCCTCGTTGCAGAGAGCTTTTTGCCACGATTTAAACTTAGGCCTAGTAGTATTACATATTTTTGGGAGGCTGCTTGGGGGTGTTCTAGATTTTTGGGGGTTGGTTGAGGGATTCCGGGAGCACTGCTGGGAAGGTCTTATTTTTATTGCAAGTGGTTTGAAGATAATCCATGGTGGAAAAGGGGGGGTTTGAGCCTAGTTGCAGAGAGCGTTTTTTCGCTCGATTTAAACTTAGGCCTAGTAGTATTGCATGTTTTTGGGGGCTGCTTGGGGGTGTTCTAGATAGTTGGGGGTGGACTGAGGGGTCTGGGAGCACTGCTGGGAAGGTCTATTTTTGATAGCAAGTGGTTTGAAGAAAATCCATTGTGGAAAAGGGGGGTTTGGGCCTTGTTACGGAGAGCTTTTTGGCACGATTTAAACTTTGGCCTAGTAGTCTTGCATGTTTTTGGGGAGCTGCTTGGGGGAGTTCTAGATTTTTGGGGGTGGGTTGAGGGGTCTGGGAGCACTGCAGGGAAGGTCTATTTTTGATAGCAAGTGGTTTGAAGAAAATCCAATGGTGGAAAAGGCGGGTTTGGGCCTAGTTGCATAGAGCGTTTTGGCACGATTTAAACTTAGGCCTAGCAGTAGTGCATGTTTTTGGGGTGCTGCTTCGGGTGTTCTAGATTTTTGGGGGTGGGTTGAGGGGTCTGGGAGCCCTGCTGGGAAGGTCTAATTTTGATTGCAAGTGGTTTGAAAAAATCCATGGTGGAAAAGGGGGGTTTTGGCCTAGTTGCAGAGAGTGTTTTTCCACAATTTAAACTTAGGCCTAGTAGTATTGCATGTTTTTGTGGAGCTGCTTGGGGGTGTTCTAGATTTTTGGGGGTGGGTTGAGGGGTCTGGGAGCACTGCCGGGAAAGTCTAATTTTGGTTGCAAGTGGTTTGAAAAAATCATTGGTGGAAAAGGGGGTGTGGGCCTTGTTGCAGAGAGCGTTTAGGCACGATTTAAACTTAGGCCTAGTAGTATTGCATGTTTTTGGGGAGCTGCTTGGGGGTGTTCTAGATTTTTGGGGGTGGGTTGAGGGGTCTGGGAGCACTGCTAGGAAGGTCTAATATTGATTGCAAGTGGTTTGAAGAAAATCCATGGTGGAAAAGGGGGGTTTGGGCCTAGTTGCAGAGAGCGTTTTGGCACGATTTAAACTTAGGCCTAGTAGTATTGCATGTTTTTTGGGGGGCTGTTTGGGGGTGTGCTAGATTTTTGGGGGTGGGTTGAGGGGTCCGGAAGCACTGCTGGGTAGGTGTAATTTTGAGTGCAAGTGGTTTGAAGAAAATCCAATGGTGGAAAAGGCGGGTTTGGGGCTAGTTGCAGAGAGCGTTTTGGCACGATTTAAACTTAGGCCTAGCATTAGTGCATGTTTTTGGGGTGCTGCTTGGGGTAGTCTAGATTTGTGGGGGTGGGTTGAGGGGTCTGGGAACACTGCTTGGAAAGTCTAATTTTGATTGCCAGTGGTTTGAAAAAATCCATGGTGGAAAAGGAGGGTTTGGGCCTAGTTGCAGAGAGCGTTGTGGCACGATTTAAACTTAGGCCTGGTAGTATTGCATGTTTTTGGGGGGCTGTTTGGGGGTGTGCTAGATTTTTGGGGGTGGTTTGAGGGGTCCGGAAGCACTGCTGGGAAGGTGTAATTTTGATTGCAAGTGGTTTGAAGAAAATCCAATGGTGGAAAAGGCGGGTTTGGGGCTAGTTGCAGAGAGCGTTTTGGCATGATTTAAACTTAGGCCTAGCATTAGTGCATGTTTTTGGGGTGCTGCTTGGGGTGGTCTAGATTTTTGGGGGTGGGTTGAGGGGTCTGGGAGCACTGCTGGGAAGGTCTAATTCTGATAGCAAGTGGTTTGAAAAAATCCATGGTGGAAAAGGAGGGTTTGGGCCTAGTTGCAGAGAGCGTTTTTCCACGATTTAAACTCAGGCCTAGTAGTATTACATGTTTTTGGGGGGCTGTTTGGGGGTGTTCAAGATTTTTGAGGGTGGGTTGAGGGGTCTGGGAGTCACTGCTTTGAAGGTCTAATTTTTATTGCAAGTGGTTTGAAGAAAATCCATGGTGGAAAAGGGGTGAGTGGGCCTAGTTGCAGAGAGCGCTTTGGCACGATTTAAACTTAGGCCTAGTAGTATTGCATGTTTTTGGGGGCTGCTTGAGGGTTTTCCAGATATTTGGGGGTGGACTGATGGGTCTGGGAGCACTGCTGGGAAGGTGTAATTTTGATTGCGAGTGGTTTGAAGAAAATCCAATGGTGGAAAAGGGGGGTTTGGGCCTAGTTGCAGAGAGCGTTTTGGCACGATTTAAACTTAGGCCTAGTAGTATTGCATGTTTTTGGGGTGTTGCTTGGGGTGTTCTAGATTTTTGGGAGTGGGTAGAGGGGTCTGGGAGCACTGCTGGGAAGGTCTAATTTTGATTGCAAGTGGTTTGAAAAAAATCCATGGTGAAAAAGAGGTGTTTGGGCCTCGTTGCAGAGAGCTTTTTGCCACGATTTAAACTTAGGCCTAGTAGTATTACATATTTTTGGGAGGCTGCTTGGGGGTGTTCTAGATTTTTGGGGGTTGGTTTAGGGATTCCGGGAGCACTGCTAGGAAGGTCTTATTTTTATTGCAAGTGGTTTGAAGATAATCCATGGTGGAAAAGGGGGGGTTTGAGCCTAGTTGCAGAGAGCGTTTTAGCGAGATTTAAACTTAGGCCTAGTAGTATTGCATGTTGTTGGGGGTGTTCTAGATAGTTGGGGGTGGACTGAGGGGTCTGGGAGCACTGCTGGGAAGGTCTATTTTTGATAGCAAGTGGTTTGAAGAAAATCCATTGTGGAAAAGGGGGGTTTGGGCCTTGTTACAGAGAGCGTTTTGGCACGATTTAAACATAGGCCTAGTAGTCTTGCATGTTTTTGGGGAGCTGCTTGGGGGAGTTCTAGATTTTTGGGGGTGGGTTGAGAGGTCTGGGAGCACTGCTGGGAAGGTCTATTTTTGATAGCAAGTAGTTTGAAGAAAATCCATTGTGGAAAAGGGGGGTTTGGGCCTAGTTGCAGAGAGCGTTTTGGCACGATTTAAACTTAGGGCTAGTAGTATTGCATGTTTTTGGGGGGCTGCTTGGGGGTGTTCCAGATTTTCGGGGGTGGGTTGAGGGGTCTGGGAGCACTTCTGGGAAGGTCTAATTTTGATTGCAAGTGGTTTGAAGAAAATCCATGGTGGAAAAGAGGGGTTTGGGCCTAGTTGCAGAGAGCCTTTTGCCACGATTTAAACTTAGGCCTAGTAGTATTGCATGTTTTTGGGGGGCTGCTTGGTGTGTTCTAGATTTTTGGGGGTGGGTTGAGGGGTCTGGGAGCACTGCTTTGAAGGTCTAATTTTTATTGCAGGTGGTTTGAAGAAAATCCATGGTGGAAAAGGGGGGTTTGGGCCTAGTTGCAGAGAGCGCTTTGGCATGATTTAAACTTAGGCCTAGTAGTATTGCATGTTTTTGGGGGCTGCTTGAGGGTGTTCTAGATATTTGGGGGTGGGTTGAGGGGTCTGGGAGCACTGCCGGGAAAGTCTAATTTTGGTTGCAAGTGGTTTGAAAAAATCATTGGTGGAAAAGGGGGTGTGGGCCTTGTTGCAGAGAGCGTTTAGGCACGATTTAAACTTAGGCCTAGTAGTATTGCATGTTTTTGGGGAGCTGCTTGGGGGTGTTCTAGATTTTTGGGGGTGGGTTGAGGGGTCTGGGAGCACTGCTGGGAAGGTCTAATATTGATTGCAAGTGGTTTGAAGAAAATCCATGGTGGAAAGGGGGGGTTTGGGCCTAGTTGCAGAGAGCATCTTGGCACGATTCAAACTTAGGCCTAGTAGTATTGCATGTTTTTGGGGGGCTGTTTGGGGGTGTTCTAGATTTTTGGGGGTGGGTTGAGGGGTCCGGAAGCACTGCTGGGTAGGTGTAATTTTGAGTGCAAGTGGTTTGAAGAAAATCCAATGGTGGAAAAGGCGGTTTTGGGGCTAGTTGCAGAGAGCGTTTTGGCACGATTTAAACTTAGGCCTAGCATTAGTGCATGTTTTTGGGGTGCTGCTTGGGGTGGTCTAGATTTTTGGGGGTGGGTTGAGGGGTCTGGGAGCACTGCTGGGAAGGTCTAATTTTGATTGCAAGTGGTTTGAAAAAATCCATGGTGGAAAAGGAGGGTTTGGGCCTAGTTGCAGAGAGCGTTTTGGCACGATTTAAACTTAGGCCTGGTAGTATTGCATGTTTTTGGGGGGCTGTTTGGGGGTGTGCTAGATTTTTGGGGGTGGTTTGAGGGGTCCGGACGCACTGCTGGGAAGGTGTAATTTTGATTGCAAGTGGTTTGAAGAAAATCCAATGGTGGAAAAGGCGGGTTTGGGGCTAGTTGCAGAGAGCGTTTTGGCAAGATTTAAACTTGGGCCTAGCATTAGTGCATGTTTTTGGGGTGCTGCTTGGGGTGGTCTAGATTTTTGGGGGTGGGTTGAGGGGTCTGGGAGCACTGCTGGGAAGGTCTAATTCTGATAGCAAGTGGTTTGAAAAAATCCATGGTGGAAAAGGAGGGTTTGGGCCTAGTTGCAGAGAGCGTTTTTCCACGATTTAAACTCAGGCCTAGTAGTATTACATGTTTTTGGGGGCTGTTTGGGGGTGTTCAAGATTTTTGAGGGTGGGTTGAGGGGTCTGGGAGCACTGCTTTGAAGGTCTAATTTTTATTGCAGGTGGTTTGAAGAAAATCCATGGTGGAAAAGGGGGGTTTGGGCCTAGTTGCAGAGAGCGCTTTGGCACGATTTAAACTTAGGCCTAGTAGTATTGCATGTTTTTGGGGGCTGCTTGAGGGTGTTCTAGATATTTGGGGTTGGACTGATGGGTCTGGGAGCACTGCTGGGAAGGTGTAATTTTGATTGCGAGTGGTTTGAAGAAAATCCAATGGTGGAAAAGGGGGGTTTGGGCCTAGTTGCAGAGAGCGTTTTGGCACGATTTAAACTTAGGCCTAGTAGTATTGCATGTTTTTGGGGTGTTGCTTGGGGTGTTCTAGATTTTTGGGGGTGGGTAGAGGGGTCTGGGAGCACTGCTGGGAAGGTCTAATTTTGATTGCAAGTGGTTTGAAAAAAATCCATGGTGAAAAAGAGGGGTTTGGGCCTCGTTGCAGAGAGCTTTTTGCCACGATTTAAACTTAGGCCTAGTAGTATTACATATTTTTGGGAGGCTGCTTGGGGGTGTTCTAGATTTTTGGGGGTTGGTTGAGGGATTCCGGGAGCACTGCTGGGAAGGTCTTATTTTTATTGCAAGTGGTTTGAAGATAATCCATGGTGGAAAAGGGGGGGTTATCCAGTATTATGGGTATCTTTCATAGATTCACATGCCTGAATCATTCCCCGTCGTCGGGGTAGGAGTCCCCGGTAAATAACAATAGTAATGTCACATAGACATATACTTAGTACTAGGCCAGTGGCCTCACATTAGTAGCCTATCTAGGTCCTTATGTAAAAAGGACCAAACTTTGGCCAGGAGCCAATCAGCTACCATCACCCTTCTCACCTTCCTGGAAGGAGCCCTAGTCCCTCAGATTTTCTACCGCACGTCGTGCAGAGGAGTCTCCACTGAGCTCTGCTCAGGTTTTTTCCTATATCTTTGGTTTTTTGCCTACTATTTCTTCAGGTTCAGTTGGAAAAGGAGTATTGATATTTAATATGTCTACTACTCCTAAAAAAGGACTTTTTAGGCCATGTGCCTCATGTAGTAAAATGAGGCTACACATAGAGGACAAGCATGAGGAATGTTTGTACTGCCTCTATCCTCAACATTCTGCCAAGGAATGTAAGATTTGTCGCACTCTCCCGGTCAAGACATTGAAAGACAGGGAAGGGCGACTGCTTCTGTGGCTCCAGAGACTGAAGGACAAAGACCAAGTCTCCTCAGGTGAGAGTGAGTGTTCCTTCAGAAGTTTCCACTCCTCTCCTAAAAGGCCTCGACAGACATCTCCAGGTCAGTCTGCTGTGCCTCCTCACAAGAAGCCAAAATCTATGGAGGGTCATCCTAAGGTCAAGCCTTCTCTTCAGATGACAGCCTTCAAAAAGCCTGCTGTGGTATCTTCTGGCCTGCCTGTGACGATGTCGACAGTATCCATTTCGACATCCACAGCGTCTACTTTCTCCATGGCTTCAACTGCTACAACGTCGTCGACGATGGGTAGGTCAATACCTTCTGTTATTCCTCTCACAAAACCGTCGACGACGCTCCCGTCGACGTCTGCTTCATCGTCGACGAAGGCAAGGCTTCCAGCGTCGACGAATAACCCATCGTCGACGTCGAGTTCTTCATCGTCGTCGAAGACACCGTCGACGAGGACACCGTCGACGACGAGACCGTCGACGAAGACTTCCTCGTCGACGAAGACTACACCGTCGACGGGGACACCGTCGACGAGGACACCGTCGACGAGGACACCGTCGACGACGACACCGTCGACGAGGACACCGTCGTCGACGAGGACACCGTCGTCGACGAAGACACCGTCGACGACGACCCCGTCGACGAGGACACCGTCGACGACGACCCCATCGTCGACGAGCTCGTCGACGACGACACCGTCGACGAAGCCATCGTCGTCGACTTCTGCAGTGTCGACGAGGGCATTGTCGTCGACGAGGACATCATCGACGTCGATGCAGTCGACGATGAAAATGTATGATACAATGTCAACAATTGTAGACGCTCCATCAGACGCTACAATGAATCTACAATTAAAGGGCTCTCCATCACTGAAGTATTCCTATACCCATTTTAAGATGTCATCATGCATGGTGACACCAGAGATGACTTCACCTAGCAAAGTCCAGCAACTGCTGCCAACGCAGTTTCTAGAAACAGAAGACCCTGACGTGGAGAACATGTTTCCCATAGCATCCAGTCCCTCTCATCTTAACATCAAGGTTCATGAGAGTTCAGACTGTGAAGATCTTGAAGAGGTGACAATTCAAGAAGAAGTTCGACAGCATACCACTGTTCAGCCTATGGTATGCCTTCCGGCGTCAATTGTCTCTGACCTACAGTTTCTGATTTCAGACTATAAGCAAAGATTTCCGTCTTCTGCTCCTGCTTCAGGAGTGCCAGCACAGCAGGAAGCTCCAGCTCCTCAACGTCGCCAGCGACCACCTCCGCTGGTTGTGCATCAGGAGCAAGAGAAATTGCCTCCTCAAATTTCTTCAGATGAGGATGAATATGAGGAAGAAATGAGACATGATGAAGTCCAAGATGAGGAAGGTGAAATACATGATGAGGATTCTGATGATAACGCCAACCTGGATCCGGCATCCCCAGAGCAAGTACAGGATGATTCTCCCCCTGAAGATTTAGGGGGATTCCATAATATAGTAGGGAGAGCGGCTGCGAGATTCAACATCCAAATAGCTTCGGAAACGCAGGACTGTTTCCTCCATGACTTTAAGGAATCCTTCAAAAGATCTGTTCGATCCATCCCAGTAATCGATTATATATGGGAGCAAGGACTTAAAATTATGAAAAATCCTTCCTCACTCATTCCAGTGCCGGCTAGACTTGAAAGGAAGTACAAAGCCCCAGACACTGCTCCCGCATGCTTAACTGGCCAGACTAAACCGGACTCAGTTATATCACAGGCCGCTCAGCAGAAGTCTAGCAACCCGTCAGCGGCAATAACAGCGCCTCCTGATAAAGAGGGGAGAAAACTTGATGCCATCGGCAAAAGATTTTCTTCTATGTCCGCCCTATCAGTCAGGGCTGCAAATTCTCTAGCATTACTAGGTCGCTACAATCGACAGATATGGGCAGATATAGCTCCATATCTAGAGGCAATCCCAGAAGACCAGAAAGAAGAGGTTAAGAAAATTTTGCTGGAGGGCGAACGCTCTGCCTCAGAGATGATCGATGTGGCCTTAGATATCGCTTCCACAGGATTTCGTCAACTGGCAGGAGCAGCGGTTTTGAGACGCCAGGGCTGGCTAAAAGCCACAGCATTCCGGCCTGATGTGCAAGCCAAAGTTCTAGACATGCCATTTGATGGCGAACTGCTCTTCGGTGAACATATCGATGATATGCTGCAAGGTATTAAGAAGGATACCGACACGGCGAAAGCCTTAGGCACCCTACAATACAAAACTAATTCCTTTCGAGGATCCAGAGGTAGAGGGCAGCAGAATAGGGGCAGCTATCAAGGTTACAAGTCCGCTTATAACTCTTCTCAGCAGTACAAGCCTCAATATCAGCAGAGACAGCAACAAGGACGAGCTTCCTACAACAAGTCGTCCTTTCGAGGGAAAGGAGGAAAGAAGGATAATTACAGACGCCAATGACTGCTTTCTCCAGCATACCTCCACCTCTTCTCCACAATTCGCAGTTGGAGGAAAAATTACCAACTTCCTTCACAATTGGAAACAAATTACAACAGATCGTTGGGTGCTGCAGTTAGTTCGCTTCGGACACACTTTGGAGTTTGTGGAACATCCTCCTCCGAACCCACCATGTCCTATGCAGCACAAGAATCTACGCCTACTTCAACAGGAGCTCTCTCTAATGCTCCAGAAAAGAGCAGTGGAGAGAGTTCCTCGAGGTCAGAAGGGGAGAGGATTCTATTCCCGATTCTTCCTGGTCAGAAAAAAGGAGAAGAAGCAATGGAGACCAATACTGGATCTGAGAAACCTAAATATATACCTCAAGAAGCAGTCCTTCCGTATGGTTACCCTCCAGGAGGTATTACACCTACTCAATCCAAAAGACTATATGGTATCCTTAGACCTCCAGGATGCCTATTTTCATGTCCTCATTCACAAGAGTCATCGACAATTTCTGAGGTTTGCAGTGGCAGGCAGGCACTACCAGTTCAGGGTTTTACCATTCGGCCTGAAGTCAGCTCCACGCATCTTCACGAAGTGTCTGTCACCAGTAGCGGCATACCTTCGCCAGCATCATCACCAAGTCTTTCCCTACCTAGACGACTGGCTCATCAAAGCTCCGACTCGGATAGGCGCAGCCAAGTCCTCTTCGGCCTGCCTTCATCTATTCAAAAATCTGGGCTTAACACTCAACCAGGAAAAGTCAACTCTCCAACCGTCACAACGTCTCAATTTCCTGGGAGCAACGTTGGATACACAACAAGAGAAAGCCTTTCCTTCCAGAGAACGTCAGGTCAAGCTGAAGACTCTGGCTGTCCACATTCAGGCCAAGCAGAGAGTCAAAGTTCGACTATTCAAATCATTGCTAGGAATGATGTCTTCCAACATTTTTCTCATTCCTCACTGTCGCCTACACATGCGGCCTCTACAGGAAGCCTTAACAAATCAGTGGATCCAATCTACAGGGTCTTTCGACGACTGGATCAGGATCACTCAGGTCATGAAGAAAGCTCTGAGATGGTGGCTTCTGGGCGACAACTTAAACAAGGGTCTCCCTTTTCTTCTCCCAGTCTCTCCTCATGTGATAACCACAGACGCTTCACTGGAAGGATGGGGGGCGTTCCTACAGGAACTGCAAGTACACGGTCAATGGTCAGTGGCAGAAAAACAACTCCACATCAATCTGCTGGAATTGAGAGCAGTGCGCCTGGCACTTCGAGCATTTCTGCCCCGTATCAGGAACTCCCCAGTGCTTGTGAGGACGGACAACACCACCACAATGCACTACCTGAACAAGCAGGGGGGTACTCGATCCAGGACGTTGTCTCGAGAATCTCAGCAAATCTGGATCTGGCTGGTACAACACGACATTTCTCTGCGGGCAGAGTATGTCCCAGGAGTAGACAACACCCTGGCAGACTCGCTAAGCAGGCAGCGTTCACTTTGCCACGAGTGGGAGCTCGACCAGCAGACGCTCGACTCGGTGTTCTCCCGTTGGGGCAAACCTCACCTGGATCTCTTTGCGACGAAAGTGAACGCGAAATGCCAACATTACGCAAGCTGGCTTCCCCAGAAAAGGTCCCTAGGGAATGCCTTTTCGATGACATGGTGCAACGTCTTTGCTTACGCTTTTCCACCGTTTCCCCTGATCCCCAGGGTTCTGCGGAAACTGAAAGCAGAGAGTTGTACCATGATCCTGATAGCCCCAGCGTGGCCGCGCCAACACTGGTATACGGAGCTACACCTTCTATCGCTGGAACCTCCAATTCTATTCAGGACATGCCCACATCTCCTCACAATGAACCAGGGACAAGTCCAGCATCCGGATCCAACATCTCTAAAATTATCAGCTTGGCTCCTGAGTTCAGAGAGTTCCAGGATTTAGATATTCCACAGGAATGCAGGGTCGTCTTAGCCCGGGCTCGGGCTGAAAGTACTAATAAGACGTATTCCCTCAAGTGGAAAAGGTTCTGTTTGTGGTGTAGAGCTCAGAATTTGCATCCGTTCACTTCTACTCCAGCACAAATTCTGCCCTACTTGCTCCACTTAGCCAATTCTGGACTGGCACACGCTTCAATAAAGGTCCACCTGGCGGCCATCTCCAGGTTCAGACGATCTTCGTGTGGAGCTTCGTTATGGACCAACAGACTAATCAAACAGTTTCTGAAGGGATTATTCAGATCTTTCCCTCCAGTTAGAGCACCTCCACCTACATGGCAACTAAATGTGGTACTAACTCAACTAATGAAACACCCGTTTGAGCCAATCCACAGAGCAGATCTAAAATATTTGTCATGGAAGACAGCTCTATTGCTGGCGCTCACGTCGGCAAGGAGAGTGAGTGAACTGCAGGCTTTTTCTGTGCAAGACCCCTTCATCCAGTTCAAGAACGACAGGGTCATTCTACGGACTAACCCTAAGTTTATACCGAAGGTTCCGTCCTCTTTCCATCTCAACGAACCTATTGTCCTACGATCTTTCTTCCCGAATCCATCATCTGCGGCTGAAAGATCTCTTCACTCATTGGACCTCAAACGATGTCTCAAATTTTACCTTCACAGGACGGAGCAATTTCGAAAGTCCAACCAATTGTTTGTTGCATTTAGCAGACCCAGGAAAGGCTTAGCTTTAACAAAACAGAGCATTTCCAGATGGATTTCAGCGGCCATCGCCTTCTGTCACCAACAGGCGGGCCACCCTCTGCCTTCAAAAGTACGAGCACACTCCACTAGAGCGGTTTCCACCTCCTTGGCGCTCTTTGCTGGGGTATCCATTGTCGACATTTGCAGAGCGGCGACATGGAAGACACCACATACGTTCACCAAGCACTACTGCTTGGACTCTGAACTTATGAAGGATGCAGCAGTGGGGCAGGCTGTCCTACGTCATCTATTTCATTAGTGGTGAGCCTTCTTCCTATCATCCCACCTTCCAGGTAATTTATCGCACATTTCTTATCAGGTTGTGAGTATCATGTAAACTGTGTAACAACTTGTGATAAGATTACTATGTCTTTACGAATGTATTATGCGAAATGTGCTCATTATTGCTTGCTATTCTGATTCAGGCATGTGAATCTATGAAAGATACCCATAATACTGGATAAGAAATGCGTTACTTACCTGTAACAGCAGTTATCCAGTATTGGTATCTTTCATAGATTCACATGCAACCCACCCGCCTCCCCTGGAAGGGCTCACCTTCTCCCTCTCAGTAGGTACTACTTAGCACTGTGCTTACGAAAATCTGAGGGACTAGGGCTCCTTCCAGGAAGGTGAGAAGGGTGATGGTAGCTGATTGGCTCCTGGCCAAAGTTTGGTCCTTTTTACATAAGGACCTAGATAGGCTACTAATGTGAGGCCACTGGCCTAGTACTAAGTATATGTCTATGTGACATTACTATTGTTATTTACCGGGGACTCCTACCCCGACGACGGGGAATGATTCAGGCATGTGAATCTATGAAAGATACCAATACTGGATAACTGCTGTTACAGGTAAGTAACGCATTTCTTTGAGCCTAGTTGCAGAGAGCGTTTTAGCGCGATTTAAACTTAGGCCTAGTAGTATTGCATGTTTTTGGGGGCTGCTTGGGGGTGTTCTAGATAGTTGGGGGTGGACTGAGGGGTCTGGGAGCACTGCTGGGAAGGTCTATTTTTGATAGCAAGTGGTTTGAAGAAAATCCATTGTGGAAAAGGGGGGTTTGGGCCTTGTTACAGAGAGCGTTTTGGCACGATTTAAACTTAGGCCTAGTAGTCTTGCATGTTTTTGGGGAGCTGCTTGGGGGAGTTCTAGATTTTTGGGGGTGGGTTGAGGGGTCTGGGAGCACTGCTGGGAAGGTCTATTTTTGATAGCAAGTAGTTTGAAGAAAATCCATTGTGGAAAAGGGGGGTTTGGGCCTAGTTGCAGAGAGCGTTTTGGCACGATTTAAACTTAGGGCTAGTAGTATTGCATGTTTTTGGGGGGCTGCTTGGGGGTGTTCCAGATTTTTGGGGGTGGGTTGAGGGGTCTGGGAGCACTTCTGGGAAGGTCTAATTTTGATTGCAAGTGGTTTGAAGAAAATCCATGGTGGAAAAGGGGGGTTTGGGCCTAGTTGCAGAGAGCCTTTTGCCACGATTTAAACTTAGGCCTAGTACTATTGCATGTTTTTGGGGGGCTGCTTGGGGTGTTCTAGATTTTTGGGGGTGGGTTGAGGGGTCTGGGAGCACTGCTTTGAAGGTCTAATTTTTATTGCAGGTGGTTTGAAGAAAATGCATAGTGGAAAAGGGGGGTTTGGGCCTAGTTGCAGAGAGCGCTTTGGCACGATTTAAACTTAGGCCTAGTAGTATTGCATGTTTTTGGGGGCTGCTTGAGGGTGTTCTAGATATTTGGGGGTGGGTTGAGGGGTCTGGGAGCACTGCCGGGAAAGTCTAATTTTGGTTGCAAGTGGTTTGAAAAAATCATTGGTGGAAAAGGGGGTGTGGGCCTTGTTGCAGAGAGCGTTTAGGCACGATTTAAACTTAGGCCTAGTAGTATTGCATGTTTTTGGGGAGCTGCTTGGGGGTGTTCTAGATTTTTGGGGGTAGGTTGAGGGGTCTGGGAGCACTGCTTTGAAGGTCTAATTTTTATTGCAGGTGGTTTGAAGAAAATCCATAGTGGAAAAGGGGGGTTTGGGCCTAGTTGCAGAGAGCGCTTTGGCACGATTTAAACTTAGGCCTAGTAGTATTGCATGTTTTTGGGGGCTGCTTGAGGGTGTTCTAGATATTTGGGGGTGGGTTGAGGGGTCTGGGAGCACTGCCGGGAAAGTCTAATTTTGGTTGCAAGTGGTTTGAAAAAATCATTGGTGGAAAAGGGGGTGTGGGCCTTGTTGCAGAGAGCGTTTAGGCACGATTTAAACTTAGGCCTAGTAGTATTGCATGTTTTTGGGGGGCTGTTTGGGGGTGTGCTAGATTTTTGGGGGTGGTTTGAGGGGTCCGGAAGCACTGCTGGGAAGGTGTAATTTTGATTGCAAGTGGTTTGAAGAAAATCCAATGGTGGAAAAGGCGGGTTTGGGGCTAGTTGCAGAGAGCGTTTTGGCAAGATTTAAACTTGGGCCTAGCATTAGTGCATGTTTTTGGGGTGCTGCTTGGGGTGGTCTAGATTTTTGGGGGTGGGTTGAGGGGTCTGGGAGCACTGCTGGGAAGGTCTAATTCTGATAGCAAGTGGTTTGAAAAAATCCATGGTGGAAAAGGAGGGTTTGGGCCTAGTTGCAGAGAGCGTTTTTCCACGATTTAAACTCAGGCCTAGTAGTATTACATGTTTTTGGGGGCTGTTTGGGGGTGTTCAAGATTTTTGAGGGTGGGTTGAGGGGTCTGGGAGCACTGCTTTGAAGGGCTAATTTTTATTGCAGGTGGTTTGAAGAAAATCCATGGTGGAAAAGGGGGGTTTGGGCCTAGTTGCAGAGAGCGCTTTGGCACGATTTAAACTTAGGCCTAGTAGTATTGCATGTTTTTGGGGGCTGCTTGAGGGTGTTCTAGATATTTGGGGTTGGACTGATGGGTCTGGGAGCACTGCTGGGAAGGTGTAATTTTGATTGCGAGTGGTTTGAAGAAAATCCAATGGTGGAAAAGGGGGGTTTGGGCCAAGTTGCAGAGAGCGTTTCGGCACGATTTAAACTTAGGCCTAGTAGTATTGCATGTTTTTGGGGTGTTGCTTGGGGTGTTCTAGATTTTTGGGGGTGGGTAGAGGGGTCTTGGAGCACTGCTGGGAAGGTCTAATTTTGATTGCAAGTGGTTTGAAAAAAATCCATTGCGAAAAAGAGGGGTTTGGGCCTCGTTGCAGAGAGCTTTTTGCCACGATTTAAACTTAGGCCTAGTAGTATTACATATTTTTGGGAGGCTGCTTGGGGGTGTTCTAGATTTTTGGGGGTTGGTTGAGGGATTCCGGGAGCACTGCTGGGAAGGTCTTATTTTTATTGCAAGTGGTTTGAAGATAATCCATGGTGGAAAAGGGGGGGTTTGAGCCTAGCTGCAGAGAGCGTTTTAGAGCGATTTAAACTTAGGCCTAGTAGTATTGCATGTTTTTGGGGGCTGCTTGGGGGTGTTCTAGATAGTTGGGGGTGGACTGAGGGGTCTGGGAGCACTGCTGGGAAGGTCTATTTTTGATAGCAAGTGGTTTGAAGAAAATCCATTGTGGAAAAGGGGGGTTTGGGCCTTGTTACAGAGAGCGTTTTGGCACGATTTAAACTTAGGCCTAGTAGTCTTGCATGTTCTTGGGGAGCTGCTTGGGGGAGTTCTAGATTTTTGGGGGCGGGTTGAGGGGTCTGGGGGCACTGCTGGGAAGGTCTATTTTTGATAGCAAGTAGTTTGAAGAAAATCCATTGTGGAAAAGGGGGGTTTGGGCCTAGTTGCAGAGAGCGTTTTGGCACGATTTAAACTTAGGGCTAGTAGTATTGCATGTTTTTGGGGGGCTGCTTGGGGGTGTTCCAGATTTTCGGGGGTGGGTTGAGGGGTCTGGGAGCACTTCTGGGAAGGTCTACCTTTGATTGCAAGTGGTTTGAAGAAAATCCATGGTGGAAAAGGGGGGTTTGGGCCTAGTTGCAGAGAGCCTTTTGCCACGATTTAAACTTAGGCCTAGTAGTATTGCATGTTTTTGGGGGTCTGCTTGGGGTGTTCTAGATTTTTGGGGGTGGGTTGAGGGGTCTGGGAGCACTGCTTTGAAGGTCTAATTTTTATTGCAGGTGGTTTGAAGAAAATCCATGGTGGAAAAGGGGGGTTTGGGCCTAGTTGCAGAGAGCGCTTTGGCACGATTTAAACTTAGGCCTAGTAGTATTGCATGTTTTTGGGGGCTGCTTGAGGGTGTTCTAGATATTTGGGGGTGGACTGATGGTTCTGGGAGCACTGCCTGGAAGGTCCAATTTTGATTGCAAGGGGTTTGAAAAAATCATTGGCGGAAAAGGGGGTGTGGACCTTGTTGCAGAGAGCGTTTTGGCACGATTTAAACTTAGGCCTAGAAGTATTGTATGTTTTTGGGGAGCTGCTTGGGGGAGTTCTAGATTTTTGGGGATGGGTTGAGGGGTCTGGGAGCACTGCTGGGAAGGTCTAATTTTGATTGCAAGTGGTTTGAAGAAAATCCATTGTGGGAAAGGGGGGTTTGGGCCTAGTTGCATAGAGCGTTTTGGCACGATTTAAACTTAGGCCTAGTAGTATTGCATGTTTTTGGGGGGCTGCTTGGGGGTGTTCCAGATTTTCGGGGGTGGGTTGAGGGGTCTGGGAGCACTTCTGGGAAGGTCTAATTTTGATTGCAAGTGGTTTGAAGAAAATCCATGGTGGAAAAGTGGGGTTTGGGCCTAGTTGCACAGAGCCTTTTGCCACGATTTAAACTTAGGCCTAGTAGTATTGCATGTTTTTGGGGGGCTGCTTGGGGTGTTCTAGATTTTTGGGGGTGGGTTGAGGGGTCTGGGAGCACTGCTTTGAAGGTCTAATTTTTATTGCAGGTTGTTTGAAGAAAATCCATGGTGGAAAAGGGGGGTTTGGGCCTAGTTGCAGAGAGCGCTTTGGCACGATTTAAACTTAGGCCTAGTAGTATTGCATGTTTTTGGGGGCTGCTTGAGGGTGTTCTAGATATTTGGGGGTGGACTGATGGGTCTGGGAGCACTGCTGGGAAGGTGTAATTTTGATTGCGAGTGGTTTGAAGAAAATCCAATGGTGGAAAAGGGGGGTTTGGGCCTAGTTGCAGAGAGCGTTTCGGCACGATTTAAACTTAGGCCTAGTAGTATTGCATGTTTTTGGGGTGTTGCTTGGGGTGTTCTAGATTTTTGGGGGTGGGTAGAGGGGTCTTGGAGCACTGCTGGGAAGGTCTAATTTTGATTGCAAGTGGTTTGAAAAAAATCCATTGCGAAAAAGAGGGGTTTGGGCCTCGTTGCAGAGAGCTTTTTGCCACGATTTAAACTTAGGCCTAGTAGTATTACATATTTTTGGGAGGCTGCTTGGGGGTGTTCTAGATTTTTGGGGGTTGGTTGAGGGATTCCGGGAGCACTGCTGGGAAGGTCTTATTTTTATTGCAAGTGGTTTGAAGATAATCCATGGTGGAAAAGGGGGGGTTTGAGCCTAGCTGCAGAGAGCGTTTTAGCGCGATTTAAACTTAGGCCTAGTAGTATTGCATGTTTTTGGGGGCTGCTTGGGGGTGTTCTAGATAGTTGGGGGTGGACTGAGGGGTCTGGGAGCACTGCTGGGAAGGTCTATTTTTGATAGCAAGTAGTTTGAAGAAAATCCATTGTGGAAAAGGGGGGTTTGGGCCTAGTTGCAGAGAGCGTTTTGGCACGATTTAAACTTAGGGCTAGTAGTATTGCATGTTTTTGGGGGGCTGCTTGGGGGTGTTCCAGATTTTCGGGGGTGGGTTGAGGGGTCTGGGAGCACTTCTGGGAAGGTCTACCTTTGATTGCAAGTGGTTTGAAGAAAATCCATGGTGGAAAAGGGGGGTTTGGGCCTAGTTGCAGAGAGCCTTTTGCCACGATTTAAACTTAGGCCTAGTAGTATTGCATGTTTTTGGGGGTCTGCTTGGGGTGTTCTAGATTTTTGGGGGTGGGTTGAGGGGTCTGGGAGCACTGCTTTGAAGGTCTAATTTTTATTGCAGGTGGTTTGAAGAAAATCCATGGTGGAAAAGGGGGGTTTGGGCCTAGTTGCAGAGAGCGCTTTGGCACGATTTAAACTTAGGCCTAGTAGTATTGCATGTTTTTGGGGGCTGCTTGAGGGTGTTCTAGATATTTGGGGGTGGACTGATGGTTCTGGGAGCACTGCCTGGAAGGTCCAATTTTGATTGCAAGGGGTTTGAAAAAATCATTGGCGGAAAAGGGGGTGTGGACCTTGTTGCAGAGAGCGTTTTGGCACGATTTAAACTTAGGCCTAGAAGTATTGTATGTTTTTGGGGAGCTGCTTGGGGGAGTTCTAGATTTTTGGGGATGGGTTGAGGGGTCTGGGAGCACTGCTGGG
This sequence comes from Lissotriton vulgaris, assembly GCF_964263255.1. Taxonomy (NCBI): domain Eukaryota; kingdom Metazoa; phylum Chordata; class Amphibia; order Caudata; family Salamandridae; genus Lissotriton; species Lissotriton vulgaris. The sequence continues at coordinate 1,258,535,169 of NC_141687.1, read as the reverse complement.
AAGGTCTAATTTTGATTGCAAGTGGTTTGAAGAAAATCCATTGTGGGAAAGGGGGGTTTGGGCCTAGTTGCAGAGAGCGTTTTGGCACGATTTAATCTTAGGCCTAGTAGTATTGCATGTTTTTGGGGGGCTGTTTGGGGGTGTGCTAGATTTTTGGGGGTGGGTGGAGGGGTCCGGGAGCACTGCTGGGAAGGTGTAATTTTGATTGCGAGTGGTTTGAAGAAAATCCAATGGTGGAAAAGGGGGGTTTGGGCCTAGTTGCAGAGAGCGTTTTGGCACGATTTAAACTTAGGCCTAGTAGTATTGCATGTTTTTGGGGTGCTGCTTGGGGTGTTCTAGATTTTTGGGGGTGGGTAGAGGGTTCTGGGAGCACTGCTGGGAAGGTCTAATTTTGATTGCAAGTGGTTTGAAAAAAATCCATGGTGGAAAAGAGGGGTTTGGGCCTCGTTGCAGAGAGCTTTTTGCCACGATTTAAACTTAGGCCTAGTAGTATTACATATTTTTGGGAGGCTGCTTGGGGGTGTTCTAGATTTTTGGGGGTTGGTTGAGGGATTCCGGGAGCACTGCTGGGAAGGTCTTATTTTTATTGCAAGTGGTTTGAAGATAATCCATGGTGGAAAAGGGGGGGTTTGAGCCTAGTTGCAGAGAGCGTTTTTTCGCTCGATTTAAACTTAGGCCTAGTAGTATTGCATGTTTTTGGGGGGCTGCTTGGGGTGTTCTAGATTTTTGGGGGTGGGTTGAGGGGTCTGGGAGCACTGCTTTGAAGGTCTAATTTTTATTGCAGGTTGTTTGAAGAAAATCCATGGTGGAAAAGGGGGGTTTGGGCCTAGTTGCAGAGAGCGCTTTGGCACGATTTAAACTTAGGCCTAGTAGTATTGCATGTTTTTGGGGGCTGCTTGAGGGTGTTCTAGATATTTGGGGGTGGACTGATGGGTCTGGGAGCACTGCTGGGAAGGTGTAATTTTGATTGCGAGTGGTTTGAAGAAAATCCAATGGTGGAAAAGGGGGGTTTGGGCCTAGTTGCAGAGAGCGTTTCGGCACGATTTAAACTTAGGCCTAGTAGTATTGCATGTTTTTGGGGTGTTGCTTGGGGTGTTCTAGATTTTTGGGGGTGGGTAGAGGGGTCTTGGAGCACTGCTGGGAAGGTCTAATTTTGATTGCAAGTGGTTTGAAAAAAATCCATTGCGAAAAAGAGGGGTTTGGGCCTCGTTGCAGAGAGCTTTTTGCCACGATTTAAACTTAGGCCTAGTAGTATTACATATTTTTGGGAGGCTGCTTGGGGGTGTTCTAGATTTTTGGGGGTTGGTTGAGGGATTCCGGGAGCACTGCTGGGAAGGTCTTATTTTTATTGCAAGTGGTTTGAAGATAATCCATGGTGGAAAAGGGGGGGTTTGAGCCTAGCTGCAGAGAGCGTTTTAGCGCGATTTAAACTTAGGCCTAGTAGTATTGCATGTTTTTGGGGGCTGCTTGGGGGTGTTCTAGATAGTTGGGGGTGGACTGAGGGGTCTGGGAGCACTGCTGGGAAGGTCTATTTTTGATAGCAAGTAGTTTGAAGAAAATCCATTGTGGAAAAGGGGGGTTTGGGCCTAGTTGCAGAGAGCGTTTTGGCACGATTTAAACTTAGGGCTAGTAGTATTGCATGTTTTTGGGGGGCTGCTTGGGGGTGTTCCAGATTTTCGGGGGTGGGTTGAGGGGTCTGGGAGCACTTCTGGGAAGGTCTACCTTTGATTGCAAGTGGTTTGAAGAAAATCCATGGTGGAAAAGGGGGGTTTGGGCCTAGTTGCAGAGAGCCTTTTGCCACGATTTAAACTTAGGCCTAGTAGTATTGCATGTTTTTGGGGGTCTGCTTGGGGTGTTCTAGATTTTTGGGGGTGGGTTGAGGGGTCTGGGAGCACTGCTTTGAAGGTCTAATTTTTATTGCAGGTGGTTTGAAGAAAATCCATGGTGGAAAAGGGGGGTTTGGGCCTAGTTGCAGAGAGCGCTTTGGCACGATTTAAACTTAGGCCTAGTAGTATTGCATGTTTTTGGGGGCTGCTTGAGGGTGTTCTAGATATTTGGGGGTGGACTGATGGTTCTGGGAGCACTGCCTGGAAGGTCCAATTTTGATTGCAAGGGGTTTGAAAAAATCATTGGCGGAAAAGGGGGTGTGGACCTTGTTGCAGAGAGCGTTTTGGCACGATTTAAACTTAGGCCTAGAAGTATTGTATGTTTTTGGGGAGCTGCTTGGGGGAGTTCTAGATTTTTGGGGATGGGTTGAGGGGTCTGGGAGCACTGCTGGGAAGGTCTAATTTTGATTGCAAGTGGTTTGAAGAAAATCCATTGTGGGAAAGGGGGGTTTGGGCCTAGTTGCAGAGAGCGTTTTGGCACGATTTAATCTTAGGCCTAGTAGTATTGCATGTTTTTGGGGGGCTGTTTGGGGGTGTGCTAGATTTTTGGGGGTGGGTGGAGGGGTCCGGGAGCACTGCTGGGAAGGTGTAATTTTGATTGCGAGTGGTTTGAAGAAAATCCAATGGTGGAAAAGGGGGGTTTGGGCCTAGTTGCAGAGAGCGTTTTGGCACGATTTAAACTTAGGCCTAGTAGTATTGCATGTTTTTGGGGTGCTGCTTGGGGTGTTCTAGATTTTTGGGGGTGGGTAGAGGGTTCTGGGAGCACTGCTGGGAAGGTCTAATTTTGATTGCAAGTGGTTTGAAAAAAATCCATGGTGGAAAAGAGGGGTTTGGGCCTCGTTGCAGAGAGCTTTTTGCCACGATTTAAACTTAGGCCTAGTAGTATTACATATTTTTGGGAGGCTGCTTGGGGGTGTTCTAGATTTTTGGGGGTTGGTTGAGGGATTCCGGGAGCACTGCTGGGAAGGTCTTATTTTTATTGCAAGTGGTTTGAAGATAATCCATGGTGGAAAAGGGGGGGTTTGAGCCTAGTTGCAGAGAGCGTTTTTTCGCTCGATTTAAACTTAGGCCTAGTAGTATTGCATGTTTTTGGGGGCTGCTTGGGGGTGTTCTAGATAGTTGGGGGTGGACTGAGGGGTCTGGGAGCACTGCTGGGAAGGTCTATTTTTGATAGCAAGTGGTTTGAAGAAAATCCATTGTGGAAAAGGGGGGTTTGGGCCTTGTTACGGAGAGCTTTTTGGCACGATTTAAACTTTGGCCTAGTAGTCTTGCATGTTTTTGGGGAGCTGCTTGGGGGAGTTCTAGATTTTTGGGGGTGGGTTGAGGGGTCTGGGAGCACTGCAGGGAAGGTCTATTTTTGATAGCAAGTGGTTTGAAGAAAATCCAATGGTGGAAAAGGCGGGTTTGGGCCTAGTTGCATAGAGCGTTTTGGCACGATTTAAACTTAGGCCTAGCAGTAGTGCATGTTTTTGGGGTGCTGCTTCGGGTGTTCTAGATTTTCGGGGGTGGGTTGAGGGGTCTGGGAGCCCTGCTGGGAAGGTCTAATTTTGATTGCAAGTGGTTTGAAAAAATCCATGGTGGAAAAGGGGGGTTTTGGCCTAGTTGCAGAGAGTGTTTTTCCACAATTTAAACTTAGGCCTAGTAGTATTGCATGTTTTTGTGGAGCTGCTTGGGGGTGTTCTAGATTTTTGGGGGTGGGTTGAGGGGTCTGGGAGCACTGCCGGGAAAGTCTAATTTTGGTTGCAAGTGGTTTGAAAAAATCATTGGTGGAAAAGGGGGTGTGGGCCTTGTTGCAGAGAGCGTTTAGGCACGATTTAAACTTAGGCCTAGTAGTATTGCATGTTTTTGGGGAGCTGCTTGGGGGTGTTCTAGATTTTTGGGGGTGGGTTGAGGGGTCTGGGAGCACTGCTGGGAAGGTCTAATATTGATTGCAAGTGGTTTGAAGAAAATCCATGGTGGAAAAGGGGGGTTTGGGCCTAGTTGCAGAGAGCGTTTTGGCACGATTTAAACTTAGGCCTAGTAGTATTGCATGTTTTTTGGGGGGCTGTTTGGGGGTGTGCTAGATTTTTGGGGGTGGGTTGAGGGGTCCGGAAGCACTGCTGGGTAGGTGTAATTTTGAGTGCAAGTGGTTTGAAGAAAATCCAATGGTGGAAAAGGCGGGTTTGGGGCTAGTTGCAGAGAGCGTTTTGGCACGATTTAAACTTAGGCCTAGCATTAGTGCATGTTTTTGGGGTGCTGCTTGGGGTAGTCTAGATTTGTGGGGGTGGGTTGAGGGGTCTGGGAGCACTGCTTGGAAAGTCTAATTTTGATTGCCAGTGGTTTGAAAAAATCCATGGTGGAAAAGGAGGGTTTGGGCCTAGTTGCAGAGAGCGTTTTGGCACGATTTAAACTTAGGCCTGGTAGTATTGCATGTTTTTGGGGGGCTGTTTGGGGGTGTGCTAGATTTTTGGGGGTGGTTTGAGGGGTCCGGAAGCACTGCTGGGAAGGTGTAATTTTGATTGCAAGTGGTTTGAAGAAAATCCAATGGTGGAAAAGGCGGGTTTGGGGCTAGTTGCAGAGAGCGTTTTGGCATGATTTAAACTTAGGCCTAGCATTAGTGCATGTTTTTGGGGTGCTGCTTGGGGTGGTCTAGATTTTTGGGGGTGGGTTGAGGGGTCTGGGAGCACTGCTGGGAAGGTCTAATTCTGATAGCAAGTGGTTTGAAAAAATCCATGGTGGAAAAGGAGGGTTTGGGCCTAGTTGCAGAGAGCGTTTTTCCACGATTTAAACTCAGGCCTAGTAGTATTACATGTTTTTGGGGGGCTGTTTGGGGGTGTTCAAGATTTTTGAGGGTGGGTTGAGGGGTCTGGGAATCACTGCTTTGAAGGTCTAATTTTTATTGCAAGTGGTTTGAAGAAAATCCATGGTGGAAAAGGGGTGAGTGGGCCTAGTTGCAGAGAGCGCTTTGGCACGATTTAAACTTAGGCCTAGTAGTATTGCATGTTTTTGGGGGCTGCTTGAGGGTGTTCCAGATATTTGGGGGTGGACTGATGGGTCTGGGAGCACTGCTGGGAAGGTGTAATTTTGATTGCGAGTGGTTTGAAGAAAATCCAATGGTGGAAAAGGGGGGTTTGGGCCTAGTTGCAGAGAGCGTTTTGGCACGATTTAAACTTAGGCCTAGTAGTATTGCATGTTTTTGGGGTGTTGCTTGGGGTGTTCTAGATTTTTGGGAGTGGGTAGAGGGGTCTGGGAGCACTGCTGGGAAGGTCTAATTTTGATTGCAAGTGGTTTGAAAAAAATCCATGGTGAAAAAGAGGTGTTTGGGCCTCGTTGCAGAGAGCTTTTTGCCACGATTTAAACTTAGGCCTAGTAGTATTACATATTTTTGGGAGGCTGCTTGGGGGTGTTCTAGATTTTTGGGGGTTGGTTTAGGGATTCCGGGAGCACTGCTGGGAAGGTCTTATTTTTATTGCAAGTGGTTTGAAGATAATCCATGGTGGAAAAGGGGGGGTTTGAGCCTAGTTGCAGAGAGCGTTTTAGCGAGATTTAAACTTAGGCCTAGTAGTATTGCATGTTGTTGGGGGTGTTCTAGATAGTTGGGGGTGGACTGAGGGGTCTGGGAGCACTGCTGGGAAGGTCTATTTTTGATAGCAAGTGGTTTGAAGAAAATCCATTGTGGAAAAGGGGGGTTTGGGCCTTGTTACAGAGAGCGTTTTGGCACGATTTAAACTTAGGCCTAGTAGTCTTGCATGTTTTTGGGGAGCTGCTTGGGGGAGTTCTAGATTTTTGGGGGTGGGTTGAGAGGTCTGGGAGCACTGCTGGGAAGGTCTATTTTTGATAGCAAGTAGTTTGAAGAAAATCCATTGTGGAAAAGGGGGGTTTGGGCCTAGTTGCAGAGAGCGTTTTGGCACGATTTAAACTTAGGGCTAGTAGTATTGCATGTTTTTGGGGGGCTGCTTGGGGGTGTTCCAGATTTTCGGGGGTGGGTTGAGGGGTCTGGGAGCACTTCTGGGAAGGTCTAATTTTGATTGCAAGTGGTTTGAAGAAAATCCATGGTGGAAAAGAGGGGTTTGGGCCTAGTTGCAGAGAGCCTTTTGCCACGATTTAAACTTAGGCCTAGTAGTATTGCATGTTTTTGGGGGGCTGCTTGGTGTGTTCTAGATTTTTGGGGGTGGGTTGAGGGGTCTGGGAGCACTGCTTTGAAGGTCTAATTTTTATTGCAGGTGGTTTGAAGAAAATCCATGGTGGAAAAGGGGGGTTTGGGCCTAGTTGCAGAGAGCGCTTTGGCATGATTTAAACTTAGGCCTAGTAGTATTGCATGTTTTTGGGGGCTGCTTGAGGGTGTTCTAGATATTTGGGGGTGGGTTGAGGGGTCTGGGAGCACTGCCGGGAAAGTCTAATTTTGGTTGCAAGTGGTTTGAAAAAATCATTGGTGGAAAAGGGGGTGTGGGCCTTGTTGCAGAGAGCGTTTAGGCACGATTTAAACTTAGGCCTAGTAGTATTGCATGTTTTTGGGGAGCTGCTTGGGGGTGTTCTAGATTTTTGGGGGTGGGTTGAGGGGTCTGGGAGCACTGCTGGGAAGGTCTAATATTGATTGCAAGTGGTTTGAAGAAAATCCATGGTGGAAAGGGGGGGTTTGGGCCTAGTTGCAGAGAGCATCTTGGCACGATTCAAACTTAGGCCTAGTAGTATTGCATGTTTTTGGGGGGCTGTTTGGGGGTGTTCTAGATTTTTGGGGGTGGGTTGAGGGGTCCGGAAGCACTGCTGGGTAGGTGTAATTTTGAGTGCAAGTGGTTTGAAGAAAATCCAATGGTGGAAAAGGCGGTTTTGGGGCTAGTTGCAGAGAGCGTTTTGGCACAATTTAAACTTAGGCCTAGCATTAGTGCATGTTTTTGGGGTGCTGCTTGGGGTGGTCTAGATTTTTGGGGGTGGGTTGAGGGGTCTGGGAGCACTGCTGGGAAGGTCTAATTTTGATTGCAAGTGGTTTGAAAAAATCCATGGTGGAAAAGGAGGGTTTGGGCCTAGTTGCAGAGAGCGTTTTGGCACGATTTAAACTTAGGCCTGGTAGTATTGCATGTTTTTGGGGGGCTGTTTGGGGGTGTGCTAGATTTTTGGGGGTGGTTTGAGGGGTCCGGACGCACTGCTGGGAAGGTGTAATTTTGATTGCAAGTGGTTTGAAGAAAATCCAATGGTGGAAAAGGCGGATTTGGGGCTAGTTGCAGAGAGCGTTTTGGCAAGATTTAAACTTGGGCCTAGCATTAGTGCATGTTTTTGGGGTGCTGCTTGGGGTGGTCTAGATTTTTGGGGGTGGGTTGAGGGGTCTGGGAGCACTGCTGGGAAGGTCTAATTCTGATAGCAAGTGGTTTGAAAAAATCCATGGTGGAAAAGGAGGGTTTGGGCCTAGTTGCAGAGAGCGTTTTTCCACGATTTAAACTCAGGCCTAGTAGTATTACATGTTTTTGGGGGCTGTTTGGGGGTGTTCAAGATTTTTGAGGGTGGGTTGAGGGGTCTGGGAGCACTGCTTTGAAGGTCTAATTTTTATTGCAGGTGGTTTGAAGAAAATCCATGGTGGAAAAGGGGGGTTTGGGCCTAGTTGCAGAGAGCGCTTTGGCACGATTTAAACTTAGGCCTAGTAGTATTGCATGTTTTTGGGGGCTGCTTGAGGGTGTTCTAGATATTTGGGGTTGGACTGATGGGTCTGGGAGCACTGCTGGGAAGGTGTAATTTTGATTGCGAGTGGTTTGAAGAAAATCCAATGGTGGAAAAGCGGGGTTTGGGCCTAGTTGCAGAGAGCGTTTTGGCACGATTTAAACTTAGGCCTAGTAGTATTGCATGTTTTTGGGGTGTTGCTTGGGGTGTTCTAGATTTTTGGGGGTGGGTAGAGGGGTCTGGGAGCACTGCTGGGAAGGTCTAATTTTGATTGCAAGTGGTTTGAAAAAATTCCATGGTGAAAAAGAGGGGTTTGGGCCTCGTTGCAGAGAGCTTTTTGCCACGATTTAAACTTAGGCCTAGTAGTATTACATATTTTTGGGAGGCTGCTTGGGGGTGTTCTAGATTTTTGGGGGTTGGTTGAGGGATTCCGGGAGCACTGCTGGGAAGGTCTTATTTTTATTGCAAGTGGTTTGAAGATAATCCATGGTGGAAAAGGGGGGGTTTGAGCCTAGTTGCAGAGAGCGTTTTAGCGCGATTTAAACTTAGGCCTAGTAGTATTGCCTGTTTTTGGGGGCTGCTTGGGGGTGTTCTAGATAGTTGGGGGTGGACTGAGGGGTCTGGGAGCACTGCTGGGAAGGTCTATTTTTGATAGCAAGTGGTTTGAAGAAAATCCATTGTGGAAAAGGGGGGTTTGGGCCTTGTTACAGAGAGCGTTTTGGCACGATTTAAACTTAGGCCTAGTAGTCTTGCATGTTTTTGGGGAGCTGCTTGGGGGAGTTCTAGATTTTTGGGGGTGGGTTGAGGGGTCTGGGAGCACTGCTGGGAAGGTCTATTTTTGATAGCAAGTAGTTTGAAGAAAATCCATTGTGGAAAAGGGGGGTTTGGGCCTAGTTGCAGAGAGCGTTTTGGCACGATTTAAACTTAGGGCTAGTAGTATTGCATGTTTTTGGGGGGCTGCTTGGGGGTGTTCCAGATTTTTGGGGGTGGGTTGAGGGGTCTGGGAGCACTTCTGGGAAGGTCTAATTTTGATTGCAAGTGGTTTGAAGAAAATCCATGGTGGAAAAGGGGGGTTTGGGCCTAGTTGCAGAGAGCCTTTTGCCACGATTTAAACTTAGGCCTAGTACTATTGCATGTTTTTGGGGGGCTGCTTGGGGTGTTCTAGATTTTTGGGGGTGGGTTGAGGGGTCTGGGAGCACTGCTTTGAAGGTCTAATTTTTATTGCAGGTGGTTTGAAGAAAATCCATAGTGGAAAAGGGGGGTTTGGGCCTAGTTGCAGAGAGCGCTTTGGCACGATTTAAACTTAGGCCTAGTAGTATTGCATGTTTTTGGGGGCTGCTTGAGGGTGTTCTAGATATTTGGGGGTGGGTTGAGGGGTCTGGGAGCACTGCCGGGAAAGTCTAATTTTGGTTGCAAGTGGTTTGAAAAAATCATTGGTGGAAAAGGGGGTGTGGGCCTTGTTGCAGAGAGCGTTTAGGCACGATTTAAACTTAGGCCTAGTAGTATTGCATGTTTTTGGGGAGCTGCTTGGGGGTGTTCTAGATTTTTGGGGGTAGGTTGAGGGGTCTGGGAGCACTGCTTTGAAGGTCTAATTTTTATTATAGGTGGTTTGAAGAAAATCCATAGTGGAAAAGGGGGGTTTGGGCCTAGTTGCAGAGAGCGCTTTGGCACGATTTAAACTTAGGCCTAGTAGTATTGCATGTTTTTGTGGGCTGCTTGAGGGTGTTCTAGATATTTGGGGGTGGGTTGAGGGGTCTGGGAGCACTGCCGGGAAAGTCTAATTTTGGTTGCAAGTGGTTTGAAAAAATCATTGGTGGAAAAGGGGGTGTGGGCCTTGTTGCAGAGAGCGTTTAGGCACGATTTAAACTTAGGCCTAGTAGTATTGCATGTTTTTGGGGGGCTGTTTGGGGGTGTGCTAGATTTTTGGGGGTGGTTTGAGGGGTCCGGAAGCACTGCTGGGAAGGTGTAATTTTGATTGCAAGTGGTTTGAAGAAAATCCAATGGTGGAAAAGGCGGGTTTGGGGCTAGTTGCAGAGAGCGTTTTGCCACGATTTAAACTTAGGCCTAGTAGTATTACATATTTTTGGGAGGCTGCTTGGGGGTGTTCTAGATTTTTGGGGGTTGGTTGAGGGATTCCGGGAGCACTGCTGGGAAGGTCTTATTTTTATTGCAAGTGGTTTGAAGATAATCCATGGTGGAAAAGGGGGGGTTTGAGCCTAGTTGCAGAGAGCGTTTTAGCGCGATTTAAACTTAGGCCTAGTAGTATTGCCTGTTTTTGGGGGCTGCTTGGGGGTGTTCTAGATAGTTGGGGGTGGACTGAGGGGTCTGGGAGCACTGCTGGGAAGGTCTATTTTTGATAGCAAGTGGTTTGAAGAAAATCCATTGTGGAAAAGGGGGGTTTGGGCCTTGTTACAGAGAGCGTTTTGGCACGATTTAAACTTAGGCCTAGTAGTCTTGCATGTTTTTGGGGAGCTGCTTGGGGGAGTTCTAGATTTTTGGGGGTGGGTTGAGGGGTCTGGGAGCACTGCTGGGAAGGTCTATTTTTGATAGCAAGTAGTTTGAAGAAAATCCATTGTGGAAAAGGGGGGTTTGGGCCTAGTTGCAGAGAGCGTTTTGGCACGATTTAAACTTAGGGCTAGTAGTATTGCATGTTTTTGGGGGGCTGCTTGGGGGTGTTCCAGATTTTTGGGGGTGGGTTGAGGGGTCTGGGAGCACTTCTGGGAAGGTCTAATTTTGATTGCAAGTGGTTTGAAGAAAATCCATGGTGGAAAAGGGGGGTTTGGGCCTAGTTGCAGAGAGCCTTTTGCCACGATTTAAACTTAGGCCTAGTACTATTGCATGTTTTTGGGGGGCTGCTTGGGGTGTTCTAGATTTTTGGGGGTGGGTTGAGGGGTCTGGGAGCACTGCTTTGAAGGTCTAATTTTTATTGCAGGTGGTTTGAAGAAAATCCATAGTGGAAAAGGGGGGTTTGGGCCTAGTTGCAGAGAGCGCTTTGGCACGATTTAAACTTAGGCCTAGTAGTATTGCATGTTTTTGGGGGCTGCTTGAGGGTGTTCTAGATATTTGGGGGTGGGTTGAGGGGTCTGGGAGCACTGCCGGGAAAGTCTAATTTTGGTTGCAAGTGGTTTGAAAAAATGATTGGTGGAAAAGGGGGTGTGGGCCTTGTTGCAGAGAGCGTTTAGGCACGATTTAAACTTAGGCCTAGTAGTATTGCATGTTTTTGGGGAGCTGCTTGGGGGTGTTCTAGATTTTTGGGGGTAGGTTGAGGGGTCTGGGAGCACTGCTTTGAAGGTCTAATTTTTATTATAGGTGGTTTGAAGAAAATCCATAGTGGAAAAGGGGGGTTTGGGCCTAGTTGCAGAGAGCGCTTTGGCACGATTTAAACTTAGGCCTAGTAGTATTGCATGTTTTTGGGGGCTGCTTGAGGGTGTTCTAGATATTTGGGGGTGGGTTGAGGGGTCTGGGAGCACTGCCGGGAAAGTCTAATTTTGGTTGCAAGTGGTTTGAAAAAATCATTGGTGGAAAAGGGGGTGTGGGCCTTGTTGCAGAGAGCGTTTAGGCACGATTTAAACTTAGGCCTAGTAGTATTGCATGTTTTTGGGGGGCTGTTTGGGGGTGTGCTAGATTTTTGGGGGTGGTTTGAGGGGTCCGGAAGCACTGCTGGGAAGGTGTAATTTTGATTGCAAGTGGTTTGAAGAAAATCCAATGGTGGAAAAGGCGGGTTTGGGGCTAGTTGCAGAGAGCGTTTTGGCAAGATTTAAACTTGGGCCTAGCATTAGTGCATGTTTTTGGGGTGCTGCTTGGGGTGGTCTAGATTTTTGGGGGTGGGTTGAGGGGTCTGGGAGCACTGCTGGGAAGGTCTAATTCTGATAGCAAGTGGTTTGAAAAAATCCATGGTGGAAAAGGAGGGTTTGGGCCTAGTTGCAGAGAGCGTTTTTCCACGATTTAAACTCAGGCCTAGTAGTATTACATGTTTTTGGGGGCTGTTTGGGGGTGTTCAAGATTTTTGAGGGTGGGTTGAGGGGTCTGGGAGCACTGCTTTGAAGGGCTAATTTTTATTGCAGGTGGTTTGAAGAAAATCCATGGTGGAAAAGGGGGGTTTGGGCCTAGTTGCAGAGAGCGCTTTGGCACGATTTAAACTTAGGCCTAGTAGTATTGCATGTTTTTGGGGGCTGCTTGAGGGTGTTTTAGATATTTGGGGTTGGACTGATGGGTCTGGGAGCACTGCTGGGAAGGTGTAATTTTGATTGCGAGTGGTTTGAAGAAAATCCAATGGTGGAAAAGGGGGGTTTGGGCCTAGTTGCAGAGAGCGTTTTGGCACGATTTAAACTTAGGCCTAGTAGTATTGCATGTTTTTGGGGTGTTGCTTGGGGTGTTCTAGATTTTTGGGGGTGGGTAGAGGGGTCTGGGAGCACTGCTGGGAAGGTCTAATTTTGATTGCAAGTGGTTTGAAAAAAATCCATGGTGAAAAAGAGGGGTTTGGGCCTCGTTGCAGAGAGCTTTTTGCCACGATTTAAACTTAGGCCTAGTAGTATTACATATTTTTGGGAGGCTGCTTGGGGGTGTTCTAGATTTTTGGGGGTTGGTTGAGGGATTCCGGGAGCACTGCTGGGAAGGTCTTATTTTTATTGCAAGTGGTTTGAAGATAATCCATGGTGGAAAAGGGGGGGTTTGAGCCTAGTTGCAGAGAGCGTTTTAGCGCGATTTAAACTTAGGCCTAGTAGTATTGCATGTTTTTGGGGGCTGCTTGGGGGTGTTCTAGATAGTTGGGGGTGGACTGAGGGGTCTGGGAGCACTGCTGGGAAGGTCTATTTTTGATAGCAAGTGGTTTGAAGAAAATCCATTGTGGAAAAGGGGGGTTTGGGCCTTGTTACAGAGAGCGTTTTGGCACGATTTAAACTTAGGCCTAGTAGTCTTGCATGTTTTTGGGGAGCTGCTTGGGGGAGTTCTAGATTTTTGGGGGTGGGTTGAGGGGTCTGGGAGCACTGCTGGGAAGGTCTATTTTTGATAGCAAGTAGTTTGAAGAAAATCCATTGTGGAAAAGGAGGGTTTGGGCCTAGTTGCAGAGAGCGTTTTGGCACGATTTAAACTTAGGGCTAGTAGTATTGCATGTTTTTGGGGGGCTGCTTGGGGGTGTTCCAGATTTTCGGGGGTGGGTTGAGGGGTCTGGGAGCACTTCTGGGAAGGTCTAATTTTGATTGCAAGTGGTTTGAAGAAAATCCATGGTGGAAAAGGGGGGTTTGGGCCTAGTTGCAGAGAGCCTTTTGCCACGATTTAAACTTAGGCCTAGTACTATTGCATGTTTTTGGGGGGCTGCTTGGGGTGTTCTAGATTTTTGGGGGTGGGTTGAGGGGTCTGGGAGCACTGCTTTGAAGGTCTAATTTTTATTGCAGGTGGTTTGAAGAAAATCCATAGTGGAAAAGGGGGGTTTGGGCCTAGTTGCAGAGAGCGCTTTGGCACGATTTAAACTTAGGCCTAGTAGTATTGCATGTTTTTGGGGGCTGCTTGAGGGTGTTCTAGATATTTGGGGGTGGGTTGAGGGGTCTGGGAGCACTGCCAGGAAAGTCTAATTTTGGTTGCAAGTGGTTTGAAAAAATCATTGGTGGAAAAGGGGGTGTGGGCCTTGTTGCAGAGAGCGTTTAGGCACGATTTAAACTTAGGCCTAGTAGTATTGCATGTTTTTGGGGAGCTGCTTGGGGGTGTTCTAGATTTTTGGGGGTGGGTTGAGGGGTCTGGGAGCACTGCTGGGAAGGTCTAATATTGATTGCAAGTGGTTTGAAGAAAATCCATGGTGGAAAGGGGGGGTTTGGGCCTAGTTGCAGAGAGCATCTTGGCACGATTCAAACTTAGGCCTAGTAGTATTGCATGTTTTTGGGGGGCTGTTTGGGGGTGTTCTAGATTTTTGGGGGTGAGTTGAGGGGTCCGGGAGTACTGCTGGGAAGGTCTAATTTTGATTGCAAGTGGTTTGAAGAAAATCCATGGTGGAAAAGTTATTTTTTTAGCAGTATTGCATGTTTTGGGGGGCTGCTTGGGGGTGTTCTAGAATTTTGGGGGTGGGTTGAGGGGACTGGGAGCACTGCTGGGAAGGTGTAATTTTGATTGCAAGTGGTTTGAAGAAAATCCATGGTGGAAAAATGGGGTTTGGGCATAGTTGCAGAGAGCGTTTTGGCACGTTTTAAACTAAGGCCCTAGTAGTATTGCATGTTTTTGTGGGGCTGTTTGGGGTGCTCGAGATTTTTGGGGGTGGGTTGAGGGGCCTGGGAGCACTGCTGGGATGGTCTAATTTTGATTGCAAGTTGTTTGAAGAAAATCCATGGTGGAAAAGCGGGGTTTGGGCCTAGTTGCAGAGAGCATCTTGGCACGATTCAAACTTAGGCCTAGTCGTATTGCATGTTTTTGGGGGGCTGTTTGGGGGTGTTCTAGATTTTTGGGGGTGAGTTGAGGGGTCCGGGAGTACTGCTGGGAAGGTCTAATTTTGATTGCAAGTGGTTTGAAGAAAATCCATAGTGGAAAAGGGCGGTTTGGGCCTAGTTCTGAGAGCTTTTTGGCACGATTTAAACTTAGGCCTAGTAGCATTACATGTTTTTGGGGGGCTGCTTGGGGGTGTTCTAGATTTTTGGGGGTTGGTTGTGGGATTCCGGGAGCACTGCTAGGAAGGTCTAATTTTGATTGCAAGTGGTTTGAAGGTAATCCATTGTGGAAAAGGGGGTTTGAGCCTAGTTGCAGAGAGCGTTTTGGCGCGATTTTAACTTAGGCATAGTAGTATTACATGTTTTTGGGGAGCTGCTTGGGGGTGTTTTAGATTTTTGGAGGTGGGTTGAGGGGTCTGGGAGCTCTGCTGGGAAGGTCTAATTTTGATTACAAGTGGTTTGAAGAAAATCCATGGTGCAAAAGGGGGGTTTGGGCCTAGTTGCAGAGAGCGTTTTGCCACGTTTTAAACTAAGGCCTAGTAGTATTGCATGTTTTTGTGGGGCTGTTTGGGGGTGCTCGAGATTTTTGGGGGTGGGTTGAGGGGCCTGGGAGCACTGCTGGGATGGTATAATTTTGATTGCAAGTTGTTTGAAGAAAATCCATGGTGGAAAAGGGGGGTTTGAGCCTAGTTGCAGAGAGCGTTTTGGCACGATTTAAACTTAGGCCTAGTAGTATTGCATGTTTTTGGGGGGCTGCTTGGGGGTGTTCCAGATTTTCGGGGGTGGGTTGAGGGGTCTGGGAGCACTTCTGGTAAGGTCTAATTTTGATTGCAAGTGGTTTGAAGAAAATCCATGGTGGAAAAGTGGGGTTTGGGCCTAGTTGCACAGAGCCTTTTGCCACGATTTAAACTTAGGCCTAGTAGTATTGCATGTTTTTGGGGGGCTGCTTGGGCTGTTCTAGATTTTTGGGGGTGGGTTGAGGGGTCTGGGAGCACTGCTTTGAAGGTCTAATTTTTATTGCAGGTTGTTTGAAGAAAATCCATGGTGGAAAAGGGAGGTTTGGGCCTAGTTGCAGAGAGCGCTTTGGCACGATTTAAACTTAGGCCTAGTAGTATTGCATGTTTTTGGGGGCTGCTTGAGGGTGTTCTAGATATTTGGGGGTGGACTGATGGGTCTGGGAGCACTGCTGGGAAGGTGTAATTTTGATTGCGAGTGGTTTGAAGAAAATCCAATGGTGGAAAAGGGGGGTTTGGTCCTAGTTGCAGAGAGCGTTTTGGCACGATTTAAACTTAGGCCTAGTAGTATTGCATGTTTTTGGGGTGTTGCTTGGGGTGTTCTAGATTTTTGGGGGTGGGTAGAGGGGTCTGGGAGCACTGCTGGGAAGGTCTAATTTTGATTGCAAGTGGTTTGAAAAAAATCCATTGTGAAAAAGAGGGGTTTGGGCCTCGTTGCAGAGAGCTTTTTGCCACGATTTAAACTTAGGCCTAGTAGTATTACATATTTTTGGGAGGCTGCTTGGGGGTGTTCTAGATTTTTGGGGGTTGGTTGAGGGATTCCGGGAGCACTGCTGGGAAGGTCTTATTTTTAATGCAAGTGGTTTGAAGATAATCCATGGTGGAAAAGGGGGGGTTTGAGCCTAGTTGCAGAGAGCGTTTTAGCGCGATTTAAACTTAGGCCTAGTAGTATTGCATGTTTTTGGGGGCTGCTTGGGGGTGTTCTAGATAGTTGGGGGTGGACTGAGGGGTCTGGGAACACTGCTGGGAAGGTCTATTTTTGATAGCAAGTGGTTTGAAGAAAATCCATTGTGGAAAAGGGGGGTTTGGGCCTTGTTACAGAGAGCGTTTTGGCACGATTTAAACTTAGGCCTAGTAGTCTTGCATGTTCTTGGGGAGCTGCTTGGGGGAGTTCTAGATTTTTGGGGGTGGGTTGAGGGGTCTGGGAGCACTGCTGGGAAGGTCTATTTTTGATAGCAAGTAGTTTGAAGAAAATCCATTGTGGTAAAGGGGGGTTTGGGCCTAGTTGCAGAGAGCGTTTTGGCACGATTTAAACTTAGGGCTAGTAGTATTGCATGTTTTTGGGGGGCTGCTTGGGGGTGTTCCAGATTTTCGGGGGTGGGTTGAGGGGTCTGGGAGCACTTCTGGGAAGGTCTAATTTTTATTGCAGGTGGTTTGAAGAAAATCCATGGTGGAAAAGGGGGGTTTGGGCCTAGTTGCAGAGAGCGCTTTGGCACGATTTAAACTTAGGCCTAGTAGTATTGCATGTTTTTGGGGGCTGCTTGAGGGTGTTCTAGATATTTGGGGGTGGACTGATGGTTCTGGGAGCACTGCCTGGAAGGTCCAATTTTGATTGCAAGGGGTTTGAAAAAATCATTGGTGGAAAAGGGGGTGTGGACCTTGTTGCAGAGAGCGTTTTGGCACGATTTAAACTTAGGCCTAGAAGTATTGTATGTTTTTGGGGAGCTGCTTGGGGGAGTTCTAGATTTTTGGGGATGGGTTGAGGGGTCTGGGAGCACTGCTGGGAAGGTCTAATTTTGATTGCAAGTGGTTTGAAGAAAATCCATTGTGGGAAAGGGGGGTTTGGGCCTAGTTGCAGAGAGCGTTTTGGCACGATTTAATCTTAGGCCTAGTAGTATTGCATGTTTTTGGGGGGCTGTTTGGGGGTGTGCTAGATTTTTGGGGGTGGGTTGAGGGGTCCGGGAGCACTGCTGGGAAGGTGTAATTTTGATTGCGAGTGGTTTGAAGAAAATCCAATGGTGGAAAAGGGGGGTTTGGGCCTAGTTGCAGAGAGCGTTTTGGCACTATTTAAACTTAGGCCTAGTAGTATTGCATGTTTTTGGGGTGCTGCTTGGGGTGTTCTAGATTTTTGGGGGTGGGTAGAGGGGTCTGGGAGCACTGCTGGGAAGGTCTAATTTTGTTTGCAAGTGGTTTGAAAAAAATCCATGGTGGAAAAGAGGGGTTTGGGCCTCGTTGCAGAGAGCTTTTTGCCACAATTTAAACTTAGGCCTAGTAGTATTACATATTTTTGGGAGGCTGCTTGGGGGTGTTCTAGATTTTTGGGGGTTGGTTGAGGGATTCCGGGAGCACTGCTGGGAAGGTCTTATTTTTATTGCAAGTTGTTTGAAGATAATCCATGGTGGAAAAGGGGGGTTTGGGCCTAGTTGCAGAGAGCGTTTTGGCACGATTTAAACTTAGGCCTAGTAGTATTGCATGTTTTTGGGGGGCTGTTTGGGGGTGTGCTAGATTTTTGCGGGTGGGTTGAGGGGTCCGGAAGCACTGCTGGGAAGGTGTAATTTTGATTGCAAGTGGTTTGAAGAAAATCCAATGGTGGAAAAGGCGGGTTTGGGGCTAGTTGCAGAGAGCGTTTTGGCACGATTTAAACTTAGGCCTAGCATTAGTGCATGTTTTTGGGCTGCTGCTTGGGGTGGTCTAGATTTTTGGGGGGGTGTTGAGGGGTCTGGGAGCACTGCTGGGAAGTTCTAATTTTGATTGCAAGTGGTTTGAAAAAATCCATGGTGGAAAAGGAGGGTTTGGGCCTAGTTGCAGAGAGCGTTTTCCACGATTTAAACTTAGGCCTAGTAGTAATACATGTTTTTGGGGGGCTGTTTGGGGGTGTTCAAGATTTTTGGGGCAGGGTTGAGGGGTCTGGGAGCACTGCTTCGAAGGTCTAATTTTTATTGCAAGTGGTTTGAAGAAAATCCATGGTGGAAAAGGGGGGTTTGGGCCTAGTTGCAGAGAGCGCTTAGGCACGATTTAAACTTAGGCCTTGTAGTATTGCATGTTTTTGGGGGGCTGCTTGGGGGTGTTCTAGATTTTTGGAGGTGGGTTGAGGGGTCTGGGAGCACTGCTGGGAAGGTCTATTTTTGATAGCAAGTGGTTTGAAGAAAATCCATTGTGGAAAAGGGGGGTTTGGGCCTTGTTACAGAGAGCGTTTTGGCACGATTTAAACTTAGGCCTAGTAGTATTGCATGTTTTTGGGGAGCTGCTTGGGGGAGTTCTAGATTTTTGGGGGTGGGTTGAGGGGTCTGGGAGCACTGCTGGGAAGGACTATTTTTGATAGCAAGTAGTTTGAAGAAAATCCATTGCGGAAAAGGGGGGTTTGGGCCTAGTTGCAGAGAGCGTTTTGGCACGATTTAAACTTAGGCCTAGTAGTATTGCATGTTTTGGGGGCCTGTTTGGGGGTGTTCTAGATTTTTGGGGGTGGGTTGAGGGGTCTGGGAGCACTGCTGGGAAGGTCTATTTTTGATAGCAAGTGGTTTGAAGAAAATCCATTTTGGAAAAGGGGGGTTTGGGCCTTGTTACAGAGAGCGTTTTGGCACGATTTTAACTTAGGCCTAGTAGTATTACATGTTTTTGGGGGGCTGCTTGGGGGTGTTCTAGTTTTTTGGGGGTTGGTTGAGGGATTCACGGAGCACTGCTGGGAAGGTCTAATTTTGATTGCAAGTGGTTTGAAGAAAATCCAATGGTGGAAAAGGCGGGTTTGGGGCTAGTTGCAGAGAGCGTTTTGGCACGATTTAAACTTAGGCCTAGCATTAGTGCATGTTTTTGGGGTGCTGCTTGGGGTCGTCTAGATTTTTGGGGGGGTGTTGAGGGGTCTGGGAGCACTGCTGGGAAGTTCTAATTTTGATTGCAAGTGGTTTGAAAAAATCCATGGTGGAAAAGGAGGGTTTGGGCCTAGTTGCAGAGAGCGTTTTTCCACGTTTTAACTTAGGGCTAGTAGTCTTGCATGTATTTGGGGAGCTGCTTGGGGGAGTTCTAGATTTTTGGGGGTGGGTTGAGGGGTCTGGGAGCACTGCTGGGAAGGTCTATTTTTGATAGCAAGTGGTTTGAAGAAAATCCAATGGTGGAAAAGGCGGGTTTGGGCCTAGTTGCATAGAGCGTTTTGGCACGATTTAAACTTAGGCCTAGCAGTCGTGCATGTTTTTGGGGTGCTGCTTCGGGTGTTCGAGATTTTTGGGGGTGGGTTGTGGGGGGTCTGGGAGCACTGCTGGGAAGGTCTAATTTTGATTGCAAGTGGTTTGAAAAAATCGATGGTGGAAAAGGGGGGTTTTGGCCTAGTTGCAGAGAGCGTTTTTCCACAATTTAAACTTAGGCCTAGTAGTATTGCATGTTTTTGGGGAGCTGCTTGGGGGTGTTCTAGATTTGGGGGTGGGTTGAGGGGTCTGGGAGCACTGCCGGGAAAGTCTAATTTTGGTTGCAAGTGGTTTGAAAAAATCATTGGTGGAAAAGGGGGTGTGGGCCTTGTTGCAGAGAGCGTTTAGGCACGATTTAAACTTAGGCCTAGTAGTATTGCATGTTTTTGGGGAGCTGCTTGGGGGTGTTCTAGATTTTTGGGGGTGGGTTGAGGGGTCTGGGAGCACTGCTGGGAAGGTCTAATATATAATGCAAGTGGTTTGAAGAAAATCCATGGTGGAAAAGGGGTGTTTGGGCCTAGTTGCAGAGAGCGTTTTGGCACGATTTAAACTTAGGCCTAGTAGTATTGCATGTTTTTGGGGGGCTGTTTGGGGGTGTGCTAGATTTTTGGGGGTGGGTTGGGGGGTCCGGAAGCACTGCTGGGAAGGTGTAATTTTGATTGCAAGTGGTTTGAAGAAAATCCAATGGTGGAAAAGGCGGGTTTGGGGCTAGTTGCAGAGAGCGTTTTGGCACGATTTAAACTTAGGCCTAGCATTAGTGCATGTTTTTGGGGTGCTGCTTGGGGTCGTCTAGATTTTTGGGGGGGTGTTGAGGGGTCTGGGAGCACTGCTGGGAAGTTCTAATTTTGATTGCAAGTGGTTTGAAAAAATCCATGGTGGAAAAGGAGGGTTTGGGCCTAGTTGCAGAGAGCGTTTTTCCACGTTTTAACTTAGGCCTAGTAGTAATACATGTTTTTGGGGGGCTGTTTGGGGGTGTTCAAGATTTTTGGGGCAGGGTTGAGGGGTCTGGGAGCACTGCTTTGAAGGTCTAATTTTTATTGCAAGTGGTTTGAAGAAAATCCATGGTGGAAAAGGGGGGTTTGGGCCTAGTTGCAGAGAGCGCTTAAACACGATTTAAACTTAGGCCTAGTAGTATTGCATGTTTTTGGGGGGCTGCTTGGGGTGTTCTAGATTTTTGGGGGTGGGTTGAGGGGTCTGGGAGCACTGCTTTGAAGGTCTAATTTTTATTGCAGGTGGTTTGAAGAAAATCCATGGTGGAAAAGGGGGGTTTGGGCCTAGTTGCAGAGAGCGCTTTGGCACGATTTAAACTTAGGCCTAGTAGTATTGCATGTTTTTGGGTGATGCTTGAGGGTGTTCTAGATATTTGGGGGTGGGTTGAGGGGTCTGGGAGCACTGCCGGGAAAGTCTAATTTTGGTTGCAAGTGGTTTGAAAAAATCATTGGTGGAAAAGGGGGTGTGGGCCTTGTTGCAGAGAGCGTTTAGGCACGATTTAAACTTAGGCCTAGTAGTATTGCATGTTTTTGGGGAGCTGCTTGGGGGTGTTCTAGATTTTTGGGGGTGGGTTGAGGGGTCTGGGAGCACTGCTGGGAAGTTCTAATTTCGATTGCAAGTGGTTTGAAAAAATCCATGGTGGAAAAGGAGGGTTTGGGCCTAGTTGCAGAGAGCGTTTTTCCACGTTTTAACTTAGGGCTAGTAGTCTTGCATGTTTTTGGGGAGCTGCATGGGGGAGTTCTAGATTTTTGGGGGTGGGTTGAGGGGTCTGGGAGCACTGCTGGGAAGGTCTATTTTTGATAGCAAGTGGTTTGAAGAAAATCCAATGGTGGAAAAGGCGGGTTTGGGGCTAGTTGCATAGAGCGTTTTGGCACGATTTAAACTTAGGCCTAGCAGTCGTGCATGTTTTTGGGGTGCTGCTTCGGGTGTTCGAGATTTTTGGGGGTGGGTTGAGGGGTCTGGGAGCACTGCTGGGAAGGTCTAATTTTGATTGCAAGTGGTTTGAAAAAATCCATGGTGGAAAAGGGGGGTTTGGGCCTAGTTGCAGAGAGCGTTTTTCCACAATTTAAACTTAGGCCTAGTAGTATTGCATGTTTTTGGGGAGCTGCTTGGGGGTGTTCTAGATTTTTGGGGGTGGGTTGAGGGGTCTGGGAGCACTGCCGGGAAAGTCTAATTTTGGTTGCAAGTGGTTTGAAAAAATCATTGGTGGAAAAGGGGGTGTGGGCCTTGTTGCAGAGAGCGTTTAGGCACGATTAAAACTTAGGCCTAGTAGTATTGCATGTTTTTGGGGAGCTGCTTGGGGGTGTTCTAGATTTTTGGGGGTGGGTTGAGGGGTCTGGGAGCACTGCTGGGAAGGTCTAATATATAATGCAAGTGGTTTGAAGAAAATCCATGGTGGAAAAGGGGTGTTTGGGCCTAGTTGCAGAGAGCGTTTTGGCACGATTTAAACTTAGGCCTAGTAGTATTGCATGTTTTTGGGGGGCTGTTTGGGGGTGTGCTAGATTTTTGGGGGTGGGTTGAGGGTTCCGGAAGCACTGCTGGGAAGGTGTAATTTTGATTGCAAGTGGTTTGAAGAAAATCCAATGGTGGAAAAGGCGGGTTTGGGGCTAGTTGCAGAGAGCGTTTTGGCACGATTTAAACTTAGGCCTAGCATTAGTGCATGTTTTTGGGGTGCTGCTTGGGGTCGTCTAGATTTTTGGGGGGGTGTTGAGGGGTCTGGGAGCACTGCTGGGAAGTTCTAATTTTGATTGCAAGTGGTTTGAAAAAATCCATGGTGGAAAAGGAGGGTTTGGGCCTAGTTGCAGAGAGCGTTTTTCCACGTTTTAACTTAGGCCTAGTAGTAATACATGTTTTTGGGGGGCTGTTTGGGGGTGTTCAAGATTTTTGGGGCAGGGTTGAGGGGTCTGGGAGCACTGCTTTGAAGGTCTAATTTTTATTGCAAGTGGTTTGAAGAAAATCCATGGTGGAAAAGGGGGGTTTGGGCCTAGTTGCAGAGAGCGCTTAGGCACGATTTAAACTTAGGCCTAGTAGTATTGCATGTTTTTGGGGGGCTGCTTGGGGTGTTCTAGATTTTTGGGGGTGGGTTGAGGGGTCTGGGAGCACTGCTTTGAAGGTCTAATTTTTATTGCAGGTGGTTTGAAGAAAATCCATGGTGGAAAAGGGCGGGTTTGAGCCTAGTTGCAGAGAGCGTTTTAGCGCGATTTAAACTTAGGCCTAGTAGTATTGCATGTTTTTGGGGGCTGCTTGGGGGTGTTATAGATAGTTGGGGGTGGACTGAGGGGTCTGGGAGCACTGCTGGGAAGGTCTATTTTTGATAGCAAGTGGTTTGAAGAAAATCCATTGTGGAAAAGGGGGGTTTGGGCCTTGTTTCAGAGAGCGTTTTGGCACGATTTAAACTTAGGCCTAGTAGTCTTGCATGTTCTTGGGGAGCTGCTTGGGGGAGTTCTAGATTTTTGGGGGTGGGTTGAGGGGTCTGGGAGCACTGCTGGGAAGGTCTATTTTTGATAGCAAGTAGTTTGAAGAAAATCCATTGGTGGAAAAGGGGGTGTGGGCCTTGTTGCAGAGAGCGTTTAGGCACGATTTAAACTTAGGCCTAGTAGTATTGCATGTTTTTGGGGAGCTGCTTGGGGGTGTTCTAGATTTTTGGGGGTGGGTTGAGGGGTCTGGGAGCACTGCTGGGAAGGTCTAATATTGATTGCAAGTGGTTTGAAGAAAATCCATGGTGGAAAGGGGGGGTTTGGGCCTAGTTGCAGAGAGCATCTTGGCACGATTCAAACTTAGGCCTAGTAGCATTACATGTTTTTGGGGGGCTGCTTGGGGGTGTTCTAGATTTTTGGGGGTTGGTTGTGGGATTCCGGGAGCACTGCTGGGAAGGTCTAATTTTTATTGCAAGTGGTTTGAAGTTAATCCATTGTGGAAAAGGGGGTTTGAGCCTAGTTGCAGAGAGCGTTTTGGCGCGATTTTAACTTAGGCATAGTAGTATTACATGTTTTTGGGGAGCTGCTTGGGGGTGTTTTAGATTTTTGGAGGTGGGTTGAGGGGTCTGGGAGCTCTGCTGGGAAGGTCTAATTTTGATTACAAGTGGTTTGAAGAAAATCCATGGTGCAAAAGGGGGGTTTGGGCCTAGTTGCAGAGAGCGTTTTGCCACGATTTAAACTTAGGCCTAGTAGTATTGCATGTTTTTGGGGAGCTGCTTGGGGGTGTCCTAGATTTTTGGAGGTGGGTTGAAGGGTCTGGGAGCTCTGCTGGGAAGGTCTAATTTTTATTACAAGTGGTTTGAAGAAAATCCATGGTGGAAAAGTGGGGTTTGGGCCTAGTTGCAGAGAGCGTTTTGGCACGTTTTAAACTAAGGCCTAGTAGTATTGCATGTTTTTGTGGGGCTGTTTGGGGGTGCTCGAGATTTTTGGGGGTGGGTTGAGGGGTCTGGGAGCACTGCTGGGAAGGTCTAATATATAATGCAAGTGGTTTGAAGAAAATCCATGGTGGAAAAGGGGGGTTTGGGCCTAGTTGCAGAGAGCGTTTTGGCACGATTTAAACTTAGGCCTAGTAGTATTGCATGTTTTTGGGGGGCTGTTTGGGGGTGTGCTAGATTTTTGGGGGTGGGTTGAGGGGTCCGGAAGCACTGCTGGGAAGGTGTAATTTTGATTGCAAGTGGTTTGAAGAAAATCCAATGGTGGAAAAGGCGGGTTTGGGGCTAGTTGCAGAGAGCGTTTTGGCACGATTTAAACTTAGGCCTAGCATTAGTGCATGTTTTTGGGGTGCTGCTTGGGGTGGTCTAGATTTTTGGGGGGGTGTTGAGGGGTCTGGGAGCACTGCTGGGAAGTTCTAATTTTGATTGCAAGTGGTTTGAAAAAATCCATGGTGGAAAAGGAGGGTTTGGGCCTAGTTGCAGAGAGCGTTTTTCCACGATTTAAACTTAGGCCTAGTAGTAATACATGTTTTTGGGGGGCTGTTTGGGGGTGTTCAAGATTTTTGGGGCAGGGTTGAGGGGTCTGGGAGCACTGCTTCGAAGGTCTAATTTTTATTGCAAGTGGTTTGAAGAAAATCCATGGTGGAAAAGGGGGGTTTGGGCCTAGTTGCAGAGAGCGCTTAGGCACGATTTAAACTTAGGCCTAGTAGTATTGCATGTTTTGGGGGCCTGTTTGGGGGTGTTCTAGATTTTTGGGGGTGGGTTGAGGGGTCTGGGAGCACTGCTGGGAAGGTCTATTTTTGATAGCAAGTGGTTTGAAGAAAATCCATTTTGGAAAAGGGGGGTTTGGGCCTTGTTACAGAGAGCGTTTTGGCACGATTTAAACTTAGGCCTAGTAGTATTACATGTTTTTGGGGGGCTGCTTGGGGGTGTTCTAGTTTTTTGGGGGTTGGTTGAGGGATTCACGGAGCACTGCTGGGAAGGTCTAATTTTTATTGCAAGTGGTTTGAAGATAATCCATGGTGGAAAAGGGGGGTTTGGGCCTAGTTGCAGAGAGCGTTTTGGCACGATTTAAACTTAGGCCTAGTAGTATTGCCTGTTTTTGGGGAGCTACTTGGGGGTGTTCTAGATTTTTGGGGGTGGGTTGAGGGGTCTAGGAGCTCTGCTGGGAAGGTCTAATTTTGATTGCAAGTGGTTTGAAGAAAATCCATGGTGGAAAAGGGGGTTTTGGGCCTAGTTGCAGAGAGCGCTTTGGTACGATTTAAACTTAGGCCTAGTAGTACTACATGTTTTTGGGGGGTTGTTTGGGGGTGTTCTAGATTTTTGGGGGTGGGTTGAGGGGTCCAGGAGCACTGCCGGGAAGGTCTAGTTTTGATTGCAAGTGGTTTGAAAAAATCCCCGGTGGAAAAGGGGGGTTTGGGCCTAGTTGCAGAGAGCGTTTTGTCACGATTTAAACTGAGGCCTAGTAGTATTGCATGTTTTTGGGGGGCTGTTTGGGGGTGTGCTAGATTTTTGGTGGTGGGTTGAGGGGTCCGGAAGCACTGTTGGGAAGGTGTAATTTTGATTGCATGTGGTTTGAAGAAAATCCAATGGTGGAAAAGGCGGGTTTGGGGCTAGTTGCAGAGAGCGTTTTGGCACGATTTAAACTTAGGCCTAGCATTAGTACATGTTTTTGGGGTGCTGCTTGGGGTGGTCTAGATTTTTGGGGGTGGGTTGAGGGGTCTGGGAGCACTGCTGGGAAGGTCTAATTTTGATTGCAAGTGGTTTGAAAAAATCCATGGTGGAAAAGGGGGGTTTGGGCCTAGTTGCAGAGAGCGTTTTTCCACGATTTAAACTTAGGCCTAGTAGTAATACATGTTTTTGGGGGGCTGTTTGGGGGTGTTCAAGATTTTTGGGGGTGGGTTGAGGGGTCTGGGAGCACTGCTTCGAAGGTGTAATTTTGATTGCAAGTGGTTTGAAGAAAATCCAATGGTGGAAAAGGCGGGTTTGGGGCTAGTTGCAGAGAGCGTTTGGCACGATTTAAACTTAGGCCTAGCATTAGTGCATGTTTTTGGGGTGCTGCTTGGGGTGGTCTAGATTTTTGGGTGTGGGTTGAGGGGTCTGGGAGCACTGCTGGGAAGGTCTAATTTTGATAGCAAGTGGTTTGAAAAAATCCATGGTGGAAAAGGAGGGTTTGGGCCTAGTTGCAGAGAGCGTTTTTCCACGATTTAAACTTAGGCCTAGTAGTAATACATGTTTTTGGGGGGCTGTTTGGGGGTGTTCAAGATTTTTGGGGGTGGGATGAGGGGTCTGGGAGCACTGCTTTAAAGGTCTAATTTTTATTGCAAGTGGCTTGAAGAAAATCCATGGTGGAAAAGGGGGGTTTGGGCCTAGTTACAGAGAGCGCTTAGGCACGATTTAAACTTAGGCCTAGTAGTATTGCATTTTTTGGGGGGCTGCTTCGGGGTGTTCTAGATTTTTGGGGGTGGGTTGAGGGGTCTGGGAGCACTGCCGGGAAAGTCTAATTGTCGTTGCAAGTGGTTTGAAAAAATCATTGGTGGAAAAGGGGGTGTGGGCCTTGTTGCAGAGAGCGTTTAGGCACGATTTAAACTTAGGCCTAGTAGTATTGCATGTTTTTGGGGAGCTGCTTGGGGGTGTGCTAGATTTTTGGGGGTGGGTTGAGGGGTCTGGGAGCACTGCTGGGAAGGTCTAATATTGATTGCAAGTGGTTTGAAGAAAATCCATGGTGGAAATGGGGGGTTTGGGCCTAGTTGCAGAGAGCATCTTGGCACGATTCAAACTTAGGCCTAGTAGTATTGCATGTTTTTGGGGGGCTGTTCGGGGGTGTTCTAGATTTTTGGGGGTGAGTTGAGGGGTCCGGGAGTTCTGCTGGGAAGGTCTAATTTTGATTGAAAGTGGTTTGAAGAAAATCCATGGTGGAAAAGGGGGGTTTGGGCCTTGTTACAGAGAGCGTTTTGGCACGATTTAAACTTAGGCCTAGTAGTCTTGCATGTTTTTGGGGAGCTGCTTGGGGGAGTTCTAGATTTTTGGGGGTGGGTTGAGGGGTCTGGGAGCACTGCTGGGAAGGTCTATTTTTGATAGCAAGTGGTTTGAAGAAAATCCAATGGTGGAAAAGGCGGGTTTGGGCCTAGTTGCATAGAGCGTTTTGGCACGATTTAAACTTAGGCCTAGCAGTCGTGCATGTTTTTGGGGTGCTGCTTCGGGTGTTCGAGATTTTTGGGGGTGGGTTGAGGGGTCTGGGAGCACTGCTGGGAAGGTCTAATTTTGATTGCAAGTGGTTTGAAAAAATCCATGGTGGAAAAGGGGTGTTTGGGCCTAGTTGCAGAGAGCGTTTTGGCACGATTTAAACTTAGGCCTAGTAGTATTGCATGTTTTTGGGGGGCTGTTTGGGGGTGTGCTAGATTTTTGGGGGTGGGTTGAGGGGTCCGGAAGCACTGCTGGGAAGGTGTAATTTTGATTGCAAGTGGTTTGAAGAAAATCCAATGGTGGAAAAGGCGGGTTTGGGGCTAGTTGCAGAGAGCGTTTTGGCACGATTTAAACTTAGGCCTAGCATTAGTGCATGTTTTTGGGGTGCTGCTTGGGGTCGTCTAGATTTTTGGGGGGTGTTGAGGGGTCTGGGAGCACTGCTGGGAAGTTCTAATTTTGATTGCAAGTGGTTTGAAAAAATCCATGGTGGAAAAGGAGGGTTTGGGCCTAGTTGCAGAGAGCGTTTTTCCACGTTTTAACTTAGGGCTAGTAGTCTTGCATGTTTTTGGGGAGCTGCTTGGGGGAGTTCTAGATTTTTGGGGGTGGGTTGAGGGGTCTGGGAGCACTGCTGGGAAGGTCTATTTTTGATAGCAAGTGGTTTGAAGAAAATCCAATGGTGGAAAAGGCGGGTTTGGGCCTAGTTGCATAGAGCGTTTTGGCACGATTTAAACTTAGGCCTAGCAGTCGTGCATGTTTTTGGGGTGCTGCTTCGGGTGTTCGAGATTTTTGGGGGTGGGTTGAGGGGTCTGGGAGCACTGCTGGGAAGGTCTAATTTTGATTGCAAGTGGTTTGAAAAAATCCATGGTGGAAAAGGGGGGTTTGGGCCTAGTTGCAGAGAGCGTTTTTCCACAATTTAAACTTAGGCCTAGTAGTATTGCATGTTTTTGGGGAGCTGCTTGGGGGTGTTCTAGATTTTTGGAGGTGGGTTGAGGGGTCTGGGAGCACTGCCGGGAAAGTCTAATTTTGGTTGCAAGTGGTTTGAAAAAATCATTGGTGGAAAAGGGGGTGTGGGCCTTGTTGCAGAGAGCGTTTAGGCACGATTTAAACTTAGGCCTAGTAGTATTGCATGTTTTTGGGGAGCTGCTTGGGGGTGTTCTAGATTTTTGGGGGTGGGTTGAGGGGTCTGGGAGCACTGCTGGGAAGGTCTAATATATAATGCAAGTGGTTTGAAGAAAATCCATGGTGGAAAAGGGGTGTTTGGGCCTAGTTGCAGAGAGCATTTTGGCACGATTTAAACTTAGGCGTAGTAGTATTGCATGTTTTTGGGGGGCTGTTTGGGGGTGTGCTAGATTTTTGGGGGTGGGTTTAGGGGTCCGGAAGCACTGCTGGGAAGGTGTAATTTTGATTGCAAGTGGTTTGAAGAAAATCCAATGGTGGAAAAGGCGGGTTTGGGGCTAGTTGCAGAGAGCGTTTTGGCACGATTTAAACTTAGGCCTAGCATTAGTGCATGTTTTTGGGGTGCTGCTTGGGGTCGTCTAGATTTTTGGGGGGGTGTTGAGGGGTCTGGGAGCACTGCTGGGAAGTTCTAATTTTGATTGCAAGTGGTTTGAAAAAATCCATGGTGGAAAAGGAGGGTTTGGGCCTAGTTGCAGAGAGCGTTTTTCCACGTTTTAACTTAGGCCTAGTAGTAATACATGTTTTTGGGGGGCTGTTTGGGGGTGTTCAAGATTTTTGGGGCAGGGTTGAGGGGTCTGGGAGCACTGCTTTGAAGGTCTAATTTTTATTGCAAGTGGTTTGAAGAAAATCCATGGTGGAAAAGGGGGGTTTGGGCCTAGTTGCAGAGAGCGCTTAGGCACGATTTAAACGTAGGCCTTGTAGTATTGCATGTTTTTGGGGGGCTGCTTCGGGGTGTTCTAGATTTTTGGGGGTGGGTTGAGGGGTCTGGGAGCACTGCAGGGAAAGTCTAATTTTGGTTGCAAGTGGTTTGAAAAAATCATTGGTGGAAAAGGGGGTGTGGGCCTTGTTGCAGAGAGCGTTTAGGCACGATTTAAACTTAGGCCTAGTAGTATTGCATGTTTTTGGGGAGCTGCTTGGGGGTGTTCTAGATTTTTGGGGGTGGGTTGAGGGGTCTGGGAGCACTGCTGGGAAGGTCTAATTTTGATTGCAAGTGGTTTGAAGAAAATCCATGGTGGAAAAGGGCGGTTTGGGCCTAGTTCTGAGAGCTTTTTGGCACGATTTAAACTTAGGCCTAGTAGCATTACATGTTTTTTGGGGGCTGCTTGGGGGTGTTCTAGATTTTTGGGGGTTGGTTGTGGGATTCCGGGAGCACTGCTGGGAAGGTCTAATTTTTATTGCAAGTGGTTTGAAGTTAATCCATTGTGGAAAAGGGGGGTTTGAGCCTAGTTGCAGAGAGCGTTTTGGCGCGATTTTAACTTAGGCCTAGTAGTATTGCATGTTTTTGGGGGCTGCTTGGGGGTGTTCTTGATATTTGGGGGTGGACTGAGGGGCCTGGGAGCACTGCTGGGAAGGTCTAATTTTGATTGCAAGTGGTTTGAAAAAATAATTGGTGGAAAAGGGGGGTTTGGGCCTAGTTGCAGAGAGCGTTTTGGCACGATTTAAACTTAGTCCTAGTAGTATTGCATGTTTTTGGGTGGCTGTTTGGGGCTGTGCTAGATTTTTGGGAGTGGGTTGAGGGGTCCGGGAGCACTGCTGGGAAGGTGTAATTTTGATTGCAAGTGGTTTGAAGAAAATCCAATGGTGGAAAAGGCGGGTTTGGGCCTAGTTGCATAGAGCGTTTTGGCACGATTTAAACTTAGGTCTAGCAGTAGTGCATGTTTTTGGGGTGCTGCTTCGGGTGTTCTAGATTTTTGGGGGTGGGTTAAGGGGTCTGGGAGCACTGCTGGGAAGGTCTAATTTTGATTGCAAGTGGTTTGAAAAAATCCATGGTGGAAAAGGGGGGTTTGGGCCTAGTTGCAGAGAGCGTTTTTCCACGATTTAAACTTAGGCCTAGTAGTATTGCATGTTTTTGGGGAGCTGCTTGGGGGTGTTCTAGATTTTTGGGGGTGGGTTGAGGGGTCTGGGAGCACTGCCGGGAAAGTCTAATTTTGGTTGCAATTGGTTTGGAAAAATCATTGGTGGAAAAGGGGGTGTGGGCCTTGTTGCAGAGAGCGTTTAGGCACGATTTAAACTTAGGCCTAGTAGTATTGCATGTTTTTGGGGAGCTGCTTGGGGGTGTTCTAGATTTTTGGGGGTGGGTTGAGGGGTCTGGGAGCACTGCTGGGAAGGTCTAATATTGATTGCAAGTGGTTTGAAGAAAATCCATGGTGGAAAAGGGGGGTTTGGGCCTAGTTGCAGAGAGCGTTTTGGCACGATTTAAACTTAGGCCTAGTAGTATTGCATGTTTTTTGGGGGGCTGTTTGGGGGTGTGCTAGATTTTTGGGGGTGGGTTGAGGGGTCCGGAAGCACTGCTGGGAAGGTGTAATTTTGATTGCAAGTGGTTTGAAGAAAATCCAATGGTGGAAAAGGCGGGTTTGGGGCTAGTTGCAGAGAGCGTTTTGGCACGATTTAAACTTAGGCCTAGCATTAGTGCATGTTTTTGGGGTGCTGCTTGGGGTGGTCTAGATTTTTGGGGGTGGGTTGAGGGGTCTGGGAGCACTGCTGGGAAGGTCTAATTTTGATTGCAAGTATTTTGAAAAAATCCATGGTGGAAAAGGAGGGTTTGGGCCTAGTTGCGGAGAGCGTTTTGGCACGATTTAAACTTAGGCCTGGTAGTATTGCATGTTATCCAGTATTGGGGTATCTTTCATAGATTCACATGCCTGAATCATTCCCCGTCGTCGAGGCGGGAGTCCCACGGTAAATAAAAAAGCAGTGCCAAAAGCACTTTGCAGTAGTAGGCCCCAGCTAGAAAAAAGGCCTGAGGCCTATATTATAGTAGCCTATCTACCTCATTATGCTAAAAGACCCAAAGTCTTTGCTCCAACCAATCAGCTCACAGCACCCTCTAGAACCTTCCCTGCAGAGCCAGCTCTCCTCAGATTTTCACCGCACGTCGTGTGGAAGGGAGTCTCCCTGAGTCTTGAGTTTTTTCTTCAAGAGCTTCAAGATGTCTGACAAGAAGGCCTTGTTCAGACCCTGCAGAACATGCGAGAAGAAGAGGGTCCATGTGGATGACTCACACAAGGACTGTATTTATTGCCTGTATCCCAAGCATGAGGCAAAAACCTGTAAGATCTGCACTACCTTCCCTGCCAAGACCTTAAGGGATAGGGAGGCCAGAGTCCTTTTGTGGCTTAAATCCTCTTCCAAGGATGATGATGATAGAGCCTCTACCTCTAGCAAGAGGGCAAGGTCTCACGAGGATAAGATAAGTGAGGGGAGAAAGCATACCAAGACCTCCCACTCTACTTCAGGTTCTTCTCAGAGATCCAAACATTCTGTCTCTGGAGCCTCAGCCACCAACGATCCGTCAAAGAAAACTGTGAGTAAGACTTCTACTGTCTCCTCTCCAGTGACCACTGTCTGTACTTCGACCTCTTCTTCTATGAGTATGATATCCACTACATCTATCACTACTCCGATTGTGTCTACTAAAATTAGTATTGTGACGAAGAAAACTCTCGTGGACGACTCGTCGACGAAGACGCCGTCATCATCAAAAAATTCGTCGTCTAAGAAGAGCCCGTCGACGAAGTCGTCGACGCCGCCGTCGACGACTGCCTCGTCGACGAAGAATGCATCGACGCCTATCCCGTCGGCGACGAGCCCGTCCTTGGTTACCCCGTCGACGACAGTCCCGTCGACGGTGGCTCTGTCGACGACGAATCCGTCGACGACTGTCCCGTCGACGTCGAGCCCGTCGACGACAGTCCCGTCGACGACAAGTCTATCGTCGACGATGCCCTCGTCGTCGATCTCGTCGACGATAAGTCCGTCGACGACGGCATCTTTTCAACAAGTGGATGCACCTTGGTCTCCTGGGTCATCAAGGTTGATGGGATCAGCTTTGCTGAGACCTGTCACTGGGAATCAGGCCTTTTGTACGCCAATAGCGACAAAGAATTTTCAACTAGTGTCTTATAAGAGACAACAGGGTGCATATATATTTCCACTTATGCCTTCTCATCTTCTAGAAACTTTTGCGGACGATGAAGAAGAAGATGACTTTGAAGATGATGACGATGTGGGTGCTTTTGGTGTGGCACGTCACCCATCCGAACTTGTCATCAAGTGCCAAGATGATGATGACGAGGATGCATACGCGGAGCACTACTACCAAGAGGATATCATAGGGCCTCATTCATTGGAACATCAGAGAAGGCCTAGAGTCCCGGAGGTCACTCAGTTGCCGCCTAATCTGATACAGGATTTGCAGGCTATGCTGGCGGACTACAAACAGCGTTTTCCTCCGCAAGTACCTCAATCTGATACGGTAGCTCCTCCTCGGCAGCCACCGGTCTCTCCAGTTGTAGAAACTCCGCAACCGGTCTTGCCTCCACAAACTCCGGATACATCATCAGAAGAGGAGGTAGAGGATGGAGAGTTGCCTAACATACCTTCATCGGACCCATGGGACGAGTATGTTATACCCATGCCGTCCCCTCCAACTCCACAACCTTCAGATTCACCGCCTGAAGATGTAGGTGGTTTTCACAACTTGATGCAGAGGGCATCAACAAGGTTTAAGCTCCCGGTTACAGTGGAGCAAACAGAATGTTTTCTCCATGACTTTAAAGAGGAAACAAGGAGAATATCTAGAGCCATTCCCATGATTGATTTTATTTGGAAGGAGGGCATAAAGATAATGAAAAACCCTGCATCCGTGCCTGCTGTGTTACCTAGAATAGAAAAGAAATATCGTGCTCCGCTCTCTAGTCCGGCGTGCCTTATTGGCCATCCACGCCCGGATTCGGTAATCTCTCAGGCGGCGCAGCAAAGGTCAAAGAACCCAGCTACCCCTATTTCTACTCCACCAGATAAAGAGGGGCGACGATTAGACCTTATTGGAAAGAAGTTTTCCACTATGGCTGCAGCATCCGTCAGGATAGCAAATTCAATGGCGATTATTGGACGCTACGATCGCCAGATGTGGTCGGAGATGGCTAGATTCATAGAGCTATTGCCAGAGGACTCAAGACAAGAAGCAAGGAAAGTTTTAATGGAAGGAGAGCGGGCAGCGGAAGAATCCATCGACTGCGCTCTAGACATGGCGAATACGAATTTCAGGCAGTTGGCTGGGGCAGCTGTCCTGAGACGTCAGGGGTGGTTAAAAGCCACTACGTTTCGACCTGAGGTTCAGTTGAAGATACTGGACATGGCTTATGACGGAGAGTCTCTCTTTGGGAAACATGTCGATGAGGCTCTCCAGACGATTAAAACCGACACGGATACTGCAAAGTCGCTAGGATCCTTGCAATATAGAAGAGCTTCATTCAGAGGAGCTAGAGGACGAGGTTATTCTTCCAGAGGAAGTTATTACCAGCAAGGCAGACAGTATCAACCACAATACCGTCAAAACTACCAGTCCTCTTACAGACAATCTGGATCGGCTGGTTTCTCTCGTCAAGGAGGAAGAAGGCGCGCAAACAACCAAGGACGAGACAGCCACAAGAAACAGTGAGAGCAATTGGGCGCCACCTCCAATCCCTTACCTTCCCGTGGGCGCGAAAATATCTGCTTACCAACAACAATGGCAGAATATAACATCGGATCGGTGGGTGCTAGACTTGATCCATCATGGTCACACCTTAGAGTTCATCACCAAACCCCCACCAACTCCGCCCAGGGGTCCCCTCCCCCTCGTCTTCACTTATTGTTCAAGGAGGTGCAAGCTATGCTACTCAAGAACGCAGTAGAGAAGGTTCCATTCCATCAGAGAGGGACAGGTTTCTATTCCCGTTTTTTCCTCATAAAAAAGAAAACAGGGGAATGGCGACCGATCCTAGACCTGCGCAATCTGAACAAATATCTCAAGAAGCAGGGATTTCGAATGGTCACCCTCTCGGACATTCTCAGTTGCCTCAACGAGGGAGATTACATGGCTTCCTTGGACATGGAAGACGCATACTTCCACATCCCAATCCACCCAAACCATCGGAGGTACCTCCGTTTCACTGTGGCCGGCGCCC
Source organism: Lissotriton vulgaris (assembly GCF_964263255.1). Lineage (NCBI taxonomy): Eukaryota > Metazoa > Chordata > Amphibia > Caudata > Salamandridae > Lissotriton > Lissotriton vulgaris. The sequence continues at coordinate 1,258,501,624 of NC_141687.1, read as the reverse complement.
ATTATCAATTCAAAGTTCTCCCATTTGGCCTCAAGTCGGCCCCAAGAATCTTCACGAAGTGCCTGGCCCCTGTGGCAGCAGCTCTCCGGGCAGCAAAAGTGCAGGTATTCCCGTATTTGGACGACTGGCTAGTCAAAGGTCCATCAGAAGACAAAGTGAGAGCCGACATTACGGCATGCCGCAATCTCTTCGCATCGCTAGGCCTCACAGTCAACGAAGCCAAATCCCAAATGCATCCAAGACAAAGCCTGTTGTTCCTAGGAGCTTGCTTGGACACGGTGGAATGCAAGGCATCCTTATCTCGAGAGAGACAACTCCGTCTGCAAGCGCTGGCCAGAAAACTGGCAAGAAGAAAGTCACTTTCAGTTCGCCTATATGCATCACTTCTGGGGATGTGTTCTTCAGCCATCAACCTCATTCCATTGGTGCGTCTAAAGATGCGACCACTGCAAGAGGAGCTAAACTGTCAATGGCATCAAGCGACAGGTTCATTAGAGGACACCATCACAGTCACCAACAGGATGGTGCACGCACTCCAATGGTGGTCTCAGATCAGCAATCTGGAACAGGGGCTTTCATTCTTGCAGAATCCTCCGGATTTTATTCTGACAACGGATGCGTCCATGGAGGGTTGGGGTGGTCACCTCCAGGAACTGCAAGTGCAGGGAAGATGCTCTCAGCAAGACAAGAGATGCCACATCAACAGCCTAGAGCTGAAAGCCATTTGTCTGTCTCTTCAAGCGTTCCTCCCCAGGATAGTGGGATCCTCGGTCTTAGCCAGAACGGACAACACCACAAGCATGTTTTATATCAACAAGCAGGGGGGAACAAGATCGGCAACACTATCCAAACAAGCCCAAGAGCTATGGAAATGGTTAACAGTTCACAACATAACCCTCAAAGTGGAGCATGTCAGAGGCCTCTACAACACCTTGGCAGACAAACTGAGCAGAACTTTGTCAGAGTGCCACGAGTGGGAACTGGACAACGGCCAGTTGAACTATGTGTTTCAGAGATGGGGCAAACCCAGGTTGGACCTATTTGCGACCCAACAGAACAAGAAATGCCGGTACTACGCCAGCAAATATCCTCAACAGGGGTCAAGGGGGAATGCCCTTTCGATGCGATGGTCAGGGACATATGCATACGCTTTTCCTCCGATCCCTCTGATTCCACGAGTGGTGCGCAAAATGAAAGTGGAGAGTTGTCGCCTTCTCCTCATTGCTCCCAAGTGGCCTCGCCAGTATTGGTTTCAGGAACTCATGCTACTTTCTCAGGAGCCACCGATCAAGCTGCGGGTAATTCCGAAGCTACTGTCACGCAACGAGGGTCAAGTACTTCACCCAGATCCTCAATCACTGAAATTGCACGCATGGCTCCTAACTTCTTAGAATTTGAGCATCTTCAAATTCCTCAGGAATGCCGGGACATTCTAGAGAAGGCAAGAGCCCAGAGTACATTAAAAACTTATCGTCTCAAGTGGAAGAGTTTTTGCGCATGGTGCATCTCTAGTGCTTTGCACCCTATAGAGGCACCGGCAGAAAAGATATTGCCCTATTTGTTACACTTAGCGCAGTCTGGCCTTTCTTTTTCATCAATAAAGGTCCACTTAGCGGCCTTATCCAGGTACAGAAAGAGGACCAATTCTCAGTCACTCTGCTCTTCATCGCTAATCAAGCAGTTTATGAGAGGTCTGTTCCGGGCTTATCCACCAGTCAAGCCCTCACCACCGGAATGGGAACTCAACACGGTTCTATCACAACTGATGAAACATCCGTTCGAGCCTATCCATAGAGCCGACCTAAAGTTCTTAACATGGAAGGTTGCTTTATTATTGGCGCTAACTTCCGCAAGAAGAGTGGGAGAAATTCAAGCTTTCACTATAAAGGAGCCCTTTTTGCATTTCTCCCAGGATTATGTCACTTTACGAACAAATCCAACATTCATACCGAAAGTGCCTTCCCAGTTTCATTTAAATGAACCTGTCAAGCTGAAAGTTTTCTTTCCAAACCCGTCAACCCCGGCTGAAAAGACATTGCATTCCTTAGACATCAAGCGATGCTTAAAATTCTATCTTCAGAGAACCAAGACTTTGAGAAGATCAGATCAACTGTTTGTGGCTTATGGTCAAAATACTTTGGGTAAAGCGGTCACTAAAGCCACAAATTCAAGATGGATCGCATCCGCGATTCAATTCTGCCACGTCAAGGCTAATCGACCATTGACAAGGTCTGTTCGATCTCACTCCACAAGAGCTGTAGCAGCGTCTGCGGCTTTATTTGCAGGAGTGACGCTTGAGAACATTTGCCGTGCTGCGACATGGAAGAATGTCCACACGTTTACAAGACACTACTGCCTACAATCAGCAAATCAGGATGATGCGGCAGTAGGTCAAGCTGTTTTACGTCACCTGTTTCCATAAGGAGTATGTTCAGGTACTGATGTTCACTTATTTCATATAAAGTACATGCATTTATTAGATTGTATTTATATATATGGAAGCATTTAACATGTTGTGTTTTTGTTGTATGATGCCTAAGATTTCTTTCCAGAAAGAAAATGCGTAATGTCAATGTTGAACTTGAACATGATGTAGTAATAGTTCAATCTTTAAGCGTTTGTTGGTTGTTGACGATACATTCATGGGGGTGCACTGCAATAAGTCTCCCACCATCCGCAACCGACTTTGCCTGGCTTACTGCTTGCTATTCTGATTCAGGCATGTGAATCTATGAAAGATACCCCAATACTGGATAAGAAAACAAGTTACTTACCTGTAACTTCAGTTATCCAGTATTGGTATCTTTCATAGATTCACATGCAACCCACCCTCCTCCCCGAGAGTCAGTTCTCTAAGTTTGGGATACTTGTTCCCACTTGTGCTACGAAAATCTGAGGAGAGCTGGCTCTGCAGGGAAGGTTCTAGAGGGTGCTGTGAGCTGATTGGTTGGAGCAAAGACTTTGGGTCTTTTAGCATAATGAGGTAGATAGGCTACTATAATATAGGCCTCAGGCCTTTTTTCTAGGGCCTACTACTGCAAAGTGCTTTTGGCACTGCTTTTTTATTTACCGTGGGACTCCCGCCTCGACGACGGGGAATGATTCAGGCATGTGAATCTATGAAAGATACCAATACTGGATAACTGAAGTTACAGGTAAGTAACTTGTTTTCTTTTTGGGGGGCTGTTTGGGGGTGTGCTAGATTTTTGGGGGTGGGTTGAGGGGTCCGGAAGCACTGCTGGGAAGGTGTAATTTTGATTGCAAGTGGTTTGAAGAAAATCCAATGGTGGAAAAGGCGGGTTTGGGGCTAGTTGCAGAGAGCGTTTTGGCACGATTTAAACTTAGGCCTAGCATTAGTGCATGTTTTTGGGGTGCTGCTTGGGGTGGTCTAGATTTTTGGGGGTGGGTTGAGGGGTCTGGGAGCACTGCTGGGAAGGTCTAATTCTGATAGCAAGTGGTTTGAAAAAATCCATGGTGGAAAAGGAGGGTTTGGGCCTAGTTGCAGAGAGCGTTTTTCCACGATTTAAACTCAGGTCTAGTAGTATTACATGTTTTTGGGGGGCTGTTTGGGGGTGTTCAAGATTTTTGGGGGTGGGTTGAGGGGTCTGGGAGCACTGCTTTGAAGGTCTAATTTTTATTGCAAGTGGTTTGAAGAAAATCCATGGTGGAAAAGGGGGGTTTGGGCCTAGTTGCAGAGAGCGCTTAGGCACGATTTAAACTTAGGCCTAGTAGTATTGCATGTTTTGGGGGGGCTGCTTGGGGGTGTTTTAGATTTTTGGGGGTGGGTTGAGGGGTCTGGGAGCACTGCCGGGAAAGTCTAATTTTGGTTGCAAGTGGTTTGAAAAAATCATTGGTGGAAAAGGGGGTGTGGGCCTTGTTGCAGAGAGCGTTTAGGCATGATTTAAACTTAGGCCTAGTAGTATTGCATGTTTTTGGGGAGCTGCTTGGGGGTGTTCTAGATTTTTGGGGGTGGGTTGAGGGGTCTGGGAGCACTGCTGGGAAAGTCTAATATTGATTGCAAGTGGTTTGAAGAAAATCCATGGTGGAAAGGGGGGGTTTGGGCCGAGTTGCAGAGAGCATCTTGGCACGATTCAAACTTAGGCCTAGTAGTATTGCATGTTTTTGGGGGGCTGTTTGGGGGTGTTCTAGATTTTTGGGGGTGAGTTGAGGGGTCCGGGAGTACTGCTGGGAAGGTCTAATTTTGATTGCAAGTGGTTTGAAGAAAATCCATGGTGGAAAAGGGCGGTTTGGGCCTAGTTCTGAGAGCTTTTTGGCACGATTTAAACTTAGGCCTAGTAGCATTACATGTTTTTGGGGGGCTGCTTGGGGGTGTTCTAGATTTTTGGGGGTTGGTTGTGGGATTCCGGGAGCACTGCTGGGAAGGACTAATTTTTATTGCAAGTGGTTTGAAGTTAATCCATTGTGGAAAAGGGGTGTTTGAGCCTAGTTGCAGAGAGCGTTTTGGCTCGATTTTAACTTAGGCCTAGTAGTATTACATGTTTTTGGGGAGCTGCTTGGGGGTGTTCTAGATTTTTGGAGGTGGGTTGAGGGGTCTGGGAGCTCTGCTGGGAAGGTCTAATTTTGATTACAAGTGGTTTGAAGAAAATCCATGTTGCAAAAGGGGGGTTTGGGCCTAGTTGCAGAGAGCGTTTTGCCACGATTTAAACTTAGGCCTAGTAGTATTGCATGTTTTTGGGGAGCTGCTTGGGGGTGCTCGAGATTTTTGGGGGTGGGTTGAGGGGTCTGGGAGCACTGCTGGGAAGGTCTAATATATAATGCAAGTGGTTTGAAGAAAATCCATGGTGGAAAAGGGGGGTTTGGGCCTAGTTGCAGAGAGCGTTTTGGCACGATTTAAACTTAGGCCTAGTAGTATTGCATGTTTTTGGGGGGCTGTTTGGGGGTGTGCTAGATTTTTGGGGGTGGGTTGAGGGGTCCGGAAGCACTGCTGGGAAGGTGTAATTTTGATTGCAAGTGGTTTGAAGAAAATCCAATGGTGGAAAAGGCGGGTTTGGGGCTAGTTGCAGAGAGCGTTTTGGCACGATTTAAACTTAGGCCTAGCATTAGTGCATGTTTTTGGGGTGCTGCTTGGGGTGGTCTAGATTTTTGGGGGGGTGTTGAGGGGTCTGGGAGCACTGCTGGGAAGTTCTAATTTTGATTGCAAGTGGTTTGAAAAAATCCATGGTGGAAAAGGAGGGTTTGGGCCTAGTTGCAGAGAGCGTTTTTCCACGATTTAAACTTAGGCCTAGTAGTAATACATGTTTTTGGGGGGCTGTTTGGGGGTGTTCAAGATTTTTGGGGCAGGGTTGAGGGGTCTGGGAGCACTGCTTCGAAGGTCTAATTTTTATTGCAAGTGGTTTGAAGAAAATCCATGGTGGAAAAGGGGGGTTTGGGCCTAGTTGCAGAGAGCGCTTAGGCACGATTTAAACTTAGGCCTAGTAGTATTGCATGTTTTGGGGGCCTGTTTGGGGGTGTTCTAGATTTTTGGGGGTGGGTTGAGGGGTCTGGGAGCACTGCTGGGAAGGTCTATTTTTGATAGCAAGTGGTTTGAAGAAAATCCATTTTGGAAAAGGGGGGTTTGGGCCTTGTTACAGAGAGCGTTTTGGCACGATTTAAACTTAGGCCTAGTAGTATTACATGTTTTTGGGGGGCTGCTTGGGGGTGTTCTAGTTTTTTGGGGGTTGGTTGAGGGATTCACGGAGCACTGCTGGGAAGGTCTAATTTTTATTGCAAGTGGTTTGAAGATAATCCATGGTGGAAAAGGGGGGTTTGGGCCTAGTTGCAGAGAGCGTTTTGGCACGATTTAAACTTAGGCCTAGTAGTATTGCCTGTTTTTGGGGAGCTACTTGGGGGTGTTCTAGATTTTTGGGGGTGGGTTGAGGGGTCTAGGAGCTCTGCTGGGAAGGTCTAATTTTGATTGCAAGTGGTTTGAAGAAAATCCATGGTGGAAAAGGGGGTTTTGGGCCTAGTTGCAGAGAGCGCTTTGGTACGATTTAAACTTAGGCCTAGTAGTACTACATGTTTTTGGGGGGTTGTTTGGGGGTGTTCTAGATTTTTGGGGGTGGGTTGAGGGGTCCAGGAGCACTGCCGGGAAGGTCTAGTTTTGATTGCAAGTGGTTTGAAAAAATCCCCGGTGGAAAAGGGGGGTTTGGGCCTAGTTGCAGAGAGCGTTTTGTCACGATTTAAACTGAGGCCTAGTAGTATTGCATGTTTTTGGGGGGCTGTTTGGGGGTGTGCTAGATTTTTGGTGGTGGGTTGAGGGGTCCGGAAGCACTGTTGGGAAGGTGTAATTTTGATTGCATGTGGTTTGAAGAAAATCCAATGGTGGAAAAGGCGGGTTTGGGGCTAGTTGCAGAGAGCGTTTTGGCACGATTTAAACTTAGGCCTAGCATTAGTACATGTTTTTGGGGTGCTGCTTGGGGTGGTCTAGATTTTTGGGGGTGGGTTGAGGGGTCTGGGAGCACTGCTGGGAAGGTCTAATTTTGATTGCAAGTGGTTTGAAAAAATCCATGGTGGAAAAGGGGGGTTTGGGCCTAGTTGCAGAGAGCGTTTTTCCACGATTTAAACTTAGGCCTAGTAGTAATACATGTTTTTGGGGGGCTGTTTGGGGGTGTTCAAGATTTTTGGGGGTGGGTTGAGGGGTCTGGGAGCACTGCTTCGAAGGTGTAATTTTGATTGCAAGTGGTTTGAAGAAAATCCAATGGTGGAAAAGGCGGGTTTGGGGCTAGTTGCAGAGAGCGTTTGGCACGATTTAAACTTAGGCCTAGCATTAGTGCATGTTTTTGGGGTGCTGCTTGGGGTGGTCTAGATTTTTGGGTGTGGGTTGAGGGGTCTGGGAGCACTGCTGGGAAGGTCTAATTTTGATAGCAAGTGGTTTGAAAAAATCCATGGTGGAAAAGGAGGGTTTGGGCCTAGTTGCAGAGAGCGTTTTTCCACGATTTAAACTTAGGCCTAGTAGTAATACATGTTTTTGGGGGGCTGTTTGGGGGTGTTCAAGATTTTTGGGGGTGGGATGAGGGGTCTGGGAGCACTGCTTTAAAGGTCTAATTTTTATTGCAAGTGGCTTGAAGAAAATCCATGGTGGAAAAGGGGGGTTTGGGCCTAGTTACAGAGAGCGCTTAGGCACGATTTAAACTTAGGCCTAGTAGTATTGCATTTTTTGGGGGGCTGCTTCGGGGTGTTCTAGATTTTTGGGGGTGGGTTGAGGGGTCTGGGAGCACTGCCGGGAAAGTCTAATTGTCGTTGCAAGTGGTTTGAAAAAATCATTGGTGGAAAAGGGGGTGTGGGCCTTGTTGCAGAGAGCGTTTAGGCACGATTTAAACTTAGGCCTAGTAGTATTGCATGTTTTTGGGGAGCTGCTTGGGGGTGTGCTAGATTTTTGGGGGTGGGTTGAGGGGTCTGGGAGCACTGCTGGGAAGGTCTAATATTGATTGCAAGTGGTTTGAAGAAAATCCATGGTGGAAATGGGGGGTTTGGGCCTAGTTGCAGAGAGCATCTTGGCACGATTCAAACTTAGGCCTAGTAGTATTGCATGTTTTTGGGGGGCTGTTCGGGGGTGTTCTAGATTTTTGGGGGTGAGTTGAGGGGTCCGGGAGTTCTGCTGGGAAGGTCTAATTTTGATTGAAAGTGGTTTGAAGAAAATCCATGGTGGAAAAGGGGGGTTTGGGCCTTGTTACAGAGAGCGTTTTGGCACGATTTAAACTTAGGCCTAGTAGTCTTGCATGTTTTTGGGGAGCTGCTTGGGGGAGTTCTAGATTTTTGGGGGTGGGTTGAGGGGTCTGGGAGCACTGCTGGGAAGGTCTATTTTTGATAGCAAGTGGTTTGAAGAAAATCCAATGGTGGAAAAGGCGGGTTTGGGCCTAGTTGCATAGAGCGTTTTGGCACGATTTAAACTTAGGCCTAGCAGTCGTGCATGTTTTTGGGGTGCTGCTTCGGGTGTTCGAGATTTTTGGGGGTGGGTTGAGGGGTCTGGGAGCACTGCTGGGAAGGTCTAATTTTGATTGCAAGTGGTTTGAAAAAATCCATGGTGGAAAAGGGGTGTTTGGGCCTAGTTGCAGAGAGCGTTTTGGCACGATTTAAACTTAGGCCTAGTAGTATTGCATGTTTTTGGGGGGCTGTTTGGGGGTGTGCTAGATTTTTGGGGGTGGGTTGAGGGGTCCGGAAGCACTGCTGGGAAGGTGTAATTTTGATTGCAAGTGGTTTGAAGAAAATCCAATGGTGGAAAAGGCGGGTTTGGGGCTAGTTGCAGAGAGCGTTTTGGCACGATTTAAACTTAGGCCTAGCATTAGTGCATGTTTTTGGGGTGCTGCTTGGGGTCGTCTAGATTTTTGGGGGGTGTTGAGGGGTCTGGGAGCACTGCTGGGAAGTTCTAATTTTGATTGCAAGTGGTTTGAAAAAATCCATGGTGGAAAAGGAGGGTTTGGGCCTAGTTGCAGAGAGCGTTTTTCCACGTTTTAACTTAGGGCTAGTAGTCTTGCATGTTTTTGGGGAGCTGCTTGGGGGAGTTCTAGATTTTTGGGGGTGGGTTGAGGGGTCTGGGAGCACTGCTGGGAAGGTCTATTTTTGATAGCAAGTGGTTTGAAGAAAATCCAATGGTGGAAAAGGCGGGTTTGGGCCTAGTTGCATAGAGCGTTTTGGCACGATTTAAACTTAGGCCTAGCAGTCGTGCATGTTTTTGGGGTGCTGCTTCGGGTGTTCGAGATTTTTGGGGGTGGGTTGAGGGGTCTGGGAGCACTGCTGGGAAGGTCTAATTTTGATTGCAAGTGGTTTGAAAAAATCCATGGTGGAAAAGGGGGGTTTGGGCCTAGTTGCAGAGAGCGTTTTTCCACAATTTAAACTTAGGCCTAGTAGTATTGCATGTTTTTGGGGAGCTGCTTGGGGGTGTTCTAGATTTTTGGAGGTGGGTTGAGGGGTCTGGGAGCACTGCCGGGAAAGTCTAATTTTGGTTGCAAGTGGTTTGAAAAAATCATTGGTGGAAAAGGGGGTGTGGGCCTTGTTGCAGAGAGCGTTTAGGCACGATTTAAACTTAGGCCTAGTAGTATTGCATGTTTTTGGGGAGCTGCTTGGGGGTGTTCTAGATTTTTGGGGGTGGGTTGAGGGGTCTGGGAGCACTGCTGGGAAGGTCTAATATATAATGCAAGTGGTTTGAAGAAAATCCATGGTGGAAAAGGGGTGTTTGGGCCTAGTTGCAGAGAGCATTTTGGCACGATTTAAACTTAGGCGTAGTAGTATTGCATGTTTTTGGGGGGCTGTTTGGGGGTGTGCTAGATTTTTGGGGGTGGGTTTAGGGGTCCGGAAGCACTGCTGGGAAGGTGTAATTTTGATTGCAAGTGGTTTGAAGAAAATCCAATGGTGGAAAAGGCGGGTTTGGGGCTAGTTGCAGAGAGCGTTTTGGCACGATTTAAACTTAGGCCTAGCATTAGTGCATGTTTTTGGGGTGCTGCTTGGGGTCGTCTAGATTTTTGGGGGGGTGTTGAGGGGTCTGGGAGCACTGCTGGGAAGTTCTAATTTTGATTGCAAGTGGTTTGAAAAAATCCATGGTGGAAAAGGAGGGTTTGGGCCTAGTTGCAGAGAGCGTTTTTCCACGTTTTAACTTAGGCCTAGTAGTAATACATGTTTTTGGGGGGCTGTTTGGGGGTGTTCAAGATTTTTGGGGCAGGGTTGAGGGGTCTGGGAGCACTGCTTTGAAGGTCTAATTTTTATTGCAAGTGGTTTGAAGAAAATCCATGGTGGAAAAGGGGGGTTTGGGCCTAGTTGCAGAGAGCGCTTAGGCACGATTTAAACGTAGGCCTTGTAGTATTGCATGTTTTTGGGGGGCTGCTTCGGGGTGTTCTAGATTTTTGGGGGTGGGTTGAGGGGTCTGGGAGCACTGCAGGGAAAGTCTAATTTTGGTTGCAAGTGGTTTGAAAAAATCATTGGTGGAAAAGGGGGTGTGGGCCTTGTTGCAGAGAGCGTTTAGGCACGATTTAAACTTAGGCCTAGTAGTATTGCATGTTTTTGGGGAGCTGCTTGGGGGTGTTCTAGATTTTTGGGGGTGGGTTGAGGGGTCTGGGAGCACTGCTGGGAAGGTCTAATTTTGATTGCAAGTGGTTTGAAGAAAATCCATGGTGGAAAAGGGCGGTTTGGGCCTAGTTCTGAGAGCTTTTTGGCACGATTTAAACTTAGGCCTAGTAGCATTACATGTTTTTTGGGGGCTGCTTGGGGGTGTTCTAGATTTTTGGGGGTTGGTTGTGGGATTCCGGGAGCACTGCTGGGAAGGTCTAATTTTTATTGCAAGTGGTTTGAAGTTAATCCATTGTGGAAAAGGGGGGTTTGAGCCTAGTTGCAGAGAGCGTTTTGGCGCGATTTTAACTTAGGCCTAGTAGTATTGCATGTTTTTGGGGGCTGCTTGGGGGTGTTCTTGATATTTGGGGGTGGACTGAGGGGCCTGGGAGCACTGCTGGGAAGGTCTAATTTTGATTGCAAGTGGTTTGAAAAAATAATTGGTGGAAAAGGGGGGTTTGGGCCTAGTTGCAGAGAGCGTTTTGGCACGATTTAAACTTAGTCCTAGTAGTATTGCATGTTTTTGGGTGGCTGTTTGGGGCTGTGCTAGATTTTTGGGAGTGGGTTGAGGGGTCCGGGAGCACTGCTGGGAAGGTGTAATTTTGATTGCAAGTGGTTTGAAGAAAATCCAATGGTGGAAAAGGCGGGTTTGGGCCTAGTTGCATAGAGCGTTTTGGCACGACTTAAACTTAGGTCTAGCAGTAGTGCATGTTTTTGGGGTGCTGCTTCGGGTGTTCTAGATTTTTGGGGGTGGGTTAAGGGGTCTGGGAGCACTGCTGGGAAGGTCTAATTTTGATTGCAAGTGGTTTGAAAAAATCCATGGTGGAAAAGGGGGGTTTGGGCCTAGTTGCAGAGAGCGTTTTTCCACGATTTAAACTTAGGCCTAGTAGTATTGCATGTTTTTGGGGAGCTGCTTGGGGGTGTTCTAGATTTTTGGGGGTGGGTTGAGGGGTCTGGGAGCACTGCCGGGAAAGTCTAATTTTGGTTGCAATTGGTTTGGAAAAATCATTGGTGGAAAAGGGGGTGTGGGCCTTGTTGCAGAGAGCGTTTAGGCACGATTTAAACTTAGGCCTAGTAGTATTGCATGTTTTTGGGGAGCTGCTTGGGGGTGTTCTAGATTTTTGGGGGTGGGTTGAGGGGTCTGGGAGCACTGCTGGGAAGGTCTAATATTGATTGCAAGTGGTTTGAAGAAAATCCATGGTGGAAAAGGGGGGTTTGGGCCTAGTTGCAGAGAGCGTTTTGGCACGATTTAAACTTAGGCCTAGTAGTATTGCATGTTTTTTGGGGGGCTGTTTGGGGGTGTGCTAGATTTTTGGGGGTGGGTTGAGGGGTCCGGAAGCACTGCTGGGAAGGTGTAATTTTGATTGCAAGTGGTTTGAAGAAAATCCAATGGTGGAAAAGGCGGGTTTGGGGCTAGTTGCAGAGAGCGTTTTGGCACGATTTAAACTTAGGCCTAGCATTAGTGCATGTTTTTGGGGTGCTGCTTGGGGTGGTCTAGATTTTTGGGGGTGGGTTGAGGGGTCTGGGAGCACTGCTGGGAAGGTCTAATTTTGATTGCAAGTATTTTGAAAAAATCCATGGTGGAAAAGGAGGGTTTGGGCCTAGTTGCGGAGAGCGTTTTGGCACGATTTAAACTTAGGCCTGGTAGTATTGCATGTTATCCAGTATTGGGGTATCTTTCATAGATTCACATGCCTGAATCATTCCCCGTCGTCGAGGCGGGAGTCCCACGGTAAATAAAAAAGCAGTGCCAAAAGCACTTTGCAGTAGTAGGCCCTAGCTAGAAAAAAGGCCTGAGGCCTATATTATAGTAGCCTATCTACCTCATTATGCTAAAAGACCCAAAGTCTTTGCTCCAACCAATCAGCTCACAGCACCCTCTAGAACCTTCCCTGCAGAGCCAGCTCTCCTCAGATTTTCACCGCACGTCGTGTGGAAGGGAGTCTCCCTGAGTCTTGAGTTTTTTCTTCAAGAGCTTCAAGATGTCTGACAAGAAGGCCTTGTTCAGACCCTGCAGAACATGCGAGAAGAAGAGGGTCCATGTGGATGACTCACACAAGGACTGTATTTATTGCCTGTATCCCAAGCATGAGGCAAAAACCTGTAAGATCTGCACTACCTTCCCTGCCAAGACCTTAAGGGATAGGGAGGCCAGAGTCCTTTTGTGGCTTAAATCCTCTTCCAAGGATGATGATGATAGAGCCTCTACCTCTAGCAAGAGGGCAAGGTCTCACGAGGATAAGATAAGTGAGGGGAGAAAGCATACCAAGACCTCCCACTCTACTTCAGGTTCTTCTCAGAGATCCAAACATTCTGTCTCTGGAGCCTCAGCCACCAACGATCCGTCAAAGAAAACTGTGAGTAAGACTTCTACTGTCTCCTCTCCAGTGACCACTGTCTGTACTTCGACCTCTTCTTCTATGAGTATGATATCCACTACATCTATCACTACTCCGATTGTGTCTACTAAAATTAGTATTGTGACGAAGAAAACTCTCGTGGACGACTCGTCGACGAAGACGCCGTCATCATCAAAAAATTCGTCGTCTAAGAAGAGCCCGTCGACGAAGTCGTCGACGCCGCCGTCGACGACTGCCTCGTCGACGAAGAATGCATCGACGCCTATCCCGTCGGCGACGAGCCCGTCCTTGGTTACCCCGTCGACGACAGTCCCGTCGACGGTGGCTCTGTCGACGACGAATCCGTCGACGACTGTCCCGTCGACGTCGAGCCCGTCGACGACAGTCCCGTCGACGACAAGTCTATCGTCGACGATGCCCTCGTCGTCGATCTCGTCGACGATAAGTCCGTCGACGACGGCATCTTTTCAACAAGTGGATGCACCTTGGTCTCCTGGGTCATCAAGGTTGATGGGATCAGCTTTGCTGAGACCTGTCACTGGGAATCAGGCCTTTTGTACGCCAATAGCGACAAAGAATTTTCAACTAGTGTCTTATAAGAGACAACAGGGTGCATATATATTTCCACTTATGCCTTCTCATCTTCTAGAAACTTTTGCGGACGATGAAGAAGAAGATGACTTTGAAGATGATGACGATGTGGGTGCTTTTGGTGTGGCACGTCACCCATCCGAACTTGTCATCAAGTGCCAAGATGATGATGACGAGGATGCATACGCGGAGCACTACTACCAAGAGGATATCATAGGGCCTCATTCATTGGAACATCAGAGAAGGCCTAGAGTCCCGGAGGTCACTCAGTTGCCGCCTAATCTGATACAGGATTTGCAGGCTATGCTGGCGGACTACAAACAGCGTTTTCCTCCGCAAGTACCTCAATCTGATACGGTAGCTCCTCCTCGGCAGCCACCGGTCTCTCCAGTTGTAGAAACTCCGCAACCGGTCTTGCCTCCACAAACTCCGGATACATCATCAGAAGAGGAGGTAGAGGATGGAGAGTTGCCTAACATACCTTCATCGGACCCATGGGACGAGTATGTTATACCCATGCCGTCCCCTCCAACTCCACAACCTTCAGATTCACCGCCTGAAGATGTAGGTGGTTTTCACAACTTGATGCAGAGGGCATCAACAAGGTTTAAGCTCCCGGTTACAGTGGAGCAAACAGAATGTTTTCTCCATGACTTTAAAGAGGAAACAAGGAGAATATCTAGAGCCATTCCCATGATTGATTTTATTTGGAAGGAGGGCATAAAGATAATGAAAAACCCTGCATCCGTGCCTGCTGTGTTACCTAGAATAGAAAAGAAATATCGTGCTCCGCTCTCTAGTCCGGCGTGCCTTATTGGCCATCCACGCCCGGATTCGGTAATCTCTCAGGCGGCGCAGCAAAGGTCAAAGAACCCAGCTACCCCTATTTCTACTCCACCAGATAAAGAGGGGCGACGATTAGACCTTATTGGAAAGAAGTTTTCCACTATGGCTGCAGCATCCGTCAGGATAGCAAATTCAATGGCGATTATTGGACGCTACGATCGCCAGATGTGGTCGGAGATGGCTAGATTCATAGAGCTATTGCCAGAGGACTCAAGACAAGAAGCAAGGAAAGTTTTAATGGAAGGAGAGCGGGCAGCGGAAGAATCCATCGACTGCGCTCTAGACATGGCGAATACGAATTTCAGGCAGTTGGCTGGGGCAGCTGTCCTGAGACGTCAGGGGTGGTTAAAAGCCACTACGTTTCGACCTGAGGTTCAGTTGAAGATACTGGACATGGCTTATGACGGAGAGTCTCTCTTTGGGAAACATGTCGATGAGGCTCTCCAGACGATTAAAACCGACACGGATACTGCAAAGTCGCTAGGATCCTTGCAATATAGAAGAGCTTCATTCAGAGGAGCTAGAGGACGAGGTTATTCTTCCAGAGGAAGTTATTACCAGCAAGGCAGACAGTATCAACCACAATACCGTCAAAACTACCAGTCCTCTTACAGACAATCTGGATCGGCTGGTTTCTCTCGTCAAGGAGGAAGAAGGCGCGCAAACAACCAAGGACGAGACAGCCACAAGAAACAGTGAGAGCAATTGGGCGCCACCTCCAATCCCTTACCTTCCCGTGGGCGCGAAAATATCTGCTTACCAACAACAATGGCAGAATATAACATCGGATCGGTGGGTGCTAGACTTGATCCATCATGGTCACACCTTAGAGTTCATCACCAAACCCCCACCAACTCCGCCCAGGGGTCCCCTCCCCCTCGTCTTCACTTATTGTTCAAGGAGGTGCAAGCTATGCTACTCAAGAACGCAGTAGAGAAGGTTCCATTCCATCAGAGAGGGACAGGTTTCTATTCCCGTTTTTTCCTCATAAAAAAGAAAACAGGGGAATGGCGACCGATCCTAGACCTGCGCAATCTGAACAAATATCTCAAGAAGCAGGGATTTCGAATGGTCACCCTCTCGGACATTCTCAGTTGCCTCAACGAGGGAGATTACATGGCTTCCTTGGACATGGAAGACGCATACTTCCACATCCCAATCCACCCAAACCATCGGAGGTACCTCCGTTTCACTGTGGCCGGCGCCCATTATCAATTCAAAGTTCTCCCATTTGGCCTCAAGTCGGCCCCAAGAATCTTCACGAAGTGCCTGGCCCCTGTGGCAGCAGCTCTCCGGGCAGCAAAAGTGCAGGTATTCCCGTATTTGGACGACTGGCTAGTCAAAGGTCCATCAGAAGACAAAGTGAGAGCCGACATTACGGCATGCCGCAATCTCTTCGCATCGCTAGGCCTCACAGTCAACGAAGCCAAATCCCAAATGCATCCAAGACAAAGCCTGTTGTTCCTAGGAGCTTGCTTGGACACGGTGGAATGCAAGGCATCCTTATCTCGAGAGAGACAACTCCGTCTGCAAGCGCTGGCCAGAAAACTGGCAAGAAGAAAGTCACTTTCAGTTCGCCTATATGCATCACTTCTGGGGATGTGTTCTTCAGCCATCAACCTCATTCCATTGGTGCGTCTAAAGATGCGACCACTGCAAGAGGAGCTAAACTGTCAATGGCATCAAGCGACAGGTTCATTAGAGGACACCATCACAGTCACCAACAGGATGGTGCACGCACTCCAATGGTGGTCTCAGATCAGCAATCTGGAACAGGGGCTTTCATTCTTGCAGAATCCTCCGGATTTTATTCTGACAACGGATGCGTCCATGGAGGGTTGGGGTGGTCACCTCCAGGAACTGCAAGTGCAGGGAAGATGCTCTCAGCAAGACAAGAGATGCCACATCAACAGCCTAGAGCTGAAAGCCATTTGTCTGTCTCTTCAAGCGTTCCTCCCCAGGATAGTGGGATCCTCGGTCTTAGCCAGAACGGACAACACCACAAGCATGTTTTATATCAACAAGCAGGGGGGAACAAGATCGGCAACACTATCCAAACAAGCCCAAGAGCTATGGAAATGGTTAACAGTTCACAACATAACCCTCAAAGTGGAGCATGTCAGAGGCCTCTACAACACCTTGGCAGACAAACTGAGCAGAACTTTGTCAGAGTGCCACGAGTGGGAACTGGACAACGGCCAGTTGAACTATGTGTTTCAGAGATGGGGCAAACCCAGGTTGGACCTATTTGCGACCCAACAGAACAAGAAATGCCGGTACTACGCCAGCAAATATCCTCAACAGGGGTCAAGGGGGAATGCCCTTTCGATGCGATGGTCAGGGACATATGCATACGCTTTTCCTCCGATCCCTCTGATTCCACGAGTGGTGCGCAAAATGAAAGTGGAGAGTTGTCGCCTTCTCCTCATTGCTCCCAAGTGGCCTCGCCAGTATTGGTTTCAGGAACTCATGCTACTTTCTCAGGAGCCACCGATCAAGCTGCGGGTAATTCCGAAGCTACTGTCACGCAACGAGGGTCAAGTACTTCACCCAGATCCTCAATCACTGAAATTGCACGCATGGCTCCTAACTTCTTAGAATTTGAGCATCTTCAAATTCCTCAGGAATGCCGGGACATTCTAGAGAAGGCAAGAGCCCAGAGTACATTAAAAACTTATCGTCTCAAGTGGAAGAGTTTTTGCGCATGGTGCATCTCTAGTGCTTTGCACCCTATAGAGGCACCGGCAGAAAAGATATTGCCCTATTTGTTACACTTAGCGCAGTCTGGCCTTTCTTTTTCATCAATAAAGGTCCACTTAGCGGCCTTATCCAGGTACAGAAAGAGGACCAATTCTCAGTCACTCTGCTCTTCATCGCTAATCAAGCAGTTTATGAGAGGTCTGTTCCGGGCTTATCCACCAGTCAAGCCCTCACCACCGGAATGGGAACTCAACACGGTTCTATCACAACTGATGAAACATCCGTTCGAGCCTATCCATAGAGCCGACCTAAAGTTCTTAACATGGAAGGTTGCTTTATTATTGGCGCTAACTTCCGCAAGAAGAGTGGGAGAAATTCAAGCTTTCACTATAAAGGAGCCCTTTTTGCATTTCTCCCAGGATTATGTCACTTTACGAACAAATCCAACATTCATACCGAAAGTGCCTTCCCAGTTTCATTTAAATGAACCTGTCAAGCTGAAAGTTTTCTTTCCAAACCCGTCAACCCCGGCTGAAAAGACATTGCATTCCTTAGACATCAAGCGATGCTTAAAATTCTATCTTCAGAGAACCAAGACTTTGAGAAGATCAGATCAACTGTTTGTGGCTTATGGTCAAAATACTTTGGGTAAAGCGGTCACTAAAGCCACAAATTCAAGATGGATCGCATCCGCGATTCAATTCTGCCACGTCAAGGCTAATCGACCATTGACAAGGTCTGTTCGATCTCACTCCACAAGAGCTGTAGCAGCGTCTGCGGCTTTATTTGCAGGAGTGACGCTTGAGAACATTTGCCGTGCTGCGACATGGAAGAATGTCCACACGTTTACAAGACACTACTGCCTACAATCAGCAAATCAGGATGATGCGGCAGTAGGTCAAGCTGTTTTACGTCACCTGTTTCCATAAGGAGTATGTTCAGGTACTGATGTTCACTTATTTCATATAAAGTACATGCATTTATTAGATTGTATTTATATATATGGAAGCATTTAACATGTTGTGTTTTTGTTGTATGATGCCTAAGATTTCTTTCCAGAAAGAAAATGCGTAATGTCAATGTTGAACTTGAACATGATGTAGTAATAGTTCAATCTTTAAGCGTTTGTTGGTTGTTGACGATACATTCATGGGGGTGCACTGCAATAAGTCTCCCACCATCCGCAACCGACTTTGCCTGGCTTACTGCTTGCTATTCTGATTCAGGCATGTGAATCTATGAAAGATACCCCAATACTGGATAAGAAAACAAGTTACTTACCTGTAACTTCAGTTATCCAGTATTGGTATCTTTCATAGATTCACATGCAACCCACCCTCCTCCCCGAGAGTCAGTTCTCTAAGTTTGGGATACTTGTTCCCACTTGTGCTACGAAAATCTGAGGAGAGCTGGCTCTGCAGGGAAGGTTCTAGAGGGTGCTGTGAGCTGATTGGTTGGAGCAAAGACTTTGGGTCTTTTAGCATAATGAGGTAGATAGGCTACTATAATATAGGCCTCAGGCCTTTTTTCTAGGGCCTACTACTGCAAAGTGCTTTTGGCACTGCTTTTTTATTTACCGTGGGACTCCCGCCTCGACGACGGGGAATGATTCAGGCATGTGAATCTATGAAAGATACCAATACTGGATAACTGAAGTTACAGGTAAGTAACTTGTTTTCTTTTTGGGGGGCTGTTTGGGGGTGTGCTAGATTTTTGGGGGTGGGTTGAGGGGTCCGGAAGCACTGCTGGGAAGGTGTAATTTTGATTGCAAGTGGTTTGAAGAAAATCCAATGGTGGAAAAGGCGGGTTTGGGGCTAGTTGCAGAGAGCGTTTTGGCACGATTTAAACTTAGGCCTAGCATTAGTGCATGTTTTTGGGGTGCTGCTTGGGGTGGTCTAGATTTTTGGGGGTGGGTTGAGGGGTCTGGGAGCACTGCTGGGAAGGTCTAATTCTGATAGCAAGTGGTTTGAAAAAATCCATGGTGGAAAAGGAGGGTTTGGGCCTAGTTGCAGAGAGCGTTTTTCCACGATTTAAACTCAGGTCTAGTAGTATTACATGTTTTTGGGGGGCTGTTTGGGGGTGTTCAAGATTTTTGGGGGTGGGTTGAGGGGTCTGGGAGCACTGCTTTGAAGGTCTAATTTTTATTGCAAGTGGTTTGAAGAAAATCCATGGTGGAAAAGGGGGGTTTGGGCCTAGTTGCAGAGAGCGCTTAGGCACGATTTAAACTTAGGCCTAGTAGTATTGCATGTTTTGGGGGGGCTGCTTGGGGGTGTTTTAGATTTTTGGGGGTGGGTTGAGGGGTCTGGGAGCACTGCCGGGAAAGTCTAATTTTGGTTGCAAGTGGTTTGAAAAAATCATTGGTGGAAAAGGGGGTGTGGGCCTTGTTGCAGAGAGCGTTTAGGCATGATTTAAACTTAGGCCTAGTAGTATTGCATGTTTTTGGGGAGCTGCTTGGGGGTGTTCTAGATTTTTGGGGGTGGGTTGAGGGGTCTGGGAGCACTGCTGGGAAGGTCTAATATTGATTGCAAGTGGTTTGAAGAAAATCCATGGTGGAAAGGGGGGGTTTGGGCCGAGTTGCAGAGAGCATCTTGGCACGATTCAAACTTAGGCCTAGTAGTATTGCATGTTTTTGGGGGGCTGTTTGGGGGTGTTCTAGATTTTTGGGGGTGAGTTGAGGGGTCCGGGAGTACTGCTGGGAAGGTCTAATTTTGATTGCAAGTGGTTTGAAGAAAATCCATGGTGGAAAAGGGCGGTTTGGGCCTAGTTCTGAGAGCTTTTTGGCACGATTTAAACTTAGGCCTAGTAGCATTACATGTTTTTGGGGGGCTGCTTGGGGGTGTTCTAGATTTTTGGGGGTTGGTTGTGGGATTCCGGGAGCACTGCTGGGAAGGACTAATTTTTATTGCAAGTGGTTTGAAGTTAATCCATTGTGGAAAAGGGGTGTTTGAGCCTAGTTGCAGAGAGCGTTTTGGCTCGATTTTAACTTAGGCCTAGTAGTATTACATGTTTTTGGGGAGCTGCTTGGGGGTGTTCTAGATTTTTGGAGGTGGGTTGAGGGGTCTGGGAGCTCTGCTGGGAAGGTCTAATTTTGATTACAAGTGGTTTGAAGAAAATCCATGTTGCAAAAGGGGGGTTTGGGCCTAGTTGCAGAGAGCGTTTTGCCACGATTTAAACTTAGGCCTAGTAGTATTGCATGTTTTTGGGGAGCTGCTTGGGGGTGTTCTAGATTTTTGGAGGTGGGTTGAGGGGTCTGGGAGCTCTGCTGGGAAGGTCTAATTTTGATTACAAGTGGTTTGAAGAAAATCCATGGTGCAAAAGGGGGGTTTGGGCCTAGTTGCAGAGAGCGTTTTGGGGTGATTTAAACTTAGGCCTAGTAGTATTGCATGTTTTTGGGGGGCTGCTTGGGGTGTTCTAGATTTTTGGGGGTGGGTTGAGGGGTCTGGGAGCACTGCTGGGAATAACTTATTTTGATTGCAAGTGGTTTGAAGAAAATCCATGGTGGAAAAGTTATTTTTTTTAGCAGTATTGCATGTTTTTGGGGGGCTGCTTGGGGGTGTTCTAGAATTTTGGGGGTGGGTTGAGGGGACTGGGAGCACTGCTGGGAAGGTGTAATTTTGATTGCAAGTGCTTTGAAGAAAATCCATGGTGGAAAAGGGGGGTTTGGGCCTAGTTGCAGAGAGCGTTTTGGCACGATTTAAACTTAGGCCTAGTAGTATTGCATGTTTTTGGGGGGCTGCTTGGGGGTGTTCCAGATTTTCGGGGGTGGGTTGAGGGGTCTGGGAGCACTTCTAGGAAGGTCTAATTTTGATTGCAAGTGGTTTGAAGAAAATCCATGGTGGAAAAGGGGGGTTTGGGCCTAGTTGCAGAGAGCGTTTTGGCACGATTTAAACTTAGGCCTAGTAGTATTGCATGTTTTTGGGGGGCTGCTTGGGGGTGTTCCAGATTTTCGGGGGTGGGTTGAGGGGTCTGGGAGCACTTCTAGGAAGGTCTAATTTTGATTACAAGTGGTTTGAAGAAAATCCATGGTGGAAAAGGGGGGTTTGGGCCTAGTTGCAGAGAGCCTTTTGCCACGATTTAAACTTAGGCCTAGTAGTATTGCATGATTTTGGGGGGCTGCTTGGGGTGTTCTAGATTTTTGGGGGTGGGTTGAGGGGTCTGGGAGCACTTCTTTGAAGGTCTAATTTTTATTGCAGGTGGTTTGAAGAAAATCCATGGTGGAAAAGGGGGGTTTGGACCTAGTTGCAGAGAGCGCTTTGGCACGATTTAAACTTAGGCCTAGTAGTATTGCATGTTTTTGGGGGCTGCTTGAGGGTGTTCTAGATATTTGGGGGTGGACTGATGGGTCTGGGAGCACTGCCTGGAAAGTCCAATTTTGATTGCAAGGGGTTTGAAAAAATCATTGGTGGAAAAGGGGGTGTGGACCTTGTTGCAGAGAGCGTTTTGGCATGATTTAAACTTAGGCCTAGAAGTATTGTATGTTTTAGGGGAGCTGCTTGGGAGAGTTCTAGATTTTTGGGGATGGGTTGAGGGGTCTGGGAGCACTGCTGGGAAGGTCTAATTTTGATTGCAAGTGGTTTGAAGAAAATCCATTGTGGGAAAGGGGGGTTTGGGCCTAGTTGCAGAGAGCGTTTTGGCACGATTTAAACTTAGGCCTAGTAGTATTGCATGTTTTGGGGGGCTGTTTGGGGGTGTGCTAGATTTTTGGGGGTGGGTTGAGGGGTCCGGGAGCACTGCTGGGAAGGTGTAATTTTGATTGCGAGTGGTTTGAAGAAAATCCAATGGTGGAAAAAGGGGGTTTGGACCTAGTTGCAGAGAGCCTTTTGCCACGATTTAAACTTGGGCCTAGTAGTATTGCATGTTTTTGGGGGGCTGCTTGGGGTGTTCTAGATTTTTGGGGGTGGGTTGAGGTGTCTGGGAGCACTGCTTTGAAGGTCTAATTTTTATTGCAGCTGGTTTGAAGAAAATCCATGGTGGAAAAGGGGGGTTTGGGCCTAGTTGTAGAGAGCGCTTTGGCACGATTTAAACTTAGGCCTAGTAGTATTGTATGTTTTTGGGGAGCTGCTTGGGGGAGTTCTAGATTTTTGGGGATGGGTTGAGGGGTCTGGGAGCACTGCTGAGAAGGTCTAATTTTGATTGCAAGTGGTTTGAAGAAAATCCATTGTGGGAAATGGGGGTTTGGGCCTAGTTGCAGAGAGCGTTTTGGCACCATTTAATCTTAGGCCTAGTAGTATTGCATGTTTTTGGGGGGCTGTTTGGGGGTGTGCTAGATTTTTGGGGGTGGGTTGAGGGGTCCGGGAGCACTGCTGGGAAGGTGTAATTTTGATTGCGAGTGGTTTGAAGAAAATCCAATGGTGGAAAAGGGGGGTTTGGGCCTAGTTGCAGAGAGCGTTTTGGCACGATTTAAACTTAGGCCTAGTAGTATTGCATGTTTTTGGGGTGCTGCTTGGGGTGTTCTAGATTTTTGGGGGTGGGTAGAGGGGTCTGGGAAACTGCTGGGAAGGTCTAATTTTGATTGCAAGTGGTTTGAAAAAAATCCATGGTGGAAAAGAGGGGTTTGGGCCTCGTTGCAGAGAGCTTTTTGCCACGATTTAAACTTAGGCCTAGTAGTATTACATATTTTTGGGAGGCTGCTTGGGGGTGTTCTAGATTTTTGGGGGTTGGTTGAGGGATTCCGGGAGCACTGCTGGGAAGGTCTTATTTTTATTGCAAGTGGTTTGAAGATAATCCATGGTGGAAAAGGGGGGGTTTGAGCCTAGTTGCAGAGAGCGTTTTAGCGCAATTTAAACTTAGGCCTAGTAGTATTGCATGTTTTGGGGGCTGCTTGGGGGTGTTCTAGATAGTTGGGGTTGGACTGAGGGGTCTGGGAGCACTGCTGGGAAGGTCTATTTTTGATAGCAAGTGGTTTGAAGAAAATCCATTGTGGAAAAGGGGGGTTTGGGCCTTGTTACAGAGAGCGTTTTGGCACGATTTAAACTTAGGCCTAGTAGTCTTGCATGTTTTTGGGGAGCTGCTTGGGGGAGTTCTAGATTTTTGGGCGTGGGTTGAGGGGTCTGGGAGCACTGCTGGGAAGGTCTATTTTTGATAGCAAGTGGTTTGAAGAAAATCCATTGTGGAAAAGGGGGGTTTGGGCCTTGTTACAGAGAGCGTTATGGCACGATTTAAACTTAGGCCTAGTAGTCTTGCATGTTTTTGGGGAGCTGCTTGGGGGAGTTTTAGATTTTTGGGGGTGGGTTGAGGGGTCTGGGAGCACTGCTGGGAAGGTCTATTTTTGATAGCAAGTAGTTTGAAGAAAATCCATTGTGGAAAAGGGGGGTTTGGGCCAAGTTGCAGAGAGCGTTTTGGCACGATTTAAACTTAGGCCTAGTAGTATTGCATGTTTTTGGAGGGCTGCTTGGGGGTGTTCCAGATTTTCGGGGGTGGGTTGAGGGGTCTGGGAGCACTTCTGGGAAGGTCTAATTTTGATTGCAAGTGGTTTGAAGAAAATCCATGGTGGAAAAGGGGGGTTTGGGCCTAGTTGCAGAGAGCCTTTTGCCACGATTTAAACTTAGGCCTAGTAGTATTGCATGTTTTTGGGGGGCTGCTTGGGGTGTTCTAGATTTTTGGGGGTGGGTTGAGGGGTCTGGGAGCACTGCTTTGAAGGTCTAATTTTTATTTCAGGTGGTTTGAAGAAAATCCATGGTGGAAAAGGGGGGTTTGGGCCTAGTTGCAGAGAGCGCTTTGGCACGATTTAAACTTAGGCCTAGTAGTATTGCATTTTTTTGGGGGCTGCTTGAGGGTGTTCTAGATATTTGGGGGTGGACTGATGGGTCTGGGAGCACTGCCTGGAAGGTCCAGTTTTGATTGCAAGGGGTTTGAAAAAATCATTGGTGGAAAAGGTGGTGTGGACCTTGTTGCAGAGAGCGTTTTGGCACGATTTAAACTTAGGCCTAGAAGTATTGTATGTTTTTGGGGAGCTGCCTGGGGGAGTTCTAGATTTTTGGGGATGGGTTGAGGGGTCTGGGAGCACTGCTGGGAAGGTCTAATTTTGATTGCAAGTGGTTTGAAGAAAATCCATTGTGGCAAAGGGGGGGTTTGGGCCTAGTTGCAGAGAGCGTTTTGCCACGATTTAATCTTAGGCCTAGTAGTATTGCATGTTTTTGGGGGGCTATTTGGGGGTGTGCTAGATTTTTGGGGGTGGGTTGAGGGGTCCGGGAGCACTGCTGGGAAGGTGTAATTTTGATTGCGAGTGGTTTGAAGAAAATCCAATGGTGGAAAAGGGGGGTTTGGGCCTAGTTGCAGAGAGCTTTTTGGCACGATTTAAACTTAGGCCTAGTAGTATTGCATGTTTTTGGGGTGCTGCTTGGGGTGTTCTAGATTTTTGGGGGTGGGTAGAGGGGTCTGGGAGCACTGCTGGGAAGGTCTAATTTTGATTGCAAGTGGTTTGAAAAAAAATCTGTGGTGGAAAAGAGGGGTTTGGGCCTCGTTGCGGAGAGCTTTTTGCCACGATTTAAACTTAGGCCTAGTAGTATTACATATTTTTGAGAGGCTGTTTGGGGGTGTTCTAGATTTTTGGGGGTTGGTTGAGGGATTCAGGGAGCACTGCTGTTAAGGTCTTATTTTTATTGCAAGTGGTTTGAAGATAATCCATGGTGGAAAAGGGGGGGTTTGAGCCTAGTTGCAGAGAGCGTTTTAGCGCGATTTAAACTTAGGCCTAGTAGTATTGCATGTTTTTGGGGGCTGCTTGGGGGTGTTCTAGATTTTTGGGGGTGGGTAGAGGGGTCTGGGAGCACTGCTGGGAAGGTCTAATTTTGATTGCAAGTGGTTTGAAAAAAAATCTGTGGTGGAAAAGAGGGGTTTGGGCCTCGTTGCGGAGAGCTTTTTGCCACGATTTAAACTTAGGCCTAGTAGTATTACATATTTTTGAGAGGCTGTTTGGGGGTGTTCTAGATTTTTGGGGGTTGGTTGAGGGATTCAGGGAGCACTGCTGTTAAGGTCTTATTTTTATTGCAAGTGGTTTGAAGATAATCCATGGTGGAAAAGGGGGGGTTTGAGCCTAGTTGCAGAGAGCGTTTTAGCGCGATTTAAACTTAGGCCTAGTAGTATTGCATGTTTTTGGGGTGCTGCTTGGGGTGTTCTAGATTTTTGGGGGTGGGTAGAGGGGTCTGGGAGCACTGCTGGGAAGGTCTAATTTTGATTGCAAGTGGTTTGAAAAAAAATCTGTGGTGGAAAAGAGGGGTTTGGGCCTCGTTGCGGAGAGCTTTTTGCCACGATTTAAACTTAGGCCTAGTAGTATTACATATTTTTGAGAGGCTGTTTGGGGGTGTTCTAGATTTTTGGGGGTTGGTTGAGGGATTCAGGGAGCACTGCTGTTAAGGTCTTATTTTTATTGCAAGTGGTTTGAAGAAAATCCATTGTGGAAAAGGGGGGTTTGGGCCTTGTTACAGAGAGCGTTTTGGCACGATTTAAACTTAGGCCTAGTAGTCTTGCATGTTTTTGGTGAGCTGCTTGGGGGAGTTCTAGATTTTTGGGGGTGGGTTGAGGGGTCTGGGAGCACTGCTGGGAAGGTATATTTTTGATAGCAAGTAGTTTGAAGAAAATCCATTGCGGAAAAGGGGGGTTTGGGCCTAGTTGCAGAGAGCGTTTTGACACGATTTAAACTGAGGCCTAGTAGTATTGCATGTTTTTGGGGAGCTGCTTGGGGGTGTTCTAGATTATTGGGGGTGGGTTGAGGGTTCTGGGAGCTCTGCTGGGAAGGTATAAATTTGATTGCAAGTGGTTTGAAGAAAATCCATGGTGGAAAAGGGGGGTTTGGGCCTAGTTGCAGAGAGCGTTTTGGCACGATTTAAACTTAGGCCTAGTAGTATTGCATGTTTTTGGGGGGCTGTTTGGGGGTGTGCTAGATTTTTGGGGGTGGGTTGAGGGGTCCGGAAGCACTGCTGGGAAGGTGTAATTTTGATTGCATGTGGTTTGAAGAAAATCCAATGGTGGAAAAGGCGGGTTTGGGGCTAGTTGCAGAGAGCGTTTTGGCACGATTTAAACTTAGGCCTAGCATTAGTGCATGTTTTTGGGGTGCTGCTTGTGGTGGTCTAGATTTTTGGGGGTGGGTTGAGGGGTCTGGGAGCACTGCTGGGAAGGTCTAATTTTGATTGCAAGTGGTTTGAAAAAATCCATGGTGGAAAAGGGGGGTTTGGGCCTAGTTGTAGAGAGCGTTTTTCCACGATTTAAACTTAGGCCTAGTAGTAATACATGTTTTTGGGGGGCTGTTTGGGGGTGTTCAAGATTTTTGGGGGTGGGTTGAGGGGTCTGGGAGCACTGCTTTGAAGGTCTAATTTTTATTGCAAGTGGTTTGAAGAAAATCCATGGTGGAAAAGGGGGGTTTGGGCCTAGTTGCAGAGAGCGCTTAGGCACGATTTAAACTTAGGCCTAGTAGTATTACATGTTTTTGGGGGGCTGTTTGAGGGTGTTCTAGATTTTCAGGGTGGGTTGAGGGGTCTGGGAGCACTTCTAGGAAGGTCTAATTTTTATTGCAAGTGGTTTGAAGGTAATCCATGGTGGAAAAGGGGGGTTTGAACCTAGTTGCAGAGAGCGTTTTGGCGCGATTCAAACTTAGGCCTAGTAGTATTCCATGTTTTTGGGGGCTGCTTGAGGGTGTTCTAGATATTTGGGGGTGGACTGAGGGGTGTGGGAGCACTGCCTGGAAGGTCTAATTTTGATTGCAAGTGGTTTGAAAAAAATCCATGGTGGAAAAGGGGGGTTTGGGCCTAGATGCAGAGAGCGTTTTGCCACGATTAAAACTTAGGCCTAGCAGTATTGCATGTTTTTGGGGAGCTGCTTGGGGGTGTTCTAGGTTTTTGGGGGTGGATTGAGGGGTCTGGGAGCACTGCTGGGAAGGTCTAGTTTTGATTGCAAGTGGTTTGAAGAAAATCCATGGTGGAAAAGGGGGGTTTGGACCTAGTTGCAGAGAGCGTTTTGGCACGATTTAAACTTAGGCCTAGTAGTATTGCATGTTTTTGGGGGGCTGCTTGGGGGTGTTCTAGATTTTTGGGGGTGGGTTGAGGGGTCTGGGAGCACAGCCCGGAAGGTCTCATTTTGGTTGCAAGTGGTTTGAAAAAATAATTGGTGGAAAAGGGGGTGTGGGCCTTGTTGCAGAGAGCGTTTTGGCACGATTTAAACTTAGGCCTAGTAGAATTGCATGTTTTTGGAGAGCTGCTTGGGGGTGTTCTAGATTTTCGGGGGTGGGTTGAGGGGTCTGGGAGCACTGCTGGGAAGGTCTAATATTGATTGCAAGTGGTTTGAAGAAAATCCAATGGTGGAAAAGGCAGGTTTGGGCCTAGTTGCAGAGAGCGTTTTGGCACGATTTAAACTAAGGCCTAGTAGTATTGCATGTTTTTGGGGGCTGTTTGAGGGTGTTCTAGATTTTTGGGGGTGGGTTGAGGGGTCCGGGAGCACTGATGGGAAGGTCTAATTTTTATTGCAAGTGGATTGAAGACAATCCATGGTGGAAAAGGGGAGTTTGAACCTAGTTGCAGAGAGCGTTTTTGCGCGATTCAAACTTAGGCCTAGTAGTATTGCATGTTTTTGGGGGCTGCTTGAGGGTGTTCTAGATATTTGGGGATGGGTTGAGGGGTCTGGGAGCACTGCTGAGAAGGTCTAATTTTGATTGCAAGTGGTTTGAAGAAAATCCATTGTGGGAAATGGGGGTTTGGGCCTAGTTGCAGAGAGCGTTTTGGCACCATTTAATCTTAGGCCTAGTAGTATTGCATGTTTTTGGGGTGCTGCTTGGGGTGTTCTAGATTTTTGGGGGTGGGTAGAGGGGTCTGGGAGCACTGCTGGGAAGGTCTAATTTTGATTGCAAGTGGTTTGAAAAAAATCCATGGTGGAAAAGAGGGGTTTGGGCCTCGTTGCAGAGAGCTTTTTGCCACGATTTAAACTTAGGCCTAGTAGTATTACATATTTTTGGGAGGCTGCTTGGGGGTGTTCTAGATTTTTGGGGGTTGGTTGAGGGATTCCGGGAGCACTGCTGGGAAGGTCTTATTTTTATTGCAAGTGGTTTGAAGATAATCCATGGTGGAAAAGGGGGGGTTTGAGCCTAGTTGCAGAGAGCGTTTTAGCGCAATTTAAACTTAGGCCTAGTAGTATTGCATGTTTTTGGGGGCTGCTTGGGGGTGTTCTAGATAGTTGGGGGTGGACTGAGGGGTCTGGGAGCACTGCTGGGAAGGTCTATTTTTGATAGCAAGTGGTTTGAAGAAAATCCATTGTGGAAAAGGGGGGTTTGGGCCTTGTTACAGAGAGCGTTTTGGCACGATTTAAACTTAGGCCTAGTAGTCTTGCATGTTTTTGGGGAGCTGCTTGGGGGAGTTCTAGATTTTTGGGCGTGGGTTGAGGGGTCTGGGAGCACTGCTGGGAAGGTCTATTTTTGATAGCAAGTGGTTTGAAGAAAATCCATTGTGGAAAAGGGGGGTTTGGGCCTTGTTACAGAGAGCGTTATGGCACGATTTAAACTTAGGCCTAGTAGTCTTGCATGTTTTTGGGGAGCTGCTTGGGGGAGTTCTAGATTTTTGGGGGTGGGTTGAGGGGTCTGGGAGCACTGCTGGGAAGGTCTATTTTTGATAGCAAGTAGTTTGAAGAAAATCCATTGTGGAAAAGGGGGGTTTGGGCCAAGTTGCAGAGAGCGTTTTGGCACGATTTAAACTTAGGCCTAGTAGTATTGCATGTTTTTGGAGGGCTGCTTGGGGGTGTTCCAGATTTTCGGGGGTGGGTTGAGGGGTCTGGGAGCACTTCTGGGAAGGTCTAATTTTGATTGCAAGTGGTTTGAAGAAAATCCATGGTGGAAAAGGGGGGTTTGGGCCTAGTTGCAGAGAGCCTTTTGCCACGATTTAAACTTAGGCCTAGTAGTATTGCATGTTTTTGGGGGGCTGCTTGGGGTGTTCTAGATTTTTGGGGGTGGGTTGAGGGGTCTGGGAGCACTGCTTTGAAGGTCTAATTTTTATTTCAGGTGGTTTGAAGAAAATCCATGGTGGAAAAGGGGGGTTTGGGCCTAGTTGCAGAGAGCGCTTTGGCACGATTTAAACTTAGGCCTAGTAGAATTGCATTTTTTTGGGGGCTGCTTGAGGGTGTTCTAGATATTTGGGGGTGGACTGATGGGTCTGGGAGCACTGCCTGGAAGGTCCAGTTTTGATTGCAAGGGGTTTGAAAAAATCATTGGTGGAAAAGGGGGTGTGGACCTTGTTGCAGAGAGCGTTTTGGCACGATTTAAACTTAGGCCTAGAAGTATTGTATGTTTTTGGGGAGCTGCCTGGGGGAGTTCTAGATTTTTGGGGATGGGTTGAGGGGTCTGGGAGCACTGCTGGGAAGGTCTAATTTTGATTGCAAGTGGTTTGAAGAAAATCCATTTTTGGCAAAGGGGGGGTTTGGGCCTAGTTGCAGAGAGCGTTTTGCCACGATTTAATCTTAGGCCTAGTAGTATTGCATGTTTTTGGGGGGCTATTTGGGGGTGTGCTAGATTTTTGGGGGTGGGTTGAGGGGTCCGGGAGCACTGCTGGGAAGGTGTAATTTTGATTGCGAGTGGTTTGAAGAAAATCCAATGGTGGAAAAGGGGGGTTTGGGCCTAGTTGCAGAGAGCTTTTTGGCACGATTTAAACTTAGGCCTAGTAGTATTGCATGTTTTTGGGGTGCTGCTTGGGGTGTTCTAGATTTTTGGGGGTGGGTAGAGGGGTCTGGGAGCACTGCTGGGAAGGTCTAATTTTGATTGCAAGTGGTTTGAAAAAAATCTGTGGTGGAAAAGAGGGGTTTGGGCCTCGTTGCGGAGAGCTTTTTGCCACGATTTAAACTTAGGCCTAGTAGTATTACATATTTTTGAGAGGCTGTTTGGGGGTGTTCTAGATTTTTGGGGGTTGGTTGAGGGATTCAGGGAGCACTGCTGTTAAGGTCTTATTTTTATTGCAAGTGGTTTGAAGATAATCCATGGTGGAAAAGGGGGGGTTTGAGCCTAGTTGCAGAGAGCGTTTTAGCGCGATTTAAACTTAGGCCTAGTAGTATTGCATGTTTTTGGGGGCTGCTTGGGGGTGTTCTAGATAGTTGGGGGTGGACTGAGGGGTCTGGGAGCACTGCTGGGAAGGTCTATTTTTGATAGCAAGTGGTTTGAAGAAAATCCATTGTGGAAAAGGGGGGTTTGGGCCTTGTTACAGAGAGCGTTTT
Organism: Lissotriton vulgaris; assembly: GCF_964263255.1. Lineage (NCBI taxonomy): Eukaryota > Metazoa > Chordata > Amphibia > Caudata > Salamandridae > Lissotriton > Lissotriton vulgaris. Next base: position 1,258,471,913 of record NC_141687.1, on the reverse strand, counting down.
GGCACGATTTAAACTTAGGCCTAGTAGTCTTGCATGTTTTTGGGGAGCTGCTTGGGGGAGTTCTAGATTTTTGGGGGTGGGTTGAGGGGTCTGGGAGCACTGCTGGGAAGGTATATTTTTGATAGCAAGTAGTTTGAAGAAAATCCATTGCGGAAAAGGGGGGTTTGGGCCTGGTTGCAGAGAGCGTTTTGGCACAATTTAAACTTAGGCCTAGTAGTATTACATGTTTTTGGGGGGTTGTTTGGGGGTGTTCTAGTTTTTTGGGGGTGGGTTGAGGGGTCCAGGAGCACTGCTGGGAAGGTCTAGTTTTGATTGCAAGTGGTTTGAAAAAATCCATGGTGGAAAAGGGGGGTTTGGGCCTAGTTGCAGAGAGCGTTTTGACACGATTTAAACTGAGGCCTAGTAGTATTGCATGTTTTTGGGGAGCTGCTTGGGGGTGTTCTAGATTATTGGGGGTGGGTTGAGGGTTCTGGGAGCTCTGCTGGGAAGGTATAAATTTGATTGCAAGTGGTTTGAAGAAAATCCATGGTGGAAAAGGGGGGTTTGGGCCTAGTTGCAGAGAGCGTTTTGGCACGATTTAAACTTAGGCCTAGTAGTATTGCATGTTTTTGGGGGGCTTTTTGGGGGTGTGCTATATTTTTGGGGGTTGGTTGAGGGGTCCGGAAGCACTGCTGGGAAGGTGTAATTTTGATTGCATGTGGTTTGAAGAAAATCCAATGGTGGAAAAGGCGGGTTTGGGGCTAGTTGCAGAGAGCGTTTTGGCACGATTTAAACTTAGGCCTAGCATTAGTGCATGTTTTTGGGGTGCTGCTTGTGGTGGTCTAGATTTTTGGGGGTGGGTTGAGGGGTCTGGGAGCACTGCTGGGAAGGTCTAATTTTGATTGCAAGTGGTTTGAAAAAATCCATGGTGGAAAAGGGGGGTTTGGGCCTAGTTGTAGAGAGCGTTTTTCCACGATTTAAACTTAGGCCTAGTAGTAATACATGTTTTTGGGGGGCTGTTTGGGGGTGTTCAAGATTTTTGGGGGTGGGTTGAGGGGTCTGGGAGCACTGCTTTGAAGGTCTAATTTTTATTGCAAGTGGTTTGAAGAAAATCCATGGTGGAAAAGGGGGGTTTGGGCCTAGTTGCAGAGAGCGCTTAGGCACGATTTAAACTTAGGCCTAGTAGTATTACATGTTTTTGGGGGGCTGTTTGAGGGTGTTCTAGATTTTCAGGGTGGGTTGAGGGGTCAGGGAGCCCTGCTGGGAAGGTCTAATTTTTATTGCAAGTGGTTTGAAGGTAATCCATGGTGGAAAAGGGGGGGTTGAACCTAGTTGCAGAGAGCGTTTTGGCGCGATTCAAACTTAGGCCTAGTAGTATTCCATGTTTTTGGGGGCTGCTTGAGGGTGTTCTAGATATTTGGGGGTGGACTGAGGGGTGTGGGAGCACTGCCTGGAAGGTCTAATTTTGATTGCAAGTGGTTTGAAAAAAATCCATGGTGGAAAAGGGGGGTTTGGGCCTAGATGCAGAGAGCGTTTTGTCACGATTAAAACTTAGGCCTAGCAGTATTGCATGTTTTTGGGGAGCTGCTTGGGGGTGTTCTAGGTTTTTGGGGGTGGGTTGAGGGGTCTGGGAGCACTGCTGGGAAGGTCTAGTTTTGATTGCAAGTGGTTTGAAGAAAATCCATGGTGGAAAAGGGGGGTTTGGACCTAGTTGCAGAGAGCGTTTTGGCACGATTTAAACTTAGGCCTAGTAGTATTGCATGTTTTTGGGGGGCTGCTTGGGGGTGTTCTAGATTTTTGGGGGTGGGTTGAGGGGTCTGGGAGCACAGCCCGGAAGGTCTCATTTTGGTTGCAAGTGGTTTGAAAAAATCATTGGTGGAAAAGGGGGTGTGGGCCTTGTTGCAGAGAGCGTTTTGGCACGATTTAAACTTAGGCCTAGTAGAATTGCATGTTTTTGGAGAGCTGCTTGGGGGTGTTCTAGATTTTTGGGGGTGGGTTGAGGGGTCTGGGAGCACTGCTGGGAAGGTCTAATATTGATTGCAAGTGGTTTGAAGAAAATCCAATGGTGGAAAAGGCAGGTTTGGGCCTAGTTGCAGAGAGCGTTTTGGCACGATTTAAACTAAGGCCTAGTAGTATTGCATGTTTTTGGGGGCTGTTTGAGGGTGTTCTAGATTTTTGGGGTGGGTTGAGGGGTCCGGGAGCACTGATGGGAAGGTCTAATTTTTATTGCAAGTGGTTTGAAGATAATCCATGGTGGAAAAGGGGGGTTTGGGCCTAGTTGCAGAGAGCGCTTAGGCACGATTTAAACTTAGGCCTAGTAGTATTACATGTTTTTGGGGGGCTGTTTGAGGGTGTTCTAGATTTTCAGGGTGGGTTGAGGGGTCAGGGAGCCCTGCTGGGAAGGTCTAATTTTTATTGCAAGTGGTTTGAAGGTAATCCATGGTGGAAAAGGGGGGTTTGAACCTAGTTGCAGAGAGCGTTTTGGCGTGATTCAAACTTAGGCCTAGTAGTATTCCATGTTTTTGGGGCTGCTTGAGGGTGTTCTAGATATTTGGGGGTGGACTGAGGGATGTGGGAGCACTGCCTGGAAGGTCTAATTTTGATTGCAAGTGGTTTGAAAAAAATCCATGGTGGAAAAGGGGGGTTCGGGCCTAGATGCAGAGAGCGTTTTGCCACGATTAAAACTTAGGCCTAGCAGTATTGCATGTTTTTGGGGAGCTGCTTGGGGGTGTTCTAGGTTTTTGGGGATGGGTTGAGGGGTCTGGGAGCACTGCTGGGAAGGTCTAGTTTTGATTGCAAGTGGTTTGAAGAAAATCCATGGTGGAAAAGGGGGGTTTGGACCTAGTTGCAGAGAGCGTTTTGGCACAATTTAAACTTAGGCCTAGTAGTATTGCATGTTTTTGGGGGGCTGCTTGGGGGTGTTCTAGATTTTTGGGGGTGGGTTGAGGGGTCTGGGAGCAGAGCCCGGAAGGTCTCATTTTGGTTGCAAGTGGTTTGAAAAAATCATTGGTGGAAAAGGGGGTGTGGGCCTTGTTGCAGAGAGCGTTTTGGCACGATTTAAACTTAGGCCTAGTAGAATTGCATGTTTTTGGAGAGCTGCTTGGGGGTGTTCTAGATTTTTGGGGGTGGGTTGAGGGGTCTGGGAGCACTGCTGGGAAGGTCTAATATTGATTGCAAGTGGTTTGAAGAAAATCCAATGGTGGAAAAGGCAGGTTTGGGCCTAGTTGCAGAGAGCGTTTTGGCACGATTTAAACTAAGGCCTAGTAGTATTGCATGTTTTTGGGGGCTGTTTGAGGGTGTTCTAGATTTTTGGGGTGGGTTGAGGGGTCCGGGAGCACTGATGGGAAGGTCTAATTTTTATTGCAAGTGGTTTGAAGATAATCCATGGTGGAAAAGGGGAGTTTGAACCTAGTTGCAGAGAGCATTTTTGCGCGATTCAAACTTAGGCCTAGTAGTATTGCATGTTTTTGGGGGCTGCTTGAGGGTGTTCTAGATATTTGGGGTGGACTGAGGGGTGTGGGGGCACTGCCTGGAAGGTCTAATTTTGATTGCAAGTGGTTTGAAAAAAATCCATGGTGGAAAAGGGGGGTTTGGGCCTAGTTGCAGAGAGCGTTTTGCCACGATTAAAACTTAGGCCTAGCAGTATTGCATGTTTTTGGGGAGCTGCTTGGGGGTGTTCTAGGTTTTTGGGGGTGGGTTGAGGGGTCTGGGAGCACTGCTGGGAAGGTCTTATTTTGATTGCAAGTGGTTTGAAAAAAATTCCAAAGTGGAAAAGGGGGGTTTGGGCCTAGTTGCCGGGAGCGTTTTGGCACGATTTAAACTTAGGCCTAGTAGCATTGCATGTTTTTGGGGGGCTGCTTGGGGGTGTTCTAGAATTTTGGGGATGGGTTGAGGGGACTGGGCGCACTGCTGGGAAGGTGTAATTTTGATTGCAAGTTGTTTGAAGAAAATCCATGATGGAAAAGCGGGGTTTGGGCCTAGTTGCAGAGAGCGTTTTGGCACGATTGAAACTTAGGCCTAGTAGTATTGCATGTTTTTGGGGAGCTTCTTGGGGGTGTTCTAGATTTTTGGGGGTGGGTTGAGGGGTCTGGGAGCTCTGCTGGGAAGGTCTAATTTTGATTGCAATTGGTTTTAAGAAAATCCATGGTGGAAAAAGGGGGTTTGGGCCTAGTTTCAGAGAGCGCTTTGGCACAATTTAAACTTAGTCCTAGTAGTATTGCATGTTTTTGGGGAGCTGCTTGGGGGAGTTCTAGATTTTTGGGGGTGGGTTGAGGGGTCTGGGAGCGCTACTGGGAAGGTCCAATTTTGATTGCAAGAGGTTTGAAGAAAATCCATGGTGGAAAAGCGGGGTTTGGGCCTAGTTGCAGAGAGCGTTTTGGCACGATTTAAACTTAGGCCTAGTAGTATTGCATGTTTTTGCGGGGCTGTTTGGGGGTGTGCTAGATTTTTGGGGGTGGGTTGAGGGGTCCGGGAGCACTGCTGGGAAGGTGTAATTTTGATTGCAAGTGGTTTGAAGAAAATCCAATGGTGGAAAAGGCGGGTTTGGGCCTAGTTGCAGAGAGCGTTTTGGCACGATTTTAAATTAGGCCTAGCAGTAGTGCATGTTTTTGGGGTGCTGCTTGGGGTGTTCTAGATTTTTGGGGGTGGGTTGAGGGGTCTGGGAGCACTGCTGGGAAGGTCTAATTTTGATTGCAAAGGTTTGAAAAAATCCATGGTGGAAAAGCGGGTTTTGGGCCTAATTGCAGAGAGCGTTTTTCTACGATTTAAACTTAGGCCTAGTAGTAATAACTGTTTTTGGGGGGCTGTTTGGGGGTGTTCAAGATTTTTGGGGGTGGGTTGAGGGGTCTGGGAGCACTGCTTTGAAGGTCTAATTTTTATTGCAAGTGGTTTGAAGAAAATCCATTGGTGGAAAAGGGGGGTTTGGGCCTAGTTGCAGAGAGGGCTTAGGCACGATTTAAACTTAGGCCTAGTAGTATTGCATGTTTTTGGGGGGCTGCCTGGGGGTGTTCTAGATTTTTGGGGGTAGGTTGAGGGGTCTGGGAGCACTGCTGGGAATGTCTAATTTTTATTGCAAGTGGTTTGAAGATAATCCATGGTGGAAAAGGGGGTTTAAACCTAGTTGCAGGGAGCGTTTTGGCGCGATTCAAACTTAGGCCTAGTAGTATTGCATGTTTTTGGGGGCTGCTTGAGGGTGTTCTCGATATTTGGGGGTGGACTGAGGGGTGTGGGAGCACTGCCTGGAAGGTCTAATTTTGGTTGCAAGTGGTTTGAAAAAAATCATTGGTGGAAAAGGGGGTGTGGGCCTTGTTGCAGAGAGCGTTTTGGCACGATTTAATCTTAGGCCTAGTAGTATTGCATGTTTTTGGGGAGCTGCTTGGGGGTGCTCTAGATTTTTGTGGGAGGGTTGAGGGGTCCGGGAGCACTGCTGGGAAGGTCTAATTTTGTTTGCAAGTGGTTTGAAGAAAATCCATGGTGGAAAAAGGGGGTTTGGGCCTAGTTTCAGAGAGCGCTCTGGCACGATTTAAACTTAGGCCTAGTAGTATTGCATGTTTTGGGAAGCTGCTTGGGGGAGTTCTAGATTATTGGGGGTGGGTTGAGGGGTCTGGGAGCACTGCTGGGAAGGTCTTATTTTGATTGCAAGTGGTTTGAAGAAAATCCATGGTGGAAAAGGGGAGTTTGGGCCTAGTTGCAGAGAGCGTTTTGGCACGATTTAAACTTAGGCCTAGTAGTATTGCATGTTTTTGAGGGGCTGTTTGGGGGTATGCTAGATTGTTGGGGGTGTGTTGAGGGGTCCAGGAGCACTGCTGGGAAGGTGTAATTTTGATTTCAAGTGGTTTGAAGAAAATCCAATGGTGGAAAAGGCGGGTTTGGGCCTAGTTGCAGAGAGCGTTTTGGCACGATTTAAACTTAGGCCTAGCAGTAGTGCATGTTTTTGGGGGGATGTTGAGGGTGTTCTAGATTTTCGGGGTGGGTTGAGTGGTCCGGGAGCACTGCTGGGAAGGTCTAATTTTTATTGCAAGTGGTTTGAAGATAATCCATAGTGGAAAAGGGAGGTTTGAACCTAGTTGCAGAGAGCGTTTTGGCGCGATTCAAACTTAGGCCTAGTAGTATTGAATGTTTTGGGGGGCTGCTTGAGGGTGTTCTAGATATTTGGGGGGGGACTGAGGGGTGTGGGAGCACTGCCGGGAAGGTCGAATTTTGATTACAAGTGGTTTGAAAAAAATCCATGGTGGAAAAGGGGGGTTTGGGCCTAGTTGCAGAGAGCGTTTTGCCTCGATTAAAACTTAGGCCTAGCAGTACTGCATATTTTTGGCTAGCTGCTTGTGGGTGTTCTAGGTTTTTGGGGGTGGGTTGAGGGGTCTGGGAGCACTGCTAGGAAGGTCTAATTTTGATTGCAAGTGGTTTGAAAAAAATCCATTGTGGAAAAAGGGGGGTTTGGGCCTAGTTGCCGGGAGCGTTTTGGCACGATTTAAACTTAGGCCTAGTAGCATTGCATGTTTTTGGGGGGCTGCTTGGGGGTGTTCTAGAATTTTGGGGATGGGTTGAGGGGACAGGGCGCACTGCTGGAAAGGTGTAATTTTGATTGCAAGTTGTTTGAAGAAAATCCATGATGGAAAAGCGGGCTTTGGGCCTAGTTGCAGAGAGCGTTTTGGCACAATTGAAACTTAGGCCTAGTAGTATTACATGTTTTTGGGGAGCTGCTTGGGGGAGTTCTAGATTTTTGGGTGTGGGTTGAGGGGTCTGGGAGCACTGCTGGGAAGGGCTAATTTTGATTGCAAGTGGTATGAAGAAAATCCATGGTGGAAAAGGGGGGTTTGGGCCTAGTTGCAGAGAGCGTTTTGGCACGATTTAAACTTAGGCCTAGTAGTATTGCATGTTTTTGGGGGGCTGTTTGGGGGTGTGCCAGATTGTTGGGGGTGGGTTGAGGGGTCCAGGAGCACTGCTGGGAAGGTGTAATTTTGATTGCAAGTGGTTTGAAGAAAATCCAATGGTGGAAAAGGCGGGTTTCGGCCTAGTTGCAGATAGCGCTTTGGCACGATTTAAACTTAGGCCTAGCAGTAGTGCATGTTTTTGGGGGGCTGCTTGGGGGTGTCCTAGATTTTTGGGGGTGGGTTGAGGGGTCTGGGATCACTGCTGGGAAGGTCTAATTTTGGTTGCAAGTGGTTTGAAAAAATCATTGGTGAAAAAGGGGGTGTGGGCCTTGTTGCAGAGAGCATTTTGGCACAATTTAAACTTAGGCCTTGTAGTATTGCATGTTTTTGGAGAGCTGCTTGGGGATGTTCTAGATTTTTGGGGGTGGGTTGAGGTGTCTGGGAGCACTGCTGGGAAGGTCTAATATTGATTGCAAGTGGTTTGAAAAAAATCCATGGTGAAAAAGGGGGGTTTGGGCCTAGTTGCAGAGAGCGTCTTGGAACAATTTAAACTTAGGCCTAGTAGTATTGCATGTTTTTGGGGGCTGTTTGAGGGTGTTCTAGATTTTCGGGGTGGGTTGAGGGTTCCGGGAGCACTGCTGGGAAGGTCTAATTTTTTGTGCAAGTGGTTTGAAGATAATCCATGGTGGAAAAGGGGGGTTTGAACCTAGTACGCAGAGAGCGTTTTGGCGAGATTCAAACTTAGGCCTAGTAGTATTGCATGTTTTTGGGGGCTGCTTGAGGGTGTTCTAGATATTTGGGGGTGAACTGAGGGGTGTGGGAGCACTGCCTGGAAGGTCTAATTTTGATTGCAAGTGGTTTGAAAAAAATCCATGGTGGAAAAGGGGGGTTTGGGCCTAGTTGCAGAGAGCGTTTTGCCACGATTAAAACTTAGGCCTAGCAGTATTACATGTTTTTGGAGAGCTGCTTGGGGGTGTTCTAGATTTTTGGGGGTGGATTGAGGGGTCTGGGAGCACTGCTGGGAAGGTCTAATATTGATTGCAAGTGGTTTGAAGAAAATCCGAGGTGGAAAAGGGGGGTTTGGGCCTAGTTGCAGAGAGCGTCTTGGCACGATTTAAACTTAGGCCTCGTAGCATTGCATGTTTTTGGGGGGCTGCTTGAGGGTGTTCTAGAATTTTGGGGATGGGTTGAGGGGACTGGGCGCACTGCTGGGAAGGTGTAATTTTGATTGCAAGTTGTTTGAAGAAAATCCATGATGGAAAAGCGGGGTTTGGGCCTAGTTTCAGAGAGCGCTTTGGCACGATTTAAACTTAGGCCTAGTAGTATTGCATGTTTTTGGGGAGTTGCTTGGGGGAGTTCTAGATTTTTGGGTGTGGGTTGAGGGGTCTGGGAGCACTGCTGGGAAGGTCTAATTTTGATTGCAAGTAATTTGAAAAAATCCATGGTGGAAAAGGGGGGTTTGGGCCTAGTTGCAGAGAACGTTTTTCCACGATTTAAACTTAGGCCTAGTAGTAATACATGTTTTTGCGGGGCTGTTTGGGGGTGTTCAAGATTTTTGGGGGTGGGTTGAGGGGTCTGGGAGCACTGCTTTGAAGGTCTAATTTTTATTGCAAGTGGTGTGAAGAAAATCCATGGTGGAAAAGGGGGGTTTGGGCCTAGTTGCAGAGAGCGCTTAGGCACGATTTAAACTTAGGCCTAGTAGAATTGCATGTTTTTGGAGAGCTGCTTGGGGGTGTTCTAGATTTTGGGGGGGGGGGTTGAGGGGTCTGGGAGTGCTGCTGGGAAGGTCTAATATTGATTGCAAGTGGTTTGAAGAAAATCCATGGTGGAAATGGGGGGTTTGGGCCTAGTTGCAGAGAGCGTCTTGGCACGATTTAAACTTAGGCCTAGTAGTATTGCATGTTTTTAGGGGCTGTTTGAGGGTGTTCTAGATTTTCAGGGTGGGTTGAGGGGTCAGGGAGCACTGCTGGGAAGGTCTAATTTTTATTGCAAGTGGTTTGAAGGTAATCCATGGTGGAAAAGGGGGGTTTGAACCTAGTTGCAGAGAGCGTTTTGGCGCGATTCAAACTTAGGCCTAGTAGTATTGCATGTTTTTGGGGGCTGCTTGAGGGTGTTCTAGATATTTGGGGGTGGACTGAGGGGTGTGGGAGCACTGCCTGGAAGGTCTAATTTTGATTGCAAGTGGTTTGAAAAAAATCCATGGTGGAAAAGGGGGGTTTGGGCCTAGATGCAGAGAGCGTTTTGCCACGATTAAAACTTAGGCCTAGCAGTATTGCATGTTTTTGGGGAGCTGCTTGGGGGTGTTCTAGGTTTTTGGGGGTGGGTTGAGGGGTCTGGGAGCACTGCTGGGAAGGTCTAGTTTTGATTGCAAGTGGTTTGAAGAAAATCCATGGTGGAAAAGGGGGGTTTGGACCTAGTTGCAGAGAGCGTTTTGGCACAATTTAAACTTAGGCCTAGTAGTATTGCATGTTTTTGGGGGGCTGCTTGGGGGTGTTCTAGATTTTTGGGGGTGGGTTGAGGGGTCTGGGAGCACAGCCCGGAAGGTCTCATTTTGGTTGCAAGTGGTTTGAAAAAATCATTGGTGGAAAAGGGGGTGTGGGCCTTGTTGCAGAGAGCGTTTTGGCACGATTTAAACTTAGGCCTAGTAGAATTGCATGTTTTTGGAGAGCTGCTTGGGGGTGTTCTAGATTTTTGGGGGTGGGTTGAGGGGTCTGGGAGCACTGCTGGGAAGGTATAATATTGATTGCAAGTGGCTTGAAGAAAATCCAATGGTGGAAAAGGCGGGTTTGGGCCTAGTTCCAGAGAGCGTTTTGGCACGATTTAAACTAAGGCCTAGTAGTATTGCATGTTTTTGGGGGCTGTTTGAGGGTGTTCTAGATTTTTAGGGTGGGTTGAGGGGTCCGGGAGCACTGATGGGAAGGTCTAATTTTTATTGCAAGTGGTTTGAAGATAATCCATGGTGGAAAAGGGGAGTTTGAACCTAGTTGCAGAGAGCGTTTTTGCGCGATTCAAACTTAGGCCTAGTAGTATTGCATGTTTTTGGGGGCTGCTTGAGGGTGTTCTAGATATTTGGGGGTGGACTGAGGGGTGTGGGGGCACTGCCTGGAAGGTCTAATTTTGATTGCAAAAAAATCCATGGTGGAAAAGGGGGGTTTGGGCCTAGTTGCAGAGAGCGTTTTGCCACGAATAAAACTTAGGCCTAGCAGTTTTGCATGTTTTTGGGGAGCTGCTTGGGGGTGTTCTAGGTTTTTGGGGGTGGGTTGAGGGGTCTGGGAGCACTGCTGGGAAGGTCTTATTTTGATTGCAAGTGGTTTGAAAACAATTCCATAGTGGAAAAGGGGGGTTTGGGCCTAGTTGCCGGGAGCGTTTTGGCACGATTTAAACTTAGGCCTAGTAGCATTGCATGTTTTTGGGGGGCTGCTTGGGGGTGTTCTAGAATTTTAGGGATGGGTTGAGGGGACTGGGCGCACTGCTGGGAAGGTGTAATTTTGATTGCAAGTTCTTTGAAGAAAATCCATGATGGAAAAGCGGGGTTTGGGCCTAGTTGCAGAGAGCGTTTTGGCACGATTGAAACTTAGGCCTAGTAGTATTGCATGTTTTTGGGGAGCTGCTTGGGGGTGTTCTAGATTTTTGGGGGTGGGTTGAGGGGTCTGGGAGCTCTGCTGGGAAGGTCTAATTTTGATTGCAAGTGGTTTTAAGAAAATCCATGGTGGAAAAAGGGGGTTTGGGCCTAGTTTCAGAGAGCGCTTTGGCACGATTTAAACTTAGTCCTAGTAGTATTGCATGTTTTTGGGGAGCTGCTTGGGGGAGTTCTAGATTTTTGGGGGTGGGTTGAGGGGTCTGGGAGCGCTACTGGGAAGGTCCAATTTTGATTGCAAGAGGTTTGAAGAAAATCCATGGTGGAAAAGGGGGGTTTGGGCCTAGTTGCAGAGAGCATTTTGGCACGATTTAAACTTAGGCCTAGTAGTATTGCATGTTTTTGCTGGGCTGTTTGGGGGTGTGCTAGATTTTTGGGGGTGGGTTGAGGGGTCCGGGAGCACTGCTGGGAAGGTGTAATTTTGATTGCAAGTGGTTTGAAGAAAATCCAATGGTGGAAAAGGCGGGTTTGGGCCTAGTTGCAGAGAGCGTTTTGGCACGATTTTAAATTAGGCCTAGCAGTAGTGCATGTTTTTGGGGTGCTGCTTGGGGTGTTCTAGATTTTTGGGGGTGGGTTGAGGGGTCTGGGAGCACTGCTGGGAAGGTCTAATTTTGATTGCAAAGGTTTGAAAAAATCCATGGTGGAAAAGCGGGGTTTGGGCCTAATTGCAGAGAGCGTTTTTCTACGATTTAAACTTAGGCCTAGTAGTAATAACTGTTTTTGGGGGGCTGTTTGGGGGTGTTCAATATTTTTGGGGGTGGGTTGAGGGGTCTGGGAGCACTGCTTTGAAGGTCTAATTTTTATTGCAAGTGGTTTGAAGAAAATCCATGGTGGAAAAGGGGGGTTTGGGCCTAGTTGCAGAGAGGGCTTAGGCACGATTTAAACTTAGGCCTAGTAGTATTGCATGTTTTTGGGGGGCTGCTTGGGGGTGTTCTAGATTTTTGGGGGTAGGTTGAGGGGTCCGGGAGCACTGCTGGGAAGGTCTAATTTTTATTGCAAGTGGTTTGAAGATAATCCATGGTGGAAAAGGGGGGTTTAAACCTAGTTGCAGGGAGCGTTTTGGCGCGATTCAAACTTAGGCCTAGTAGTATTGCATGTTTTTGGGGGCTGCTTGAGGGTGTTCTCGATATTTGGGGGTGGACTGAGGGGTGTGGGAGCACTGCCTGGAAGGTCTAATTTTGGTTGCAAGTGGTTTGAAAAAAATCATTGGTGGAAAAGGGGGTGTGGGCCTTGTTGCAGAGAGCGTTTTGGCACGATTTAATCTTAGGCCTAGTAGTATTGCATGTTTTTGGGGAGCTGCTTGGGGGTGCTCTAGATTTTTGTGGGAGGGTTGAGGGGTCCAGGAGCACTGCTGGGAAGGTTTAATTTTGTTTGCAAGTGGTTTGAAGAAAATCCATGGTGGAAAAAGGGGGTTTGGGCCTAGTTTCAGAGAGCGCTCTGGCACGATTTAAACTTAGGCCTAGTAGTATTGCATGTTTTTGGGGAGCTGCTTGGGGGTGTGCTAGATTGTTGGGGGTGTGTTGAGGGGTCCAGGAGCACTGCTGGGAAGGTGTAATTTTGATTGCAAGTGGTTTGAAGAAAATCCAATGGTGGAAAAGGCGGGTTTGGGCCTAGTTGCAGAGAGCGTTTTGGCACGATTTAAACTTAGGCCTAGCAGTAGTGCATGTTTTTGGGGGATGTTGAGGGTGTTCTAGATTTTCGGGGTGGGTTGAGTGGTCCGGGAGCACTGCTGGGAAGGTCTAATTTTTATTGCAAGGGGTTTGAAGATAATCCATAGTGGAAAAGGGGGGTTTGAACCTAGTTGCAGAGAGCGTTTTGGCGCGATTCAAACTTAGGCCTAGTAGTATTGAATGTTTTGGGGGGCTGCTTGAGGGTGTTCTAGATATTTGGGGGGGACTGAGGGGTGTGGGAGCACTGCCTGGAAGGTCTAATTTTGATTACAAGTGGTTTGAAAAAAATCCATGGTGGAAAAGGGGGGTTTGGGCCTAGTTGCAGAGAGCGTTTTGCCTCGATTAAAACTTAGGCCTAGCAGTATTGCATATTTTTGGCTAGCTGCTTGGGGGTGTTCTAGGTTTTTGGGGGTGGGTTGAGGGGTCTGGGAGCACTGCTAGGAAGGTCTAATTTTGATTGAAAGTGGTTTGAAGAAAATCCATGGTGGAAAAGGGGGGTTTGGGCCTTGTTACAGAGAGCGTTTTGGCACGATTTAAACTTAGGCCTAGTAGTCTTGCATGTTTTTGGGGAGCTGCTTGGGGGAGTTCTAGATTTTTGGGGGTGGGTTGAGGGGTCTGGGAGCACTGCTGGGAAGGTCTATTTTTGATAGCAAGTGGTTTGAAGAAAATCCAATGGTGGAAAAGGCGGGTTTGGGCCTAGTTGCATAGAGCGTTTTGGCACGATTTAAACTTAGGCCTAGCAGTCGTGCATGTTTTTGGGGTGCTGCTTCGGGTGTTCGAGATTTTTGGGGGTGGGTTGAGGGGTCTGGGAGCACTGCTGGGAAGGTCTAATTTTGATTGCAAGTGGTTTGAAAAAATCCATGGTGGAAAAGGGGTGTTTGGGCCTAGTTGCAGAGAGCGTTTTGGCACGATTTAAACTTAGGCCTAGTAGTATTGCATGTTTTTGGGGGGCTGTTTGGGGGTGTGCTAGATTTTTGGGGGTGGGTTGAGGGGTCCGGAAGCACTGCTGGGAAGGTGTAATTTTGATTGCAAGTGGTTTGAAGAAAATCCAATGGTGGAAAAGGCGGGTTTGGGGCTAGTTGCAGAGAGCGTTTTGGCACGATTTAAACTTAGGCCTAGCATTAGTGCATGTTTTTGGGGTGCTGCTTGGGGTCGTCTAGATTTTTGGGGGGTGTTGAGGGGTCTGGGAGCACTGCTGGGAAGTTCTAATTTTGATTGCAAGTGGTTTGAAAAAATCCATGGTGGAAAAGGAGGGTTTGGGCCTAGTTGCAGAGAGCGTTTTTCCACGTTTTAACTTAGGGCTAGTAGTCTTGCATGTTTTTGGGGAGCTGCTTGGGGGAGTTCTAGATTTTTGGGGGTGGGTTGAGGGGTCTGGGAGCACTGCTGGGAAGGTCTATTTTTGATAGCAAGTGGTTTGAAGAAAATCCAATGGTGGAAAAGGCGGGTTTGGGCCTAGTTGCATAGAGCGTTTTGGCACGATTTAAACTTAGGCCTAGCAGTCGTGCATGTTTTTGGGGTGCTGCTTCGGGTGTTCGAGATTTTTGGGGGTGGGTTGAGGGGTCTGGGAGCACTGCTGGGAAGGTCTAATTTTGATTGCAAGTGGTTTGAAAAAATCCATGGTGGAAAAGGGGGGTTTGGGCCTAGTTGCAGAGAGCGTTTTTCCACAATTTAAACTTAGGCCTAGTAGTATTGCATGTTTTTGGGGAGCTGCTTGGGGGTGTTCTAGATTTTTGGAGGTGGGTTGAGGGGTCTGGGAGCACTGCCGGGAAAGTCTAATTTTGATTGCAAGTGGTTTGAAAAAATCCATGGTGGAAAAGGGGGGTTTGGGCCTAGTTGCAGAGAGCGTTTTTCCACAATTTAAACTTAGGCCTAGTAGTATTGCATGTTTTTGGGGGGCTGCTTGGGGGTGTTCTAGATTTTTGGGGGTGGGTTGAGGGGTCTGGGAGCACAGCCCGGAAGGTCTCATTTTGGTTGCAAGTGGTTTGAAAAAATCATTGGTGGAAAAGGGGGTGTGGGCCTTGTTGCAGAGAGCGTTTTGGCACGATTTAAACTTAGGCCTAGTAGAATTGCATGTTTTTGGAGAGCTGCTTGGGGGTGTTCTAGATTTTTGGGGGTGGGTTGAGGGGTCTGGGAGCACTGCTGGGAAGGTCTAATATTGATTGCAAGTGGTTTGAAGAAAATCCAATGGTGGAAAAGGCAGGTTTGGGCCTAGTTGCAGAGAGCGTTTTGGCACGATTTAAACTAAGGCCTAGTAGTATTGCATGTTTTTGGGGGCTGTTTGAGGGTGTTCTAGATTTTTGGGGTGGGTTGAGGGGTCCGGGAGCACTGATGGGAAGGTCTAATTTTTATTGCAAGTGGTTTGAAGATAATCCATGGTGGAAAAGGGGGGTTTGGGCCTAGTTGCAGAGAGCGCTTAGGCACGATTTAAACTTAGGCCTAGTAGTATTACATGTTTTTGGGGGGCTGTTTGAGGGTGTTCTAGATTTTCAGGGTGGGTTGAGGGGTCAGGGAGCCCTGCTGGGAAGGTCTAATTTTTATTGCAAGTGGTTTGAAGGTAATCCATGGTGGAAAAGGGGGGTTTGAACCTAGTTGCAGAGAGCGTTTTGGCGTGATTCAAACTTAGGCCTAGTAGTATTCCATGTTTTTGGGGGCTGCTTGAGGGTGTTCTAGATATTTGGGGGTGGACTGAGGGATGTGGGAGCACTGCCTGGAAGGTCTAATTTTGATTGCAAGTGGTTTGAAAAAAATCCATGGTGGAAAAGGGGGGTTCGGGCCTAGATGCAGAGAGCGTTTTGCCACGATTAAAACTTAGGCCTAGCAGTATTGCATGTTTTTGGGGAGCTGCTTGGGGGTGTTCTAGGTTTTTGGGGGTGGGTTGAGGGGTCTGGGAGCACTGCTGGGAAGGTCTAGTTTTGATTGCAAGTGGTTTGAAGAAAATCCATGGTGGAAAAGGGGGGTTTGGACCTAGTTGCAGAGAGCGTTTTGGCACAATTTAAACTTAGGCCTAGTAGTATTGCATGTTTTTGGGGGGCTGCTTGGGGGTGTTCTAGATTTTTGGGGGTGGGTTGAGGGGTCTGGGAGCAGAGCCCGGAAGGTCTCATTTTGGTTGCAAGTGGTTTGAAAAAATCATTGGTGGAAAAGGGGGTGTGGGCCTTGTTGCAGAGAGCGTTTTGGCACGATTTAAACTTAGGCCTAGTAGAATTGCATGTTTTTGGAGAGCTGCTTGGGGGTGTTCTAGATTTTTGGGGGTGGGTTGAGGGGTCTGGGAGCACTGCTGGGAAGGTCTAATATTGATTGCAAGTGGTTTGAAGAAAATCCAATGGTGGAAAAGGCAGGTTTGGGCCTAGTTGCAGAGAGCGTTTTGGCACGATTTAAACTAAGGCCTAGTAGTATTGCATGTTTTTGGGGGCTGTTTGAGGGTGTTCTAGATTTTTGGGGTGGGTTGAGGGGTCCGGGAGCACTGATGGGAAGGTCTAATTTTTATTGCAAGTGGTTTGAAGATAATCCATGGTGGAAAAGGGGAGTTTGAACCTAGTTGCAGAGAGCGTTTTTGCGCGATTCAAACTTAGGCCTAGTAGTATTGCATGTTTTTGGGGGCTGCTTGAGGGTGTTCTAGATATTTGGGGTGGACTGAGGGGTGTGGGGGCACTGCCTGGAAGGTCTAATTTTGATTGCAAGTGGTTTGAAAAAAATCCATGGTGGAAAAGGGGGGTTTGGGCCTAGTTGCAGAGAGCGTTTTGCCACGATTAAAACTTAGGCCTAGCAGTATTGCATGTTTTTGGGGAGCTGCTTGGGGGTGTTCTAGGTTTTTGGGGGTGGGTTGAGGGGTCTGGGAGCACTGCTGGGAAGGTCTTATTTTGATTGCAAGTGGTTTGAAAAAAATTCCAAAGTGGAAAAGGGGGGTTTGGGCCTAGTTGCCGGGAGCGTTTTGGCACGATTTAAACTTAGGCCTAGTAGCATTGCATGTTTTTGGGGGGCTGCTTGGGGGTGTTCTAGAATTTTGGGGATGGGTTGAGGGGACTGGGCGCACTGCTGGGAAGGTGTAATTTTGATTGCAAGTTGTTTGAAGAAAATCCATGATGGAAAAGCGGGGTTTGGGCCTAGTTGCAGAGAGCGTTTTGGCACGATTGAAACTTAGGCCTAGTAGTATTGCATGTTTTTGGGGAGCTTCTTGGGGGTGTTCTAGATTTTTGGGGGTGGGTTGAGGGGTCTGGGAGCTCTGCTGGGAAGGTCTAATTTTGATTGCAATTGGTTTTAAGAAAATCCATGGTGGAAAAAGGGGGTTTGGGCCTAGTTTCAGAGAGCGCTTTGGCACGATTTAAACTTAGTCCTAGTAGTATTGCATGTTTTTGGGGAGCTGCTTGGGGGAGTTCTAGATTTTTGGGGGTGGGTTGAGGGGTCTGGGAGCGCTACTGGGAAGGTCCAATTTTGATTGCAAGAGGTTTGAAGAAAATCCATGGTGGAAAAGCGGGGTTTGGGCCTAGTTGCAGAGAGCGTTTTGGCACGATTTAAACTTAGGCCTAGTAGTATTGCATGTTTTTGCGGGGCTGTTTGGGGGTGTGCTAGATTTTTGGGGGTGGGTTGAGGGGTCCGGGAGCACTGCTGGGAAGGTGTAATTTTGATTGCAAGTGGTTTGAAGAAAATCCAATGGTGGAAAAGGCGGGTTTGGGCCTAGTTGCAGAGAGCGTTTTGGCACGATTTTAAATTAGGCCTAGCAGTAGTGCATGTTTTTGGGGTGCTGCTTGGGGTGTTCTAGATTTTTGGGGGTGGGTTGAGGGGTCTGGGAGCACTGCTGGGAAGGTCTAATTTTGATTGCAAAGGTTTGAAAAAATCCATGGTGGAAAAGCGGGTTTTGGGCCTAATTGCAGAGAGCGTTTTTCTACGATTTAAACTTAGGCCTAGTAGTAATAACTGTTTTTGGGGGGCTGTTTGGGGGTGTTCAAGATTTTTGGGGGTGGGTTGAGGGGTCTGGGAGCACTGCTTTGAAGGTCTAATTTTTATTGCAAGTGGTTTGAAGAAAATCCATTGGTGGAAAAGGGGGGTTTGGGCCTAGTTGCAGAGAGGGCTTAGGCACGATTTAAACTTAGGCCTAGTAGTATTGCATGTTTTTGGGGGGCTGCCTGGGGGTGTTCTAGATTTTTGGGGGTAGGTTGAGGGGTCTGGGAGCACTGCTGGGAATGTCTAATTTTTATTGCAAGTGGTTTGAAGATAATCCATGGTGGAAAAGGGGGTTTAAACCTAGTTGCAGGGAGCGTTTTGGCGCGATTCAAACTTAGGCCTAGTAGTATTGCATGTTTTTGGGGGCTGCTTGAGGGTGTTCTCGATATTTGGGGGTGGACTGAGGGGTGTGGGAGCACTGCCTGGAAGGTCTAATTTTGGTTGCAAGTGGTTTGAAAAAAATCATTGGTGGAAAAGGGGGTGTGGGCCTTGTTGCAGAGAGCGTTTTGGCACGATTTAATCTTAGGCCTAGTAGTATTGCATGTTTTTGGGGAGCTGCTTGGGGGTGCTCTAGATTTTTGTGGGAGGGTTGAGGGGTCCGGGAGCACTGCTGGGAAGGTCTAATTTTGTTTGCAAGTGGTTTGAAGAAAATCCATGGTGGAAAAAGGGGGTTTGGGCCTAGTTTCAGAGAGCGCTCTGGCACGATTTAAACTTAGGCCTAGTAGTATTGCATGTTTTGGGAAGCTGCTTGGGGGAGTTCTAGATTATTGGGGGTGGGTTGAGGGGTCTGGGAGCACTGCTGGGAAGGTCTTATTTTGATTGCAAGTGGTTTGAAGAAAATCCATGGTGGAAAAGGGGAGTTTGGGCCTAGTTGCAGAGAGCGTTTTGGCACGATTTAAACTTAGGCCTAGTAGTATTGCATGTTTTTGAGGGGCTGTTTGGGGGTGTGCTAGATTGTTGGGGGTGTGTTGAGGGGTCCAGGAGCACTGCTGGGAAGGTGTAATTTTGATTTCAAGTGGTTTGAAGAAAATCCAATGGTGGAAAAGGCGGGTTTGGGCCTAGTTGCAGAGAGCGTTTTGGCACGATTTAAACTTAGGCCTAGCAGTAGTGCATGTTTTTGGGGGGATGTTGAGGGTGTTCTAGATTTTCGGGGTGGGTTGAGTGGTCCGGGAGCACTGCTGGGAAGGTCTAATTTTTATTGCAAGTGGTTTGAAGATAATCCATAGTGGAAAAGGGAGGTTTGAACCTAGTTGCAGAGAGCGTTTTGGCGCGATTCAAACTTAGGCCTAGTAGTATTGAATGTTTTGGGGGGCTGCTTGAGGGTGTTCTAGATATTTGGGGGGGGACTGAGGGGTGTGGGAGCACTGCCGGGAAGGTCGAATTTTGATTACAAGTGGTTTGAAAAAATCCATGGTGGAAAAGCGGGTTTTGGGCCTAATTGCAGAGAGTTTTTTTCTACGATTTAAACTTAGGCCTAGTAGTAATAACTGTTTTTGGGGGGCTGTTTGGGGGTGTTCAAGATTTTTGGGGGTGGGTTGAGGGGTCTGGGAGCACTGCTTTGAAGGTCTAATTTTTATTGCAAGTGGTTTGAAGAAAATCCATTGGTGGAAAAGGGGGGTTTGGGCCTAGTTGCAGAGAGGGCTTAGGCACGATTTAAACTTAGGCCTAGTAGTATTGCATGTTTTTGGGGGGCTGCCTGGGGGTGTTCTAGATTTTTGGGGGTAGGTTGAGGGGTCTGGGAGCACTGCTGGGAATGTCTAATTTTTATTGCAAGTGGTTTGAAGATAATCCATGGTGGAAAAGGGGGTTTAAACCTAGTTGCAGGGAGCGTTTTGGCGCGATTCAAACTTAGGCCTAGTAGTATTGCATGTTTTTGGGGGCTGCTTGAGGGTGTTCTCGATATTTGGGGGTGGACTGAGGGGTGTGGGAGCACTGCCTGGAAGGTCTAATTTTGGTTGCAAGTGGTTTGAAAAAAATCATTGGTGGAAAAGGGGGTGTGGGCCTTGTTGCAGAGAGCGTTTTGGCACGATTTAATCTTAGGCCTAGTAGTATTGCATGTTTTTGGGGAGCTGCTTGGGGGTGCTCTAGATTTTTGTGGGAGGGTTGAGGGGTCCGGGAGCACTGCTGGGAAGGTCTAATTTTGTTTGCAAGTGGTTTGAAGAAAATCCATGGTGGAAAAAGGGGGTTTGGGCCTAGTTTCAGAGAGCGCTCTGGCACGATTTAAACTTAGGCCTAGTAGTATTGCATGTTTTGGGAAGCTGCTTGGGGGAGTTCTAGATTATTGGGGGTGGGTTGAGGGGTCTGGGAGCACTGCTGGGAAGGTCTTATTTTGATTGCAAGTGGTTTGAAGAAAATCCATGGTGGAAAAGGGGAGTTTGGGCCTAGTTGCAGAGAGCGTTTTGGCACGATTTAAACTTAGGCCTAGTAGTATTGCATGTTTTTGAGGGGCTGTTTGGGGGTGTGCTAGATTGTTGGGGGTGTGTTGAGGGGTCCAGGAGCACTGCTGGGAAGGTGTAATTTTGATTTCAAGTGGTTTGAAGAAAATCCAATGGTGGAAAAGGCGGGTTTGGGCCTAGTTGCAGAGAGCGTTTTGGCACGATTTAAACTTAGGCCTAGCAGTAGTGCATGTTTTTGGGGGGATGTTGAGGGTGTTCTAGATTTTCGGGGTGGGTTGAGTGGTCCGGGAGCACTGCTGGGAAGGTCTAATTTTTATTGCAAGTGGTTTGAAGATAATCCATAGTGGAAAAGGGAGGTTTGAACCTAGTTGCAGAGAGCGTTTTGGCGCGATTCAAACTTAGGCCTAGTAGTATTGAATGTTTTGGGGGGCTGCTTGAGGGTGTTCTAGATATTTGGGGGGGGACTGAGGGGTGTGGGAGCACTGCCGGGAAGGTCGAATTTTGATTACAAGTGGTTTGAAAAAAATCCATGGTGGAAAAGGGGGGTTTGGGCCTAGTTGCAGAGAGCGTTTTGCCTCGATTAAAACTTAGGCCTAGCAGTACTGCATATTTTTGGCTAGCTGCTTGTGGGTGTTCTAGGTTTTTGGGGGTGGGTTGAGGGGTCTGGGAGCACTGCTAGGAAGGTCTAATTTTGATTGCAAGTGGTTTGAAAAAAATCCATTGTGGAAAAAGGGGGGTTTGGGCCTAGTTGCCGGGAGCGTTTTGGCACGATTTAAACTTAGGCCTAGTAGCATTGCATGTTTTTGGGGGGCTGCTTGGGGGTGTTCTAGAATTTTGGGGATGGGTTGAGGGGACAGGGCGCACTGCTGGAAAGGTGTAATTTTGATTGCAAGTTGTTTGAAGAAAATCCATGATGGAAAAGCGGGCTTTGGGCCTAGTTGCAGAGAGCGTTTTGGCACAATTGAAACTTAGGCCTAGTAGTATTACATGTTTTTGGGGAGCTGCTTGGGGGAGTTCTAGATTTTTGGGTGTGGGTTGAGGGGTCTGGGAGCACTGCTGGGAAGGGCTAATTTTGATTGCAAGTGGTATGAAGAAAATCCATGGTGGAAAAGGGGGGTTTGGGCCTAGTTGCAGAGAGCGTTTTGGCACGATTTAAACTTAGGCCTAGTAGTATTGCATGTTTTTGGGGGGCTGTTTGGGGGTGTGCCAGATTGTTGGGGGTGGGTTGAGGGGTCCAGGAGCACTGCTGGGAAGGTGTAATTTTGATTGCAAGTGGTTTGAAGAAAATCCAATGGTGGAAAAGGCGGGTTTCGGCCTAGTTGCAGATAGCGCTTTGGCACGATTTAAACTTAGGCCTAGCAGTAGTGCATGTTTTTGGGGGGCTGCTTGGGGGTGTCCTAGATTTTTGGGGGTGGGTTGAGGGGTCTGGGATCACTGCTGGGAAGGTCTAATTTTGGTTGCAAGTGGTTTGAAAAAATCATTGGTGAAAAAGGGGGTGTGGGCCTTGTTGCAGAGAGCATTTTGGCACAATTTAAACTTAGGCCTTGTAGTATTGCATGTTTTTGGAGAGCTGCTTGGGGATGCTCTAGATTTTTGGGGGTGGGTTGAGGTGTCTGGGAGCACTGCTGGGAAGGTCTAATATTGATTGCAAGTGGTTTGAAAAAAATCCATGGTGAAAAAGGGGGGTTTGGGCCTAGTTGCAGAGAGCGTCTTGGAACAATTTAAACTTAGGCCTAGTAGTATTGCATGTTTTTGGGGGCTGTTTGAGGGTGTTCTAGATTTTCGGGGTGGGTTGAGGGTTCCGGGAGCACTGCTGGGAAGGTCTAATTTTTTGTGCAAGTGGTTTGAAGATAATCCATGGTGGAAAAGGGGGGTTTGAACCTAGTACGCAGAGAGCGTTTTGGCGAGATTCAAACTTAGGCCTAGTAGTATTGCATGTTTTTGGGGGCTGCTTGAGGGTGTTCTAGATATTTGGGGGTGAACTGAGGGGTGTGGGAGCACTGCCTGGAAGGTCTAATTTTGATTGCAAGTGGTTTGAAAAAAATCCATGGTGGAAAAGGGGGGTTTGGGCCTAGTTGCAGAGAGCGTTTTGCCACGATTAAAACTTAGGCCTAGCAGTATTACATGTTTTTGGAGAGCTGCTTGGGGGTGTTCTAGATTTTTGGGGGTGGATTGAGGGGTCTGGGAGCACTGCTGGGAAGGTCTAATATTGATTGCAAGTGGTTTGAAGAAAATCCGAGGTGGAAAAGGGGGGTTTGGGCCTAGTTGCAGAGAGCGTCTTGGCACGATTTAAACTTAGGCCTCGTAGCATTGCATGTTTTTGGGGGGCTGCTTGAGGGTGTTCTAGAATTTTGGGGATGGGTTGAGGGGACTGGGCGCACTGCTGGGAAGGTGTAATTTTGATTGCAAGTTGTTTGAAGAAAATCCATGATGGAAAAGCGGGGTTTGGGCCTAGTTTCAGAGAGCGCTTTGGCACGATTTAAACTTAGGCCTAGTAGTATTGCATGTTTTTGGGGAGTTGCTTGGGGGAGTTCTAGATTTTTGGGTGTGGGTTGAGGGGTCTGGGAGCACTGCTGGGAAGGTCTAATTTTGATTGCAAGTAATTTGAAAAAATCCATGGTGGAAAAGGGGGGTTTGGGCCTAGTTGCAGAGAACGTTTTTCCACGATTTAAACTTAGGCCTAGTAGTAATACATGTTTTTGGGGGGCTGTTTGGGGGTGTTCAAGATTTTTGAGGGTGGGTTGAGGGGTCTGGGAGCACTGCTTTGAAGGTCTAATTTTTATTGCAAGTGGTGTGAAGAAAATCCATGGTGGAAAAGGGGGGTTTGGGCCTAGTTGCAGAGAGCGCTTAGGCACGATTTAAACTTAGGCCTAGTAGAATTGCATGTTTTTGGAGAGCTGCTTGGGGGTGTTCTAGATTTTGGGGGGGGGGGTTGAGGGGTCTGGGAGTGCTGCTGGGAAGGTCTAATATTGATTGCAAGTGGTTTGAAGAAAATCCATGGTGGAAAAGGGGGGTTTGGGCCTAGTTGCAGAGAGCGTCTTGGCACGATTTAAACTTAGGCCTAGTAGTATTGCATGTTTTTAGGGGCTGTTTGAGGGTGTTCTAGATTTTCAGGGTGGGTTGAGGGGTCAGGGAGCACTGCTGGGAAGGTCTAATTTTTATTGCAAGTGGTTTGAAGGTAATCCATGGTGGAAAAGGGGGGTTTGAACCTAGTTGCAGAGAGCGTTTTGGCGCGATTCAAACTTAGGCCTAGTAGTATTGCATGTTTTTGGGGGCTGCTTGAGGGTATTCTAGATATTTGGGGGTGGACTGAGGGGTGTGGGAGCACTGCCTGGAAGGTCTAATTTTGATTGCAAGTGGTTTGAAAAAAATCCATGGTGGAAAAGGGGGGTTTGGGCCTAGATGCAGAGAGCGTTTTGCCACGATTAAAACTTAGGCCTAGCAGTATTGCATGTTTTTGGGGAGCTGCTTGGGGGTGTTCTAGGTTTTTGGGGGTGGGTTGAGGGGTCTGGGAGCACTGCTGGGAAGGTCTAGTTTTGATTGCAAGTGGTTTGAAGAAAATCCATGGTGGAAAAGGGGGGTTTGGACCTAGTTGCAGAGAGCGTTTTGGCACAATTTAAACTTAGGCCTAGTAGTATTGCATGTTTTTGGGGGGCTGCTTGGGGGTGTTCTAGATTTTTGGGGGTGGGTTGAGGGGTCTGGGAGCACAGCCCGGAAGGTCTCATTTTGGTTGCAAGTGGTTTGAAAAAATCATTGGTGGAAAAGGGGGTGTGGGCCTTGTTGCAGAGAGCGTTTTGGCACGATTTAAACTTAGGCCTAGTAGAATTGCATGTTTTTGGAGAGCTGCTTGGGGGTGTTCTAGATTTTTGGGGGTGGGTTGAGGGGTCTGGGAGCACTGCTGGGAAGGTATAATATTGATTGCAAGTGGTTTGAAGAAAATCCAATGGTGGAAAAGGCGGGTTTGGGCCTAGTTCCAGAGAGCGTTTTGGCACGATTTAAACTAAGGCCTAGTAGTATTGCATGTTTTTGGGGGCTGTTTGAGGGTGTTCTAGATTTTTAGGGTGGGTTGAGGGGTCCGGGAGCACTGATGGGAAGGTCTAATTTTTATTGCAAGTGGTTTGAAGATAATCCATGGTGGAAAAGGGGAGTTTGAACCTAGTTGCAGAGAGCGTTTTTGCGCGATTCAAACTTAGGCCTAGTAGTATTGCATGTTTTTGGGGGCTGCTTGAGGGTGTTCTAGATATTTGGGGGTGGACTGAGGGGTGTGGGGGCACTGCCTGGAAGGTCTAATTTTGATTGCAAAAAAATCCATGGTGGAAAAGGGGGGTTTGGGCCTAGTTGCAGAGAGCGTTTTGCCACGAATAAAACTTAGGCCTAGCAGTTTTGCATGTTTTTGGGGAGCTGCTTGGGGGTGTTCTAGGTTTTTGGGGGTGGGTTGAGGGGTCTGGGAGCACTGCTGGGAAGGTCTTATTTTGATTGCAAGTGGTTTGAAAACAATTCCATAGTGGAAAAGGGGGGTTTGGGCCTAGTTGCCGGGAGCGTTTTGGCACGATTTAAACTTAGGCCTAGTAGCATTGCATGTTTTTGGGGGGCTGCTTGGGGGTGTTCTAGAATTTTAGGGATGGGTTGAGGGGACTGGGCGCACTGCTGGGAAGGTGTAATTTTGATTGCAAGTTCTTTGAAGAAAATCCATGATGGAAAAGCGGGGTTTGGGCCTAGTTGCAGAGAGCGTTTTGGCACGATTGAAACTTAGGCCTAGTAGTATTGCATGTTTTTGGGGAGCTGCTTGGGGGTGTTCTAGATTTTTGGGGGTGGGTTGAGGGGTCTGGGAGCTCTGCTGGGAAGGTCTAATTTTGATTGCAAGTGGTTTTAAGAAAATCCATGGTGGAAAAAGGGGGTTTGGGCCTAGTTTCAGAGAGCGCTTTGGCACGATTTAAACTTAGTCCTAGTAGTATTGCATGTTTTTGGGGAGCTGCTTGGGGGAGTTCTAGATTTTTGGGGGTGGGTTGAGGGGTCTGGGAGCGCTACTGGGAAGGTCCAATTTTGATTGCAAGAGGTTTGAAGAAAATCCATGGTGGAAAAGGGGGGTTTGGGCCTAGTTGCAGAGAGCGTTTTGGCACGATTTAAACTTAGGCCTAGTAGTATTGCATGTTTTTGCTGGGCTGTTTGGGGGTGTGCTAGATTTTTGGGGGTGGGTTGAGGGGTCCGGGAGCACTGCTGGGAAGGTGTAATTTTGATTGCAAGTGGTTTGAAGAAAATCCAATGGTGGAAAAGTCGGGTTTGGGCCTAGTTGCAGAGAGCGTTTTGGCACGATTTTAAATTAGGCCTAGCAGTAGTGCATGTTTTTGGGGTGCTGCTTGGGGTGTTCTAGATTTTTGGGGGTGGGTTGAGGGGTCTGGGAGCACTGCTGGGAAGGTCTAATTTTGATTGCAAAGGTTTGAAAAAATCCATGGTGGAAAAGCGGGGTTTGGGCCTAATTGCAGAGAGCGTTTTTCTACGATTTAAACTTAGGCCTAGTAGTAATAACTGTTTTTGGGGGGCTGTTTGGGGGTGTTCAATATTTTTGGGGGTGGGTTGAGGGGTCTGGGAGCACTGCTTTGAAGGTCTAATTTTTATTGCAAGTGGTTTGAAGAAAATCCATGGTGGAAAAGGGGGGTTTGGGCCTAGTTGCAGAGAGGGCTTAGGCACGATTTAAACTTAGGCCTAGTAGTATTGCATGTTTTTGGGGGGCTGCTTGGGGGTGTTCTAGATTTTTGGGGGTAGGTTGAGGGGTCCGGGAGCACTGCTGGGAAGGTCTAATTTTTATTGCAAGTGGTTTGAAGATAATCCATGGTGGAAAAGGGGGGTTTAAACCTAGTTGCAGGGAGCGTTTTGGCGCGATTCAAACTTAGGCCTAGTAGTATTGCATGTTTTTGGGGGCTGCTTGAGGGTGTTCTCGATATTTGGGGGTGGACTGAGGGGTGTGGGAGCACTGCCTGGAAGGTCTAATTTTGGTTGCAAGTGGTTTGAAAAAAATCATTGGTGGAAAAGGGGGTGTGGGCCTTGTTGCAGAGAGCGTTTTGGCACGATTTAATCTTAGGCCTAGTAGTATTGCATGTTTTTGGGGAGCTGCTTGGGGGTGCTCTAGATTTTTGTGGGAGGGTTGAGGGGTCCAGGAGCACTGCTGGGAAGGTTTAATTTTGTTTGCAAGTGGTTTGAAGAAAATCCATGGTGGAAAAAGGGGGTTTGGGCCTAGTTTCAGAGAGCGCTCTGGCACGATTTAAACTTAGGCCTAGTAGTATTGCATGTTTTTGGGGAGCTGCTTGGGGGTGTGCTAGATTGTTGGGGGTGTGTTGAGGGGTCCAGGAGCACTGCTGGGAAGGTGTAATTTTGATTGCAAGTGGTTTGAAGAAAATCCAATGGTGGAAAAGGCGGGTTTGGGCCTAGTTGCAGAGAGCGTTTTGGCACGATTTAAACTTAGGCCTAGCAGTAGTGCATGTTTTTGGGGGATGTTGAGGGTGTTCTAGATTTTCGGGGTGGGTTGAGTGGTCCGGGAGCACTGCTGGGAAGGTCTAATTTTTATTGCAAGGGGTTTGAAGATAATCCATAGTGGAAAAGGGGGGTTTGAACCTAGTTGCAGAGAGCGTTTTGGCGCGATTCAAACTTAGGCCTAGTAGTATTGAATGTTTTGGGGGGCTGCTTGAGGGTGTTCTAGATATTTGGGGGGGACTGAGGGGTGTGGGAGCACTGCCTGGAAGGTCTAATTTTGATTACAAGTGGTTTGAAAAAAATCCATGGTGGAAAAGGGGGGTTTGGGCCTAGTTGCAGAGAGCGTTTTGCCTCGATTAAAACTTAGGCCTAGCAGTATTGCATATTTTTGGCTAGCTGCTTGGGGGTGTTCTAGGTTTTTGGGGGTGGGTTGAGGGGTCTGGGAGCACTGCTAGGAAGGTCTAATTTTGATTGAAAGTGGTTTGAAGAAAATCCATGGTGGAAAAGGGGGGTTTGGGCCTTGTTACAGAGAGCGTTTTGGCACGATTTAAACTTAGGCCTAGTAGTCTTGCATGTTTTTGGGGAGCTGCTTGGGGGAGTTCTAGATTTTTGGGGGTGGGTTGAGGGGTCTGGGAGCACTGCTGGGAAGGTCTATTTTTGATAGCAAGTGGTTTGAAGAAAATCCAATGGTGGAAAAGGCGGGTTTGGGCCTAGTTGCATAGAGCGTTTTGGCACGATTTAAACTTAGGCCTAGCAGTCGTGCATGTTTTTGGGGTGCTGCTTCGGGTGTTCGAGATTTTTGGGGGTGGGTTGAGGGGTCTGGGAGCACTGCTGGGAAGGTCTAATTTTGATTGCAAGTGGTTTGAAAAAATCCATGGTGGAAAAGGGGTGTTTGGGCCTAGTTGCAGAGAGCGTTTTGGCACGATTTAAACTTAGGCCTAGTAGTATTGCATGTTTTTGGGGGGCTGTTTGGGGGTGTGCTAGATTTTTGGGGGTGGGTTGAGGGGTCCGGAAGCACTGCTGGGAAGGTGTAATTTTGATTGCAAGTGGTTTGAAGAAAATCCAATGGTGGAAAAGGCGGGTTTGGGGCTAGTTGCAGAGAGCGTTTTGGCACGATTTAAACTTAGGCCTAGCATTAGTGCATGTTTTTGGGGTGCTGCTTGGGGTCGTCTAGATTTTTGGGGGGTGTTGAGGGGTCTGGGAGCACTGCTGGGAAGTTCTAATTTTGATTGCAAGTGGTTTGAAAAAATCCATGGTGGAAAAGGAGGGTTTGGGCCTAGTTGCAGAGAGCGTTTTTCCACGTTTTAACTTAGGGCTAGTAGTCTTGCATGTTTTTGGGGAGCTGCTTGGGGGAGTTCTAGATTTTTGGGGGTGGGTTGAGGGGTCTGGGAGCACTGCTGGGAAGGTCTATTTTTGATAGCAAGTGGTTTGAAGAAAATCCAATGGTGGAAAAGGCGGGTTTGGGCCTAGTTGCATAGAGCGTTTTGGCACGATTTAAACTTAGGCCTAGCAGTCGTGCATGTTTTTGGGGTGCTGCTTCGGGTGTTCGAGATTTTTGGGGGTGGGTTGAGGGGTCTGGGAGCACTGCTGGGAAGGTCTAATTTTGATTGCAAGTGGTTTGAAAAAATCCATGGTGGAAAAGGGGGGTTTGGGCCTAGTTGCAGAGAGCGTTTTTCCACAATTTAAACTTAGGCCTAGTAGTATTGCATGTTTTTGGGGAGCTGCTTGGGGGTGTTCTAGATTTTTGGAGGTGGGTTGAGGGGTCTGGGAGCACTGCCGGGAAAGTCTAATTTTGGTTGCAAGTGGTTTGAAAAAATCATTGGTGGAAAAGGGGGTGTGGGCCTTGTTGCAGAGAGCGTTTAGGCACGATTTAAACTTAGGCCTAGTAGTATTGCATGTTTTTGGGGAGCTGCTTGGGGGTGTTCTAGATTTTTGGGGGTGGGTTGAGGGGTCTGGGAGCACTGCTGGGAAGGTCTAATATATAATGCAAGTGGTTTGAAGAAAATCCATGGTGGAAAAGGGGTGTTTGGGCCTAGTTGCAGAGAGCATTTTGGCACGATTTAAACTTAGGCGTAGTAGTATTGCATGTTTTTGGGGGGCTGTTTGGGGGTGTGCTAGATTTTTGGGGGTGGGTTTAGGGGTCCGGAAGCACTGCTGGGAAGGTGTAATTTTGATTGCAAGTGGTTTGAAGAAAATCCAATGGTGGAAAAGGCGGGTTTGGGGCTAGTTGCAGAGAGCGTTTTGGCACGATTTAAACTTAGGCCTAGCATTAGTGCATGTTTTTGGGGTGCTGCTTGGGGTCGTCTAGATTTTTGGGGGGGTGTTGAGGGGTCTGGGAGCACTGCTGGGAAGTTCTAATTTTGATTGCAAGTGGTTTGAAAAAATCCATGGTGGAAAAGGAGGGTTTGGGCCTAGTTGCAGAGAGCGTTTTTCCACGTTTTAACTTAGGCCTAGTAGTAATACATGTTTTTGGGGGGCTGTTTGGGGGTGTTCAAGATTTTTGGGGCAGGGTTGAGGGGTCTGGGAGCACTGCTTTGAAGGTCTAATTTTTATTGCAAGTGGTTTGAAGAAAATCCATGGTGGAAAAGGGGGGTTTGGGCCTAGTTGCAGAGAGCGCTTAGGCACGATTTAAACGTAGGCCTTGTAGTATTGCATGTTTTTGGGGGGCTGCTTCGGGGTGTTCTAGATTTTTGGGGGTGGGTTGAGGGGTCTGGGAGCACTGCAGGGAAAGTCTAATTTTGGTTGCAAGTGGTTTGAAAAAATCATTGGTGGAAAAGGGGGTGTGGGCCTTGTTGCAGAGTGCGTTTAGGCACGATTTAAACTTAGGCCTAGTAGTATTGCATGTTTTTGGGGAGCTGCTTGGGGGTGTTCTAGATTTTTGGGGGTGGGTTGAGGGGTCTGGGAGCACTGCTGGGAAGGTCTAATTTTGATTGCAAGTGGTTTGAAGAAAATCCATGGTGGAAAAGGGCGGTTTGGGCCTAGTTCTGAGAGCTTTTTGGCACGATTTAAACTTAGGCCTAGTAGCATTACATGTTTTTTGGGGGCTGCTTGGGGGTGTTCTAGATTTTTGGGGGTTGGTTGTGGGATTCCGGGAGCACTGCTGGGAAGGTCTAATTTTTATTGCAAGTGGTTTGAAGTTAATCCATTGTGGAAAAGGGGGGTTTGAGCCTAGTTGCAGAGAGCGTTTTGGCGCGATTTTAACTTAGGCCTAGTAGTATTGCATGTTTTTGGGGGCTGCTTGGGGGTGTTCTTGATATTTGGGGGTGGACTGAGGGGCCTGGGAGCACTGCTGGGAAGGTCTAATTTTGATTGCAAGTGGTTTGAAAAAATAATTGGTGGAAAAGGGGGGTTTGGGCCTAGTTGCAGAGAGCGTTTTGGCACGATTTAAACTTAGTCCTAGTAGTATTGCATGTTTTTGGGTGGCTGTTTGGGGCTGTGCTAGATTTTTGGGAGTGGGTTGAGGGGTCCGGGAGCACTGCTGGGAAGGTGTAATTTTGATTGCAAGTGGTTTGAAGAAAATCCAATGGTGGAAAAGGCGGGTTTGGGCCTAGTTGCATAGAGCGTTTTGGCACGATTTAAACTTAGGTCTAGCAGTAGTGCATGTTTTTGGGGTGCTGCTTCGGGTGTTCTAGATTTTTGGGGGTGGGTTAAGGGGTCTGGGAGCACTGCTGGGAAGGTCTAATTTTGATTGCAAGTGGTTTGAAAAAATCCATGGTGGAAAAGGGGGGTTTGGGCCTAGTTGCAGAGAGCGTTTTTCCACGATTTAAACTTAGGCCTAGTAGTATTGCATGTTTTTGGGGAGCTGCTTGGGGGTGTTCTAGATTTTTGGGGGTGGGTTGAGGGGTCTGGGAGCACTGCCGGGAAAGTCTAATTTTGGTTGCAAGTGGTTTGGAAAAATCATTGGTGGAAAAGGGGGTGTGGGCCTTGTTGCAGAGAGCGTTTAGGCACGATTTAAACTTAGGCGTAGTAGTATTGCATGTTTTTGGGGAGCTGCTTGGGGGTGTTCTAGATTTTTGGGGGTGGGTTGAGGGGTCTGGGAGCACTGCTGGGAAGGTCTAATATTGATTGCAAGTGGTTTGAAGAAAATCCATGGTGGAAAAGGGGGGTTTGGGCCTAGTTGCAGAGAGCGTTTTGGCACGATTTAAACTTAGGCCTAGTAGTATTGCATGTTTTTTGGGGGGCTGTTTGGGGGTGTGCTAGATTTTTGGGGGTGGGTTGAGGGGTCCGGAAGCACTGCTGGGAAGGTGTAATTTTGATTGCAAGTGGTTTGAAGAAAATCCAATGGTGGAAAAGGCGGGTTTGGGGCTAGTTGCAGAGAGCGTTTTGGCACGATTTAAACTTAGGCCTAGCATTAGTGCATGTTTTTGGGGTGCTGCTTGGGGTGGTCTAGATTTTTGGGGGTGGGTTGAGGGGTCTGGGAGCACTGCTGGGAAGGTCTAATTTTGATTGCAAGTATTTTGAAAAAATCCATGGTGGAAAAGGAGGGTTTGGGCCTAGTTGCGGAGAGCGTTTTGGCACGATTTAAACTTAGGCCTGGTAGTATTGCATGTTATCCAGTATTGGGGTATCTTTCATAGATTCACATGCCTGAATCATTCCCCGTCGTCGAGGCGGGAGTCCCACGGTAAATAAAAAAGCAGTGCCAAAAGCACTTTGCAGTAGTAGGCCCTAGCTAGAAAAAAGGCCTGAGGCCTATATTATAGTAGCCTATCTACCTCATTATGCTAAAAGACCCAAAGTCTTTGCTCCAACCAATCAGCTCACAGCACCCTCTAGAACCTTCCCTGCAGAGCCAGCTCTCCTCAGATTTTCACCGCACGTCGTGTGGAAGGGAGTCTCCCTGAGTCTTGAGTTTTTTCTTCAAGAGCTTCAAGATGTCTGACAAGAAGGCCTTGTTCAGACCCTGCAGAACATGCGAGAAGAAGAGGGTCCATGTGGATGACTCACACAAGGACTGTATTTATTGCCTGTATCCCAAGCATGAGGCAAAAACCTGTAAGATCTGCACTACCTTCCCTGCCAAGACCTTAAGGGATAGGGAGGCCAGAGTCCTTTTGTGGCTTAAATCCTCTTCCAAGGATGATGATGATAGAGCCTCTACCTCTAGCAAGAGGGCAAGGTCTCACGAGGATAAGATAAGTGAGGGGAGAAAGCATACCAAGACCTCCCACTCTACTTCAGGTTCTTCTCAGAGATCCAAACATTCTGTCTCTGGAGCCTCAGCCACCAACGATCCGTCAAAGAAAACTGTGAGTAAGACTTCTACTGTCTCCTCTCCAGTGACCACTGTCTGTACTTCGACCTCTTCTTCTATGAGTATGATATCCACTACATCTATCACTACTCCGATTGTGTCTACTAAAATTAGTATTGTGACGAAGAAAACTCTCGTGGACGACTCGTCGACGAAGACGCCGTCATCATCAAAAAATTCGTCGTCTAAGAAGAGCCCGTCGACGAAGTCGTCGACGCCGCCGTCGACGACTGCCTCGTCGACGAAGAATGCATCGACGCCTATCCCGTCGGCGACGAGCCCGTCCTTGGTTACCCCGTCGACGACAGTCCCGTCGACGGTGGCTCTGTCGACGACGAATCCGTCGACGACTGTCCCGTCGACGTCGAGCCCGTCGACGACAGTCCCGTCGACGACAAGTCTATCGTCGACGATGCCCTCGTCGTCGATCTCGTCGACGATAAGTCCGTCGACGACGGCATCTTTTCAACAAGTGGATGCACCTTGGTCTCCTGGGTCATCAAGGTTGATGGGATCAGCTTTGCTGAGACCTGTCACTGGGAATCAGGCCTTTTGTACGCCAATAGCGACAAAGAATTTTCAACTAGTGTCTTATAAGAGACAACAGGGTGCATATATATTTCCACTTATGCCTTCTCATCTTCTAGAAACTTTTGCGGACGATGAAGAAGAAGATGACTTTGAAGATGATGACGATGTGGGTGCTTTTGGTGTGGCACGTCACCCATCCGAACTTGTCATCAAGTGCCAA
Source organism: Lissotriton vulgaris (assembly GCF_964263255.1). Classification (NCBI taxonomy): domain Eukaryota; kingdom Metazoa; phylum Chordata; class Amphibia; order Caudata; family Salamandridae; genus Lissotriton; species Lissotriton vulgaris. The sequence goes on along the minus strand of NC_141687.1, from coordinate 1,258,439,948 downwards.
GATGATGATGACGAGGATGCATACGCGGAGCACTACTACCAAGAGGATATCATAGGGCCTCATTCATTGGAACATCAGAGAAGGCCTAGAGTCCCGGAGGTCACTCAGTTGCCGCCTAATCTGATACAGGATTTGCAGGCTATGCTGGCGGACTACAAACAGCGTTTTCCTCCGCAAGTACCTCAATCTGATACGGTAGCTCCTCCTCGGCAGCCACCGGTCTCTCCAGTTGTAGAAACTCCGCAACCGGTCTTGCCTCCACAAACTCCGGATACATCATCAGAAGAGGAGGTAGAGGATGGAGAGTTGCCTAACATACCTTCATCGGACCCATGGGACGAGTATGTTATACCCATGCCGTCCCCTCCAACTCCACAACCTTCAGATTCACCGCCTGAAGATGTAGGTGGTTTTCACAACTTGATGCAGAGGGCATCAACAAGGTTTAAGCTCCCGGTTACAGTGGAGCAAACAGAATGTTTTCTCCATGACTTTAAAGAGGAAACAAGGAGAATATCTAGAGCCATTCCCATGATTGATTTTATTTGGAAGGAGGGCATAAAGATAATGAAAAACCCTGCATCCGTGCCTGCTGTGTTACCTAGAATAGAAAAGAAATATCGTGCTCCGCTCTCTAGTCCGGCGTGCCTTATTGGCCATCCACGCCCGGATTCGGTAATCTCTCAGGCGGCGCAGCAAAGGTCAAAGAACCCAGCTACCCCTATTTCTACTCCACCAGATAAAGAGGGGCGACGATTAGACCTTATTGGAAAGAAGTTTTCCACTATGGCTGCAGCATCCGTCAGGATAGCAAATTCAATGGCGATTATTGGACGCTACGATCGCCAGATGTGGTCGGAGATGGCTAGATTCATAGAGCTATTGCCAGAGGACTCAAGACAAGAAGCAAGGAAAGTTTTAATGGAAGGAGAGCGGGCAGCGGAAGAATCCATCGACTGCGCTCTAGACATGGCGAATACGAATTTCAGGCAGTTGGCTGGGGCAGCTGTCCTGAGACGTCAGGGGTGGTTAAAAGCCACTACGTTTCGACCTGAGGTTCAGTTGAAGATACTGGACATGGCTTATGACGGAGAGTCTCTCTTTGGGAAACATGTCGATGAGGCTCTCCAGACGATTAAAACCGACACGGATACTGCAAAGTCGCTAGGATCCTTGCAATATAGAAGAGCTTCATTCAGAGGAGCTAGAGGACGAGGTTATTCTTCCAGAGGAAGTTATTACCAGCAAGGCAGACAGTATCAACCACAATACCGTCAAAACTACCAGTCCTCTTACAGACAATCTGGATCGGCTGGTTTCTCTCGTCAAGGAGGAAGAAGGCGCGCAAACAACCAAGGACGAGACAGCCACAAGAAACAGTGAGAGCAATTGGGCGCCACCTCCAATCCCTTACCTTCCCGTGGGCGCGAAAATATCTGCTTACCAACAACAATGGCAGAATATAACATCGGATCGGTGGGTGCTAGACTTGATCCATCATGGTCACACCTTAGAGTTCATCACCAAACCCCCACCAACTCCGCCCAGGGGTCCCCTCCCCCTCGTCTTCACTTATTGTTCAAGGAGGTGCAAGCTATGCTACTCAAGAACGCAGTAGAGAAGGTTCCATTCCATCAGAGAGGGACAGGTTTCTATTCCCGTTTTTTCCTCATAAAAAAGAAAACAGGGGAATGGCGACCGATCCTAGACCTGCGCAATCTGAACAAATATCTCAAGAAGCAGGGATTTCGAATGGTCACCCTCTCGGACATTCTCAGTTGCCTCAACGAGGGAGATTACATGGCTTCCTTGGACATGGAAGACGCATACTTCCACATCCCAATCCACCCAAACCATCGGAGGTACCTCCGTTTCACTGTGGCCGGCGCCCATTATCAATTCAAAGTTCTCCCATTTGGCCTCAAGTCGGCCCCAAGAATCTTCACGAAGTGCCTGGCCCCTGTGGCAGCAGCTCTCCGGGCAGCAAAAGTGCAGGTATTCCCGTATTTGGACGACTGGCTAGTCAAAGGTCCATCAGAAGACAAAGTGAGAGCCGACATTACGGCATGCCGCAATCTCTTCGCATCGCTAGGCCTCACAGTCAACGAAGCCAAATCCCAAATGCATCCAAGACAAAGCCTGTTGTTCCTAGGAGCTTGCTTGGACACGGTGGAATGCAAGGCATCCTTATCTCGAGAGAGACAACTCCGTCTGCAAGCGCTGGCCAGAAAACTGGCAAGAAGAAAGTCACTTTCAGTTCGCCTATATGCATCACTTCTGGGGATGTGTTCTTCAGCCATCAACCTCATTCCATTGGTGCGTCTAAAGATGCGACCACTGCAAGAGGAGCTAAACTGTCAATGGCATCAAGCGACAGGTTCATTAGAGGACACCATCACAGTCACCAACAGGATGGTGCACGCACTCCAATGGTGGTCTCAGATCAGCAATCTGGAACAGGGGCTTTCATTCTTGCAGAATCCTCCGGATTTTATTCTGACAACGGATGCGTCCATGGAGGGTTGGGGTGGTCACCTCCAGGAACTGCAAGTGCAGGGAAGATGCTCTCAGCAAGACAAGAGATGCCACATCAACAGCCTAGAGCTGAAAGCCATTTGTCTGTCTCTTCAAGCGTTCCTCCCCAGGATAGTGGGATCCTCGGTCTTAGTCAGAACGGACAACACCACAAGCATGTTTTATATCAACAAGCAGGGGGGAACAAGATCGGCAACACTATCCAAACAAGCCCAAGAGCTATGGAAATGGTTAACAGTTCACAACATAACCCTCAAAGTGGAGCATGTCAGAGGCCTCTACAACACCTTGGCAGACAAACTGAGCAGAACTTTGTCAGAGTGCCACGAGTGGGAACTGGACAACGGCCAGTTGAACTATGTGTTTCAGAGATGGGGCAAACCCAGGTTGGACCTATTTGCGACCCAACAGAACAAGAAATGCCGGTACTACGCCAGCAAATATCCTCAACAGGGGTCAAGGGGGAATGCCCTTTCGATGCGATGGTCAGGGACATATGCATACGCTTTTCCTCCGATCCCTCTGATTCCACGAGTGGTGCGCAAAATGAAAGTGGAGAGTTGTCGCCTTCTCCTCATTGCTCCCAAGTGGCCTCGCCAGTATTGGTTTCAGGAACTCATGCTACTTTCTCAGGAGCCACCGATCAAGCTGCGGGTAATTCCGAAGCTACTGTCACGCAACGAGGGTCAAGTACTTCACCCAGATCCTCAATCACTGAAATTGCACGCATGGCTCCTAACTTCTTAGAATTTGAGCATCTTCAAATTCCTCAGGAATGCCGGGACATTCTAGAGAAGGCAAGAGCCCAGAGTACATTAAAAACGTATCGTCTCAAGTGGAAGCGTTTTTGCGCATGGTGCATCTCTAGTGCTTTGCACCCTATAGAGGCACCGGCAGAAAAGATATTGCCCTATTTGTTACACTTAGCGCAGTCTGGCCTTTCTTTTTCATCAATAAAGGTCCACTTAGCGGCCTTATCCAGGTACAGAAAGAGGACCAATTCTCAGTCACTCTGCTCTTCATCGCTAATCAAGCAGTTTATGAGAGGTCTGTTCCGGGCTTATCCACCAGTCAAGCCCTCACCACCGGAATGGGAACTCAACACGGTTCTATCACAACTGATGAAACATCCGTTCGAGCCTATCCATAGAGCCGACCTAAAGTTCTTAACATGGAAGGTTGCTTTATTATTGGCGCTAACTTCCGCAAGAAGAGTGGGAGAAATTCAAGCTTTCACTATAAAGGAGCCCTTTTTGCATTTCTCCCAGGATTATGTCACTTTACGAACAAATCCAACATTCATACCGAAAGTGCCTTCCCAGTTTCATTTAAATGAACCTGTCAAGCTGAAAGTTTTCTTTCCAAACCCGTCAACCCCGGCTGAAAAGACATTGCATTCCTTAGACATCAAGCGATGCTTAAAATTCTATCTTCAGAGAACCAAGACTTTGAGAAGATCAGATCAACTGTTTGTGGCTTATGGTCAAAATACTTTGGGTAAAGCGGTCACTAAAGCCACAAATTCAAGATGGATCGCATCCGCGATTCAATTCTGCCACGTCAAGGCTAATCGACCATTGACAAGGTCTGTTCGATCTCACTCCACAAGAGCTGTAGCAGCGTCTGCGGCTTTATTTGCAGGAGTGACGCTTGAGAACATTTGCCGTGCTGCGACATGGAAGAATGTCCACACGTTTACAAGACACTACTGCCTACAATCAGCAAATCAGGATGATGCGGCAGTAGGTCAAGCTGTTTTACGTCACCTGTTTCCATAAGGAGTATGTTCAGGTACTGATGTTCACTTATTTCATATAAAGTACATGCATTTATTAGATTGTATTTATATATATGGAAGCATTTAACATGTTGTGTTTTTGTTGTATGATGCCTAAGATTTCTTTCCAGAAAGAAAATGCGTAATGTCAATGTTGAACTTGAACATGATGTAGTAATAGTTCAATCTTTAAGCGTTTGTTGGTTGTTGACGATACATTCATGGGGGTGCACTGCAATAAGTCTCCCACCATCCGCAACCGACTTTGCCTGGCTTACTGCTTGCTATTCTGATTCAGGCATGTGAATCTATGAAAGATACCCCAATACTGGATAAGAAAACAAGTTACTTACCTGTAACTTCAGTTATCCAGTATTGGTATCTTTCATAGATTCACATGCAACCCACCCTCCTCCCCGAGAGTCAGTTCTCTAAGTTTGGGATACTTGTTCCCACTTGTGCTACGAAAATCTGAGGAGAGCTGGCTCTGCAGGGAAGGTTCTAGAGGGTGCTGTGAGCTGATTGGTTGGAGCAAAGACTTTGGGTCTTTTAGCATAATGAGGTAGATAGGCTACTATAATATAGGCCTCAGGCCTTTTTTCTAGGGCCTACTACTGCAAAGTGCTTTTGGCACTGCTTTTTTATTTACCGTGGGACTCCCGCCTCGACGACGGGGAATGATTCAGGCATGTGAATCTATGAAAGATACCAATACTGGATAACTGAAGTTACAGGTAAGTAACTTGTTTTCTTTTTGGGGGGCTGTTTGGGGGTGTGCTAGATTTTTGGGGGTGGGTTGAGGGGTCCGGAAGCACTGCTGGGAAGGTGTAATTTTGATTGCAAGTGGTTTGAAGAAAATCCAATGGTGGAAAAGGCGGGTTTGGGGCTAGTTGCAGAGAGCGTTTTGGCACGATTTAAACTTAGGCCTAGCATTAGTGCATGTTTTTGGGGTGCTGCTTGGGGTGGTCTAGATTTTTGGGGGTGGGTTGAGGGGTCTGGGAGCACTGCTGGGAAGGTCTAATTCTGATAACAAGTGGTTTGAAAAAATCCATGGTGGAAAAGGAGGGTTTGGGCCTAGTTGCAGAGAGCGTTTTTCCACGATTTAAACTCAGGTCTAGTAGTATTACATGTTTTTGGGGGGCTGTTTGGGGGTGTTCAAGATTTTTGGGGGTGGGTTGAGGGGTCTGGGAGCACTGCTTTGAAGGTCTAATTTTTATTGCAAGTGGTTTGAAGAAAATCCATGGTGGAAAAGGGGGGTTTGGGCCTAGTTGCAGAGAGCGCTTAGGCACGATTTAAACTTAGGCCTAGTAGTATTGCATGTTTTGGGGGGGCTGCTTGGGGGTGTTTTAGATTTTTGGGGGTGGGTTGAGGGGTCTGGGAGCACTGCCGGGAAAGTCTAATTTTGGTTGCAAGTGGTTTGAAAAAATCATTGGTGGAAAAGGGGGTGTGGGCCTTGTTGCAGAGAGCGTTTAGGCATGATTTAAACTTAGGCCTAGTAGTATTGCATGTTTTTGGGGAGCTGCTTGGGGGTGTTCTAGATTTTTGGGGGTGGGTTGAGGGGTCTGGGAGCACTGCTGGGAAGGTCTAATATTGATTGCAAGTGGTTTGAAGAAAATCCATGGTGGAAAGGGGGGGTTTGGGCCGAGTTGCAGAGAGCATCTTGGCACGATTCAAACTTAGGCCTAGTAGTATTGCATGTTTTTGGGGGGCTGTTTGGGGGTGTTCTAGATTTTTGGGGGTGAGTTGAGGGGTCCGGGAGTACTGCTGGGAAGGTCTAATTTTGATTGCAAGTGGTTTGAAGAAAATCCATGGTGGAAAAGGGCGGTTTGGGCCTAGTTCTGAGAGCTTTTTGGCACGATTTAAACTTAGGCCTAGTAGCATTACATGTTTTTGGGGGGCTGCTTGGGGGTGTTCTAGATTTTTGGGGGTTGGTTGTGGGATTCCGGGAGCACTGCTGGGAAGGACTAATTTTTATTGCAAGTGGTTTGAAGTTAATCCATTGTGGAAAAGGGGTGTTTGAGCCTAGTTGCAGAGAGCGTTTTGGCTCGATTTTAACTTAGGCCTAGTAGTATTACATGTTTTTGGGGAGCTGCTTGGGGGTGTTCTAGATTTTTGGAGGTGGGTTGAGGGGTCTGGGAGCTCTGCTGGGAAGGTCTAATTTTGATTACAAGTGGTTTGAAGAAAATCCATGTTGCAAAAGGGGGGTTTGGGCCTAGTTGCAGAGAGCGTTTTGCCACGATTTAAACTTAGGCCTAGTAGTATTGCATGTTTTTGGGGAGCTGCTTGGGGGTGTTCTAGATTTTTGGAGGTGGGTTGAGGGGTCTGGGAGCTCTGCTGGGAAGGTCTAATTTTGATTACAAGTGGTTTGAAGAAAATCCATGGTGCAAAAGGGGGGTTTGGGCCTAGTTGCAGAGAGCGTTTTGGGGTGATTTAAACTTAGGCCTAGTAGTATTGCATGTTTTTGGGGGGCTGCTTGGGGTGTTCTAGATTTTTGGGGGTGGGTTGAGGGGTCTGGGAGCACTGCTGGGAATAACTTATTTTGATTGCAAGTGGTTTGAAGAAAATCCATGGTGGAAAAGTTATTTTTTTTAGCAGTATTGCATGTTTTTGGGGGGCTGCTTGGGGGTGTTCTAGAATTTTGGGGGTGGGTTGAGGGGACTGGGAGCACTGCTGAGAAGGTGTAATTTTGATTGCAAGTGGTTTGAAGAAAATCCATGGTGGAAAAGGGGGGTTTGGGCCTAGTTGCAGAGAGCGTTTTGGCACGATTTAAACTTAGGCCTAGTAGTATTGCATGTTTTTGGGGGGCTGCTTGGGGGTGTTCCAGATTTTCGGGGGTGGGTTGAGGGGTCTGGGAGCACTTCTAGGAAGGTCTAATTTTGATTGCAAGTGGTTTGAAGAAAATCCATGGTGGAAAAGGGGGGTTTGGGCCTAGTTGCAGAGAGCGTTTTGGCACGATTTAAACTTAGGCCTAGTAGTATTGCATGATTTTGGGGGGCTGCTTGGGGTGTTCTAGATTTTTGGGGGTGGGTTGAGGGGTCTGGGAGCACTTCTTTGAAGGTCTAATTTTTATTGCAGGTGGTTTGAAGAAAATCCATGGTGGAAAAGGGGGGTTTGGACCTAGTTGCAGAGAGCGCTTTGGCACGATTTAAACTTAGGCCTAGTAGTATTGCATGTTTTTGGGGGCTGCTTGAGGGTGTTCTAGATATTTGGGGGTGGACTGATGGGTCTGGGAGCACTGCCTGGAAAGTCCAATTTTGATTGCAAGGGGTTTGAAAAAATCATTGGTGGAAAAGGGGGTGTGGACCTTGTTGCAGAGAGCGTTTTGGCATGATTTAAACTTAGGCCTAGAAGTATTGTATGTTTTAGGGGAGCTGCTTGGGAGAGTTCTAGATTTTTGGGGATGGGTTGAGGGGTCTGGGAGCACTGCTGGGAAGGTCTAATTTTGATTGCAAGTGGTTTGAAGAAAATCCATTGTGGGAAAGGGGGGTTTGGGCCTAGTTGCAGAGAGCGTTTTGGCACGATTTAAACTTAGGCCTAGTAGTATTGCATGTTTTGGGGGGCTGTTTGGGGGTGTGCTAGATTTTTGGGGGTGGGTTGAGGGGTCCGGGAGCACTGCTGGGAAGGTGTAATTTTGATTGCGAGTGGTTTGAAGAAAATCCAATGGTGGAAAAAGGGGGTTTGGACCTAGTTGCAGAGAGCCTTTTGCCACAATTTAAACTTGGGCCTAGTAGTATTGCATGTTTTTGGGGGGCTGCTTGGGGTGTTCTAGATTTTTGGGGGTGGGTTGAGGTGTCTGGGAGCACTGCTTTGAAGGTCTAATTTTTATTGCAGCTGGTTTGAAGAAAATCCATGGTGGAAAAGGGGGGTTTGGGCCTAGTTGTAGAGAGCGCTTTGGCACGATTTAAACTTAGGCCTAGTAGTATTGTATGTTTTTGGGGAGCTGCTTGGGGGAGTTCTAGATTTTTGGGGATGGGTTGAGGGGTCTGGGAGCACTGCTGAGAAGGTCTAATTTTGATTGCAAGTGGTTTGAAGAAAATCCATTGTGGGAAATGGGGGTTTGGGCCTAGTTGCAGAGAGCGTTTTGGCACCATTTAATCTTAGGCCTAGTAGTATTGCATGTTTTTGGGGGGCTGTTTGGGGGTGTGCTAGATTTTTGGGGGTGGGTTGAGGGGTCCGGGAGCACTGCTGGGAAGGTGTAATTTTGATTGCGAGTGGTTTGAAGAAAATCCAATGGTGGAAAAGGGGGGTTTGGGCCTAGTTGCAGAGAGCGTTTTGGCACGATTTAAACTTAGGCCTAGTAGTATTGCATGTTTTTGGGGTGCTGCTTGGGGTGTTCTAGATTTTTGGGGGTGGGTAGAGGGGTCTGGGAAACTGCTGGGAAGGTCTAATTTTGATTGCAAGTGGTTTGAAAAAAATCCATGGTGGAAAAGAGGGGTTTGGGCCTCGTTGCAGAGAGCTTTTTGCCACGATTTAAACTTAGGCCTAGTAGTATTACATATTTTTGGGAGGCTGCTTGGGGGTGTTCTAGATTTTTGGGGGTTGGTTGAGGGATTCCGGGAGCACTGCTGGGAAGGTCTTATTTTTATTGCAAGTGGTTTGAAGATAATCCATGGTGGAAAAGGGGGGGTTTGAGCCTAGTTGCAGAGAGCGTTTTAGCGCAATTTAAACTTAGGCCTAGTAGTATTGCATGTTTTGGGGGCTGCTTGGGGGTGTTCTAGATAGTTGGGGTTGGACTGAGGGGTCTGGGAGCACTGCTGGGAAGGTCTATTTTTGATAGCAAGTGGTTTGAAGAAAATCCATTGTGGAAAAGGGGGGTTTGGGCCTTGTTACAGAGAGCGTTTTGGCACGATTTAAACTTAGGCCTAGTAGTCTTGCATGTTTTTGGGGAGCTGCTTGGGGGAGTTCTAGATTTTTGGGCGTGGGTTGAGGGGTCTGGGAGCACTGCTGGGAAGGTCTATTTTTGATAGCAAGTGGTTTGAAGAAAATCCATTGTGGAAAAGGGGGGTTTGGGCCTTGTTACAGAGAGCGTTATGGCACGATTTAAACTTAGGCCTAGTAGTCTTGCATGTTTTTGGGGAGCTGCTTGGGGGAGTTCTAGATTTTTGGGGGTGGGTTGAGGGGTCTGGGAGCACTGCTGGGAAGGTCTATTTTTGATAGCAAGTAGTTTGAAGAAAATCCATTGTGGAAAAGGGGGGTTTGGGCCAAGTTGCAGAGAGCGTTTTGGCACGATTTAAACTTAGGCCTAGTAGTATTGCATGTTTTTGGAGGGCTGCTTGGGGGTGTTCCAGATTTTCGGGGGTGGGTTGAGGGGTCTGGGAGCACTTCTGGGAAGGTCTAATTTTGATTGCAAGTGGTTTGAAGAAAATCCATGGTGGAAAAGGGGGGTTTGGGCCTAGTTGCAGAGAGCCTTTTGCCACGATTTAAACTTAGGCCTAGTAGTATTGCATGTTTTTGGGGGGCTGCTTGGGGTGTTCTAGATTTTTGGGGGTGGGTTGAGGGGTCTGGGAGCACTGCTTTGAAGGTCTAATTTTTATTTCAGGTGGTTTGAAGAAAATCCATGGTGGAAAAGGGGGGTTTGGGCCTAGTTGCAGAGAGCGCTTTGGCACGATTTAAACTTAGGCCTAGTAGTATTGCATGTTTTTGGGGGCTGCTTGAGGGTGTTCTAGATATTTGGGGGTGGACTGATGGGTCTGGGAGCACTGCCTGGAAGGTCCAGTTTTGATTGCAAGGGGTTTGAAAAAATCATTGGTGGAAAAGGTGGTGTGGACCTTGTTGCAGAGAGCGTTTTGGCACGATTTAAACTTAGGCCTAGATGTATTGTATGTTTTTGGGGAGCTGCCTGGGGGAGTTCTAGATTTTTGGGGATGGGTTGAGGGGTCTGGGAGCACTGCTGGGAAGGTCTAATTTTGATTGCAAGTGGTTTGAAGAAAATCCATTGTGGCAAAGGGGGGGTTTGGGCCTAGTTGCAGAGAGCGTTTTGCCACGATTTAATCTTAGGCCTAGTAGTATTGCATGTTTTTGGGGGGCTATTTGGGGGTGTGCTAGATTTTTGGGGGTGGGTTGAGGGGTCCGGGAGCACTGCTGGGAAGGTGTAATTTTGATTGCGAGTGGTTTGAAGAAAATCCAATGGTGGAAAAGGGGGGTTTGGGCCTAGTTGCAGAGAGCTTTTTGGCACGATTTAAACTTAGGCCTAGTAGTATTGCATGTTTTTGGGGTGCTGCTTGGGGTGTTCTAGATTTTTGGGGGTGGGTAGAGGGGTCTGGGAGCACTGCTGGGAAGGTCTAATTTTGATTGCAAGTGGTTTGAAAAAAAATCTGTGGTGGAAAAGAGGGGTTTGGGCCTCGTTGCGGAGAGCTTTTTGCCACGATTTAAACTTAGGCCTAGTAGTATTACATATTTTTGAGAGGCTGTTTGGGGGTGTTCTAGATTTTTGGGGGTTGGTTGAGGGATTCAGGGAGCACTGCTGTTAAGGTCTTATTTTTATTGCAAGTGGTTTGAAGATAATCCATGGTGGAAAAGGGGGGGTTTGAGCCTAGTTGCAGAGAGCGTTTTAGCGCGATTTAAACTTAGGCCTAGTAGTATTGCATGTTTTTGGGGGCTGCTTGGGGGTGTTCTAGATAGTTGGGGTGGACTGAGGGGTCTGGGAGCACTGCTGGGAAGGTCTATTTTTGATAGCAAGTGGTTTGAAGAAAATCCATTGTGGAAAAGGGGGGTTTGGGCCTTGTTACAGAGAGCGTTTTGGCACGATTTAAACTTAGGCCTAGTAGTCTTGCATGTTTTTGGTGAGCTGCTTGGGGGAGTTCTAGATTTTTGGGGGTGGGTTGAGGGGTCTGGGAGCACTGCTGGGAAGGTATATTTTTGATAGCAAGTAGTTTGAAGAAAATCCATTGCGGAAAAGGGGGGTTTGGGCCTAGTTGCAGAGAGCGTTTTGACACGATTTAAACTGAGGCCTAGTAGTATTGCATGTTTTTGGGGAGCTGCTTGGGGGTGTTCTAGATTATTGGGGGTGGGTTGAGGGTTCTGGGAGCTCTGCTGGGAAGGTATAAATTTGATTGCAAGTGGTTTGAAGAAAATCCATGGTGGAAAAGGGGGGTTTGGGCCTAGTTGCAGAGAGCGTTTTGGCACGATTTAAACTTAGGCCTAGTAGTATTGCATGTTTTTGGGGGGCTGTTTGGGGGTGTGCTAGATTTTTGGGGGTGGGTTGAGGGGTCCGGAAGCACTGCTGGGAAGGTGTAATTTTGATTGCATGTGGTTTGAAGAAAATACAATGGTGGAAAAGGCGGGTTTGGGGCTAGTTGCAGAGAGCGTTTTGGCACGATTTAAACTTAGGCCTAGCATTAGTGCATGTTTTTGGGGTGCTGCTTGTGGTGGTCTAGATTTTTGGGGGTGGGTTGAGGGGTCTGGGAGCACTGCTGGGAAGGTCTAATTTTGATTGCAAGTGGTTTGAAAAAATCCATGGTGGAAAAGGGGGGTTTGGGCCTAGTTGTAGAGAGCGTTTTTCCACGATTTAAACTTAGGCCTAGTAGTAATACATGTTTTTGGGGGGCTGTTTGGGGGTGTTCAAGATTTTTGGGGGTGGGTTGAGGGGTCTGGGAGCACTGCTTTGAAGGTCTAATTTTTATTGCAAGTGGTTTGAAGAAAATCCATGGTGGAAAAGGGGGGTTTGGGCCTAGTTGCAGAGAGCGCTTAGGCACGATTTAAACTTAGGCCTAGTAGTATTACATGTTTTTGGGGGGCTGTTTGAGGGTGTTCTAGATTTTCAGGGTGGGTTGAGGGGTCTGGGAGCACTTCTAGGAAGGTCTAATTTTTATTGCAAGTGGTTTGAAGGTAATCCATGGTGGAAAAGGGGGGTTTGAACCTAGTTGCAGAGAGCGTTTTGGCGCGATTCAAACTTAGGCCTAGTAGTATTCCATGTTTTTGGGGGCTGCTTGAGGGTGTTCTAGATATTTGGGGGTGGACTGAGGGGTGTGGGAGCACTGCCTGGAAGGTCTAATTTTGATTGCAAGTGGTTTGAAAAAAATCCATGGTGGAAAAGGGGGGTTTGGGCCTAGATGCAGAGAGCGTTTTGCCACGATTAAAACTTAGGCCTAGCAGTATTGCATGTTTTTGGGGAGCTGCTTGGGGGTGTTCTAGGTTTTTGGGGGTGGATTGAGGGGTCTGGGAGCACTGCTGGGAAGGTCTAGTTTTGATTGCAAGTGGTTTGAAGAAAATCCATGGTGGAAAAGGGGGGTTTGGACCTAGTTGCAGAGAGCGTTTTGGCACGATTTAAACTTAGGCCTAGTAGTATTGCATGTTTTTGGGGGGCTGCTTGGGGGTGTTCTAGATTTTTGGGGGTGGGTTGAGGGGTCTGGGAGCACAGCCCGGAAGGTCTCATTTTGGTTGCAAGTGGTTTGAAAAAATAATTGGTGGAAAAGGGGGTGTGGGCCTTGTTGCAGAGAGCGTTTTGGCACGATTTAAACTTAGGCCTAGTAGAATTGCATGTTTTTGGAGAGCTGCTTGGGGGTGTTCTAGATTTTCGGGGGTGGGTTGAGGGGTCTGGGAGCACTGCTGGGAAGGTCTAATATTGATTGCAAGTGGTTTGAAGAAAATCCAATGGTGGAAAAGGCAGGTTTGGGCCTAGTTGCAGAGAGCGTTTTGGCACGATTTAAACTAAGGCCTAGTAGTATTGCATGTTTTTGGGGGCTGTTTGAGGGTGTTCTAGATTTTTGGGGGTGGGTTGAGGGGTCCGGGAGCACTGATGGGAAGGTCTAATTTTTATTGCAAGTGGATTGAAGACAATCCATGGTGGAAAAGGGGAGTTTGAACCTAGTTGCAGAGAGCGTTTTTGCGCGATTCAAACTTAGGCCTAGTAGTATTGCATGTTTTTGGGGGCTGCTTGAGGGTGTTCTAGATATTTGGGGATGGGTTGAGGGGTCTGGGAGCACTGCTGAGAAGGTCTAATTTTGATTGCAAGTGGTTTGAAGAAAATCCATTGTGGGAAATGGGGGTTTGGGCCTAGTTGCAGAGAGCGTTTTGGCACCATTTAATCTTAGGCCTAGTAGTATTGCATGTTTTTGGGGTGCTGCTTGGGGTGTTCTAGATTTTTGGGGGTGGGTAGAGGGGTCTGGGAGCACTGCTGGGAAGGTCTAATTTTGATTGCAAGTGGTTTGAAAAAAATCCATGGTGGAAAAGAGGGGTTTGGGCCTCGTTGCAGAGAGCTTTTTGCCACGATTTAAACTTAGGCCTAGTAGTATTACATATTTTTGGGAGGCTGCTTGGGGGTGTTCTAGATTTTTGGGGGTTGGTTGAGGGATTCCGGGAGCACTGCTGGGAAGGTCTTATTTTTATTGCAAGTGGTTTGAAGATAATCCATGGTGGAAAAGGGGGGGTTTGAGCCTAGTTGCAGAGAGCGTTTTAGCGCAATTTAAACTTAGGCCTAGTAGTATTGCATGTTTTTGGGGGCTGCTTGGGGGTGTTCTAGATAGTTGGGGGTGGACTGAGGGGTCTGGGAGCACTGCTGGGAAGGTCTATTTTTGATAGCAAGTGGTTTGAAGAAAATCCATTGTGGAAAAGGGGGGTTTGGGCCTTGTTACAGAGAGCGTTTTGCCACGATTTAAACTTAGGCCTAGTAGTCTTGCATGTTTTTGGGGAGCTGCTTGGGGGAGTTCTAGATTTTTGGGCGTGGGTTGAGGGGTCTGGGAGCACTGCTGGGAAGGTCTATTTTTGATAGCAAGTGGTTTGAAGAAAATCCATTGTGGAAAAGGGGGGTTTGGGCCTTGTTACAGAGAGCGTTATGGCACGATTTAAACTTAGGCCTAGTAGTCTTGCATGTTTTTGGGGAGCTGCTTGGGGGAGTTCTAGATTTTTGGGGGTGGGTTGAGGGGTCTGGGAGCACTGCTGGGAAGGTCTATTTTTGATAGCAAGTAGTTTGAAGAAAATCCATTGTGGAAAAGGGGGGTTTGGGCCAAGTTGCAGAGAGCGTTTTGGCACGATTTAAACTTAGGCCTAGTAGTATTGCATGTTTTTGGAGGGCTGCTTGGGGGTGTTCCAGATTTTCGGGGGTGGGTTGAGGGGTCTGGGAGCACTTCTGGGAAGGTCTAATTTTGATTGCAAGTGGTTTGAAGAAAATCCATGGTGGAAAAGGGGGGTTTGGGCCTAGTTGCAGAGAGCCTTTTGCCACGATTTAAACTTAGGCCTAGTAGTATTGCATGTTTTTGGGGGGCTGCTTGGGGTGTTCTAGATTTTTGGGGGTGGGTTGAGGGGTCTGGGAGCACTGCTTTGAAGGTCTAATTTTTATTTCAGGTGGTTTGAAGAAAATCCATGGTGGAAAAGGGGGGTTTGGGCCTAGTTGCAGAGAGCGCTTTGGCACGATTTAAACTTAGGCCTAGTAGAATTGCATTTTTTTGGGGGCTGCTTGAGGGTGTTCTAGATATTTGGGGGTGGACTGATGGGTCTGGGAGCACTGCCTGGAAGGTCCAGTTTTGATTGCAAGGGGTTTGAAAAAATCATTGGTGGAAAAGGGGGTGTGGACCTTGTTGCAGAGAGCGTTTTGGCACGATTTAAACTTAGGCCTAGAAGTATTGTATGTTTTTGGGGAGCTGCCTGGGGGAGTTCTAGATTTTTGGGGATGGGTTGAGGGGTCTGGGAGCACTGCTGGGAAGGTCTAATTTTGATTGCAAGTGGTTTGAAGAAAATCCATTTTTGGCAAAGGGGGGGTTTGGGCCTAGTTGCAGAGAGCGTTTTGCCACGATTTAATCTTAGGCCTAGTAGTATTGCATGTTTTTGGGGGGCTATTTGGGGGTGTGCTAGATTTTTGGGGGTGGGTTGAGGGGTCCGGGAGCACTGCTGGGAAGGTGTAATTTTGATTGCGAGTGGTTTGAAGAAAATCCAATGGTGGAAAAGGGGGGTTTGGGCCTAGTTGCAGAGAGCTTTTTGGCACGATTTAAACTTAGGCCTAGTAGTATTGCATGTTTTTGGGGTGCTGCTTGGGGTGTTCTAGATTTTTGGGGGTGGGTAGAGGGGTCTGGGAGCACTGCTGGGAAGGTCTAATTTTGATTGCAAGTGGTTTGAAAAAAATCTGTGGTGGAAAAGAGGGGTTTGGGCCTCGTTGCGGAGAGCTTTTTGCCACGATTTAAACTTAGGCCTAGTAGTATTACATATTTTTGAGAGGCTGTTTGGGGGTGTTCTAGATTTTTGGGGGTTGGTTGAGGGATTCAGGGAGCACTGCTGTTAAGGTCTTATTTTTATTGCAAGTGGTTTGAAGATAATCCATGGTGGAAAAGGGGGGGTTTGAGCCTAGTTGCAGAGAGCGTTTTAGCGCGATTTAAACTTAGGCCTAGTAGTATTGCATGTTTTTGGGGGCTGCTTGGGGGTGTTCTAGATAGTTGGGGGTGGACTGAGGGGTCTGGGAGCACTGCTGGGAAGGTCTATTTTTGATAGCAAGTGGTTTGAAGAAAATCCATTGTGGAAAAGGGGGGTTTGGGCCTTGTTACAGAGAGCGTTTTGGCACGATTTAAACTTAGGCCTAGTAGTCTTGCATGTTTTTGGGGAGCTGCTTGGGGGAGTTCTAGATTTTTGGGGGTGGGTTGAGGGGTCTGGGAGCACTGCTGGGAAGGTATATTTTTGATAGCAAGTAGTTTGAAGAAAATCCATTGCGGAAAAGGGGGGTTTGGGCCTGGTTGCAGAGAGCGTTTTGGCACAATTTAAACTTAGGCCTAGTAGTATTACATGTTTTTGGGGGGTTGTTTGGGGGTGTTCTAGTTTTTTGGGGGTGGGTTGAGGGGTCCAGGAGCACTGCTGGGAAGGTCTAGTTTTGATTGCAAGTGGTTTGAAAAAATCCATGGTGGAAAAGGGGGGTTTGGGCCTAGTTGCAGAGAGCGTTTTGACACGATTTAAACTGAGGCCTAGTAGTATTGCATGTTTTTGGGGAGCTGCTTGGGGGTGTTCTAGATTATTGGGGGTGGGTTGAGGGTTCTGGGAGCTCTGCTGGGAAGGTATAAATTTGATTGCAAGTGGTTTGAAGAAAATCCATGGTGGAAAAGGGGGGTTTGGGCCTAGTTGCAGAGAGCGTTTTGGCACGATTTAAACTTAGGCCTAGTAGTATTGCATGTTTTTGGGGGGCTTTTTGGGGGTGTGCTATATTTTTGGGGGTTGGTTGAGGGGACCGGAAGCACTGCTGGGAAGGTGTAATTTTGATTGCATGTGGTTTGAAGAAAATCCAATGGTGGAAAAGGCGGGTTTGGGGCTAGTTGCAGAGAGCGTTTTGGCACGATTTAAACTTAGGCCTAGCATTAGTGCATGTTTTTGGGGTGCTGCTTGTGGTGGTCTAGATTTTTGGGGGTGGGTTGAGGGGTCTGGGAGCACTGCTGGGAAGGTCTAATTTTGATTGCAAGTGGTTTGAAAAAATCCATGGTGGAAAAGGGGGGTTTGGGCCTAGTTGTAGAGAGCGTTTTTCCACGATTTAAACTTAGGCCTAGTAGTAATACATGTTTTTGGGGGGCTGTTTGGGGGTGTTCAAGATTTTTGGGGGTGGGTTGAGGGGTCTGGGAGCACTGCTTTGAAGGTCTAATTTTTATTGCAAGTGGTTTGAAGAAAATCCATGGTGGAAAAGGGGGGTTTGGGCCTAGTTGCAGAGAGCGCTTAGGCACGATTTAAACTTAGGCCTAGTAGTATTACATGTTTTTGGGGGGCTGTTTGAGGGTGTTCTAGATTTTCAGGGTGGGTTGAGGGGTCAGGGAGCCCTGCTGGGAAGGTCTAATTTTTATTGCAAGTGGTTTGAAGGTAATCCATGGTGGAAAAGGGGGGGTTGAACCTAGTTGCAGAGAGCGTTTTGGCGCGATTCAAACTTAGGCCTAGTAGTATTCCATGTTTTTGGGGGCTGCTTGAGGGTGTTCTAGATATTTGGGGGTGGACTGAGGGGTGTGGGAGCACTGCCTGGAAGGTCTAATTTTGATTGCAAGTGGTTTGAAAAAAATCCATGGTGGAAAAGGGGGGTTTGGGCCTAGATGCAGAGAGCGTTTTGCCACGATTAAAACTTAGGCCTAGCAGTATTGCATGTTTTTGGGGAGCTGCTTGGGGGTGTTCTAGGTTTTTGGGGGTGGGTTGAGGGGTCTGGGAGCACTGCTGGGAAGGTCTAGTTTTGATTGCAAGTGGTTTGAAGAAAATCCATGGTGGAAAAGGGGGGTTTGGACCTAGTTGCAGAGAGCGTTTTGGCACGATTTAAACTTAGGCCTAGTAGTATTGCATGTTTTTGGGGGGCTGCTTGGGGGTGTTCTAGATTTTTGGGGGTGGGTTGAGGGGTCTGGGAGCACAGCCCGGAAGGTCTCATTTTGGTTGCAAGTGGTTTGAAAAAATCATTGGTGGAAAAGGGGGTGTGGGCCTTGTTGCAGAGAGCGTTTTGGCACGATTTAAACTTAGGCCTAGTAGAATTGCATGTTTTTGGAGAGCTGCTTGGGGGTGTTCTAGATTTTTGGGGGTGGGTTGAGGGGTCTGGGAGCACTGCTGGGAAGGTCTAATATCGATTGCAAGTGGTTTGAAGAAAATCCAATGGTGGAAAAGGCAGGTTTGGGCCTAGTTGCAGAGAGCGTTTTGGCACGATTTAAACTAAGGCCTAGTAGTATTGCATGTTTTTGGGGGCTGTTTGAGGGTGTTCTAGATTTTTGGGGTGGGTTGAGGGGTCCGGGAGCACTGATGGGAAGGTCTAATTTTTATTGCAAGTGGTTTGAAGATAATCCATGGTGGAAAAGGGGGGTTTGGGCCTAGTTGCAGAGAGCGCTTAGGCACGATTTAAACTTAGGCCTAGTAGTATTACATGTTTTTGGGGGGCTGTTTGAGGGTGTTCTAGATTTTCAGGGTGGGTTGAGGGGTCAGGGAGCCCTGCTGGGAAGGTCTAATTTTTATTGCAAGTGGTTTGAAGGTAATCCATGGTGGAAAAGGGGGGTTTGAACCTAGTTGCAGAGAGCGTTTTGGCGTGATTCAAACTTAGGCCTAGTAGTATTCCATGTTTTTGGGGGCTGCTTGAGGGTGTTCTAGATATTTGGGGGTGGACTGAGGGATGTGGGAGCACTGCCTGGAAGGTCTAATTTTGATTGCAAGTGGTTTGAAAAAAATCCATGGTGGAAAAGGGGGGTTCGGGCCTAGATGCAGAGAGCGTTTTGCCACGATTAAAACTTAGGCCTAGCAGTATTGCATGTTTTTGGGGAGCTGCTTGGGGGTGTTCTAGGTTTTTGGGGGTGGGTTGAGGGGTCTGGGAGCACTGCTGGGAAGGTCTAGTTTTGATTGCAAGTGGTTTGAAGAAAATCCATGGTGGAAAAGGGGGGTTTGGACCTAGTTGCAGAGAGCGTTTTGGCACAATTTAAACTTAGGCCTAGTAGTATTGCATGTTTTTGGGGGGCTGCTTGGGGGTGTTCTAGATTTTTGGGGGTGGGTTGAGGGGTCTGGGAGCAAAGCCCGGAAGGTCTCATTTTGGTTGCAAGTGGTTTGAAAAAATCATTGGTGGAAAAGGGGGTGTGGGCCTTGTTGCAGAGAGCGTTTTGGCACGATTTAAACTTAGGCCTAGTAGAATTGCATGTTTTTGGAGAGCTGCTTGGGGGTGTTCTAGATTTTTGGGGGTGGGTTGAGGGGTCTGGGAGCACTGCTGGGAAGGTCTAATATTGATTGCAAGTGGTTTGAAGAAAATCCAATGGTGGAAAAGGCAGGTTTGGGCCTAGTTGCAGAGAGCGTTTTGGCACGATTTAAACTAAGGCCTAGTAGTATTGCATGTTTTTGGGGGCTGTTTGAGGGTGTTCTAGATTTTTGGGGTGGGTTGAGGGGTCCGGGAGCACTGATGGGAAGGTCTAATTTTTATTGCAAGTGGTTTGAAGATAATCCATGGTGGAAAAGGGGAGTTTGAACCTAGTTGCAGAGAGCGTTTTTGCGCGATTCAAACTTAGGCCTAGTAGTATTGCATGTTTTTGGGGGCTGCTTGAGGGTGTTCTAGATATTTGGGGTGGACTGAGGGGTGTGGGGGCACTGCCTGGAAGGTCTAATTTTGATTGCAAGTGGTTTGAAAAAAATCCATGGTGGAAAAGGGGGGTTTGGGCCTAGTTGCAGAGAGCGTTTTGCCACGATTAAAACTTAGGCCTAGCAGTATTGCATGTTTTTGGGGAGCTGCTTGGGGGTGTTCTAGGTTTTTGGGGGTGGGTTGAGGGGTCTGGGAGCACTGCTGGGAAGGTCTTATTTTGATTGCAAGTGGTTTGAAAAAAATTCCAAAGTGGAAAAGGGGGGTTTGGGCCTAGTTGCCGGGAGCGTTTTGGCACGATTTAAACTTAGGCCTAGTAGCATTGCATGTTTTTGGGGGGCTGCTTGGGGGTGTTCTAGAATTTTGGGGATGGGTTGAGGGGACTGGGCGCACTGCTGGGAAGGTGTAATTTTGATTGCAAGTTGTTTGAAGAAAATCCATGATGGAAAAGCGGGGTTTGGGCCTAGTTGCAGAGAGCGTTTTGGCACGATTGAAACTTAGGCCTAGTAGTATTGCATGTTTTTGGGGAGCTTCTTGGGGGTGTTCTAGATTTTTGGGGGTGGGTTGAGGGGTCTGGGAGCTCTGCTGGGAAGGTCTAATTTTGATTGCAATTGGTTTTAAGAAAATCCATGGTGGAAAAAGGGGGTTTGGGCCTAGTTTCAGAGAGCGCTTTGGCACGATTTAAACTTAGTCCTAGTAGTATTGCATGTTTTTGGGGAGCTGCTTGGGGGAGTTCTAGATTTTTGGGGGTGGGTTGAGGGGTCTGGGAGCGCTACTGGGAAGGTCCAATTTTGATTGCAAGAGGTTTGAAGAAAATCCATGGTGGAAAAGCGGGGTTTGGGCCTAGTTGCAGAGAGCGTTTTGGCACGATTTAAACTTAGGCCTAGTAGTATTGCATGTTTTTGCGGGGCTGTTTGGGGGTGTGCTAGATTTTTGGGGGTGGGTTGAGGGGTCCGGGAGCACTGCTGGGAAGGTGTAATTTTGATTGCAAGTGGTTTGAAGAAAATCCAATGGTGGAAAAGGCGGGTTTGGGCCTAGTTGCAGAGAGCGTTTTGGCACGATTTTAAATTAGGCCTAGCAGTAGTGCATGTTTTTGGGGTGCTGCTTGGGGTGTTCTAGATTTTTGGGGGTGGGTTGAGGGGTCTGGGAGCACTGCTGGGAAGGTCTAATTTTGATTGCAAAGGTTTGAAAAAATCCATGGTGGAAAAGCGGGTTTTGGGCCTAATTGCAGAGAGCGTTTTTCTACGATTTAAACTTAGGCCTAGTAGTAATAACTGTTTTTGGGGGGCTGTTTGGGGGTGTTCAAGATTTTTGGGGGTGGGTTGAGGGGTCTGGGAGCACTGCTTTGAAGGTCTAATTTTTATTGCAAGTGGTTTGAAGAAAATCCATTGGTGGAAAAGGGGGGTTTGGGCCTAGTTGCAGAGAGGGCTTAGGCACGATTTAAACTTAGGCCTAGTAGTATTGCATGTTTTTGGGGGGCTGCCTGGGGGTGTTCTAGATTTTTGGGGGTAGGTTGAGGGGTCTGGGAGCACTGCTGGGAATGTCTAATTTTTATTGCAAGTGGTTTGAAGATAATCCATGGTGGAAAAGGGGGTTTAAACCTAGTTGCAGGGAGCGTTTTGGCGCGATTCAAACTTAGGCCTAGTAGTATTGCATGTTTTTGGGGGCTGCTTGAGGGTGTTCTCGATATTTGGGGTGGACTGAGGGGTGTGGGAGCACTGCCTGGAAGGTCTAATTTTGGTTGCAAGTGGTTTGAAAAAAATCATTGGTGGAAAAGGGGGTGTGGGCCTTGTTGCAGAGAGCGTTTTGGCACGATTTAATCTTAGGCCTAGTAGTATTGCATGTTTTTGGGGAGCTGCTTGGGGGTGCTCTAGATTTTTGTGGGAGGGTTGAGGGGTCCGGGAGCACTGCTGGGAAGGTCTAATTTTGTTTGCAAGTGGTTTGAAGAAAATCCATGGTGGAAAAAGGGGGTTTGGGCCTAGTTTCAGAGAGCGCTCTGGCACGATTTAAACTTAGGCCTAGTAGTATTGCATGTTTTGGGAAGCTGCTTGGGGGAGTTCTAGATTATTGGGGGTGGGTTGAGGGGTCTGGGAGCACTGCTGGGAAGGTCTTATTTTGATTGCAAGTGGTTTGAAGAAAATCCATGGTGGAAAAGGGGAGTTTGGGCCTAGTTGCAGAGAGCGTTTTGGCACGATTTAAACTTAGGCCTAGTAGTATTGCATGTTTTTGAGGGGCTGTTTGGGGGTGTGCTAGATTGTTGGGGGTGTGTTGAGGGGTCCAGGAGCACTGCTGGGAAGGTGTAATTTTGATTTCAAGTGGTTTGAAGAAAATCCAATGGTGGAAAAGGCGGGTTTGGGCCTAGTTGCAGAGAGCGTTTTGGCACGATTTAAACTTAGGCCTAGCAGTAGTGCATGTTTTTGGGGGGATGTTGAGGGTGTTCTAGATTTTCGGGGTGGGTTGAGTGGTCCGGGAGCACTGCTGGGAAGGTCTAATTTTTATTGCAAGTGGTTTGAAGATAATCCATAGTGGAAAAGGGAGGTTTGAACCTAGTTGCAGAGAGCGTTTTGGCGCGATTCAAACTTAGGCCTAGTAGTATTGAATGTTTTGGGGGGCTGCTTGAGGGTGTTCTAGATATTTGGGGGGGGACTGAGGGGTGTGGGAGCACTGCCGGGAAGGTCGAATTTTGATTACAAGTGGTTTGAAAAAAATCCATGGTGGAAAAGGGGGGTTTGGGCCTAGTTGCAGAGAGCGTTTTGCCTCGATTAAAACTTAGGCCTAGCAGTACTGCATATTTTTGGCTAGCTGCTTGTGGGTGTTCTAGGTTTTTGGGGGTGGGTTGAGGGGTCTGGGAGCACTGCTAGGAAGGTCTAATTTTGATTGCAAGTGGTTTGAAAAAAATCCATTGTGGAAAAAGGGGGGTTTGGGCCTAGTTGCCGGGAGCGTTTTGGCACGATTTAAACTTAGGCCTAGTAGCATTGCATGTTTTTGGGGGGCTGCTTGGGGGTGTTCTAGAATTTTGGGGATGGGTTGAGGGGACAGGGCGCACTGCTGGAAAGGTGTAATTTTGATTGCAAGTTGTTTGAAGAAAATCCATGATGGAAAAGCGGGCTTTGGGCCTAGTTGCAGAGAGCGTTTTGGCACAATTGAAACTTAGGCCTAGTAGTATTACATGTTTTTGGGGAGCTGCTTGGGGGAGTTCTAGATTTTTGGGTGTGGGTTGAGGGGTCTGGGAGCACTGCTGGGAAGGGCTAATTTTGATTGCAAGTGGTATGAAGAAAATCCATGGTGGAAAAGGGGGGTTTGGGCCTAGTTGCAGAGAGCGTTTTGGCACGATTTAAACTTAGGCCTAGTAGTATTGCATGTTTTTGGGGGGCTGTTTGGGGGTGTGCCAGATTGTTGGGGGTGGGTTGAGGGGTCCAGGAGCACTGCTGGGAAGGTGTAATTTTGATTGCAAGTGGTTTGAAGAAAATCCAATGGTGGAAAAGGCGGGTTTCGGCCTAGTTGCAGATAGCGCTTTGGCACGATTTAAACTTAGGCCTAGCAGTAGTGCATGTTTTTGGGGGGCTGCTTGGGGGTGTCCTAGATTTTTGGGGGTGGGTTGAGGGGTCTGGGATCACTGCTGGGAAGGTCTAATTTTGGTTGCAAGTGGTTTGAAAAAATCATTGGTGAAAAAGGGGGTGTGGGCCTTGTTGCAGAGAGCATTTTGGCACAATTTAAACTTAGGCCTTGTAGTATTGCATGTTTTTGGAGAGCTGCTTGGGGATGTTCTAGATTTTTGGGGGTGGGTTGAGGTGTCTGGGAGCACTGCTGGGAAGGTCTAATATTGATTGCAAGTGGTTTGAAAAAAATCCATGGTGAAAAAGGGGGGTTTGGGCCTAGTTGCAGAGAGCGTCTTGGAACAATTTAAACTTAGGCCTAGTAGTATTGCATGTTTTTGGGGGCTGTTTGAGGGTGTTCTAGATTTTCGGGGTGGGTTGAGGGTTCCGGGAGCACTGCTGGGAAGGTCTAATTTTTTGTGCAAGTGGTTTGAAGATAATCCATGGTGGAAAAGGGGGGTTTGAACCTAGTACGCAGAGAGCGTTTTGGCGAGATTCAAACTTAGGCCTAGTAGTATTGCATGTTTTTGGGGGCTGCTTGAGGGTGTTCTAGATATTTGGGGGTGAACTGAGGGGTGTGGGAGCACTGCCTGGAAGGTCTAATTTTGATTGCAAGTGGTTTGAAAAAAATCCATGGTGGAAAAGGGGGGTTTGGGCCTAGTTGCAGAGAGCGTTTTGCCACGATTAAAACTTAGGCCTAGCAGTATTACATGTTTTTGGAGAGCTGCTTGGGGGTGTTCTAGATTTTTGGGGGTGGATTGAGGGGTCTGGGAGCACTGCTGGGAAGGTCTAATATTGATTGCAAGTGGTTTGAAGAAAATCCGAGGTGGAAAAGGGGGGTTTGGGCCTAGTTGCAGAGAGCGTCTTGGCACGATTTAAACTTAGGCCTAGTAGCATTGCATGTTTTTGGGGGGCTGCTTGAGGGTGTTCTAGAATTTTGGGGATGGGTTGAGGGGACTGGGCGCACTGCTGGGAAGGTGTAATTTTGATTGCAAGTTGTTTGAAGAAAATCCATGATGGAAAAGCGGGGTTTGGGCCTAGTTTCAGAGAGCGCTTTGGCACGATTTAAACTTAGGCCTAGTAGTATTGCATGTTTTTGGGGAGTTGCTTGGGGGAGTTCTAGATTTTTGGGTGTGGGTTGAGGGGTCTGGGAGCACTGCTGGGAAGGTCTAATTTTGATTGCAAGTAATTTGAAAAAATCCATGGTGGAAAAGGGGGGTTTGGGCCTAGTTGCAGAGAACGTTTTTCCACGATTTAAACTTAGGCCTAGTAGTAATACATGTTTTTGGGGGGCTGTTTGGGGGTGTTCAAGATTTTTGGGGGTGGGTTGAGGGGTCTGGGAGCACTGCTTTGAAGGTCTAATTTTTATTGCAAGTGGTGTGAAGAAAATCCATGGTGGAAAAGGGGGGTTTGGGCCTAGTTGCAGAGAGCGCTTAGGCACGATTTAAACTTAGGCCTAGTAGAATTGCATGTTTTTGGAGAGCTGCTTGGGGGTGTTCTAGATTTTGGGGGGGGGTTGAGGGGTCTGGGAGTGCTGCTGGGAAGGTCTAATATTGATTGCAAGTGGTTTGAAGAAAATCCATGGTGGAAAAGGGGGGTTTGGGCCTAGTTGCAGAGAGCGTCTTGGCACGATTTAAACTTAGGCCTAGTAGTATTGCATGTTTTTAGGGGCTGTTTGAGGGTGTTCTAGATTTTCAGGGTGGGTTGAGGGGTCAGGGAGCACTGCTGGGAAGGTCTAATTTTTATTGCAAGTGGTTTGAAGGTAATCCATGGTGGAAAAGGGGGGTTTGAACCTAGTTGCAGAGAGCGTTTTGGCGCGATTCAAACTTAGGCCTAGTAGTATTGCATGTTTTTGGGGGCTGCTTGAGGGTGTTCTAGATATTTGGGGGTGGACTGAGGGGTGTGGGAGCACTGCCTGGAAGGTCTAATTTTGATTGCAAGTGGTTTGAAAAAAATCCATGGTGGAAAAGGGGGGTTTGGGCCTAGATGCAGAGAGCGTTTTGCCACGATTAAAACTTAGGCCTAGCAGTATTGCATGTTTTTGGGGAGCTGCTTGGGGGTGTTCTAGGTTTTTGGGGGTGGGTTGAGGGGTCTGGGAGCACTGCTGGGAAGGTCTAGTTTTGATTGCAAGTGGTTTGAAGAAAATCCATGGTGGAAAAGGGGGGTTTGGACCTAGTTGCAGAGAGCGTTTTGGCACAATTTAAACTTAGGCCTAGTAGTATTGCATGTTTTTGGGGGGCTGCTTGGGGGTGTTCTAGATTTTTGGGGGTGGGTTGAGGGGTCTGGGAGCACAGCCCGGAAGGTCTCATTTTGGTTGCAAGTGGTTTGAAAAAATCATTGGTGGAAAAGGGGGTGTGGGCCTTGTTGCAGAGAGCGTTTTGGCACGATTTAAACTTAGGCCTAGTAGAATTGCATGTTTTTGGAGAGCTGCTTGGGGGTGTTCTAGATTTTTGGGGGTGGGTTGAGGGGTCTGGGAGCACTGCTGGGAAGGTATAATATTGATTGCAAGTGGTTTGAAGAAAATCCAATGGTGGAAAAGGCGGGTTTGGCCTAGTTCCAGAGAGCGTTTTGGCACGATTTAAACTAAGGCCTAGTAGTATTGCATGTTTTTGGGGGCTGTTTGAGGGTGTTCTAGATTTTTAGGGTGGGTTGAGGGGTCCGGGAGCACTGATGGGAAGGTCTAATTTTTATTGCAAGTGGTTTGAAGATAATCCATGGTGGAAAAGGGGAGTTTGAACCTAGTTGCAGAGAGCGTTTTTGCGCGATTCAAACTTAGGCCTAGTAGTATTGCATGTTTTTGGGGGCTGCTTGAGGGTGTTCTAGATATTTGGGGGTGGACTGAGGGGTGTGGGGGCACTGCCTGGAAGGTCTAATTTTGATTGCAAAAAAATCCATGGTGGAAAAGGGGGGTTTGGGCCTAGTTGCAGAGAGCGTTTTGCCACGAATAAAACTTAGGCCTAGCAGTTTTGCATGTTTTTGGGGAGCTGCTTGGGGGTGTTCTAGGTTTTTGGGGGTGGGTTGAGGGGTCTGGGAGCACTGCTGGGAAGGTCTTATTTTGATTGCAAGTGGTTTGAAAACAATTCCATAGTGGAAAAGGGGGGGTTGGGCCTAGTTGCCGGGAGCGTTTTGGCACGATTTAAACTTAGGCCTAGTAGCATTGCATGTTTTTGGGGGGCTGCTTGGGGGTGTTCTAGAATTTTAGGGATGGGTTGAGGGGACTGGGCGCACTGCTGGGAAGGTGTAATTTTGATTGCAAGTTCTTTGAAGAAAATCCATGATGGAAAAGCGGGGTTTGGGCCTAGTTGCAGAGAGCGTTTTGGCACGATTGAAACTTAGGCCTAGTAGTATTGCATGTTTTTGGGGAGCTGCTTGGGGGTGTTCTAGATTTTTGGGGGTGGGTTGAGGGGTCTGGGAGCTCTGCTGGGAAGGTCTAATTTTGATTGCAAGTGGTTTTAAGAAAATCCATGGTGGAAAAAGGGGGTTTGAGCCTAGTTTCAGAGAGCGCTTTGGCACGATTTAAACTTAGTCCTAGTAGTATTGCATGTTTTTGGGGAGCTGCTTGGGGGAGTTCTAGATTTTTGGGGGTGGGTTGAGGGGTCTGGGAGCGCTACTGGGAAGGTCCAATTTTGATTGCAAGAGGTTTGAAGAAAATCCATGGTGGAAAAGGGGGGTTTGCGCCTAGTTGCAGAGAGCGTTTTGGCACGATTTAAACTTAGGCCTAGTAGTATTGCATGTTTTTGCTGGGCTGTTTGGGGGTGTGCTAGATTTTTGGGGGTGGGTTGAGGGGTCCGGGAGCACTGCTGGGAAGGTGTAATTTTGATTGCAAGTGGTTTGAAGAAAATCCAATGGTGGAAAAGGCGGGTTTGGGCCTAGTTGCAGAGAGCGTTTTGGCACGATTTTAAATTAGGCCTAGCAGTAGTGCATGTTTTTGGGGTGCTGCTTGGGGTGTTCTAGATTTTTGGGGGTGGGTTGAGGGGTCTGGGAGCACTGCTGGGAAGGTCTAATTTTGATTGCAAAGGTTTGAAAAAATCCATGGTGGAAAAGCGGGGTTTGGGCCTAATTGCAGAGAGCGTTTTTCTACGATTTAAACTTAGGCCTAGTAGTAATAACTGTTTTTGGGGGGCTGTTTGGGGGTGTTCAAGATTTTTGGGGGTGGGTTGAGGGGTCTGGGAGCACTGCTTTGAAGGTCTAATTTTTATTGCAAGTGGTTTGAAGAAAATCCATGGTGGAAAAGGGGGGTTTGGGCCTAGTTGCAGAGAGGGCTTAGGCACGATTTAAACTTAGGCCTAGTAGTATTGCATGTTTTTGGGGGGCTGCTTGGGGGTGTTCTAGATTTTTGGGGGTAGGTTGAGGGGTCCGGGAGCACTGCTGGGAAGGTCTAATTTTTATTGCAAGTGGTTTGAAGATAATCCATGGTGGAAAAGGGGGGTTTAAACCTAGTTGCAGGGAGCGTTTTGGCGCGATTCAAACTTAGGCCTAGTAGTATTGCATGTTTTTGGGGGCTGCTTGAGGGTGTTCTCGATATTTGGGGGTGGACTGAGGGGTGTGGGAGCACTGCCTGGAAGGTCTAATTTTGGTTGCAAGTGGTTTGAAAAAAATCATTGGTGGAAAAGGGGGTGTGGGCCTTGTTGCAGAGAGCGTTTTGGCACGATTTAATCTTAGGCCTAGTAGTATTGCATGTTTTTGGGGAGCTGCTTGGGGGTGCTCTAGATTTTTGTGGGAGGGTTGAGGGGTCCAGGAGCACTGCTGGGAAGGTTTAATTTTGTTTGCAAGTGGTTTGAAGAAAATCCATGGTGGAAAAAGGGGGTTTGGGCCTAGTTTCAGAGAGCGCTCTGGCACGATTTAAACTTAGGCCTAGTAGTATTGCATGTTTTTGGGGAGCTGCTTGGGGGTGTGCTAGATTGTTGGGGGTGTGTTGAGGGGTCCAGGAGCACTGCTGGGAAGGTGTAATTTTGATTGCAAGTGGTTTGAAGAAAATCCAATGGTGGAAAAGGCGGGTTTGGGCCTAGTTGCAGAGAGCGTTTTGGCACGATTTAAACTTAGGCCTAGCAGTAGTGCATGTTTTTGGGGGATGTTGAGGGTGTTCTAGATTTTCGGGGTGGGTTGAGTGGTCCGGGAGCACTGCTGGGAAGGTCTAATTTTTATTGCAAGGGGTTTGAAGATAATCCATAGTGGAAAAGGGGGGTTTGAACCTAGTTGCAGAGAGCGTTTTGGCGCGATTCAAACTTAGGCCTAGTAGTATTGAATGTTTTGGGGGGCTGCTTGAGGGTGTTCTAGATATTTGGGGGGGACTGAGGGGTGTGGGAGCACTGCCTGGAAGGTCTAATTTTGATTACAAGTGGTTTGAAAAAAATCCATGGTGGAAAAGGGGGGTTTGGGCCTAGTTGCAGAGAGCGTTTTGCCTCGATTAAAACTTAGGCCTAGCAGTATTGCATATTTTTGGCTAGCTGCTTGGGGGTGTTCTAGGTTTTTGGGGGTGGGTTGAGGGGTCTGGGAGCACTGCTAGGAAGGTCTAATTTTGATTGCAAGTGGTTTAAAAAAAATCCATTGTGGAAAAAGGGGGGTTTGGGCCTAGTTGCCGGGAGCGTTTTGGCACGATTTAAACTTAGGCCTAGTAGCATTGCATGTTTTTGGGGGGCTGCTTGGGGGTGTTCTAGAATTTTGGGGATGGGTTGAGGGGACAGGGGGCACTGCTGGAAAGGTGTAATTTTGATTGCAAGTTGTTTGAAGAAAATCCATGATGGGAAAGCGGGCTTTGGGCCTAGTTGCAGAGAGCGCTTTGGCACGATTTAAACTTAGGCCTAGTAGTATTGCATGTTTTTGGGGAGCTGCTTGGGGGAGTTATAGATTTTTGGGTGTGGGTTGCGGGGTCTGGGAGCACTGCTGGGAAGGGCTAATTTTGATTGCAAGTGGTATGAAGAAAATCCATGGTGGAAAAGGGGGGTTTGGGCCTAGTTGCAGAGAGCGTTTTGGCACGATTTAAACTTAGGCCTAGTAGTATTGCATGTTTTTGGGGGGCTGTTTGGGGGTGTGCCAGATTGTTGGGGGTGGGTTGAGGGGTCCAGGAGCACTGCTGGGAAGGTGTAATTTTGATTGCAAGTGGTTTGAAGAAAATCCAATGGTGGAAAAGGCGGGTTTCGGCCTAGTTGCAGAGAGCGCTTTGGCACGATTTAAACTTAGGCCTAGTAGTATTGCATGTTTTTGGGGAGCTGCTTGGGGTGTTCTCGATTTTTGGGGGTGGGTTGAGGGGTCTGGGAGCACTGCTTTGAAGGTATAATTTTTATTGCAAGTGGTTTGAAGAAAATCCATGGTGGAAAAGGGGGGTGTGGGACTAGTTGCAGAGAGCGCTTAGGCACGATTTAAACTTAGGCCTAGTAGTATTGCATGTTTTTGGGGGGCTGCTTGGGGGTGTTCTAGATTTTTGGGGGTGGGTTGAGGGGTCTGGGATCACTGCCGGGAAGGTCTAATTTTGGTTGCAAGTGGTTTGAAAAAATCATTGGTGGAAAAGGGGGTGTGGGCCTTGTTGCAGAGAGCATTTTGGCACAATTTAAACTTAGGCCTAGTAGTATTGCATGTTTTTGGAGAGCTGCTTGGGGGTGTTCTAGATTTTTGGGGGTGGGTTGAGGTGTCTGGGAGCACTGCTGGGAAGGTCTAATATTGATTGCAAGTGGTTTGAAAAAAATCCATGGTGAAAAAGGGGGGTTTGGGTCTAGTTGCAGAGAGCGTCTTGGAACAATTTAAACTTAGGCCTAGTAGTATTGCATGTTTTTGGGGGCTGTTTGAGGGTGTTCTAGATTTTCGGGGTGGGTTGAGGGTTCCGGGAGCACTGCTGGGAAGGTCTAATTTTTATTGCAAGTGGTTTGAAGATAATCCATGGTGGAAAAGGGGGGTTTGAACCTAGTACGCAGAGAGCGTTTTGGCGAGATTCAAACTTAGGCCTAGTAGTATTGCATGTTTTTGGGGGCTGCTTGAGGGTGTTCTAGATATTTGGGGGTGGACTGAGGGGTGTGGGAGCACTGCCTGGAAGGTCTAATTTTGATTGCAAGTAGTTTGAAAAAAATCCATGGTGGAAAAGGGGGGTTTGGGCCTAGTAACAGAGAGCGTTTCGCCACGATTAAAACTTAGGCCTAGCAGTATTACATGTTTTTGGAGAGCTGCTTGGGGGTGTTCTCGATTTTTGGGGGTGGATTGAGGGGTCTGGGAGCACTGCTGGTAAGGTCTAATATTGATTGCAATTGGTTTGAAGAAAATCCATGGTGGAAAAGGGGGTTTTGGGCCTAGTTGCAGAGAGCGTCTTGTCACGATTTAAACTTAGGCCTAGTAGCATTGCATGTTTTTGGGGGGCTGCTTGAGGGTGTTCTAGAATTTTGGGGATGGGTTGAGGGGTCTGGGCGCACTGCTGGGAAGGTGTAATTTTGATTGCAAGTTGTTTGAAGAAAATCCATGATGGAAAAGCGGGGTTTGAGCCTAGTTTCAGAGAGCGCTTTGGCACGATTTAAACTTAGGCCTAGTAGTATTGCATGTTTTTGGGGAGCTGCTTGGGGGAGTTCTAGATTTTTGGGCGTGCGTTGAGGGGTCTGGGAGCACTGCTGGGAAGGTGCAATTTTGATTGCAAGTGGTTTTAAGAAAATCCAATGGTGGAAAAGGCGGGTTTGGGCCTAGTTGCAGAGAGCGTTTTGGCACGATTTAAACTTAGGCCTAGCAGTAGTGCATGTATTTGGGGTTCTGCTTGGGGTGTTCTAGATTTTTGGGGGTGGGTTGAGGGGTCTGGGAGCACTGCTGGGAAGGTCTAATTTTGATTGCAAGTAGTTTGAAAAAATCCATGGTGGAAAAGGGGGGTTTGGGCCTAGTTGCAGAGAGCGCTTAGGCACGATTTAAACATAGGCCTAGTAGTATTGCATGTTTTTGGGGGGCTGCTTGGGGGTGTTCTAGATTTTGGGGGTTGGGTTGAGGGGTCTGGGAGCACTGCCGGGAAGGTCTAATTTTGGTTGCAAGTGGTTTGAAAAAATCATTGGTTGAAAAGGGGGTGTGGGCCTTGTTGCAGAGAGCGTTTTGGCACGATTTAAACTTAGGCCTAGTAGAATTGCGTGTTTTTTGAGAGCTGATTGGGGGTGTTCTAGATTTTTGGGGGTGGGTTGAGGGGTCTGGGAGCACTGCTGGAAAGGTCTAATATTGATTGCAAGTGGTTTGAAGAAAATCCATGGTGGAAAAAGGGGGTTTCGGCCTAGTTGCAGAGAGCATTTTGGCACGATTTAAACTTAGGCCTAGTAGTATTGCATGTTTTTGGGGGGCTGCTTGGGGGTGTTCTAGATTTTTGGGGGTGGGTTGAGGGGTCTGGGAGCACTGCCCGGAAGGTCTCATTTTGGTTGCAAGTGGTTTGAAAAAATCATTGGTGGAAAAGGGGGTGTGGGCCTTGTTGCAGAGAGCGTTTTGGCACGATTTAAACTTAGGCCTAGTAGAATTGCATGTTTTGGAGAGCTGCTTGGGGGTGTTCTAGATCTTTGGGGGTGGGTTGAGGGGTCTGGAAGCACTGCTGGGAAGGTCTAATATTGATTGCAAGTGGTTTGAAGAAAATCCATGGTAGAAAAGGGGGGTTTGGGCCTAGTTGCAGAGAGCGTCTTGGCACGATTTAAACTTAGGCCTAGTAGTATTGCATGTTTTTGGGGGCTGTTTGAGGGTGTTCTAGATTTTTGGGGTGGGTTGAGGGGTCCGGGAGCACTGCTGGGAAGGTCTAATTTTTATTGCAAGTGGTTTGAAAAAAATCCATGGTGGAAAATGGGGGTTTGGGCTTAGTTGCAGAGAGCGTTTTGCCACGATTAAAACTTAGGCCTAGCAGTATTGCATGTTTTTGGGGAGCTGCTTGGGGGTGTTCTAGGTTTTTGGGGGTGGGTTGAGGGGTCTGGGAGCACTGCTGGGAAGGTCTTATTTTGATTGCAAGTGGTTTGAAAAAAATTCCATAGTGGAAAAGGGGGGTTTGGGCCTAGTTGCCGGGAGCGTTTTGGCACGATTTAAACTTAAGCCTAGTAGCATTGCATGTTTTTGGGGGGCTGCTTGGGGGTGTTCTAGAATTTTGGGGATGGGTTGAGGGGACTGGGCGCACTGCAGGGAAGGTGTAATTTTGATTGCAAGTTGTTTGAAGAAAATCCATGATGGAAAAGCGGGGTTTGGGCCTAGTTGCATAGAGCGTTTTGGCACGATTGAAACTTAGGCCTAGTAGTATTGCATGTTTTTGGGGAGCTGCTTGGGGGTGTTCTACATTGTTGGGGGTGGGTTGAGGTGTCTGGGAGCACTGCTGGGAAGGTCTAATATTGATTGCAAGTGGTTTGAAGAAAATCCATGGGGAAAAAGTGGGGTTTGGGCCTAGTTGCAGAGAGCGTCTTGGCACGATTTAAACTTAGGCCTAGTAGTATTGCATGTTTTTGTGGGCTGTTTGAGGGTGTTCTAGATTTTAGGGTGGGTTGAGGGGTCCGGGAGCACTGCTGGGAAGGTCTAATTTTTATTGCAAGTGGTTTGAAGATAATCCATGGTGGAAAAGGGGGGTTTGAACCTAGTACGCAGAGAGCGTTTTGGCACGATTCAAACTTAGGCGTAGTAGTATTGCATGTTTTTGGGGGCTGCTTGAGGGTGTTCTAGATATTTGGGGGTGGACTGAGGGGTGTGGGAGCACTGCCTGGAAGGTCTAGTTTTGATTGCAAGTGGTTTGAAAAAAATCCATGGTGGAAAAGGGGGGTTTGGGCCTAGTTGCAGAGAAAACGTTTTGCCACGATTAAAACTTAGGCCTAGCAGTATTACATGTTTTTGGAGAGCTGCTTGGGGGTGTTCTAGATTGTTGGGGGTGGATTGAGGGGTCTGGGAGCACTGCTGGGAAGGTCTAATATTGATTGCAAGAGGTTTGAAGAAAATCCATGGTGGAAAAGGGGGGTTTGGGCCTAGTTGTAGAGAGCTTCTTGGCACGATTTAAACTTAGGCCTAGTAGCGTTGCATGTTGTTGGGGGGCTGCTTGAGGGTGTTCTAGAATTTTGGGGATGGGTTGAGGGGACTGGGCGCACTGCTGGGAAGGTGTAATTTTGATTGCAAGTTGTTTGAAGAAAATCCATGATGGAAAAGCGGGGTTTGGGCCTAGTTTCAGAGAGCGCTTTGGCACGATTTAAACTTAGGCCTAGTAGTATTGCATGTTTTTGGGGAGCTGCTTGGGGTAGTTCTAGATTTTTGGGTGGGGGTTGAGGGGTCTGGGAGCACTGCTGGGAAGGTGTAATTTTGAGTGCAAGTGGTTTTAAGAAAATTCAATGGTGGAAAAGGCGGGTTTGGGCCTAGTTGCAGAGAGCGTTTTGGCACGATTTAAACTTAGGCCTAGCAGTAGTGCATGTTTTTGGGGTGCTACTTGGGGTGTTCTAGATTTTTGGGGGTGGGTTGAGGGGTCTGGGAGCACTGCTTTGAAGGTCTAATTTTTATTGCAAGTGGTGTGAGGAAAATCCATGGTGGAAAAGGGGGGTTTGGGCCTAGTTGCAGAGAGCGCTTAGGCACGATTTAAACTTAGGCCTAGTAGTATTGCATGTTTTTGGGGGGCTGCTTGGGGGTGTTCTAGATTTTGGGGGTTGGGTTGAGGGGTCTGGGAGCACTGCCGGGTAGGTCTAATTTTGGTTGCAAGTGGTTTGAAAAAATCATTGGTGGAAAAGGGGGTGTGGGCCTTGTTGCAGAGAGCGTTTTGGCACGATTTAAACTTAGGCCTAGTAGAATTGCATGTTTTTGGAGAGCTGCTTGCGGGTGTTCTAGATTTTTGGGGGTGGGTTGAGGGGTCTGGGAGCACTGCTGGGAAGGTCTAATATTGATTGCAAGTGGTTTGAAGAAAATCCATGGTGGAAAAGGGGGGTTTGGGCCTAGTTGCAGAGAGCGTCTTGGCACGATTTAAACTTAGGCCTAGTAGTATTGCATGTTTTTAGGGGCTGTTTGAGGGTGTTCTAGATTTTTGGGGTGGGTTGAGGGGTCCGGGAGCACTGATGGGAAGGTCTAATTTTTATTGCAAGTGGTTTGAAGATAATCCATGGTGGAAAAGGGGAGTTTGAACCTAGTTGCAGAGAGCGTTTTGGCGCGATTCAAACTTAGGCCTAGTAGTATTGCATGTTTTTGGGGGCTGCTTGAGGGTGTTCTAGATATTTGGGGGTGGACTGAGGGGTGTGGGGGCACTGCCTGGAAGGTCTCATTTTGATTGCAAGTGGTTTGAAAAAAATCCATGGTGGAAAAGGGGGGTTTGGGCCTAGTTGCAGAGAGCGTTTTGCCACGATTAAAACTTAGGCCTAGCAGTATTGCATGTTTTTGGGGAGCTGCTTGGGGGTGTTCTAGGTTTTTGGGGGTGGGTTGAGGGGTCTGGGAGCACTGCTGGGAAGGTCTTATTTTGATTGCAAGTGGTTTGAAAAAAATTCCATAGTGGAAAAGGGGGGTTTGGGCCTAGTTGCCGGGAGCGTTTTGGCACGATTTAAACTTAGGCCTAGTAGCATTGCATGTTTTTGGAGAGCTGCTTGGGGGTGTTCTAGATTTTTGGGGGTGGGTTGAGGGGTCTGGGAGCACTGCCGGGTAGGTCTAATTTTGGTTGCAAGTGGTTTGAAAAAATCATTGGTGGAAAAGGGGGTGTGGGCCTTGTTGCAGAGAGCGTTTTGGCACGATTTAAACTTAGGCCTAGTAGAATTGCATGTTTTTGGAGAGCTGCTTGGGGGTGCTCTAGATTTTTTGGGGGTGGGTTGAGGGGTCTGGGAGCGCTGCTGGGAAGGTCTAATTTTGATTGCAAGTGGTTTGAAGAAAATCCATGGTGGAAAAGGGGGGTTTGGGCCTAGTTGCAGAGAGCGTCTTGGCACGATTTAAACTTAGGCCTAGTAGTATTGCATGTTTTTAGGGGCTGTTTGAGGGTGTTCTAGATTTTCGGGGTGGGTTGAGGGGTCAGGGAGCACTGCTGGGAAGGTCTAATTTTTATTGCAAGTGGTTTGAAGGTAATCCATGGTGGAAAAGGGGGGTTTGAACCTAGTTGCAGAGAGCGTTTTGGCGCGATTCAAACTTAGGCCTAGTAGTATTGCATGTTTTTGGGGGCTGCTTGAGGGTGTTCTAGATATTTGGGGGTGGTCTGAGGGGTGTGGGAGCACTGCCTGGAAGGTCTAATTTTGATTGCAAGTGGTTTGAAAAAAATCCATGGTGGAAAAGGGGGGTTTGGGCATAGTTGCAGAGAGCGTTTTGCCACGATTTAAACTTAGGCCTAGTAGTATTGCATGTTTTTGGGGGGCTGCTTGGGGGTGTTCTAGATTTTTGGGGGTGGGTTGAGGGGTCTGGGAGCACAGCCCGGAAGGTCTCATTTTGGTTGCAAGTGGTTTGAAAAAATCATTGGTGGAAAAGGGGGTGTGGGCCTTGTTGCAGAGAGCGTTTTGGCACGATTTAAACTTAGGCCTAGTAGAATTGCATGTTTTTGGAGAGCTGCTTGTGGGTGTTCTAGATTTTTGGGGGTTGGTTGAGGGGTCTGGGAGCACTGCTGGGAAGGTCTAATATTGATTGCAAGTGGTTTGAAGAAAATCCAATGGTGGAAAAGGCGGGTTTGGGCCTAGTTGCAGAGAGCGTTTTGGCACGATTTAAACTTAGGCCTAGTAGTATTGCATGTTTTTGGGGGCTGTTTGAGGGTGTTATAGATTTTTGGGGTGGGTTGAGGGGTCCAGGAGCACTGATGGGAAGGTCTAATTTTTATTGCAAGTGGTTTGAAGATAATCCATGGTGGAAAAGGGGAGTTTGAACCTAGTTGCAGAGAGCGTTTTGGCGCGATTCAAACTTAGGCCTAGTAGTATTGCATGTTTTTGGGGGCTGCTTGAGGGTGTTCTAGATATTTGGGGGTGGACTGAGGGTTGTGGGGGCACTGCCTGGAAGGTCTCATTTTGATTGCAAGTGGTTTGAAAAAAATCCATGGTGGAAAAGGGGGGTTTGGGCCTAGTTGCAGAGAGCGTTTTGCCACGATTAAAACTTAGGCCTAGCAGTATTGCATGTTTTTGGGGAGCTGCTTGGGGGTGTTCTAGGTTTTTGGGGGTGGGTTGAGGGGTCTGGGAGCACTGCTGGGAAGGTCTTATTTTGATTGCAAGTGTTTTGAAAAAAATTCCATAGTGGAAAAGGGGAGTTTGGGCCTAGTTGCCGGGAGCGTTTTGGCACGATTTAAACTTAGGCCTAGTAGCATTGCATGTTTTTGGGGGGCTGCTTGGGGGTGTTCTAGAATTTTGGGGATGGATTGAGGGGACTGGGCGCACTGCTGGGAAGGTGTAATTTTGATTGCAAGTTGTTTGAAGAAAATCCATGATGGAAAAGCGTGGTTTGGGCCTAGTTGCAGAGAGCGTTTTGGCACGATTGAAACTTAGGCCTAGTAGTATTGCATGTTTTTGGGGAGCTGCTTGGGGGTGTTCTAGATTTTTGGGGGTGGGTTGAGGGGTCTGGGAGCTCTTCTGGGAAGGTCTAATTTTGATTGCAAGTGGTTTTAAGAAAATCCATGGTGGAAAAAGGGGGTTTGGGCCTATTTTCAGAGAGTGCTTTGGCACGATTTAAACTTAGGCCTAGTAGTATTGCATGTTTTTGGGGAGCTGCTTGGGGGAGTTCTAGATTTTTGGGGGTGTGTTGAGGGGTCTAGGAGCGCTACTGGGAAGGTCCAATTTTGATTGCAAGTGGTTTGAAGAAAATCCATGGTGGAAAAGGGGGGTTTGGGCCTAGTTGCAGAGAGCGTTTTGGCACGATTTAAACTTAGGCCTAGTAGTATTGCATGTTTTTGCGGGGCTGTTTGGGGGTGTGATAGATTTTTGGGGGTGGGTTGAGGGGTCCGGGAGCACTGCTGGGAAGGTGTAATTTTGATTGCAAGTGGTTTGAAGAAAATCCAATGGTGGAAAAGGCGGGTTTGGGCCTAGTTGCAGAGAGCATTTTGGCACGATTTAAAATTAGGCCTAGCAGTAGTGCATGTTTTTGGGGTGCTGCTTGGGGTGTTCTAGATTTTTGGGGGTGGGTTGAGGGGTCTGGGAGCACTGCTGGGAAGGTCTAATTTTGATTGCAAAGGTTTGAAAAAATCCATGGTGGAAAAGCGGGGTTTGGGCCTAGTTGCAGAGAGCGTTTTTCTACGATTTAAACTTAGGCCTAGTAGTAATAACTGTTTTTGGGGGGCTGTTTGGGGGTGTTCAAGATTTTTGCGGGTGGGTTTAGGGGTCTGGGAGCACTGCTTTGTAGGTCTAATTTTTATTGCAAGTGGTTTGAAGAAAATCCATGGTGGAAAAGGGGGGTTTGGGCCTAGTTGCAGAGAGCGCTTAGGCACGATTTAAACTTAGGCCTCGTAGTATTGCATGTTTTTGGGGGGCTGCTTGGGGGTGTTCTAGATTTTTGGGGGTGGGTTGAGGGGTCTGGGATCACTGCTGGGAAGGTATAATTTTGGTTGCAAGTGGTTTGAAAAAATCATTGGTGGAAAAGGGGGTGTGGGCCTTGTTGCAGAGAGCATTTTGGCACAATTTAAACTTAGGCCTAGTAGTATTGCATGTTTTTGGAGAGCTGCTTGGGGGTGTTCTAGATTTTTGGGGGTGGGTTGATGTGTCTGGGAGCACTGCTGGGAAGGTCTAATATTGATTGCAAGTGGTTTGAAGAAAATCCATGGTGAAAAAGGGGGGTTTGGGCCTAGTTGCAGAGAGCGTCTTGGCACAATTTATACTTAGGCCTAGTAGTGTTGCATGTTTTTGGGGGCTGTTTGAGGGTTTTCTAGATTTTTGGGGTGGGTTGAGGGGTCCGGGAGCACTGCTGGGAAGGTCTAATTTTTATTGCAAGGGGTTTGAAGATAATCCATGGTGGAAAAGGGGGGTTTGAACCTAGTACGCAGAGAGCGTTTTGGCGAGATTCAAACTTAGGCCTAGTAGTATTGCATGTTTTTGGGGGCTGCTTGAGGGTCTTCTAGATATTTGGGGGTGGACTGAGGGGTGTGGGAGCACTGCCTGGAAGGTCTAATTTTGATTGCAAGTGGTTTGAAAAAAATCCATGGTGGAAAAGGGGGGTTTGGGCCTAGTTGCAGAGAGCGTTTTGCCACGATTAAAACTTAGGCCTAGCAGTATTACATGTTTTTGGAGAGCTGCTTGGGGGTGTTATAGATTTTGGGGGTGGATTGAGGGGTCTGGGAGCACTGCTGGGAAGGTCTAATATTGATTGCAATTGGTTTGAAGAAAATCCATGGTGGAAAAGGGGGGTTTGGGCCTAGTTGCAGAGAGCGTCTTGGCACGATTTAAACTTAGGCCTAGTAGCATTGCATGTTTTTGGGGGGCTGCTTGAGGGTGTTCTAGAATTTTGGGGATGGGTTAAGGGGACTGGGCGCACTGCTGGGAAGGTGTAATTTTGATTGCAAGTTGTTTGAAGAAAATCCATGATGGAAAAGCCGGGTTTGGGCCTAGTTTCAGAGAGCGCTTTGGCACGATTTAAACTTAGGCCTAGTAGTGTTGCATGTTTTTGGGGAGCTGCTTGAGGGAGTTCTAGATTTTTGGGCGTGGGTTGAGGGATCTGGGAGCACTGCTGGGAAGGTGCAATTTTGATTGCAAGTGGCTTTAAGAAAATCCAATGGTGGAAAAGGAGGGTTTGGGCCTAGTTGCAGAGAGCGTTTTGGCACGATTTAAACTTAGGCCTAGCAGTAGTGCCTGTTTTTGGGATTCTGCTTGGGGTGTTCTAGATTTTTGGGGGTGGGTTGAGGGGTCTGGGAGCACTGCTGGGAAGGTCTAATTTTGATTGCAAGTAGTTTGAAAAAATCCATGGTGGAAAAGGGGGGTTTGGGCCTAGTTGCAGAGAGCGTTTTTCCACGATTTAAACTTAGGCCTAGTAGTAATACATGTTTTTGGGGGGCTGTTTGGGGGTGTTCAAGATTTTTGGGGGTGGGTTGAGGGGTCTGGGAGCACTGCTTTGAAGGTCTAATTTTTATTGCAAGTGGTGTGAAGAAAATCCATGGTGGAAAAGGGGGGTTTGGGCCTAGTTGCAGAGAGCGCTTAGGCACGATTTAAACTTAGGCCTAGTAGTATTGCATGTTTTTGGGGGGCTGCTTGGGGGTGTTCTAGATTTTGGGGGTTGGGTTGAGGGGTCTGGGAGCACTGCCGGGAAGGTCTAATTTGGGTTGCAAGTGGTTTGAAAAAATCATTGGTGGAAAAGGGGGTGTGGGCCTTGTTGCAGAGAGCGTTTTGGCACGATTTAAACTTAGGCCTAGTAGAATTGCATGTTTTTTGAGAGCTGCTTGGGGGTGTTCTAGATTTTTGGGGGTGGGTTGAGGGGTCTGGGAGCACTGTTGGGAAGGTCTAATATTGATTGCAAGTGGTTTGAAGAAAATCCATGGTGGAAAAGGGGGGTTTGGGCCTAGTTGCAGAGAGCGTCTTGGCACGATTTAAACTTAGGCCTAGTAGTATTGCATGTTTTTAGGGGCTGTTTGAGGGTGTTCTAGATTTGCGGGGTGGGTTGAGGGGTCCGGGAGCACTGCTGGGAAGGTCTAATTTTTATTGCAAGTGGTTTGAAGGCAATCCATGGTGGAAAAGGGGGATTTGAACCTAGTTGCAGAGAGCGTTTTGGCGCGATTCAAACTTAGGCCTAGCAGTATTGCATGTTTTTGGGGAGCTGCTTGGGGTTGTTCTAGGTTTTTGGGGGTGGGTTGAGGGGTCTGGGAGCACTGCCCGGAAGGTCTCATTTTGGTTGCAAGTGGTTTGAAAAAATCATTGGTGGAAAAGGGGTTGTGGGCCTTGTTGCAGAGAGCTTTTTGGCACGATTTAAACTTAGGCCCAGTAGAATTGCATGTTTTTGGAGAGCTGCTTGGGGGTGTTGTAGATTTTTGGGGGTGGGTTGAGGGGTCTGGGAGCACTGCTGGGAAGGTCTAATATTGATTGCAAGTGGTTTGAAGAAAATCAATGGTGGAAAAGGGGGGGTTTGGGCCTAGTTGCAGAGAGCATCTTGGCACGATTAAAACTTAGGCCTAGTAGTATTGCATGTTTTTGGGGGCTGTTTGAGGGTGTTCTAGGTTTTTGGGGGTGGGTTGAGGGGTCTGGGAGCACTGCTGGGAAGGTCTAAATTTGATTGCAAGTGGTTTGAAGAAAATCCATGGTGGAAAAGGGGGGTTTGGACCTAGTTGCAGAGAGCGTTTTGGCACGATTTAAACTTAGGCCTAGTAGTATTGCATGTTTTTGGGGGGCTGCTTGGGGGTGTTCTAGATTTTTGGGGGTGGGTTGAGGGGTCTGGGAGCACTGCCCGGAAGGTCTCATTTTGGTTGCAAGTGGCTTGAAAAAATCATTGGTGGAAAAGGGGGTGTGGGCCTTGTTGCAGAGAACTTTTTGGCACGATTTAAACTTAGGCCTAGTAGAATTGCATGTTTTTGGAGAGCTGCTTGGGGGTGTTCTAGATTTTTGGGGGTGGGTTGAGGGGTCTGGGAGCACTGCTGGGAAGGTCTAATATTGATTGCAAGTGGTTTGAAGAAAATCCATGGTGGAAAAGGGGGGTTTGGGCCTAGTTGCAGAGAGCGTCTTGGCACGATTTAAACTTAGGCCTAGTAGTATTGCATGTTTTTGGGGGCTGTTTGAGGGTGTTCTAGATTTTTGGGATGGGTTGAGGGGTCGGGGAGCACTGCTGGGAAGGTCTAATTTTTATTGCAAGTGGTTTGAAGAAAATCCATGGTGGAAAAGGGGGGTTTGAACCTAGTTGCAGAGAGCGTTTTGGCGCGATTCAAACTTAGGCCTAGTAGTATTGCATGTTTTTGGGGGCTGCTTGAGGGTGTTCTAGATATTTGGGGGTGGACTGAGGGGTGTGGGAGCACTGCCTGGAAGGTCTAATTTTGATTGCAAGTGGTTTGAAAAAAATCCATGGTGGAAAAGGGGGGTTTGGGCCTAGTTGCAGAGAGCGTTTTGGCACGATTTAAACTTAGGCCTAGCAGTAGTGCATGTTTTTGGGGTGCTGCTTGGGGTGTTCTAGATTTTTGGGGGTGGGTTGAGGGGTCTGGGAGCACTGCTGGGAAGGTCTAATTTTGATTGCAAAGGTTTGAAAAAATCCATGGTGGAAAAGCGGGGTTTGGGCCTAGTTGCAGAGAGCGTTTTTCCACGATTTGAACTTAGGCCTAGTAGTAATAACTGTTTTGGGGGGGCTGTTTGGGGGTGTGCTAGATTTTTGGGGGTGGGTTGAGGGGTCTGGGAGCACTGCTTTGAACGTCTAATTTTTATTGCAAGTGGTTTGAAGAAAATCCATGGTGGAAAAGGGGGGTTTGGGCCTAGTTGCAGAGAGCGCTTAGGCACAATTTAAACTTAGGCCTAGTAGTATTGCATGTTTTTGGGGGGCTGCTTGGGGGTGTTCTAGATTTTTGGGGGTGGGTTGAGGGGTCTGGGATCACTGCTGGGAAGGTCTAATTTTGGTTGCAAGTGGTTTGAAAAAATCATTGGTGGAAAAGGGGGTGTGGGCCTTGTTGCAGAGAGAATTTTGGCACAATTTAAACTTAGGCCTAGTAGTATTGTATGTTTTTGGAGAGCCGCTTGGGGGTGTTCTAGATTTTTGGGGGTGGGTTGAGGTGTCTGGGAGCACTGCTGGGAAGGTCTAATTTTTATTGCAAGTGGTTTGAAGATAATCCATGGTGGAAAAGGGGGGTTTCAACCTAGTTGCAGGGAGCGTTTTGGCGCGATTCAAACTTAGGCCTAGTAGTATTGCATGTTTTTGGGGAGCTGCTTGGGGGTGCTCTAGATTTTTGGGGGTGGGTTGAGGGGTCTGGGAGCACTGCTGGGAAGGTCTAATATTGATTGCAAGTGGTTTGAAGAAAATCCATTGTGGAAAAGGGGGGTTTGGGCCTAGTTGCAGAGAGCGTTTTGGCACGATTTAAACTTAGGCCTAGTAGCATTGCATGTTTTTGGGGGCTGTTTGGGGGTGTTCTAGATTTTTGGGGGAGGGTTGAGGGGTCAGGGAGCACTGCTGGGAATGTCTAATTTTGATTGCAAGTGGTTTGTAGAAAATCCGTGGTGGAAAAGGGCGGTTTGGGCCTAGTTGCAGAGAGCGTTTTGGCACGATTTAAACTTAGGCCTATTAGTATTACATGTTTTTGGGGGGCTGCTTGGGGGTGTTCTAGTTTTTGGAGGTTGGTTGAGGGATTCAGGTAGCACTGCTGGGAAGGTCTAATTTTGATTGCAAGTGGTTTGAAAAAATCCATGGTGGAAAAGGGGGGTTTGGGCCTAGTTGCAGAGAGCGTTTTGCCACGATTTAAACGGAGGCCTAGTAGTATTGCATGTTTTTGGGGAGCTGCTTGGGGGTGTTCTATATTTTTGGGGGTGGGTTGAGGGGTCTGGGAGCTCTGCTGGGAAGGTCTAATGTTGATTGCAAGTGGTTTGAAGAAAATCCATGGTGGAAAAAGTGGGTTTGGGCCTAGTTTTAGAGAGCGCTTTGGCACGATTTAAACTTAGGCCTAGTAGTATTGCATGTTTTTGGGGAGCTGCTTGCGGGAGTTCTAGATTTTTGGGGGTGGGTTGAGGGGTCTGGGAGCACTGCTGGGAATGTCTAATTTTGATTGCAAGTGGTTTGAAGAAAATCCAATGGTGGAAAAGGCGGGTTTGGGCCTAGTTGCAGAGAGCGTTTTGGCACGATTTAAACTTAGGCCTAGCAGTAGTGCATGTTTTTGGGGTGCTGCTTGGGGTGTTCTAGATTTTTGGGGGTGGGTTGAGGGGTCTGGGAGCACTGCTGGGAAGGTCTAATTTTGATTGCAAAGGTTTGAAAAAATCCATGGTGGAAAAGCGGGGTTTGGGCCTAGTTGCAGAGAGCGTTTTTCCACGATTTGAACTTAGGCCTAGTAGTAATAACTGTTTTTGGGGGGCTGTTTGGGGGTGTGCTAGATTTTTGGGGGTGGGTTGAGGGGTCTGGGAGCACTGCTTTGAACGTCTAATTTTTATTGCAAGTGGTTTGAAGAAAATCCATGGTGGAAAAGGGGGGTTTGGGCCTAGTTGCAGAGAGCGCTTAGGCACAATTTAAACTTAGGCCTAGTAGTATTGCATGTTTTTGGGGGGCTGCTTGGGGGTGTTCTAGATTTTTGGGGGTGGGTTGAGGGGTCTGGGATCACTGCTGGGAAGGTCTAATTTTGGTTGCAAGTGGTTTGAAAAAATCATTGGTGGAAAAGGGGGTGTGGGCCTTGTTGCAGAGAGAATTTTGGCACAATTTAAACTTAGGCCTAGTAGTATTGCATGTTTTTGGAGAGCCGCTTGGGGGTGTTCTAGATTTTTGGGGGTGGGTTGAGGTGTCTGGGAGCACTGCTGGGAAGGTCTAATTTTTATTGCAAGTGGTTTGAAGATAATCCATGGTGGAAAAGGGGGGTTTAAACCTAGTTGCAGGGAGCGTTTTGGCGCGATTCAAACTTAGGCCTAGTAGTATTGCATGTTTTTGGGGAGCTGCTTGGGGGTGCTCTAGATTTTTGGGGGTGGGTTGAGGGGTCTGGGAGCACTGCTGGGAAGGTCTAATATTGATTGCAAGTGGTTTGAAGAAAATCCATTGTGGAAAAGGGGGGTTTGGGCCTAGTTGCAGAGAGCGTTTTGGCACGATTTAAACTTAGGCCTAGTAGCATTGCATGTTTTTGGGGGCTGTTTGGGGGTGTTCTAGATTTTTGGGGGAGGGTTGAGGGGTCAGGGAGCACTGCTGGGAATGTCTAATTTTGATTGCAAGTGGTTTGTAGAAAATCCGTGGTGGAAAAGGGCGGTTTGGGCCTAGTTGCAGAGAGCGTTTTGGCACGATTTAAACTTAGGCCTAGTAGTATTACATGTTTTTGGGGGGCTGCTTGGGGGTGTTCTAGTTTTTGGGGGGTTGGTTGAGGGATTCAGGGAGCACTGCTGGGAAGGTCTAATTTTGATTGCAAGTGGTTTGAAAAAATCCATGGTGGAAAAGGGCGGTTTGGGCCTAGTTGCAGGGAGCGTTTTGCCACGATTTAAACGGAGGCCTAGTAGTATTGCATGTTTTTGGGGAGCTGCTTGGGGGTGTTCGATATTTTTGGGGGTGGGTTGAGGGGTCT
This sequence comes from Lissotriton vulgaris, assembly GCF_964263255.1. Lineage (NCBI taxonomy): Eukaryota > Metazoa > Chordata > Amphibia > Caudata > Salamandridae > Lissotriton > Lissotriton vulgaris. Next base: position 1,258,396,044 of record NC_141687.1, on the reverse strand, counting down.
GGGAGCTCTGCTGGGAAGGTCTAATTTTGATTGCAAGTGGTTTGAAGAAAATCCATGGTGGAAAAAGTGGGTTTGGGCCTAGTTTTAGAGAGCGCTTTGGCACTATTTGAACTTAGGCCTAGTAGTATTGCATGTTTTTGGGGAGCTGCTTGGGGGAGTTCTAGATTTTTGGGGGTGGGTTGAGGTCTGGGAGCACTGCTGGGAAGGTCTAATTTTGATTGCAAGTGGTTTGAAGAAAATCCATGGTGGAAAAGGGGGGTTTGGGCCTAGTTGCAGAGAGCGTTTTGCCACGATTTAAACTTAGGCCTAGTAGTATTGCATGTTTTTGGGGGGCTGCTTGGGGTGTTCTAGATTTTTGGAGGTGGGTTGAGGGGTCTGGGAGCACTGCTGGGAAGGTCTAATTTTGATTACAAGTGGTTTGAAAAAAATACATGGTGATAAAGGGGGGTTTTGGGACTAGTTGCAGAGAGCGTTTTGCCACGATTTAAACTTAGGCCTCGTAGTATTGCATGATTTTGGGAAGCTGCTTCGGGGTGTCCTATATTTTTGGGGATGGGTTGAGGGGTCTCGGACTACTGCTGGGAAGGTCTAATTTTGATTGCAAGTGGTTTGAAGAAGATCCATGGTGGAAAAGGGGGGTTTGGACCTAGTTGCAGAGAGCGTTTTGGCACGATTTAAACTTAGGCCTAGTAGTATTGCATGTTTTTGGGGGGCTGCTTGGGGGTGTTCTAGATTTTTGGTGGTGGGTTGAGGGGTCTGGAGCACTGCCCGGAAGGTCTAATTTTGGTTGCAAGTGGTTTGAAAAAATCATTGGTGGAAAAGGGGGTGTGGGCCTTGTTGCAGAGAGCGTTTTGGCACCATTTAATCTTAGGCCTCGTAGTGTTGCATGTTTTTGGGGAGCTGCTTGGGGGTGCTCTAGATTTTTGGGGGTCGGTTGAGGGGTCTGGGATCACTGCTGGGAAGGTCTAATATTGATTGCAAGACGTTTGAAGAAAATCCATGGTGGAAAAGAGGGTTTGGGCCTAGTTGCAGAGAGCGTCTTGGCAGGATTTAAACTTAGGCCTAGTAGTATTGCATGTTTTTGGGGGCTGTTTGGGGGTGTTCTAGATTTTTGTGGGAAGGTTGAGGGGTCCGGGAGCACTGCTGGGTAGGTCTAATTTTGATTGCAAGTGGTTTGAAGAAAATCCATGGTGGAAAAGGGTGGTTTGGGCCTAGTTGCAGAGAGCGTTTTGGCACAATTGAAACTTAGGCCTAGTAGTATTGCATGATTTTGGGTGCTGCTTGGGGGTGTTCGAGATTTTTGGGGGAGGGTTGAGGGGCCTGGGAGTACTGCTGGGAAGGTCTAATTTTTATTGCAAGTGGTTTGAAGATAATCCATGGTGGAAAAGGGGGGTTTGAACCTAGTTGCAGAGAGCGTTTTGGCGCGATTCAAACTTAGGCCTAGTAGTATTGCATGTTTTTGGGGGCTGCTTGAGGGTGTTCTAGATATTTGGGGGTGGACTGAGGGGTATGGGAGCACTGCCTGGAAGGTCTAATTTTGATTGCAAGTGGTTTGAAAAAAATCCATGGTGGAAAAGGGGGGTTTGGGCCTAGTTGCAGAGAGCGTTTTGGCACGATTGAAACTTAGGCCTAGTAGTATTGCATGTTTTTGGGGAGCTGCTTGGGGGTGTTCTAGATTTTTGGGGGTGGGTTGAGCGGTCTTGGAGCTCTGCTGGGAAGGTCTAATTTTGATTGCAAGTGGTTTTAAGAAAATCCATGGTGGAAAAAGGGGGTTTGGGCCTAGTTTCATAGAGCGCTTTGCCAAAATTTAAACTTAGGCCTAGTAGTATTGCATGTTTTTGGGGAGCTGCTTGGGGGAGTTCTAGATTTTTGGGGGTGGGTTGAGGGGTCTGGGAGCGCTACTGGGAAGGTCTAATTTTGATTGCAAGTGGTTTGAAGAAAATCCATGGTGGAAAAGATGGGTTTGGGCCCAGTTGCAGAGAGCGTTTTTTGCACGATTTAAACCTAGGCCTAGTAGTATTGCATGTTTTTGCGGGGCTGTTTGGGGGTGTGCTAGATTTTTGGGGGTGGGTTGAGGGAGTCTGGGAGCACTGCTGGGAAGGTCTAATTTTGATTGCAAAGGTTTGAAAAAATCCATGGTGGAAAAGCGGGGTTTGGGCCTAGTTGCAGAGAGCGTTTTTCCACGATTTAAACTTAGGCCTAGTAGTAATAACTGTTTTTGGGGGGCTGTTTGGGGGTGTGCTAGATTTTTGGGGGTGGGTTGAGGGGTCTGGGAGCACTGCTTTGCAGGTCTAATTTTTATTGCAAGTGGTTTGAGAAAATCATTGGTGGAAAAGGGGGTGTGGGCCTTGTTGCAGGGAGCGTTTTGGCGCGATTCAAACTTAGGCCTAGTAGTATTGCATGTTTTTGGGGAACTGCTTGGGGGTGCTCTAGATTTTTGGGGGTGGGTTGAGGGGTCTGGGAGCACTGCTGGGAAGGTCTAATATTGATTGCAAGTGGTTTGAAGAAAATCCATTGTGGAAAAGGGGGGTTTGGGCCTAGTTGCAGAGAGCATTTTGGCACGATTTAAACTCAGGCCTGGTAGCATTGCATGTTTTTGGGGGCTGTTTGGGGGTGTTCTAGATTTTTGGGGGAGGGTTGAGGGGTCAGGGTGCACTGCTGGGAATGTCTAATTTTGATTGCAAGTGGTTTGAAGAAAATCCATGGTGAAAAAGGGCGGTTTGGGCCTAGTTGCAGAGAGCGTTTTGGCACGATTTAAACTTAGGCCTAGTAGTATTATATGTTTTTGGGGGGCTGCTTGGGGGTGTTCTAGTTTTTGGGGGGTTGGTTGAGGGATTCAGGGAGCACTGCTGGGAAGGTCTAATTTTGATTGCAAGTGGTTTGAAAAAATCCATGGTGGAAAAGGGGGGTTTGGGCCTAGTTGCAGAGAGCGTTTTGCCACGATTTAAACGGAGGCCTAGTAGTATTGCATGTTTTTGGGGAGCTGCTTGGGGTTTTTTTTATATTTTTGGGGGTGGGTTGAGGGGTCTGGGAGCTCTGCTGGGAAGGTCTAATTTTGATTGCAAGTGGTTTGAAGAAAATCCATGGTGGAAAAAGTGGGTTTGGGCCTAGTTTTAGAGAGCGCTTTGGCACGATTTAAACTTAGGCCTAGTAGTATTGCATGTTTTTGGGGAGCTGCTTGCGGGAGTTCTAGATTTTTGGGGGTGGGTTGAGGGGTCTGGGAGCACTGCTGGGAATGTCTAATTTTGATTGCAAGTGGTTTGAAGAAAATCCAATGGTGGAAAAGGCGGGTTTGGGCCTAGTTGCAGAGAGCGTTTTGGCACGATTTAAACTTAGGCCTAGCAGTAGTGCATGTTTTTGGGGTGCTGCTTGGGGTGTTCTAGATTTTTGGGGGTGGGTTGAGGGGTCTGGGAGCACTGCTGGGAAGGTCTAATTTTGATTGCAAAGGTTTGAAAAAATCCATGGTGGAAAAGCGGGGTTTGGGCCTAGTTGCAGAGAGCGTTTTTCCACGATTTGAACTTAGGCCTAGTAGTAATAACTGTTTTTGGGGGGCTGTTTGGGGGTGTTCTAGATTTTTGGGGGTCGGTTGAGGTGTCTGGGAGCACTGCTGGGAAGGTCTAATTTTTATTGCAAGTGGTTTGAAGATAATCCATGGTGGAAAAGGGGAGTTTAAACCTAGTTGCAGGGAGCGTTTTGGCGCGATTCAAACTTAGGCCTAGTAGTATTGCATGTTTTTGGGGAGCTGCTTGGGGGTGCTCTAGAGTTTTGGGGGGTGGGTTGAGGGGTCTGGGAGCACTGCTGGGAAGGTCTAATATTGATTGCAAGTGGTTTGAAGAAAATCCATTGTGGAAAAGGGGGGTTTGGGCCTAGTTGCAGAGAGCGTTTTGGCACGATTTAAACTTAGGCCTAGTAGCATTGCATGTTTTTGGGGGCTGTTTGGGGTGTTCTAGATTTTTGGGGGAGGGTTGAGGGGTCAGGGAGCACTGCTGGGAATGTCTAATTTTGATTGCAAGTGGTTTGTAGAAAATCCGTGGTGGAAAAGGGCGGTTTGGGCCTAGTTGCAGAAAGCGTTTTGGCACGATTTAAACTTAGGCCTAGTAGTATTACATGTTTTTGGGGGGCTGCTTGGGGGTGTTCTAGTTTTTGGGGGGTTGGTTGAGGGATTCAGGGAGCACTGCTGGGAAGGTCTAATTTTGATTGCAAGTGGTTTGAAAAAATCCATGGTGGAAAAGGGCGGTTTGGGCCTAGTTGCAGGGAGCGTTTTGCCACGATTTAAACGGAGGCCTAGTAGTATTGCATGTTTTTGGGGAGCTGCTTGGGGGTGTTCGATATTTTTGGGGGTGGGTTGAGGGGTCTGGGACCTCTGCTGGGAAGGTCTAATTTTGATTGCAAGTGGTTTGAAGAAAATCCATGGTGGAAAAAGTGGGTTTGGGCCTAGTTTTAGAGAGCGCTTTGGCACTATTTGAACTTAGGCCTAGTAGTATTGCATGTTTTTGGGAGCTGCTTGGGGGAGTTCTAGATTTTTGGGGGTGGGTTGAGGGGTCTGGGAGCACTGCTGGGAAGGTCTAATTTTGATTGCAAGTGGTTTGAAGAAAATCCATGGTGGAAAAGGGGGGTTTGGGCCTAGTTGCAGAGAGCGTTTTGCCACGATTTAAACTTAGGACTAGTAGTATTGCATGTTTTTGGGGGGCTGCTTGGGGTGTTCTAGATTTTTGGAGGTGGGTTGAGGGGTCTGGGAGCACTGCTGGGAAGGTCTAATTTTGATTACAAGTGGTTTGAAAAAAATACATGGTGATAAAGGGGGGTTTTGGGACTAGTTGCAGAGAGCGTTTTGCCACGATTTAAACTTAGGCCTCGTAGTATTGCATGATTTTGGGAAGCTGCTTCGGGGTGTCCTATATTTTTGGGGATGGGTTGAGGGGTCTGGGACTACTGCTGGGAAGGTCTAATTTTGATTGCAAGTGGTTTGAAGAAGATCCATGGTGGAAAAGGGGGGTTTGGACCTAGTTGCAGAGAGCGTTTTGGCACGATTTAAACTTAGGCCTAGTAGTATTGCATGTTTTTGGGGGGCTGCTTGGGGGTGTTCTAGATTTTTGGTGGTGGGTTGAGGGGTCTGGAGCACTGCCCGGAAGGTCTAATTTTGGTTGCAAGTGGTTTGAAAAAATCATTGGTGGAAAAGGGGGTGTGGGCCTTGTTGCAGAGAGCGTTTTGGCACCATTTAATCTTAGGCCTCGTAGTGTTGCATGTTTTTGGGGAGCTGCTTGGGGGTGCTCTAGATTTTTGGGGGTGGGTTGAGGGGTCTGGGATCACTGCTGGGAAGGTCTAATATTGATTGCAAGACGTTTGAAGAAAATCCATGGTGGAAAAGAGGGTTTGGGCCTAGTTGCAGAGAGCGTCTTGGCAGGATTTAAACTTAGGCCTAGTAGTATTGCATGTTTTTGGGGGCTGTTTGGGGGTGTTCTAGATTTTTGTGGGAGGGTTGAGGGGTCCGGGAGCACTGCTGGGTAGGTCTAATTTTGATTGCAAGTGGTTTGAAGAAAATCCATGGTGGAAAAGGGTGGTTTGGGCCTAGTTGCAGAGAGCGTTTTGGCACAATTGAAACTTAGGCCTAGTAGTATTGCATGATTTTGGGTGCTGCTTGGGGGTGTTCGAGATTTTTGGGGGAGGGTTGAGGGGCCTGGGAGTACTGCTGGGAAGGTCTAATTTTGATTGCAAGTTGTTTGAAGAAAATCCTTGGTGGAAAAGGGGCTGTGGGCCTAGTTGCAGAGAGCGTCTTGGCACGATTTAAACTTAGGCCTAGTAGTATTACCTGTTTTTGGGGGGGGGGGGGGGGGTGGGGGTGTTCTAGATTTTTGGGGTGGGTTGAGGGGTCCAGGAGCACTGCTGGGAAGGTCTAGTTTTAATTGCAAATGGTTTGAAGAAAATCCATGGTGGAAAAGAGGGGTTTGGGCCAAGTTGTAGAGAGCGTTTTGCCACGATTTAAACGGAGGCCTAGTAGTATTGCATGTTTTTGGGAAGCTGCTTGGGGGTGCTCTAGATTTTTGGGGGTGGGTTGAGGGGTCTGGGAGCTCTGCTGGGAAGGTCTAATTTTGATTGCAAGTGGTTTGAAGAAAATCCTTGGTGGAAAAAGGGGGTTTGGGCCTAGTTTTAGAGAGCGCTTTGGCACGATTTAAACTTAGGCCTAGTAGTATTGCATGTTTTTGGGGGCTGTTTGGGGGTGTTCTAGATTTTTGGGGGAGGGTTGAGGGGTCCGGGAGCACTGCTGGGATTGTCTAATTTTGATTGGAAGTGGTTTGAAGAAAATCCATGGTGGAAAAGGGCGGTTTGGGCCTAGTTGCAGAGAGCGTTTTGGCACGATTTAAACTTAGGCCTAGTAGTATTACATGTTTTTGGGGGGCTGCTTGGGGGTGTTCTAGTTTTTGGGGGGTTGGTTGAGGGATTCAGGGAGCACTGCTGGGAAGGTCTAATTTTGATTGCAAGTGGTTTGAAAAAATCCATGGTGGAAAAGGGGGGTTTGGGTCTAGTTGCAGAGAGCGTTTTGCCACGATTTAAACGGAGGCCTAGTAGTATTGCATGTTTTTGGGGAGCTGCTTGGGGGTGTTCTATATTTTTGGGGGTGGGTTGAGGGGTCTGGGAGCTCTGCTGGGAAGGTCTAATTTTGATTGCAAGTGGTTTGAAGAAAATCCATGGTGGAAAAAGTGGGTTGGGCCTAGTTTTAGAGAGGGCTTTGGCACGATTTAAACTTAGGCCTAGTAGTATTGCATGTTTTTGGGGAGCTGCTTGGGGGAGTTCTAGATTTTTGGGGGTGGGTTGAGGGGTCTGGGAGCACTGCTGGGAAGGTCTCATTTTGATTGCAAGTGGTTTGAAGAAAATCCAATGTGGAAAAGGGGGTTTTGGGCCTAGTTGCAGAGAGCGTTTTGCCACGATTTAAACTTAGGACTAGTAGTATTGCATGTTTTTGGGGGGCTGCTTGGGGTGTTCTAGATTTTTGGAGGTGGGTTGAGGGGTCTGGGAGCACTGCTGGGAAGGTCTAAGTTTGATTACAAGTGGTTTGAAAAAAATACATGGTGATAAAGGGGGGTTTTGGGACTAGTTGCAGAGAGCGTTTTGCCACGATTTAAACTTAGGCCTCGTAGTATTGCATGTTTTTGGGAAGCTGCTTCGGGGTGTTCTATATTTTTGGGGGATGAGTTGAGGGGTCTGGAACTACTGCTGGGAAGGTCTAATTTTGATTGCAAGTGGTTTGAAGAAAATCCATGGTGGAAAAGGGGGGTTTGGACCTAGTTGCAGAGAGCGTTTTGGCACGATTTAAACTTAGGCCTAGTAGTATTGCATGTTTTTGGGGGTCTGCTTGGGGGTGTTCTAGATTTTTGGGGGTGGGTTGAGGGGTCTGGGAGCACTGCCCGGAAGGTCTAATTTTGGTTGCAAGTGGTTTGAAAAAATCATTGGTGGAAAAGGGGGTGTGGGCCTTGTTGCAGAGAGCGTTTTGGCACGATTTAATCTTAGGCCTAGTAGTGTTGCATGTTTTTGGGGAGCTGCTTGGGGGTGCTCTAGATTTTTGGGGGTGGGTTGAGGGGTCTGGGATCACTGCTGGGAAGGTCTAATATTGATTGCAAGACGTTTGAAGAAAATCCATGGTGGAAAAGGGGGGTTGGGCCTAGTTGCAGAGAGCGTCTTGGCACGATTTAAACTTAGGCCTTGTAGTATTGCATGTTTTTGGGGGCTGTTTGGGGGTGTTCTAGATTTTTGTGGGAGGGTTGAGGGGTCCGGGAGCACTGCTGGGTAGGTCTAATTTTGATTGCAAGTGGTTTGAAGAAAATCCATGGTGGAAAAGGGCGGTTTGGGCCTAGTTGCAGAGAGCGTCTTGGCACGATTTAAACTTAGGCCTCGTAGTATTGCATGATTTTGGGAAGCTGCTTCGGGGTGTCCTATATTTTTGGGGATGGGTTGAGGGGTCTGGGACTACTGCTGGGAAGGTCTAATTTTGATTGCAAGTGGTTTGAAGAAGATCCATGGTGGAAAAGGGGGGTTTGGACCTAGTTGCAGAGAGCGTTTTGGCACGATTTAAACTTAGGCCTAGTAGTATTGCATGTTTTTGGGGGGCTGCTTGGGGGTGTTCTAGATTTTTGGTGGTGGGTTGAGGGGTCTGGAGCACTGCCCGGAAGGTCTAATTTTGGTTGCAAGTGGTTTGAAAAAATCATTGGTGGAAAAGGGGGTGTGGGCCTTGTTGCAGAGAGCGTTTTGGCACCATTTAATCTTAGGCCTCGTAGTGTTGCATGTTTTTGGGGAGCTGCTTGGGGGTGCTCTAGATTTTTGGGGGTGGGTTGAGGGGTCTGGGATCACTGCTGGGAAGGTCTAATATTGATTGCAAGACGTTTGAAGAAAATCCATGGTGGAAAAGAGGGTTTGGGCCTAGTTGCAGAGAGCGTCTTGGCAGGATTTAAACTTAGGCCTAGTAGTATTGCATGTTTTTGGGGGCTGTTTGGGGGTGTTCTAGATTTTTGTGGGAGGGTTGAGGGGTCCGGGAGCACTGCTGGGTAGGTCTAATTTTGATTGCAAGTGGTTTGAAGAAAATCCATGGTGGAAAAGGGTGGTTTGGGCCTAGTTGCAGAGAGCGTTTTGGCACAATTGAAACTTAGGCCTAGTAGTATTGCATGATTTTGGGTGCTGCTTGGGGGTGTTCGAGATTTTTGGGGGAGGGTTGAGGGGCCTGGGAGTACTGCTGGGAAGGTCTAATTTTGATTGCAAGTTGTTTGAAGAAAATCCTTGGTGGAAAAGGGGCTGTGGGCCTAGTTGCAGAGAGCGTCTTGGCACGATTTAAACTTAGGCCTAGTAGTATTACCTGTTTTTGGGGGGGGGGGGGGTGGGGGTGTTCTAGATTTTTGGGGGTGGGTTGAGGGGTCCAGGAGCACTGCTGGGAAGGTCTAGTTTTAATTGCAAATGGTTTGAAGAAAATCCATGGTGGAAAAGAGGGGTTTGGGCCAAGTTGTAGAGAGCGTTTTGCCACGATTTAAACGGAGGCCTAGTAGTATTGCATGTTTTTGGGAAGCTGCTTGGGGGTGCTCTAGATTTTTGGGGGTGGGTTGAGGGGTCTGGGAGCTCTGCTGGGAAGGTCTAATTTTGATTGCAAGTGGTTTGAAGAAAATCCTTGGTGGAAAAAGGGGGTTTGGGCCTAGTTTTAGAGAGCGCTTTGGCACGATTTAAACTTAGGCCTAGTAGTATTGCATGTTTTTGGGGGCTGTTTGGGGGTGTTCTAGATTTTTGGGGGAGGGTTGAGGGGTCCGGGAGCACTGCTGGGATTGTCTAATTTTGATTGGAAGTGGTTTGAAGAAAATCCATGGTGGAAAAGGGCGGTTTGGGCCTAGTTGCAGAGAGCGTTTTGGCACGATTTAAACTTAGGCCTAGTAGTATTACATGTTTTTGGGGGGCTGCTTGGGGGTGTTCTAGTTTTTGGGGGGTTGGTTGAGGGATTCAGGGAGCACTGCTGGGAAGGTCTAATTTTGATTGCAAGTGGTTTGAAAAAATCCATGGTGGAAAAGGGGGGTTTGGGTCTAGTTGCAGAGAGCGTTTTGCCACGATTTAAACGGAGGCCTAGTAGTATTGCATGTTTTTGGGGAGCTGCTTGGGGGTGTTCTATATTTTTGGGGGTGGGTTGAGGGGTCTGGGAGCTCTGCTGGGAAGGTCTAATTTTGATTGCAAGTGGTTTGAAGAAAATCCATGGTGGAAAAAGTGGGTTGGGCCTAGTTTTAGAGAGGGCTTTGGCACGATTTAAACTTAGGCCTAGTAGTATTGCATGTTTTTGGGGAGCTGCTTGGGGGAGTTCTAGATTTTTGGGGGTGGGTTGAGGGGTCTGGGAGCACTGCTGGGAAGGTCTCATTTTGATTGCAAGTGGTTTGAAGAAAATCCAATGTGGAAAAGGGGGTTTTGGGCCTAGTTGCAGAGAGCGTTTTGCCACGATTTAAACTTAGGACTAGTAGTATTGCATGTTTTTGGGGGGCTGCTTGGGGTGTTCTAGATTTTTGGAGGTGGGTTGAGGGGTCTGGGAGCACTGCTGGGAAGGTCTAAGTTTGATTACAAGTGGTTTGAAAAAAATACATGGTGATAAAGGGGGGTTTTGGGACTAGTTGCAGAGAGCGTTTTGCCACGATTTAAACTTAGGCCTCGTAGTATTGCATGTTTTTGGGAAGCTGCTTCGGGGTGTTCTATATTTTTGGGGGATGAGTTGAGGGGTCTGGAACTACTGCTGGGAAGGTCTAATTTTGATTGCAAGTGGTTTGAAGAAAATCCATGGTGGAAAAGGGGGGTTTGGACCTAGTTGCAGAGAGCGTTTTGGCACGATTTAAACTTAGGCCTAGTAGTATTGCATGTTTTTGGGGGTCTGCTTGGGGGTGTTCTAGATTTTTGGAGGTGGGTTGAGGGGTCTGGGAGCACTGCCCGGAAGGTCTAATTTTGGTTGCAAGTGGTTTGAAAAAATCATTGGTGGAAAAGGGGGTGTGGGCCTTGTTGCAGAGAGCGTTTTGGCACGATTTAATCTTAGGCCTAGTAGTGTTGCATGTTTTTGGGGAGCTGCTTGGGGGTGCTCTAGATTTTTGGGGGTGGGTTGAGGGGTCTGGGATCACTGCTGGGAAGGTCTAATATTGATTGCAAGACGTTTGAAGAAAATCCATGGTGGAAAAGGGGGGTTGGGCCTAGTTGCAGAGAGCGTCTTGGCACGATTTAAACTTAGGCCTTGTAGTATTGCATGTTTTTGGGGGCTGTTTGGGGGTGTTCTAGATTTTTGTGGGAGGGTTGAGGGGTCCGGGAGCACTGCTGGGTAGGTCTAATTTTGATTGCAAGTGGTTTGAAGAAAATCCATGGTGGAAAAGGGCGGTCTGGGCCTAGTTGCAGAGAGCGTCTTGGCACGATTTAAACTTAGCCCTAGTAGTATTACATGTTTTTGGGGGGCTGTTTGGGGGTGTTCAATATTTTTGGGGGTGGGTTGAGGGCTCCAGGAGCACTGCTGGGAAGGTCTAGTTTTAATTGCAAATGGTTTGAAGAAAATCCATGGTGGAAAAGAGGGGTTTGGGCCAAGTTGCAGAGAGCGTTTTGTCACGATTTAAACTTAGGCCTAGTAGTATTGCATGTTTTTTGGTGGCTGCTTGGGGTGTTCTAGATTTTGGGGGGTGGGTTGAGGGGTCTGGGAGCACTGCTGGGAAGGTCTAATTTTGATTGCCAGTGGTTTGAAAAAATCCAGGGTGGAAAAGGGGGGTTTGGGCCTAGTTGCATAGAGCGTTTTGCCACGATTTAAACAGAGGCCTAGTAGTATTGCATGTTTTTGGGAAGCTGCTTGGGGGTGTTCTATATTTTTGGGGGTGGGTTGAGGGGTCTGGGAGCTCTGCTGGGAAGGTCTAATTTTGATTGCAAGTGGTTTGAAGAAAATCCATGGTGGAAAAGGGTGGTTTGGACCTAGTTGCAGAGAGCGTTTTGGCACAATTTAAACTTAGGCCTAGTAGTATTGCATGTTTTTGGGGAGCTGCTTGGGGGTGCTCTAGATTTTTGGGGGTGGGTTGAGGGGTCTGGGATTACTGCTGGGAAGGTCTAATATTGATTGCAAGTGGTTTGAAGAAAATCCATGGTGGAAAAGGGGGGTTTGGGCCTAGTTGCAGAGAGTGTCTTGAAACGATTTAAACTTAGGCCTAGTAGTATTGCATGTTTTTGGGAGCTGTTTGGGGGTGTTCTAGATTTTTGTGGGAGGGTTGAGGGGTCCGGGAGCACTGCCGGGAAGGTCTAATTTTGATTGCAAGTGGTTTGAAGAAAATCCATGGTGAAAAAGGGCGGTTTGGACCTAGTTGCAGAGAGCGTTTTGGCACGATTTAAACTTAGGCCTAGTAGTATTGCATGCTTTTGGGGGGCTGCTTGGGGGTGTTCTAGATTTTTGGGGGTGGGTTGAGGGGTCTGGGAGCACTGCCCGGAAGGTCTAATTTTGGTTGCAAGTGGTTTGAAAAATCATTGGTGGAAAAGGGGGTGTGGGCCTTGTTGCAGAGAGCGTTTTGGCACGATTTAATCTTAGGCCTAGTAGTATTGCATGTTTTTGGGGGCTGTTTGGGGGTGTTCTAGATTTTTGTGGGAGGGTTGAGGGGTCCGGGAGCACTGCTGGGAAGGTCTAATTTTGATTGCAAGTGGTTTGAAGAAAATCCATGGTGGAAAAGGGCGGTTTGGGCCTAGTTGCAGAGAGCGTTTTGGCACGATTTAAACTTTGGCCTAGTAGTATTGCATGTTTTTGGGGGCTGCTTGGAGGTGTTCTAGATATTTGGGGGTGGATTGAGGGGTCTGGGAGCACTGCCGGGAAGGTCTAATTTTGATTGCAAGTGGTTTGAAGAAAATCCATGGTGGAAAAGGGGGGTTTGGACCTAGTTGCAGAGAGCGTTTTGGCACAATTTAAACTTAGGCCTAGTAGTATTGCATGTTTTTGGGGAGCTGCTTGGGGGTGCTCTAGATTTTTGGGGGTGGGTTGAGGGGTCTGGGATTACTGCTGGGAAGGTCTAATATTGATTGCAAGTGGTTTGAAGAAAATCCATGGTGGAAAAGGGGGGTTTGGGCCTAGTTGCAGAGAGTGTCTTGAAACGATTTAAACTTAGGCCTAGTAGTATTGCATGTTTTTGGGAGCTGTTTGGGGGTGTTCTAGATTTTTGTGGGAGGGTTGAGGGGTCTGGGAGCACTGCCGGGAAGGTCTAATTTTGATTGCAAGTGGTTTGAAGAAAATCCATGGTGGAAAAGGGCGGTTTGGACCTAGTTGCAGAGAGCGTTTTGGCACGATTTAAACTTAGGCCTAGTAGTATTGCATGCTTTTGGGGGGCTGCTTGGGGGTGTTCTAGATTTTTGGGGGTGGGTTGAGGGGTCTGGGAGCACTGCCCGGAAGGTCTAATTTTGGTTGCAATTGGTTTGAAAAATCATTGGTGGAAAAGGGGGTGTGGGCCTTGTTGCAGAGAGCGTTTTGGCACGATTTAATCTTAGGCCTAGTAGTATTGCATGTTTTTGGGGGCTGTTTGGGGGTGTTCTAGATTTTTGTGGGAGGGTTGAGGGGTCCGGGAGCACTGCTGGGAAGGTCTAATTTTGATTGCAAGTGGTTTGAAGAAAATCCATGGTGGAAAAGGGCGGTTTGGACCTAGTTGCAGAGAGCGTTTTGGCACGATTTAAACTTTGGCCTAGTAGTATTGCATGTTTTTGGGGGCTGCTTGGAGGTGTTCTAGATATTTGGGGGGGATTGAGGGGTCTGGGAGCACTGCCGGGAAGGTCTAATTTTGATTGCAAGTGGTTTGAAAAAATTATTGGTGGAAAAGGGGGTGTGGGCCTTGTTGCAGAGAGCGTTTTGGCACGATTTAAACTTAGGCCTAGTAGTATTGCATGTTTTTGGGAAGATGCTTTGGGGAATTCTAGATTGTTGGGGGTGGGTTGAGGGGTCTGGGAGCACTGCTGGGAAGGTCTATGTTTGATTGCAAGTGGTTTGAAGAAAATCCATTGTGGAAAGGGGGGGTTGCAGAGAGCGTTTTGGCACGATTTAAACTTAGGCCTAGTAGCATTGCATGTTTTTGGGGCTGTTTGGGGGTGTTCTAGATTTTTGAGGGAGGGTTGAGGGGTCCGGGAGCACTGCTGGGAAGGTCTAATTTTGATTGCAAGTGGTTTGAAGAAAATCCATGGTGGAAAAGGGCGGTTTGGGCCTAGTTGCAGAGAGCGTTTTGGCGCGATTTAAACTTAGGCCTAGTAGTATTGCATGTTTTTGGGGTGCTGCTTGGGGTGTTCTAGATTTCTGAGGGTGGGTTGAGGGGTCTGGGAGCACTGCTTTGAAAGTCTAATTTTTATTGCAAGTGGTTTGAAGAAAATCCATGGTGGAAAAGGGGGGTTTGGGCCTAGTTGCAGAAAGCGTTTTGGCACGCTTTAAACCTAGGCCTAGTAGTATTGCATGTTTTTGGGGAGCTCCTTGGGGGTGTTCTAGATTTTTGGGGGTGGGTTGAGGGGTCTGGGAGCACTGCTGGGAAGGTCTAATTTTGATTGCAAGTGGTTTGAAGAAAATCCATTGTGGAAAAGGGGGGTTTGGGCCTAGTTGCAGAGAGCGTTTTGGCACGATTTAAACTTAGGCCTAGCAGTAGTGCATGTTTTTGGGGTGCTGCTTGGGGTGTTCTAGATTTTTGGGGGTGGGTTGAGGGGTCTGGGAGCACTGCTGGGAAGGTCTAATTTTGATTGCAAAGGTTTGAAAAAATCCATGGTGGAAAAGCGGGGTCTGGGCCTACTTGCAGAGAGCGTTTTTCCACGATTTAAACTTAGGCCTAGTAGTAATAACTGTTTTTGGGGGGCTGTTTGGGGGTGTGCTAGATTTTTGGGGGTGGGTTGAGGGGTCTGGGAGCACTGCTTTGAAGGTCTAATTTTTATTGCAAGTGGTTTGAAGAAAATCTATGGTGGAAAAGGGGGGTTTGGGCCTAGTTGCAGAGAGCGCTTAGGCACGATTTAAACTTAGGCCTAGTAGTATTGCATGTTTTTGGGGGGCTGCTTGGGGGTGTTCTAGATTTTTGGGGGTGGGTTGAGGGGTCTGGGATCACTGCCGGGAAGGTCTAATTTTGGTTGCAAGTGGTTTGAAAAAATCATTGGTGGAAAAGGGGGTGTGGGCCTTGTTACAGAGAGCATTTTGGCACAATTTAAACTTAGGCCTAGTAGTATTGCATGTTTTTGGAGAGCTGCTTGGGGGTGTTCTAGATTTTTGGGGGTGGGTTGAGGTGTCTGGGAGCACTGCTGGGAAGGTCTAATTTTTATTGCAAGTGGTTTGAAGATAATCCATGGTGGAAAAGGGGGGTTTAAACCTAGTTGCAGGGAGCGTTTTGGCGCGATTCAAACTTAGGCCTAGTAGTATTGCATGTTTTTGTGGAGCTTCTTGGGGGTGCTCTAGATTTTTGGGGGTGGGTTGAGGGGTCTGGGAGCACTGCTGGGAAGGTCTAATATTGATTGCAAGTGGTTTGAAGAAAATCCATTGTGGAAAAGGGGGGTTTGGGCCTAGTTGCAGAGAGCGTTTGGCACGATTTAAACTTAGGCCTAGTAGCATTGCATGTTTTTGGGGGCTGTTTGGGGGTGTTCTAGATTTTTAGGGGAGGGTTGAGGGGTCAGGGAGCACTGCTGGGAATGTCTAATTTTGATTGCAAGTGGTTTGAAGAAAATCCATGGTGGAAAAGGGCGGTTTGGGCCTAGTTGCAGAGAGCGTTTTGGCACGATTTAAACTTAGGCCTAGTAGTATTACATGTTTTTGGGGGGCTGCTTGGGGGTGTTCTAGTTTTTGGGGGGTTGGTTGAGGGATTCAGGGAGCACTGCTGGGAAGGTCTAATTTTGATTGCAAGTGGTTTGAAAAAATCCATGGTGGAAAAGGGGGGTTTGGGCCTAGTTGCAGGGAGTGTTTTGCCACGATTTAAACGGAGACCTAGTAGTATTCCATGTTTTTGGGGTGCTGCTTGGGGTGTTCTAGATTTTTGGGGGTGGGTTGAGGGGTCTGGGAGCACTGCTGGGAAGGTCTAATTTTGATTGCAAAGGTTTGAAAAAATACATGGTGGAAAAGCGGGGTTTGGGCCTAGTTGCAGAGAGCGTTTTTCCACGATTTAAACTTAGGCCTAGTAGTAATAACTGTTTTTGGGGGGCTGTTTGGGGGTGTGCTAGATTTTTGGGGGTGGGTTAAGGGGTCTGGGAGCACTGCTTTGAAGGTCTAATTTTTATTGCAAGTGGTTTGAAGAAAATCCATGGTGGAAAAGGGGGGTTTGGGCCTAGTTGCAGAGAGCGCTTAGGCACGATTTAAACTTAGGCCTAGTAGTATTGCATGTTTTTGGGGGGCTGCTTGGGGGTGTTCTAGATTTTTGGGGGTGGGTTGAGGGGTCTGGGATCACTGCCGGGAAGGTCTAATTTTAGTTGCAAGTGGTTTGAAAAAATCATTGGTGGAAAAGGGGGTGTGGGCCTTGTTACAGGGAGCATTTTGGCACAATTTAAACTTAGGCCTAGTAGTATTGCATGTTTTTGGGGAGCTGCTTGGGGGAGTTCTAGATGTTTGGGGGTGGGTTGAGGGGTCCGGGAGCACTGCTGGGTAGGTCTAATTTTGATTGCAAGTGGTTTGAAGAAAATCCTTGGTGGAAAAGGGGCTGTGGGCCTAGTTGCAGAGAGCGTCTTGGCACGATTTAAACTTAGGCCTAGTAGTATTACATGTTTTTTGGGGGGGGGGGGTGTTCTAGATTTTTGGGGGTGGGTTGAGGGGTCCAGGAGCACTGCTGGGAAGGTCTAGTTTTAATTGCAAATGGTTTGAAGAAAATCCATGGTGGAAAAGAGGGGTTTGGGCCAAGTTGTAGAGAGCGTTTTGTCACGATTTAAACCTAGGCCTAGTAGTATTGCATGTTTTTTGGGGGCTGCTTGGGGTGTTCTAGATTTTGGGGGGTGGGTTGAGGGGTCTGGGAGCACTGCTGGGAAGGTCTAATTTTGATTGCAAGTGGTTTGAAAAAATCCATGGTGGAAAAGGGGGGTTTGGGCCTAGTTGCAGAGAGCGTTTTGCCACGATTTAAACGGAGGCCTAGTAGTATTGCATGTTTTTGGGAAGCTGCTTGGGGGTGTTCTAGATTTTTGGGGGTGGGTTGAGGGGTCTGGGAGCCCTGCTGGGAAGGTCTAATTTTGATTGCAAGTGGTTTGAAGAAAATCCTTGGTGGAAAAAGGGGGTTTGGGCCTAGTTTTAGAGAGCGCTTTGGCACGATTTAAACTTGGGCCTAGTAGTATTGCATGTTTTTGGGGGCTGTTTGGGGGTGTTCTAGATTGTTGGGGGAGGGTTGAGGGGTCCGGGAGCACTGCTGGGAATGTCTAATTTTGATTGCAAGTGGTTTGAAGAAAATCCATGGTGGAAAAGGGCGGTTTGGGCCTAGTTGCAGAGAGCGTTTTGGCACGATTTAAACTTAGGCCTAGTAGTATTACATGTTTTTGGGGGGCTGCTTGGGGGTGTTCTAGTTTTTGGGGGGTTGGTTGAGGGATTCAGGGAGCCCTGCTGGGAAGGTCTAATTTTAATTGCAAGTGGTTTGAAAAAATCCATGGTGGAAAAGGGGGGTTTGGGGCTAGTTGCAGAGAGCGTTTTGCCACGATTTAAACGGAGGCCTAGTAGTATTGCATGTTTTTGGGGAGCTGCTTGGGGGTGTTCTATATTTATGGGGGTGGGTTGAGGGGTCTGGGAGCTCTGCTGGGAAGGTCTTATTTTGATTGCAAGTGGTTTGAAAAAAATCCATGGTGGAAAAAGTGGGTTTGGGCCTAGTTTTAGAGAGCGCTTTGGCACGATTTAAACTTAGGCCTAGTAGTATTGCATGTTTTTGGAGAGCTGGTTGGGGGAGTTCTAGATTTTTGGGGGTGGGTTGAGGGGTCTGGGAGCACTGCTGGGAAGGTCTCATTTTGATTGCAAGTGGTTTGAAGAAAATCCATGGTGGAAAAGGGGGTTTTGGGCCTAGTTGCAAAGAGCGTTTTGCCACGATTTAAACCTAGGCCTAGCAGTATTGCATGTTTTTGGGGGGCTGCTTGGGGTGTTCTAGATTTTTGGAGGTGGGTTGAGGGGTCTGGGAGCACTGCTGGGAAGGTCTAATTTTGATTACAAGTGGTTTGAAAAAAATTACATGGTGATAAAGGGGGGTTTTAAGACTAGTTGCAGAGAGCGTTTTGCCACGATTTAATCTTAGGCCTTGTAGTATTGCATGTTTTTGGGAAGCTGCTTCGGGGTGTTCTATATTTTTGGGGGATGGGTTGAGGGGTCTGGGACTGCTGCTGGGAAGGTCTAATGTTGATTGCAAGTGGTTTGAAGAAAATCCATGGTGGAAAAGGGGGGTTTGGACCTAGTTGCAGAGAGCGTTTTGGCACGATTTAAACTTAGGCCTAGTAGTATTGCATGTTTTTGGGGGTCTGCTTGGGGGTGTTCTAGATTTTTGGGGGTGGGTTGAGGGGTCTGGGAGCACTGCCCGGAAGGTCTAATTTTGGTTGCAAGTGGTTTGAAAAAATCATTGGTGGAAAAGGGGGTGTGGGCCTTGTTGCAGAGAGCGTTTTGGCACGATTTAATCTTAGGCCTAGTAGTGTTGCATGTTTTTGGGGAGCTGCTTGGGGGTGCTCTAGATTTTTGGGGGTGGGTTGAGGGGTCTGGGATCACTGCTGGGAAGGTCTAATATTGATTGCAAGACGTTTGAAGAAAATCCATGGTGGAAAAGGGGGGTTTGGGCCTAGTTGCAGAGAGCGTCTTGGCACGATTTAAACTTAGGCCTAGTAGTATTGCATGTTTTTGGGGGCTGTTTGGGGGTGTTCTAGATTTTTGTGGGAGTGTTGAGGGGTCCGAGAGCACTGCTGGGTAGGTCTAATTTTGATTGCAAGTGGTTTGAAGAAAATCCATGGTGGAAAAGGGCGGTTTGGGCCTAGTTGCAGAGAGCGTTTTGGCACGATTGAAACTTAGGCCGAGTAGTTTTGCATGTTTTTGGGTGCTGCTTGGGGGTGTTCGAGATTTTTGGGGGAGGGTTGAGGGGCCTGGGAGCACTGCTGGGAAGGTCTAATTTTGATTGCAAGTTGTTTGAAGAAAATCCTTGGTAGAAAAGGTGCTGTGGGCCTAGCTGCAGAGAGCGTCTTGGCACGATTTAAACTTAGGCCTAGTAGTATTACATGTTTTTTTGGGGGGGGGGTGTTCTAGATTTTTGGGGGTGGGTTGAGGGGTCCAGGAGCACTGCTGGGAAGGTCTAGTTTTAATTGCAAATAGTTTGAAGAAAATCCATGGTGGAAAAGAGGGGTTTGGGCCAAGTTGTAGAGAGCGTTTTGTCACGATTTAAACCTAGGCCTAGTAGTATTGCATGTTTTTTGGGGGCTGCTTGGGGTGTTCTAGATTTTGGGGGGTGGGTTGAGGGGTCTGGGAGCACTGCTGGGAAGGTCTAATTTTGATTGCAAGTGGTTTGAAAAAATCCATGGTGGAAAAGGGGGGTTTGGGCCTAGTTGCAGAGAGCGTTTTGCCACGATTTAAACGGAGGCCTAGTAGTATTGCATGTTTTTGGGAAGCTGCTTGGGGGTGTTCTAGATTTTTGTGGGTGGGTTGAGGGGTCTGGGAGCCCTGCTGGGAAGGTCTAATTTTGATTGCAAGTGGTTTGAAGAAAATCCTTGGTGGAAAAAGGGGGTTTGGGCCTAGTTTTAGAGAGCGCTTTGGCACGATTTAAACTTAGGCCTAGTAGTATTGCATGTTTTTGGGGGCTGTTTGGGGGTGTTCTAGATTGTTGGGGGAGGGTTGAGGGGTCCGGGAGCACTGCTGGGAATGTCTAATTTTGATTGCAAGTGGTTTGAAGAAAATCCATGGTGGAAAAGGGCAGTTTGGGCCTAGTTGCAGAGAGCGTTTTGGCACGATTTAAACTTAGGCCTAGTAGTATTACATGTTTTTGGGGGGCTGCTTGGGGGTGTTCTAGTTTTTGGGGGGTTGGTTGAGGGATTCAGGGAGCCCTGCTGGGAAGGTCTAATTTTGATTGCAAGTGGTTTGAAAAAATCCATGGTGGAAAAGGGGGGTTTGGGCCTAGTTGCAGAGAGCGTTTTGCCACGATTTAAACGGAGGCCTAGTAGTATTGCATGTTTTTGGGGAGCTGCTTGGGGGTGTTCTATATTTATGGGGGTGGGTTGAGGGGTCTGGGAGCTCTGCTGGGAAGGTCTTATTTTGATTGCAAGTGGTTTGAAGAAAATCCATGGTGGAAAAAGTGGGTTTGGGCCTAGTTTTAGAGAGCGCTTTGGCACGATTTAAACTTAGGCCTAGTAGTATTGCATGTTTTTGGGGAGCTGGTTGGGGGAGTTCTAGATTTTTGGGGGTGGGTTGAGGGGTCTGGGAGCACTGCTGGGAAGGTCTCATTTTGATTGCAAGTGGTTTGAAGAAAATCCATGGTGGAAAAGAGGGTTTTGGGCCTAGTTGCAGAGAGCGTTTTGCCACGATTTAAACCTAGGCCTAGCAGTATTGCATGTTTTTGGGGGGCTGCTTGGGGTGTTCTAGATTTTTGGAGGTGGGTTGAGGGGTCTGGGAGCACTGCTGGGAAGGTCTAATTTTGATTACAAGTGGTTTGAAAAAAATTACATGGTGATAAAGGGGGGTTTTGGGACTAGTTGCAGAGAGCGTTTTGCCACGATTTAAACTTAGGCCTTGTAGTATTGCATGTTTTTGGGAAGCTGCTTCGGGGTGTTCTATATTTTTGGGGGATGGGTTGAGGGGTCTGGGACTGCTGCTGGGAAGGTCTAATGTTGATTGCAAGTGGTTTGAAGAAAATCCATGGTGGAAAAGGGGGGTTTGGACCTAGTTGCAGAGAGCGTTTTTGCACGATTTAAACTTAGGCCTAGTAGTATTGCATGTTTTTGGGGGTCTGCTTGGGGGTGTTCTAGATTTTTGGGGGTGGAATGAGGGGTCTGGGAGCACTGCCCGGAAGGTCTAATTTTGGTTGCAAGTGGTTTGAAAAAATCATTGGTGAAAAAGGGGGTGTGGGCCTTGTTGCAGAGAGCGTTTTGGCACGATTTAATCTTAGGCCTAGTAGTGTTGCATGTTTTTGGGGAGCTGCTTGGGGGTGCTCTAGATTTTTGGGGGTGGGTTGAGGGGTCTGGGATCACTGCTGGGAAGGTCTAATATTGATTGCAAGACGTTTGAAGAAAATCCATGGTGGAAAAGGGGGGTTTGGGCCTAGTTGCAGAGAGCGTCTTGGCACGATTTAAACTTAGGCCTAGTAGTATTGCATGTTTTTGGGGGCTGTTTGGTGGTGTTCTAGATTTTTGTGGGAGTGTTGAGGGGTCCGGGAGCACTGCTGGGTAGGTCTAATTTTGATTGCAAGTGGTTTGAAGAAAATCCATGGTGGAAAAGGGCGGTTTGGGCCTAGTTGCAGAGAGCGTTTTGGCACGATTGAAACTTAGGCCGAGTAGTTTTGCATGTTTTTGGGTGCTGCTTGGGGGTGTTTGAGATTTTTGGGGGAGGGTTGAGGGGCCTGGGAGCACTGCTGGGAAGGTCTAATTTTGATTGCAAGTTGTTTGAAGAAAATCCTTGGTAGAAAAGGTGCTGTGGGCCTAGTTGCAGAGAGCGTCTTGGCACAATTTAAACTTAGGCCTAGTAGTATTACATGTTTTTGGGGGGGGGGTGGGGGTGTTCTAGATTTTTGGGGGTGGGTTGAGGGGTCCAGGAGCACTGCTGGGAAGGTCTAGTTTTAATTGCAAATGGTTTGAAGAAAATCCATGGTGGAAAAGAGGGGTTTGGGCCAAGTTGTAGAGAGCGTTTTGTCACGATTTAAACTTAGGCCTAGTAGTATTGCATGTTTTTTGGGGGCTGCTTGGGGTGTTCTAGATTTTGGGGGGTGGGTTGAGGGGTCTGGGAGCACTGCTGGGAAGGTCTAATTTTGATTGCAAGTGGTTTGAAAAAATCCATGGTGGAAAAGGGGGGTTTGGGCCTAGTTGCAGAGAGCGTTTTGCCACGATTTAAACGGAGGCCTAGTAGTATTGCATGTTTTTGGGAAGCTGCTTGGGGGTGTTCTAGATTTTTGGGGGTGGGTTGAGGGGTCTGGGAGCCCTGCTGGGAAGGTCTGATTTTGATTGCAAGTGGTTTGAAGAAAATCCTTGGTGGAAAAAGGGGGTTTGGGCCTAGTTTTAGAGAGCGCTTTGGCACAATTTAAACTTAGGCCTAGTAGTATTGCATGTTTTTGGGGGCTGTTTGGGGGTGTTCTAGATTTTTGGGGGAGGGTTGAGGGGTCCGGGAGCACTGCTGGGAATGTCTAATTTTGATTGCAAGTGGTTTGAAGAAAATCCATGGTGGAAAAGGGCGGTTTGGGCCTAGTTGCAGAGAGCGTTTTGGCACGATTTAAACTTAGGCCTAGTAGTATTACATGTTTTTGGGGGGCTGCTTGGGGGTGTTCTAGTTTTTGGGGGGTTGGTTGAGGGATTCAGGGAGCACTGCTGGGAAGGTCTAATTTTGATTGCAAGTGGTTTGAAAAAATCCATGATGGAAAAGGGGGGTTTGGGCCTAGTTGCAGAGAGGGTTTTGCCACGATTTAAACGGAGGCCTAGTAGTATTGCATGTTTTTGGGGAGCTGCTTGGGGGTGTTCTATATTTTTGGGGGTGGGTTGAGGGGTCTGGGAGCTCTGCTGGTAAGGTCTAATTTTGATTGCAAGTGGTTTGAAGAAAATCCATGGTGGAAAAAGTGGGTTTGGGCCTAGTTTTAGAGAGCGCTTTGGCACGATTTAAACTTAGGCCTAGTAGTATTGCATGTTTTTGGGGAGCAGGTTGGGGGAGTTCTAGATTTTTGGGGGTGGGTTGAGGGGTCTGGGAGCACTGCTGGGAAGGTCTCATTTTGATTGCAAGTGGTTTGAAGAAAATCCATGGTGGAAAAGGGGGTTTTGGGCCTAGTTGCAGAGAGCGTTTTGCCACGATTTAAACCTAGGCCTAGTAGTATTGCATGTTTTTGGGGGGCTGCTTGGGGTGTTCTAGATTTTTGGAGGTGGGTTGAGGGGTCTGGGAGCACTGCTGGGAAGGTCTAATTTTGATTACAAGTGGTTTGAAAAAAATACATGGTGATAAAGGGGGGTTTTGGGACTAGTTGCAGAGAGCGTTTTGCCACGATTTAAACTTAGGCCTCTTAGTATTGCATGTTTTTGGGAAGCTGCTTCGGGGTGTTCTATATTTTTGGGGGATGGGTTGAGGGGTCTGGGACTACTGCTGGGAAGGTCTAATTTTGATTGCAAGTGGTTTGAAGAAAATCCATGGTGGAAAAGGGGGGTTTGGACCTAGTTGCAGAGAGCGTTTTGGCACGATTTAAACTTAGGCCTAGTAGTATTGCATGTTTTTGGGGGTCTGCTTGGGGGTGTTCTAGATTTTTGGGGGTGGGTTGAGGGGTCTGGGAGCACTGCCTGGAAGGTCTAATTTTGGTTGCAAGTGGTTTGAAAAAATCATTGGTGGAAAAGGGGGTGTGGGCCTTGTTGCAGAGAGCGTTTTGGCACGATTTAATCTTAGGCCTGGTAGTGTTGCATGTTTTTGGGGAGCTGCTTGGGGGTGCTCTAGATTTTTGGGGGTGGGTTGAGGGGTCTGGGATCACTGCTGGGAAGGTCTAATATTGATTGTAAGACGTTTGAAGAAAATCCATGGTGGAAAAGGGGGGTTTGGGCCTAGTTGCAGAGAGCGTCTTGGCACGATTTAAACTTAGGCCTAGTAGTATTGCATGTTTTTGGGGGCTGTTTGGGGGTGTTCTAGATTTTTGTGGGAGGGTTGAGGGGTCCGGGAGCACTGCTGGGTAGGTCTAATTTTGATTGCAAGTGGTTTGAAGAAAATCCATGGTGGAAAAGGGCGGTTTGGGCCTAGTTGCAGAGAGCGTTTTGGCACGATTGAAACTTAGGCCGAGTAGTTTTGCATGTTTTTGGGTGCTGCTTGGGGGTGTTCGAGATTTTTGGGGGAGGGTTGAGGGGCCTGGGAGCACTGCTGGGAAGGTCTAATTTTGATTGCAAGTTGTTTGAAGAAAATCCTTGGTGGAAAAAGGGCTGTGGGCCTAGTTGCAAAGAGCGTCTTGGCACGATTTAAACTTAGGCCTCGTAGTATTACATGTTTTTGGGGGGCTGTTTGGGGGTGTTCAAGATTTTTGGGGGTGGGTTGAGGGGTCCAGGAGCACTGCTGGGAAGGTCTAGTTTTAATTGCAAATGGTTTGAAGAAAATCCATGGTGGAAAAAAGGGGTTTGGGCCAAGTTGCAGAGAGCGTTTTGTCACGATTTAAACTTAGGCCTAGTAGTATTGCATGTTTTTTGGGGGCTGCTTGGGGTGTTCTAGATTTTGGGGGGTGGGTTGAGGGGTCTGGGAGCACTGCTGGGAAGGTCTAATTTTGATTGCAAGTGGTTTGAAGAAAATCCATGGTGGAAAAAGTGGGTTTGGGCCTAGTTTTAGAGAGCGCTTTGGCACGATTTAAACTTAGGCCTAGTAGTATTGCATGTTTTTGGGGAGCTGGTTGGGGGAGTTCTAGATTTTTGGGGGTGGGTTGAGGGGTCTGGGAGCACTGCTGGGAAGGTCTCATTTTGATTGCAAGTGGTTTGAAGAAAATCCATGCTGGAAAAGGGGGTTTTGGGCCTAGTTGCAGAGAGCGTTTTGCCACGATTTAAACCTAGGCCTAGTAGTATTGCATGTTTTTGGGGGGCTGCTTGGGGTGTTCTAGATTTTTGGAGGTGGGTTGAGAGGTCTGGGAGCACTGCTGGGAAGGTCTAATTTTGATTACAAGTGGTTTGAAAAAAATACATGGTGATAAAGGGGGGTTTTGGGACTAGTTGCAGAGAGCGTTTTGCCACGATTTAAACTTAGGCCTCTTAGTATTGCATGTTTTTGGGAAGCTGCTTCGGGGTGTTCTATATTTTTGGGGGATGGGTTGAGGGGTCTGGGACTACTGCTGGGAAGGTCTAATTTTGATTGCAAGTGGTTTGAAGAAAATCCATGGTGGAAAAGGGGGGTTTGGACCTATTTGCAGAGAGCGTTTTGGCACGATTTAAACTTAGGCCTAGTAGTATTGCATGTTTTTGGGGGTCTGCTTGGGGGTGTTCTAGATTTTTGGGGGTGGGTTGAGGGGTCTGGGAGCACTGCCTGGAAGGTCTAATTTTGGTTGCAAGTGGTTTGAAAAAATCATTCGTGGAAAAGGGGGTGTGGGCTTTGTTGCAGAGAGCGTTTTGGCACGATTTAATCTTAGGCCTAGTAGTGTTGCATGTTTTTGGGGAGCTGCTTGGGGGTGCTCTAGATTTTTGGGGGTGGGTTGAGGGGTCTGGGATCACTGCTGGGAAGGTCTAATGTTGATTGCAAGATGTTTGAAGAAAATCCATGGTGGAAAAGGGGGGTTTGGGCCTAGTTGCAGAGAGCGTCTTGGCACGATTTAAACTTAGGCCTAGTAGTATTGCATGTTTTTGGGGGCTGTTTGGGGGTGTTCTAGATTTTTGTGGGAGGGTTGAGGGGTCCGGGAGCACTGCTGGGTAGGTCTAATTTTGATTGCAAGTGGTTTGAAGAAAATCCATGGTGGAAAAGGGCGGTTTGGGCCTAGTTGCAGAGAGCGTTTTGGCACGATTGAAACTTAGGCCGAGTAGTTTTGCATGTTTTTGGGTGCTGCTTGGGGGTGTTCGAGATTTTTGGGGGAGGGTTGAGGGGCCTGGGAGCACTGCTGGGAAGGTCTAATTTTGATTGCAAGTTGTTTGAAGAAAATCCTTGGTGGAAAAAGGGCTGTGGGCCTAGTTGCAGAGAGCGTCTTGGCACGATTTAAACTTAGGCCTAGTAGTATTACATGTTTTTGGGGGGCTGTTTGGGGGTGTTCAAGATTTTTGGGGGTGGGTTGAGGGGTCCAGGAGCACTGCTGGGAAGGTCTAGTTTTAATTGCAAATGGTTTGAAGAAAATCCATGGTGGAAAAGAGGGGTTTGGGCCAAGTTGCAGAGAGCGTTTTGTCACGATTTAAACTTAGGCCTAGTAGTATTGCATGTTTTTTGGGGGCTGCTTGGGGTGTTCTAGATTTTGGGGGGTGGGTTTAGGGGTCTGGGAGCACTGCTGGGAAGGTCTAATTTTGATTACAAGTGGTTTGAAAAAAATACATGGTGATAAAGGGGGGTTTTGGGACTAGTTGCAGAGAGCATTTTGCCACGATTTAAACTTAGGCCTCTTAGTATTGCATGTTTTTGGGAAGCTGCTTCGGGGTGTTCTATATTTTTGGGGGATGGGTTGAGGGGTCTGGGACTACTGCTGGGAAGGTCTAATTTTGATTGCAAGTGGTTTGAAGAAAATCCATGGTGGAAAAGGGGGGTTTGGACCTAGTTGCAGAGAGCGTTTTGGCACGATTTAAACTTAGGCCTAGTAGTATTGCATGTTTTTGGGGGTCTGCTTGAGGGTGTTCTAGATTTTTGGGGGTGGGTTGAGGGGTCTGGGAGCACTGCCTGGAAGGTCTAATTTTGGTTGCAAGTGGTTTGAAAAAAGTCATTGGTGGAAAAGGGGGTGTGGGCCTTGTTGCAGAGAGCGTTTTGGCACGATTTAATCTTAGGCCTAGTAGTGTTGCATGTTTTTGGGGAGCTGCTTGGGGGTGCTCTAGATTTTTGGGGGTGGGTTGAGGGGTCTGGGATCACTGCTGGGAAGGTCTAATATTGATTGCAAGACGTTTGAAGAAAATCCATGGTGGAAAAGGGGGGTTTGGGCCTAGTTGCAGAGAGCGTCTTGGCACGATTTAAACTTAGGCCTAGTAGTATTGCATATTTTTGGGGGCTGTTTGGGGGTGTTCTAGATTTTTGTGGGAGGGTTGAGGGGTCCGGGAGCACTGCTGGGTAGGTCTAATTTTGATTGCAAGTGGTTTGAAGAAAATCCATGGTGGAAAAGGGGGGTTTGGGCCTAGTTGCAGAGAGCGTCTTGGCACGATTTAAACTTAGGCCTAGTAGTATTGCATATTTTTGGGGGCTGTTTGGGGGTGTTCTAGATTTTTGTGGGAGGGTTGAGGGGTCCGGGAGCACTGCTGGGTAGGTCTAGTTTTAATTGCAAATGGTTTGAAGAAAATCCATGGTGGAAAAGAGGGGTTTGGGCCAAGTTGCAGAGAGCGTTTTGTCACGATTTAAACTTAGGCCTAGTAGTATTGCATGTTTTTTGGGGGCTGCTTGGGGTGTTCTAGATTTTACGGGGTGGGTTGAGGGGTCTGGGAGCACTGCTGGGAAGGTCTAATTTTGATTGCAAGTGGTTTGAAAAAATCCATGGTGGAAAAGGGGGGTTTGGGCCTAGTTGCAGAGAGCGTTTTGCCACGATTTAAACGGAGGCCTAGTAGTATTGCATGTTTTTGGGAAGCTGCTTGGGGGTGTTCTAGATTTTTGGGGGTGGGTTGAGGGGTCTGGGAGCTCTGCTGGGAAGGTCTAATTTTGATTGCAAGTGGTTTGAAGAAAATCCTTGCTGGAAAAAGGGGGTTTGGGCCTAGTTTTAGAGAGCGCTTTGGCACGATTTAAACTTAGGCCTAGTAGTATTGCATGTTTTTGGGGAGCTGCTTGGGGGAGTTCTACATTTTTGGGGCTGGGTTGAGGGGTCTGGGAGCACTGCTGGGAAGGTCTAATTTTGATTACAAGTGGTTTGAAAAAAATCCATGGTGGAAAAGGGGGTTTTGGGACTAGTTGTAGAGAGCGTTTTGCCACGATTTAAACTTAGGCCTCGTAGTATTGCATGTTTTTGGGAAGCTGCTTCGGGGTGTTCTATATTTTTGGGGGATGGGTTGAGGGGTCTGGGACTACTGCTGGGAAGGTCTAATTTTGATTGCAAGTGGTTTGAAGAAAATCCATGGTGGAAAAGGGGGGTTTGGACCTAGTTGCAGAGAGCGTTTTGGCACGATTTAAACTTAGGCCTATTAGTATTGCATGTTTTTGGGGAGCTGCTTAGGGGTGCTCTAGATTTTTGGGGGTGGGTTGAGGGGTCTGGGATCACTGCTGGGAAGGTCTAATATTGATTGCAAGTGGTTTGAAGAAAATCCATGGTGGAAAAGGGGGGTTTGGGCCTAGTTGCAGAGAGTGTCTTGAAACGATTTAAACTTAGGCCTAGTAGTATTGCATGTTTTTGGGGGCTGTTTGGGGGTGTTCTAGATTTTTGTGGGAGGGTTGAGGGGTCCGGGAGCACTGCTGGGAAGGTCTAATTTTGATTGCAATTGGTTTGAAAAAATCATTGGTGGAAAAGGGGGTGTGGGCCTTGTTGCAGAGAGCGTTTTGGCACGATTTAAACTTAGGCCAAGTAGAATTGCATGTTTTTGGAGAGCTACTTGGGGTGTTCTAGATTTTTGGGGGTGGTTTGAGGGGTCTGGGAGCACTGCTGGGAAGGTCTAATATTGATTGCAAGTGGTTTGAAGAAAATCCAATGGTGGAAAAGGCGGGTTTGGGCCTAGTTGCAGAGAGCGTTTTGGCACTATTTAAACTCAGGCCTAGTAGTATTGCATGTTTTTGGGGGCTGTTTGAGGGTGTTCTAGATTTTTGGGGTGGGTTGAGGGGTCCGGGAGCACTGATGGGAAGGTCTAATTTTCATTGCAAGTGGTTTGAAGATAATCCATGGTGGAAAAGGGAAGTTTGAACCTAGTTGCAGAGAGCGTTTTTGCGCGATTCAAACTTAGGCCTAGTAGTATTGCATGTTTTTGGGGGCTTCTAGAGGGTGTTCTAGATATTTGGGGGTGGACTGAGGGGTGTAGGGGCACTGCCTGGAAGGTCTAATATTGATTGCAAGTGGTTTGAAGAAAATCCAATGGTGGAAAAGGCGGGTTTGGGCCTAGTTGCAGAGAGCGTTTTGGCACTATTTAAACTCAGGCCTAGTAGTATTGCATGTTTGTGGGGGCTGTTTGAGGGTGTTCTAGATTTTTGGGGTGGGTTGAGGGGTCCGGGAGCACTGATGGGAAGGTCTAATTTTCATTGCAAGTGGTTTGAAAAAAATCCATGGTGGAAAAGGGGGGTTTGGGCCTAGTTGCAGAGAGCGTTTTGCCACGATTAAAACTTAGGCCTAGCAGTATTGCATGTTTTTGGGGAGCTGCTTGGGGGTGTTCTAGGTTTTTGGGGGTGGGTTGAGGGGTCTGGGAGCACTGCTGGGAAGGTCTTATTTTGATTGCAAGTGGTTTGAAAAAAATTCCATAGTGGAAAAGGGGGGTTTGGGCCTAGTTGCCGGGAGCGTTTTGGCACGATTTAAACTTAGGCCTAGTAGCATTACATGTTTTTGGGGGGCTGCTTGGGGGTGTTCTAGAATTTTGGGGATGGGTTGAGGGGACTGGGCGCACTGCTGGGAAGGTGTAATTTTGATTGCAAGTTGTTTGAAGAAAATCCATGATGGAAAAGGGGGGTTTGGGCCTAGTTGCAGAGAGCGTTTTGGCACGATTGAAACTTAGGCCTAGTAGTATTGCATGTTTTTGGGGAGCTGCTTGGGGGTGTTCTAGATTTTTGGGGGTGGGTTGAGGGGTTTGGGAGCTCTGCTGGGAAGGTCTAATTTTGATTGCAAGTGGTTTTAAGAAAATCCATGGTGGAAAAAGGGGGTTTGGCCCTAGTTTCAGAGAGCGCTTTGGCACGATTTAAACTTAGTCCTAGTAGTATTGCATGTTTTTGGGGAGCTGCTTGGGGGAGTTCTAGATTTTTGGGGGTGGGTTGAGGGGTCTGGGAGCGCTACTGGGAAGGTCCAATTGTGATTGCAAGAGGTTTGAAGAAAATCCATGGTGGAAAAGGGGGGTTTGGGCCTAGTTGCAGAGAGCGTTTTGGCACGATTTAAACTTAGGCCTAGTAGTATTGCATGTTTTTGCGGGGCTGTTTGGGGGTGTGCTAGATTTTTGGGGGTGGGTTGAGGGGTCCGGGAGCACTGCTGGGAAGGTGTAATTTTGATTGCAAGTGGTTTGAAGAAAATCCACTGGTGGAAAAGGCGTGTTTGGGCCTAGTTGCAGAGAGCGTTTTGGCACGATTTTAAATTAGGCCTAGCAGTAGTGCATGTTTTTGGGGTGCTGCTTGGGGTGTTCTAGATTTTTGGGGGTGGGTTGAGGGGTCTGGGAGCACTGCTGGGAAGGTCTAATTTTGATTGCAAAGGTTTGAAAAAATCCATGGTGGAAAAGCGGGCTTTGGGCCTAATTGCAGAGAGCGTTTTTCTACGATTTAAACTTAGGCCTAGTAGTAATAACTGTTTTTGGGGGGCTGTTTGGGGGTGTTCAAGATTTTTGGGGGTGGGTTAAGGGGTCTGGGAGCACTGCTTTGAAGGTCTAATTTTTATTGCAAGTGGTTTGAAGAAAATCCATGGTGGAAAAGGGAGGTTTGGGCCTAGTTGCAGAGAGGGCTTAGGCACGATTTAAACTTAGGCCTAGTAGTATTGCATGTTTTTGGGGGGCTGCTTGGGGGTGTTCTAGATTTTTGGGGGTGGGTTGAGGGGTCCGGGAGCACTGCTGGGAAGGTCTAATTTTTATTGCAAGTAGTTTGAAGATAATCGATGGTGGAAAAGGGGGGTTTAAACCTAGTTGCAGGGAGTGTTTTGGCGCGATTCAAACTTAGGCCTAGTAGTATTGCATGTTTTTGGGGGCTGCTTGAGGGTGTTCTCGATATTTGGGGGTGGACTGAGGGGTGTGGGAGCACTGCCTGGAAGGTCTAATTTTGGTTGCAAGTGGTTTGAAAAAAATCATTGGTGGAAAAGGGGGTGTGGGCCTTGTTGCAGAGAGCGTTTTGGCACGATTTAATCTTAGGCCTAGTAGTATTGCATGTTTTTGGGGAGCTGCTTGGGGGTGCTCTAGATTTTTGTGGGAGGGTTGAGGGGTCCGGGAGCACTGCTGGGAAGGTCTAATTTTGTTTGCAAGTGGTTTGAAGAAAATCCATGGTGGAAAAAGGGGGTTTGGGCCTAGTTTCAGAGAGCGCTCTGGCACGATTTAAACTTAGGCCTAGTAGTATTGCATGTTTTTGGGGAGCTGCTTGGGGGAGTTCTAGATTATTGGGGGTGGGTTGAGGGGTCTGGGAGCACTGCTGGGAAGGTCTTATTTTGATTGCAAGTGGTTTGAAGAAAATCCATGGTGGAAAAGGGGAGTTTGGGCCTAGTTGCAGAGAGCGTTTTGGCGCGATTTAAACTTAGGCCTAGTAGTATTGAATGTTTTGGGGGGCTGCTTGAGGGTGTTATAGATATTTGGGGGGGGACTGAGGGGTGTGGGAGCACTGCCTGGAAGGTCTAATTTTGATTACAAGTGGTTTGAAAAAATTCCATGGTGGAAAAGGGGGGTTTGGGCCTAGTTGCAGAGAGAGTTTTGGCACGATTGAAACTTAGGCCTAGTAGTATTGCATGTTTTTGTGGAGCTGCTTGGGGGTGTTCTAGATTTTTGGGGGTGGGTTGAGGAGACTGGGAGCTCTGCTGGGAAGGTCTAATTTTGATTGCAAGTGGTTTGAAGAAAATCCATTGTGGAAAAAGGGGGTTTGGGCCTAGTTTCAGAGAGTGCTTTGGCACGATTTAAACTTAGTCCTAGTAGTATTGCATGTTTTTGGGGAGCTGCTTGGGGGAATTCTAGATTTTTGGGGGTGGGTTGAGGGGTCTGGGAGCGCTACTGGGAAGGTCCAATTGTGATTGCAAGAGGTTTGAAGAAAATCAATGGTGGAAAAGGGGGGTTTGGGCCTAGTTGCAGAGAACGTTTTGGCACGATTTAAACTTAGGCCTAGTAGTATTGCATGTTTTTGGGGAGCTGCTTGGGGGTGTTCTAGATTTTTGGGGGTGGGTTGAGGGGTCTGGGAGCACTGCTGGGAAGGGCTAATTTTGATTGCAAGTGGTTTTAAGAAAATCCATGGTGGAAAAAGGGGGTTTGGGCCTAGTTGCAGAGAGCGTTTTGGCACGATTTAAACTTAGGCCTAGTAGTATTGCATGTTTTTGGGGGGCTGTTTGGGGGTGTGCCAGATTGTTGGGGGTGGGTTGAGGGGTCCAGGAGCACTGCTGGGAAGGTGTAATTTTGATTGCAAGTAGTTTGAAGAAAATCCAATGGTGGAAAAGGCGGGTTTGGGCCTAGTTGCAGAGAGCGTTTTGCCACGATTAAAACTTAGGCCTAGCAGTATTGCATGTTTTTGGGGAGCTGCTTGGGGGTGTTCTAGGTTTTTGGGGGTGGGTTGAGGGGTCTGGGAGCACTGCTGGGAAGGTCTTATTTTGATTGCAAGTGGTTTGAAAAAAATTCCATAGTGGAAAAGGGGGGTTTGGGCCTAGTTGCCGGGAGCGTTTTGGCACGATTTAAACTTAGGCCTAGTAGCATTGCATGTTTTTGGGGGGCTGCTTGGGGGTGTTCTAGAATTTTGGGGATGGATTGAGGGGTCTGGGAGCACTGCTTTGAAGGTATAATTTTTATTGCAAGTGGTTTGAAGAAAATCCATGGTGGAAAAGGGGGGTTTGGGCCTAGTTGCAGAGAGCGCTTAGGCACGATTTAAACTTAGGCCTAGTAGTATTGCATGTTTTTGGGGGGCTGCTTGGGGGTGTTCTAGATTTTTGGGAGTGGGTTGAGGGGTCTGGGATCACTGCCGGGAAGGTCTAATTTTGGTTGCAAGTGGTTTGAAAAAATCATTGGTGGAAAAGGGGGTGTGGGCCTTGTTGCAGAGAGCATTTTGGCACAATTTAAACTTAGGCCTAGTAGTATTGCATGTTTTTGGAGAGCTGCTTGGGGGTGTTCTAGATTTTTGGGGGTGGGTTGAGGTGTCTGGGAGCACTGCTGGGAAGGTCTAATATTGATTGCAAGTGGTTTGAAAAAAATCCATGGTGAAAAAGGGGGGTTTGGGCCTAGTTGCAGAGAGCGTCTTGGAACAATTTAAACTTAGGCCTAGTAGTATTGCATGTTTTTGGGGGCTGTTTGAGGGTGTTCTAGATTTTTGGGGTGGGTTGAGGGTTCCGGGAGCACTGCTGGGAAGGTCTAATTTTTATTGCAAGTGGTTTGAAGATAATCCATGGTGGAAAAGGGGGGTTTGAACCTAGTACGCAGAGAGCGTTTTGGCGAGATTCAAACTTAGGCCTAGTAGTATTGCATGTTTTTGGGGGCTGCTTGAGGGTGTTCTAGATATTTGGGGGTGGACTGAGGGGTGTGGGAGCACTGCCTGGAAGGTCTAATTTTGATTGCAAGTGGTTTGAAAAAAATCCATGGTGGAAAAGGGGGGTTTGGGCCTAGTTGCACAGAGCGTTTTGCCACGATTAAAACTTAGGCCTAGCAGTATTACATGTGTTTGGAGAGCTGCTTGGGGGTGTTCTAGATTTTTGGGGGTGGATTGAGGGGTCTGGGAGCACTGCTGGGAAGGTCTAATATTGATTGCAATTGGTTTGAAGAAAATCCATGGTGGAAAAGGGGGGTTTGGGCCTAGTTGCAGAGAGCGCTTTGGCACGATTTAAACTTAGGCCTAGTAGTATTGCATGTTTTTGGGTGCTGCTTGGGGGTGTTCGAGATTTTTGGGGGAGGGTTGAGGGGCCTAGGAGCACTGCTGGGAAGGTCTAATTTTGATTGCAAGTTGTTTGAAGAAAATCCTTGGTGGAAAAGGGGGGTTTGTGCCTACTTGAAGAGAGCGTTTTGGCATGATTGAAACTTAGGCCTAGTAGTATTGTATTTTTTGGGGGGCTGCTTGGGGTGTTCTATATTTTTGGGGGATGGGTTGAGGGGTCTGGGACTACTGCTGGGAAGGTCTAATTTTGATTGCAAGTGGTTTGAAGAAAATCCATGGTGGAAAAGGGGGGGTTGGTTTGGACCTAGTTGCAGAGAGCGTTTCGGCACGATTTAAACTTAGGCCTAGTAGTATTGCATGTTTTTGGGGGGCTGCTTGGGGGTGTTCTAGATATTTGGGGGTGGGTTGAGGGGTCTGGGAGCACTGCCCGGAAGGTCTAATTTTGGTTACAAGTGGTTTGAAAAATCATTGGTGGAAAAGGGGGTGTGGGCCTTGTTGCAGAGAGCGTTTTGGCACTATTTAATCTTAGGCCTAGTAGTATTGCATGTTTTTGGGGGCTGTTTGGGGGTGTTCTAGATTTTTGTGGGAGGGTTGAGGGGTCCGGGAGCACTGCTGGGAAGGTCTAATTTTGATTGCAAGTGGTTTGAAGAAAATCCATGGTGGAAAAGGGCGGTTTGGGCCTAGTTGCAGAGAGCGTTCTGGCACGATTTAAACTTTGGCCTAGTAGTATTGCATGTTTTTGGGGGCTGCTTGGAGGTGTTATAGATATTTGGGGGTGGATTGAGGGGTCTGGGAGCACTGCCGGGAAGGTCTAATTTTGATTGCAAGTGGTTTGAAAAAATCATTGGTGGAAAAGGGGGTGTGGGCCTTGTTG
Organism: Lissotriton vulgaris; assembly: GCF_964263255.1. NCBI lineage: Eukaryota > Metazoa > Chordata > Amphibia > Caudata > Salamandridae > Lissotriton > Lissotriton vulgaris. The sequence goes on along the minus strand of NC_141687.1, from coordinate 1,258,362,268 downwards.
CAGAGAGCGTTTTGGCACGATTTAAACTTAGGCCTAGTAGTATTGCATGTTTTTGGGAAGCTGCTTTGGGGAATTCTAGATTGTTGGGGGTGGGTTGAGGGGTCTGGGAGCACTGCTGGGAAGGTCTATTTTTGATTGCAAGTGGTTTGAAGAAAATCCATTGTGGAAAGGGGGGGTTTGGGCCTAGTTGCAGAAAGCGTTTTGGCACGATTTAAACTTAGGCCTAGTAGTATTGCATGTTTTTGGGGAGCTCCTTGGGGGTGTTCTAGATTTTTGGGGGGTGGGTTGAGGGGTCTGGGAGCACTGCTGGGAAGGTCTAATATTGATTGCAAGTGGTTTGAAAAAAATCCATGGTGAAAAAGGGGGGTTTGGGCCTAGTTGCAGAGATCGTCTTGGAACAATTTAAACTTAGGCCTAGTAGTATTGCATGTTTTTGGGGGCTGTTTGAGGGTGTTCTAGATTTTCGGGGTGGGTTGAGGGTTCCGGGAGCACTGCTGGGAAGGTCTAATTTTTATTGCAAGTGGTTTGAAGATAATCCATGGTGGAAAAGGGGGGTTTGAACCTAGTACGCAGAGAGCGTTTTGGCGAGATTCAAACTTAGGCCTAGTAGTATTGCATGTTTTTGGGGGCTGCTTGAGGGTGTTCTAGATATTTGGGGGTGGACTGAGGGGTGTGGGAGCACTGCCCGGAAGGTCTAATTTTGATTGCAAGTGGTTTGAAAAAAATCCATGGTGGAAAAGGGGGGTTTGGGCCTAGTTGCACAGAGCGTTTTGCCACGATTAAAACTTAGGCCTAGCAGTATTACATGTGTTTGGAGAGCTGCTTGGGGGTGTTCTAGATTTTTGGGGGTGGATTGAGGGGTCTGGGAGCACTGCTGGGAAGGTCTAATATTGATTGCAATTGGTTTGAAGAAAATCCATGGTGGAAAAGGGGGGTTTGGGCCTAGTTGCAGAGAGCGCTTTGGCACGATTTAAACTTAGGCCTAGTAGTATTGCATGTTTTTGGGTGCTGCTTGGGGGTGTTCGAGATTTTTGGGGGAGGGTTGAGGGGCCTGGGAGCACTGCTGGGAAGGTCTAATTTTGATTGCAAGTTGTTTGAAGAAAATCCTTGGTGGAAAAGGGGGGTTTGTGCCTACTTGCAGAGAGCGTTTTGGCATGATTGAAACTTAGGCCTAGTAGTATTGTATTTTTTGGGGGGCTGCTTGGGGTGTTCTATATTTTTGGGAGATGGGTTGAGGGGTCTGGGACTACTGCTGGGAAGGTCTAATTTTGATTGCAAGTGGTTTGAAGAAAATCCATGGTGGAAAAGGGGGGGTTGGTTTGGACCTAGTTGCAGAGAGCGTTTCGGCACGATTTAAACTTAGGCCTAGTAGTATTGCATGTTTTTGGGGGGCTGCTTGGGGGTGTTCTAGATATTTGGGGGTGGGTTGAGGGGTCTGGGAGCACTGCCCGGAAGGTCTAATTTTGGTTGCAAGTGGTTTGAAAAATCATTGGTGGAAAAGGGGGTGTGGGCCTTGTTGCAGAGAGCGTTTTGGCACTATTTAATCTTAGGCCTAGTAGTATTGCATGTTTTTGGGGGCTGTTTGGGGGTGTTCTAGATTTTTGTGGGAGGGTTGAGGGGTCCGGGAGCACTGCTGGGAAGGTCTAATTTTGATTGCAAGTGGTTTGAAGAAAATCCATGGTGGAAAAGGGCGGTTTGGGCCTAGTTGCAGAGAGCGTTCTGGCACGATTTAAACTTTGGCCTAGTAGTATTGCATGTTTTTGGGGGCTGCTTGGAGGTGTTATAGATATTTGGGGGTGGATTGAGGGGTCTGGGAGCACTGCCGGGAAGGTCTAATTTTGATTGCAAGTGGTTTGAAAAAATCATTGGTGGCAAAAGGGGGTGTGGGCCTTGTTGCAGAGAGCGTTTTGGCACGATTTAAACTTAGGCCTAGTAGTATTGCATGTTTTTGGGAAGCTGCTTTGGGGAATTCTAGATTGTTGGGGGTGGGTTGAGGGGTCTGGGAGCACTGCTGGGAAGGTCTATTTTTGATTGCAAGTGGTTTGAAGAAAATCCATTGTGGAAAGGGGGGGTTTGGGCCTAGTTGCAGAAAGCGTTTTGGCACGATTTAAACTTAGGCCTAGTAGTATTGCATGTTTTTGGGGAGCTCCTTGGGGGTGTTCTAGATTTTTTGGGGGTGGGTTGAGGGGTCTGGGAGCACTGCTGGGAAGGTCTAATTTTGATTGCAAGTGGTTTGAAGAAAATCCAATGGTGGAAAAGGCGGGTTTGGGCCTAGTTGCAGAGAGCGCTTAGGCACGATTTAAACTTAGGCCTAGTAGTATTGCATGTTTTTGGGGAGCTCCTTGGGGGTGTTCTAGATTTTTGGGGGTGGGTTGAGGGGTCTGGGAGCACTGCTGGGAAGGTCTAATTTTGTTTGCAAGTGGTTTGAAGAAAATCCAATGGTGGAAAAGGCGGGTTTGGGCCTAGTTGCAGAGAGCGCTTAGGCACGATTTAAACTTAGGCCTAGTAGTATTGCATGTTTTTGGGGAGCTGCTTGGGGGAGTTCTAGATTTTTGGGGGTAGGTTGAGGGGTCTGGGAGCACTGCTGGGAGGGTCTAATTTTGATTGCAAAGGTTTGAAAAAATCCATGGTGGAAAAGCGGGGTTCGGGCCTTGTTGCAGAGAGCGTTTTTCCACGATTTAAACTTAGGCCTAGTAGTAATAACTGTTTTTGGGGGGCTGTTTGGGGGTGTGCTAGATTTTTGGGGGTGGGTTGAGGGGTCTGGGAGCACTGCTTTGAAGGTCTAATTTTTATTGCAAGTGGTTTGAAGAAAATCCATGGTGGAAAAGGGGGGTTTGGGCCTAGTTGCAGAGAGCGCTTAGGCACGATTTAAACTTAGGCCTAGTAGTATTGCATGTTTTTGGGGGGCTGCTTAGGGGTGTTCTAGATTTTTGGGGGTGGGTTGAGGGGTCTGGGATCACTTCCGGGAAGGTCTAATTTTGGTTGCAAGTGGTTTGAAAAAATCATTGGTGGAAAAGGGGGTGTGGGCCTTGTTGCAGAGAGCATTTTGGCACAATTTAAACTTAGGCCTAGTAGTATTGCATGTTTTTGGAGAGCTGCTTGGGGGTGTTCTAGATTTTTGGGGGTGGGTTGAGGTGTCTGTGAGCACTGCTGGGAAGGTCTAATGTTTATTGCAAGTGGTTTGAAGATAATCCATGGTGGAAAAGGGGGGTTTAAACCTAGTTGCAGGGAGCGTTTTGGCGCGATTCAAACTTAGGCCTAGTAGTATTGCATGTTTTTGGGGAGCTGCTTGGGGGTGCTCTAGATTTTTGGGGGTGGGTTGAGGGGTCTGGGAGCACTGCTGGGAAGGTCTAATATTGATTGCAAGTGGTTTGAAGAAAATCCATTGTGGAAAAGGGGGGTTTGGGCCTAGTTGCAGAGAGCGTTTTGGCACGCTTTAAACTTAGGCCTAGTAGCATTGCATGTTTTTGGGGGCTGTTTGGGGGTGTTCTAGATTTTTGGGAGAGGGTTGAGGGGTCAGGGAGCACTGCTGGGAATGTCTAATTTTGATTGCAAGTGGTTTGAAGAAAATCCATGGCGGAAAAGGGCGGTTTGGGCCTAGTTGCAGAGAGCGTTTTGGCACGATTTAAACTTAGGCCTAGTAGTATTGCATGTTTTTGGGGAGCTGCTTGGGGGTGTTCTAGTTTTTGGGGGGTTGGTTGAGGGATTCAGGGAGCACTGCTGGGAAGGTCTAATTTTGATTGCAAGCGGTTTGAAAAAATCCATGGTGAAAAAGGGGGGTTTGGGCCTAGTTGCAGGGAGCGTTTTGCCACGATTTAAACTTAGGCCTCCTAGTATTGCATGTTTTTGGGAAGCTGCTTCGGGGTGTTCTATATTTTTGGGGGATGGGTTGAGGGGTCTTGGACTACTGCTGGGAAGGTATAATTTTGATTGCAAGTGGTTTGAAGAAGATCCATGGTGGAAAAGGGGGGTTTGGACCTAGTTGCAGAGAGCGTTTTGGCACGATTTAAACTTAGGCCTAGTAGTATTGCATGTTTTTGGGGGGCTGCTTGGGGGTGTTCTAGATTTTTGGGGGTGGGTTGAGGGGTCTGGGAGCACTGCCCGGAAGGTCTAATTTTGGTTGCAAGTGGTTTGAAAAAATCATTGGTAGAAAAGGGGGTGTGGGCCTTGTTGCAGAGAGCGTTTTGGCACGATTTAATCTTAGGCCTAGTAGTGTTGCATGTTTTTGGGGAGCTGCTTGGGGGTGCTCTAGATTTTTGGGGGTGGGTTGAGGGGTCTGGGATCACTGCTGGGAAGGTCTAATATTGATTGCAAGACGTTTGAAGAAAATCCATGGTGGAAAAGAGGGTTTGGGCCTAGTTGCAGAGAGCGTCTTGGCACGATTTAAACTTAGGCCTAGTAGTATTGCATGTTTTTGGGGGCTGTTTGGGGGTGTTCTAGATTTTTGTGGGAGGGTTGAGGGGTCCGGGAGCACTGCTGGGTAGGTCTAATTTTGATTGCAAGTGGTTTGAAGAAAATCCATGGTGGAAAAGGGCGGTTTGGGCATAGTTGCAGAGAGCGTTTTGGCACGATTGAAACTTAGGCCTAGTAGTATTGCATGTTTTTGGGGGGCTGCTTGGGGGTGTTCTAGATTTTTGGGGGTGGGTTGAGGGGCCTGGGAGCACTGCTGGGAAGGTTTAATTTTTATTGCAAGTGGTTTGAAGATAATCCATGGTGGAAAAGGGGGGTTTAAACCTAGTTGCAGGGAGCGTTTTGGCGCGATTCAAACTTAGGCCTAGTAGTATTGCATGATTTTGGGGGCTGCTTGAGGGTGTTCTAGATATTTGGGGGTGGACTGAGGGGTGTGGGAGCACTGCCTGGAAGGTCTAATTTTAGTTGCAAGTGGTTTGAAAAAATCATTGGTGGAAAAGGGGGTGTGGGCCTTGTTGCAGAGAGCGTTTTGGCACGATTTAATCTTAGGCCTAGTAGTATTGCATGTTTTTGGGGAGCTGCTTGTGGGTGCTCTAGATTTTTGGGGGTGGGTTGAGGGGTCTGGGAGCCCTGCTGGGAAGGTCTAATATTGATTGCAAGTGGTTTGAAGAAAATCCATTGTGGAAAAGGGGGGTTTGGGCCTAGTTGCAGAGAGCGTTTTGGCACGATTTAAACTTAGGCCTAGTAGCATTGCATGTTTTTGGGGGGCTGTTTGGGGGTGTTCAAGATTTTTGGGGGTGGGTTGAGGGGTCTGGGAGCACTGCTTTGAAGGTCTAATTTTTATTGCAAGTGGTGTGAAGAAAATCCATGGTGGAAAAGGGGGGTTTGGGCCTCGTTGCAGAGAGCGCTTAGGCACGATTTAAACTTAGGCCTAGTAGTATTGCATGTTTTTGGGGGGCTGCTTGGGGGTGTTCTAGATTTTGGGGGTTGGGTTGAGGGGTCTGGGAGCACTGCGGGGAAGGTCTAATTTTGGTTGCAAGTGGTTTGAAAAAATCATTGGTGGAAAAGAGGGTGTGGGCCTTGTTGCAGAGAGCGTTTTGGCACGATTTAAACTTAGGCCTAGTAGAATTGCATGTTTTTGGAGAGCTGCTTGGGGGTGTTCTAGATTTTTGGGGGTGGGTTGAGGGATATGAGAGCACTGCTAGGAAGGTCTAATATTGATTGCAAGTGGTTTGAAGAAAATCCATGGTGGAAAAGGGGGGTTTGGGCCTAGTTGCAGAGAGCGTCTTGGCACAATTTAAACTTAGGCCTAGTAGTATTGCATGTTTTTAGGGGCTGTTTGAGGGTGTTCTAGATTTTCGGGGTGGGTTGAGGGGTCTGGGAGCACTGCTGGGAAGGTCTAATTTTTATTGCAAGTGGTTTGAAGGTAATCCATGGCGGAAAAGGGGGGTTTGAACCTAGTTGCAGAGAGCGTTTTGGCGCGATTCAAACTTAGGCCTAGTAGTATTGCATGTTTTTGGGGGCTGCTTGAGGGTGTTCTAGATATTTGGGGTTGGACTGAGGGGTGTGGGAGCACTGCCTGGAAGGTCTAATTTTGATTGCAAGTGGTTTGAAAAAAATCCATGGTGGAAAAGGGGGGTTTGGGCCTAGTTGCAGAGAGCGTTTTGCCACGATTAAAACGTAGGCCTAGCAGTATTGCATGTTTTTGGGGAGCTGCTTGGGGGTGTTTTAGGTTTTTGGGGGTGGGTTGAGGGGTCTGGGAGCACTGCTGGGAAGGTCTAATTTTGATTGCAAGTGGTTTGAAGAAAATCCATGCTGGAAAAGGGGGATTTGGACCTAGTTGCAGAGAGCGTTTTGGCACGATTTAAACTTAGGCCTAGTAGTATTGCATGTTTTTGGGGGGCTGCTTGGGGGTGTTCTAGATGTTTGGGGGTGGGATGAGGGGTCTGGGAGCACTGCCCGGAAGGTCTCATTCTGGTTGCAAGTGGTTTGAAAAAATCATTGGTGGAAAAGGGGGTGTGGGCCTTGTTGCAGAGAGCGTTTGGCACGATATAAACTTAGGCCTCGTAGAATTGCATGTTTTTGGAGAGCTGCTTGGGGGTGTTCTAGATTTTTGGGGGTGGGTTGAGGGGGCTGGGAGCACTGCTGGGAAGGTCTAATATTGATTGCAAGTGGTTTAAAGAAAATCCATGGTGGAAAAGGGGGGTTTGGGCCTAGTTGCAGAGAGCGTCTTGGCACGATTTAAACTTAGGCCTAGTAGTATTGCATGTTTTTGGGGGCTGTTTGAGGGTGTTCTAGATTTTCGGGGTGGGTTGAGGGGTCCGGGAGCACTGCTGGGAAGGTCTAATTTTTATTGCAAGTGGTTTGAAGATAATCCATGGTGGAAAAGGGGGGTTTGAACCTAGTTGCAGAGAGCGTTTTGGTGCGATTCAAACTTAGGCCTAGTAGTATTGCATGTTTTTGGGGGCTGCTTGAGGGTGTTCTAGATATTTGGGGGTGGACTGAGGGGTGTGGGAGCACTGCCTGGAAGGTCTAATTTTGATTGCAAGTGGTTTGAAAAAAATTCCATAGTGGAAAAGGGGGGTTTGGGCCTAGTTGCCGGGAGCGTTTTGGCACGATTTAAACTTAGGCCTAGTAGCATTGCATGTTTTTGGGGGGCTGCTTGGGGGTGTTCTAGAATTTTGGGGATGGGTTGACGGGACTGGGCGCACTGCTGGGAAGGTGTAATTTTGATTGCAAGTTGTTTGAAGAAAATCCATGATGGAAAAGCGGGGTTTGGGCCTAGTTGCAGAGAGCGTTTTGGCACGATTGAAACTTAGGCCTAGTAGTATTGCATGTTTTTGGGGAGCTGCTTGGGGGTGTTCTAGATTTTTGGGGGTGGGTTGAGGGGTCTGGGAGCTCTGCTGGGAAGGTCTAATTTTGATTGCAAGTGGTTTTAAGAAAATCCATGGTGGAAAAAGGGGGTTTGGGCCTAGTTTCAGAGAGCGCTTTGGCACGATTTAAACTTAGGCCTAGTAGTATTGCATGTTTTTGGGGAGCTGCTTGGGGGAGTTCTAGATTTTTGGGGGTGGGCTGAGGGGTCTGGGAGCGCTACTGGGAAGGTATAATTTTGATTGCAAGTGGTTTGAAGAAAATCCATGGTGGAAAAGGGGGGTTTGGGCCTAGTTGCAGAGAGCGTTTTGGCACGATTTAAACTTAGGCCTAGTAGTATTGCATGTTTTTGCGGGGTTGTTTGGGGGTGTGCTAGATTTTTGGGGGTGGGTTGAGGGGTCTGGGAGCACTGCTGGGAAGGTGTAATTTTGATTGCAAGTGGTTTGAAGAAAATCCAATGGTGGAAAAGGCGGGTTTGGGCCTAGTTGCATAGAGCGCTTAGGCACGATTTAAACTTAGGCCTAGTAGTATTGCATGTTTTTGGGGGGCTGCTTGGGGGTGTTCTAGATTTTAGGGGGTGGGTTGAGGGGTCCGGGAGCACTGCTGGGAAGGTCTGATTTTTATTGCAAGTGGTTTGAAGATAATCCATGGTGGAAAAGGGGGGTTTAAACCTAGTTGCAGGGAGCGTTTTGACGCGATTCAAACTTAGGCCTAGTAGTATTGCATGTTTTGGGGGCTGCTTGAGGGTGTTCTAGATATTTGGGGGTGGACTGAGGGGTGTGGGAGCACTGCCTGGAAGGTCTAATTTTGGTTGCAAGTGGTTTGAAAAAATCATTGGTGGAAAAGGGGGTGTGGGCCTTGTTGCAGAGAGCGTTTTGGCACTATTTAATCTTAGGCCTAGTAGTATTGCATGTTTTTGGGGAGCTGCTTGGGGGTGCTCTAGATTTTTGTGGGAGGGTTGAGGGGTCCGGGAGCACTGCTGGGAAGGTCTAATTTTGTTTGCAAGTGGTTTAAAGATAATCCATGGTGGAAAAGGGGGGTTTGAACCTAGTACGCAGAGAGCGTTTTGGCGCGATTCAAACTTAGGCCTAGTAGTATTGCATGTTTTTGGGGGCTGCTTGAGGGTGTTCTTGATATTTGGGGGTGGACTGAGGGGTGTGGGAGCACTGCCTGGAAGGTCTAATTTTGATTGCAAGTGGTTTGAAAAAAATCCATGGTGGAAAAGGGGGGTTTGGGCCTAGTTGCAGAGAGCGTTTTGCCACGATTAAAACTTAGGCCTAGCAGTATTACATGCTTTTGGAGAGCTGCTTGGGGGTGTTCTAGATTTTTGGGGGTGGATTGAGGGGTCTTGGAGCACTGCTGGGAAGGTCTAATATTGATTGCAATTGGTTTGAAGAAAATCCATGGTGGAAAAGGGGGGTTTGGGCCTAGTTGCAGAGAGTGTCTTGGCACGATTTAAACTTAGGCCTAGTAGCATTGCATGTTTTTGGGGGGCTGCTTGAGGGTGTTCTAGAATTTTGGGGATGGGTTGAGGGGACTGGGCACACTGCTGGGGAGGAGTAATTTTGATTGCAAGTGGTTTTAAGAAAATCCAATGGTGGAAAAGGCGGGTTTGGGCCTAGTTGCAGAGAGCGTTTTGGCACGATTTAAACTTAGGCCTAGCAGTAGTGCATGTTTTTGGGGTTCTGCTTGGGGTGTTCTAGAGTTTTGGGGGTGGGTTGAGGGGTCTGGGAGCACTGCTGGGAAGGTCTAATTTTGATTGCAAGTAGTTTGAAAAAATCCATGGTGGAAAAGGGGGGTTTGGGCCTAGTTGCAGAGAGCGTTTTTTCACGATTTAAACTTAGGCCTAGTAGTAATACATGTTTTTGGGGGGCTGTTTGGGGGTGTTCAAGATTTTTGGGGGTGGGTTGAGGGGTCTGGGAGCACTGCTTTGAAGGTCTCATTTTTATTGCAAGTGGTGTGAAGAAAATCCATGGTGGAAAAGGGGGGTTTGGGCCTAGTTGCAGAGAGCGCTTAGGTACGATTTAGACTTAGGCCTAGTAGTATTGCATGTTTTTGGGGGGCTGCTTGGGGGTGTTCTAGATTTTGGGGGTTGGTTGATGGGTCTGGGAGCACTGCCGGGAAGGTCTAATTTTGGTTGCAAGTGGTTTGAAAAAATCATTGGTGGAAAAGGGGGTGTGGGCCTTGTTGCAGAGAGCGTTTTGGCACGATTTAAACTTAGGCCTAGTAGAATTGCATGTTTTTGGAGAGCTGCTTGGGGGTGTTCTAGATTTTTGGGGGTGGGTTGAGGGGTCTGGGAGCACTGCTGGGAAGGTCTAATATTGATTGCAAGTGGTTTGAAGAAAATCCATGGTGGAAAAGGGGGGTTTGGGCCTAGTTGCAGAGAGCGTCTTGGCACGATTTAAACTTAGGCCTAGTAGTATTGCATGTTTTTAGGGGCTGTTTGAGGGTGTTCTAGATTTTCGGGGTGGGTTGAGGGGTCCGGGAGCACTGCTGGGAAGGTCTAATTTGTATTGCAAGTGGTTTGAAGGTAATCCATGGTGGAAAAGGGGGATTTGAACCTAGTTGCAGAGAGTGTTTTGGCGCGATTCAAACTTAGGCCTAGTAGTATTGCATGTTTTTGGGGGCTGCTTGAGGGTGTTCTAGATATTTGGGGGTGGACTGAGGGGTGTGGGAGCACTGCCTGGAAGGTCTAATTTTGATTGCAAGTGGTTTGAAAAAAATCCATGGTGGAAAAGGGGGGTTTGGGCCTAGTTGCAGAGAGCGTTTTGCCACGATTAAAACTTAGGCCTAGCAGTATTGCATGTTTTTGGGGAGCTGCTTGGGGGTGTTCTAGGTTTTTGGGGGTCGGTTGAGGGGTCTGGGAGCACTGCTGGGAAGGTCTAATTTTGATTGCAAGTGGTTTGAAGAAAATCCATAGTGGAAAAGGGGGGTTTGGACCTAGTTGCAGAGAGCGTTTTGGCACGATTTAAACTTAGGCCTAGTAGTATTGCATGTTTTTGGGGGGCTGCTTGGGGGTGTTCTAGATTTTTGGGGGTGGGTTGAGGGGTCTGGGAGCACTGCCCGGAAGGTCTCATTTTGGTTGCAAGTGGTTTGAAAAAATCATTGGTGGAAAAGGGGGTGTGGGCCTTGTTGCAGAGAGCTTTTTGGCACGATTTAAACTTAGGCCTAGTAGAATTGCATGTTTTTGGAGAGCTGCTTGGGGGTGTTCTAGATTTTTGGCGGTGGGTTGATGGGTCTGGGAGCACTGCTGGGAAGGTCTAATATTGATTGCAAGTGGTTTGAAGAAAATCCATGGTGGAAAAGGGGGGTTTGGGCCTAGTTGCAGAGAGTATCTTGGCACGATTTAAACTTAGGCCTAGTAGTATTGCATGTTTTTGGGGGCTGTTTGAGGGTGTTCTAGATTTTTGAGGTGGGTTGAGGGGTCCGGGAACACTGCTGGGAAGGTCTAATTTTTATTGCAAGTGGTTTGAAGATAATCCATGGTGGAAAAGGGGGGTTTGAACCTAGTTGCAGAGAGCGTTTTGGCGCGATTCAAACTTAGGCCTAGTAGTATTGCATGTTTTTGGGGGCTGCTTGAGGGTGTTCTAGATATTTGGGGGTGGACTGAGGGGTGTGGGAGCACTGCCTGGAAGGTCTAATTTTGATTGCAAGTGGTTTGAAAAAAACTCCATGGTGGAAAAGGGGGGTTTGGGCCTAGTTGCAGAGAGCGTTTTGCCACGATTAAAACTTAGGCCTAGCAGTATTACATGTTTTTGGAGAGCTGCTTGGGGGTGTTCTAGATTTTTGGGGGTGGATCGAGGGGTCTTGAAGCACTGCTGGGAAGGTCTAATATTGATTGCAATTGGTTTGAAGAAAATCCATGGTGGAAAAGGGGGGTTTGGGCCTAGTTGCAGAGAGCGTCTTGGCACGATTTAAACTTAGGCCTAGTAGCATTGCATGTATTTGGGGGGCTGCTTGAGGGTGTTCTAGAATTTTGGGGATGGGTTGAGGGGACTGGGCACACTGCTGGGGAGGAGTAATTTTGATTGCAAGTTGTTTGAAGAAAATCCATGATGGAAAAGCGGGGTTTGGGCCTAGTTTCAGAGAAAGCTTTGGCACGATTTAAACTTAGGCCTAGTAGTATTGCATGTTTTTGGAGAGCTGCTTGGGGGAGTTCTAGATTTTTGGGCGTGGGTTGAGGGGTCTGGGAGCACTGCTGGGAAGGTGTAATTTTGATTGCAAGTGGTTTTAAGAAAATCCAATGGTGGAAAAGCGGGTTTGGGCCTAGTTGCAGAGAGCGTTTTGGCACGATTTAAACTTAGGCCTAGCAGTAGTGCATGTTTTTGGGGTTCTCCTTGGGGTGTTCTAGAGTTTTGGGGGTGGGTTGAGGGGTCTGGGAGCACTGCTGGGAAGGTCTAATTTTGATTGCAAGTAGTTTGAAAAAATCCATGGTGGAAAAGGGGGGTTTGGGCCTAGTTGCAGAGAGCGTTTTTCCACGATTTAAACTTAGGCCTAGTAGTAATACATGATTTTGGGGGGGCTGTTTGGGGGTGTTCAAGATTTTTGGGGGTGGGTTGAGGGGTCTGGGAGCACTGCTTTGAAGGTCTAATTTTTATTGCAAGTGGTGTGAAGAAAATCCATGGTGGAAAAGGGGGGTTTGGGCCTAGTTGCAGAGAGCGCATAGGTACGATTTAAACTTAGGACTAGTAGTATTGCATGTTTTTGGGGGGCTGCTTGGGGGTGTTCTAGATTTTGGGGGTTGGGTTGAGGGGTCTGGGAGCACTGCCGGGAAGGTCTAATTTTGGTTGCAACTGGTTTGAAAAAATCATTGGTGGAAAAGGGGGTGTGGGCCTTGTTGCAGAGAGCGTTTTGGCACGATTTAAACTTAGGCCTAGTAGAATTGCATGTTTTTGGAGAGCTGCTTGGGGGTGTTCTAGATTTTTGGGGGTGGGTTGAGGGGTCTGGGAGCACTGCTTAGAAGGTCTAATATTGATTGCAAGTGGTTTGAAGAAAATCCATGGTGGAAAACGGGGGTTTGGGCCTAGTTGCAGAGAGCGTCTTGGCACGATTTAAACTTAGGCCTAGCAGTATTGCATGTTTTTAGGGGCTGTTTGAGGGTGTTCTAGATTTTCGGGGTGGGTTGAGGGGTCCGGGAGCACTGCTGGGAAGGTCTAATTTGTATTGCAAGTGGTTTGAACGTAATCCATGGTGGAAAAGGGGGATTTGAACCTAGTTGCAGAGAGCGTTTTGGCGCGATTCAAACTTAGGCCTAGTAGTATTGCATGTTTTTGGGGGCTGCTTGAGGGTGTTCTAGATATTTGGGGGTGGACTGAGGGGTGTAAGAGCACTGCCTGAAGGGTCTAATTTTGATTGCAAGTGGTTTGAAAAAATTCCATGGTGGAAAAGGGGGGTTTGGGCCTAGTTGCAGAGAGCGTTTTGCCACGATTAAAACTTAGGCCTAGCAGTATTGCATGTTTTTGGGGGGCTGCTTGGGGGTGTTCTAGATATTTGGGGGTGGGTTGAGGGGTCTGGGAGCACTGCCCGGAAGGTCTCATTTTGGTTGCAAGTGGTTTGAAAAAATCATTGGTGGAAAAGGGGGTGTGGGCCTTGTTGCAGAGAGCGTTTTGCCACGATTAAAACTTAGGCCTAGCAGTTTTGCATGTTTTTGGGGAGCTGCTTGGGGGTGTTCTAGGTTTTTGGGGGTGGGTTGAGGGGTCTGGGAGCACTTCTGGGAAGGTCTTATTTTGATTGCAAGTGGTTTGAAAAAAATTCCATAGTGGAAAAGGGGGGTTTGGGCCTAGTTGCCGGGAGCGTTTTGGCACGATTTAAACTTAGGCCTAGTAGCATTGCATGTTTTTGGGGGGCTGCTTGGGGGTGTTCTAGAATTTTGGGGATGGGTTGAGGGGACTGGGTGCACTGCTGGGAAGGTGTAATTTTGATTGCAAGTTGTTTGAAGAAAATCCATGATGGAAAAGCGGGGTTTGGGCCTAGTTGCAGAGAGCGTTTTGGCACGATTGAAACTTAGGCCTAGTAGTATTGCATGTTTTTGGGGAGCTGCTTGGGGGTGTTCTAGATTTTTGGGGGTGGGTTGAGGGGTCTGGGAGCGCTACTGGGAAGGTCTAATTTTGATTGCAAGTGGTTTGAAGAAAATCCATGGTGGAAAAGGTGGGTTTGGGCCCAGTTGCAGAGAGCGTTTTTTGCACGATTTAAACTTAGGCCTAGTAGTATTGCATGTTTTTGCGGGGCTGTTTGGGGGTGTGCTAGATTTTTGGGGGTGGGTTGAGGGGTGCGGGAGCACTGCTGGGAAGGTGTAATTTTGATTGCAAGTGGTTTGAAGAAAATCCAATGGTGGAAAAGGCGGGTTTGGCCCTAGTTGCAGAGAGCGTTTTGGCACGATTTAAACTGAGGCCTAGCAGTAGTGCATGTTTTTGGGGTGCTGCTTGGGGTGTTCTAGATTTTTGGGGGTGGGTTGAGGGGTCTGGGAGCACTGCTGGGAAGGTCTAATTTTTATTGCAAAGGGTTGAAAAAATCCATGGTGGAAAAGCGGGGTTTGGGCCTAGTTGCAGAGAGCGTTTTTCCACGATTTAAACTTAGGCCTAGTAGTAATAACTGTTTTTGGGGGGCTGTTTGGGGGTGTTCAAGATTTTTGGGGGTGGGTTGAGGGGTCTGGGAGCACTGCTTTGAAGGTCTAATTTTTATTGCAAGTGGTTTGAAGAAAATCCATGGTGGAAAAGGGGGGTTTGGGCCTAGTTGCAAAGAGCGCTTAGGCACGATTTAAACTTAGGCCTAGTAGTATTGCATGTTTTTGGGGGGCTGCTTGGGGGTGTTCTAGATTTTTGGGGGTGGGTTGAGGGGTCCGGGAGCACTGCTGGGAAGGTCTAATTTTTATTGCAAGTGGTTTGAAGATAATCCATGGTGGAAAAGGGGGGTTTAAACCTAGTTGCAGGGAGCGTTTTGGCGCGATTCAAACTTAGGCCTAGTAGTATTGCATGTTTTTGGGGGCTGCTTGAGGGTGTTCTAGATATTTGGGGGTGGACTGAGGGGTGTGGGAGCACTGCCTGGAAGGTCTAATTTTGGTTGCAAGTGGTTTGAAAAAATCATTGGTGGAAAAGGGGGTGTGGGCCTTGTTGCAGAGAGCGTTTTGGCACGATTTAATCTTAGGCCTAGTAGTATTGCATGTTTTTGGGGAGCTGCTTGTGGGTGCTCTATATTTTTGGGGGTGGGTTGAGGGGTCTGGGAGCACTGCTGGGAAGGTCTAATATTGATTGCAAGTGGTTTGAAGAAAAAATCCATTGTGGAAAAGGGGGGTTTGGGCCTAGTTGCAGAGAGCGTTTTGGCACGATTTAAACTTAGGCCTAGTAGCATGGCATGTTTTTGGGGGCTGTTTGGGGTGTTCTAGATTTTTGGGGGTGGGTTGAGGGGTCTGGGAGCACTGCTGGGAAGGTCTAATTTTGATTGCAAAGGTTTGAAAAAATCCATGGTGGAAAAGCGGGGTTTGGGCCTAGTTGCAGAGTTCGTTTTTCCACGATTTAAACTTAGGCCTAGTAGTAATAACTGTTTTTGGGGGGCTGTTTGGGGGTGTTCAAGATTTTTGGGGGTGGGTTGAGGGGTCTGGGAGCACTGCTTTGAAGGTCTAATTTTTATTGCAAGTGGTTTGAAGAAAATCCATGGTGGAAAAGGGGGGTTTGGGCCTAGTTGCAGAGAGCGCTTAGGCACGATTTAAACTTAGGCCTAGTAGTATTGCATGTTTTTGGGGGGCTGCTTGGGGGTGCTCTAGATTTTTGGGGGTGGGTTGAGGGGTCCGGGAGAACTGCTGGGAAGGTCTAATTTTTATTGCAAGTGGTTTGAAGATAATCCATGGTGGAAAAGGGGGGTTTAAACCTAGTTGCAGGGAGCGTTTTGGCGCGATTCAAACTTAGGCCTAGTAGCATTGCATGTTTTTGGGGGCTGTTTGGGGGTGTTCTAGATTTTTGGGGGAGGGTTGAGGGGTCCAGGAGCACTGCTGGGAATGTCTAATTTTGATTGCAAGTGGTTTGAAGAAAATCCATGGTGGAAAAGGGCGGTTTGGGCCTAGTTGCAGAGAGCGTTTTGGCACGATTTAAACTTAGGCCTAGTAGTATTACATGTTTTTGGGGGGCTGCTTGGGGTTCGTTCTAGCTTTTTGGGGGTTGGTTGAGGGATTCAGGGAGCACTGCTGGGAAGGTTTAATTTTTATTGCAAGTGGTTTGAAGATAATCCATGGTGGAAAAGGGGGGTTTGAGCCTAGTTGCAGAGAGCGTTTTGGCACGATTTAAACTTAGGCCTAGTAGTATTGCATGTTTTTGGGGTGCTGCTTGGGGTCTTCTAGATTTCTGAGGGTGGGTTGAGGGGTCTGGGAGCACTGCTGGGAAGGTCTAATTTGGATTGCAAGTGGTTTGAAAAAATCCATGGTGGAAAAGGGGCGTTTGGGCCTAGTTGCAGAGAGCGTTTTGCCACGATTTAAACGGAGGCCTAGTAGTATTGCATGTTTTTGGGGAGCTGCTTGGGGGTGTTCCATATTTTTGGGGGTGGGTTGAGGGGTCTGGGAGCTCTGCTGGTAAGGTCTAATTTTGATTGCAAGTGGTTTGAAGAAAATCCATGGTGGAAAAAGTGGGTTTGGGCCTAGTTTTAGAGAGCGCTTTGGCACGATTTGAACTTAGGCCTACTAGTATTGCATGTTTTTGGGGAGCTGCTTGGGGGAGTTCTAGATTTTTGGGGGTGGGTTGAGGGGTCTGGGAGCACTGCTGGGAAGGGCTAATTTTGATTGCAAGTGGTTTGAAGAAAATCCATGGTGGAAAAGGTGGGGTTGGGCCCAGTTGCAGAGAGCGTTTTTTGCACGATTTAAACTTAGGCCTAGTAGTATTGCATGTGTTTGCGGGGCTGTTTGGGGGTGTGCTAGATTTTTGGGTGTGGGTTGAGGGGTCCGGGAGCACTGCTGGGAAGGTGTAATTTTGATTGCAAGTGGTTTGAAGAAAATCCAATGGTGGAAAAGGCGGGTTTGGGCCTAGTTGCAGAGAGCGTTTTGGCACGATTTAAACTTAGGCCTAGCAGTAGTGCATGATTTGGGGTGCTGCTTGGGGTGTTCTAGATTTTTGGGGGTGGGTTGAGGGGTCTGGGAGCACTGCTGGGAAGGTCTAATTTTGATTGCAAAGGTTTGAAAAAATCCATGGTGGAAAAGCGGGGTTTGGGCCTAGTTGCAGAGAGCGTTTTTCCACGATTTAAACTTAGGCCTAGTAGTAATAACTGTTTTTGGGGGGCTGTTTGGGGGTGTTCAAGATTTTTGGGGGTGGGTTGAGGGGTCTGGGAGCACTGCTTTGAAGGTCTAATTTTTATTGCAAGTGGTTTGAAGAAAATCCATGGTGGAAAAGGGGTGTTTGGGCCTAGTTGCAGAGAGCGCTTAGTCACGATTTAAACTGAGGCCTAGTAGTATTGCATGTTTTTGGGGGCTGCTTGAGGGTGTTCTAGATATTTGGGGGTGGACTGAGGGGTGTGGGAGCACTGCCTGGAAGGTCTAATTTTGATTGCAAGTGGTTTGAAAAAAATCCATGGTGGAAAAGGGGGGTTTGGGCCTAGTTGCAGAGAGCGTTTTGCCACGATTAAAACGTAGGCCTAGCAGTATTACATGTTTTTGGAGAGCTGCTTGGGGGTGTTCTAGATTTTTGGGGGTGGATTGAGGGGTCTTGGAGCACTGCTGGGAAGGTCTAATATTGATTGCAATTGGTTTGAAGAAAATCCATGGTGGAAAAGGGGGGTTTAAACCTAGTTGCAGGGAGCGTTTTGGCGCGATTCAAACTTAGGCCTAGTAGTATTGCATGTTTTTGGGGGCTGCTTGAGGGTGTTCTAGGTATTTGGGGGTGGACTGAGGGGTTTGGGAGCACTGCCTGGAAGGTCTAATTTTGGTTGCAAGTGGTTTGAAAAAATCATTGGTGGTAAGGGGGGTGTGGGCCTTGTTGCAGAGAGCGTTTTGGCACGATTTAAACTTAGGCCTAGTAGCATTGCATGTTTTTGGGGGCTGTTTGGGGGTGTTCTAGATTTTTGGGGGAGGGTTGAGGGGTCCAGGAGCACTGCTGGGAACGTCTAATTTTGATTGCAAGTGGTTTGAAGAAAATCCATGGTGGAAAAGGGCGGTTTGGGCCTAGTTGCAGAGAGCGTTTTGGCACGATTTAAACTTAGGCCTAGTAGTATTACATGTTTTTGGGGGGCTGCTTGGGGGTGTTCTAGTTTTTTGGGGGTTGGTTGAGGGATTCAGGGAGCACTGCTGGGAAGGTTTAATTTTTATTGCAAGTGGTTTGAAGATAATCCATGGTGGAAAAGGGGGGTTTGAGCCTAGTTGCAGAGAGCGTTTTGGCGCGATTTAAACTTAGGCCTAGTAGTATTGCATGTTTTTGGGGTGCTGCTTGGGGTCTTCTAGATTTCTGAGGGTGGGTTGAGGGGTCTGGGAGCACTGCTGGGAAGGTCTCATTTTGATTGCAAGGGGTTTGAAAAAATCCATGGTGGAAAAGGGGGGTTTGGGCCTAGTTGCAGAGAGCGTTTTGCCATGATTTAAACGGAGGCCTAGTAGTATTGCATGTTTTTGGGGAGCTGCTTGGGGGTGTTCTATATTTTTGGGGGTGGGTTGAGGGGTCTGGGAGCTCTGCTGGTAAGGTCTAATTTTGATTGCAAGTGGTTTGAAGAAAATCCATGGTGGAAAAAGTGGGTTTGGGCCTAGTTTTAGAGAGCGCTTTGGCACAATTTAAACAGGCCTAGTAGTATTGCATGTTTTTGGGGAGCTGCTTGGGGGAGTTCTAGATTTTTGGGGGTGGGTTGAGGGGTCTGGGAGCACTGCTGGGAAGGTCTAATTTTGATTGCAAGTGGTTTGAAGAAAATCCATGGTGGAAAAGGGGGGTTTGGGCCTAGTTGCATAGAGCGTTTTGCCACGATTTAAACTTAGGCCTAGTAGTATTGCATGTTTTTGGGGGGCTGCTTGGGGTGTTCTAGATTTTTGGAGGTGGGTTGAGGGGTCTGGGAGCACTGCTGGGAAGGTCTAATTTTGATTACAAGTGGTTTGAAAAAAATACATGGTGATAAAGGGGGGTTTGGGGACTAGTTGCAGAGAGCGTCTTGGCACGATTTAAACTTAGGCCTAGTAGTATTGCATGTTTTTAGGGGCTGTTTGAGGGTGTTCTAGATTTTCGGGGTGGGTTGAGGGGTCCGGGAGCACTGCTGGGAAGGTCTAATTTTTATTGCAAGTGGTTTGAAGGTAATCCATTGTGGAAAAGGGGGGTTTGAACCTAGTTGCAGAGAGAGTTTTGGCGCGATTCAAACTTAGGCCTAGTAGAATTGCATGTTTTTGGGGGCTGCTTGAGGGTGTTCTAGATATTTGGGGGTGGACTGAGGGGTGTGGGAGCACTGCCTGGAAGGTCTAATTTTGATTGCAAGTGGTTTGAAAAAAATCCATCGTGGAAAAGGGGGGTTTGGGCCTAGTTGCGTGAGCGTTTTGCCACGATTAAAACTTAGGCCTAGCAGTATTGCATGTTTTTGGGGAGCTGCTTCTGGGTGTTCTAGGTTTTTGGGGGTGGGTTGAGGGGTGTGGGAGCACTGCTGGGAAGGTCTAATTTTGATTGCAAGTGGTTTGAAGAAAATCCATGGTGGAAAAGGGGGGTTTGGGCCTAGTTGCATAGAGCGTTTTGCCACGATTTAAACTTAGGCCTAGTAGTATTGCATGTTTTTGGGGGGCTGCTTGGGGGTGTTCTAAATTTTTGGGGGTGGGATGAGGGGTCTGGGTGCACTGCCCGGAAGGTCTCATTTTAGTTGCAAGTGGTTTGAAAAAATCATTGGTGGAAAAGGGGGAGTGGGCCTTGTTGCAGAGAGCGTTTTGGCACAATTTAAACTTAGGCCTAGTAGAATTGCATGTTTTTGGAGAGCTGCTTGGGGGTGTTCTAGATTTTTGGGGGTGGGTTGAGGGCTCTGGGAGCACTGCTTGGAAGGTCTAATATTGATTGCAAGTGGTTTGAAGAAAATCCATGGTGGAAAAGGGGGGTTTGGGCCTAGTTGCAGAGAGCGTCTTGGCATGATTTAAACTTAGGCCTAGTAGTATTGCATGTTTTTGGGGGCTGTTTGAGAGTGTTCTAGATTTTCGGGGTGGGTTGAGGGGTCCGCGAGCACTGCTGGGAAGGTCTAATTTTTATTGCAAGTGGTTTGAAGATAATCCATGGTGGAAAAGGGGGGTTTGAACCTAGTTGCAGAGAGCGTTTTGGCGCGATTCAAACTTAGGCCTAGTAGTATTGTATGTTTTTGGGGGCTGCTTGAGGGTGTTCTAGATATTTGGGGGTGGACTGAGGGGTGTGGGAGCACTGCCTGGAAGGTCTAATTTTGATTGCAAGTGGTTTGAAAAAAATTCCGTAGTGGAAAAGGGGGGTTTGGGCCTAGTTGCCGGGAGCGTTTTGGCACGATTTAAACTTAGGCCTAGTAGCATTGCATGTTTTTGGGGGGCTGCTTGGGGGATTTCTAGAATTTTGGGAGTGGGTTGAGGGGACTGGGCGCACTGCTGGGAAGGTGTAATTTTGATTGCAAGTTGTTTGAAGAAAATCCATGATGGAAAAGCGGGGTTTGGGCCTAGTTGCAGAGAGCGTTTTGGCACGATTGAAACTTAGGCCTAGTAGTATTGCATTTTTTTGGGGAGCTGCTTGGGGGTGTTCTAGATTTTTGGGGGTGGGTTGAGGGGTCTGGGAGCTCTGCTGGGAAGGTCTAATTTTGATTGCAAGTGGTTTTAAGAAAATCCATGGTGGAAAAAGGGGGTTTGGGCCTAGTTTCAGAGAGCGCTTTGGCACGATTTAAACTTAGGCCTAGTAGTATTGCATGTTTTTGGGGAGCTGCTTGGGGGAGTTCTAGATTTTTGGGGGTGGGCTGAGGGGTCTGGGAGCGCTACTGGGAAGGTCTAATTTTAATTGCAAGTGTTTTGAAGAAAATCCATGGTGGAAAAGGGGGGTTTGGGCCTAGTTGCAGAGAGCGTTTTGGCACGATTTAAACTTAGGCCTAGTAGTATTGCATGTTTTTGCGGGGCTGTTTGGGGGTGTGCTAGATTTTTGGGGGTGGGTTGAGGGGTCCGGGAGCACTGCTGGGAAGGTGTAATTTTGATTGCAAGTGGTTTGAAGAAAATCCAAAGGTGGAAAAGGCGGGTTTGGGCCTAGTTGCATAGAGCGCTTAGGCACGATTTAAACTTAGGCCTAGTAGTATTGCATGTTTTTGGGGGGCTGCTTGGGGGTGTTCTAGATTTTTGGGGGTGGGTTGAGGGGTCCGGGAGCACTGCTGGGAAGGTCTAATTTTTATTGCAAGTAGTTTGAAGATAATCCATGGTGGAAAAGGGGGGTTTAAACCTAGTTCCAGGGAGCGTTTTGGCGCGATTTAAACTTAGGCCTAGTAGTATTGCATGTTTTTGGAGGCTGCTTGAGGGTGTTCTAGATATTTGGGGGTGGACTGAGGGGTGTGGGAGCACTGCCTGGAAGGTCTAATTTTGGTTGCAAGTGGTTTGAAAAAATCATTGGTGGAAAAGGGGGTGTGGGCCTTGTTGCAGAGAGCGTTTTGGCACTATTTAATCTTAGGCCTAGTTGTATTGCATGTTTTTGGGGAGCTGCTTGGGGGTGGTCTAGATTTTTGTGGGAGGGTTGAGGGGTCCGGGAGCACTGCTGGGAAGGTCTAATTTTGTTTGCAAGTGGTTTGAAGAAAATCCATGGTGGAAAAAGGGGGTTTGGGCCTAGTTTCAGAGAGCGCTTTGGCACGATTTAAACTTAGGCCTAGTAGTATATCATGTTTTTGGGGAGCTGCTTGGGGGAGTTCTAGATTTTTGGGGGTGGGTTGAGGGGTCTGGGAGCACTGCTGGGAAGGTCTTATTTTGATTGCAAGTGGTTTGAAGAAAATCCATGGTGGAAAAGGGGAGTTTGGGCCTAGTTGCAGAGAGCGTTTTGGCACGATTTAAACTTAGGCCTTGTAGTATTGCATGTTTTTGAGGGGCTGTTTGGGGGTGTGCTAGATTGTTGGGGGTGGGTTGAGGGGTCCAGGAGCACTGCTGGGAAGGTGTAATTTTGATTGCAAGTGGTTTGAAGAAAATCCAATGGTGGAAAAGGCGGGTTTTCGCCTAGTTGCAGAGAGCGTTTTGGCACGATTTAAACTTAGGCCTAGCAGTAGTGCATGTTTTTGGGGGGCTGTTTGATGGTGTTCTAGATTTTCGGGGTGGGTTGAGTGGTCCGGGAGCACTGCTGGGAAGGTCTAATTTTTATTGCAAGTGGTTTGAAGATAATCCAAAGTGGAAAAGGGGGGTTTGAACCGAGTTGCAGAGAGCGTTTTGGCGCGATTCAAACTTAGGCCTAGTAGCATTGCATGTTTTTGGGGGGCTGCTTGGTGGTGTTCTAGAATTTTGGTGATGGGTTGAGGGGACTGGGCGCACTGCTGGGAAGGCGTAATTTTGATTGCAAGTTGTTTGAAGAAAATCCATGATGGAAAAGTGGGGTTTGGGCATAGTTGCAGAGAGCGTTTTGGCACGATTGAAACTTAGGCCTAGTAGTATTGCATGTTTTTGTGGAGCTGCTTGGGGGTGTTTGAGATTTTTGGGGGTGGGTTGAGGGGACTGGGAGCTCTGCTGGTAAGGTCTAATTTTGATTGCAAGTGGTTTGAAGAAAATCCATGGTGGAAAAAGGGGGTTTGGGCCTAGTTTCAGAGAGCGCTTTGGCACGATTTAAACTTAGGCCTAGTAGTATTGCATGTTTTTGGGGAGCTGCTTGGGGGAGTTCTAGATTTTTGGGGGTGGGTTGAGGGGTCTGGGAGCACTGCTGGGAAGGGCTAATTTTGATTGCAAGTGGATTGAAGAAAATCCATGGTGGAAAATGGGGGTTTGGGCCTAGTTGCAGAGAGCGTTTTGGCACGATTTAAACTTTGGCCTAGTAGTATTGCATGTTTTTGGGGGGCTGTTTGGGGGTGTGCCAGATTGTTGGGGTGGGTTAAGGGGTCCAGGAGCACTGCTGGGAAGGTGTAATTTTGATTGGAAGTGGTTTGAAGAAAATCCGATGGTGGAAAAGGCGGCTTTCGGCCTAGTTGCAGAGAGCGTTTTGGCACGATTTAAACTTAGGCCTAGCAGTAGTGCATGTTTTTGGGGTGCTGCTTGGGGTGTTCTAGATTTTTGGGGGTGGGTTGAGGGGTCTGGCAGCACTGCTTTGAAGGTCTAATTTTTATTGCAAGTGGTTTGAAGAAAATCCATGGTGGAAAAGGGGGGTTTGGGCCTAGTTGCAGAGAGCGCTTAGGCACGATTTAAACTTAGGCCTAGTAGTATTGCATGTTTTTGGGGGGCTGCTTGGGGGTGTTCTAGATTTTTGGGGGTGGGTTGAGGGGCCTGGGATCACTGCCGGGAAGGTCTAGTTTTGGTTGCAAGTGGTTTGAAAAAATCATTGGTGGAAAAGGGGGTGTGGGCCTTGTTGCAGAGAGCGTTTTGGCACAATTAAAACTTAGGCCTAGTAGTATTGCATGTTTTTGGGGTGCTGCTTGGGGTCTTCTAGATTTCTGAGGCTGGGTTGAGGGGTCTGGGAGCACTGCTGGGAAGGTCTCATTTTGATTGCAAGTGGTTTGAAAAAATCCATGGTGGAAAAGGGGGGTTTGGGCCTAGGTGCAGAGAGCGTTTTGCCACGATTTAAACGGAGGCCTAGTAGTATTGCATGTTTTTGCGGAGCTGCTTGGGGGTGTTCTATATTTTTGGGGGTGGGTTGAGGGGTCTGGGAGCTCTGCTGGTAAGGTCTAATTTTGATTGCAAGTGGTTTGAAGAAAATCCATGGTGGAAAAAGTGGGTTTGGGCCTAGTTTTAGAGAGCGCTTTGGCACAATTAAAACAGGCCTAGTAGTATTGCATGTTTTTGGGGAGCTGCTTGGGGGAGTTCTCGATTTTTGGGGGTGGGTTGAGGGGTCTGGGAGCACTGCTGGGAAGGTCTAATTTTGATTGCAAGTGGTTTGAAGAAAATCCATGGTGGAAAAGGGGGGTTTGGGCCTAGTTGCATAGAGCGTTTTGCCACGATTCAAACTTAGGCCTCGTAGTATTGCATGTTTTTGGGGGGCTGCTTGGGGTGTTCTAGATTTTTGGAGGTGGGTTGAGGGGTCTGGGAGCACTGCTGGGAAGGTCTAATTTTGATTACAAGTGGTTTGAAAAAAATACATGGTGATAAAGGGGGGTTTTGGGACTAGTTGCAGAGAGCGTCTTGGCACGATTTAAACTTAGGCCTAGTAGTATTGCATGTTTTTAGGGGCTGTTTGAGGGTGTTCTAGATTTTCGGGGTGGGTTGAGGGGTCCAGGAGCACTGCTGGGAAGGTCTAATTTTTATTGCAAGTGGTTTGAAGGTAATCCATTGTGGAAAAGGGGGGTTTGAACCTAGTTGCAGAGAGAGTTTTGGCGCGATTCAAACTTAGGCCTAGTAGTATTGCATGTTTTTGGGGGCTGCTTGAGGGTGTTCTAGATATTTGGGGGTGGACTGAGGGGTGTGGGAGCACTGCCTGGAAGGTCTAATTTTGATTGCAAGTGGTTTGAAAAAAATCCATTGTGGAAAAAGGGGGATTTGGGCCTAGTTGCCGGGAGCGTTTTGGCACGATTAAAACTTAGGCCTAGTAGTATTGCATGTTTTTGGGGGGCTGCTTGGGGGTGTTCTAAATTTTTGGGGGTGGGATGAGGGGTCTGGGAGCACTGCCCGGAAGGTCTCATTTTGGTTGCAAGTGGTTTGAAAAAATCATTGGTGGAAAAGGGGGAGTGGGCCTTGTTGCAGAGAGCGTTTTGGCACGATTTAAACTTAGGCCTAGTAGAATTGCATGTTTTTGGAGAGCTGCTTGGGGGTGTTCTAGATTTTTGGGGGTGGGTTGAGGGCTCTGGGAGCACTGCTTGGAAGGTCTAATATTGATTGCAAGTGGTTTGAAGAAAATCCATGGTGGAAAAGGGGGGTTTGGGCCTAGTTGCAGAGAGCGTCTTGGCACGATTTAAACTTAGGCCTAGTAGTATTGCATGTTTTTGGGGGCTGTTTGAGGGTGTTCTAGATTTTCGGGGTGGGTTGAGGGGTCCGCGAGCACTGCTGGGAAGGTCTAATTTTTATTGCAAGTGGTTTGAAGATAATCCATGGTGGAAAAGGGGGGTTTGAACCTAGTTGCAGAGAGCGTTTTGGCGCGATTCAAACTTAGGCCTAGTAGTATTGCATGTTTTTGGGGGCTGCTTGAGGGTGTTCTAGATATTTGGGGGTGGACTGAGGGGTGTGAGTGCACTGCCTGGAAGGTCTAATTTTGATTGCAAGTGCTTTGAAAAAAATTCCATAGTGGAAAAGGGGGGTTTAGGCCTAGTTGGCGTTAGCGTTTTGGCACGATTTAAACTTAGGCCCAGTAGCATTGCATGTTTTTGGGGGGCTGCTTGGGGGATTTCTAGAATGTTGGGACTGGGTTGAGGGGACTGGGCGCACTGCTGGGAAGGTGTAATTTTGATTGCAAGTTGTTTGAAGAAAATCCATGATGGAAAAGCGGGGTTTGGGCCTAGTTGCAGAGAGCGTTTTGGCACAATTGAAACTTAGGCCTAGTAGTATTGCATGTTTTTGGGGAGCTGCTTGGGGGTGTTCTAGATTTTTGGGGGTGGGTTGAGGGGTCTGGGAGCTCTGCTGGGAAGGTCTAATTTTGATTGCAAGTGGTTTTAAGAAAATCCATGGTGGAAAAAGGGGGTTTGGGCCTAGTTTCAGAGAGCGCTTTGGCACGATTTAAACTTAGGCCTAGTAGTATTGCATGTTTTTGGGGAGCTGCTTGGGGGAGTTCTAGATTTTTGGGGGTGGGCTGAGGGGTCTGGGAGCGCTACTGGGAAGGTCTAATTTTGATTGCAAGTGTTTTGAAGAAAATCCATGGTGGAAAAGGGGGGTTTGGGCCTAGTTGCAGAGAGCGTTTTAGCACGATTTAAACTTAGGCCTAGTAGTATTGCATGTTTTTGCGGGGCTGTTTGGGGGTGTGCTAGATTTTTGGGGGTGGGTTGAGGGGTCCGGGAGCACTGCTGGGAAGGTGTAATTTTGATTGCAAGTGCTTTGAAGAAAATCCAAAGGTGGAAAAGGCGGGTTTGGGCCTAGTTGCATAGAGCGCTTAGGCACGATTTAAACTTAGGCCTAGTAGTATTGCATGTTTTTGGGGGGCTGCTTGGGGGTGTTCTAGATTTTTGGGGGTGGGTTGAGGGGTCCGGGAGCACTGCTGGGAAGGTCTAATTTTTATTGCAAGTAGTTTGAAGATAATCCATGGTGGAAAAGGGGGGTTTAAACCTAGTTCCAGGGAGCGTTTTGGCGCGATTTAAACTTAGGCCTAGTAGTATTGCATGTTTTTGGAGGCTGCTTGAGGGTGTTCTAGATATTTGGGGGTGGACTGAGGGGTGTGGGAGCACTGCCTGGAAGGTCTAATTTTGGTTGCAAGTGGTTTGAAAAAATCATTGGTGGAAAAGGGGGTGTGGGCCTTGTTGCAGAGAGCGTTTTGGCACTATTTAATCTTAGGCCTAGTAGTATTGCATGTTTTTGGGGAGCTGCTTGGGGGTGGTCTAGATTTTTGTGGGAGGGTTGAGGGGTCCGGGAGCACTGCTGGGAAGGTCTAATTTTGTTTGCAAGTGGTTTGAAGAAAATCCATGGTGGAAAAAGGGGGTTTGGGCCTAGTTTCAGAGAGCGCTTTGGCACGATTTAAACTTAGGCCTAGTAGTATTGCATGTTTTTGGGGAGCTGCTTGGGGGAGTTCTAGATTTTTGGGGGTGGGTTGAGGGGTCTGGGAGCACTGCTGGGAAGGTCTTATTTTGATTGCAAGTGGTTTGAAGAAAATCCATGGTGGAAAAGGGGAGTTTGGGCCTAGTTGCAGAGAGCGTTTTGGCACGATTTAAACTTAGGCCTTGTAGTATTGCATGTTTTTGAGGGGCTGTTTGGGGGTGTGCTAGATTGTTGGGGGTGGGTTGAGGGGTCCAGGAGCACTGCTGGGAAGGTGTAATTTTGATTGCAAGTGGTTTGAAGAAAATCCAATGGTGGAAAAGGCGGGTTTTGGCCTAGTTGCAGAGAGCGTTTTGGCACGATTTAAACTTAGGCCTAGCAGTAGTGCATGTTTTTGGGGGGCTGTTTGAGGGTGTTCTAGATTTTCGGGTGGGTTGAGTGGTCCGGGAGCACTGCTGGGAAGGTCTAATTTTTATTGCAAGTGGTTTGAAGATAATCCAAAGTGGAAAAGGGGGGTTTGAACCGAGTTCCAGAGAGCGTTTTGGCGCGATTCAAACTTAGGCCTAGTAGCATTGCATGTTTTTGGGGGGCTGCTTGGTGGTGTTCTAGAATTTTGGGGATGGGTTGAGGGGACTGGGCGCACTGCTGGGAAGGCGTAATTTTGATTGCAAGTTGTTTGAAGAAAATCCATGATGGAAAAGCGGGGTTTGGGCATAGTTGCAGAGAGCGTTTTGGCACGATTGAAACTTAGGCCTAGTAGTATTGCATGTTTTTGTGGAGCTGCTTGGGGGTGTTTGAGATTTTTGGGGGTGGGTTGAGGGGACTGGGAGCTCTGCTGGTAAGGTCTAATTTTGATTGCAAGTGGTTTGAAGAAAATCCATGGTGGAAAAAGGGGGTTTGGGCCTAGTTTCAGAGAGCGCTTTGGCACGATTTAAACTTAGGCCTAGTAGTATTGCATGTTTTTGGGGAGCTGCTTGGGGGAGTTCTAGATTTTTGGGGGTGGGTTGAGGGGTCTGGGAGCACTGCTGGGAAGGGCTAATTTTGATTGCAAGTGGATTGAAGAAAATCCATGGTGGAAAATGGGGGTTTGGGCCTAGTTGCAGAGAGCGTTTTGGCACGATTTAAACTTTGGCCTAGTAGTATTGCATGTTTTTGGGGGGCTGTTTGGGGGTGTTCCAGATTGTTGGGGGTGGGTTGAGGGGTCCAGGAGCACTGCTGGGAAGGTGTAATTTTGATTGGAAGTGGTTTGAAGAAAATCCGACGGTGGAAAAGGCGGCTTTCGGCCTAGTTGCAGAGAGCGTTTTGGCACGATTTAAACTTAGGCCTAGCAGTAGTGCATGTTTTTGGGGTGCTGCTTGGGGTGTTCTAGATTTTTGGGGGTGGGTTGAGGGGTCTGGCAGCACTGCTTTGAAGGTCTAATTTTTATTGCAAGTGGTTTGAAGAAAATCCATGGTGGAAAAGGGGGGTTTGGGCCTAGTTGCAGAGAGCGCTTAGGCACGATTTAAACTTAGGCCTAGTAGTATTGCATGTTTTTGGGGGGCTGCTTGGGGGTGTTCTAGATTTTTGGGGGTGGGTTGAGGGGTCTGGGATCACTGCCGGGAAGGTCTAATTTTGGTTGCAAGTGGTTTGAAAAAATCATTGGTGGAAAAGGGGTGTGGGCCTTGTTGCAGAGAGCGTTTTGGCACAATTTAAACTTAGGCCTAGTAGTATTGCATGTTTTTGGAGAGCTGCTTGGGGGTGTTCTAGATTTTTGGGGGTGGGTTGAGGTGTCTGGGAGCACTGCTGGGAAGGTCTAATATTGATTGCAAGTCGTTTGAAGAAAATCCATTGTGAAAAAGGGGGGTTTGGGCCTAGTTGCAGAGAGCGTCTTGGCACAATTTAAACTTAGGCCTAGTAGTATTGCATGTTATTGGGGGCTGTTTGAGGGTGTTCTATATTTTCGGGGTGGGTTGAGGGGTCCGGGAGCACTGCTGGGAAGGTCTAATTTTTATTGCAAGTGGTTTGAAGATAATCCATGGTGGAAAAGGGGGGTTTGAACCTAGTACGCAGAGAGCGTTTTGGCGCGATTCAAGCTAAGGCCTAGTAGTATTGCATGTTTTTGGGGGCTGCTTGAGGGTGTTCTAGATATTTGGGGGTGGACTGAGGGGTGTGGGAGCACTGCCTGGAAGGTCTAATTTTGATTGCAAGTGGTTTGAAAAAAATCCATGGTGGAAAAGGGGGGTTTGGGCCTAGTTGCAGAGAGCGTTTTGCCACAATTAAAACTTAGGCCTAGCAGTATTACATGTTTTTGGAGAGCTGCTTGGGGGTGTTCTAGATTTTTGGGGGTGGATTGAGGGGTCTTGGAGCACTGCTGGGAAGGTCTAATATTGATTGCAATTGGTTTGAAGAAAATCCATGGTGGAAAAGGGGGGTTTAAACCTAGTTGCAGGGAGCGTTTTGGCGCGATTCAAACTTAGGCCTAGTAGTATTGCATGTTTTTGGGGGCTGCTTGAGGGTGTTCTAGGTATTTGGGGGTGGACTGAGGGGTGTGGGAGCACTGCCTGGAAGGTCTAATTTTGGTTGCAAGTGGTTTGAAAAAATCATTGGTGGTAAAGGGGGTGTGGGCCTTGTTGCAGAGAGCGTTTTGGCACGATTTAAACTTAGGCCTAGTAGCATTGCATGTTTTTGGGGGCTGTTTGGGGGTGTTCTAGATTTTTGGGGGAGGGTTGAGGGGTCCAGGAGCACTGCTGGGAACGTCTAATTTTGATTGCAAGTGGTTTGAAGAAAATCCATGGTGGAAAAGGGCGGTTTGGGCCTAGTTGCAGAGAGCGTTTTGGCACGATTTAAACTTAGGCCTAGTAGTATTACATGTTTTTGGGGGGCTGCTTGGGGGTGTTCTAGTTTTTTGGGGGTTGGTTGAGGGATTCAGGGAGCACTGCTGGGAAGGTTTAATTTTTATTGCAAGTGGTTTGAAGATAATCCATGGTGGAAAAGGGGGGTTTGAGCCTAGTTGCAGAGAGCGTTTTGGCACGATTTAAACTTAGGCCTAGTAGTATTGCATGTTTTTGGGGTGCTGCTTGGGGTCTTCTAGATTTCTGAGGGTGGGTTGAGGGGTCTGGGAGCACTGCGGGGAAGGTCTCATTTTGATTGCAAGTGGTTTGAAAAAATCCATGGTGGAAAAGGGGGGTTTGGGCCTAGTTGCAGAGAGCGTTTTGCCACGATTTAAACGGAGGCCTAGTAGTATTGCATGTTTTTGGGGAGCTGCTTGGGGGTGTTCTATATTTTTGGGGGTGGGTTGAGGGGTCTGGGAGCTCTGCTGGTAAGGTCTAATTTTGATTGCAAGTGGTTTGAAGAAAATCCATGGTGGAAAAAGTGGGTTTGGGCCTAGTTTTAGAGAGCGCTTTGGCACAATTTAAACAGGCCTAGTAGTATTGCATGTTTTTGGGGAGCTGCTTGGGGGAGTTCTAGATTTTTGGGGGTGGGTTGAGGGGTCTGGGAGCACTGCTGGGAAGGTCTAATTTTGATTGCAAGTGGTTTGAAGAAAATCCATGGTGGAAAAGGGGGGGTTGGGCCTAGTTGCATAGAGCGTTTTGCCACGATTTAAACTTAGGCCTAGTAGTATTGCATGTTTTTGGGGGGCTGCTTGGGGTGTTCTAGATTTTTGGAGGTGGGTTGAGGGGTCTGGGAGCACTGCTGGGAAGGTCTAATTTTGATTACAAGTGGTTTGAAAAAAATACATGGTGATAAAGGGGGGTTTTGGGACTAGTTGCAGAGAGCGTCTTGGCACGATTTAAACTTAGGCCTAGTAGTATTGCATGTTTTTAGGGGCTGTTTGAGGGTGTTCTAGATTTTCGGGGTGGGTTGAGGGGTCCGGGAGCACTGCTGGGAAGGTCTAATTTTTATTGCAAGTGGTTTGAAGGTAATCCATTGTGGAAAAGGGGGGTTTGAACCTAGTTGCAGAGAGAGTTTTGGCGCGATTCAAACTTAGGCCTAGTAGTATTGCATGTTTTTGGGGGCTGCTTGAGGGTGTTCTAGATATTTGGGGGTGGACTGAGGGGTGTGGGAGCACTGCCTGGAAGGTCTAATTTTGATTGCAAGTGGTTTGAAAAAAATCCATGGTGGAAAAGGGGGGTTTGGGCCTAGTTGCAGAGAGCGTTTTGCCACGATTAAAACTTAGGCCTAGCAGTATTGCATGTTTTTGGGGAGCTGCTTGTGGGTGTTCTAGGTTTTTGGGGGTGGGTTGAGGGGTCTGGGAGCACTGCTGGGAAGGTCTAATTTTGATTGCAAGTGGTTTGAAAAAAATCCATTGTGGAAAAAGGGGGATTTGGGCCTAGTTGCCGGGAGCGTTTTGGCACGATTAAAACTTAGGCCTAGTAGTATTGCATGTTTTTGGGGGGCTGCTTGGGGGTGTTCTAAATTTTTGGGGGTGGGATGAGGGGTCTGGGAGCACTGCCCGGAAGGTCTCATTTTAGTTGCAAGTGGTTTGAAAAAATCATTGGTGGAAAAGGGGGAGTGGGCCTTGTTGCAGAGAGCGTTTTGGCACGATTTAAACTTAGGCCTAGTAGAATTGCATGTTTTAGGAGAGCTGCTTGGGGGTGTTCTAGATTTTTGGGGGTGGGTTGAGGGCTCTGGGAGCACTGCTTGGAAGGTCTAATATTGATTGCAAGTGGTTTGAAGAAAATCCATGGTGGAAAAGGGGGGTTTGGGCCTAGTTGCAGAGAGCGTCTTGGCACGATTTAAACTTAGGCCTAGTAGTATTGCATGTTTTTGGGGGCTGTTTGAGGGTGTTCTAGATTTTCGGGGTGGGTTGAGGGGTCCGCGAGCACTGCTGGGAAGGTCTAATTTTTATTGCAAGTGGTTTGAAGATAATCCATGGTGGAAAAGGGGGGGTTGAACCTAGTTGCAGAGAGCGTTTTGGCGCGGTTTAAACTTAGGCCTAGTAGTATTGCATGTTTTTGGGGGCTGCTTGAGGGTGTTCTAGATATTTGGGGGTGGACTGAGGGGTGTGGGAGCACTGCCTGGAAGGTCTAATTTTGATTGCAAGTGGTTTGAAAAAAATTCCATAGTGGAAAAGGGGGGTTTGGGCCTAGTTGCCGGGAGCGTTTTGGCACGATTTAAACTTAGGCCTAGTAGCATTGCATGTTTTTGGGGGGCTGCTTGGGGGATTTCTAGAATTTTGGGACTGGGTTGAGGGGACTGGGCGCACTGCTGGGAAGGTGTAATTTTGATTGCAAGTTGTTTGAAGAAAATCCATGATGGAAAAGCGGGGTTTGGGCCTAGTTGCATAGAGCGCTTAGGCAAGATTTAAACTTGGGCCTCGTAGTATTGCATGTTTTTGGGGGGCTGCTTGGGGGTGTTCTAGATTTTTGGGGGTGGGTTGAGGGGTCCGGGAGCACTGCTGGGAAGGTCTAATTTTTATTGCAAGTAGTTTGAAGATAATCCATGGTGGAAAAGGGGGGTTTAAACCTAGTTCCAGGGAGCGTTTTGGCGCGATTTAAACTTAGGCCTAGTAGTATTGCATGTTTTTGGAGGCTGCTTGAGGGTGTTCTAGATATTTGGGGGTGGACTGTGGGAGCACTGCCTGGAAGGTCTAATTTTGGTTGCAAGTGGTTTGAAAAAATCATTGGTGGAAAAGGGGGTGTGGGCCTTGTTGCAGAGAGCGTTTTGGCACTATTTAATCTTAGGCCTAGTTGTATTGCATGTTTTTGGGGAGCTGCTTGGGGGTGGTCTAGATTTTTGTGGGAGGGTTGAGGGGTCCGGGAGCACTGCTGGGAAGGTCTAATTTTGTTTGCAAGTGGTTTGAAGAAAATCCATGGTGGAAAAAGGGGGTTTGGGCCTAGTTTCAGAGAGCGCTTTGGCACGATTTAAACTTAGGCCTAGTAGTATTGCATGTTTTTGGGGAGCTGCTTGGGGGAGTTCTAGATTTTTGGGGGTGGGTTGAGGGGTCTGGGAGCACTGCTGGGAAGGTCTTATTTTGATTGCAAGTGGTTTGAAGAAAATCCATGGTGGAAAAGGGGAGTTTGGGCCTAGTTGCAGAGAGCGTTTTGGCACGATTTAAACTTAGGCCTTGTAGTATTGCATGTTTTTGAGGGGCTGTTTGGGGGTGTGCTAGATTGTTGGGGGTGGGTTGAGGGGTCCAGGAGCACTGCTGGGAAGGTGTAATTTTGATTGCAAGTGGTTTGAAGAAAATCCAATGGTGGAAAAGGTGGGTTTTGGCCCAGTTGCAGAGAGCGTTTTGGCACGATTTAAACTTAGGCCTAGCAGTAGTGCATGTTTTTGGGGGGCTGTTTGAGGGTGTTCTAGAGTTTCGGGGTGGGTTGAGTGGTCCGGGAGCACTGCTGGGAAGGTCTAATTTTTATTGCAAGTGGTTTGAAGATAATCCAAAGTGGAAAAGGGGGGTTTGAACCGAGTTGCAGAGAGCGTTTTGGCGCGATTCAAACTTAGGCCTAGTAGCATTGCATGTTTTTGGGGGGCTGCTTGGTGGTGTTCTAGAATTTTGGTGATGGGTTGAGGGGACTGGGCGCACTGCTGGGAAGGCGTAATTTTGATTGCAAGTTGTTTGAAGAAAATCCATGATGGAAAAGCGGGGTTTGGGCATAGTTGCAGAGAGCGTTTTGGCACGATTGAAACTTAGGCCTAGTAGTATTGCATGTTTTTGTGGAGCTGCTTGGGGGTGTTTGAGATTTTTGGGGGTGGGTTGAGGGGACTGGGAGCTCTGCTGGTAAGGTCTAATTTTGATTGCAAGTGGTTTGAAGAAAATCCATGGTGGAAAAAGGGGGTTTGGGCCTAGTTTCAGAGAGCGCTTTGGCACGATTTAAACTTAGGCCTAGTAGTATTGCATGTTTTTGGGGAGCTGCTTGGGGGAGTTCTAGATTTTTGGGGGTGGGTTGAGGGGTCTGGGAGCACTGCTGGGAAGGGCTAATTTTGATTGCAAGTGGATTGAAGAAAATCCATGGTGGAAAATGGGGGTTTGGGCCTAGTTGCAGAGAGCGTTTTGGCACGATTTAAACTTTGGCCTAGTAGTATTGCATGTTTTTGGGGGGCTGTTTGGGGGTGTGCCAGATTGTTGGGGGTGGGTTGAGGGGTCCAGGAGCACTGCTGGGAAGGTGTAATTTTGATTGGAAGTGGTTTGAAGAAAATCCGATGGTGGAAATGGCGGCTTTCGGCCTAGTTGCAGAGAGCGTTTTGGCACGATTTAAACTTAGGCCTAGCAGTAGTGCATGATTTTGGGGTGCTGCTTGGGGTGTTCTAGATTTTTGGGGGTGGGTTGAGGGGTCTGGCAGCACTGCTTTGAAGGTCTAATTTTTATTGCAAGTGGTTTGAAGAAAATCCATGGTGGAAAAGGGGGGTTTGGGCCTAGTTGCAGAGAGCGCTTAGGCACGATTTAAACTTAGGCCTAGTAGTATTGCATGTTTTTGGGGGGCTGCTTGGGGGTGTTCTAGATTTTTGGGGGTGGGTTGAGGGGTCTGGGATCACTGCCGGGAAGGTCTAATTTTGGTTGCAAGTGGTTTGAAAAAATCATTGGTGGAAAAGGGGGTGTGGGCCTTGTTGCAGAGAGCGTTTTGGCACAATTTAAACTTAGGCCTAGTAGTATTGCATGTTTTTGGAGAGCTGCTTGGGGGTGTTCTAGATTTTTGGGGGTGGGTTGAGGTGTCTGGGAGCACTGCTGGGAAGGTCTAATATTGATTGCAAGTCGTTTGAAGAAAATCCATGGTGAAAAAGGGGGGTTTGGGCCTAGTTGCAGAGAGCGTCTTGGCACAATTTAAACTTAGGCCTAGTAGTATTGCATGTTTTTGGGGGCTGTTTGAGGGTGTTCTATATTTTCGGGTGGGTTGAGGGGTCCGGGAGCACTGCTGGGAAGGTCTAATTTTTATTGCAAGTGGTTTGAAGATAATCCATGGTGGAAAAGGGGGGTTTGAACCTAGTACGCAGAGAGCGTTTTGGCGCGATTCAAACTAAGGCCTAGTAGTATTGCATGTTTTTGGGGGCTGCTTGAGGGTGTTCTAGATATTTGGGGGTGGACTGAGGGGTGTGGGAGCACTGCCTGGAAGGTCTAATTTTGATTGCAAGTGGTTTGAAAAAAATCCATGGTGGAAAAGGGGGGTTTGGGCCTAGTTGCAGAGAGCGTTTTGCCACGATTAAAACTTAGGCCTAGCAGTATTACATGTTTTTGGAGAGCTGCTTGGGGGTGTTCTAGATTTTTGGGGGTGGATTGAGGGGTCTTGGAGCACTGCCGGGAAGGTCTAATATTGATTGCAATTGGTTTGAAGAAAATCCATGGTGGAAAAGGGGGGTTTAAACCTAGTTGCAGGGAGCGTTTTGGCGCGATTCAAACTTAGGCCTAGTAGTATTGCATGTTTTTGGGGGCTGCTTGAGGGTGTTCTAGGTATTTGGGGGTGGACTGAGGGGTGTGGGAGCACTGCCTGGAAGGTCTAATTTTGGTTGCAAGTGGTTTGAAAAAATCATTGGTGGTAAAGGGGGTGTGGGCCTTGTTGCAGAGAGCGTTTTGGCACGATTTAAACTTAGGCCTAGTAGCATTGCATGTTTTTGGGGGCTGTTTGGGGGTGTTCTAGATTTTTGGGGGAGGGTTGAGGGGTCCAGGAGCACTGCTGGGAACGTCTAATTTTGATTGCAAGTGGTTTGAAGAAAATCCATGGTGGAAAAGGGCGGTTTGGGCCTAGTTGCAGAGAGGGTTTTGGCACGATTTAAACTTAGGCCTAGTAGTATTACGTGTTTTTGGGGGGCTGCTTGGGGGTGTTCTAGTTTTTTGGGGGTTGGTTGAGGGATTCAGGGAGCACTGCTGGGAAGGTTTAATTTTTATTGCAAGTGGTTTGAAGATAATCCATGGTGG
Source organism: Lissotriton vulgaris (assembly GCF_964263255.1). NCBI lineage: Eukaryota > Metazoa > Chordata > Amphibia > Caudata > Salamandridae > Lissotriton > Lissotriton vulgaris. Next base: position 1,258,327,454 of record NC_141687.1, on the reverse strand, counting down.
AAAAGGGGGGTTTGAGCCTAGTTGCAGAGAGCGTTTTGGCGCGATTTAAACTTAGGCCTAGTAGTATTGCATGTTTTTGGGGTGCTGCTTGGGGTCTTCTAGATTTCTGAGGGTGGGTTGAGGGGTCTGGGAGCACTGCTGGGAAGGTCTCATTTTGATTGCAAGTGGTTTGAAAAAATCCATGGTGGAAAAGGGGGGTTTGTGCCTAGTTGCAGAGAGCGTTTTGCCACGATTTAAACGGAGGCCTAGTAGTATTGCATGTTTTTGGGGAGCTGCTTGGGGGTGTTCTATATTTTTGGGGGTGGGTTGAGGGGTCTGGGAGCTCTGCTGGTAAGGTCTAATTTTAATTGCAAGTGGTTTGAAGAAAATCCATGGTGGAAAAAGTGGGTTTGGGCCTAGTTTTAGAGAGCGCTTTGGCACGATTTAAACTTAGGCCTAGTAGTATTGCATGTTTTTGGGGGGCTGCTTGGGGGTGTTCTAGATTTTTGGGGGTGGGTTGAGGGGTCTGGGATCACTGCCGGGAAGGTCTAATTTTGGTTGCAAGTGGTTTGAAAAATTCATTGGTGGAAAAGGGGGTGTGGGCCTTGTTGCAGAGAGCGTTTTGGCACAATTTAAACTTAGGCCTAGTAGTATTGCATGTTTTTGGAGAGCTGCTTGGGGGTGTTCTAGATTTTTGGGGGTGGGTTGAGGTGTCTGGGAGCACTGCTGGGAAGGTCTAATATTGATTGCAAGTCGTTTGAAGAAAATCCATGGTGAAAAAGGGGGGTTTGGGCCTAGTTGCAGAGAGCGTCTTGGCACAATTTAAACTTAGGCCTAGTAGTATTGCATGTTTTTGGGGGCTGTTTGAGGGTGTTCTATATTTTCGGGAGGGTTGAGGGGTCCGGGAGCACTGCTGGGAAGGTCTAATTTTTATTGCAAGTGGTTTGAAGATAATCCATGGTGGAAAAGGGGGGTTTGAACCTAGTACGCAGAGAGCGTTTTGGCGCGATTCAAACTAAGGCCTAGTAGTATTGCATGTTTTTGGGGGCTGCTTGAGGGTGTTCTAGATATTTGGGGGTGGACTGAGGGGTGTGGGAGCACTGCCTGGAAGGTCTAATTTTGATTGCAAGTGGTTTGAAAAAAATCCATGGTGGAAAAGGGGGGTTTGGGCCTAGTTGCAGAGAGCGTTTTGCCACGATTAAAACTTAGGCCTAGCAGTATTACATGTTTTTGGAGAGCTGCTTGGGGGTGTTCTAGATTTTTGGGGGTGGATTGAGGGGTCTTGGAGCACTGCTGGGAAGGTCTAATATTGATTGCAAGTGGTTTGAAGAAAATCCATGGTGGAAAAGGGGGGTTTAAACCTAGTTGCAGGGAGCGTTTTGGCGCGATTCAAACTTAGGCCTAGTAGTATTGCATGTTTTTGGGGGCTGCTTGAGGGTGTTCTAGGTATTTGGGGGTGGACTGAGGGGTGTGGGAGCACTGCCTGGAAGGTCTAATTTTGGTTGCAAGTGGTTTGAAAAAATCATTGGTGGTAAAGGGGGTGTGGGCCTTGTTGCAGAGAGCGTTTTGGCACGATTTAAACTTAGGCCTAGTAGCATTGCATGTTTTTGGGGGCTGTTTGGGGGTGTTCTAGATTTTTGGGGGAGGGTTGAGGGGTCCAGGAGCACTGCTGGGAACGTCTAATTTTGATTGCAAGTGGTTTGAAGAAAATCCATGGTGGAAAAGGGCGGTTTGGGCCTAGTTGCAGAGAGGGTTTTGGCACGATTTAAACTTAGGCCTAGTAGTATTACGTGTTTTTGGGGGGCTGCTTGGGGGTGTTCTAGTTTTTTGGGGGTTGGTTGAGGGATTCAGGGAGCACTGCTGGGAAGGTTTAATTTTTATTGCAAGTGGTTTGAAGATAATCCATGGTGGAAAAGGGGGGTTTGAGCCTAGTTGCAGAGAGCGTTTTGGCGCGATTTAAACTTAGGCCTAGTAGTATTGCATGTTTTTGGGGTGCTGCTTGGGGTCTTCTAGATTTCTGAGGGTGGGTTGAGGGGTCTGGGAGCACTGCTGGGAAGGTCTCATTTTGATTGCAAGTGGTTTGAAAAAATCCATGGTGGAAAAGGGGGGTTTGGGCCTAGTTGCAGAGAGCGTTTTGCCACGATTTAAACGGAGGCCTAGTAGTATTGCATGTTTTTGGGGAGCTGCTTGGGGGTGTTCTATATTTTTGGGGGTGGGTTGAGGGGTCTGGGAGCTCTGCTGGTAAGGTCTAATTTTGATTGCAAGTGGTTTGAAGAAAATCCATGGTGGAAAAAGTGGGTTTGGGCCTAGTTTTAGAGAGCGCTTTGGCACGATTTAAACTTAGGCCTAGTAGTATTGCATGTTTTTGGGGAGCTGCTTGGGGGAGTTCTAGATTTTTGGGGGTGGGTTGAGGGGTCTGGGAGCACTGCTGGGAAGGTCTAATTTTGATTGCAAGTGGTTTGAAGAAAATCCATGGTGGAAAAGGGGGGTTTGGCCCTAGTTGCATAGAGCGTTTTGCCACGATTTAAACTTAGGCCTAGTAGTATTGCATGTTTTTGGGGGGCTGCTTGGGGTGTTCTAGATTTTTGGAGGTGGGTTGAGGGGTCTGGGAGCACTGCTGGGAAGGTCTAATTTTGATTACAAGTGGTTTGAAAAAAATACATGGTGATAAAGGGGGGTTTGGGACTAGTTGCAGAGAGCGTTTTGCCACGATTTAAACTTAGGCCTAGTAGAATTGCATGTTTTTGGAGAGCTGCTTGGGGGTGTTCTAGATTTTTGGGGGTGGGTTGAGGGATCTGAGAGCACTGCTGGGAAGGTCTAATATTGATTGCAAGTGGTTTGAAGAAAATCCATGGTGGAAAAGGGGGGTTTTGGCCTAGTTGCAGAGAGCGTCTTGGCACGATTTAAACTTAGGCCTAGTAGTATTGCATGTTTTTAGGGGCTGTTTGAGGGTGTTCTAGATTTTCGGGGTGGGTTGAGGGGTCCGGGAGCACTGCTGGGAAGGTCTAATTTTTATTGCAAGTGGTTTGAAGGTAATCCATTGTGGAAAAGGGGGGTTTGAACCTAGTTGCAGAGAGCGTTTTGGCGCGATTCAAACTTAGGCCTAGTAGTATTGCATGTTTTTGGGGGCTGCTTGAGGGTGTTCTACATATTTGGGGGTGGACTGAGGGGTGTGGGAGCACTGCCTGGAAGGTCTAATTTTGATTGCAAGTGGTTTGAAAAAAATCCATGGTGGAAAAGGGGGGTTTGGGCCTAGTTGCAGAGAGCGTTTTGCCACGATTAAAACTTAGGCCTAGCAGTATTGCATGTTTTTGGGGAGCTGCTTGGGGGTGTTCTAGGTTTTTGGGGGTGGGTTGAGGGGTCTGGGAGCACTGCTGGGAAGGTCTAATTTTGATTGCAAGTGGTTTGAAAAAAATCCATTGTGGAAAAAGGGGGATTTGGGCCTAGTTGCCGGGAGCGTTTTGGCACGATTAAAACTTAGGCCTAGTAGTATTGCATGTTTTTGGGGGGCTGCTTGGGGGTGTTCTACATTTTTGGGGGTGGGATGAGGGGTCTGGGAGCACTGCCCGGAAGGTCTCATTTTGGTTGCAAGTGGTTTGAAAAAATCATTGGTGGAAAAGGGGGAGTGGGCCTTGTTGCAGAGAGCGTTTTGGCACGATTTAAACTTAGGCCTAGTAGAATTGCATGTTTTTGGAGAGCTGCTTGGGGGTGTTCTAGATTTTTGGGGGTGGGTTGAGGGCTCTGGGAGCACTGCTTGGAAGGTCTAATATTGATTGCAAGTGGTTTGAAGAAAATCCATGGTGGAAAAGGGGGGTTTGGGCCTAGTTGCAGAGAGCGTCTTGGCACGATTTAAACTTAGGCCTAGTAGTATTGCATGTTTTTGGGGGCTGTTTGAGGGTGTTCTAGATTTTGGGGGTGGGTTGAGGGGTCCGGGAGCACTGCTGGGAAGGTCTAATTTTTATTGCAAGTGGTTTGAAGATAATCCATGGTGGAAAAGACGGGTTTGAACCTAGTTGCAGAGAGCGTTTTGGCGCGATTCAAACTTAGGCCTAGTAGTATTGCATGTTTTTGGGGGCTGCTTGAGGGTGTTCTAGATATTTGGGGGTGGACTGAGGGGTGTGGGAGCACTGCCTGGAAGATCTAATTTTGATTGCAAGTGGTTTGAAAAAAATTCCATAGTGGAAAAGGGGAGTTTGGGCCTAGTTCCCGGGAGCGTTTTGGCACGATTTAAACTTAGGCCTAGTAGCATTGCATGTTTTTGGGGGGCTGCTTGGGGGATTTCTAGAATTTTGGGACTGGGTTGAGGGGACTGGGCGCACTGCTGGGAAGGTGTAATTTTGATTGCAAGTTGTTTGAAGAAAATCCATGATGGAAAAGCGGGGTTTGGGCCTAGTTGCAGAGAGCGTTTTGGCACGATTGAAACTTAGGCCTAGTAGCATTGCATGTTTTTGGGGAGCTGCTTGGGGGTGTTCTAGATTTTTGGGGGTGGGTTGAGGGGTCTGGGAGCTCTGCTGGGAAGGTCTAATTTTGATTGCAAGTGGTTTTAAGAAAATCCATGGTGGAAAAAGGGGGTTTGGGCCTAGTTTCAGAGAGCGCTTTGGCACGATTTAAACTTAGGACTAGTAGTATTGCATGTTTTTGGGGAGCTGCTTGGGGGAGTTCTAGATTTTTGGGGGTGGGCTGAGGAGTCTGGGAGCGCTACTGGGAAGGTCTAATTTTGATTGCAAGTGTTTTGAAGAAAATCCATGGTGGAAAAGGGGGGTTTGGGCCTAGTTGCAGAGAGCGTTTTGGCACGATTCAAACTTAGGCCTAGTAGTATTGCATGTTTTTGCGGGGCTGTTTGGGGGTGTGCTAGATTTTTGGGGGTGGGTTGAGGGGTCCGGGAGCACTGCTGGGAAGGTGTAATTTTGATTGCAAGTGGTTTGAAGAAAATCCAAAGGTGGAAAAGGCGGGTTTGGGCCTAGGTGCATAGAGCGCTTAGGCACGATTTAAACTTAGGCCTAGTAGTATTGCATGTTTTTGGGGGGCTGCTTGGGGGTGTTCTAGATTTTTGAGGGTGGGTTGAGGGGTCCGGGAGCACTGCTGGGAAGGTCTAATTTTTATTGCAAGTAGTTTGAAGATAATCCATGGTGGAAAAGGGGGGTTTAAACCTAGTTGCAGGGAGCGTTTTGGCGCGATTTAAACTTAGGCCTAGTAGTATTGCATGTTTTTGGAGGCTGCTTGAGGGTGTTCTAGATATTTGGGGGTGGACTGAGGGGTGTGGGAGCACTGCCTGGAAGGTCTAATTTTGGTTGCAAGTGGTTTGAAAAAATCATTGGTGGAAAAGGGGGTGTGGGCCTTGTTGCAGAGAGCGTTTTGGCACTATTTAATCTTAGGCCTAGTAGTATTGCATGTTTTTGGGGAGCTGCTTGGGGGTGGTCTAGATTTTTGTGGGAGGGTTGAGGGGTCCGGGAGCACTGCTGGGAAGGTCTAATTTTGTTTACAAGTGGTTTGAAGAAAATCCATGGTAGGAAAAGGGGGTTTGGGCCTAGTTTCAGAGAGCGCTTTGGCACGATTTAAACTTAGGCCTAGTAGTATTGCATGTTTTTGGGGAGCTGCTTGGTGGAGTTCTAGATTTTTGGGGGTGGGTTGAGGGGTCTGGGAGCACTGCTGGGAAGGTCTTATTTTGATTGCAAGTGGTTTGAAGAAAATCCATTGTGGAAAAGGGGAGTTTGGGCCTAGTTGCAGAGAGCGTTTTGGCACGATTTAAACTTAGGCCTTGTAGTATTGCATGTTTTTGAGGGGCTGTTTGGGGGTGTGCTAGATTGTTGGGGGTGGGTTGAGGGGTCCAGGAGCACTGCTGGGAAGGTGTAATTTTGATTGCAAGTGGTTTGAAGAAAATCCAATGGTGGAAAAGGCGGGTTTTGGCCTAGTTGCAGAGAGCGTTTTGGCACGATTTAAACTTAGGCCTAGCAGTAGTGCATGTTTTTGGGGGGCTGTTTGAGGGTGTTCTAGATTTTCGGGGTGGGTTGAGTGGTCCGGGAGCACTGCTGGGAAGGTCTAATTTTTATTGCAAGTGGTTTGAAGATAATCCATAGTGGAAAAGGGGGGTTTGAACCTAGTTGCAGAGAGCGTTTTGGCGCGATTCAAACTTAGGCCTAGTAGCATTGCATGTTTTTGGGGGGCTGCTTGGTGGTGTTCTAGAATTTTGGGGATGGGTTGAGGGGACTGGGCGCACTGCTGGGAAGGCGTAATTTTGATTGCAAGTTGTTTGAAGAAAATCCATGATGGAAAAGCGGGGTTTGGGCATAGTTGCAGAGAGCGTTTTGGCACGATTGAAACTTAGGCCTAGTAGTATTGCATGTTTTTGTGGAGCTGCTTGGGGGTGTTTGAGATTTTTGGGGGTGGGTTGAGGGGACTGGGAGCTCTGCTGGTAAGGTCTAATTTTGATTGCAAGTGGTTTGAAGAAAATCCATGGTGGAAAAAGGGGGTTTGGGCCTAGTTTCAGAGAGCGCTTTGGAACGATTTAAACTTAGGCCTAGTAGTATTGTATGTTTTTGGGGAGCTGCTTGGGGGAGTTCTAGATTTTTGGGGGTGGGTTGAGGGGTCTGGAAGCACTGCTGGGAAGGGCTAATTTTGATTGCAAGTGGATTGAAGAAAATCCATGGTGGAAAATGGGGGTTTGGGCCTAGTTGCAGAGAGCGTTTTGGCACGATTTAAACTTTGGCCTAGTAGTATTGCATGTTTTTTGGGGGCTGTTTGGGGGTGTGCCAGATTGTTGGGGGTGGGTTGAGGGGTCCAGAAGCACTGCTGGGAAGGTGTAATTTTGATTGGAAGTGGTTTGAAGAAAATCCAATGGTGGAAAAGGCGGCTTTCAGCCTAGTTGCAGAGAGCGTTTTGGCACGATTTAAACTAAGGCCTAGCAGTAGTGCATGTTTTTGGGGTGCTGCTTGGGGTGTTCTAGATTTTTGGGGGTGGGTTGAGGGGTCTGGCAGCACTGCTTTGAAGGTCTAATTTTTATTGCAAGTGGTTTGAAGAAAATCCATGGTGGAAAAGGGGGGTTTGGGCCTAGTTGCAGAGAGCGCTTAGGCACGATTTAAACTTAGGCCTGGTAGTATTGCATGTTTTTGGGGGGCTGCTTGGGGGTGTTCTAGATTTTTGGGGGTGGGTTGAGGGGTCTGGGATCACTGCCGGGAAGGTCTAATTTTGGTTGCAAGTGGTTTGAAAAAATCATTGGTGGAAAAGGGGGTGTGGGCCTTGTTGCAGAGAGCGTTTTGGCACAATTTAAACTTAGGCCTAGTAGTATTGCATGTTTTTGGGGAGCTGCTTGGGGGAGTTCTAGATTTTTGGGGGTGGGTTGAGGGGTCTGGGAGCACTGCTGGGAAGGTCTAATTTTGATTGCAAGTGGTTTGAAGAAAATCCATGGTGGAAAAGGGGGGTTTGGCCCTAGTTGCATAGAGCGTTTTGCCACGATTTAAACTTAGGCCTAGTAGTATTGCATGTTTTTGGGGGGCTGCTTGGGGTGTTCTAGATTTTTGGAGGTGGGTTGAGGGGTCTGGGAGCACTGCTGGGAAGGTCTAATTTTGATTACAAGTGGTTTGAAAAAAATACATGGTGATAAAGGGGGGTTTGGGACTAGTTGCAGAGAGCGTTTTGCCACGATTTAAACTTAGGCCTAGTAGAATTGCATGTTTTTGGAGAGCTGCTTGGGGGTGTTCTAGATTTTTGGGGGTGGGTTGAGGGATCTGAGAGCACTGCTGGGAAGGTCTAATATTGATTGCAAGTGGTTTGAAGAAAATCCATGGTGGAAAAGGGGGGTTTTGGCCTAGTTGCAGAGAGCGTCTTGGCACGATTTAAACTTAGGCCTAGTAGTATTGCATGTTTTTAGGGGCTGTTTGAGGGTGTTCTAGATTTTCGGGGTGGGTTGAGGGGTCCGGGAGCACTGCTGGGAAGGTCTAATTTTTATTGCAAGTGGTTTGAAGGTAATCCATTGTGGAAAAGGGGGGTTTGAACCTAGTTGCAGAGAGCGTTTTGGCGCGATTCAAACTTAGGCCTAGTAGTATTGCATGTTTTTGGGGGCTGCTTGAGGGTGTTCTACATATTTGGGGGTGGACTGAGGGGTGTGGGAGCACTGCCTGGAAGGTCTAATTTTGATTGCAAGTGGTTTGAAAAAAATCCATGGTGGAAAAGGGGGGTTTGGGCCTAGTTGCAGAGAGCGTTTTGCCACGATTAAAACTTAGGCCTAGCAGTATTGCATGTTTTTGGGGAGCTGCTTGGGGGTGTTCTAGGTTTTTGGGGGTGGGTTGAGGGGTCTGGGAGCACTGCTGGGAAGGTCTAATTTTGATTGCAAGTGGTTTGAAAAAAATCCATTGTGGAAAAAGGGGGATTTGGGCCTAGTTGCCGGGAGCGTTTTGGCACGATTAAAACTTAGGCCTAGTAGTATTGCATGTTTTTGGGGGGCTGCTTGGGGGTGTTCTACATTTTTGGGGGTGGGATGAGGGGTCTGGGAGCACTGCCCGGAAGGTCTCATTTTGGTTGCAAGTGGTTTGAAAAAATCATTGGTGGAAAAGGGGGAGTGGGCCTTGTTGCAGAGAGCGTTTTGGCACGATTTAAACTTAGGCCTAGTAGAATTGCATGTTTTTGGAGAGCTGCTTGGGGGTGTTCTAGATTTTTGGGGGTGGGTTGAGGGCTCTGGGAGCACTGCTTGGAAGGTCTAATATTGATTGCAAGTGGTTTGAAGAAAATCCATGGTGGAAAAGGGGGGTTTGGGCCTAGTTGCAGAGAGCGTCTTGGCACGATTTAAACTTAGGCCTAGTAGTATTGCATGTTTTTGGGGGCTGTTTGAGGGTGTTCTAGATTTTGGGGGTGGGTTGAGGGGTCCGGGAGCACTGCTGGGAAGGTCTAATTTTTATTGCAAGTGGTTTGAAGATAATCCATGGTGGAAAAGACGGGTTTGAACCTAGTTGCAGAGAGCGTTTTGGCGCGATTCAAACTTAGGCCTAGTAGTATTGCATGTTTTTGGGGGCTGCTTGAGGGTGTTCTAGATATTTGGGGGTGGACTGAGGGGTGTGGGAGCACTGCCTGGAAGATCTAATTTTGATTGCAAGTGGTTTGAAAAAAATTCCATAGTGGAAAAGGGGAGTTTGGGCCTAGTTCCCGGGAGCGTTTTGGCACGATTTAAACTTAGGCCTAGTAGCATTGCATGTTTTTGGGGGGCTGCTTGGGGGATTTCTAGAATTTTGGGACTGGGTTGAGGGGACTGGGCGCACTGCTGGGAAGGTGTAATTTTGATTGCAAGTTGTTTGAAGAAAATCCATGATGGAAAAGCGGGGTTTGGGCCTAGTTGCAGAGAGCGTTTTGGCACGATTGAAACTTAGGCCTAGTAGCATTGCATGTTTTTGGGGAGCTGCTTGGGGGTGTTCTAGATTTTTGGGGGTGGGTTGAGGGGTCTGGGAGCTCTGCTGGGAAGGTCTAATTTTGATTGCAAGTGGTTTTAAGAAAATCCATGGTGGAAAAAGGGGGTTTGGGCCTAGTTTCAGAGAGCGCTTTGGCACGATTTAAACTTAGGACTAGTAGTATTGCATGTTTTTGGGGAGCTGCTTGGGGGAGTTCTAGATTTTTGGGGGTGGGCTGAGGAGTCTGGGAGCGCTACTGGGAAGGTCTAATTTTGATTGCAAGTGTTTTGAAGAAAATCCATGGTGGAAAAGGGGGGTTTGGGCCTAGTTGCAGAGAGCGTTTTGGCACGATTCAAACTTAGGCCTAGTAGTATTGCATGTTTTTGCGGGGCTGTTTGGGGGTGTGCTAGATTTTTGGGGGTGGGTTGAGGGGTCCGGGAGCACTGCTGGGAAGGTGTAATTTTGATTGCAAGTGGTTTGAAGAAAATCCAAAGGTGGAAAAGGCGGGTTTGGGCCTAGGTGCATAGAGCGCTTAGGCACGATTTAAACTTAGGCCTAGTAGTATTGCATGTTTTTGGGGGGCTGCTTGGGGGTGTTCTAGATTTTTGAGGGTGGGTTGAGGGGTCCGGGAGCACTGCTGGGAAGGTCTAATTTTTATTGCAAGTAGTTTGAAGATAATCCATGGTGGAAAAGGGGGGTTTAAACCTAGTTGCAGGGAGCGTTTTGGCGCGATTTAAACTTAGGCCTAGTAGTATTGCATGTTTTTGGAGGCTGCTTGAGGGTGTTCTAGATATTTGGGGGTGGACTGAGGGGTGTGGGAGCACTGCCTGGAAGGTCTAATTTTGGTTGCAAGTGGTTTGAAAAAATCATTGGTGGAAAAGGGGGTGTGGGCCTTGTTGCAGAGAGCGTTTTGGCACTATTTAATCTTAGGCCTAGTAGTATTGCATGTTTTTGGGGAGCTGCTTGGGGGTGGTCTAGATTTTTGTGGGAGGGTTGAGGGGTCCGGGAGCACTGCTGGGAAGGTCTAATTTTGTTTACAAGTGGTTTGAAGAAAATCCATGGTAGGAAAAGGGGGTTTGGGCCTAGTTTCAGAGAGCGCTTTGGCACGATTTAAACTTAGGCCTAGTAGTATTGCATGTTTTTGGGGAGCTGCTTGGTGGAGTTCTAGATTTTTGGGGGTGGGTTGAGGGGTCTGGGAGCACTGCTGGGAAGGTCTTATTTTGATTGCAAGTGGTTTGAAGAAAATCCATTGTGGAAAAGGGGAGTTTGGGCCTAGTTGCAGAGAGCGTTTTGGCACGATTTAAACTTAGGCCTTGTAGTATTGCATGTTTTTGAGGGGCTGTTTGGGGGTGTGCTAGATTGTTGGGGGTGGGTTGAGGGGTCCAGGAGCACTGCTGGGAAGGTGTAATTTTGATTGCAAGTGGTTTGAAGAAAATCCAATGGTGGAAAAGGCGGGTTTTGGCCTAGTTGCAGAGAGCGTTTTGGCACGATTTAAACTTAGGCCTAGCAGTAGTGCATGTTTTTGGGGGGCTGTTTGAGGGTGTTCTAGATTTTCGGGGTGGGTTGAGTGGTCCGGGAGCACTGCTGGGAAGGTCTAATTTTTATTGCAAGTGGTTTGAAGATAATCCATAGTGGAAAAGGGGGGTTTGAACCTAGTTGCAGAGAGCGTTTTGGCGCGATTCAAACTTAGGCCTAGTAGCATTGCATGTTTTTGGGGGGCTGCTTGGTGGTGTTCTAGAATTTTGGGGATGGGTTGAGGGGACTGGGCGCACTGCTGGGAAGGCGTAATTTTGATTGCAAGTTGTTTGAAGAAAATCCATGATGGAAAAGCGGGGTTTGGGCATAGTTGCAGAGAGCGTTTTGGCACGATTGAAACTTAGGCCTAGTAGTATTGCATGTTTTTGTGGAGCTGCTTGGGGGTGTTTGAGATTTTTGGGGGTGGGTTGAGGGGACTGGGAGCTCTGCTGGTAAGGTCTAATTTTGATTGCAAGTGGTTTGAAGAAAATCCATGGTGGAAAAAGGGGGTTTGGGCCTAGTTTCAGAGAGCGCTTTGGAACGATTTAAACTTAGGCCTAGTAGTATTGTATGTTTTTGGGGAGCTGCTTGGGGGAGTTCTAGATTTTTGGGGGTGGGTTGAGGGGTCTGGGAGCACTGCTGGGAAGGGCTAATTTTGATTGCAAGTGGATTGAAGAAAATCCATGGTGGAAAATGGGGGTTTGGGCCTAGTTGCAGAGAGCGTTTTGGCACGATTTAAACTTTGGCCTAGTAGTATTGCATGTTTTTGGGGGGCTGTTTGGGGGTGTGCCAGATTGTTGGGGGTGGGTTGAGGGGTCCAGAAGCACTGCTGGGAAGGTGTAATTTTGATTGGAAGTGGTTTGAAGAAAATCCAATGGTGGAAAAGGCGGCTTTCAGCCTAGTTGCAGAGAGCGTTTTGGCACGATTTAAACTAAGGCCTAGCAGTAGTGCATGTTTTTGGGGTGCTGCTTGGGGTGTTCTAGATTTTTGGGGGTGGGTTGAGGGGTCTGGCAGCACTGCTTTGAAGGTCTAATTTTTATTGCAAGTGGTTTGAAGAAAATCCATGGTGGAAAAGGGGGGTTTGGGCCTAGTTGCAGAGAGCGCTTAGGCACGATTTAAACTTAGGCCTAGTAGTATTGCATGTTTTTGGGGGGCTGCTTGGGGGTGTTCTAGATTTTTGGGGGTGGGTTGAGGGGTCTGGGATCACTGCCGGGAAGGTCTAATTTTGGTTGCAAGTGGTTTGAAAAAATCATTGGTGGAAAAGGGGGTGTGGGCCTTGTTGCAGAGAGCGTTTTGGCACAATTTAAACTTAGGCCTAGTAGTATTGCATGTTTTTGGAGAGCTGCTTGGGGGTGTTCTAGATTTTTGGGGGTGGGTTAAGGTGTCTGGGAGCACTGCTGGGAAGGTCTAATATTGATTGCAAGTCGTTTGAAGAAAATCCATGGTGAAAAAGGGGGGTTTGGGCCTAGTTGCAGAGAGCGTCTTGGCACAATTTAAACTTAGGCCTAGTAGTATTGCATGTTTTTGGGGGCTGTTTGAGGGTGTTCTATATTTTCGGGTGGGTTGAGGGGTCCGGGAGCACTGCTGGGAAGGTCTAATTTTTATTGCAAGTGGTTTGAAGATAATCCATGGTGGAAAAGGGGGGTTTGAACCTAGTACGCAGAGAGCGCTTTGGCGCGATTCAAACTAAGGCCTAGTAGTATTGCATGTTTTTGGGGGCTGCTTGAGGGTGTTCTAGATATTTGGGGGTGGACTGAGGGGTGTGGGAGCACTGCCTGGAAGGTCTAATTTTGATTGCAAGTGGTTTGAAAAAAATCCATGGTGGAAAAGGGGGGTTTGGGCCTAGTTGCAGAGAGCGTTTTGCCACGATTAAAACTTAGGCCTAGCAGTATTACATGTTTTTGGAGAGCTGCTTGGGGGTGTTCTAGATTTTTGGGGGTGGATTGAGGGGTCTTGGAGCACTGCTGGGAAGGTCTAATATTGATTGCAATTGGTTTGAAGAAAATCCATGGTGGAAAAGGGGGGTTTAAACCTAGTTGCAGGGAGCGTTTTGGCGCGATTCAAACTTAGGCCTAGTAGTATTGCATGTTTTTGGGGGCTGCTTGAGGGTGTTCTAGGTATTTGGGGGTGGACTGAGGGGTGTGGGAGCACTGCCTGGAAGGTCTAATTTTGGTTGCAAGTGGTTTGAAAAAATCATTGGTGGTAAAGGGGGTGTGGGCCTTGTTGCAGAGAGCGTTTTGGCACGATTTAAACTTAGGCCTAGTAGCATTGCATGTTTTTGGGGGCTGTTTGGGGGTGTTCTAGATTTTTGGGGGAGGGTTGAGGGGTCCAGGAGCACTGCTGGGAACGTCTAATTTTGATTGCAAGTGGTTTGAAGAAAATCCATGGTGGAAAAGGGCGGTTTGGGCCTAGTTGCAGAGAGGGTTTTGGCACGATTTAAACTTAGGCCTAGTAGTATTACGTGTTTTTGGGGGGCTGCTTGGGGGTGTTCTAGTTTTTTGGGGGTTGGTTGAGGGATTCAGGGAGCACTGCTGGGAAGGTTTAATTTTTATTGCAAGTGGTTTGAAGATAATCCATGGTGGAAAAGGGGGGTTTGAGCCTAGTTGCAGAGAGCGTTTTGGCGCGATTTAAACTTAGGCCTAGTAGTATTGCATGTTTTTGGGGTGCTGCTTGGGGTCTTATAGATTTCTGAGGGTGGGTTGAGGGGTCTGGGAGCACTGCTGGGAAGGTCTCATTTTGATTGCAAGTGGTTTTAAAAAATCCATGGTGGAAAAGGGGAGTTTGGGCCTAGTTGCAGAGAGCGTTTTGCCACGATTTAAACGGAGGCCTAGTAGTATTGCATGTTTTTGGGGAGCTGCTTGGGGGTGTTCTATATTTTTGGGGGTGGGTTGAGGGGTCTGGGAGCTCTGCTGGTAAGGTCTAATTTTGATTGCAAGTGGTTTGAAGAAAATCCATGGTGGAAAAAGTGGGTTTGGGCCTAGTTTTAGAGAGCGCTTTGGCACGATTTAAACTTAGGCCTAGTAGTATTGCATGTTTTTGGGGAGCTGCTTGGGGGAGTTCTAGATTTTTGGGGGTGGGTTGAGGGGTCTGGGAGCACTGCTGGGAAGGTCTAATTTTGATTGCAAGTGGTTTGAAGAAAATCCATGGTGGAAAAGGGGGGTTTGGGCCTAGTTGCATAGAGCGTTTTGCCACGATTTAAACTTAGGCCTAGTAGTATTGCATGTTTTTGGGGGGCTGCTTGGGGTGTTCTAGATTTTTGGAGGTGGGTTTAGGGGTCTGGGAGCACTGCTGAGAAGGTCTAATTTTGATTACAAGTGGTTTGAAAAAAATACATGGTGATAAAGGGGGGTTTTGGGACTAGTTGCAGAGAGCGTTTTGCCACGATTTAAACTTAGGCCTAGTAGAATTGCATGTTTTTGGAGAGCTGCTTGGGGGTGTTCTAGATTTTTGGGGGTGGGTTGAGGGATCTGAGAGCACTGCTGGGAAGGTCTAATATTGATTGCAAGTGGTTTGAAGAAAATCCATGGTGGAAAAGGGGGGTTTGGGCCTAGTTGCAGAGAGCGTCTTGGCACGATTTAAACTTAGGCCTAGTAGTATTGCATGTTTTTAGGGGCTGTTTGAGGGTGTTCTAGATTTTCGGGGTGGGTTGAGGGGTCCGGGAGCACTGCTGGGAAGGTCTAATTTTTATTGCAAGTGGTTTGAAGGTAATCCATTGTGGAAAAGGGGGGTTTGAACCTAGTTGCAGAGAGCGTTTTGGCGCGATTCAAACTTAGGCCTAGTAGTATTGCATGTTTTTGGGGGCTGCTTGAGGGTGTTCTACATATTTGGGGGTGGACTGAGGGGTGTGGGAGCACTGCCTGGAAGGTCTAATTTTGATTGCAAGTGGTTTGAAAAAAATCCATGGTGGAAAAGGGGGGTTTGGGCCTAGTTGCAGAGAGCGTTTTGCCACGATTAAAACTTAGGCCTAGCAGTATTGCATGTTTTTGGGGAGCTGCTTGGGGGTGTTCTAAGTTTTTGGGGGTGGGTTGAGGGGTCTGGGAGCACTGCTGGGAAGGTCTAATTTTGATTGCAAGTGGTTTGAAAAAAATCCATTGTGGAAAAAGGGGGATTTGGGCCTAGTTGCCGGGAGCGTTTTGGCACGATTAAAACTTAGGCCTAGTAGTATTGCATGTTTTTGGGGGGCTGCTTGGGGGTGTTCTACATTTTTGGGGGTGGGATGAGGGGTCTGGGAGCACTGCCCGGAAGGTCTCATTTTGGTTGCAAGTGGTTTGAAAAAATCATTGGTGGAAAAGGGGAGTGGGCCTTGTTGCAGAGAGCGTTTTGGCACGATTTAAACTTAGGCCTAGTAGAATTGCATGTTTTTGGAGAGCTGCTTGGGGGTGTTCTAGATTTTTGGGGGTGGGTTGAGGGCTCTCGGAGCACTGCTTGGAAGGTCTAATATTGATTGCAAGTGGTTTGAAGAAAATCCATGGTGGAAAAGGGGGGTTTGGGCCTAGTTGCAGAGAGCGTCTTGGCACGATTTAAACTTAGGCCTAGTAGTATTGCATGTTTTTGGGGGCTGTTTGAGGGTGTTCTAGATTTTGGGGGTGGGTTGAGGGGTCCGGGAGCACTGCTGGGAAGGTCTAATTTTTATTGCAAGTGGTTTGAAGATAATCCATGGTGGAAAAGACGGGTTTGAACCTAGTTGCAGAGAGCGTTTTGGCGCGATTCAAACTTAGGCCTAGTAGTATTGCATGTTTTTGGGGGCTGCTTGAGGGTGTTCTAGATATTTGGGGGTGGACTGAGGGGTGTGGGAGCACTGCCTGGAAGGTCTAATTTTGATTGCAAGTGGTTTGAAAAAAATTCCATAGTGGAAAAGGGGAGTTTGGGCCTAGTTCCCGGGAGCGTTTTGGCACGATTTAAACTTAGGCCTAGTAGCATTGCATGTTTTTGGGGGGCTGCTTGGGGGATTTCTAGAATTTTGGGACTGGGTTGAGGGGACTGGGCGCACTGCTGGGAAGGTGTAATTTTGATTGCAAGTTGTTTGAAGAAAATCCATGATGGAAAAGCGGGGTTTGGGCCTAGTTGCAGAGAGCGTTTTGGCACGATTGAAACTTAGGCCTAGTAGCATTGCATGTTTTTGGGGAGCTGCTTGGGGGTGTTCTAGATTTTTGGGGGTGGGTTGAGGGGTCTGGGAGCTCTGCTGGGAAGGTCTAATTTTGATTGCAAGTGGTTTTAAGAAAATCCATGGTGGAAAAAGGGGGTTTGGGCCTAGTTTCAGAGAGCGCTTTGGCACGATTTAAACTTAGGACTAGTAGTATTGCATGTTTTTGGGGAGCTGCTTGGGGGAGTTCTAGATTTTTGGGGGTGGGCTGAGGAGTCTGGGAGCGCTACTGGGAAGGTCTAATTTTGATTGCAAGTGTTTTGAAGAAAATCCATGGTGGAAAAGGGGGGTTTGGGCCTAGTTGCAGAGAGCGTTTTGGCACGATTCAAACTTAGGCCTAGTAGTATTGCATGTTTTTGCGGGGCTGTTTGGGGGTGTGCTAGATTTTTGGGGGTGGGTTGAGGGGTCCGGGAGCACTGCTGGGAAGGTGTAATTTTGATTGCAAGTGGTTTGAAGAAAATCCAAAGGTGGAAAAGGCGGGTTTGGGCCTAGGTGCATAGAGCGCTTAGGCATGATTTAAACTTAGGCCTAGTAGTATTGCATGTTTTTGGGGGGCTGCTTGGGGGTGTTCTAGATTTTTGAGGGTGGGTTGAGGGGTCCGGGAGCACTGCTGGGAAGGTCTAATTTTTATTGCAAGTAGTTTGAAGATAATCCATGGTGGAAAAGGGGGGTTTAAACCTAGTTGCAGGGAGCGTTTTGGCGCGATTTAAACTTAGGCCTAGTAGTATTGCATGTTTTTGGAGGCTGCTTGAGGGTGTTCTAGATATTTGGGGGTGGACTGAGGGGTGTGGGAGCACTGCCTGGAAGGTCTAATTTTGGTTGCAAGTGGTTTGAAAAAATCATTGGTGGAAAAGGGGGTGTGGGCCTTGTTGCAGAGAGCGTTTTGGCACTATTTAATCTTAGGCCTAGTAGTATTGCATGTTTTTGGGGAGCTGCTTGGGGGTGGTCTAGATTTTTGTGGGAGGATTGAGGGGTCCGGGAGCACTGCTGGGAAGGTCTAATTTTGTTTACAAGTGGTTTGAAGAAAATCCATGGTAGGAAAAGGGGGTTTGGGCCTAGTTTCAGAGAGCGCTTTGGCACGATTTAAACTTAGGCCTAGTAGTATTGCATGTTTTTGGGGAGCTGCTTGGTGGAGTTCTAGATTTTTGGGGGTGGGTTGAGGGGTCTGGGAGCACTGCTGGGAAGGTCTTATTTTGATTGCAAGTGGTTTGAAGAAAATCCATTGTGGAAAAGGGGAGTTTGGGCCTAGTTGCAGAGAGCGTTTTGGCACGATTTAAACTTAGGCCTTGTAGTATTGCATGTTTTTGAGGGGCTGTTTGGGGGTGTGCTAGATTGTTGGGGGTGGGTTGAGGGGTCCAGGAGCACTGCTGGGAAGGTGTAATTTTGATTGCAAGTGGTTTGAAGAAAATCCAATGGTGGGAAAGGCGGGTTTTGGCCTAGTTGCAGAGAGCGTTTTGGCACGATTTAAACTTAGGCCTAGCAGTAGTGCATGTTTTTGGGGGGCTGTTTGAGGGTGTTCTAGATTTTCGGGGTGGGTTGAGTGGTCCGGGAGCACTGCTGGGAAGGTCTAATTTTTATTGCAAGTGGTTTGAAGATAATCCATAGTGGAAAAGGGGGGTTTGAACCTAGTTGCAGAGAGCGTTTTTGCGCGATTCAAACTTAGGCCTAGTAGCATTGCATGTTTTTGGGGGGCTGCTTGGTGGTGTTCTAGAATTTTGGGGATGGGTTGAGGGGACTGGGCGCACTGCTGGGAAGGCGTAATTTTGATTGCAAGTTGTTTGAAGAAAATCCATGATGGAAAAGCGGGGTTTGGGCATAGTTGCAGAGAGCGTTTTCGCACGATTGAAACTTAGGCCTAGTAGTATTGCATGTTTTTGTGGAGCTGCTTGGGGGTGTTTGAGATTTTTGGGGGTGGGTTGAGGGGACTGGGAGCTCTGCTGGTAAGGTCTAATTTTGATTGCAAGTGGTTTGAAGAAAATCCATGGTGGAAAAAGGGGGTTTGGGCCTAGTTTCAGAGAGCGCTTTGGAACGATTTAAACTTAGGCCTAGTAGTATTGCATGTTTTTGGGGAGCTGCTTGGGGGAGTTCTAGATTTTTGGGGGTGGGTTGAGGGGTCTGGGAGCACTGCTGGGAAGGGCTAATTTTGATTGCAAGTGGATTGAAGAAAATCCATGGTGGAAAATGGGGGTTTGGGCCTAGTTGCAGAGAGCGTTTTGGCACGATTTAAACTTTGGCCTAGTAGTATTGCATGTTTTTGGGGGGCTGTTTGGGGGTGTGCCAGATTGTTGGGGGTGGGTTGAGGGGTCCAGAAGCACTGCTGGGAAGGTATAATTTTGATTGGAAGTGGTTTGAAGAAAATCCAATGGTGGAAAAGGCGGCTTTCGGTCTAGTTGCAGAGAGCGTTTTGGCACGATTTAAACTAAGGCCTAGCAGTAGTGCATGTTTTTGGGGTGCTGCTTGGGGTGTTCTAGATTTTTGGGGGTGGGTTGAGGGGTCTGGGATCACTGCTTTGAAGGTCTAATTTTTATTGCAAGTGGTTTGAAGAAAATCCATGGTGGAAAAGGGGGTGTGGGCCTTGTTGCAGAGAGCGTTTTGGCACAATTTAAACTTAGGCCTAGTAGTATTGCATGTTTTTGGAGAGCTGCTTGGGGGTGTTCTAGATTTTTGGGGGTGGGTTGAGGTGTCTGGGAGCACTGCTGGGAAGGTCTAATATTGATTGCAAGTCGTTTGAAGAAAATCCATGGTGAAAAAGGGGGGTTTGGGCCTAGTTGCAGAGAGCGTCTTGGCACAATTTAAACTTAGGCCTAGTAGTATTGCATGTTTTTGGGGGCTGTTTGAGGGTGTTCTATATTTTCGGGGTGGGTTGAGGGGTCCGGGAGCACTGCTGGGAAGGTCTAATTTTTATTGCAAGTGGTTTGAAGATAATCCATGGTGGAAAAGGGGGGTTTGAACCTAGTACGCAGAGAGCGTTTTGGCGCGATTCAAACTAAGGCCTAGTAGTATTGCATGTTTTTGGGGGCTGCTTGAGGGTGTTCTAGATATTTGGGGGTGGACTGAGGGGTGTGGGAGCACTGCCTGGAAGGTCTAATTTTGATTGCAAGTGGTTTGAAAAAAATCCATGGTGGAAAAGGGGGGTTTGGGCCTAGTTGCAGAGAGCGTTTTGCCACGATTAAAACTTAGGCCTAGCAGTATTACATGTTTTTGGAGAGCTGCTTGGGGGTGTTCTAGATTTTTGGGGGTGGATTGAGGGGTCTTGGAGCACTGCTGGGAAGGTCTAATATTGATTGCAATTGGTTTGAAGAAAATCCATGGTGGAAAAGGGGGGTTTAAACCTAGTTGCAGGGAGCGTTTTGGCGCGATTCAAACTTAGGCCTAGTAGTATTGCATGTTTTTGGGGGCTGCTTGAGGGTGTTCTAGGTATTTGGGGTGGACTGAGGGGTGTGGGAGCACTGCCTGGAAGGTCTAATTTTGGTTGCAAGTGGTTTGAAAAAATCATTGGTGGTAAAGGGGGTGTGGGCCTTGTTGCAGAGAGCGTTTTGGCACGATTTAAACTTAGGCCTAGTAGCATTGCATGTTTTTGGGGGCTGTTTGGGGGTGTTCTAGATTTTTGGGGGAGGGTTGAGGGGTCCAGGAGCACTGCTGGGAACGTCTAATTTTGATTGCAAGTGGTTTGAAGAAAATCCATGGTGGAAAAGGGCGGTTTGGGCCTAGTTGCAGAGAGGGTTTTGGCACGATTTAAACTTAGGCCTAGTAGTATTACGTGTTTTTGGGGGGCTGCTTGGGGGTGTTCTAGTTTTTTGGGGGTTGGTTGAGGGATTCAGGGAGCACTGCTGGGAAGGTTTAATTTTTATTGCAAGTGGTTTGAAGATAATCCATGGTGGAAAAGGGGGGTTTGAGCCTAGTTGCAGAGAGCGTTTTGGCGCGATTTAAACTTAGGCCTAGTAGTATTGCATGTTTTTGGGGTGCTGCTTGGGGTCTTATAGATTTCTGAGGGTGGGTTGAGGGGTCTGGGAGCACTGCTGGGAAGGTCTCATTTTGATTGCAAGTGGTTTGAAAAAATCCATGGTGGAAAAGGGGGGTTTGGGCCTAGTTGCAGAGAGCGTTTTGCCACGATTTAAACGGAGGCCTAGTAGTATTGCATGTTTTTGGGGAGCTGCTTGGGGGTGTTCTATATTTTTGGGGGTGGGTTGAGGGGTCTGGGAGCTCTGCTGGTAAGGTCTAATTTTGATTGCAAGTGGTTTGAAGAAAATCCATGGTGGAAAAAGTGGGTTTGGGCCTAGTTTTAGAGAGCGCTTTGGCACGATTTAAACTTAGGCCTAGTAGTATTGCATGTTTTTGGGGAGCTGCTTGGGGGAGTTCTAGATTTTTGGGGGTGGGTTGAGGGGTCTGGGAGCACTGCTGGGAAGGTCTAATTTTGATTGCAAGTGGTTTGAAGAAAATCCATGGTGGAAAAGGGGGGTTTGGGCCTAGTTGCATAGAGCGTTTTGCCACGATTTAAACTTAGGCCTAGTAGTATTGCATGTTTTTGGGGGGCTGCTTGGGGTGTTCTAGATTTTTGGAGGTGGGTTGAGGGGTCTGGGAGCACTGCTGGGAAGGTCTAATTTTGATTACAAGTGGTTTGAAAAAAATACATGGTGATAAAGGGGGGTTGCAGAGAGCGTTTTGCCACGATTTAAACTTAGGCCTAGTAGAATTGCATGTTTTTGGAGAGCTGCTTGGGGGTGTTCTAGATTTTTGGGGGTGGGTTGAGGGATCTGAGAGCACTGCTGGGAAGGTCTAATATTGATTGCAAGTGGTTTGAAGAAAATCCATGGTGGAAAAGGGGGGTTTGGGCCTAGTTGCAGAGAGCGTCTTGGCACGATTTAAACTTAGGCCTAGTAGTATTGCATGTTTTTAGGGGCTGTTTGAGGGTGTTCTAGATTTTCGGGGTGGGTTGAGGGGTCCGGGAGCACTGCTGGGAAGGTCTAATTTTTATTGCAAGTGGTTTGAAGGTAATCCATTGTGGAAAAGGGGGGTTTGAACCTAGTTGCAGAGAGCGTTTTGGCGCGATTCAAACTTAGGCCTAGTAGTATTGCATGTTTTTGGGGGCTGCTTGAGGGTGTTCTACATATTTGGGGGTGGACTGAGGGGTGTGGGAGCACTGCCTGGAAGGTCTAATTTTGCAAGTGGTTTGAAAAAAATCCATGGTGGAAAAGGGGGGTTTGGGCCTAGTTGCAGAGAGCGTTTTGCCACGATTAAAACTTAGGCCTAGCAGTATTGCATGTTTTTGGGGAGCTGCTTGGGGGTGTTCTAGGTTTTTGGGGGTGGGTTGAGGGGTCTGGGAGCACTGCTGGGAAGGTCTAATTTTGATTGCAAGTGGTTTGAAAAAAATCCATTGTGGAAAAAGGGGGATTTGGGCCTAGTTGCCGGGAGCGTTTTGGCACGATTAAAACTTAGGCCTAGTAGTATTGCATGTTTTTGGGGGGCTGCTTGGGGGTGTTCTACATTTTTGGGGGTGGGATGAGGGGTCTGGGAGCACTGCCCGGAAGGTCTCATTTTGGTTGCAAGTGGTTTGAAAAAATCATTGGTGGAAAAGGGGAGTGGGCCTTGTTGCAGAGAGCGTTTTGGCACGATTTAAACTTAGGCCTAGTAGAATTGCATGTTTTTGGAGAGCTGCTTGGGGGTGTTCTAGATTTTTGGGGGTGGGTTGAGGGCTCTCGGAGCACTGCTTGGAAGGTCTAATATTGATTGCAAGTGGTTTGAAGAAAATCCATGGTGGAAAAGGGGGGTTTGGGCCTAGTTGCAGAGAGCGTCTTGGCACGATTTAAACTTAGGCCTAGTAGTATTGCATGTTTTTGGGGGCTGTTTGAGGGTGTTCTAGATTTTGGGGGTGGGTTGAGGGGTCCGGGAGCACTGCTGGGAAGGTCTAATTTTTATTGCAAGTGGTTTGAAGATAATCCATGGTGGAAAAGACGGGTTTGAACCTAGTTGCAGAGAGCGTTTTGGCGCGATTCAAACTTAGGCCTAGTAGTATTGCATGTTTTTGGGGGCTGCTTGAGGGTGTTCTAGATATTTGGGGGTGGACTGAGGGGTGTGGGAGCACTGCCTGGAAGGTCTAATTTTGATTGCAAGTGGTTTGAAAAAAATTCCATAGTGGAAAAGGGGAGTTTGGGCCTAGTTCCCGGGAGCGTTTTGGCACGATTTAAACTTAGGCCTAGTAGCATTGCATGTTTTTGGGGGGCTGCTTGGGGGATTTCTAGAATTTTGGGACTGGGTTGAGGGGACTGGGCGCACTGCTGGGAAGGTGTAATTTTGATTGCAAGTTGTTTGAAGAAAATCCATGATGGAAAAGCGGGGTTTGGGCCTAGTTGCAGAGAGCGTTTTGGCACGATTGAAACTTAGGCCTAGTAGCATTGCATGTTTTTGGGGAGCTGCTTGGGGGTGTTCTAGATTTTTGGGGGTGGGTTGAGGGGTCTGGGAGCTCTGCTGGGAAGGTCTAATTTTGATTGCAAGTGGTTTTAAGAAAATCCATGGTGGAAAAAGGGGGTTTGGGCCTAGTTTCAGAGAGCGCTTTGGCACGATTTAAACTTAGGACTAGTAGTATTGCATGTTTTTGGGGAGCTGCTTGGGGGAGTTCTAGATTTTTGGGGGTGGGCTGAGGAGTCTGGGAGCGCTACTGGGAAGGTCTAATTTTGATTGCAAGTGTTTTGAAGAAAATCCATGGTGGAAAAGGGGGGTTTGGGCCTAGTTGCAGAGAGCGTTTTGGCACGATTCAAACTTAGGCCTAGTAGTATTGCATGTTTTTGCGGGGCTGTTTGGGGGTGTGCTAGATTTTTGGGGGTGGGTTGAGGGGTCCGGGAGCACTGCTGGGAAGGTGTAATTTTGATTGCAAGTGGTTTGAAGAAAATCCAAAGGTGGAAAAGGCGGGTTTGGGCCTCGGTGCATAGAGCGCTTAGGCATGATTTAAACTTAGGCCTAGTAGTATTGCATGTTTTTGGGGGGCTGCTTGGGGGTGTTCTAGATTTTTGAGGGTGGGTTGAGGGGTCCGGGAGCACTGCTGGGAAGGTCTAATTTTTATTGCAAGTAGTTTGAAGATAATCCATGGTGGAAAAGGGGGGTTTAAACCTAGTTGCAGGGAGCGTTTTGGCGCGATTTAAACTTAGGCCAAGTAGTATTGCATGTTTTTGGAGGCTGCTTGAGGGTGTTCTAGATATTTGGGGGTGGACTGAGGGGTGTGGGAGCACTGCCTGGAAGGTCTAATTTTGGTTGCAAGTGGTTTGAAAAAATCATTGGTGGAAAAGGGGGTGTGGGCCTTGTTGCAGAGAGCGTTTTGGCACTATTTAATCTTAGGCCTAGTAGTATTGCATGTTTTTGGGGAGCTGCTTGGGGGTGGTCTAGATTTTTGTGGGAGGATTGAGGGGTCCGGGAGCACTGCTGGGAAGGTCTAATTTTGTTTACATGTGGTTTGAAGAAAATCCATGGTAGGAAAAGGGGGTTTGGGCCTAGTTTCAGAGAGCGCTTTGGCACGATTTAAACTTAGGCCTAGTAGTATTGCATGTATTTGAGGGGCTGTTTGGGGGTGTGCTAGATTGTTGGGGGTGGGTTGAGGGGTCCAGGAGCACTGCTGGGAAGGTGTAATTTTGATTGCAAGTGGTTTGAAGAAAATCCAATGGTGGAAAAGGCGGGTTTTGGCCTAGTTGCAGAGAGCGTTTTGGCACGATTTAAACTTAGGCCTAGCAGTAGTGCATGTTTTTGGGGGGCTGTTTGAGGGTGTTCTAGATTTTCGGGGTGGGTTGAGTGGTCCGGGAGCACTGCTGGGAAGGTCTAATTTTTATTGCAAGTGGTTTGAAGATAATCCATAGTGGAAAAGGGGGGTTTGAACCTAGTTGCAGAGAGCGTTTTTGCGCGATTCAAACTTAGGCCTAGTAGCATTGCATGTTTTTGGGGGGCTGCTTGGTGTTGTTCTAGAATTTTGGGGATGGGTTGAGGGGACTGGGCGCACTGCTGGGAAGGCGTAATTTTGATTGCAAGTTGTTTGAAGAAAATCCATGATGGAAAAGCGGGGTTTGGGCATAGTTGCAGAGAGCGTTTTGGCACGATTGAAACTTAGGCCTAGTAGTATTGCATGTTTTTGTGGAGCTGCTTGGGGGTGTTTGAGATTTTTGGGGGTGGGTTGAGGGGACTGGGAGCTCTGCTGGTAAGGTCTAATTTTGATTGCAAGTGGTTTGAAGAAAATCCATGGTGGAAAAAGGGGGTTTGGGCCTAGTTTCAGAGAGCGCTTTGGAACGATTTAAACTTAGGCCTAGTAGTATTGCATGTTTTTGGGGAGCTGCTTGGGGGAGTTCTAGATTTTTGGGGGTGGGTTGAGGGGTCTGGGAGCACTGCTGGGAAGGGCTAATTTTGATTGCAAGTGGATTGAAGAAAATCCATGGTGGAAAATGGGGGTTTGGGCCTAGTTGCAGAGAGCGTTTTGGCACGATTTAAACTTTGGCCTAGTAGTATTGCATGTTTTTGGGGGGCTGTTTGGGGGTGTGCCAGATTGTTGGGGGTGGGTTGAGGGGTCCAGAAGCACTGCTGGGAAGGTGTAATTTTGATTGGAAGTGGTTTGAAGAAAATCCAATGGTGGAAAAGGCGGCTTTCGGCCTAGTTGCAGAGAGCGTTTTGGCACGATTTAAACTAAGGCCTAGCAGTAGTGCATGTTTTTGGGGTGCTGCTTGGGGTGTTCTAGATTTTTGGGGGTGGGTTGAGGGGTCTGGCAGCACTGCTTTGAAGGTCTAATTTTTATTGCAAGTGGTTTGAAGAAAATCCATGGTGGAAAAGGGGGGTTTGGGCCTAGTTGCAGAGAGCGCTTAGGCACGATTTAAACTTAGGCCTAGTAGTATTGCATGTTTTTGGGGGCCTGCTTGGGGGTGTTCTAGATTTTTGGGGGTGGGTTGAGGGGTCTGGGATCACTGCCGGGAAGGTCTAATTTTGGTTGCAAGTGGTTTGAAAAAATCATTGGTGGAAAAGGGGGTGTGGGCCTTGTTGCAGAGAGCGTTTTGGCACAATTTAAACTTAGGCCTAGTAGTATTGCATGTTTTTGGAGAGCTGCTTGGGGGTGTTCTAGATTTTTGGGGGTGGGTTGAGGTGTCTGGGAGCACTGCTGGGAAGGTATAATATTGATTGCAAGTCGTTTGAAGAAAATCCATGGTGAAAAAGGGGGGTTTGGGCCTAGTTGCAGAGAGCGTCTTGGCACAATTTAAACTTAGGCCTAGTAGTATTGCATGTTTTTGGGGGCTGTTTGAGGGTGTTCTATATTTTCGGGGTGGGTTGAGGGGTCCGGGAGCACTGCTGGGAAGGTCTAATTTTTATTGCAAGTGGTTTGAAGATAATCCATGGTGGAAAAGGGGGGTTTGAACCTAGTACGCAGAGAGCGTTTTGGCGCGATTCAAACTAAGGCCTAGTAGTATTGCATGTTTTTGGGGGCTGCTTGAGGGTGTTCTAGATATTTGGGGGTGGACTGAGGGGTGTGGGAGCACTGCCTGGAAGGTCTAATTTTGATTGCAAGTGGTTTGAAAAAAATCCATGGTGGAAAAGGGGGGTTTGGGCCTAGTTGCAGAGAGCGTTTTGCCACGATTTAAACTTAGGCCTAGCAGTAGTGCATGTTTTTGGGGTTCTGCTTGGGGTGTTCTAGATTTTTGGGGGTGGGTTGGGGGGTCTGGGAGCACTGCTGGGAAGGTCTAATTTTGATTGCAAGTAGTTTGAAAAAATCCATGGTGGAAAAGGGGGGTTTGGGCCTAGTTGCAGAGAGCGTTTTTCCACGATTTAAACTTAGGCCTAGTAGTAATACATGTTTTTGGGGGGCTGTTTGGGGGTGTTCAAGATTTTTGGGGGTGGGTTGAGGACTCTGGGAGCACTGCTTCGAAGGTCTAATTTTTATTGCAAGTGGTGTGAAGAAAATCCATGGTGGAAAAGGGGGGTTTGGGCCTAGTTGCAGAGAGCGCTTAAGCACGATTTAACCCCTTCCATGCTGGTGACGAACCCCAGCCGTCATGCACTACGGTGCTCGTGTGCTGATGACGGCTGGGGTTCGTCATGGCCCGCCCGTGTTCGGCCGGCGGCCGCACACGGGAAAAAAAGCGGCCGCATCGAAGGGGTTAAACTTAGGCCTAGTAGTATTGCATGTTTTTGGGGGGCTGCTTGGGGGTGTTCTAGATTTTGGGGGTTGGGTTGAGGGGTCTGGGAGCACTGCCGGGAAGGTCTAATTTTGGTTGCAAGTGATTTGAAAAAATCATTGGTGGAAAAGGGGGTGTGGGCCTTGTTGCAGAGAGCGTTTTGGCACGATTTAAACTTAGGCCTAGTAGAATTGCATGTTTTTGGAGAGCTGCTTGGGGATGTTCTAGATTTTTGGGGGTGGGTTGAGGGGTCTGGGAGCACTGCTGGGAAGGTCTAATATTGATTGCAAGTGGTTTGAAGAAAATCCATGGTGGAAAAGGGGGGTTTGGGCCTAGTTGCAGAGAGCGTCTTGGCACGATTTAAACTTAGGCCTAGTAGTATTGCATGTTTTTAGGGGCTGTTTGAGGGTGTTCTAGATTTTTGGGGTGGGTTGAGGGGTCCGGGAGCAGTAGTGGGAAGGTCTAATTTTTATTGCAAGTGGTTTGAAGGTAATCCATGGTGGAAAAGGGGGATTTGAACCTAGTTGCAGAGAGCGTTTTGGCGCGATTCAAACTTAGGCCTAGTAGTATTGCATGTTTTTGGGGGCTGCTTGAGGGTGTTCTAGATATTTGGGGGTGGACTGAGGGGTGTGGGAGCACTGCCTGGAAGGTCTAATTTTGATTGCAAGTGGTTTGAAAAAAATCCATGGTGGAAAAGGGGGGTTTGGGCCTAGTTGCAGAGAGCGTTTTGCCACGATTAAAACTTAGGCCTAGCAGTATTGCATGTTTTTGGGGAGCTGCTTGGGGGTGTTCTGGGTTTTTGGGGGGTGGGTTGAGGGGTCTGGGAGCACTGCTGGGAAGGTCTAATTTTGATTGCAAGTGGTTTGAAGAAAATGCATGGTGGAAAAGGGGGGTTTGGACCTAGTTGCAGAGAGCGTTTTGGCACGATTTAAACTTAGGCCTAGTAGTATTGCATGTTTTTGGGGGGCTGCTTGGGGGTGTTCTAGATTTTTGGGGGTGGGTTGAGGGGTCTGGGAGCACTGCCCAGAAGGTCTCATTTTGGTTGCAAGTGGTTTGAAAAAATCATTGGTGGAAAAGGGGGTGTGGGCCTTGTTGCAGAGAGCTTTTTGGCACGATTTAAACTTAGGCCTAGTAGAATTGCATGTTTTTGGAGAGCTGCTTGGGGGTGTTCTAGATTTTTGGGGGTGGGTTGATGGGTCTGGGAGCACTGCTGGGAAGGTCTAATATTGATTGCAAGTGGTTTGAAGAAAATCCATGGTGGAAAAAGGGGGTTTGGGCCTAGTTGCAGAGAGCGTCTTGGCACGATTTAAACTTAGGCCTAGTAGTATTGCATGTTTTTGGGGGCTGTTTGAGGGTGTTCTAGATTTTTTGGGTGGGTTGAGGGGTCCGGAAGCACTGCTGGGAAGGTCTAATTTTTATTGCAAGTGGTTTGAAGATAATCCATGGTGGAAAAGGGGGGTTTGAACCTAGTTGCAGAGAGCGTTTTGGCGCGATTCAAACTTAGGCCTAGTAGTATTGCATGTTTTTGGGGGCTGCTTGAGGGTGTTCTAGATATTTGGGGGTGGACTGAGGGGTGTGGGAGCACTGACTGGAAGGTCTAATTTTTATTGCAAGTGGTTTGAAGAAAATCATTGGTGGAAAAGGGGGTGTGGGCCTTGTTGCAGAGAGCGTTTTGGCACGATTTAAACTTAGGCCTAGTAGTATTGCATGTTTTTGGGGAGCTCCTTGGGGTGTTCTAGATTTTTGGGGGTGGGTTGAGGGGTCTGGGAGCACTGCTTGGAAGGTCTAATTTTGATTGCAAGTGGTTTGAAGAAAATCCATGGTGGAAAAGGGGGGTTTGGGCCTTGTTACAGAGAGCCTTTTGGCACGATTTAAACTTAGGCCAAGTAGTATTGCATGTTTTTTGGGGACTGCTTGGGGTGTTCTAGATTTTGGGGGGTGGGTTGAGGGGTCTGGAAGCACTGCTGGGAAGGTCTAAGTTTGATTGCAAGTGGATTGAAAAATCCATGGTGGAAAAGGGGGGTTTGGGCCTAGTTGCAGAGAGCGTTTTGCCACGATTTAAACGGAGGCCTAGTAGTATTGCATGTTTTTGGGGAGCTGCTTGGGGGTGTTCTAGATTTTTGGGGGTGGGTTGAGGGCTCTGGGAGCACTGCTTGGAAGGTCTAATATTGATTGCAAGTGGTTTGAAGAAAATCCATGGTGGAAAAGGGGGGTTTGGGCCTAGTTGCAGAGAGCGTCTTGGCACGATTTAAACTTAGGCCTAGTAGTATTTCATGTTTTTGGGGGCTGTTTGAGGGTGTTCTAGATTTTGGGGGTGGGTTGAGGGGTCCGGGAGCACTGCTGGAAAGGTCTAATTTTTATTGCAAGTGGTTTGAAGATAATCCATGGTGGAAAAGACGGGTTTGAACCTAGTTGCAGAGAGCGTTTTGGCGCGATTCAAACTTAGGCCTAGTAGTATTGCATGTTTTTGGGGGCTGCTTGAGGGTGTTCTAGATATTTGGGGGTGGACTGAGGGGTGTGGGAGCACTGCCTGGAAGGTCTAATTTTGATTGCAAGTGGTTTGAAAAAAATTCCATAGTGGAAAAGGGGGGTTTGGGCCTAGCTCCCGGGAGCGTTTTGGCACGATTTAAACTTAGGCCTAGTAGCATTGCATGTTTTTGGGGGGCTGCTTGGGGGATTTCTAGAATTTTGGGACTGGGTTGAGGGGACTGGGCGCACTGCTGGGAAGGTGTAATTTTGATTGCAAGTTGTTTGAAGAAAATCCATGATGGAAAAGCGGGGTTTGGGCCTAGTTGCAGAGAGCGTTTTGGCACGATTGAAACTTAGGCCTAGTAGCATTGCATGTTTTTGGGGAGCTGCTTGGGGGTGTTCTAGATTTTTGGGGGTGGGTTGAGGGGTCTGGGAGCTCTGCTGGGAAGGTCTAATTTTGATTGCAAGTGGTTTTAAGAAAATCCATGGTGGAAAAAGGGGGTTTGGGCCTAGTTTCAGAGAGCGCTTTGGCACGATTTAAACTTAGGACTAGTAGTATTGCATGTTTTTGGGGAGCTGCTTGGGGGTGTTCTAGGTTTTTGGGGGTGGGTTGAGGGGTCTGGGAGCACTGCTGGGAAGGTCTAATTTTGATTGCAAGTGGTTTGAAAAAAATCCATTGTGGAAAAAGGGGGATTTGGGCCTAGTTGCCGGGAGCGTTTTGGCACGATTAAAACTTAGGCCTAGTAGTATTGCATGTTTTTGGGGGGCTGCTTGGGGGTGTTCTACATTTTTGGGGGTGGGATGAGGGGTCTGGGAGCACTGCCCGGAAGGTCTCATTTTGGTTGCAAGTGGTTTGAAAAAATCATTGGTGGAAAAGGGGAGTGGGCCTTGTTGCAGAGAGCGTTTTGGCACGATTTAAACTTAGGCCTAGTAGAATTGCATGTTTTTGGAGAGCTGCTTGGGGGTGTTCTAGATTTTTGGGGGTGGGTTGAGGGCTCTCGGAGCACTGCTTGGAAGGTCTAATATTGATTGCAAGTGGTTTGAAGAAAATCCATGGTGGAAAAGGGGGGTTTGGGCCTAGTTGCAGAGAGCGTCTTGGCACGATTTAAACTTAGGCCTAGTAGTATTGCATGTTTTTGGGGGCTGTTTGAGGGTGTTCTAGATTTTGGGGGTGGGTTGAGGGGTCCGGGAGCACTGCTGGGAAGGTCTAATTTTTATTGCAAGTGGTTTGAGAAGATAATCCATGGTGGAAAAGACGGGTTTGAACCTAGTTGCAGAGAGCGTTTTGGCGCGATTCAAACTTAGGCCTAGTAGTATTGCATGTTTTTGGGGGCTGCCTGAGGGTGTTCTAGATATTTGGGGGTGGACTGAGGGGTGTGGGAGCACTGCCTGGAAGGTCTAATTTTGATTGCAAGTGGTTTGAAAAAAATTCCATAGTGGAAAAGGGGAGTTTGGGCCTAGTTCCCGGGAGCGTTTTGGCACGATTTAAACTTAGGCCTAGTAGCATTGCATGTTTTTGGGGGGCTGCTTGGGGGATTTCTAGAATTTTGGGACTGGGTTGAGGGGACTGGGCGCACTGCTGGGAAGGTGTAATTTTGATTGCAAGTTGTTTGAAGAAAATCCATGATGGAAAAGCGGGGTTTGGGCCTAGTTGCAGAGAGCGTTTTGGCACGATTGAAACTTAGGCCTAGTAGCATTGCATGTTTTTGGGGAGCTGCTTGGGGGTGTTCTAGATTTTTGGGGGTGGGTTGAGGGGTCTGGGAGCTCTGCTGGGAAGGTCTAATTTTGATTGCAAGTGGTTTTAAGAAAATCCATGGTGGAAAAAGGGGGTTTGGGCCTAGTTTCAGAGAGCGCTTTGGCACGATTTAAACTTAGGACTAGTAGTATTGCATGTTTTTGGGGAGCTGCTTGGGGGAGTTCTAGATTTTTGGGGGTGGGCTGAGGAGTCTGGGAGCGCTACTGGGAAGGTCTAATTTTGATTGCAAGTGTTTTGAAGAAAATCCATGGTGGAAAAGGGGGGTTTGGGCCTAGTTGCAGAGAGCGTTTTGGCACGATTCAAACTTAGGCCTAGTAGTATTGCATGTTTTTGCGGGGCTGTTTGGGGGTGTGCTAGATTTTTGGGGGTGGGTTGAGGGGTCCGGGAGCACTGCTGGGAAGGTGTAATTTTGATTGCAAGTGGTTTGAAGAAAATCCAAAGGTGGAAAAGGCGGGTTTGGGCCTCGGTGCATAGAGCGCTTAGGCATGATTTAAACTTAGGCCTAGTAGTATTGCATGTTTTTGGGGGGCTGCTTGGGGGTGTTCTAGATTTTTGAGGGTGGGTTGAGGGGTCCGGGAGCACTGCTGGGAAGGTCTAATTTTTATTGCAAGTAGTTTGAAGATAATCCATGGTGGAAAAGGGGGGTTTAAACCTAGTTGCAGGGAGCGTTTTGGCGCGATTTAAACTTAGGCCTAGTAGTATTGCATGTTTTTGGAGGCTGCTTGAGGGTGTTCTAGATATTTGGGGGTGGACTGAGGGGTGTGGGAGCACTGCCTGGAAGGTCTAATTTTGGTTGCAAGTGGTTTGAAAAAATCATTGGTGGAAAAGGGGGTGTGGGCCTTGTTGCAGAGAGCGTTTTGGCACTATTTAATCTTAGGCCTAGTAGTATTGCATGTTTTTGGGGAGCTGCTTGGGGGTGGTCTAGATTTTTGTGGGAGGATTGAGGGGTCCGGGAGCACTGCTGGGAAGGTCTAATTTTGTTTACATGTGGTTTGAAGAAAATCCATGGTAGGAAAAGGGGGTTTGGGCCTAGTTTCAGAGAGCGCTTTGGCACGATTTAAACTTAGGCCTAGTAGTATTGCATGTTTTTGAGGGGCTGTTTGGGGGTGTGCTAGATTGTTGGGGGTGGGTTGAGGGGTCCAGGAGCACTGCTGGGAAGGTGTAATTTTGATTGCAAGTGGTTTGAAGAAAATCCAATGGTGGAAAAGGCGGGTTTTGGCCTAGTTGCAGAGAGCGTTTTGGCACGATTTAAACTTAGGCCTAGCAGTAGTGCATGTTTTTGGGGGGCTGTTTGAGGGTGTTCTAGATTTTCGGGGTGGGTTGAGTGGTCCGGGAGCACTGCTGGGAAGGTCTAATTTTTATTGCAAGTGGTTTGAAGATAATCCATAGTTGAAAAGGGGGGTTTGAACCTAGTTGCAGAGAGCGTTTTTGCGCGATTCAAACTTAGGCCTAGTAGCATTGCATGTTTTTGGGGGGCTGCTTGGTGTTGTTCTAGAATTTTGGGGATGGGTTGAGGGGACTGGGCGCACTGCTGGGAAGGCGTAATTTTGATTGCAAGTTGTTTGAAGAAAATCCATGATGGAAAAGCGGGGTTTGGGCATAGTTGCAGAGAGCGTTTTGGCACGATTGAAACTTAGGCCTAGTAGTATTGCATGTTTTTGTGGAGCTGCTTGGGGGTGTTTGAGATTTTTGGGGGTGGGTTGAGGGGACTGGGAGCTCTGCTGGTAAGGTCTAATTTTGATTGCAAGTGGTTTGAAGAAAATCCATGGTGGAAAAAGGGGGTTTGGGCCTAGTTTCAGAGAGCGCTTTGGAACGATTTAAACTTAGGCCTAGTAGTATTGCATGTTTTTGGGGAGCTGCTTGGGGGAGTTCTAGATTTTTGGGGGTGGGTTGAGGGGTCTGGGAGCACTGCTGGGAAGGGCTAATTTTGATTGCAAGTGGATTGAAGAAAATCCATGGTGGAAAATGGGGGTTTGGGCCTAGTTTCAGAGAGCGCTTTGGAACGATTTAAACTTAGGCCTAGTAGTATTGCATGTTTTTGGGGAGCTGCCTGAGGGTGTTCTAGATATTTGGGGGTGGACTGAGGGGTGTGGGAGCACTGCCTGGAAGGTCTAATTTTGATTGCAAGTGGTTTGAAAAAAATTCCATAGTGGAAAAGGGGAGTTTGGGCCTAGTTCCCGGGAGCGTTTTGGCACGATTTAAACTTAGGCCTAGTAGCATTGCATGTTTTTGGGGGGCTGCTTGGGGGATTTCTAGAATTTTGGGACTGGGTTGAGGGGACTGGGCGCACTGCTGGGAAGGTGTAATTTTGATTGCAAGTTGTTTGAAGAAAATCCATGATGGAAAAGCGGGGTTTGGGCCTAGTTGCAGAGAGCGTTTTGGCACGATTGAAACTTAGGCCTAGTAGCATTGCATGTTTTTGGGGAGCTGCTTGGGGGTGTTCTAGATTTTTGGGGGTGGGTTGAGGGGTCTGGGAGCTCTGCTGGGAAGGTCTAATTTTGATTGCAAGTGGTTTTAAGAAAATCCATGGTGGAAAAAGGGGGTTTGGGCCTAGTTTCAGAGAGCGCTTTGGCACGATTTAAACTTAGGACTAGTAGTATTGCATGTTTTTGGGGAGCTGCTTGGGGGAGTTCTAGATTTTTGGGGGTGGGCTGAGGAGTCTGGGAGCGCTACTGGGAAGGTCTAATTTTGATTGCAAGTGTTTTGAAGAAAATCCATGGTGGAAAAGGGGGGTTTGGGCCTAGTTGCAGAGAGCGTTTTGGCACGATTCAAACTTAGGCCTAGTAGTATTGCATGTTTTTGCGGGGCTGTTTGGGGGTGTGCTAGATTTTTGGGGGTGGGTTGAGGGGTCCGGGAGCACTGCTGGGAAGGTGTAATTTTGATTGCAAGTGGTTTGAAGAAAATCCAAAGGTGGAAAAGGCGGGTTTGGGCCTCGGTGCATAGAGCGCTTAGGCATGATTTAAACTTAGGCCTAGTAGTATTGCATGTTTTTGGGGGGCTGCTTGGGGGTGTTCTAGATTTTTGAGGGTGGGTTGAGGGGTCCGGGAGCACTGCTGGGAAGGTCTAATTTTTATTGCAAGTAGTTTGAAGATAATCCATGGTGGAAAAGGGGGGTTTAAACCTAGTTGCAGGGAGCGTTTTGGCGCGATTTAAACTTAGGCCTAGTAGTATTGCATGTTTTTGGAGGCTGCTTGAGGGTGTTCTAGATATTTGGGGGTGGACTGAGGGGTGTGGGAGCACTGCCTGGAAGGTCTAATTTTGGTTGCAAGTGGTTTGAAAAAATCATTGGTGGAAAAGGGGGTGTGGGCCTTGTTGCAGAGAGCGTTTTGGCACTATTTAATCTTAGGCCTAGTAGTATTGCATGTTTTTGGGGAGCTGCTTGGGGGTGGTCTAGATTTTTGTGGGAGGATTGAGGGGTCCGGGAGCACTGCTGGGAAGGTCTAATTTTGTTTACATGTGGTTTGAAGAAAATCCATGGTAGGAAAAGGGGGTTTGGGCCTAGTTTCAGAGAGCGCTTTGGCACGATTTAAACTTAGGCCTAGTAGTATTGCATGTTTTTGAGGGGCTGTTTGGGGGTGTGCTAGATTGTTGGGGGTGGGTTGAGGGGTCCAGGAGCACTGCTGGGAAGGTGTAATTTTGATTGCAAGTGGTTTGAAGAAAATCCAATGGTGGAAAAGGCGGGTTTTGGCCTAGTTGCAGAGAGCGTTTTGGCACGATTTAAACTTAGGCCTAGCAGTAGTGCATGTTTTTGGGGGGCTGTTTGAGGGTGTTCTAGATTTTCGGGGTGGGTTGAGTGGTCCGGGAGCACTGCTGGGAAGGTCTAATTTTTATTGCAAGTGGTTTGAAGATAATCCATAGTGGAAAAGGGGGGTTTGAACCTAGTTGCAGAGAGCGTTTTTGCGCGATTCAAACTTAGGCCTAGTAGCATTGCATGTTTTTGGGGGGCTGCTTGGTGTTGTTCTAGAATTTTGGGGATGGGTTGAGGGGACTGGGCGCACTGCTGGGAAGGCGTAATTTTGATTGCAAGTTGTTTGAAGAAAATCCATGATGGAAAAGCGGGGTTTGGGCATAGTTGCAGAGAGCGTTTTGGCACGATTGAAACTTAGGCCTAGTAGTATTGCATGTTTTTGTGGAGCTGCTTGGGGGTGTTTGAGATTTTTGGGGGTGGGTTGAGGGGACTGGGAGCTCTGCTGGTAAGGTCTAATTTTGATTGCAAGTGGTTTGAAGAAAATCCATGGTGGAAAAAGGGGGTTTGGGCCTAGTTTCAGAGAGCGCTTTGGAACGATTTAAACTTAGGCCTAGTAGTATTGCATGTTTTTGGGGAGCTGCTTGGGGGAGTTCTAGATTTTTGGGGGTGGGTTGAGGGGTCTGGGAGCACTGCTGGGAAGGGCTAATTTTGATTGCAAGTGGATTGAAGAAAATCCATGGTGGAAAATGGGGGTTTGGGCCTAGTTGCAGAGAGCGCTTAGGCACGATTTAAACTTAGGCCTAGTAGTATTGCATGTTTTTGGGGGGCTGTTTGGGGGTGTGCCAGATTGTTGGGGGTGGGTTGAGGGGTCTGGGATCACTGCCGGGAAGGTCTAATTTTGGTTGCAAGTGGTTTGAAAAAATCATTGGTGGAAAAGGGGGTGTGGGCCTTGTTGCAGAGAGCGTTTTGGCACAATTTAAACTTAGGCCTAGTAGTATTGCATGTTTTTGGAGAGCTGCTTGGGGGTGTTCTAGATTTTTGGGGGTGGGTTGAGGTGTCTGGGAGCACTGCTGGGAAGGTATAATATTGATTGCAAGTCGTTTGAAGAAAATCCATGGTGAAAAAGGGGGGTTTGGGCCTAGTTGCAGAGAGCGTCTTGGCACAATTTAAACTTAGGCCTAGTAGTATTGCATGTTTTTGGGGGCTGTTTGAGGGTGTTCTATATTTTCGGGGTGGGTTGAGGGGTCCGGGAGCACTGCTGGGAAGGTCTAATTTTTATTGCAAGTGGTTTGAAGATAATCCATGGTGGAAAAGGGGGGTTTGAACCTAGTACGCAGAGAGCGTTTTGGCGCGATTCAAACTAAGGCCTAGTAGTATTGCATGTTTTTGGGGGCTGCTTGAGGGTGTTCTAGATATTTGGGGGTGGACTGAGGGGTGTGGGAGCACTGCCTGGAAGGTCTAATTTTGATTGCAAGTGGTTTGAAAAAAATCCATGGTGGAAAAGGGGGGTTTGGGCCTAGTTGCAGAGAGCGTTTTGCCACGATTAAAACTTAGGCCTAGCAGTATTACATGTTTTTGGAGAGCTGCTTGGGGGTGTTCTAGATTTTTGGGGGTGGATTGAGGGGTCTTGGAGCACTGCTGGGAAGGTCTAATATTGATTGCAATTGGTTTGAAGAAAATCCATGGTGGAAAAGGGGGGTTTGGGCCTAGTTGCAGAGAGCGTCTTGGCATGATTTAAACTTAGGCCTAGTAGCATTGCATGTTTTTGGGGGGCTGCTTGAGGGTGTTCTAGAATTTTGGGGATGGGTTGAGGGGACTGGGCGCACTGCTGGGAAGGAGTAATTTTGATTGCAAGTTGTTTGAAGAAAATCCATGATGGAAAAGCGGGGTTTGGGCCTAGTTTCAGAGAGCGCTTTGGCACGATTTAAACTTAGGCCTAGTAGTATTGCATGTTTTTGGAGAGCTGCTTGGGGGAGTTCTAGATTTTTGGGCGTGGGTTGAGGGGTCTGGGAGCACTGCTGGGAAGGTGTAATTTTGATTGCAAGTGGTTTTAAGAAAATCCAATGGTGGAAAAGGCGGGTTTGGGCCTAGTTGCAGAGAGCGTTTTGGCACGATTTAAACTTAGGCCTAGCAGTAGTGCATGTTTTTGGGGTTCTGCTTGGGGTGTTCTAGATTTTTGGGGGTGGGTTGGGGGGTCTGGGAGCACTGCTGGGAAGGTCTAATTTTGATTGCAAGTAGTTTGAAAAAATCCATGGTGGAAAAGGGGGGTTTGGGCCTAGTTGCAGAGAGCGTTTTTCCACGATTTAAACTTAGGCCTAGTAGTAATACATGTTTTTGGGGGGCTGTTTGGGGGTGTTCAAGATTTTTGGGGGTGGGTTGAGGACTCTGGGAGCACTGCTTCGAAGGTCTAATTTTTATTGCAAGTGGTGTGAAGAAAATCCATGGTGGAAAAGGGGGGTTTGGGCCTAGTTGCAGAGAGCGCTTAAGCACGATTTAACCCCTTCCATGCTGGTGACGAACCCCAGCCGTCATGCACTACGGTGCTCGTGTGCTGATGACGGCTGGGGTTCGTCATGGCCCGCCCGTGTTCGGCCGGCGGCCGCACACGGGAAAAAAAGCGGCCGCATCGAAGGGGTTAAACTTAGGCCTAGTAGTATTGCATGTTTTTGGGGGGCTGCTTGGGGGTGTTCTAGATTTTGGGGGTTGGGTTGAGGGGTCTGGGAGCACTGCCGGGAAGGTCTAATTTTGGTTGCAAGTGATTTGAAAAAATCATTGGTGGAAAAGGGGGTGTGGGCCTTGTTGCAGAGAGCGTTTTGGCACGATTTAAACTTAGGCCTAGTAGAATTGCATGTTTTTGGAGAGCTGCTTGGGGATGTTCTAGATTTTTGGGGGTGGGTTGAGGGGTCTGGGAGCACTGCTGGGAAGGTCTAATATTGATTGCAAGTGGTTTGAAGAAAATCCATGGTGGAAAAGGGGGGTTTGGGCCTAGTTGCAGAGAGCGTCTTGGCACGATTTAAACTTAGGCCTAGTAGTATTGCATGTTTTTAGGGGCTGTTTGAGGGTGTTCTAGATTTTTGGGGTGGGTTGAGGGGTCCGGGAGCAGTAGTGGGAAGGTCTAATTTTTATTGCAAGTGGTTTGAAGGTAATCCATGGTGGAAAAGGGGGATTTGAACCTAGTTGCAGAGAGCGTTTTGGCGCGATTCAAACTTAGGCCTAGTAGTATTGCATGTTTTTGGGGGCTGCTTGAGGGTGTTCTAGATATTTGGGGGTGGACTGAGGGGTGTGGGAGCACTGCCTGGAAGGTCTAATTTTGATTGCAAGTGGTTTGAAAAAAATCCATGGTGGAAAAGGGGGGTTTGGGCCTAGTTGCAGAGAGCGTTTTGCCACGATTAAAACTTAGGCCTAGCAGTATTGCATGTTTTTGGGGAGCTGCTTGGGGGTGTTCTAGGTTTTTGGGGGGTGGGTTGAGGGGTCTGGGAGCACTGCTGGGAAGGTCTAATTTTGATTGCAAGTGGTTTGAAGAAAATGCATGGTGGAAAAGGGGGGTTTGGACCTAGTTGCAGAGAGCGTTTTGGCACGATTTAAACTTAGGCCTAGTAGTATTGCATGTTTTTGGGGGGCTGCTTGGGGGTGTTCTAGATTTTTGGGGGTGGGTTGAGGGGTCTGGGAGCACTGCCCAGAAGGTCTCATTTTGGTTGCAAGTGGTTTGAAAAAATCATTGGTGGAAAAGGGGGTGTGGGCCTTGTTGCAGAGAGCTTTTTGGCACGATTTAAACTTAGGCCTAGTAGAATTGCATGTTTTTGGAGAGCTGCTTGGGGGTGTTCTAGATTTTTGGGGGTGGGTTGATGGGTCTGGGAGCACTGCTGGGAAGGTCTAATATTGATTGCAAGTGGTTTGAAGAAAATCCATGGTGGAAAAAGGGGGTTTGGGCCTAGTTGCAGAGAGTGTCTTGGCACGATTTAAACTTAGGCCTAGTAGTATTGCATGTTTTTGGGGGCTGTTTGAGGGTGTTCTAGATTTTTTGGGTGGGTTGAGGGGTCCGGAAGCACTGCTGGGAAGGTCTAATTTTTATTGCAAGTGGTTTGAAGATAATCCATGGTGGAAAAGGGGGGTTTGAACCTAGTTGCAGAGAGCGTTTTGGCGCGATTCAAACTTAGGCCTAGTAGTATTGCATGTTTTTGGGGGCTGCTTGAGGGTGTTCTAGATATTTGGGGGTGGACTGAGGGGTGTGGGAGCACTGACTGGAAGGTCTAATTTTTATTGCAAGTGGTTTGAAGAAAATCATTGGTGGAAAAGGGGGTGTGGGCCTTGTTGCAGAGAGCGTTTTGGCACGATTTAAACTTAGGCCTAGTAGTATTGCATGTTTTTGGGGAGCTCCTTGGGGTGTTCTAGATTTTTGGGGGTGGGTTGAGGGGTCTGGGAGCACTGCTTGGAAGGTCTAATTTTGATTGCAAGTGGTTTGAAGAAAATCCATGGTGGAAAAGGGGGGTTTGGGCCTTGTTACAGAGAGCATTTTGGCACGATTTAAACTTAGGCCAAGTAGTATTGCATGTTTTTTGGGGACTGCTTGGGGTGTTCTAGATTTTGGGGGGTGGGTTGAGGGGTCTGGAAGCACTGCTGGGAAGGTCTAAGTTTGATTGCAAGTGGATTGAAAAATCCATGGTGGAAAAGGGGGGTTTGGGCCTAGTTGCAGAGAGCGTTTTGCCACGATTTAAACGGAGGCCTAGTAGTATTGCATGTTTTTGGGGAGCTGCTTGGGGGTGTTCTAGATTTTTGGGGGTGGGTTGAGGGCTCTGGGAGCACTGCTTGGAAGGTCTAATATTGATTGCAAGTGGTTTGAAGAAAATCCATGGTGGAAAAGGGGGGTTTGGGCCTAGTTGCAGAGAGCGTCTTGGCACGATTTAAACTTAGGCCTAGTAGTATTTCATGTTTTTGGGGGCTGTTTGAGGGTGTTCTAGATTTTGGGGGTGGGTTGAGGGGTCCGGGAGCACTGCTGGAAAGGTCTAATTTTTATTGCAAGTGGTTTGAAGATAATCCATGGTGGAAAAGACGGGTTTGAACCTAGTTGCAGAGAGCGTTTTGGCGCGATTCAAACTTAGGCCTAGTAGTATTGCATGTTTTTGGGGGCTGCTTGAGGGTGTTCTAGATATTTTGGGGTGGACTGAGGGGTGTGGGAGCACTGCCTGGAAGGTCTAATTTTGATTGCAAGTGGTTTGAAAAAAATTCCATAGTGGAAAAGGGGGGTTTGGGCCTAGCTCCCGGGAGCGTTTTGGCACGATTTAAACTTAGGCCTAGTAGCATTGCATGTTTTTGGGGGGCTGCTTGGGGGATTTCTAGAATTTTGGGACTGGGTTGAGGGGACTGGGCGCACTGCTGGGAAGGTGTAATTTTGATTGCAAGTTGTTTGAAGAAAATCCATGATGGAAAAGCGGGGTTTGGGCCTAGTTGCAGAGAGCATTTTGGCACGATTGAAACTTAGGCCTAGTAGCATTGCATGTTTTTGGGGAGCTGCTTGGGGGTGTTCTAGATTTTTGGGGGTGGGTTGAGGGGTCTGGGAGCTCTGCTGGGAAGGTCTAATTTTGATTGCAAGTGGTTTTAAGAAAATCCATGGTGGAAAAAGGGGGTTTGGGCCTAGTTTCAGAGAGCGCTTTGGCACGATTTAAACTTAGGACTAGTAGTATTGCATGTTTTTGGGGAGCTGCTTGGGGGAGTTCTAGATTTTTGGGGGTGGGCTGAGGAGTCTGGGAGCGCTACTGGGAAGGTCTAATTTTGATTGCAAGTGTTTTGAAGAAAATCCATGGTGGAAAAGGGGGGTTTGGGCCTAGTTGCAGAGAGCGTTTTGGCACGATTCAAACTTAGGCCTAGTAGTATTGCATGTTTTTGCGGGGCTGTTTGGGGGTGTGCTAGATTTTTGGGGGTGGGTTGAGGGGTCCGGGAGCACTGCTGGGAAGGTGTAATTTTGATTGCAAGCGGTTTGAAGAAAATCCAAAGGTGGAAAAGGCGGGTTTGGGCCTAGGTGCATAGAGCGCTTAGGCACGATTTAAACTTAGGCCTAGTAGTATTGCATGTTTTTGGGGGGCTGCTTGGGGGTGTTCTAGATTTTTGAGCGTGGGTTGAGGGGTCCGGGAGCACTGCTGGGAATGTCTAATTTTTATTGCAAGTAGTTTGAAGATAATCCATGGTGGAAAAGGGGGGTTTAAACCTAGTTGCAGGGAGCGTTTTGGCGCGATTTAAACTTAGGCCTAGTAGTATTGCATGTTTTTGGAGGCTGCTTGAGGGTGTTCTAGATATTTGGGGGTGGACTGAGGGGTGTGGGAGCACTGCCTGGAAGGTCTAATTTTGGTTGCAAGTGGTTTGAAAAAATCATTGGTGGAAAAGGGGGTGTGGGCCTTGTTGCAGAGAGCGTTTTGGCACTATTTAATCTTAGGCCTAGTAGTATTGCATGTTTTTGGGGAGCTGCTTGGGGGTGGTCTAGATTTTTGT
Organism: Lissotriton vulgaris; assembly: GCF_964263255.1. Classification (NCBI taxonomy): domain Eukaryota; kingdom Metazoa; phylum Chordata; class Amphibia; order Caudata; family Salamandridae; genus Lissotriton; species Lissotriton vulgaris. Next base: position 1,258,286,914 of record NC_141687.1, on the reverse strand, counting down.
GGGAGGGTTGAGGGGTCCGGGAGCACTGCTGGGAAGGTCTAATTTTGTTTACAAGTAGTTTGAAGAAAATCCATGGTGGAAAAAGGGGGTTTGGGCCTAGTTTCAGAGAGCGCTTTGGCACGATTTAAACTTAGGCCTAGTGGTATTGCATGTTTTTGGGGAGCTGCTTGGTGGAGTTCTAGATTTTTGGGGGTGGGTTGAGGGGTCTGGGAGCACTGCTGGGAAGGTCTTATTTTGATTGCAAGTGGTTTGAAGAAAATCCATGGTGGAAAAGGGGAGTTTGGGCCTAGTTGCAGAGAGCGTTTTGGCATGATTTAAACTTAGGCCTTGTAGTATTGCATGTTTTTGAGGGGCTGTTTGGGGGTGTGCTAGATTGTTGGGGGTGGGTTGAGTGGTCCAGGAGCACTGCTGGGAAGGTGTAATTTTGATTGCAAGTGGTTTGAAGAAAATCCAATGGTGGAAAAGGCGGGTTTTGGCCTAGTTGCAGAGAGCGTTTTGGCACGATTTAAACTTAGGCCTAGCAGTAGTGCATGTTTTTGGGGGGCTGTTTGAGGGTGTTCTAGATTTTCGGGGTGGGTTGAGTGGTCCGGGAGCACTGCTGGGAAGGTCTAATTTTTATTGCAAGTGGTTTGAAGATAATCCATAGTGGAAAAGGGGGGTTTGAACCTAGTTGCAGAGAGCGTTTTGGCGCGATTCAAACTTAGGCCTAGTAGCATTGCATGTTTTTGGGGGGCTGCTTGGTGGTGTTCTAGAATTTTGGGGATGGGTTGAGGGGACTGGGCGCACTGCTGGGAAGGCGTAATTTTGATTGCAAGTTGTTTGAAGAAAATCCATGATGGAAAAGCGGGGTTTGGGCATAGTTGCAGAGAGCGTTTTGGCACGATTGAAACTTAGGCCTAGTAGTATTGCATGTTTTTGTGGAGCTGCTTGGGGGTGTTTGAGATTTTTGGGGGTGGGTTGAGGGGACTGGGAGCTCTGCTGGTAAGGTCTAGTTTTGATTGCAAGTGGTTTGAAGAAAATCCATGGTGGAAAAAGGGGGTTTGGGCCTAGTTTCAGAGAGCGCTTTGGAACGATTTAAACTTAGGCCTAGTAGTATTGCATGTTTTTGGGGAGCTGCTTGGGGGAGTTCTAGATTTTTGGGGGTGGGTTGAGGGGTCTGGGAGCACTGCTGGGAAGGGCTAATTTTGATTGCAAGTGGATTGAAGAAAATCCATGGTGGAAAATGGGGGTTTGGGCCTAGTTGCAGAGAGCGTTTTGGCACGATTTAAACTTTGGCCTAGTAGTATTGCATGTTTTTGGGGGGCTGTTTGGGGGTGTGCCAGATTGTTGGGGGTGGGTTGAGGGGTCCAGAAGCACTGCTGGGAAGGTGTAATTTTGATTGGAAGTGGTTTGAAGAAAATCCAATGGTGGAAAAGACGGGTTTGAACCTAGTTGCAGAGAGCGTTTTGGCGCGATTCAAACTTAGGCCTAGTAGTATTGCATGTTTTTGGGGGCTGCTTGAGGGTGTTCTAGATATTTGGGGGTGGACTGAGGGGTGTGGGAGCACTGCCTGGAAGGTCTAATTTTGATTGCAAGTGGTTTGAAAAAAATTCCATGGTGGAAAAGGGGGGTTTGGGCCTAGTTCCCGGGAGCGTTTTGGCACGATTTAAACTTAGGCCTAGTAGCATTGCATGTTTTTGGGGGGCTGCTTGGGGGATTTCTAGAATTTTGGGACTGGGTTGAGGGGACTGGGCGCACTGCTGGGAAGGTGTAATTTTGATTGCAAGTTGTTTGAAGAAAATCCATGATGTAAAAGCGGGGTTTGGGCCTAGTTGCAGAGAGCGTTTTGGCACGATTGAAACTTAGGCCTAGTAGCATTGCATGTTTTTGGGGAGCTGCTTGGGGGTGTTCTAGATTTTTGGGGGTGGGTTGAGGGGTCTGGGAGCTCTGCTGGGAAGGTCTAATTTTGATTGCAAGTGGTTTTAAGAAAATCCATGGTGGAAAAAGGGGGTTTGGGCCTAGTTTCAGAGAGCGCTTTGGCACGATTTAAACTTAGGACTAGTAGTATTGCATGTTTTTGGGGAGCTGCTTGGGGGAGTTCTAGATTTTTGGGGGTGGGCTGAGGAGTCTGGGAGCGCTACTGGGAAGGTCTAATTTTGATTGCAAGTGTTTTGAAGAAAATCCATGGTGGAAAAGGGGGGTTTGGGCCTAGTTGCAGAGAGCGTTTTGGCACGATTCAAACTTAGGCCTAGTAGTATTGCATGTTTTTGCGGGGCTGTTTGGGGGTGTGCTAGATTTTTGGGGGTGGGTTGAGGGGTCCGGGAGCACTGCTGGGAAGGTGTAATTTTGATTGCAAGTGGTTTGAAGAAAATCCAAAGGTGGAAAAGGCGGGTTTGGGCCTAGGTGTATAGAGCGCTTAGGCACGATTTAAACTTAGGCCTAGTAGTATTGCATGTTTTTGGGGGGCTGCTTGGGGGTGTTCTAGATTTTTGAGGGTGGGTTGAGGGGTCCGGGAGCACTGCTGGGAAGGTCTAATTTTTATTGCAAGTAGTTTGAAGATAATCCATGGTGGAAAAGGGGGGTTTAAACCTAGTTGCAGGGAGCGTTTTGGCGCGATTTAAACTTAGGCCTAGTAGTATTGCATGTTTTTGGAGGCTGCTTGAGGGTGTTCTAGATATTTGGGGGTGGACTGAGGGGTGTGGGAGCACTGCCTGGAAGGTCTAATTTTGGTTGCAAGTGGTTTGAAAAAATCATTGGTGGAAAAGGGGGTGTGGGCCTTGTTGCAGAGAGCGTTTTGGCACTATTTAATCTTAGGCCTAGTAGTATTGCATGTTTTTGGGGAGCTGCTTGGGGGTGGTCTAGATTTTTGTGGGAGGGTTGAGGGGTCCGGGAGCACTGCTGGGAAGGTCTAATTTTGTTTACAAGTGGTTTGAAGAAAATCCATGGTGGAAAAAGGGGGTTTGGGCCTAGTTTCAGAGAGCGCTTTGGCACGATTTAAACTTAGGCCTAGTAGTATTGCATGTTTTTGGGGAGCTGCTTGGTGGAGTTCTAGATTTTTGGGGGTGGGTTGAGGGGTCTGGGAGCACTGCTGGGAAGGTCTTATTTTGATTGCAAGTGGTTTGAAGAAAATCCATGGTGGAAAAGGGGAGTTTGGGCCTAGTTGCAGAGAGCGTTTTGGCACGATTGAAACTTAGGCCTAGTAGCATTGCATGTTTTTGGGGAGCTGCTTGGGGGTGTTCTAGATTTTTGGGGGTGGGTTGAGGGGTCTGGGAGCTCTGCTGGGAAGGTCTAATTTTGATTGCAAGTGGTTTTAAGAAAATCCATGGTGGAAAAAGGGGGTTTGGGCCTAGTTTCAGAGAGCGCTTTGGCACAATTTAAACTTAGGACTAGTAGTATTGCATGTTTTTGGGGAGCTGCTTGGGGGAGTTCTAGATTTTTGGGGGTGGGCTGAGGAGTCTGGGAGCGCTACTGGGAAGGTCTAATTTTGATTGCAAGTGTTTTGAAGAAAATCCATGGTGGAAAAGGGGGGTTTGGGCCTAGTTGCAGGGAGCGTTTTGGCGCGATTTAAACTTAGGCCTAGTAGTATTGCATGTTTTTGGAGGCTGCTTGAGGGTGTTCTAGATATTTGGGGGTGGACTGAGGGGTGTGGGAGCACTGCCTGGAAGGTCTAATTTTGGTTGCAAGTGGTTTGAAAAAATCATTGGTGGAAAAGGGGGTGTGGGCCTTGTTGCAGAGAGCGTTTTGGCACTATTTAATCTTAGGCCTAGTAGTATTGCATGTTTTTGGGGAGCTGCTTGGGGGTGGTCTAGATATTTGTGGGAGGGTTGAGGGGTCCGGGAGCACTGCTGGGAAGGTCTAATTTTGTTTACAAGTGGTTTGAAGAAAATCCATGGTGGAAAAAGGGGGTTTGGGCCTAGTTTCAGAGAGCGCTTTGGCACGATTTAAACTTAGGCCTAGTAGTATTGCATGTTTTTGGGGAGCTGCTTGGTGGAGTTCTAGATTTTTGGGGGTGGGTTGAGGGGTCTGGGACCACTGCTGGGAAGGTCTTATTTTGATTGCAAGTGGTTTGAAGAAAATCCATGGTGGAAAAGGGGAGTTTGGGCCTAGTTGCAGAGAGCGTTTTGGCACGATTTAAACTTAGGCCTTGTAGTATTGCATGTTTTTGAGGGGCTGTTTGGGGGTGTGCTAGATTGTTGGGGGTGGGTTGAGGGGTCCAGGAGCACTGCTGGGAAGGTGTAATTTTGATTGCAAGTGGTTTGAAGAAAATCCAATGGTGGAAAAGGCGGGTTTTGGCCTAGTTGCAGAGAGCGTTTTGGCACGATTTAAACTTAGGCCTAGCAGTAGTGCATGTTTTTGGGGGGCTGTTTGAGGGTGTTCTAGATTTTAGGGGTGGGTTGAGTGGTCCAGGAGCACTGCTGGGAAGGTCTAATTTTTATTGCAAGTGGTTTGAAGATAATCCATAGTGGAAAAGGGGGGTTTGAACCTAGTTGCAGAGAGCGTTTTGGCGCGATTCAAACTTAGGCCTAGTAGCATTGCATGTTTTTGGGGGGTTGCTTGGTGGTGTTCTAGAATTTTGGGGATGGGTTGAGGGGACTGGGCGCACTGCTGGGAAGGCGTAATTTTGATTGCAAGTTGTTTGAAGAAAATCCATGATGGAAAAGCGGGCTTTGGGCATAGTTGCAGAGAGCGTTTTGGCACGATTGAAACTTAGGCCTAGTAGTATTGCATGTTTTTGTGGAGCTGCTTGGGGGTGTTTGAGATTTTTGGGGGTGGGTTGAGGGGACTGGGAGCTCTGCTGGTAAGGTCTAATTTTGATTGCAAGTGGTTTGAAGAAAATCCATGGTGGAAAAAGGGGGTTTGGGCCTAGTTTCAGAGAGCGCTTTGGAACGATTTAAACTTAGGCCTAGTAGTATTGCATGTTTTTGGGGAGCTGCTTGGGGGAGTTCTAGATTTTTGGGGGTGGGTTGAGGGGTCTGGGAGCACTGCTGGGAAGGTGTAATTTTGATTGGAAGTGGTTTGAAGAAAATCCAATGGTGGAAAAGGCGGCTTTCGGCCTAGTTGCAGAGAGCGTTTTGGCACGATTTAAACTAAGGCCTAGCAGTAGTGCATGTTTTTGGGGTGCTGCTTGGGGTGTTCTAGATTTTTGGGGGTGGGTTGAGGGGTCTGGCAGCACTGCTTTGAAGGTCTAATTTTTATTGCAAGTGGTTTGAAGAAAATCCATGGTGGAAAAGGGGGGTTTGGGCCTAGTTGCAGAGAGCGCTTAGGCACGATTTAAACTTAGGCCTAGTAGTATTGCATGTTTTTGGGGGGCTGCTTGGGGGTGTTCTAGATTTTTGGGGGTGGGTTGAGGGGTCTGGGATCACTGCCGGGAAGGTATAATTTTGGTTGCAAGTGGTTTGAAAAAATCATTGGTGGAAAAGGGGGTGTGGGCCTTGTTGCAGAGAGCGTTTTGGCACAATTTAAACTTAGGCCTAGTAGTATTGCATGTTTTTGGAGAGCTGCTTGGGGGTGTTCTAGATTTTTGGGGGTGGGTTGAGGTGTCTGGGAGCACTGCTGGGAAGGTCTAATATTGATTGCAAGTCGTTTGAAGAAAATCCATGGTGAAAAAGGGGGGTTTGGGCCTAGTTGCAGAGAGCGTCTTGGCACAATTTAAACTTAGGCCTAGTAGTATTGCATGTTTTTGGGGGCTGTTTGAGGGTGTTCTATATTTTCGGGGTGGGTTGAGGGGTCCGGGAGCACTGCTGGGAAGGTCTAATTTTTATTGCAAGTGGTTTGAAGATAATCCATGGTGGAAAAGGGGGGTTTGAACCTAGTACGCAGAGAGCGTTTTGGCGCGATTCAAACTAAGGCCTAGTAGTATTGCATGTTTTTGGGGGCTGCTTGAGGGTGTTCTAGATATTTGGGGGTGGACTGAGGGGTGTGGGAGCACTGCCTGGAAGGTCTAATTTTGATTGCAAGTGGTTTGAAAAAAATCCATGGTGGAAAAGGGGGGTTTGGGCCTAGTTGCAGAGAGCGTTTTGCCACGATTAAAACTTAGGCCTAGCAGTATTACATGTTTTTGGAGAGCTGCTTGGGGGTGTTCTAGATTTTTGGGGGTGGATTGAGGGGTCTTGGAGAACTGCTGGGAAGGTCTAATATTGATTGCAATTGGTTTGAAGAAAATCCATGGTGGAAAAGGGGGGTTTGGGCCTAGTTGCAGAGAGCGTCTTGGCACGATTTAAACTTAGGCCTAGTAGCATTGCATGTTTTTGGGGGGCTGCTTGAGGGTGTTCTAGAATTTTGGGTATGGGTTGAGGGGACTGGGCGCACTGCTGGGAAGGAGTAATTTTGATTGCAAGTTGTTTGAAGAAAATCCATGATGGAAAAGCGGGGTTTGGGCCTAGTTTCAGAGAGCGCTTTGGCACGATTTAAACTTAGGCCTAGTAGTATTGCATGTTTTTGGAGAGCTGCTTGGGGGAGTTCTAGATTTTTGGGCGTGGGTTGAGGGGTCTGGGAGCACTGCTGGGAAGGTGTAATTTTGATTGCAAGTGGTTTTAAGAAAATCCAATGGTGGAAAAGGCGGGTTTGGGCCTAGTTGCAGAGAGCGTTTTGGCACGATTTAAACTTAGGCCTAGCAGTAGTGCATGTTTTTGGGGTTCTGCTTGGGGTGTTCTAGATTTTTGGGGGTGGGTTGGGGGGTCTGGGAGCACTGCTGGGAAGGTCTAATTTTGATTGCAAGTAGTTTGAAAAAATCCATGGTGGAAAAGGGGGGTTTGGGCCTAGTTGCAGAGAGCGTTTTTCCACGATTTAAACTTAGGCCTAGTAGTAATACATGTTTTTGGGGGGCTGTTTGGGGGTGTTCAAGATTTTTGGGGGTGGGTTGAGGACTCTGGGAGCACTGCTTCGAAGGTCTAATTTTTATTGCAAGTGGTGTGAAGAAAATCCATGGTGGAAAAGGGGGGTTTGGGCCTAGTTGCAGAGAGCGCTTAAGCACGATTTAACCCCTTCCATGCTGGTGACGAACCCCAGCCGTCATGCACTACGGTGCTCGTGTGCTGATGACGGCTGGGGTTCGTCATGGCCCGCCCGTGTTCGGCCGGCGGCCGCACACGGGAAAAAAAGCGGCCGCATCGAAGGGGTTAAACTTAGGCCTAGTAGTATTGCATGTTTTTGGGGGGCTGCTTGGGGGTGTTCTAGATTTTGGGGGTTGGGTTGAGGGGTCTGGGAGCACTGCCGGGAAGGTCTAATTTTGGTTGCAAGTGATTTGAAAAAATCATTGGTGGAAAAGGGGGTGTGGGCCTTGTTGCAGAGAGCGTTTTGGCACGATTTAAACTTAGGCCTAGTAGAATTGCATGTTTTTGGAGAGCTGCTTGGGGATGTTCTAGATTTTTGGGGGTGGGTTGAGGGGTCTGGGAGCACTGCTGGGAAGGTCTAATATTGATTTCAAGTGGTTTGAAGAAAATCCATGGTGGAAAAGGGGGGTTTGGGCCTAGTTGCAGAGAGCGTCTTGGCACGATTTAAACTTAGGCCTAGTAGTATTGCATGTTTTTAGGGGCTGTTTGAGGGTGTTCTAGATTTTTGGGGTGGGTTGAGGGGTCCGGGAGCACTAGTGGGAAGGTCTAATTTTTATTGCAAGTGGTTTGAAGGTAATCCATGGTGGAAAAGGGGGATTTGAACCTAGTTGCAGAGAGCGTTTTGGCGCGATTCAAACTTAGGCCTAGTAGTATTGCATGTTTTTGGGGGCTGCTTGAGGGTGTTCTAGATATTTGGGGGTGGACTGAGGGGTGTGGGAGCACTGCCTGGAAGGTCTAATTTTGATTGCAAGTGGTTTGAAAAAAATCCATGGTGGAAAAGGGGGGTTTGGGCCTAGTTGCAGAGAGCGTTTTGCCACGATTAAAACTTAGGCCTAGCAGTATTGCATGTTTTTGGGGAGCTGCTTGGGGGTGTTCTAGGTTTTTGGGGGGTGGGTTGAGGGGTCTGGGAGCTCTGCTGGGAAGGTCTAATTTTGATTGCAAGTGGTTTGAAGAAAATGCATGGTGGAAAAGGGGGGTTTGGACCTAGTTGCAGAGAGCGTTTTGGCACGATTTAAACTTAGGCCTAGTAGTATTGCATGTTTTTGGGGGGCTGCTTGGGGGTGTTCTCGATTTTTGGGGGTGGGTTGAGGGGTCTGGGAGCACTGCCCGGAAGGTCTCATTTTGGTTGCAAGTGGTTTGAAAAAATCATTGGTGGAAAAGGGGGTGTGGGCCTTGTTGCAGAGAGCTTTTTGGCACGATTTAAACTTAGGCCTAGTAGAATTGCATGTTTTTGGAGATCTGCTTGGGGGTGTTCTAGATTTTTGGGGGTGGGTTGATGGGTCTGGGAGCACTGCTGGGAAGGTCTAATATTGATTGCAAGTGGTTTGAAGAAAATCCATGGTGGAAAAAGGGGGTTTGGGCCTAGTTGCAGAGAGCGTCTTGGCACGATTTAAACTTAGGCCTAGTAGTATTGCATGTTTTTGGGGGCTGTTTGAGGGTGTTCTAGATTTTTTGGGTGGGTTGAGGGGTCTGGAAGCACTGCTGGGAAGGTCTAATTTGTATTGCAAGTGGTTTGAAGATAATCCATGGTGGAAAAGGGGGGTTTGAACCTAGTTGCAGAGAGCGTTTTGGCGCGATTCAAACTTAGGCCTAGTAGTATTGCATGTTTTTGGGGGCTGCTTGAGGGTGTTCTAGATATTTGGGGGTGGACTGAGGGGTGTGGGAGCACTGACTGGAAGGTCTAATTTTTATTGCAAGTGGTTTGAAGAAAATCATTGGTGGAAAAGGGGGTGTGGGCCTTGTTGCAGAGAGCGTTTTGGCACGATTTAAACTTAGGCCTAGTAGTATTGCATGTTTTTGGGGAGCTCCTTGGGGTGTTCTAGATTTTTGGGGGTGGGTTGAGGGGTCTGGGAGCACTGCTTGGAAGGTCTAATTTTGATTGCAAGTGGTTTGAAGAAAATCCATGGTGGAAAAGGGGGGTTTGGGCCTTGTTACAGAGAGCGTTTTGGCACGATTTAAACTTAGGCCTAGTAGTATTGCATGTTTTTTGGGGACTGCTTGGGGTGTTCTAGATTTTGGGGGGTGGGTTGAGGGGTCTGGAAGCACTGCTGGGAAGGTCTAAGTTTGATTGCAAGTGGTTTGAAAAATCCATGGTGGAAAAGGGGGGTTTGGGCCTAGTTGCAGAGAGCGTTTTGCCACGATTTAAACGGAGGCCTAGTAGTATTGCATGTTTTTGGGGAGCTGCTTGGGGGTGTTCTAGATTTTTGGGGGTGGGTTGAGGGGTCTGGGAGCACTGCTGGGAAGGTCTAATTTTGATTCCAAGTGGTTTGATGAAAATCCATGGTGGAAAAGGGGGGTTTTGGCCTAGTTTTAGAGAGCGCTTTGGCACGATTTAAACTTGGCCTACTAGTATTGCATGTTTTTGGGGAGCTGCTTGGGGGAGTTCTAGATTTTTGGGGGTGGGTTGAGGGGTCTGGGAGCACTGCTGGGAAGGTCTAATTTTGATTCCAAGTGGTTTGAAGAAAATCCATGATGGAAAAGGGGGGTTTTGGCCTAGTTGCAGAGAGCATTTTGCCACGATTTAAACTGAGGCCTAGTAGTATTGCATGTATTTTGGGGGCTGTTTGGGTGTGTGCTAGATTTTTGGGGGTGGGTTGAGGGGTCCGGGAGCACTGCTGGGAAGGTGTAATTTTGATTGCAAGTGGTTTGAAGAAAATCCAATGGTGGAAAAGGCGGGTTTGGGCCTAGTTGCAGAGAGCGTTTTGGCACGATTTAAACTTAGGCCTAGCAGTAGTGCATGTTTTTGGGGTGCTGCTTGGGGTGTTCTAGATTTTTGGGGGTGGGTTGAGGGGTCTGGGAGTACTGCTGGGAAGGTCTAATTTTGGTTGCAAGTGTTTGAAAAAATCATTGGTGGAAAAGGGGGTGTGGGCATTGTTGCAGAGAGCGTTTTGGCACGATTTAAACTTAGGCCTAGTAGTATTGCATGTTTTTGGGGAGCTGCTTGTGGGTGTTCTAGATTTCTCGGGGTGGGTTGAGGGGTCTGGGAGCACTGCTGGGAAGGTCTAATATTGATTGCAAGTGGTTTGAAGAAAATCCATGGTGGAAAAGGGGGGTTTGGGCCTAGTTGCAGAGAGCGTCTTGGCACGATTTAAACTTAGGCCTAGTAATATTGCATGTTTTTGCGGGCTGTTTAGGGGTGTTCTAGATTTTTGTGGGAGGGTTAAGGGGTCCAGGAGCTCTGCTGGAAAGGTCTAATTTTGATTGCAAGTGGTTTGAAGAAAATCCATGGTGGAAAAGGGCGGTTTGAGCCTAGTTGCAGAGAGCGTTTTGGCGTGATTTAAACTTAGGCCTAGTAGTATTGCATGTTTTTGGGGGGCTGCTTGGGGTGTTCTAGATTTTTGGGGGTGGGTTGAGGGGTCTGGGAGCACTGCTGGGAAGGTCTAATTTTGATTGCAAGTAGTTTGAAAAAATCCATGGTGGAAAAGGGCGGTTTGAGCCTAGTTGCAGAGAGCGTTTTGGCGTGATTTAAACTTAGGCCTAGTAGTATTGCATGTTTTTGGGGGGCTGCTTGGGGTGTTCTAGATTTTTGGGGGTGGGTTGAGGGGTCTGGGAGCACTGCTGGGAAGGTCTAATTTTTATTGCAAGTAGTTTGAAAAAATCATTGGTGGAAAAGGGGGTGTGGGCCTTGTTGCAGAGAGCGTTTTGGCACGATTTAAACTTAAGCCTATTAGTATTGAATGTTTTTGGGGAGCTGCTTGGGGTGTTCTAGATTTTTGGGGGTGGGTTGAGGGGTCTGGGAGCACTGCTGGGAAGGTCTAATTTTGATTGCAAGTAGTTTGAAAAAATCCATGGTGGAAAAGGGGGGTTTGGGCCTAGTTGCAGAGAGCGCTTAGGCACGATTTAAACTTAGGCCTAGTAGTATTGCATGTTTTTGGGGGGCTGCTTGGGGGTGTTCTAGATTTTGGGGGTTGGGTTGAGGGGTCTGGGAGCACTGCTGGGAAGGTCTAATTTTGGTTGCAAGTGGTTTGAAAAAATCATTGGTGGAAAAGAGGGTGTGGGCCTTGTTGCAGAGAGCGTTTTGGCACGATTTAAACTTAGGCCTAGTAGAATTGCATGTTTTTGGAGAGCTGCTTGGGGGTGTTCTAGATTTTTGGGGGTGGGTTGAGGGATCTGAGAGCACTGCTGGGAAGGTCTAATATTGATTGCAAGTGGTTTGAAGAAAATCCATGGTGGAAAAGGGGGGTTTGGGCCTAGTTGCAGAGAGTGTCTTGACACGATTTAAACTTAGGCCTAGTAGTATTGCATGTTTTTAGGGGCTGTTTGAGGGTGTTCTAGATTTTCGGGGTGGGTTGAGGGGTCCGGGAGCACTGCTGGGAAGGTCTGATTTTTATTGCAAGTGGTTTGAAGGTAATCCATGGTGGAAAAGGGGGGTTTGAACCTAGTTGCAGAGAGCGTTTTGGCGCGATTCAAACTTAGGCCTAGTAGTATTGCATGTTTTTGGGGGCTGCTTGAGGGTGTTCTAGATATTTGGGGGTGGACTGAGGGGTGTGGGAGCACTGCTTGGAAGGTCTAATTTTGATTGCAAGTGGTTTGAAAAAAATCCACGGTGGAAAAGGGAGGTTTGGGCCTAGTTGCAGAGAGCGTTTTGCCACGATTAAAACTTAGGCCTAGCAGTGTTGCATGTTTTTGGGGAGCTGCTTGGGGGTGTTCTAGGTTTTTGGGGGTGGGTTGAGGGGTCTGGGAGCACTGCTGGGAAGGTCTAATTTTGATTGCAAGTGGTTTGAAGAAAATCCATGGTGGAAAAGGGGGATTTGGACCTAGTTGCAGAGAGCGTTTTGGCACGATTTAAACTTAGGCCTAGTAGTATTGCATGTTATCCAGTATTGGGGTATCTTTCATAGATTCACATGCCTGAATCATTCCCCGTCGTCGAGGCGGGAGTCTCACGGTAAATAAAAAAGCAGTGCCAAAAGCACTTTGCAGTAGTAGGCCCTAGAAAAAGGCCTGAGGCCTATATTATAGTAGCCTATCTACCTCATTATGCTAAAAGACTCAAAGTCTTTGCTCCAACCAATCAGCTCACAGCACCCTATAGAACCTTCCCTGCAGAGCCAGCTCTCCTCAGATTTTCACCGCACGTCGTGTGGAAGGGAGTCTCCCTGAGTCTTGACTCAGTTTTTTCTTCAAGAGCTTCAAGATGTCTGATAAGAAGGCCTTGTTCAGACCCTGCAGAACATGCGAGAAGAAGAGGGTCCATGTGGATGACTTACACAAGGACTGTATTTATTGCCTGTATCCCAAGCATGAGGCAAAAACCTGTAAGATCTGAACTACCTTCCCTGCCAAGACCTTAAGGGATAGGGAGGCCAGAGTCCTTTTGTGGCTTAAATCCTCTTCCAAGGATGATGATGACAGAGCCTCTACCTCTAGCAAGAGGGCAAGGTCTCACGAGGATAAGATAAGTGAGGGGAGAAAGCATATTAAGACCTCCCACTCTACTTCAGGCTCTTCTCAGAGATCCAAACATTCTGTCTCTGGAGCCTCAGCCACCAACGATCCGGCAAAGAAAACTGTGAGTAAGACTTCTACTGTCTCCTCTCCAGTGACCACTGTCTCTACTTCGACCTCTTCTTCTATGAATATGATATCCACTACATCTATTACTACTCCGATTGTGTCTACTAAAATTAGTATTGTGACAAAGAAAACTCTCGTGGACGACTCGTCGACGAAGACGCCGTCATCATAAAAAAATGTGTCGTCTAAGAAGAGCCCGTCGACGAAGTCGTCGACGCCGCCGTCGACGACTGCCTCGTCGACGAAGAATGCATCGACGTCTATCCCGTCGACGACGAGCCCCTCCTTGGTTACCCCGTCGACGACAGTCCCGTCGACGGTGGCTCCGTCGACGACGAGTCCGTCGACGACTGTCCCGTCGACGTCGAGCCCGTCGACGACAGTCCCGTCGACGGCAAGTCTATCGTCGACGATGCCCTCGTTGTCGATCTCGTCGACGATAAATCCGTGGATGACGGCATCTTTTCAGCAAATAGATGCACCTTGGTCTCCTGGGTCATCAAGGTCGATGGGATCAGCTTTACTAAGACCTGCCACTGGGAATCAGGCCTTTTGTACGCCAATAGCGACAAAGAATTTTCAACTAGTGTCTTATAAGAGACAACAGGGTGCATATATATCTCCACTTATGCCTTCTCATCTGCTAGAAACTTTTGCCGATGATGAAGAAGATGACTTTGAAGATGATGACGATGAGGGTGCTTTTGGTGTGGCACGTCACCCATCCGAACTTGTCATCAAGTGCCAAGATGATGATGAAGAGGATTCATACGCGGAGCACTACTACCAAGAGGATATCATAGTGCCTCATTCATTTGAACATCAGAGAAGGCCTAGAGTCCCGGAAGTCACTCAGTTGCCGCCTAATCTGATACAGGATTTACAGGCTATGCTGGCGGACTACAAGCAGCGTTTTCCTCCGCAAGTACCTCAATCTGATACGGTAGCTCCTCCTCGGCAGCCACCGGTCTCTCCAGTTGTGGAAACTCCGCAACCGGTCTTGCCTCCACAAACTCCGGATACATCATCAGAAGAGGAGGTAGAGGATGGAGAGTTGCCTAACATACCTTCATCGGACCCATGGGATGAGTATGTTATACCCATGCCGTCCCCTCCAACTCCACAACCTTCAGATTCACCGCCTGAAGATGTAGGTGGTTTTCACAACTTGATGCAGAGGGCATCAACCAGGTTTAAGCTCCTGGTTACAGTGGAGCAAACAGAGTGTTTTCTCCATGACTTTAAAGAGGAAACCAGGAAGATATCTAGAGCCATTCCCATGATTGATTTTATTTGGAAGGAAGGCATAAAGATAATGAAAAACCCTGCATCCGTGCCTGCTGTGTTACCCAGAATAGAAAAGAAATATCGTGCTCCGCTCTCTAGTCCGGCGTGCCTTATTGGTCATCCACGCCCGGATTCGGTAATCTCTCAGGCGGCGCAGCAAAGGTCAAAGAACCCAGCTACTCCTATTTCTACTCCACCAGATAAAGAGGGGCGACGATTAGACCTTATTGGGAAGAAGTTTTCCACTATGGCTGCAGCATCCATCAGGATAGCAAATTCAATGGCGATTATTGGACGCTACGATCGCCAGATGTGGTCGGAGATGGCTAGATTCATAGAGCTATTGCCAGAGGACTCAAGACAAGAAGCCAGGAAAGTTTTAATGGAAGGAGAGCGGGCAGCGGAAGAATCCATCGACTGCGCTCTAGATATGGCGAATACGAATTTCAGGCAGTTGGCTGGGGCAGCTGTCCTGAGACGTCAGGGGTGATTAAAAGCCACTACGTTTCGTCCGGAGGTTCAGTTGAAGATACTGGACATGGCTTATGACGGAGAGTCACTCTTTGGAAAACATGTCGATGAGGCTCTCCAGACGATTAAAACTGACACAGATACTGCAAAGTCGCTAGGATCCTTGCAAAATAAAAGAGGTTCATTCAGAGGAGCTAGAGGACGAGGTTATTCTTCCAGAGGAAGTTATTACCAGCAAGGCAGACAGTATCAACCACAATACCGTCAAAACTACCAGTCCTCTTACAGACAATCTGGATCGGCTGGTTTCTCTCGTCAAGGAGGAAGAAGGCGCGCAAACAACCAAGGACGAGACAGTCACAAGAAACAGTGAGAGCAATTGGGCGCCACCTCCAATCCCTTACCTTCCCGTGGGCGCGAAAATATCTGCTTTCCAACAGCAATGGCAGAATATAACATCGGATCGGTGGGTGCTAGACTTGATCCATTATGGTCACACCCTAGAGTTCATCACCAAGCCTCCACCAACTCCGCCCAGGGGTCCCCCTCCCCCTCGTCTTCACTTATTGTTCAAGGAGGTGCAAGCTATGCTACTCAAGAACGCAGTAGAGAAGGTTCCATTCCATCAGAGAGGGACAGGCTTCTATTCCCGTTTTTTCCTCATAAAAAAGAAAACAGGGGAATGGCGACCGATCCTAGACCTGCGCAATCTGAACAAATATCTCAAGAAGCAGGGATTTCGAATGGTCACCCTTTCGGACATTCTCAGTTGCCTCAACGAGGGAGATTACATGGCTTCCTTGGACATGGAAGACGCATACTTCCACATCCCAATCCACCCAAACCATCGGAGGTACCTCCGTTTCACTGTGGCCGGCGCCCATTATCAATTCAAAGTTCTCCCATTTGGCCTCAAGTCGGCCCCGAGAATTTTCACGAAGTGCCTGGCCCCTGTGGCAGCAGCTCTCCGGGCAGCAAAAGTGGAGGTCTTCCCGTATTTGGACGACTGGCTAGTCAAAGGTCCATCAGAAGACAAAGTGAGAGCCGACATTACGGCATGCCGCAATCTCTTCGCATCGCTAGGCCTCACAATCAACAAAACAAATCTCAGATGCATCCAAATCAAAGCCTGTTGTTCCTAGGAGCTTGCTTGGACACGGTGAAATGCAAGGCATCCTTATCTCTAGAGAGACAACTCCGTCTGCAAGTGTTGGCCAGAAACTGGCAAGAAGAAAGTCACTTTCAGTTCGCCTATTTGCATCACTTCTGGGGATGTGTTCTTCAGCCATCAACCTCATTCCATTGGTGCGTCTAAAGATGCGACCACTGCAAGAGGAGCTAAACTGTCAATGGCATCAAGCGACAGGTTCATTCGAGGACACCATCACAATCACCAACAGGATGGTGCACGCACTCCAATGGTGGTCTCAGATCAGCAATCTGGAACAGGGGCTTTCATTCTTGCAGAATCCTCCGGATTTTATTCTAACAACGGATGCGTCCATGGAGGGTTGGGGTGGTCACCTCCAGGAACTGCAAGTGCAGGGAAGATGGTCTCAGCAAGACAAGAGATGCCACATCAACAGCCTAGAGTTGAAAGCCATTTGTCTGTCTCTTCAAGCGTTCCTCCCCAGGATAGCGGGATCCTCGGTTCTAGTCAGAACGGACAACACCACAAGCATGTTTTATATCAACAAGCAGGGGGGAACGAGATCGGCAACGCTATCCAAACAAGCCCAAGAGTTATGGAAAAGCTTAACAGTTCACAACATAACCCTCAAAGTGGAGCATGTCAGAGGCCTCTACAACACTTTGGCAGACAAACTGAGCAGAACATTGTCAGATTGCCACGAGTGGGAACTGGACAACGGCCAGTTGAACTATGTGTTTCAGAGATGGGGCAAACCCAGGTTGGACCTATTTGTGACCCAACAGAACAAGAAATGCCAGTACTACGCCAGCAGATATCCTCAACAGGGGTCAAGGGGGAATGCCCTTTCGATGCGATGGTCAGGGACTTATGCATACGCTTTTCCTCCGATCCCTCTGATTCCACGAGTGGTGCGCAAAATGAAAGTGGAGAGTTGTCGCCTTCTCCTCATTGCTCCCAAGTGGCCTCGCCAGTATTGGTTTCAGGAACTCATGCTACTTTCTCAGGAGCCACCGATCAAGCTGCGGGTAATTCCGAAGCTACTGTCACGCAACGAAGGTCAAGTACTTCACCCAGATCCTCAATAACTGAAATTGCACGCATGGCTCCTAACTTCTTAGAATTCGAGCATCTTCAAATTCCTCAGGAATGCCGGGACATTTTAGAGAAGGCAAGAGCCCAGAGTACATTAAAGACTTATCGTCTCAAGTGGAAGCGTTTTTGCGCATGGTGCATCTCTAGTGCTTTGCACCCTATAGAGGCACCGGCAGAAAAGATATTGCCCTATTTGTTACACTTAGCGCAATCTGGCCTTTCTTTTTCATCAATAAAGGTCCACTTAGCGGCCTTATCCAGGTACAGAAAGAGGACCAACTCTCAGTCACTCTGCTCTTCATCGCTAATCAAGCAATTTATGAGAGGTCTGTTCCGGGCTTATCCCCCAGTCAAGCCCTCACCACCGGAATGGGAGCTCAACACGGTTCTATCACAACTGATGAAGCATCCGTTCGAGCCTATCCATAGAGCCGACCTAAAGTTCTTAACATGGAAGATTGCTTTATTATTGACGCTAACTTCCGCAAGAAGAGTGGGAGAAATTCAAGCTTTCACTATAAAGGAGCCCTTTTTACATTTCTCCCAGGACTATGTCACTTTACGAACGAATCCAACGTTCATACCGAATGTGCCTTCCCAGTTTCATTTAAATGAACCTGTCAAGCTAAAAGTTTTCTTTCCAAACACGTCAACCCCGGCTGAAAAGACATTGCATTCTTTAGACATCAAACGATGCTTAAAATTCTATCTTCAGAGAACCAAGACTTTGAGAAAATCAGATCAACTGTTTGTAGCTTATGGTCAAAATACTTTGGGGAAAGCGGTCACTAAAGCCACAATTTCAAGGTGGATCGCATCCGCGATTCAATTCTGCCACGTCAAGGCTAATCGACCATTGACCAGGTCTGTTCGATCTCACTCCACAAGAGCTGTAGCAGCGTCTACGGCTTTGTTTGCAGGAGTGACGCTTGAGAACATTTGCCGTGCTGCGACATGGAAGAATGTCCACACGTTTACAAGACACTACTGCCTACAATCAGCAAATCAGGATGATGCGGCAGTGGCCCAAGCTGTTTTACGTCACCTGATTCCATAAGGAGTATGTTCAGGTACTGATGTTTCACTTATTTCATATAAAGTACATGTAATTTAATAGATTGTGTTTATAAATGCAGACACATGTTAACATGTTGTGTATTTTTGTATGATGCTTAAGATTTCTTTCCAGAAAGAAAATGCATAATTTCAATGTTGAACTTGAACATGATTTATTAATAGTTCAATCTCTAAGCGTTTGTTGGTTGTTGACGATACATTCATGGGGGTGCACTGCAATAAGTCTCCCACCATCCGCAACCGACTTTGCCTGGCTTACTGCTTGCTATTCTGATTCAGGCATGTGAATCTATGAAAGATACCCCAATACTGGATAAGAAAACAAGTTACTTACCTGTAACTTCAGTTATCCAGTATTAGTATCTTTCATAGATTCACATGCACCCACCCTCCTCCCCGAAGAGTGAGTTCTCTAAGTTTGAGATACTTGTTCCCACTGGTGCTACGAAAATCTGAGGAGAGCTGGCTCTGCAGGGAAGGTTCTAGAGGGTGCTGTGAGCTGATTGGTTGGAGAAAAGACTTTGGGTCTTTTAGCATAATGAGGTAGATAGGCTACTATATTATAGGCCTCAGGCCTTTTTCTAGGGCCTACTACTGCAAAGTGCTTTTGGCACTGCTTTTTTATTTACCGTGGGACTCCCGCCTCGACGACCGGGAATGATTCAGGCATGTGAATCTATGAAAGATACCAATACTGGATAACTGAAGTTACAGGTAAGTAACTTGTTTTCTTTTTGGGGGGCTGCTTGGGGGTGTTCTAGATTTTCGGGGGTGGGATGAGGGGTCTGGGAGCACTGCCCGGAAGGTCTCATTTTGGTTGCAAGTGGTTTGAAAAAATCATTGGTGGAAAAGGGGGTGTGGGCCTTGTTGCAGAGAGCATTTTGGCACGATTTAAACTTAGGCCTAGTAGAATTGCATGTTTTTGGAGAGCTGCTTGGGGGTGTTCTAGATTTTTGGGGGTGGGTTGAGGGGTCTGGGAGCACTGCTGGGAAGGTCTAATATTGATTGCAAGTGGTTTGAAGAAAATCCATGGTGGAAAAGGGGGGTTTGGGCCTAGTTGCAGAGAGCGTCTTGGCACGATTTAAACTTAGGCCTAGTAGTATTGCATGTTTTTGAGGGCTGTTTGAGGGTGTTCTAGATTTTCGGGGTGGGTTGAGGGGTCCGGGAGCACTGCTGGGAAGGTCTAATTTTTATTGCAAGTGGTTTGAAGATAATCCATGGTGGAAAAGGGGGGTTTGAACCTAGTTGCAGAGAGCGTTTTGGCGCGATTCAAACTTAGGCCTAGTAGTATTGCATGTTTTTGGGGGCTGCTTGAGGGTGTTCTAGATATTTGGGGGTGGACTGAGGGGTGTGGGAGCACTGCCTGGAAGGTCTAATTTTGATTGCAAGTGGTTTGAAAAAAATTCCATAGTGGAAAAGGGGGGTTTGGGCCTAGTTGCAGGGAGCGTTTTGGCACGATTTAAACTTAGGCCTAGTAGCATTGCATGTTTTTCGGGGGCTGCTTGGGGGTGTTCTAGAATTTTGGGGATGGGTTGAGGGGACTGGGCGCACTGCTGGGAAGGTGTAATTTTGATTGCAAGTTGTTTGAAGAAAATCCATGATGGAAAAGCGGGGTTTGGGCCTAGTTGCAGAGAGCGTTTTGGCACGATTGAAACTTAGGCCTAGTAGTATTGCATGTTTTTGGGGAGCTGCTTGGGGGTGTTCTAGATTTTTGGGGGTGGGTTGAGGGGTCTGGGAGCTCTGCTGGGAAGGTCTAATTTTGATTGCAAGTGGTTTTAAGAAAATCCATGGTGGAAAAAGGGGGTTTGGGCCTAGTTTCAGAGAGCGCTTTGGCACGATTTAAACTTAGGCCTAGTAGTATTGCATGTTTTTGGGGAGCTGCTTGGGGGAGTTCTAGATTTTTGGGGGTGGGCTGAGGGGTCTGGGAGCGCTACTGGGAAGGTATAATTCTGATTGCAAGTGGTTTGAAGAAAATCCATGGTGGAAAAGGGCGGTTTGAGCCTAGTTGCAGAGAGCGTTTTGGCGTGATTTAAACTTAGGCCTAGTAGTATTGCATGTTTTTGGGGGCTGCTTGGGTGTGTTATAGATATTTGGGGGTGGACGGAGGGGTCTGGGAGCACTGCCGGGAAGGTCTAATTTTGATTGCCAGTGGTTTGAAAAAATCATTGGTGGAAAAGGGGGTGTGGGCCTTGTTGCAGAGAGCGTTTTGGCACGATTTAAACTTAGGCCTAGTAGTATTGAATGTTTTTGGGGAGCTGCTTGGGGTGTTCTAGATTTTTGGGGGTGGGTTGAGGTGTCTGGGAGCACTGCTGGGAAGGTCTAATTTTGATTGCAAGTAGTTTGAAAAAATCCATGGTGGAAAAGGGGGGTTTGGGCCTAGTTGCAGAGAGCGTTTTTCCACGATTTAAACTTAGTCCTAGTAGTAATACATGTTTTGGGGGGGCTGTTTGGGGGTGTTCAAGATTTTTGGGGGTGGGTTGAGGGGTCTGGGAGCACTGCATTGAAGGTCTAATTTTTATTGCAAGTGGTGTAAAGAAAATCCATGGTGGAAAAGGGGGGTTTGGGCCTAGTTGCAGAGAGCGCTTAGGCACGATTTAAACTTAGGCCTAGTAGTATTGCATGTTTTGGAGGGGCTGCTTGGGGGTGTTCTAGATTTTGGGGGTTGGGTTGAGGGGTCTGGGAGCACTGCCGGGAAGGTCTAATTTTGGTTGCAAGTGGTTTGAAAAAATCATTGGTGGAAAAGGGGGTGTGGGCCTTGTTGCAGAGAGCGTTTTGGCACGATTTAAACTTAGGCCTAGTAGTATTGAATGTTTTTGGGGAGCTGCTTGGGGTGTTCTAGATTTTTGGGGGTGGGTTGAGGGGTCTGGGAGCACTGCTGGGAAGGTCTAATTTTGATTGCAAGTAGTTTGAAAAAATCCATGGTGGAAAAGGGGGGTTTGGGCCTAGTTGCAGAGAGCGTTTTTCCACGATTTAAACGTAGGCCTAGTAGTAATACATGTTTTTGGGGGGCTGTTTGGGGGTGTTCAAGATTTTTGGGGGTGGGTTGAGGGGTCTGGGAGCACTGCTTTGAAGGTCTAATTTTTATTGCAAGTGGTGTGAAGAAAATCCACTGTGGAAAAGGGGGGTTTGGGCCTAGTTGCAGAGAGCGCTTAGGCACGATTTAAACTTAGGCCTAGTAGTATTGCATGTTTTTGGGGGGCTGCTTGGGGGTGTTCTAGATTTTGGGGGTTGGGTTGAGGGGTCTGGGAGCACTGCCGGGAAGGTCTAATTTTGGTTGCAAGTGGTTTGAAAAAATCATTGGTGGAAAAGAGGGTGTGGGCCTTGTTGCAGAGAGCGTTTCGGCACGATTTAAACTTAGGCCTAATAGAATTGCATGTTTTTGGAGAGCTGCTTGGGGGTGTTCTAGATTTTTGGGGGTGGGTTGAGGGATCTGAGAGCACTGCTGGGAAGGTCGAATATTGATTGCAAGTGGTTTGAAGAAAATCCATGGTGGAAAAGGGGGGTTTGGGCCTAGTTGCAGAGAGTGTCTTGACACGATTTAAACTTAGGCCTAGTAGTATTGCATGATTTTAGGGGCTGTTTGAGGGTGTTCTAGATTTTCGGGGTGGGTTGAGGGGTCCGGGAGCACTGCTGGGGAGGTCTAATTTCTATTGCAAGTGGTTTGAAGGTAATCCATGGTGGAAAAGGGGGGTTTGAACCTAGTTGCAGAGAGCGTTTTGGCGCGATTCAAACTTAGGCCTAGTAGTATTGCATGTTTTTGGGGAGCTCCTTGGGGTGTTCTAGATTTTTGGGGGTGGGTTGAGGGGTCTGGGAGCACTGCTGGGAAGGTCTAATTTTGATTGCAAGTGGTTTGAAGAAAATCCATGGTGGAAAAGGGGGGTTTGGGCCTTGTTACAGAGAGCGTTTTGGCACGATTTAAACTTAGGCCTAGTAGTATTGCATGTTTTTTGGGGGCTGCTTGGGGTGTTCTAGATTTTGGGGGGTGGGTTGAGGGGTCTGGGAGCACTGCTGGGAAGGTCTAAGTTTGATTGCAAGTGGTTTTAAAAATCCATGGTGGAAAAGGGGGGTTTGGGCCTAGTTGCAGAGAGCGTTTTGCCACGATTTAAACGGAGGCCTAGTAGTATTGCATGTTTTTGGGGAGCTGCTTGGGAGTGTTCTAGATATTTGGGGGTGGGTTGAGGGGTCTGGGAGCACTGCTGGGAAGGACTCATTTTGATTCCAAGTGGTTTGATGAAAATCCATGGTGGAAAAGGGGGGTTTTGGCCTAGTTTTAGAGAGCGCTTTGGCACGATTTAAACTTGGCCTAGTAGTATTGCATGTTTTTGGGGAGCTGCTTGGGGGAGTTCTAGATTTTTGGGGGTGGGTTGAGGGGTCTGGGAGCACTGCTGGAAAGGTCTAATTTTGATTCCAAGTGGTTTGAAGAAAATCCATGGTGGAAAAGGGGGGTTTTGGCCTAGTTTTAGAGAGCGCTTTGGCATGATTTAAACTTGGCCTAGTAGTATTGCATGTTTTTGGGGAGCTGCTTGGGGGAGTTCTAGATTTTTGGGGGTGGGTTGAGGGGTCTGGGAGCACTGCTGGAAAGGTCTAATTTTGATTCCAAGTGGTTTGAAGAAAATCCATGATGGAAAAGGGGGGTTTTGGCCTAGTTGCAGAGAGCATTTTGCCACGTTTTAAACTGAGGCCTAGTAGTATTGCATGTATTTTGGGGGCTGTTTGGGTGTGTGCTAGATTTTTGGGGGTGGGTTGAGGGGTCCGGGAGCACTGCTGGGAAGGTGTAATTTTGATTGCAAGTGGTTTGAAGAAAATCCAATGGTGAAAAAGGCGGGTTTGGGCCTAGTTGCAGAGAGCGTTTTGGCACGATTTAAACTTAGGCCTAGCAGTAGTGCATGTTTTTGGGGTGCTGCTTGGGGTGTTCTAGATTTTTGGGGGTGGGTTGAGGGGTCTGGGAGTACTGCTGGGAAGGTCTAATTTTGATTTCAAGTGATTTGAAAAAATCCGTGGTGGAAAAGGGGGGTTTGGGCCTAGTTCCAGATCGCGTTTTTCCACGATTTAAACTTAGGCCTAGTGGTAAGACATGTTTTTGGAGGGCTGTTTGGGGTGTTCAAGATTTTTGTAGGTGGGTTGAGGGGTCTGGGAGCACTGCTTTGAAGGTCTAATTTTTATTTCAATTGGTTTGAAGAAAATCCATGGTGGAAAAGGGGGGTTTGGGCCTAGTTGCAGAGAGCGCTTTGGGACGATTTAAACTTAGGCCTAGTAGTATTGCATGTTTTTGGGGGGCTGCTTGGGGGTGTTCTAGATTTTTAGGGGTGGGTTGAGGGGTCTGGGAGCACTGCCGGGAAGGTCTAATTTTGGTTGCAAGTGTTTGAAAAAATCATTGGTGGAAAAGGGGGTGTGGGCATTGTTGCAGAGAGCGTTTTGGCACGATTTAAACTTAGGCCTAGTAGTATTGAATGTTTTTGGGGAGCTGCTTGGGGTGTTCTAGATTTTTGGGGGTGGGTTGAGGGGTCTGGGAGCACTGCTGGGAAGGTCTAATTTTGATTGCAAGTGGTTTGAAGAAAATCCATGGTGGAAAAGGGGGGTTTGGGCCTAGTTGCAGAGAGCGTCTTGGCACGATTTAAACTTAGGCCTAGTAATATTGCATGTTTTTGCGGGCTGTTTAGGGGTGTTCTAGATTTTTGTGGGAGGGTTGAGGGGTCCAGGAGCTCTGCTGGAAAGGTCTAATTTTGATTGCAAGTGGTTTGAAGAAAATCCATGGTGGAAAAGGGCGGTTTGAGCCTAGTTGCAGAGAGCGTTTTGGCGTGATTTAAACTTAGGCCTAGTATTGCATGTTTTTGGGGGCTGCTTGGGGGTGTTATAGATATTTGGGGGTGGACGGAGGGGTCTGGGAGCACTGCCGGGAAGGTCTAATTTTGATTGCCAGTGGTTTGAAAAAATCATTGGTGGAAAAGGGGGTGTGGGCCTTGTTGCAGAGAGCGTTTTGGCACGATTTAAACTTAGGCCTAGTAGTATTGAATGTTTTCGGGGAGCTGCTTGGGGTGTTCTAGATTTTTGGGGGTGGGTTGAGGGGTCTGGGAGCACTGCTGGGAAGGTCTAATTTTGATTGCAAGTAGTTTGAAAAAATCCATGGTGGAAAAGGGGGGTTTGGGCCTAGTTGCAGAGAGCGTTTTTCCACGATTTAAACTTAGGCCTAGTAGTAATACATGTTTTTGGGGGGCTGTTTGGGGGTGTTCAAGATTTTTGGGGGTGGGTTGAGGGGTCTGGGAGCACTGCTTTGAAGGTCTAATTTTTATTGCAAGTGGTGTGAAGAAAATCCATGGTGGAAAAGGGGGGTTTGGGCCTAGTTGCAGATAGCGCTTAGGCACGATTTAAACTTAGGCCTAGTAGTATTGCATGTTTTTGGGGGGCTGCTTGGGGGTGTTCTAGATTTTGGGGGTTGGGTTGAGGGGTCTGGGAGCACTGCCGGGAAGGTCTAATTTTGGTTGCAAGTGGTTTGAAAAAATCATTGGTGGAAAAGGGGGTGTGGGCCTTGTTGCAGAGAGCGTTTTGGCACGATTTAAACTTAGGCCTAGTAGTATTGAATGTTTTTGGGGAGCTGCTTGGGGTGTTCTAGATTTTTGGGGGTGGGTTGAGGGGTCTGGGAGCACTGCTGGGAAGGTCTAATTTTGATTGCAAGTAGTTTGAAAAAATCCATGGTGGAAAAGGGGGGTTTGGGCCTAGTTGCAGAGAGCGTTTTTCCACAATTTAAACTTAGGCCTAGTAGTAATACATGTTTTTGGGGGGCTGTTTGGGGGTGTTCAAGATTTTTGGGGGTGGGTTGAGGGGTCTGGGAGCACTGCTTTGAAGGTCTAATTTTTATTGCAAGTGACGTGAAGAAAATCCATGGTGGAAAAGGGGGGTTTGGGCCTAGTTGCAGAGAGCGCTTAGGCACGATTTAAACTTAGGCCTAGTAGTATTGCATGTGTTTGGGGGGCTGCTTGGGGGTGTTCTAGATTTTGGGGGTTGGGTTGAGGGGTCTGGGAGCACTGCCGGGAAGGTCTAATTTTGGTTGCAAGTGGTTTGAAAAAATCATTGGTGGAAAAGAGGGTGTGGGCCTTGTTGCAGAGAGCGTTTTGGCACGATTTAAACTTAGGCCTAGTAGAATTGCATGTTTTTGGAGAGCTGCTTGGGGGTGTTCTAGATTTTTGGGGGTGGGTTGAGGGATCTGAGAGCACTGCTGGGAAGGTCTAATATTGATTGCAAGAGGTTTGAAGAAAATCCATGGTGGAAAAGGGGGGTTTGGGCCTAGTTGCAGAGAGTGTCTTGACACGATTTAAACTTACGCCTAGTAGTATTGCATGTTTTTAGGGGCTGTTTGAGGGTGTTCTAGATTTTCGGGGTGGGTTGAGGGGTCCGGGAGCACTGCTGGGAAGGTCTAATTTGTATTGCAAGTGGTTTGAAGGTAATCCATGGTGGAAAAGGGGGGTTTGAACCTAGTTGCAGAGAGCGTTTTGGCGCGATTCAAACTTAGGCCTAGTAGTATTGCATGTTTTTGGGGGCTGCTTGAGGGTGTTCTAGATATTTGGGGGTGGACTGAGGGGTATGGGAGCACTGCCTGGAAGGTCTAATTTTGATTGCAAGTGGTTTGAAAAAAATCCATGGTGGAAAAGGGGGGTTTGGGCCTAGTTGCAGAGAGCGTTTTGCCACCGTTAAAACTTAGGCCTAGCAGTGTTGCATGTTTTTGGGGAGCTGCTTGGGGGTGTTCTAGGTTTTTGGGGGTGGGTTGAGGGGTCTGGGAGCACTGCTGGGAAGGTCTAATTTTGATTGCAAGTGGTTTGAAGAAAATCCATGGTGGAAAAGGGGGATTTGGACCTAGTTGCAGAGAGCGTTTTGGCACGATTTAAACTTAGGCCTTGTAGTATTGCATGTTATCCAGTATTGGGGTATCTTTTATAGATTCACATGCCTGAATCATTCCCCGTCGTCGAGGCGGGAGTCCCACGGTAAATAAAAAAGCAGTGCCAAAAGCACTTTGCAGTAGTAGGCCCTAGAAAAAGGCCTGAGGCCTATATTATAGTAGCCTATCTACCTCATTATGCTAAAAGACCCAAAGTCTTTGCTCCAACCAATCAGCTCACAGCACCCTCTAGAACCTTCCCTGCAGAGCCAGCTCTCCTCAGATTTTCACCGCACGTCATGTGGAAGGGAGTCTCCCTGAGTCTTGACTCAGTTTTTTCTTCAAGAGCTTCAAGATGTCTGATAAGAAGGCCTTGTTCAGACCCTGCAGAACATGCGAGAAGAAGAGGGTCCATGTGGATGACTTACACAAGGACTGTATTTATTGCCTGTATCCCAAGCATGAGGCAAAAACCTGTAAGATCTGCACTACCTTCCCTGCCAAGACCTTAAGGGATAGGGAGGCCAGAGTCCTTTTGTGGCTTAAATCCTCTTCCAAGGATGATGATGACAGAGCCTCTACCTCTAGCAAGAGGGCAAGGTCTCACGAGGATAAGATAAGTGAGGGGAGAAAGCATATTAAGACCTCCCACTCTACTTCAGGCTCTTCTCAGAGATCCAAACATTCTGTCTCTGGAGCCTCAGCCACCAACGATCCGGCAAAGAAAACTGTGAGTAAGACTTCTACTGTCTCCTCTCCAGTGACCACTGTCTCTACTTCGACCTCTTCTTCTATGAATATGATATCCACTACATCTATTACTACTCCGATTGTGTCTACTAAAATTAGTATTGTGACAAAGAAAACTCTCGCGGACGACTCGTCGACGAAGACGCCGTCATCATCAAAAAATTCGTCGTCTAAGAAGAGCCCGTCGACGAAGTCGTCGACGCCGCCGTCGACGACTGCCTCGTCGACGAAGAATGCATCGACGTCTATCCCGTCGACGACGAGCCCGTCCTTGGTTACCCCGTCGACGACAGTCCCGTCGACGGTGGCTCCGTCGACGACGAGTCCGTCGACGACTGTCCCGTCGACGTCGAGCCCGTCGACGACAGTCCCGTCGACGGCAAGTCTATCGTCGACGATGCCCTCGTCGTCGATCTCGTCGACGATAAATCCGTCGACGACGGCATCTTTTCAGCAAATAGATGCACCTTGGTCTCCTGGGTCATCAAGGTCGATGGGATCAGCTTTACTAAGACCTGCCACTGGGAATCAGGCCTTTTGTACGCCAATAGCGACAAAGAATTTTCAACTAGTGTCTTATAAGAGACAACAGGGTGCATATATATCTCCACTTATGCCTTCTCATCTTCTAGAAACTTTTGCCGATGATGAAGAAGATGACTTTGAAGATGATGACGATGAGGGTGCTTTTGGTGTGGCACGTCACCCATCCGAACTTGTCATCAAGTGCCAAGATGATGATGAAGAGGATTCATACGCGGAGCACTACTACCAAGAGGATATCATAGTGCCTCATTCATTGGAACATCAGAGAAGGCCTAGAGTCCCGGAAGTCACTCAGTTGCCGCCTAATCTGATACAGGATTTACAGGCTATGCTGGCGGACTACAAGCAGCGTTTTCCTCCGCAAGTACCTCAATCTGATACGGTAGCTCCTCCTCGGCAGCCACCGGTCTCTCCAGTTGTGGAAACTCCGCAACCGGTCTTGCCTCCACAAACTCCGGATACATCATCAGAAGAGGAGGTAGAGGATGGAGAGTTGCCTAACATACCTTCATCGGACCCATGGGATGAGTATGTTATACCCATGCCGTCCCCTCCAACTCCACAACCTTCAGATTCACCGCCTGAAGATGTAGGTGGTTTTCACAACTTGATGCAGAGGGCATCAACCAGGTTTAAGCTCCCGGTTACAGTGGAGCAAACAGAGTGTTTTCTCCATGACTTTAAAGAGGAAACAAGGAAGATATCTAGAGCCATTCCCATGATTGATTTTATTTGGAAGGAAGGCATAAAGATAATGAAAAACCCTGCATCCGTGCCTGCTGTGTTACCCAGAATTGAAAAGAAATATCGTGCTCCGCTCTCTAGTCCGGCGTGCCTTATTGGTCATCCACGCCCGGATTCGGTAATCTCTCAGGCGGCGCAGCAAAGGTCAAAGAACCCAGCTACCCCTATTTCTACTCCACCAGATAAAGAGGGGCGACGATTAGACCTTATTGGGAAGAAGTTTTCCACTATGGCTGCAGCATCCATCAGGATAGCAAATTCAATGGCGATTATTGGACGCTACGATCGCCAGATGTGGTCGGAGATGGCTAGATTCATAGAGCTATTGCCAGAGGACTCAAGACAAGAAGCCAGGAAAGTTTTAATGGAAGGAGAGCGGGCAGCGGAAGAATCCATCAACTGCGCTCTAGATATGGCGAATACGAATTTCAGGCAGTTGGCTGGGGCAGCTGTCCTGAGACGTCAGGGGTGGTTAAAAGCCACTACGTTTCGTCCGGAGGTTCAGTTGAAGATACTGGACATGGCTTATGACGGAGAGTCACTCTTTGGAAAACATGTCGATGAGGCTCTCCAGACGATTAAAACTGACACAGATACTGCAAAGTCGCTAGGATCCTTGCAATATAAAAGAGGTTCATTCAGAGGAGCTAGAGGACGAGGTTATTCTTCCAGAGGAAGTTATTACCAGCAAGGCAGACAGTATCAACCACAATACCGTCAAAACTACCAGTCCTCTTACAGACAATCTGGATCGGCTGGTTTCTCTCGTCAAGGAGGAAGAAGGCGCGCAAACAACCAAGGACGAGACAGTCACAAGAAACAGTGAGAGCAATTGGGCGCCACCTCCAATCCCTTACCTTCCCGTGGGCGCGAAAATATCTGCTTTCCAACAGCAATGGCAGAATATAACATCGGATCGGTGGGTGCTAGACTTGATCCATCATGGTCACACCCTAGAGTTCATCACCAAGCCTCCACCAACTCCGCCCAGGGGTCCCCCTCCCCCTCGTCTTCACTTATTGTTCAAGGAGGTGCAAGCTATGCTACTCAAGAACGCAGTAGAGAAGGTTCCATTCCATCAGAGAGGGACAGGCTTCTATTCCCGTTTTTTCCTCATAAAAAAGAAAACAGGGGAATGGCGACCGATCCTAGACCTGCGCAATCTGAACAAATATCTCGAGAAGCAGGGATTTCGAATGGTCACCCTCTCGGACATTCTCAGTTGCCTCAACGAGGGAGATTACATGGCTTCCTTGGACATGGAAGACGCATACTTCCACATCCCAATCCACCCAAACCATCGGAGGTACCTCCGTTTCACTGTGGCCGGCGCCCATTATCAATTCAAAGTTCTCCCATTTGGCCTCAAGTCGGCCCCAAGAATTTTCACGAAGTGCCTGGCCCCTGTGGCAGCAGCTCTCCGGGCAGCAAAAGTGCAGGTCTTCCTGTATTTGGACGACTGGCTAGTCAAAGGTCCATCAGAAGACAAAGTGAGAGCCGACATTACGGCATGCCGCAATCTCTTCGCATCGCTAGGCCTCACAATCAACAAAACCAAATCTCAGATGCATCCAAAACAAAGCCTGTTGTTCCTAGGAGCTTGCTTGGACACGGTGAAATGCAAGGCATCCTTATCTCGAGAGAGACAACTCCGTCTGCAAGCGTTGGCCAGAAAACTGGCAAGAAGAAAGTCACTTTCAGTTCGCCTATTTGCATCACTTCTGGGGATGTGTTCTTCAGCCATCAACCTCATTTCATTGGTGCGTCTAAAGATGCGACCACTGCAAGAGGAGCTAAACTGTCAATGGCATCAAGCGACAGGTTCATTCGAGGACACCATCACAATCACCAACAGGATGGTGCACGCACTCCAATGGTGGTCTCAGATCAGCAATCTGGAACAGGGGCTTTCATTCTTGCAGAATCCTCCGGATTTTATTCTAACAACGGATGCGTCCATGGAGGGTTGGGGTGGTCACCTCCAGGAACTGCAAGTGCAGGGAAGATCGTCTCAGCAAGACAAGAGATGTCACATCAACAGCCTAGAGTTGAAAGCCATTTGTCTGTCTCTTCAAGCGTTCCTCCCCAGGATAGTGGGATCCTCGGTTCTAGTCAGAACGGACAACACCACAAGCATGTTTTATATCAACAAGCAGGGGGGAACGAGATCGGCAACGCTATCCAAACAAGCCCAAGAGTTATGGAAATGCTTAACAGTTCACAACATAACCCTCAAAGTGGATCATGTCAGAGGCCTCTACAACACTTTGGCAGACAAACTGAGCAGAACATTGTCAGATTGCCACGAGTGGGAACTGGACAACGGCCAGTTGAACTATGTGTTTCAGAGATGGGGCAAACCCAGGTTGGACCTATTTGCGACCCAACAGAACAAGAAATGCCGGTACTACGCCAGCAGATATCCTCAACAGGGGTCAAGGGGGAATGCCCTTTCGATGCGATGGTCAGGGACTTATGCATGCGCTTTTCCTCCGATCCCTCTGATTCCACGAGTGGTGCGCAAAATGAAAGTGGAGAGTTGTCGCCTTCTCCTCATTGCTCCCAAGTGGCCTCGCCAGTATTGGTTTCAGGAACTCATGCTACTTTCTCAGGAGCCACCGATCAAGCTGCGGGTAATTCCGAAGCTACTGTCACGCAACGAAGGTCAAGTACTTCACCCAGATCCTCAATCACTGAAATTGCACGCATGGCTCCTAACTTCTTAGAATTCGAGCATCTTCAAATTCCTCAGGAATGCCGGGACATTTTAGAGAAGGCAAGAGCCCAGAGTACATTAAAGACTTATCGTCTCAAGTGGAAGCGTTTTTGCGCATGGTGCATCTCTAGTGCTTTGCACCCTATAGAGGCACCGGCAGAAAAGATATTGCCCTATTTGTTACACTTAGCGCAATCTGGCCTTTCTTTTTCATCAATAAAGGTCCACTTAGCGGCCTTATCCAGGTACAGAAAGAGGACCAACTCTCAGTCACTCTGCTCTTCATCGCTAATCAAGCAATTTATGAGAGGTCTGTTCCGGGCTTATCCCCCAGTCAAGCCCTCACCACCGGAATGGGAGCTCAACGCGGTTCTATCACAACTGATGAAGCATCCGTTCGAGCCTATCCATAGAGCCGACCTAAAGTTCTTAACATGGAAGATTGCTTTATTATTGGCGCTAACTTCCGCAAGAAGAGTTGGAGAAATTCAAGCTTTCACTATAAAGGAGCCCTTTTTACATTTCTCCCAGGACTATGTCACTTTACGAACGAATCCAACGTTCATACCGAATGTGCCTTCCCAGTTTCATTTAAATGAACCTGTCAAGCTGAAAGTTTTCTTTCCAAACCCGTCAACCCCGGCTGAAAAGACATTGCATTCTTTAGACATCAAATGATGCTTAAAATTCTATCTTCAGAGAACCAAGACTTTGAGAAAATCAGATCAACTGTTTGTAGCTTATGGTCAAAATACTTTGGGGAAAGCGGTCACTAAAGCCACAATTTCAAGGTGGATCGCATCCGCGATTCAATTCTGCCACGTCAAGGCTAATCGACCATTGACAAGGTCTGTTCGATCTCACTCCACAAGAGCTGTAGCAGCGTCTGCGGCTTTGTTTGCAGGAGTGACGCTTGAGAACATTTGCCGTGCTGCGACATGGAAGAATGTCCACACGTTTACAAGACACTACTGCCTACAATCAGCAAATCAGGATGATGCGGCAGTGGGCCAAGCTGTTTTACGTCACCTGTTTCCATAAGGAGTATGTTCAGGTACTGATGTTTCACTTATTTCATATAAAGTACATGCAATTTAATAGATTGTGTTTATATATGCAGACACATGTTAACATGTTGTGTATTTTTGTATGATGCTTAAGATTTCTTTCCAGAAAGAAAATGCATAATTTCAATGTTGAACTTGAACATGATTTATTAATAGTTCAATCTCTAAGCGTTTGTTGGTTGTTGACGATACATTCATGGGGGTGCACTGCAATAAGTCTCCCACCATCCGCAACCGACTTTGCCTGGCTTACTGCTTGCTATTCTGATTCAGGCATGTGAATCTATGAAAGATACCCCAATACTGGATAAGAAAACAAGTTACTTACCTGTAACTTCAGTTATCCAGTATTGGTATCTTTCATAGATTCACATGCACCCACCCTCCTCCCCGAAGAGTCAGTTCTCTAACTTTGGGATACTTGTTCCCACTGGTGCTACGAAAATCTGAGGAGAGCTGGCTCTGCAGGGAAGGTTCTAGAGGGTGCTGTGATCTGAATGGTTGGAGCAAAGACTTTGGGTCTTTTAGCATAATGAGGTAGATAGGCTACTATAATATAGGCCTCAGGCCTTTTTCTTGGGCCTACTACTGCAAAGTGCTTTTGGCACTGCTTTTTTATTTACCGTGGGACTCCTGCCTCGACGACGGGGAATGATTCAGGCATGTGAATCTATGAAAGATACCAATACTGGATAACTGAAGTTACAGGTAAGGAACTTGTTTTCTTTTTGGGGGGCTGCTTGGGGGTGTTCTAGATTTTCGGGGGTGGGATGAGGGGTCTGGGAGAACTGCCCGGAAGGTCTCATTTTGGTTGCAAGTGGTTTGAAAAAAATCATTGGTGGAAAAGGGGGTGTGGGCCTTGTTGCAGAGAGCGTTTTGGCACGATTTAAACTCAGGCCTAGTAGAATTGCATGTTTTTGGAGAGCTGCTTGGGGGTGTTCTAGATTTTTGGGGGTGGGTTGAGGGGTCTGGGAGCACTGCTGGGAAGGTCTAATATTGATTGCAAGTGGTTTGAAGAAAATCCATGGTGGAAAAGGGGGGTTTGGGCCTAGTTGCAGAGAGCGTCTTGGCACGATTTAAACTTAGGCCTAGTAGTATTGCATGTTTTTGGGGAGCTGCTTGGGGGAGTTCTAGATTTTTGGGGGTGGGCTGAGGGGTCTGGGAGCGCTACTGGGAAAGTATAATTTTGATTGCAAGTGGTTTGAAGAAAATCCATGGTGGAAAAGGGCGGTTTGAGCCTAGTTGCAGAGAGCGTTTTGGCGTGATTTAAACTTAGGCCTAGTAGTATTGCATGTTTTTGGGGGCTGCTTGGGGGTGTTATAGATATTTGGGGGTGGACGGAGGGGTCTGGGAGCACTGCCGGGAAGGTCTAATTTTGATTGCCAGTGGTGTGAAAAAATCATTGGTGGAAAAGGGGGTGTGGGCCTTGTTGCAGAGAGCGTTTTGGCACGATTTAAACTTAGGCCTAGTAGTATTGAATGTTTTTGGGGAGCTGCTTGGGGTGTTCTAGATTTTTGGGGGTGGGTTGAGGGGTCTGGGAGCACTGCTGGGAAGGTCTAATTTTGGTTGCAAGTGGTTTGAAAAAATCATTGCTGGAAAAGAGGGTGTGGGCCTTGTTGCAGAGAGCGTTTCGGCACGATTTAAACTTAGGCCTAGTAGAATTGCATGTTTTTGGAGAGCTGTTTGGGGGTGTTCTAGATTTTTGGGGGTGGGTTGAGGGATCTGAGAGCACTGCTGGGAAGGTCGAATATTGATTGCAAGTGGTTTGAAGAAAATCCATGGTGGAAAAGGGGGGTTTGGGCCTAGTTGCAGAGAGTGTCTTGACACGATTTAAACTTAGGCCTAGTAGTATTGCATGTTTTTAGGGGCTGTTTGAGGGTGTTCTAGATTTTCGGGGTGGGTTGAGGGGTCCGGGAGCACTGCTGGGGAGGTCTAATTTCTATTGCAAGTGGTTTGAAGGTAATCCATGGTGGAAAAGGGGGGTTTGAACCTAGTTGCAGAGAGTGTTTTGGCGCGATTCAAACTTAGGCCTAGTAGTATTGCATGTTTTTGGGGAGCTCCTTGGGGTGTTCTAGATTTTTGGGGGTGGGTTGAGGGGTCTGGGAGCACTGCTGGGAAGGTCTAATTTTGGTTGCAAGTGGTTTGAAAAAATCATTGCTGGAAAAGAGGGTGTGGGCCTTGTTGCAGAGAGCGTTTCGGCACGATTTAAACTTAGGCCTAGTAGAATTGCATGTTTTTGGAGAGCTTTTTGGGGGTGTTCTAGTTTTTTGGGGGTGGGTTGAGGGATCTGAGAGCACTGCTGGGAAGGTCGAATATTGATTGCAAGTGGTTTGAAGAAAATCCATGGTGGAAAAGGGGGGTTTGGGCCTAGTTGCAGAGAGTGTCTTGACACGATTTAAACTTAGGCCTAGTAGTATTGCATGTTTTTAGGGGCTGTTTGAGGGTGTTCTAGATTTTCGGGGTGGGTTGAGGGGTCAGGGAGCACTGCTGGGGAGGTCTAATTTCTATTGCAAGTGGTTTGAAGGTAATCCATGGTGGAAAAGGGGGGTTTGAACCTAGTTGCAGAGAGCGTTTTGGCGCGATTCAAACTTAGGCCTAGTAGTATTGCATGTTTTTGGGGAGCTCCTTGGGGTGTTCTAGATTTTTGGGGGTGGGTTGAGGGGTCTGGGAGCACTGCTGGGAAGGTCTAATTTTGATTGCAAGTGGTTTGAAGAAAATCCATGGTGGAAAAGGGGGGTTTGGGCCTTGTTACAGAGAGCGTTTTGGCACGATTTAAACTTAGGCCTAGTAGTATTGCATGTTTTTTGGGGGCTGCTTGGGGTGTTCTAGATTTTGGGGGGTGGGTTGAGGGGTCTGGGAGCACTGCTGGGAAGGTCTAAGTTTGATTGCAAGTGGTTTGAAAAATCCATGGTGGAAAAGGGGGGTTTGGGCCTAGTTGCAGAGAGCGTTTTGCCACGATTTAAACGTAGGCCTAGTAGTATTGCATGTTTTTGGGGAGCTGCTTGGGAGTGTTCTAGATATTTGGGGGTGGGTTGAGGGGTCTGGGAGCACTGCTGGGAAGGTCTAATTTTGATTCCAAGTGGTTTGATGAAAATCCATGGTGGAAAAGGGGGGTTTTGGCCTAGTTTTAGAGAGCGCTTTGGCACGATTTAAACTTGGCCTAGTAGTATTGCATGTTTTTGGGGAGCTGCTTGGGGGAGTTCTAGATTTTTGGGGGTGGGTTGAGGGGTCTGGGAGCACTGCTGGAAAGGTCTAATTTTGATTCCAAGTGGTTTGAAGAAAATCCATGGTGGAAAAGGGGGGTTTTGGCCTAGTTTTAGAGAGCGCTTTGGCACGATTTAAACTTGGCCTAGTAGTATTGCATGTTTTTGGGGAGCTGCTTGGGGGAGTTCTAGATTTTTGGGGGTGGGTTGAGGGGTCTGGGAGCACTGCTGGGAAGGTCTAATTTTGATTCCAAGTGGTTTGAAGAAAATCCATGATGGAAAAGGGGGGTTTTGGCCTAGTTGCAGAGAGCATTTTGCCACGTTTTAAACTGAGGCCTAGTAGTATTGCATGTATTTTGGGGGCTGTTTGGGTGTGTGCTAGATTTTTGGGGGTGGGTTGAGGGGTCCGGGAGCACTGCTGGGAAGGTGTAATTTTGATTGCAATTGGTTTGAAGAAAATCCAATGGTGGAAAAGGCGGGTTTGGGCCTAGTTGCAGAGAGCTTTTTGGCACGATTTAAACTTAGGCCTAGCAGTATTGTATGTTTTTGGGGTGCTGCTTGGGGTGTTCTAGATTTTTGGGGGTGGGTTGAGGGGTCTGGGAGTACTGCTGGGAAGGTCTAATTTTGATTTCAAGTGATTTGAAAAAATCCGTGGTGGAAAAGGGGGGTTTGGGCCTAGTTCCAGATCGCGTTTTTCCACGATTTAAACTTAGGCCTAGTGGTAATACATGTTTTTGGAGGGCTGTTTGGGGTGTTCAAGATTTTTGTAGGTGGGTTGAGGGGTCTGGGAGCACGGCTTTGAAGGTCTAATTTTTATTGCAAGTGGTTTGAAGAAAATCCATGGTGGAAAAGGGGGGTTTGGGCCTAGTTGCAGAGAGCGCTTTGGGACGATTTAAACTTAGGCCTAGTAGTATTGCATGTTTTTGGGGGGCTGCTTGGGGGTGTTCTAGATTTTTAGGGGTGGGTTGAGGGGTCTGGGAGCACTGCCGGGTAGGTCTAATTTTGGTTGCAAGTGTTTGAAAAAATCATTGGTGGAAAAGGGGGTGTGGGCATTGTTGCAGAGAGCGTTTTGGCACGATTTAAACTTAGGCCTAGTAGTATTGCATGTTTTTGGGGAGCTGCTTGTGGGTGTTCTAGATTTTTGGGGGTGGGTTGAGGGGTCTGGGAGCACTGCTGGGAAGGTCTAATATTGATTGCAAGTGGTTTGAAGAAAATCCATGGTGGAAAAGGGGGGTTTGGGCCTAGTTGCAGAGAGCGTCTTGGCACGATTTAAACTTAGGCCTAGTAATATTGCATGTTTTTGCGGGCTGTTTAGGGGTGTTCTAGATTTTTGTGGGAGGGTTGAGGGGTCCAGGAGCTCTGCTGGAAAGGTCTAATTTTGATTGCAAGTGGTTTGAAGAAAATCCATGGTGGAAAAGGGCGGTTTGAGCCTAGTTGCAGAGAGCGTTTTGGCGTGATTTAAACTTAGGCCTAGTAGTATTGCATGTTTTTGGGGGCTGCTTGGGGGTGTTATAGATATTTGGGGGTGGACGGAGGGGTCTGGTAGCACTGCCGGGAAGGTCTAATTTTGATTGCCAGTGGTTTGAAAAAATCATTGGTGGAAAAGGGGGTGTGGGCCTTGTTGCAGAGAGCGTTTTGGCACGATTTAAACTTAGGCCTAGTAGTATTGAATGTTTTTGGGGAGCTGCTTGGGGTGTTCTAGATTTTTGGGGGTGGGTTGAGGGGTCTGGGAGCACTGCTGGGAAGGTCTAATTTTGATTGCAAGTAGTTTGAAAAAATCCATGGTGGAAAAGGGGGGTTTGGGCCTAGTTGCAGAGAGCGTTTTTCCACGATTTAAACTTAGGCCTAGTAGTAATACATGTTTTTGGGGGGCTGTTTGGGGGTGTTCAAGATTTTTGGGGGTGGGTTGAGGGGTCTGGGAGCACTGCTTTGAAGGTCTAATTTTTATTGCAAGTGGTGTGAAGAAAATCCATGGTGGAAAAGGGGGGTTTGGGCCTAGTTGCAGAGAGCGCTTAGGCACGATTTAAACTTAGGCCTAGTAGTATTGCATGTGTTTGGGGGGCTGCTTGGGGGTGTTCTAGATTTTTGGGGGTGGGTTGAGGGGTCTGGGAGCACTGCTGGGAAGGTCTAATATTGATTGCAAGTGGTTTGAAGAAAATCCATGGTGGAAAAGGGGGGTTTGGGCCTAGTTGCAGAGAGCGTCTTGGCACGATTTAAACTTAGGCCTAGTAGTATTGCATGTTTTTGGGGGCTGTTTGAGGGTGTTCTAGATTTTTGGGGTGGGTTGAGGGGTCCGGGAGCACTGCTTGGAAGGTCTAATTTTTATTGCACGTGGTTTGAAGATAATCCATGGTGGAAAAGGGGGGTTTGAACCTAGTTGCAGAGAGCGTTTTGGCGCGATTTAAACTTAGGCCTAGTAGCATTGCATGTTTTTCGGGGGCTGCTTGGGGGTGTTCTAGAATTTTGGGGATGGGTTGAGGGGACTGGGCGCACTGCTGGGAAGGTGTAATTTTGATTGCAAGTTGTTTAAAGAAAATCCATGATGGAAAAGCGGGGTTTGGGCCTAGTTGCAGAGAGCGTTTTGGCACGATTGAAACTTAGGCCTAGTAGTATTGCATGTTTTTGGGGAGCTGCTTGGGGGTGTTCTAGATTTTTGGGGGTGGGTTGAGGGGTCTGGGAGCTCTGCTGGGAAGGTCTAATTTTGATTGCAAGTGGTTTTAAGAAAATCCATGGTGGAAAAAGGGGGTTTGGGCCTAGTTTCAGAGAGCGCTTTGGCACGATTTAAACTTAGGCCTAGTAGTATTGCATGTTTTTGGGGAGCTGCTTGGGGGAGTTCTAGATTTTTGGGGGTGGGCTGAGGGGTCTGGGAGTACTGCTGGGAAGGTCTAATTTTGATTTCAAGTGATTTGAAAAAATCCGTGGTGGAAAAGGGGTGTTTGGGCCTAGTTCCAGATCGCGTTTTTCCACGATTTAAACTTAGGCCTAGTGGTAATACATGTTTTTGGAGGGCTGTTTGGGGTGTTCAAGATTTTTGTAGGTGGGTTGAGGGGTCTGGGAGCACTGCTTTGAAGGTCTAATTTTTATTGCAAGTGGTTTGAAGAAAATCCATGGTGGAAAAGGGGGGTTTGGGCCTAGTTGCAGAGAGCGCTTTGGGACGATTTAAACCTAGGCCTAGTAGTATTGCATGTTTTTGGGGGGCTGCTTGGGGGTGTTCTAGATTTTTAGGGGTGGGTTGAGGGGTCTGGGAGCACTGCCGGTAAGGTCTAATTTTGGTTGCAAGTGTTTGAAAAAATCATTGGTGGAAAAGGGGGTGTGGGCATTGTTGCAGAGAGCGTTTTGGCACGATTTAAACTTAGGCCTAGTAGTATTGCATGTTTTTGGGGAGCTGCTTGTGGGTGTTCTAGATTTTTGGGGGTGGGTTGAGGGGTCTGGGAGCACTGCTGGGAAGGTCTAATATTGATTGCAAGTGGTTTGAAGAAAATCCATGGTGGAAAAGGGGGGTTTGGGCCTAGTTGCAGTGAGTGTCTTGGCACGATTTAAACTTAGGCCTAGTAATATTGCATGTTTTTGCGGGCTGTTTAGGGGTGTTCTAGATTTTTGTGGGAGGGTTGAGGGGTCCAGGAGCTCTGCTGGAAAGGTCTAATTTTGATTGCAAGTGGTTTGAAGAAAATCCATGGTGGAAAAGGGCGGTTTGAGCCTAGTTGCAGAGAGCGTTTTGGCGTGATTTAAACTTAGGCCTAGTAGTATTGCATGTTTTTGGGGGCTGCTTGGGGGTGTTATAGATATTTGGGGGTGGACGGAGGGGTCTGGGAGCACTGCCGGGAAGGTCTAATTTTGATTGCCAGTGGTTTGAAAAAATCATTGGTGGAAAAGGGGGTGTGGGCCTTGTTGCAGAGAGCGTTTTGGCACGATTTAAACTTAGGCCTAGTAGTATTGAATGTTTTTGGAGAGCTGCTTGGGGTGTTCTAGATTTTTGGGGGTGGGTTGAGGGGTCTGGGAGCACTGCTGGGAAGGTCTAATTTTGATTGCAAGTAGTTTGAAAAAATCCATGGTGGAAAAGGGGGGTTTGGGCCTAGTTGCAGAGAGCGTTTTTCCACGATTTAAACTTAGGCCTAGTAGTAATACATGTTTTTGGGGGGCTGTTTGGGGGTGTTCAAGATTTTTGGGGGTGGGTTGAGGGGTCTGGGAGCACTGCTTTGAAGGTCTAATTTTTATTGCAAGTGGTGTGAAGAAAATCCATGGTGGAAAAGGGGGGTTTGGGCCTAGTTGCAGAGAGCGCTTAGGCACGATTTAAACTTAGGCCTAGTAGTATTGCATGTGTTTGGGGGGCTGCTTGGGGGTGTTCTAGATTTTGGGGGTTGGGTTGAGGGGTCTGGGAGCACTGCCGGGAAGGTCTAATTTTGGTTGCAAGTGGTTTGAAAAAATCATTGGTGGAAAAGAGGGTGTGGGCCTTGTTGCAGAGAGCGTTTTGGCACGATTTAAACTTAGGCCTAGTAGAATTGCATGTTTTTGGAGAGCTGCTTGGGGGTGTTCTAGATTTTTGGGGGTGGGTTGAGGGATCTGAGAGCACTGCTGGGAAGGTCTAATATTGATTGCAAGTGGTTTGAAGAAAATCCATGGTGGAAAAGGGGGGTTTGGGCCTAGTTGCAGAGAGTGTCTTGACACGATTTAAACTTACGCCTAGTAGTATTGCATGTTTTTAGGGGCTGTTTGAGGGTGTTCTAGATTTTCGGGGTGGGTTGAGGGGTCCGGGAGCACTGCTGGGAAGGTCTAATTTTTATTGCAAGTGGTTTGAAGGTAATCCATGGTGGAAAAGGGGGGTTTGAACCTAGTTGCAGAGAGCGTTTTGGCGCGATTCAAACTTAGGCCTAGTAGTATTGCATGTTTTTGGGGGCTGCTTGAGGGTGTTCTAGATATTTGGGGGTGGACTGAGGGGTGTGGGAGCACTGCCTGGAAGGTCTAATTTTGATTGCAAGTGGTTTGAAAAAAATCCATGGTGGAAAAGGGGGGTTTGGGCCTAGTTGCAGAGAGCGTTTTGCCACGATTAAAACTTAGGCCTAGCAGTGTTGCATATTTTTGGGGAGCTGCTTGGGGGTGTTCTAGGTTTTTGGGGTGGGTTGAGGGGTCTGGGAGCACTGCTGGGAAGGTCTAATTTTGATTGCAAGTGGTTTGAAGAAAATCCATGGTGGAAAAGGGCGGTTTGAGCCTAGTTGCAGAGAGCGTTTTGGCGTGATTTAAACTTAGGCCTAGTAGTATTGCATGTTTTTGGGGGCTGCTTGGGGGTGTTATAGATATTTGGGGGTGGACGGAGGGGTCTGGGAGCACTGCCGGGAAGGTCTAATTTTGATTGCCAGTGGTTTGAAAAAATCATTGGTGGGAAAGGGGGTGTGGGCCTTGTTGCAGAGAGCGTTTTGGCACGATTTAAACTTAGGCCTAGTAGTATTGAATGTTTTTGGGGAGCTGCTTGGGGTGTTCTAGATTTTTGGGGGTGGGTTGAGGGGTCTGGGAGCACTGCTGGGAAGGTCTAATTTTGATTGCAAGTAGTTTGAAAAAATCCATGGTGGAAAAGGGGGGTTTGGGCCTAGTTGCAGAGAGCGTTTTTCCACGATTTAAACTTAGTCCTAGTAGTAATACATGTTTTGGGGGGGCTGTTTGGGGGTGTTCAAGATTTTTGGGGGTGGGTTGAGGGGTCTGGGAGCACTGCATTGAAGGTCTAATTTTTATTGCAAGTGGTGTAAAGAAAATCCATGGTGGAAAAGGGGGGTTTGGGCCTAGTTGCAGAGAGCGCTTAGGCACGATTTAAACTTAGGCCTAGTAGTATTGCATGTTTTTGGGGGGCTGCTTGGGGGTGTTCTAGATTTTGGGGGTTGGGTTGAGGGGTCTGGGAGCACTGCCGGGAAGGTCTAATTTTGATTGCAAGTAGTTTGAAAAAATCCATGGTGGAAAAGGGGGGTTTGGGCCTAGTTGCAGAGAGCGTTTTTCCACGATTTAAACTTAGGCCTAGTAGTAATACATGTTTTTGGGGGGCTGTTTGGGGGTGTTCAAGAATTTTGGGGGTGGGTTGAGGGGTCTGGGAGCACTGCTTTGAAGGTCTAATTTTTATTGCAAGTGGTGTGAAGAAAATTCATGGTGGAAAAGGGGGGTTTGGGCCTAGTTGCAGAGAGCGCTTAGGCACGATTTAAACTTAGGCCTAGTAGTATTGCATGTTTTTGGGGGGCTGCTTGGGGGTGTTATAGATATTTGGGGGTTGGGTTGAGGGGTCTGGGAGCACTGCCGGGAAGGTCTAATTTTGATTGCAAGTAGTTTGAAAAAATCCATGGTGGAAAAGGGGGGTTTGGGCCTAGTTGCAGAGAGCGTTTTTCCACGATTTAAACTTAGGCCTAGTAGTAATACATGTTTTTGGGGGGCTGTTTGGGGGTGTTCAAGAATTTTGGGGGTGGGTTGAGGGGTCTGGGAGCACTGCTTTGAAGGTCTAATTTTTATTGCAAGTGGTGTGAAGAAAATCCATGGTGGAAAAGGGGGGTTTGGGCCTAGTTGCAGAGAGCGCTTAGGCACGATTTAAACTTAGGCCTAGTAGTATTGCATGTTTTTGGGGGGCTGCTTGGGGGTGTTATAGATATTTGGGGGTTGGGTTGAGGGGTCTGGGAGCACTGCCGGGAAGGTCTAATTTTGGTTGCAAGTGGTTTGAAAAAATCATTGGTGGA
The DNA here is from genome assembly GCF_964263255.1 of Lissotriton vulgaris. NCBI lineage: Eukaryota > Metazoa > Chordata > Amphibia > Caudata > Salamandridae > Lissotriton > Lissotriton vulgaris. Next base: position 1,258,245,683 of record NC_141687.1, on the reverse strand, counting down.
AAAGAGGGTGTGGGCCTTGTTGCAGAGAGCGTTTCGGCACGATTTAAACTTAGGCCTAGTAGAATTGCATGTTTTTGGAGAGCTGCTTGGGGGTGTTCTAGATTTTTGGGGGTGGGTTGAGGGATCTGAGAGCACTGCTGGGAAGGTCGAATATTGATTGCAAGTGGTTTGAAGAAAATCCATGGTGGAAAAGGGGGGTTTGGGCCTAGTTGCAGAGAGTGTCTTGACACGATTTGAACTTAGGCCTAGTAGTATTGCATGTTTTTAGGGGCTGTTTGAGGGTGTTCTAGATTTTCGGGGTGGGTTGAGGGGTCCGGGAGCACTGCTGGGGAGGTCTAATTTCTATTGCAAGTGGTTTGAAGGTAATCCATGGTGGAAAAGGGGGGTTTGAACCTAGTTGCAGAGAGCGTTTTGGCGCGATTCAAACTTAGGCCTAGTAGTATTGCATGTTTTTGGGGAGCTCCTTGGGGTGTTCTAGATTTTTGGGGGTGGGTTGAGGGGTCTGGGAGCACTGCTGGGAAGGTCTTATTTTGATTGCAAGTGGTTTGAAGAAAATCCATGATGGAAAAGGGGGGTTTGGGCCTTGTTACAGAGAGCGTTTTGGCACGATTTAAACTTAGGCCTAGTAGTATTGCATGTTTTTTGGGGGCTGCTTGGGGTGTTCTAGATTTTGGGGGGTGGGTTGAGGGGTCTGGGAGCACTGCTGGGAAGGTCTAAGTTTGATTGCAAGTGGTTTGAAAAATCCATGGTGGAAAAGGGGGGTTTGGGCCTAGTTGCAGAGAGCGTTTTGCCACGATTTAAACTGAGGCCTAGTAGTATTGCATGTTTTTGGGGAGCTGCTTGGGAGTGTTCTAGATATTTGGGGGTGGGTTGAGGGGTCTGGGAGCACTGCTGGGAAGGTCTAATTTTGATTCCAAGTGGTTTGATGAAAATCGATGGTGGAAAAGGGGGGTTTTGGCCTAGTTTTAGAGAGCGCTTTGGCACGATTTAAACTTGGCCTAGTAGTATTGCATGTTTTTGGGGAGCTGCTTGGGGGAGTTCTAGATTTTTGGGGGTGGGTTGAGGGGTCTGGGAGCACTGCTGGAAAGGTCTAATTTTGATTCCAAGTGGTTTGAAGAAAATCCATGGTGGAAAAGGGGGGTTTTGGCCTAGTTTTAGAGAGCGCTTTGGCACGATTTAAACTTGGCCTAGTAGTATTGCATGTTTTTGGGGAGCTGCTTGGGGGAGTTCTAGATTTTTGGGGGTGGGTTGAGGGGTCTGGGAGCACTGCTGGGAAGGTCTAATTTTGATTCCAAGTGGTTTGAAGAAAATCCATGATGGAAAAGGGGGGTTTTGGCCTAGTTGCAGAGAGCATTTTGCCACGTTTTAAACTGAGGCCTAGTAGTATTGCATGTATTTTGGGGGCTGTTTGGGTGTGTGCTAGATTTTTGGGGGTGGGTTGAGGGGTCCGGGAGCACTGCTGGGAAGGTGTAATTTTGATTGCAAGTGGTTTGAAGAAAATCCAATGGTGGAAAAGGCGGGTTTGGGCCTGGTTGCAGAGAGCGTTTCGGCACGATTTAAACTTAGGCCTAGCAGTAGTGCATGTTTTTGGGGTGCTGCTTGGGGTGTTCTAGATTTTTGGGGGTGGGTTGAGGGGTCTGGGAGTACTGCTGGGAAGGTCTAATTTTGATTTCAAGTGATTTGAAAAAATCCGTGGTGGAAAAGGGGGGTTTGGGCCTAGTTCCAGATCGCGTTTTTCCACGATTTAAACTTAGGCCTAGTGGTAATACATGTTTTTGGAGGGCTGTTTGGGGTGTTCAAGATTTTTGTAGGTGGGTTGAGGGGTCTGGGAGCACTGCTTTGAAGGTCTAATTTTTATTGCAAGTGGTCTGAAGAAAATCCATGGTGGAAAAGGGGGGTTTGGGCCTAGTTGCAGAGAGCGCTTTGGGACGATTTAAACCTAGGCCTAGTAGTATTGCATGTTTTTGGGGGGCTGCTTGGGGGTGTTCTAGATTTTTAGGGGTGGGTTGAGGGGTCTGGGAGCACTGCCGGGAAGGTCTAATTTTGGTTGCAAGTGTTTGAAAAAATCATTGGTGGAAAAGGGGGTGTGGGCATTGTTGCAGAGAGCGTTTGGCACGATTTAAACTTAGCCCTAGTAGTATTGCATGTTTTTGGGGAGCTGCTTGTGGGTGTTCTAGATTTTTGGGGGTGGGTTGAGGGGTCTGGGAGCACTGCTGGGAAGGTCTAATATTGATTGCAAGTGGTTTGAAGAAAATCCATGGTGGAAAAGGGGGGTTTGGGCCTAGTTGCAGTGAGTGTCTTGGCACGATTTAAACTTAGGCCTAGTAATATTGCATGTTTTTGCGGGCTGTTTAGGGGTGTTCTAGATTTTTGTGGGAGGGTTGAGGGGTCCAGGAGCTCTGCTGGAAAGGTCTAATTTTGATTGCAAGTGGTTTGAAGAAAATCCATGGTGGAAAAGGGCGGTTTGAGCCTAGTTGCAGAGAGCGTTTTGGCGTGATTTAAACTTAGGCCTAGTAGTATTGCATGTTTTTGGGGGCTGCTTGGGGGTGTTATAGATATTTGGGGGTGGACGGAGGGGTCTGGGAGCACTGCCGGGAAGGTCTAATTTTGATTGCCAGTGGTTTGAAAAAATCATTGGTGGAAAAGGGGGTGTGGGCCTTGTTGCAGAGAGCGTTTTGCCACGATTAAAACTTAGGCCTAGCAGTGTTGCATGTTTTTGGGGAGCTGCTTGGGGGTGTTCTAGGTTTTTGGGGGTGGGTTGAGGGGTCTGGGAGCACTGCTGGGAAGGTCTAATTTTGATTGCAAGTAGTTTGAAAAAATCCATGGTGGAAAAGGGGGGTTTGGGCCTAGTTGCAGAGAGCGTTTTTCCACGATTTAAACTTAGGCCTAGTAGTAATACATGTTTTTGTGGGGCTGTTTGGGGGTGTTCAAGATTTTTGGGGGTGGGTTGAGGGGTCTGGGAGCACTGCTTTGAAGGTCTAATTTTTATTGCAAGTGGTGTGAAGAAAATCCATGGTGGAAAAGGGGGGGTTGGGCCTAGTTGCAGAGAGCGCTTAGGCACGATTTAAACTTAGGCCTAGTAGTATTGCATGTGTTTGGGGGGCTGCTTGGGGGTGTTCTAGATTTTGGGAGTTGGGTTGAGGGGTCTGGGAGCACTGCTGGGAAGGTCTTATTTTGGTTGCAAGTGGTTTGAAAAAATCATTGGTGGAAAAGAGGGTGTGGGCCTTGTTGCAGAGAGCGTTTTGGCACGATTTAAACTTAGGCCTAGTAGAATTGCATGTTTTTGGAGAGCTGCTTGGGGGTGTTCTAGATTTTTGGGGGTGGGTTGAGGGATCTGAGAGCACTGCTGGGAAGGTCTAATATTGATTGCAAGTGGTTTGAAGAAAATCCATGGTGGAAAAGGGGGGTTTGGGCCTAGTTGCAGAGAGTGTCTTGACACGATTTAAACTTACGCCTAGTAGTATTGCATGTTTTTAGGGGCTGTTTGAGGGTGTTCTAGATTTTCGGGGTGGGTTGAGGGGTCCGGGAGCACTGCTGGGAAGGTCTAATTTTTATTGCAAGTGGTTTGAAGGTAATCCATGGTGGAAAAGGGGGGTTTGAACCTAGTTGCAGAGAGCGTTTTGGCGCGATTCAAACTTAGGCCTAGTAGTATTGCATGTTTTTGGGGGCTGCTTGAGGGTGTTCTAGATATTTGGGGTGGACTGAGGGGTGTGGGAGCACTGCCTGGAAGGTCTAATTTTGATTGCAAGTGGTTTGAAAAAAATCCATGGTGGAAAAGGGGGGTTTGGGCCTAGTTGCAGAGAGCGTTTTGCCACGATTAAAACTTAGGCCTAGCAGTGTTGCATGTTTTTGGGGAGCTGCTTGGGGGTGTTCTAGGTTTTTGGGGGTGGGTTGAGGGGTCTGGGAGCACTGCTGGGAAGGTCTAATTTTGATTGCAAGTGGTTTGAAGAAAATCCATGGTGGAAAAGGGGGATTTGGACCTAGTTGCAGAGAGCGTTTTGGCACGATTTAAACTTAGGCCTAGTAGTATTGCATGTTATCCAGTATTGGGGTATCTTTCATAGATTCACATGCCTGAATCATTCCCCGTCGTCGAGGCGGGAGTCCAACGGTAAATAAAAAAGCAGTGCCAAAAGCACTTTGCAGTAGTAGGCCCTAGAAAAAGGCCTGAGGCCTATATTATAGTAGCCTATCTACCTCATTATGCTAAAAGACCCAAAGTCTTTGCTCCAACCAATCAGCTCACAGCACCCTCTAGAACCTTCCCTGCAGAGCCAGCTCTCCTCAGATTTTCACCGCACGTCGTGTGGAAGGGAGTCTCCCTGAGTCTTGACTCAGTTTTTTCTTCAAGAGCTTCAAGATGTCTGATAAGAAGGCCTTGTTCAGACCCTGCAGAACATGCGAGAAGAAGAGGGTCCATGTGGATGACTTACACAAGGACTGTATTTATTGCCTGTATCCCAAGCATGAGGCAAAAACCTGTAAGATCTGCACTACCTTCCCTGCCAAGACCTTAAGGGATAGGGAGGCCAGAGTCCTTTTGTGGCTTAAATCCTCTTCCAAGGATGATGATGACAGAGCCTCTACCTCTAGCAAGAGGGCAAGGTCTCACGAGGATAAGATAAGTGAGGGGAGAAAGCATATTAAGACCTCCCACTCTACTTCAGGCTCTTCTCAGAGATCCAAACATTCTGTCTCTGGAGCCTCAGCCACCAACGATCCGGCAAAGAAAACTGTGAGTAATACTTCTACTGTCTCCTCTCCAGTGACCACTGTCTCTACTTCGACCTCTTCTTCTATGAATATGATATCCACTACATCTATTACTACTCCGATTGTGTCTACTAAAATTAGTATTGTGACAAAGAAAACTCTCGCGGACGACTCGTCGACGAAGACGCCGTCATCATAAAAAAATTCGTCGTCTAAGAAGAGCCCGTCGACGAAGTCGTCGACGCCGCCGTCGACGACTGCCTCGTCGACGAAGAATGCATCGACGTCTATCCCGTCGACGACGAGCCCGTCCTTGGTTACCCCGTCGACGACAGTCCCGTCGACGGTGGCTCCGTCGACGACGAGTCCGTCGACGACTGTCCCGTCGACGTCGAGCCCGTCGACGACAGTCCCGTCGACGGCGCATCTTTTCAGCAAATAGATTCACCTTGGTCTCCTGGGTCATCAAGGTCGATGGGATCAGCTTTACTAAGACCTGCCACTGGGAATCAGGCCTTTTGTACGCCAATAGCGACAAAGAATTTTCAACTAGTGTCTTATAAGAGACAACAGGGTGCATATATATCTCCACTTATGCCTTCTCATCTTCTAGAAACTTTTGCCGATGATGAAGAAGATGACTTTGAAGATGATGACGATGAGGGTGCTTTTGGTGTGGCACGTCACCCATCCGAACTTGTCATCAAGTGCCAAGATGATGATGAAGAGGATTCATACGCGGAGCACTACTACCAAGAGGATATCATAGTGCCTCATTCATTGGAACATCAGAGAAGGCCTAGAGTCCCGGAAGTCACTCAGTTGCCGCCTAATCTGATACAGGATTTACAGGCTATGCTGGCGGACTACAAGCAGCGTTTTCCTCCGCAAGTACCTCAATCTGATACGGTAGCTCCTCCTCGGCAGCCACCGGTCTCTCCAGTTGTGGAAACTCCGCAACCGGTCTTGCCTCCACAAACTCCGGATACATCATCAGAAGAGGAGGTAGAGGATGGAGAGTTGCCTAACATACCTTCATCGGACCCATGGGATGAGTATGTTATACCCATGCCGTCCCCTCCAACTCCACAACCTTCAGATTCACCGCCTGAAGATGTAGGTGGTTTTCACAACTTGATGCAGAGGGCATCAACCAGGTTTAAGCTCCCGGTTACAGTGGAGCAAACAGAGTGTTTTCTCCATGACTTTAAAGAGGAAACAAGGAAGATATCTAGAGCCATTCCCATGATTGATTTTATTTGGAAGGAAGGCATAAAGATAATGAAAAACCCTGCATCCGTGCCTGCTGTGTTACCCAGAATAGAAAAGAAATATCGTGCTCCGCTCTCTAGTCCGGCGTGCCTTATTGGTCATCCACGCCCGGATTCAGTAATCTCTCAGGCGGCGCAGCAAAGGTCAAAGAACCCAGCTACCCCTATTGCTACTCCACCATATAAAGAGGGGCGACGATTAGACCTTATTGGGAAGAAGTTTTCCACTATGGCTGCAGCATCCATCAGGATAGCAAATTCAATGGCGATTATTGGACGCTACCATCGCCAGATGTGGTCGGAGATGGCTAGATTCATAGAGCTATTGCCAGAGGACTCAAGACAAGAAGCCAGGAAAGTTTTAATGGAAGGAGAGCGGGCAGCGGAAGAATCCATCGACTGCGCTCTAGATATGGCGAATACGAATTTCAGGCAGTTGGCTGGGGCAGCTGTCCTGAGACGTCAGGGGTGGTTAAAAGCCACTACGTTTCGTCCGGAGGTTCAGTTGAAGATACTGGACATGGCTTATGACGGAGAGTCAGTCTTTGGAAAACATGTCGATGAGGCTCTCCAGACGATTAAAACTGACACAGATACTGCAAAGTCGCTAGGATCCTTGCAATATAAAAGAGGTTCATTCAGAGGAGCTAGAGGACGAGGTTATTCTTCCAGAGGAAGTTATTACCAGCAAGGCAGACAGTATCAACCACAATACCGTCAAAACTACCTGTCCTCTTACAGACAATCTGGATCGGCTGGTTTCTCTCGTCAAGGAGGAAGAAGGCGCGCAAACAACCAAGGACGAGACAGTCACAAGAAACAGTGAGAGCAATTGGGCGCCACCTCCAATCCCTTACCTTCCCGTGGGCGCGAAAATATCTGCTTTCCAACAGCAATGGCAGAATATAACATCGGATCGGTGGGTGCTAGACTTGATCCATCATGGTCACACCCTAGAGTTCATCACCAAGCCTCCACCAACTCCGCCCAGGGGTCCCCCTCCCCCTTGTCTTCACTTATTGTTCAAGGAGGTGCAAGCTATGCTACTCGAAAACGCAGTAGAGAAGGTTCCATTCCATCAGAGAGGGACAGGCTTCTATTCCCGTTTTTTCCTCATAAAAAAGAAAACAGGGGAATGGCGACCGATCCTAGACCTGCGCAATCTGAACAAATATCTCAAGAAGCAGGGATTTCGAATGGTCACCCTCTCGGACATTCTCAGTTGCCTCAACGAGGGAGATTACATGGCTTCCTTGGACATGGAAGACGCATACTTCCACATCCCAACCCACCCAAACCATCGGAGGTACCTCCGTTTCACTGTGGCCGGCGCCCATTATCAATTCAAAGTTCTCCCATTTGGCCTCAAGTCGGCCCCAAGAATTTTCACGAAGTGCCTGGCCCCTGTGGCAGCAGCTCTCCGGGCAGCAAAAGTGCAGGTCTTCCCGTATTTGGACGACTGGCTAGTCAAAGGTCCATCAGAAGACAAAGTGAGAGCCGACATTACGGCATGCCGCAATCTCTTCGCATCGCTAGGCCTCACAATCAACAAAACCAAATCTCAGATGCATCCAAAACAAAGCCTGTTGTTCCTAGGAGCTTGCTTGGACACGGTGAAATGCAAGGCATCCTTATCTCGAGAGAGACAACTCCGTCTGCAAGCATTGGCCAGAAAACTGGCAAGAAGAAAGTCACTTTCAGTTCGCCTATTTGCATCACTTCTGGGGATGTGTTCTTCAGCCATCAACCTCATTCCATTGGTGCGTCTAAAGATGCGACCACTGCAAGAGGAGCTAAACTGTCAATGGCATCAAGCGACAGGTTCATTCGAGGACACCATCACAATCACCAACAGGATGGTGCACGCACTCCAATGGTGGTCTCAGATCAGCAATCTGGAACAGGGGCTTTCATTCTTGCAGAATCCTCCGGATTTTATTCTAACAACGGATGCGTCCATGGAGGGTTGGGGTGGTCACCTCCAGGAACTGCAAGTGCAGGGAAGATGGTCTCAGCAAGACAAGAGATGTCACATCAACAGCCTAGAGTTGAAAGCCATTTGTCTGTCTCTTCAAGCGTTCCTCCCCAGGATAGTGGGATCCTCGGTTCTAGTCAGAACGGACAACACCACAAGCATGTTTTATATCAACAAGCAGGGGGGAACGAGATCGGCAACGCTATCCAAACAAGCCCAAGAGTTATGGAAATGCTTAACAGTTCACAACATAACCCTCAAAGTGGAGCATGTCAGAGGCCTCTACAACACTTTGGCAGACAAACTGAGCAGAACATTGTCAGATTGCCACGAGTGGGAACTGGACAACGGCCAGTTGAACTATGTGTTTCAGAGATGGGGCAAACCCAGGTTGGACCTATTTGCGACCCAACAGAACAAGAAATGCCGGTACTACGCCAGCAGATATCCTCAACAGGGGTCAAGGGGGAATGCCCTTTCGATGCGATGGTCAGGGACTTATGCATACGCTTTTCCTCCGATCCCTCTGATTCCACGAGTGGTGCGCAAAATGAAAGTGGAGAGTTGTCGCCTTCTCCTCATTGCTCCCAAGTGGCCTCGCCAGTATTGGTTTCAGGAACTCATGCTACTTTCTCAGGAGCCACCGATCAAGCTGCGGGTAATTCCGAAGCTACTGTCACGCAACGAAGGTCAAGTACTTCACCCAGATCCTCAATCACTGAAATTGCACGCATGGCTCCTAACTTCTTAGAATTCGAGCATCTTCAAATTCCTCAGGAATGCCGGGACATTTTAGAGAAGGCAAGAGCCCAGAGTACATTAAAGACTTATCGTCTCAAGTGGAAGCGTTTTTGCGCATGGTGCATCTCTAGTGCTTTGCACCCTATAGAGGCACCGGCAGAAAAGATATTGCCCTATTTGTTACACTTAGCGCAATCTGGCCTTTCTTTTTCATCAATAAAGGTCCACTTAGCGGCCTTATCCAGGTACAGAAAGAGGACCAACTCTCAGTCACTCTGCTCTTCATCGCTAATCAAGCAATTTATGAGAGGTCTGTTCCGGGCTTATCCCCCAGTCAAGCCCTCACCACCGGAATGGGAGCTCAACACGGTTCTATCACAACTGATGAAGCATCCGTTCGAGCCTATCCATAGAGCCGACCTAAAGTTCTTAACATGGAAGATTGCTTTATTATTGGCGCTAACTTCCGCAAGAAGAGTTGGAGAAATTCAAGCTTTCACTATAAAGGAGCCCTTTTTACATTTCTCCCAGGACTATGTCACTTTACGAACGAATCCAACGTTCATACCGAATGTGCCTTCCCAGTTTCATTTAAATGAACCTGTCAAGCTGAAAGTTTTCTTTTCAAACCCGTCAACCCCGGCTGAAAAGACATTGCATTCTTTAGACATCAAACGATGCTTAAAATTCTATCTTCAGAGAACCAAGACTTTGAGAAAATCAGATCAACTGTTTGTAGCTTATGGTCAAAATACTTTGGGGAAAGCGGTCACTAAAGCCACAATTTCAAGGTGGATCGCATCCGCGATTCAATTCTGCCACGTCAAGGCTAATCGACCATTGACAAGGTCTGTTCGATCTCACTCCACAAGAGCTGTAGCAGCGTCTGCGGCTTTGTTTGCAGTAGTGACGCTTGAGAACATTTGCCGTGCTGCGACATGGAAGAATGTCCACACGTTTACAAGACACTACTGCCTACAATCAGCAAATCAGGATGATGCGGCAGTGGGCCAAGCTGTTTTACGTCACCTGTTTCCATAAGGAGTATGTTCAGGTACTGATGTTTCACTTATTTCATATAAAGTACATGCAATTTAATAGATTGTGTTTATATATGCAGACACATGTTAACATGTTGTGTATTTTTGTATGATGCTTAAGATTTCTTTCCAGAAAGAAAATGCATAATTTCAATGTTGAACTTGAACATGATTTATTAATAGTTCAATCTCTAAGCGTTTGTTGGTTGTTGACGATACATTCATGGGGGTGCACTGCAATAAGTCTCCCACCATCCGCAATCGACTTTGCCTGGCTTACTGCTTGCTATTCTGATTCAGGCATGTGAATCTATGGAAGATACCCCAATACTGGATAAGAAAACAAGTTACTTACCTGTAACTTCAGTTATCCAGTATTGGTATCTTTCATAGATTCACATGCACCCACCCTCCTCCCCGAAGAGTCAGTTCTCTCACTTTGGGATACTTGTTCCCACTGGTGCTACGAAAATCTGAGGAGAGCTGGCTCTGCAGGGAAGGTTCTAGAGGGTGCTGTGATCTGATTGGTTGGAGCAAAGACTTTGGGTCTTTTAGCATAATGAGGTAGATAGGCTACTATAATATAGGCCTCAGGCCTTTTTCTAGGGCCTACTACTGCAAAGTGCTTTTGGCACTGCTTTTTTATTTACCGTGGGACTCCTGCCTCGACGACGGGGAATGATTCAGGCATGTGAATCTATGAAAGATACCAATACTGGATAACTGAAGTTACAGGTAAGTAACTTGTTTTCTTTTTGGGGGGCTGCTTGGGGGTGTTCTAGATTTTCGAGGGTGGGATGAGGGGTCTGGGAGAACTGCCCGGAAGGTCTCATTTTGGTTGCAAGTGGTTTGAAAAAATCATTGGTGGAAAAGGGGGTGTGGGCCTTGTTGCAGAGAGCGTTTTGGCACGATTTAAACTTAGGCCTAGTAGAATTGCATGTTTTTGGAGAGCTGCTTGGGGGTGTTCTAGATTTTTGGGGGTGGGTTGAGGGGTCTGGGAGCACTGCTGGGAAGGTCTAATATTGATTGCAAGTGGTTTGAAGAAAATCCATGGTGGAAAAGGGGGGTTTGGGCCTAGTTGCAGAGAGCGTCTTGGCACGATTTAAACTTAGGCCTAGTAGTATTGCATGTTTTTGGGGGCTGTTTGAGGGTGTTCTAGATTTTCGGGGTGGACTGAGGGGTGTGGGAGCACTGCCGGGAAGGTCTAATTTTGATTGCAAGTGGTTTGAAAAAAATTCCATAGTGGAAAAGGGGGGTTTGGGCCTAGTTGCCGGGAGCGTTTTGGCACGATTTAAACTTAGGCCTAGTAGCATTGCATGTTTTTCGTGGGCTGCTTGGGGGTGTTCTAGAATTTTGGGGATGGGTTGAGGGGACTGGGTGCACTGCTGGGAAGGTGTAATTTTGATTGCAAGTTGTTTGAAGAAAATCCATGATGGAAAAGCGGGGTTTGAGCCTAGTTGCAGAGAGCGTTTTGGCACAATTGAAACTTAGGCCTAGTAGTATTGCATGTTTTTGGGGAGCTGCTTGGGGGTGTTCTAGATTTTTGGGGGTGGGTTGAGGGGTCTGGGAGCTCTGCTGGGAAGGTCTAATTTTGATTGCAAGTGGTTTTAAGAAAATCCATGGTGGAAAAAGGGGGTTTGGGCCTAGTTTCAGAGAGCGCTTTGGCACGATTTAAACTTAGGCCTAGTAGTATTGCATGTTTTTGGGGAGCTGCGTGGGGGAGTTCTAGATTTTTGGGGGTGGGCTGAGGGGTCTGGGAGCGCTACTGGGAAGGTATAATTTTGATTGCAAGTGGTTTGAAGAAAATCCATGGTGGAAAAGGGCGGTTTGAGCCTAGTTGCAGAGAGCGTTTTGGCGTTATTTAAACTTAGGCCTAGTAGTATTGCATGTTTTTGGGGGCTGCTTGGGGGTGTTATAGATATTTGGGGGTGGACGGAGGGGTCTGGGAGCACTGCCAGGAAGGTCTAATTTTGATTGCCAGTGGTTTGAAAAAATCATTGGTGGAAAAGGGGGTGTGGGCCTTGTTGCAGAGAGCGTTTTGGCACGATTTAAACTTAGGCCTAGTAGTATTGAATGTTTTTGGGGAGCTGCTTGGGGTGTTCTAGATTTTTGGGGGTGGGTTGAGGGGTCTGGGAGCACTGCTGGGAAGGTCTAATTTTGATTGCAAGTAGTTTGAAAAAATCCATGGTGGAAAAGGGGGGTTTGGGCCTAGTTGCAGAGAGCGTTTTTCCACGATTTAAACTTAGGCCTAGTAGTAATACATGTTTTTGGGGGGCTGTTTGGGGGTGTTCAAGATTTTTGGGGGTGGGTTGAGGGGTCTGGGAGCACTGCATTGAAGGTCTAATTTTTATTGCAAGTGGTGTGAAGAAAATCCATGGTGGAAAAGGGGGGTTTGGGCCTAGTTGCAGAGAGCGCTTAGGCACGATTTAAACTTAGGCCTAGTAGTATTGCATGTTTTTGGGGGGCTGCTTGGGGGTGTTATAGATTTTGGGGGTTGGGTTGAGGGGTCTGGGAGCACTGCCGGGAAGGTCTAATTTTGGTTGCAAGTGGTTTGAAAAAATCATTGGTGGAAAAGGGGGTGTGGGCCTTGTTGCAGAGAGCGTTTTGGCACGATTTAAACTTAGGCCTAGTAGTATTGAATGTTTTTGGGGAGCTGCTTGGGGTGTTCTAGATTTTTGGGGGTGGGTTGAGGGGTCTGGGAGCACTGCTGGGAAGGTCTAATTTTGATTGCAAGTAGTTTGAAAAAATCCATGGTGGAAAAGGGGGGTTTGGGCCTAGTTGCAGAGAGCGTTTTTCCACGATTTAAACTTAGGCCTAGTAGTGATACATGTTTTTGGGGGGCTGTTTGGGGGTGTTCAAGATTTTTGGGGGTGGGTTGAGGGGTCTGGGAGCACTGCTTTGAAGGTCTAATTTTTATTGCAAGTGGTGTGAAGAAAATCCATGGTGGAAAAGGGGGGTTTGGGCCTAGTTGCAGAGAGCGCTTAGGCACAATTTAAACTTAGGCCTAGTAGTATTGCATGTTTTTGGGGGGCTGCTTGGGGGTGTTCTAGATTTTGGGGTTTGGGTTGAGGGGTCTGGGAGCACTGCCGGGAAGGTCTAATTTTGGTTGCAAGTGGTTTGAAAAAATCATTGGTGGAAAAGAGGGTGTGGGCCTTGTCGCAGAGAGCGTTTCGGCACGATTTAAACTTAGGCCTAGTAGAATTGCATTTTTTTGGAGAGCTGCTTGGGGGTGTTCTAGATTTTTGGGGGTGGGTTGAGGGATCTGAGAGCACTGCTGGGAAGGTCGAATATTGATTGCAAGTGGTTTGAAGAAAATCCATGGTGGAAAAGGGGGGTTTGGGCCTAGTTGCAGAGAGTGTCTTGACACGATTTAAACTTAGGCCTAGTAGTATTGCATGTTTTTAGGGGCTGCTTGAGGGTGTTCTAGATATTTGGGGGTGGACTGAGGGGTGTGGGAGCACTGCCTGGAAGGTCTAATATTGATTGCAAGTGGTTTGAAGAAAATCCATGGTGGAAAAGGGGGGTTTGGGCCTAGTTGCAGAGAGCGTCTTGGCACGATTTAAACTTAGGCCTAGTAGTATTGCATGTTTTTGGGGGCTGTTTGAGGGTGTTCTAGATTTTTGGGGTGGGTTGAGGGGTCCGGGAGCACTGCTGGGAAGGTCTAATTTTTATTGCAAGTGGTTTGAAGATAATCCATGGTGGAAAAGGGGGGTTTGAACCTAGTTGCAGAGAGCGTTTTGGCGCGATTCAAACTTAGGCCTAGTAGTATTGCATGTTTTTGGGGGCTGCTTGAGGGTGTTCTAGATATTTGGGGGTGGACTGAGGGGTGTGGGAACACTGCCTGGAGGGTCTAATTTTGATTGCAAGTGGTTTGAAAAAAATTCCATAGTGGAAAAGGGGGGTTTGGGCCTAGTTGCCGGGAGCGTTTTGGCACGATTTAAACTTAGGCCTAGTAGCATTGCATGTTTTTGGGGGGGCTGCTTGGGGGTGTTCTAGAATTTTGGGGATGGGTTGAGGGGACTGGGCGCACTGCTGGGAAGGTGTAATTTTGATTGCAAGTTGTTTGAAGAAAATCCATGATGGAAAAGCGGGGTTTGGGCCTAGTTGCAGAGAGCGTTTTGGCACGATTGAAACTTAGGCCTAGTAGTATTGCATGTTTTTGGGGAGCTGCTTGGGGGTGTTCTAGATTTTTGGGGGTGGGTTGAGGGGTCTGGGAGCTCTGCTGGGAAGGTCTCATTTTGATTGCAAGTGGTTTTAAGAAAATCCATGGTGGAAAAAGGGGGTTTGGGCCTAGTTTCAGAGAGCGCTTTGGCACGATTTAAACTTAGGCCTAGTAGTATTGCATGTTTTTGGGGAGCTGCTTGGGGGAGTTCTAGATTTTTGGGGGTGGGCTGAGGGGTCTGGGAGCGCTACTGGGAAGTTATAACTTTGATTGCAAGTGGTTTGAAGAAAATCCATGGTGGAAAAGGGGGGTTTGGGCCTAGTTGCAGAAAGCGTTTTGGCACGATTTAAACTTAGGCCTAGTAGTATTGCATGTTTTTGCGGGGCTGTTTGGGGGTGTGCTAGATTTTTGGGTGTGGGTTGAGGGGTCGGGGAGCACTGCTGGGAAGGTGTAATTTTGATTGCAAGTGGTTTGAAGAAAATCCAATGGTGGAAAAGGCGGGTTTGGGCCTAGTTGCATAGAGCGCTTAGGCACGATTTAAACTTAGGCCTAGTAGTATTGCATGTTTTTGGGGGGGCTGCTTGGGGGTGTTCTAGATTTTTGGGGGTGGGTTGAGGGGTCCGGGAGCACTGCTGGGAAGGTCTAATTTTTATTGCAAGTGGTTTGAAGATAATCCATGGTGGAAAAGGGGGGTTTAAACCTAGTTGCAGGGAGTGTTTTGGCGCGATTCAAACTTAGGCCTAGTAGTATTGCATGTTTTTGGGGGCTGCTTGAGGGTGTTCTAGATATTTGGGGGTGGACTGAGGGGTGTGGGAGCACTGCCTGGAAGGTCTAATTTTGGTTGCAAGTGGTTTGAAAAAATCATCGGTGGAAAAGGGGGGTTTGGGCCTTGTTGCAGAGAGCGTTTTGGCACTATTTAATCTTAGGCCTAGTAGTATTGCATGTTTTTGGGGAGCTGCTTGGGGGTGCTCTAGATTTTTGTGGGAGGGTTGAGGGGTCCGGGAGCACTGCTGGGAAGGTCTAATTTTGTTTGCAAGTGGTTTGAAGAAAATCCATAGTGGAAAAAGGGGGTTTGGGCCTAGTTTCAGAGAGCGCTTTGGCACGATTTAAACTTAGGCCTAGTAGTATTGCATGTTTTTGGGGAGCTGCTTGGGGGAGTTCTAGATTTTTGGGGGTGGGTTGAGGGGTCTGGGAGCACTGCTGGGAAGGTCTAATATTGATTGCAAGTGGTTTGAAGAAAATCCATGGTGGAAAAGGGGGGTTTGGGCCTAGTTGCAGAGAGCGTTTTGGCACGATTTAAACTTAGGCCTTGTAGTATTGCATGTTTTTGAGGGGCTGTTTGGGGGTGTGCTAGATTGTTGGGGGTGGGTTGAGGGGTCCAGGAGCACTGCTGGGAAGGTGTAATTTTGATTGCAAGTGGTTTGAAGAAAATCCAATGGTGGAAAAGGCGGGTTTGGGCCTAGTTGCAGAGAGCGTTTTGGCACGATTTAAACTTAGGCCTAGCAGTAGTGCATGTTTTTGGGGGGCTGTTTGAGGGTGTTCTAGATTTTCGGGGTGGGTTTAGTGTTCCGGGAGCACTGCTGGGAAGGTCTAATTTTTATTGCAAGTGGTTTGAAGATAATCCATAGTGGAAAAGGGGAGATTGAACCTAGTTGCAGAGAGCGTTTTGGCGAGATTCAAACTTAGGCCTAGTAGTATTGAATGTTTTTGGGGGCTGCTTGAGGGTGTTCTAGATATTTAGGGGTGGACTGAGGGGTGTGGGAGCACTGCCTGGAAGGTCTAATTTTGATTGCAAGTGGTTTGAAAAAAATCCATGGTGGAAAAGGGGGGTTTGGGCCTAGTTGCAGAGAGCGTTTTGCCTCGATTAAAACTTAGGCCTAGCAGTATTGCATATTTTTGGCTAGCTGCTTGGGGGTGTTCTAGGTTTTCGGGGGTGGGTTGAGGGGTCTGGGAGCACTGCTAGGAAGGTCTAATTTTGATTGCAAGTGGTTTGAAAAAAATCCATTGTGGAAAAAGGGGGATTTGGGCCTAGTTGCCGGGAGCGTTTTGGCACGATTAAAACTTTGGCCTAGTAGCATTGCATGTTTTTGGGGGGCTGCTTGGTGGTGTTCTAGAATTTTGGGGATGGGTTGAGGGGACTGGGCGCACTGCTGGGAAGACGTAATTATCCAGTATTGGGGTATCTTTCATAGATTCACATGCCTGAATCATTCCCCGTCGTCGAGGCGGGAGTCCCACTGTAAATAAATAAGCAGTGCCAAAAGCACTTTGTACTAGTAGGCCCTAGAAAAGGCCTGAGGCATATTATAGTAGCCTATCTACATCATTATGCTAAAAAGACCAAAGTCTTTGCTCCAACCAATCAGCTTACGGCACCCTCTAGAACCTTCCCTGCAGAGCCAGCTCTCCTCAGATTTTCACCGCACGTCGTGGGTGAAGGGAGTCTCCCTGAGCTCTGCTCAGTTTTTTCTTCAGTTTTACTTCCTTTTGGAGTTCAAGATCATACTTCATTTCTCTGACCCTGTTAAGGCAGTAATATGGCAGAATTGCAGTAAACAAGGTGATAGACTATATTTTATGTCTAACCTTTTCCTCAATAACTCTCACGTTCTGAGAGATGAGGCTGTTATGGGTCAGAGACTTCAACCTGCCACTTCTGATGAGGATGATGAGAGGTCAAAGGGAGATGCCGCGCCAGGAGCCTACTGAGGGCGCGCATAAAAGCCATAAGATTCGCCTTGAGTCTTTATAGGCACTTCTCGCAGAGGATTCAACTCCCTTTTCTTCCCTGACACTGCATCAGGGAAGTCCACTTGACCTGACATTAGGAGTATATAGCGTAACTCCATGTCTACTATTACTGCCTTACCTTTATAATCCTCATCTATTATGATCGTCGACGACGGCCTTATCTTCGATGGTCGTCTACGATGACCTCTTCTACGAGATGGCCTCATCTACGATGGTCGTCGACGACCGCCTCATCTCGGTGGTTGTCGACGGCGGCCTCATCTACGACGGTCGTCGACGACGGCCTCGTCTACGATGGTCGTCGACGACGGGCCTCGTCTATGACGGTCGTCGACGACGGGCCTCGTCTATGACGGTCGTCGACGACGGGCCTCGTCTACGATGGTCGTCGACGACGGGCCTCGTCTACGAGGGTCGTCGACGACTGGCCTCGTCTACGACGGTCGTCGTCGACGGGCCTCGTCTACGCCATAAGATTCGCCTTGAGTCTTTATAGGCACTTCTCGCAGAGGATTCAACTCCCTTTTCTTCCCTGACACTGCATCAGGGAAGTCCACTTGACCTGACATTAGGAGTATATAGCGTAACTCCATGTCTACTATTACTGCCTTACCTTTATAATCCTCATCTATTATGATCGTCGACGACGGCCTTATCTTCGATGGTCGTCTACGATGACCTCTTCTACGATATGGCCTCATCTACGATGGTCGTCGACGACGGCCTCGTCTACGATGGTCATCGATGACGGGCCTCGTCTATGACGGTCGTCGACGACGGGCCTCGTCTATGACGGTCGTCGACGACGGGCCTCGTCTACGACGGTCGTCGACGACGGGCCTCGTCTACGAGGGTCGTCGACGACTGGCCTCGTCTACGACGGTCGTCGACGACGGGCCTCGTCTACGACGGTCGTCGACGACGGGCCTCGTCTACGACGGTCGTCGACGATGACAAAATTCGTCTACGACGGACGGTCGTTGACGAGGGCCTCATGATCTTTGATAGTGTCATCTACAATGGCAATGCCTAGCTACGACGGTCGTCTATGACTGCCTTATCAAGGTAGCCTCATATACATATGACCTCATTTGTGAATGGCCTATACTACACATGGCACCATCTATGAATAGTATCATCTATGGCTGGCCATCTTTCTATTGCCTCATCTATGAGTGCCTCATCTACGGATGATATCACTTATGTTAACCTCATCTATGATGGTATTGCTATGACTGTCTTCAATGACAGCATCACTCTCTAGCAATGGCCTACTCTAACAATGGCCTAGTCTACCAATGGCCTAGTCTACCAATGGCCTAGTCTACCAATGGCCTAGTCTACCAATGGCCTAGTCTACCAATGGCCTCGTTTACCAATGGCCTAGTCTACCAATGGCCTAGTCTACCAATGGCTTCGTCTATCAATGGCCTAGTCTACCAATGGCTTTGTCTATCAATGGCCTACTCTAACAATGGCATTGTATATCAATGGCCTTGTCTTTCAATGGCCTCGTCTACCAATGGCCTCATCTGCCGATGGCCTGATCAACCAATGGCCTCATCCACCGATGGCCTGATCTACCAATGACCTGATCTACCGATGGCCTGTTCTACCAATGGTCTCACATTTGTGTTACCCTCATCTACGGATGCCCTCACTTATGATTGCCTCATCCTTGATGGCATTGTATATGGCTGTCGTTTATGACAGCCTCGTCTAGGATGGTTGCTCATGACGGTTATCTATGACGTCGTTCTGGTCTGCATTAACCTGGCCTACATAACCATGTCTACGACAAAGTCTATGATGCGATTGGCTGCGATGGCTTCAGCAGTAACAGCATTATATATATATTTTTAATGTAGTGGGCAGCAGCTAGATTTTGACTGCCAGCTACAGGCGAGCAAACAGAATATCTCCTTCATGGTTTTGAGAAGGTATGCAGGAAGTCTACGAGAGTAGTACCTATAATAGACTAAGTCTATTCCAGTGTTTCTGCGCATAGAACAGAAATGATGAGTACCTACTAGCAGCCCATCCGGTCTGATAGGCAACTGTTCGACCAAATTCAGTCATTTCACAGCCCGCTCAACAGCAATCTAAAATCCTGCAATGCCTATTACCACACCGCCTGACAAAGAAGGATGTCGTCTGGACCTTATGGGGAAAAAATTCTCTACTTTGGCAGCGGCCTCTAGTAGAGCTGGCAATCCTTTATCCATGATCGGTTGTTATGACCGTCGAATATGGTTGGACATAACGAGTGTCAATGACCTCATTACTGAGGACCGAAGGCGGGATGCAGGAAAGATTCTGTTGGAAGGTGAACATGCCGCATCAAAACTTTAGATTGCGCCTTGAACATCGACAACACCAACCTCCGTCACTTAGCAGGGGAGGCAGGGCTTAGACGCCAGGGATGGCTTAAAGCCGCTACCTTAAGCCCTGAGCAAAGATTCTTGGCATGGCCTATGATGAAGAGTTTTTTGGTTGGGTAAACATTTTAAAGAAGCCCTTTTAGTTATAAAACCTGGCTCTGATACTGCACTATCATTAAGCACCCTTCAATATGGGCGCGGATCTTTCTAAGGAGCGAGATGAAGAGGTTTTCATCGAGAGGAGAAGCAGTATCAATCTCGGTACAGCCTTGCAGCCAGGCATCTTGCTGTAGATAGTCTGTCTAGTTTCTCCCGTCAGGGTGGTCGAAAGAGATTTAAGTATCAAGGCTGAGACGCTAACAGGAAGCCATGATCCCCACAGGGCTCCAATCATTTTACCCTTTTCTCGCGTGGGCCCGAGGATTTCAGGTTTTTGTTTACAAGTGACAGGGAACTATGTCAGACCAATGGGTTCTATACCTAGTAACCAATGGCCACTCCCTGGAATTTATCAAACAATTATATACTACTCCGCCCAGGGGTCCCCATCATTTTCACAACAAATAAGTTATTTAAACGAATATTTTATGGCCTCTCTGGATGGAGAGGATGCAAATTTCTACATACCTGTCCACCCCAAACAGCACGAATATTTTCGCTTTCACGTGGCTTGTGCCCATTACAGGTGCGGAGTGCTCCCGTTTGGGCTGAGATCGTCACCAAGAGCCTTTCATGAAGTATTTGGTACCAGTGGCAGCAGCATTGAGATCTTGAGGAATGCAAGTATTCCCCTATCTAGACGAATGACTGCTCAGAGGTCCTTCAGAACACGAAACCAAGATTGCCACAGTAGATGTACCCATCTCGTCTTGTCTCTGGGGCGGATTCTCAACAACAGCAAATTGCAGTCTCAGTTCAAATGTTTGCTTCGTTCCTGAAGATGTGCTCTTCAACGATACATCTCATACCCTTAGCATGGCTCAAAATGAGACCTTTTCAGGAAGACAAACAATGGGTTCGTTCGACGATACCATCAAGGTTACGCTGTGCATGATAAATTAGGTATATTGCTGGTCGCAGACAGAGAATATAACCCAGGGTCGCACGTTCCTGCAAACCATTCCAGGGTTAGTTTTAACGACTGATGCCTCCATGAAAGGATGGGGAGGTCATCGGCAGGATTTGCAGAATTCAAGGAAAATGGTCTCAAAGACAAAGACAACAGCAGATCAACAGGCTTGATCTCCACAACGCTGTTCTGTTCCCCCAAGCATTCCTCCTGAGGATTGAGGTTTCCTCTGTGCTAGTCCAAACCGACAATATCATCAGCATGTATTATATCAATAAACAAGGAGGAACTGAATCGGCTATACTCTCGCAAAAAGTTCAGGAATTGTGAGAAGGTGTCGCATTCCACAAGATTTCGAGAGCTGAACACGTCAGGGCTCTCCACAATGCTCTGAGCATGTCTCAGTCGGACTGTCACGAGTGGAAGCTGGGGAAAGGACAGGTGAACCCAGTGTTCCAAGTTTGGGTTAAGCCGGCACGGGATCTATTTACGTTCAGAGAGAACAAGGAAGGCCGATATTATGCCAGCAGGTTCCCTTAACAGGGATCAAGAAGGAATGCCCTGTCCATGCAATGGTCAGAAGTTTGTGCATACGCTTTTTCCCCAATGCCATTGGTTCCGAAGGTGTTCTGCAAGATGAAGCTGAAAGGTTACCATCTGATTCCGATTGCGCCCCGTTGGCCAATATTGGTTCTCGGAACTTCTGCTATTGTTTACAGGCAAGCCCATTCGGCTATGGCCTGAGCCTACGATGTTGTCAGGGGACGGAGGCCAAGTGGTTCGTCCGGACCCACAGTCACTACACTTTCACGCACAGCTTATCATTTGTTAGAGTTCAAGGGCATCAACGTTTCAAAGAACTGTTGTGAAACTTTGGCCAAATCTTGTACCCAAGGCACAATCAGGGCTTATCGCCTCAAATGGAAGCGATTTTGCGGTTGGTGTGAGGTGAATGCCATTCACTCAATTAGTTACTGCAGAACAAGTTCTCCATCTGCTCTTCTAGCCAAGTGTGGGCTTAGTTTTTTCATCGAACAAAATGCGTCTTCCAGATTTAGGAAATGTTTAAAGTTTTCTTTTTCTGCTCTTCGGCACTTGCCAAACAGTTTATGAAAGGGCTTTTCCGAGCCTTCTCTCCAGTGCGAGCACCCTCCCAGAGTGGGAACTCGGCATTGCTAGCACAGTTAATGCAGTGTACATTGGAGCTGATCCATTAACCAGATCTCAAATTCCTCACCTGGAAAATTACCCTTTTATTGGATCTTACCTGAAGTGAAGTAGTGTGGCTCACTGGTTAGAGGCGGCAGACCCGAGAGCAGAGGACGGCCCGGGACCAGGGTTCGATTCCCGGCGCGGCTGGTTTCTGGACCAGGGTCAGCGGACTCGATAATTCTCTCGCCTCGGTGCCCACTCTGATCAGCGATCACACTCGGCAACTCTGGGCATTAGCTTGCCTCATCTTCACTAACGGCCCCACCAGACCGCCGGGGATGCCTGGCCTCACCCTGGAGATACCCATTAAGGGACCATCTCTCAGGGAAGCCAGGAAGGGTTTCGCAGCGGTCGAAGCGCCTTGGGACCCTACGGGTAAGTAGTGCGCTATATAAATGCCAATACAATACACATTACCTCTGGAAAAAAGGGTTCGTGAGATCCAAGCTTTCACTATAAAGGAACACCTCAATTTTACATTTTCCTCGGAACTATGTGACCCTTTGGACAAATCCAGGTCCATTCCTAGGGTACCAACACAATTTCACTCTAACGAACCGGTAGGATTAAAGACATTCTTTCCGGATCCGTCTCCTCCAGCTGAAAGAGTAATACACTCGCTGGAGGTTTAACGCTGTTTAAGATTCTAACTACAGAAAACTAAGGATATCAGATGATCCAGCCAGCTGATCGTGGCTTATGGTCAAGCTACTCTTCGAACGGCTGTAACAAAGGCAAGAATAGCCAGATGATTAGCATCTTTTCTGCCATGACAAGACTAACAAACCTTTGCAGAGGAAGGTCAAAGCTCTTTCCGACTAGAACAGTATCAACATTCACAGCTTTGTAGGCTGGAGTAATTCCAGGAGATATGTGGATCTGTGACATGGAAAAATGTCCACACGTTCACGAGACATTACTGCCTTTAGTCTACATGTCAAGAGGGTTCGGCACTTGGACAGGTGGTCCTACGCTACCTTTTTTCGTTAATACCAGTTTCTGTTACCCTTTGGCTTTTTAAATATTATCTATGCTTGCCTTTATTCATGATATGCATGAGGTTATGCGATTTTAACATGTTATATTTATATGTGCTTTAGTAGATATATTGGATGTGTATGAGATTTACATATCCATGTTTGGACTTTATTATGCATGTATCTTTAGTTCTTATAACTCATGTTTTAACTTTGAAGGTTTGCATTATCAAGCCTCTGGTAACAAATAATGGATGCAACTGGGAGTTTATCAGCACACGTCTCCCACCATCCGCAACCGACTGTATACTTGGTATACTGCTTGCTATTCTGATTCAGGCATGTGAATCTATGAAAGATACCCCAATACTGGATAAGAAAACAAGTTACTTACCTGTAACTTCAGTTATCCAGTATTGGTATCTTTCATAGATTCACATGCACCCACCCTCCTCCCCGGAGAGTCAGTTCTCTAAGTTCGGGATACTTGTTCCCACTTGTGCTACGAAAATCTGAGGAGAGCTGGCTCTGCAGGGAAGGTTCTAGAGGGTGCCGTAAGCTGATTGGTTGGAGCAAAGACTTTGGTCTTTTTAGCATAATGATGTAGATAGGCTACTATAATATAGGCCTCAGGCCTTTTCTAGGGCCTACTACTACAAAGTGCTTTTGGCACTGCTTATTTATTTACCGTGGGACTCCCGCCTCGACGACGGGGGATGATTCAGGCATGTGAATCTATGAAAGATACCAATACTGGATAACTGAAGTTACAGGTAAGTAACTTGTTTTCTTATCCAGTATTGGGGTTGCACTAACTATATATCGCGCACCCGCAATCCACTGCTGATGATGTCACATATTACATCATTCATGACATGGTCAGTGACATCACTGATGACATCACTGATGATATCTCAAATGACATCACTGATGACATCTCAAATGACATCACTGATGACATCACTGATGACATCTCATTTGACATTACTGATCACATCACTGATGATATCATTCATGTGATAATACGATGAACCTCTTCAGACTCTAATATAACCTTAGATACAATCAGTGTAAACAGACACTCACAGACTGTCACTCATCCATGGAGTTACCCACACACCTAGTCAGTCATGCAAAGAATCAATCACACCTCCATTTCCTCAACTATACAGTTATACAAACTTTACTTATTCAAACATATACTAACACATATTTACTCTCTTATACAATCCCTGATACAAGTTCACAATGATCCATACAGCCACTCACACATTCACTGGCTCCTATGCACAGTTATTTATATATGTCAACTCTCACATGTACTGTGTTTTACATATGTACTTACTTTGACATGTAGCACTGAGATATCCATTCACTCACCAATACACTCATGCACACAGTCAACCGCCCATACAGCTGTTTCCACATGCACTTTTGAAACCATACATCTAGTGAATCAACTGCTCACACATCTATGCACAGAGTCATACACCTCCCAGCCACCCACACACACACTCAGTCTCCCATACAAATACTTGGGCAACCAATCAATAACCCATATAGTTACTCATATAGCTACCTATCAACACATGCAACAGTTTACAGAACAACAGACATAATGATGCACAAATTAAGACAGTTTAGTCACTAACCCATGCACTCAGTGAGACACATTTAATCACTCACTCATACAGTCAGTCATGCACCTACTAAATCCTTCATCCAGACACTTATACATCCACTCATTCTTCAATATGTAAGACATATTTTAACTTTACAGAAACATACAGTCACTGGATGTTGTCATCAGTGATGTCATCAGTGATGTCATTTGAGATGTCATCAGTGATGTCATCAGTGATGTCACTGACCATGTCATGAATGATGTAATATGTGACATCATCAGCAGTGGATTGCGGGTGCGCGATATATAGTCAGTGCAACTAACTATATATGGAATTTCAATGGTTTTGTGTGAGTAAAATAAGGTTTTGTAAAAGCGAATTCCTAACTATATATGGTCTATAACCTATGGTTTTTTCAGTGAATTTTCAAGGTTTTGTAAATGCTAATTCCTAACTATATATGGTCTATAACCTATGTTTTTTTCAGTGAATTTTCAAGGTTTTGTAAATGCTAATTCCTAACTATATATGGTCTATAGCCTATGGTTTTTTCAGTGAATATATATATATATACATACATATATAAACATATATCATCTGTATATCTATATAAATACAAACATAAATGCATGCATACATATACTTATATGCATACAGATGCATGTTATTTACATGAAAGTTGAAAAAACACTAATAAAAGCAAAGCTAAAAAGCCACCTCATTACAAACAGAATGGCTTTAACTTAAACGAGGGCGAGATCTATTGCATTTTCAATGCTTGTTTACTTTGGTTCCATCAAGAATGTTTTAATGAAATAGAAAAGGATTTGAAAAGTCACTCAAAATGTGCCCTAATTTTTCATTCTGCAGCACTAATCATACTTTCTATGGCAAAATATACCCCCTCATTACAAACAGAATGGCTTTAACTTAAACGAGGGCGAGATCTATTGCATTTTCAATGCTTGTTTACTTTGGTTCCCCCAGAATGTTTTAATGAAATAGAAAAGGATTTGAGAAGTCACTCAAAATGTGCCCTAATTTTTCACTCTGCAGCACTAATCATACTTTCTATGGCAAAATATACCCCCTCATTACAAACAGAATGGCTTTAACTTAAACGAGGGCGAGATCTATTGCATTTTCAATGCTTGTTTACTTTGGTTCCATCAAGAAGGCATTCAGATGTGTCACACATTTGCCATAAATTCTGAATGTTAGCACTCTAGTTGCACATTAGATCACTGTAGTAAAACTACTGCTCACCAGGGACGTCTGCTGCTGGTATTCAAAGTGCATGTTTCAGTCTGCATGTCAGAATGTTTTAATGAAATAGAAAAGGATTTGAGAAGTCACTCAAAATGTGCCCTAATTTTTCATTCTGCAGCACTGATCATACTTTCTATGGCAAAATATACCCCCTCATGTTGTTTCTTTTTAAATTAAATGTTTTAAGAGTTACCACTTTATTCCAATCAAGATGGCTTCAGGTGTGCCATACCTTTGTAATAAGTAGGACTGTTAGCGCTCTGGTTGTTCTTTAGAACACTCTGGGACATTCTGTCATTGGGCTATACTTGGGCTACATATGGGTGATATTTGGGCTACATTTGGGCTCTTTTGTCTCTGGTGGCCATTTTGGGAGACTGCTTGTCAGAATGTTTTAATGAAATAGAAAAGGATTTGAGAAGTCACTCAAAATGTGCCCTAATTTTTCATTCTGCAGCACTAATCATACTTTCTATGGCAAAATATACCCCCTCATGTTGTTTCTTTTTAAATTAAATGTTTTAAGAGTTACCACTTTATTCCAATCAAGATGGCTTCAGGTGTGCCATACCTTTGTAATAAGTAGGACTGTTAGCGCTCTAGTTGTTCTTTAGAACACTCTAGGAGGCTGCAGTAGAACACAAAGGAATCAACTGACAGTCTCTGTCCTTGTTGGATGTACATGTTTTACTGAGAATGTTAGACTTCATTTTCACATGACTGAGAAAGATAATGTGAATTAGAGCGCTTTGGCACAATTTAAACTTAGGCCTAGTAGTATTGCATGTTTTTGGGGAGCTGCTTGGGGGAGTTCTAGATTTTTGGGGGTGGGTTGAGGGGTCCGGGAGCACTGCTGGGAAGGTCTAATTTTTATTGCAAGTGGTTTGAAGATAATCCATGGTGGAAAAGGGGGGTTTAAACCTAGTTGCAGGGAGCGTTTTGGCGCGATTCAAACTTAGGCCTAGTAGTATTGCATGTTTTTGGGGGCTGCTTGAGGGTGTTCTAGATATTTGGGGGTGGACTGAGGGGTGTAGGAGCACTGCCTGGAAGGTCTAATTTTGATTGCAAGTGGTTTGAAAAAAATCCATGGTGGAAAAGGAGGGTTTGGGCCTAGTTGCAGAGAGCGTTTTGCCACGATTAAAACTTAGGCCTAGCAGTATTGCATGTTTTTGGGGAGCTGCTTGGGGGTGTTCTAGGTTTTTGGGGGTGGGTTGAGGGGTCTGGGAGCACTGCTGGGAAGGTCTTATTTTGATTGCAAGTGGTTTGAAAAAAATTCCATAGTGGAAAAGGGGGGTTTGGGCCTAGTTGCTGGGAGCGTTTTGGCACGATTTAAACTTAGGCCTAGTAGCATTGCATGTTTTTGGGGGGCTGCTTGGGGGTGTTCTAGAATTTTGGGGATGGGTTGAGGGGACTGGGCGCACTGCTGGGAAGGTGTAATTTTGATTGCAAGTTGTTTGAAGAAAATCCATGATGGAAAAGCGGGGTTTGGGCCTAGTTGCAGAGAGCGTTTTGGCACGATTGAAACTTAGGCCTAGTAGTATTGCATGTTTTTGGGGAGCTGCTTGGGGGTGTTCTAGATTTTTGGGGGTGGGTTGAGGGGTCTGGGAGCTCTGCTGGGAAGGTCTAATTTTGATTGCAAGTGGTTTTAAGAAAATCCATGGTGGAAAAAGGGGGTTTGGGCCTAGTTTCAGAGAGCGCTTTGGCACAATTTAAACTTAGGCCTAGTAGTATTGCATGTTTTTGGGGAGCTGCTTGGGGGAGTTCTAGATTTTTGGGGGTGGGTTGAGGGGTCTGGGAGCGCTACTGGGAAGGTCTAATTTTGATTGCAAGTGGTTTGAAGAAATTCCATGGTGAAAAAGGTGGGTTTGGGCCCAGTTGCAGAGAGCGTTTTTTGCACGATTTAAACTTAGGCCTAGTAGTATTGCATGTTTTTGTGGGGCTGTTTGGGGGTGTGCTAGATTTTTGGGGGTGGGTTGAGGGGTCCGGGAGCACTGCTGGGAAGGTGTAATTTTGATTGCAAGTGGTTTGAAGAAAATCCAATGGTGGAAAAGGCGGGTTTGGGCCTAGTTGCAGAGAGCGTTTTGGCACGATTTAAACTTAGGCCTAGCAGTAGTGCATGTTTTTGGGGTGCTGCTTGGGGTGTTCTAGATTATTGGGGGTGGGTTGAGGGGTCTGGGAGCACTGCTGGGAAGGTCTAATTTTGATTGCAAAGGTTTGAAAAAATCCATGGTGGAAAAGCGGGGTTTGGGCCTAGTTGCAGAGAGCGTTTTTCCACGATTTAAACTTAGGCCTAGTAGTAATAACTGTTTTTGGGGGGCTGTTTGGGGGTGTTCAAGATTTTTGGGGGTGGGTTGAGGGGTCTGGGAGCACAGCTTTGAAGGTCTAATTTTTATTGCAAGTGGTTTGAAGAAAATCCATGGTGGAAAAGGGGGGTTTGGGCCTAGTTGCAGAGAGCGCTTAGGCACGATTTAAACTTAGGCCTAGTAGTATTGCATGTTTTTGGGGGGCTGCTTGGGGGTGTTCTAGATTTTTGGGGGTGGGTTGAGGGGTCTGGGAGCACTGCTGGGAAGGTCTAATTTTTATTGCAAGTGGTTTGAAGATAATCCATGGTGGAAAAGGGGGGTTTAAACCTAGTTGCAGGGCGCGTTTTGGCGCAATTCAAACTTAGGCCTAGTAGTATTGCATATTTTTGGGGGCTGCTTGATGGTGTTCTAGATATTTGGGGGTGGACTGAGGGATGTGGGAGCACTGCCTGGAAGGTCTAATTTTGGTTGCAAGTGGTTTGAAAAAATCATTGGTGGAAAAGGGGGTGTGGGCCTTGTTGCAGAGAGCGTCTTGGCACGATTTAAACTTAGGCCTAGTAGAATTGCTTGTTTTTAGGGGCTGTTTGAGGGTGTTCTAGATTTTTGGGGTGGGTTTAGGGGTCCGGGAGCACTGCCAGGAAGGTCTAATTTTGGTTGCAAGTGGTTTGAAAAAATCATTGGTGGAAAAGGGGGTGTAGGCCTTGTTGCAGAGAGCGTTTTGGCACGATTTAAACTTAGGCCTAGTAGTATTGCACTTTTTTGGGGAGCTGCTTGTGGGTGTTCTAGATTTTTGGGGGTGGGTTGAGGGGTCTGGGAGCACTGCCTGGAAGGTCTAATATTGATTGCAAGTGGTTTGAAGAAAATCCATTGTGGAAAAGGGGGGTTTGAGCCTAGTTGCAGAGAGCGTTTTGGCGCGATTTAAACTTAGGCCTAGTAGTATTGCATGTTTTTGGGGTGCTGCTTGGGGTCTTCTAGATTTCTGAGGGTGGGTTGAGGGGTCTGGGAGCACTGCTGGGAAGGTCTAATTTTGATTGCAAGTGGTTTGAAAAAATCCATGGTGGAAAAGGGGGGTTTGGGCCTAGTTGCAGAGAGCGTTTTGCCACGATTTAAACGGAGGCCTAGTAGTATTGCATGTTTTTGGGGAGCTGCTTGGGGGTGTTCTATATTTTTGGGGGTGGGTTGAGGGGTCTGGGAGCACTGCTGGGAAGGTCTAATTTTGATTGCAAAGGTTTGAAAAAATCCATGGTGGAAAAGCGGGGTTTGGGCCTAGTTGCAGAGAGCGTTTTTCCACGATTTAAACTTAGGCCTAGTAGTATTGCATGTTTTTGCGGGGCTGTTTGGGGGTGTGCTAGATTTTTGGGGGTGGGTTGAGGGGTCCGGGAGCACTGCTGGGAAGGTGTAATTTTGATTGCAAGTGGTTTGAAGAAAATCCATTGTGGAAAAGGGGGGTTTGAGCCTAGTTGCAGAGAGCGTTTTGGCGCGATTTAAACTTAGGCCTAGTAGTATTGCATGTTTTTGGGGTGCTGCTTGGGGTCTTCTAGATTTCTGAGGGTGGGTTGAGGGGTCTGGGAGCACTGCTGGGAAGGTCTAATTTTGATTGCAAGTGGTTTGAAAAAATCCATGGTGGAAAAGGGGGGTTTGGGCCTAGTTGCAGAGAGCGTTTTGCCACGATTTAAACGGAGGCCTAGTAGTATTGCATGTTTTTGGGGAGCTGCTTGGGGGTGTTCTAGATTTTTGGGGGTGGGTTGAGGGGTCTGGGAGCTCTGCTGGGAAGGTCTAATTTTGATTGCAAGTGGTTTTAAGAAAATCCATGGTGGAAAAAGGGGGTTTGGGCCTAGTTTCAGAGAGCGCTTTGGCACAATTTAAACTTAGGCCTAGTAGTATTGCATGTTTTTGGGGAGCTGCTTGGGGGAGTTCTAGATTTTTGGGGGTGGGTTGAGGGGTCTGGGAGCGCTACTGGGAAGGTCTAATTTTGATTGCAAGTGGTTTGAAGAAATTCCATGGTGAAAAAGGTGGGTTTGGGCCCAGTTGCAGAGAGCGTTTTTTGCACGATTTAAACTTAGGCCTAGTAGTATTGCATGTTTTTGTGGGGCTGTTTGGGGGTGTGCTAGATTTTTGGGGGTGGGTTGAGGGGTCCGGGAGCACTGCTGGGAAGGTGTAATTTTGATTGCAAGTGGTTTGAAGAAAATCCAATGGTGGAAAAGGCGGGTTTGGGCCTAGTTGCAGAGAGCGTTTTGGCACGATTTAAACTTAGGCCTAGCAGTAGTGCATGTTTTGGGGTGCTGCTTGGGGTGTTCTAGATTATTGGGGGTGGGTTGAGGGGTCTGGGAGCACTGCTGGGAAGGTCTAATTTTGATTGCAAAGGTTTGAAAAAATCCATGGTGGAAAAGCGGGGTTTGGGCCTAGTTGCAGAGAGCGTTTTTCCACGATTTAAACTTAGGCCTAGTAGTAATAACTGTTTTTGGGGGGCTGTTTGGGGGTGTTCAAGATTTTTGGGGGTGGGTTGAGGGGTCTGGGAGCACAGCTTTGAAGGTCTAATTTTTATTGCAAGTGGTTTGAAGAAAATCCATGGTGGAAAAGGGGGGTTTGGGCCTAGTTGCAGAGAGCGCTTAGGCACGATTTAAACTTAGGCCTAGTAGTATTGCCTGTTTTTGGGGGGCTGCTTGGGGGTGTTCTAGATTTTTGGGGGTGGGTTGAGGGGTCTGGGAGCACTGCTGGGAAGGTCTAATATTGATTGCAAGTGGTTTGAAGAAAATCCATTGTGGAAAAGGGGGGTTTGAGCCTAGTTGCAGAGAGCGTTTTGGCGCGATTTAAACTTAGGCCTAGTAGTATTGCATGTTTTTGGGGTGCTGCTTGGGGTCTTCTAGATTTCTGAGGGTGGGTTGAGGGGTCTGGGAGCACTGCTGGGAAGGTCTAATTTTGATTGCAAGTGGTTTGAAAAAATCCATGGTGGAAAAGGGGGGTTTGGGCCTAGTTGCAGAGAGCGTTTTGCCACGATTTAAACGGAGGCCTAGTAGTATTGCATGTTTTTGGGGAGCTGCTTGGGGGTGTTCTATATTTTTGGGGGTGGGTTGAGGGGTCTGGGAGCACTGCTGGGAAGGTCTAATTTTGATTGCAAAGGTTTGAAAAAATCCATGGTGGAAAAGCGGGGTTTGGGCCTAGTTGCAGAGAGCGTTTTTCCACGATTTAAACTTAGGCCTAGTAGTATTGCATGTTTTTGCGGGGCTGTTTGGGGGTGTGCTAGATTTTTGGGGGTGGGTTGAGGGGTCCGGGAGCACTGCTGGGAAGGTGTAATTTTGATTGCAAGTGGTTTGAAGAAAATCCATTGTGGAAAAGGGGGGTTTGAGCCTAGTTGCAGAGAGCGTTTTGGCGCGATTTAAACTTAGGCCTAGTAGTATTGCATGTTTTTGGGGTGCTGCTTGGGGTCTTCTAGATTTCTGAGGGTGGGTTGAGGGGTCTGGGAGCACTGCTGGGAAGGTCTAATTTTGATTGCAAGTGGTTTGAAAAAATCCATGGTGGAAAAGGGGGGTTTGGGCCTAGTTGCAGAGAGCGTTTTGCCACGATTTAAACGGAGGCCTAGTAGTATTGCATGTTTTTGGGGAGCTGCTTGGGGGTGTTCTATATTTTTGGGGGTGGGTTGAGGGGTCTGGGAGCTCTGCTAGTAAGGTCTAATTTTGATTGCAAGTGGTTTGAAGAAAATCCATGGTGGAAAAAGTGGGTTTGGGACTAGTTTTAGAGAGCGCTTTGGCACGATTTAAACTTAGGCCTAGTAGTATTGCATGTTTTTGGGGAGCTGCTTGGGGGAGTTCTAGATTTTTGGGGGTGGGTTGAGGGGTCTGGGAGCACTGCTGGGAAGGTCTAATTTTGATTGCAAGTGGTTTGAAGAAAATCCATGGTGGAAAAGGTGGGTTTGGGCCCAGTTGCAGAGAGCTATTTTTTGCACGATTTAAACTTAGGCCTAGTAGTATTGCATGTTTTTGCGGGGCTGTTTGGGGGTGTGCTAGATTTTTGGGGGTGGGTTGAGGGGTCCGGGAGCACTGCTGGGAAGGTGTAATTTTGATTGCAAGTGGTTTGAAGAAAATCCAATGGTGGAAAAGGCAGGTTTGGGCCTAGTTGCAGAGAGCGTTTTGGCACGATTTAAACTTAGGCCTAGCAGTAGTGCATGTTTTTGGGGTGCTGCTTGGGGTCTTCTAGATTTCTGAGGGTGGGTTGAGGGGTCTGGGAGCACTGCTGGGAAGGTCTAATTTTGATTGCAAGTGGTTTGAAAAAATCCATGGTGGAAAAGGGGGGTTTGGGCCTAGTTGCAGAGAGCGTTTTGCCACGATTTAAACGGAGGCCTAGTAGTATTGCATGTTTTTGGGGAGCTGCTTGGGGGTGTTCTATATTTTTGGGGGTGGGTTGAGGGGTCTGGGAGCTCTGCTAGTAAGGTCTAATTTTGATTGCAAGTGGTTTGAAGAAAATCCATGGTGGAAAAAGTGGGTTTGGGACTAGTTTTAGAGAGCGCTTTGGCACGATTTAAACTTAGGCCTAGTAGTATTGCATGTTTTTGGGGAGCTGCTTGGGGGAGTTCTAGATTTTTGGGGGTGGGTTGAGGGGTCTGGGAGCACTGCTGGGAAGGTCTAATTTTGATTGCAAAGGTTTGAAAAAATCCATGGTGGAAAAGCGGGGTTTGGGCCTAGTTGCAGAGAGCGTTTTTCCACGATTTAAACTTAGGCCTAGTAGTATTGCATGTTTTTGCGGGGCTGTTTGGGGGTGTGCTAGATTTTTGGGGGTGGGTTGAGGGGTCCGGGAGCACTGCTGGGAAGGTGTAATTTTGATTGCAAGTGGTTTGAAGAAAATCCATTGTGGAAAAGGGGGGTTTGAGCCTAGTTGCAGAGAGCGTTTTGGCGCGATTTAAACTTAGGCCTAGTAGTATTGCATGTTTTTGGGGTGCTGCTTGGGGTCTTCTAGATTTCTGAGGGTGGGTTGAGGGGTCTGGGAGCACTGCTGGGAAGGTCTAATTTTGATTGCAAGTGGTTTGAAAAAATCCATGGTGGAAAAGGGGGGTTTGGGCCTAGTTGCAGAGAGCGTTTTGCCACGATTTAAACGGAGGCCTAGTAGTATTGCATGTTTTTGGGGAGCTGCTTGGGGGTGTTCTATATTTTTGGGGGTGGGTTGAGGGGTCTGGGAGCTCTGCTAGTAAGGTCTAATTTTGATTGCAAGTGGTTTGAAGAAAATCCATGGTGGAAAAAGTGGGTTTGGGACTAGTTTTAGAGAGCGCTTTGGCACGATTTAAACTTAGGCCTAGTAGTATTGCATGTTTTTGGGGAGCTGCTTGGGGGAGTTCTAGATTTTTGGGGGTGGGTTGAGGGGTCTGGGAGCACTGCTGGGAAGGTCTAATTTTGATTGCAAGTGGTTTGAAGAAAATCCATGGTGGAAAAGGTGGGTTTGGGCCCAGTTGCAGAGAGCGTTTTTTGCACGATTTAAACTTAGGCCTAGTAGTATTGCATGTTTTTGCGGGGCTGTTTGGGGGTGTGCTAGATTTTTGGGGGTGGGTTGAGGGGTCCGGGAGCACTGCTGGGAAGGTGTAATTTTGATTGCAAGTGGTTTGAAGAAAATCCAATGGTGGAAAAGGCAGGTTTGGGCCTAGTTGCAGAGAGCGTTTTGGCACGATTTAAACTTAGGCCTAGCAGTAGTGCATGTTTTTGGGGTGCTGCTTGGGGTGTTTTAGATTTTTGGGGGTGGGTTGAGGGCTCTGGGAGCACTGCTGGGAAGGTCTAATTTTGATTGCAAAGGTTTGAAAAAATCCATGGTGGAAAAGCGGGGTTTGGGCCTAGTTGCAGAGAGCGTTTTTCCACGATTTAAACTTAGGCCTAGTAGTAATAACTGTTTTTGGGGGGCTGTTTGGGGGTGTTCTAGATTTTTGGGGGTGGGTTGAGGGGTCTGGGAGCACTGCTTTGAAGGTCTAATTTTTATTGCAAGTGGTTTGAAGAACATCCATGGTGGAAAAGGTGGGTTTGGGCCTAGTTGCAGAGAGCGCGTAGGCACGATTTAAACTTAGGCCTAGTAGCATTGCATGTTTTTGGGGGCTGTTTGGGGGTGTTCTAGATTTTTCGGGGAGGGTTGAGGGGTCCAGGAGCACTGCTGGGAACGTCTAATTTTGATTGCAAGTGGTTTGAAGAAAATCCATGATGGAAAAGGGCGGTTTGGGCCTAGTTGCAGAGAGCGTTTTGCACGATTTAAACTTAGGCCTAGTAGTATTACATGTTTTTGGGGGGCTGCTTGGGGGTGTTCTAGTTTTTTGGGGGTTGGTTGAGGGATTCAGGGAGCACTGCTGGGAAGGTTTAATTTTTATTGCAAGTGGTTTGAAGATAATCCATGGTGGAAAAGGGGGGTTTGAGCCTAGTTGCAGAGAGCGTTTTGGTGCGATTTAAACTTAGGCCTAGTAGTATTGCATGTTTTTGGGGTGCTGCTTGGGGTCTTCTAGATTTCTGAGGGTGGGTTGAGGGGTCTGGGAGCACTGCTGGGAAGGTCTCATTTTGATTGCAAGTGGTTTGAAAAAATCCAGGGTGGAAAAGGGGGGTTTGGGCCTAGTTGCAGAGAGCGTTTTGCCACGATTTAAACGGAGGCCTAGTAGTATTGCATGTTTTTGGGGAGCTGCTTGGGGGTGTTCTATATTTTTGGGGGTGGGTTGAGGCATCTGGGAGCTCTGCTGGTAAGGACTAATTTTGATTGCAAGTGGTTTGAAGAAAATCCATGGTGGAAAAAGTGGGTTTGGGCCTAGTTTTAGAGAGAGCTTTGGCACGATTTAAACTTAGGCCTAGTAGTATTGTATGTTTTTGGGGAGCTGCTTGGGGGAGTTCTAGATTTTTGGGGGTGGGTTGAGGGGTCTGGGAGCACTGCTGGGAAGGTCTAATTTTGATTGCAAGTGGTTTGAAGAAAATCCATGGTGGAAAAGGGGGGGTTGGGCCTAGTTGCAGAGAGCGTTTTGCCACGATTTAAACTTAGGCCTAGTAGTATTGCATGTTTTTGGGGGGCTGCTTGGGGTGTTCTAGATTTTTGAAGGTGGGTTGAGGGGTCTGGGAGCACTGCTGGGAAGGTCTAATTTTGATTACAAGTGGTTTGAAAAAAATACATGGTGATAAAGGGGGGTTTTGGGACTAGTTGCAGAGAGCGTTTTGCCACGATTTAAACTTAGGCCTAGTAGAATTGCATGTTTTTGGAGAGCTGCTTGGGGGTGTTCTAGATTTTTGGGGGTGGGTTGAGGGATCTGAGAGCACTGCAGGAAAGGTCTAATATTGATTGCAAGTGGTTTGAAGAAAATCCATGGTGGAAAAGGGGGGTTTGGGCCTAGTTGCAGAGAGCGTCTTGGCACGATTTAAACTTAGGCCTAGCAGTATTGCATGTTTTTGGGGGCTGTTTGAGGGTGTTCTAAATTTTTGGGGTGGGTTGAGGGGTCCGGGAGCACTGCTGGGAAGGTCTAATTTTTATTGCAAGTGGTTTGAAGATAATCCATGGTGGAAAAGGGGGGTTTGAACCTAGTTGCAGAGAGCGTTTTGGCGCGATTCAAACTTAGGCCTAGTAGTATTGCATGTTTTTGGGGGCTGCTTGAGGGTGTTCTAGATATTTGGGGGTCGACTGAGGGGTGTGGGAGCACTGCCTGGAAGGTCTAATTTTGATTGCAAGTGGTTTGAAAAAAATCCATGGTGGAAAAGGAGGGTTTGGGCCTAGTTGCAGAGAGCGTTTTGCCACGATTAAAACTTAGGCCTAGCAGTATTGCATGTTTTTGGGGAGCTGCTTGGGGGTGTTCTAGGTTTTTGGGGGTGGGTTGAGGGGTCTGGGAGCACTGCTGGGAAGGTCTTATTTTGATTGCAAGTGGTTGTAAAAAAATTCCATAGTGGAAAAGGGGGGTTTGGGCCTAGTTGCCGGGAGCGTTTTGGCACGATTTAAACTTAGGCCTAGTAGTATTGTATGTTTTTGCGGGGCTGTTTGGGGGTGTGCTAGATTTTTGGGGGTGGGTTGAGGGTTCCGGGAGCACTGCTGGGAAGGTGTAATTTTGATTGCAAGTGGTTTGAAGAAAATCCAATGGTGGAAAAGGCGGGTTTGGGCCTAGTTGCAGAGAGCGTTTTGGCACGATTTAAACTTAGGCCTAGCAGTAGTGCATGTTTTTGGGGTGCTGCTTGGGGTGTTCTAGATTTTTGGGGGTGGGTTGAGGGGTCTGGGAGTACTGCTGGGAAGGTCTAATTTTGATTTCAAGTGATTTGAAAAAATCCGTGGTGGAAAAGGGGGGTTTGGGCCTAGTTCCAGATCGCGTTTTTCCACGATTTAAACTTAGGCCTAGTGGTAATACATGTTTTTGGAGGGCTGTTTGGGGGTGTTCAAGATTTTTGGAGGTGGGTTGAGGGGTCTGGGAGCACTGCTTTGAAGGTCTAATTTTTATTGCAAGTGGTTTGAAGAAAATCCATGGTGGAAAAGGGGGGTTTGGGCCTAGTTGCAGAGAGCGCTTTGGCACGATTTAAACTTAGGCCTAGTAGTAGTGCATGTTTTTGGGGGGCTGCTTGGGGGTGTTCTAGATTTTTAGGGGTGGGTTGAGGGGTCTGGGAGCACTGACGGGAAGGTCTAATTTTGGTTGTAAAAGGTTTGAAAAAATCATTGGTGGAAAAGGGGGTGTGGGCATTGTTGCAGAGAGCGTTTTGGCACGATTTAAACTTAGGCCTAGTAGTATTGCATGTTTTTGGGGAGCTGCTTGGGGGTGTTCTAGATTTTTGTGGGAGGGTTGAGGGGTCCAGGAGCTCTGCTGGAAAGGTCTAATTTTGATTGCAAGTGGTTTGAAGAAAATCCATGGTGGAAAAGGGCGGTTTGAGCCTAGTTGCAGAGAGCGTTTTGGCGTGATTTAAACTTAGGCCTAGTAGTATTGCATGTTTTTGGGGGCTGCTTGGGGGTGTTATAGATATTTGGGGGTGGACGGAGGGGTCTGGGAGCACTGCCGGGAAGGTCTAATTTTGATTGCCAGTGGTTTGAAAAAATCATTGGTGGAAAAGGGGGTGTGGGCCTTGTTGCAGAGAGCGTTTTGGCACGATTTAAACTTAGGCCTAGTAGTAATAACTGTTTTTGGGGGGCTGTTTGGGGGTGTTCAAGATTTTTGGGGGTGGGTTGAGGGGTCTGGGAGCACTGCTTAGAAGGTCTAATTTTTATTGCAAGTGGTGTGAAGAAAATCCATGGTGGAAAAGGGGGGTTTGGGCCTAGTTGCAGAGAGCGCTTAGGTACGATTTAAACTTAGGCCTAGTAGTATTGCATGTTTTTGGGGGGCTGCTTAGGGGTGTTCTAGATTTTGGGGGTTGGGTTGAGGGGTCTGGGAGCACTGCTGGGAAGGTCTAATTTTGATTGCAAGTGGTTTGAAGAAAATCCATGGTGGAAAAGGGGGATTTGGACCTAGTTGCAGAGAGCGTTTTGGCACGATTTAAACTTAGGCCTAGTAGTATTGCATGTTTTTGGGGGGCTGCTTGGGGGTGTTCTAGATTTTTGGGGGTAGGATGAGGGGTCTGGGAGCACTGCCCGGAAGGTCTCATTTTGGTTGCAAGTGGTTTGAAAAAATCATTGGTGGAAAAGGGGGTGTGGGCCTTGTTGCAGAGAGCGTTTTGGCACGA
This sequence comes from Lissotriton vulgaris, assembly GCF_964263255.1. Lineage (NCBI taxonomy): Eukaryota > Metazoa > Chordata > Amphibia > Caudata > Salamandridae > Lissotriton > Lissotriton vulgaris. The sequence continues at coordinate 1,258,208,568 of NC_141687.1, read as the reverse complement.
TTTAAACTTAGGCCTAGTAGAATTGCATGTTTTTGGAGAGCTGCTTGGGGGTGTTCTAGATTTTTGGGGGTGGGTTGAGGGGTCTGGGAGCACTGCTGGGAAAGTCTAATATTGATTGCAAGTGGTTTGAAGAAAATCCATGGTGGAAAAGGGTGGTTTGGGCCTAGTTGCAGAGAGCGTCTTGGCACGATTTAAACTTAGGCCTAGTAGTATTGCATGTTTTTGGGGGCTGTTTGAGGGTGTTCTAGATTTTCGGGGTGGGTTGAGGGGTCCAGGAGCACTGCTGGGAAGGTCTAATTTTTATTGCAAGGGGTTTGAAGATAATCCATGGTGGAAAAGGGGGGTTTGAACCTAGATGCAGAGAGTGTTTTGGCGCGATTCAAACTTAGGCCTAATAGTATTGCATGTTTTTGGGGGCTGCTTGAGGGTGTTCTAGATATTTGGGGGTGGACTGAGGGGTGTGGGAGCACTGCCTGGAAGGTCTAATTTTGATTGCAAGTGGTTTGAAAAAAATTCCATAGTGGAAAAGGGGGGTTTGGGCCTAGTTGCCGGGAGCGTTTTGGCACGATTTAAACTTAGGCCTAGTAGCATTGCATGTTTTTGGGGGGCTGCTTGGGGGTGTTCTAGAATTTTGGGGATGGGTTGAGGGGACTGGGCGCACTGCTGGGAAGGTGTAATTTTGATTGCAAGTTGTTTGAAGAAAATCCATGATGGAAAAGCGGGGCTTGGGCCTAGTTGCAGAGAGCGTTTTGGCACGATTGAAACTTAGGCCTAGTAGTATTGCATGTTTTTGGGGAGCTGCTTGGGGGTGTTCTAGATTTTTGGGGGTGGGTTGAGGGGTCTGGGAGCTCTGCTGGGAAGGTCTAATTTTGATTGCAAGTGGTTTTAAGAAAATCCATTGTGGAAAAGGGGGTTTTGGGCCTAGTTGCAGAGAGCGTTTTGGCACGATTTAAACTTAGGCCTAGTAGCATTGCATGTTTTTGGGGGCTGTTTGGGTTGTTCTAGATTTTTGGGGGAGGGTTGAGGGGTCCAGGAGCACTGCTGGGAACGTCTAATTTTGATTGCAAGTGGTTTGAAGAAAATCCATGGTGGAAAAGGGAGGTTTGGGCCTAGTTGCAGAGAGCGTTTTGGCACGATTTAAACTTAGGCCTAGTAGTATTACATGTTTTTGGGGGGCTGCTTGGGGGTGTTCTAGTTTTTTGGGGGTTGGTTGACGGATTCAGGGAGCACTGCTGGGAAGGTTTAATTTTTATTGCAAGTGGTTTGAAGATAATCCATGGTGGAAAAGGGGGGTTTGAGCCTAGTTGCAGAGAGCGTTTTGGCGCGATTTAAACTTAGGCCTAGTAGTATTGCATGTTTTTGGGGTGCTGCTTGGGGTCTTCTAGATTTCTGAAGGTGGGTTGAGGGGTCTGGGAGCACTGCTGGGAAGGTCTAATTTTGATTGCAAGTGGTTTGAAAAAATCCATGGTGGAAAAAGGGGGTTTGGGCCTAGTTGCAGAGAGCGTTTTGCCACGATTTAAACGGAGGCCTAGTAGTATTGCATGTTTTTGGGGAGCTGCTTGGGGGTGTTCTATATTTTTGGGGGTGGGTTGAGGGGTCTGGGAGCTCTGCTGGTAAGGTCTAATTTTGATTGCAAGTGGTTTGAAGAAAATCCATGGTGGAAAAAGTGGGTTTGGGCCTAGTTTTAGAGAGCGCTTTGGCACGATTTAAACTTAGGCCTAGTAGTATTGCATGTTTTTGGGGAGCTGCTTGGGGGAGTTCTAGATTTTTGGGGGTGGGTTGAGGGGTCTGGGAGCACTGCTGGGAAGGTCTAATTTTGATTGCAAGTGGTTTGAAGAAAATCCATGGTGGAAAAGGTGGGTTTGGGCATAGTTGCAGAGAGCGTTTTTTGCACGATTTAAACTTAGGCCTAGTAGTATTGCATGTTTTTGCGGGGCTGTTTGGGGGTGTGCTAGATTTTTGGGGGTGGGTTGAGGGGTCCGGGAGCACTGCTGGGAAGGTGTAATTTTGATTGCAAGTGGTTTGAAGAAAATCCAATGGTGGAAAAGGCGGGTTTGGGCCTAGTTGCAGAGAGCGTTTTGGCACGATTTAAACTTAGGCCTAGCAGTAGTGCATGTTTATCCAGTATTATGGGTATCTTTCATAGATTCACATGCCTGAATCATTCCCCGTCGTCGGGGTAGGAGTCCCCGGTAAATAACAATAGTAATGTCACATAGACATATACTTAGTACTAGGCCAGAGGCCTCACATTAGTAGCCTATCTAGGTCCTTATGTAAAAAGGACCAAACTTTGGCAGGAGCCAATCAGCTACCATCACCCTTCTCACCTTCCTGGAAGGAGCCCTAGTCCCTCATATTTTCTACCGCACGTCGTGCAGAGGAGTCTCCACTGAGCTCTGCTCAGGTTTTTTCCTATATCTTTGATTTTTTGCCTACTAATTCTTCAGGTTCAGTTGGAAAAGGAGTATTGATATTTAATATGTCTACTACTCCTAAAAAAGGACTTTTTAGGCCATGTGCCTCATGTAGTAAAATGAGGCTACACATAGAGGACAAGCATGAAGAATGTTTGTACTGCCTCTATCCTCAGCATTCTGCCAAAGAATGTAAGATTTGTCGCACTCTCCCGGTCAAGACATTGAAAGACAGGGAAGGGCGACTGCTTCTGTGGCTCCAGAGACTGAAGGACAAAGACCAAGTCTCCTCAGGTGAGAGTGAGTGTTCCTTCAGAAGTTTCCACTCCTCTCCTAAAAGGCCTCGACAGACATCTCCAGGTCAGTCTGCTGTGCCTCCTCACAAGAAGCCAAAATCCATGGAGGGTCATCCTAAGGTCAAGCCTTTTCTTCAGATGACAGCCTTCAAAAAGCCTGCTGTGGTATCTTCTGGCCTGCCTGTGACGATGTCGACAGTATCCATTTCGACATCCACGGCGTCTACTTTCTCCATGGCTTCAACTGCTACAACGTCGTCGACGATGGGTAGGTCAATACCTTCTGTTATTCCTCTCACAAAACCGTCGACGACGCTCCCGTCGACGTCTGCTTCATCGTCGACGAAGGCAAGGCTTCCAGCGTCGACGAAAATCCCATCGTCGACGTCGAGTTCATCGTCGACGAAGACTTCATCGTAGTCGAAGACACCGTCGACGAGGACACCGTCTACAAACCCGTCGACGTCGAGACCGTCGACGAAGACTTCCTCGTCGACGAAGACTACATCGTCGACGAAGGCACCGTCGACGAGGACACCGTCGACGACGACACCGTCGACAAGGACACCGTCGACGAGGACACCGTCGACGAGTACACCGTCGACGACGACACCGTCGACGAGGACACCGTCGACGACGACTCCGTCGACGAGAACACCGTCGACGACGACACCGTCAACGAGGACACCGTCGACGACGACACCATCGTCGACGAGCCCGTCGACGACGACACCGTCGACGAAGCCATCGTCGTCGACTTCTGCAGTGTCGACGCCGCCGTCGATGAGGGCATTGTCGTCGACGAGGACATCATCGACGTTGATGCAGTCGATGATGAAAATGCATGATAAAATGTCAACAATTGTAGACGCTCCATCGGACGCCACAATAAATCTACTATCGAAGGGCTCTCCATCACTGAAGTATTCCTTTACCCATTTTAAGATGTCATCATGCATGGTGACACCAGAGATGACTTCACCTAGCAAAGTCCAGCAACTGCTGCCAACGCAGTTTCTAGAAGCAGAAGATCCTGACGTGGAGAACATGTTTCCCATAGCATCCAGTCCCTCTCATCTTAACATCAAGGTTCATGAGAGTTCAGACTGTGAAGATCTTGAAGAGATGACAATTCAAGAAGAAGTCCGACAGCATACCACTGTTCAACCTATGGTATGCCTTCCGGCATCAATTGTCTCTGACCTACAGTTTCTGATTTCAGACTATAAGCAAAGATTTCCGTCTTCTGCTCCTGCTTCAGGAGTGCCAGCACAGCAGGAAGCTCCAACTCCTCAACGTCGCCAGCGACCACCTCCGCTGGTTGTGCATCAGGAGCAAGAGAAATTGCCTCCTCAAATTTCTTCTGATGAGGATGAATATGAGGAAGAAATGAGACATGATGAAGTCCAAGATGAGGAAGGTGAAATACATGATGAGGATTCTGATGATAACGCCAACCTGGATCCGGCATCCCCAGAGCAAGTACAGGATGATTCACCCCTTGAAGATTTAGGGGGATTCCATAATATAGTAGGAAGAGCGGCTGCAAGATTCAACATCCAAATAGCTTCGGAAACGCAGGACTGTTTCCTCCATGATTTTAAGGAATCCTTCAAAAGATTTGTTCGATCCATCCCAGTAATCGATTATATATGGGAGCAAGGACTTAAAATTATGAAAAATCCTTCCTCTCTCATTCCAGTGCCGGCTAGACTTGAAAGGAAGTACAAAGCCCCAGACACTGCGCCCGCATGTTTAACTGGCCAGACTAAACCGGACTCAGTTATATCACAGGCCGCTCAGCAGAAGTCTAGCAACCCGTCAGCGGCAATAACAGCGCCTCCTGATAAAGAGGGGAGAAAACTTGATGCCATTGGCAAAAGATTTTCTTCCATATCCGCCCTATCAGTCAGGGCTGCAAATTCTCTGGCATTACTAGGTCGCTACAATCGACAGATATGGGCAGATATAGCCCCATATCTAGAGGCAATCCCAGAAGACCAGAAAGAAGAGGTTAAGAAAATTTTGCTGGAGGGCGAACGCTCTGCCTCAGAAATGATCGATGTGGCCTTGGATATCGCTTCCACAGGATTTCGTCAACTGGCAGGAGCAGCGGTTTTGAGACACCAGGGCTGGCTTAAAGCCACAGCATTCCGGCCTGATGTGCAAGCCAAAGTTCTAGACATGCCATTTGATGGAGAACTGTTCTTCGGTGAACATATCGATGATATGCTGCAAGGTATTAAGAAGGATACCGACACAGCGAAAGCCCTAGGCACCCTACAATACAAAACTAATTCCTTTCGAGGATCCAGAGGTAGAGGGCAACAGAATCGAGGCAGCTATCAAGGTTACAAGTCCGCTTATAACTCTTCTCAGCAGTACAAGCCTCAATATCAGCAGAGACAGCAACAAGGACGAGCTTCCTACAACAAATCGTCCTTTCGAGGGAAAGGAGGAAAGAAAGATAATTACAGACGCCAATGACTGCTTTCTCCAGCATGCCTCCACCTCTTCTCCACAATTCGCAGTTGGAGGAAAAATTACCAACTTCCTTCACATTTGGAAGCAAATTACAACAGATCGTTGGGTGCTGCAGTTAGTTCGCTTCGGACACACTTTGGAGTTTGTGGAACATCCTCCTCCGAACCCACCATGTCCTATGCAGCACAAGAATCTACGCCTACTTCAACAGGAGCTCTCTCTAATGCTCCAGAAAAGAGAAGTGGAGAGAGTTCCTCGAGGTCAGAAGGGGAGAGGATTCTATTCCCGATTCTTCCTGGTCAGAAAAAAGGAGAAGAAGCAATGGAGACCAATACTGGATCTGAGAAACCTAAATATATACCTCAAGAAGCAGTCCTTCCGAATGGTTACCCTCCAGGAGGTATTACACCTACTCAATCCAAAAGACTATATGGTATCCTTAGACCTCCAGGATGCCTATTTTCATGTCCTCATTCACAAGAGTCATCGACAATTTCTGAGGTTTGCAGTGGCAGGCAGGCACTACCAGTTCAGAGTTTTACCATTCGGCCTGAAGTCAGCTCCACGCATCTTCACGAAGTGTCTGTCACCGGTAGCGGCATACCTTCGCCAGCATCATCACCAAGTCTTTCCCTACCTAGACGACTGGCTCATCAAAGCTCCGACTCGGACAGGCGTAGCCAAGTCCTCTTCGGCCTGCCTTCATCTATTCAAAAATCTGGGCCTAACACTCAACCAGGAAAAGTCAACTCTCCAACCGTCACAACGTCTCAATTTCCTGGGAGCAACGTTGGATACACAACAAGAGAAAGCCTTCCCTTCCAGAGAATGTCAGGTCAAGCTGAAGACCCTGGCTGTCCACATTCAGGCCAAACAGAGAGTCAAAGTTCGACTATTCAAGTCGTTGCTAGGAATGATGTCTTCCAACATTTTTCTCATTCCTCACTGTCGCCTACACATGCGGCCTCTACAGGAAGCCTTAACAAATCAGTGGATCCAATCTACAGGGTCTTTCGACGACTGGATCAGGATCACTCAGGTCATGAAGAAAGCTCTGAGATGGTGGCTTCTGGGCGACAACTTAAACAAGGGTCTCCCTTTTCTTCTCCCAGTCTCTCCTCATGTGATAACCACAGACGCTTCACTGGAAGGATGGGGGGCGTTCCTGCAGGAACTGCAAGTACACGGTCAATGGTCAGTGGCAGAAAAACAACTCCACATCAATCTGCTAGAGTTGAGAGCAGTGCGCCTGGCACTGCGAGCATTTCTGCCCTGAATCAGGAACTCCCCAGTGCTTGTGAGGACGGACAACACCACCACAATGCACTACCTGAACAAGCAGGGGGGTACTCGATCCAGGACGTTGTCTCGAGAATCTCAGCAAATTTGGATCTGGCTGGTACAACACAACATTTCTCTGCGGGCAGAGTATGTCCCAGGAGTAGACAACACCCTGGCAGACTCGCTAAGCAGACAGCGTTCACTTTGCCACGAGTGGGAGCTCGACCAGCAGACGCTCAACTCGGTGTTCTCCCGTTGGGGCAAACCTCACCTGGATCTCTTTGCGACGGAAGTGAACGCGAAATGCCAACATTACGCAAGCTGGCTTCCCCAGAAAAGGTCCCTAGGGAATGCCTTTTCGATGACATGGTGCAACGTCTTTGCTTATGCTTTTCCACCGTTTCCCCTGATCCCCAGGGTTCTCCGGAAACTGAAAGCAGAGAGTTGTACCATGATCCTGATAGCCCCAGCGTGGCCGCGCCAGCACTGGTATACGGAGCTACACCTTCTATCGCTGGAACCTCCAATTCTATTCAGGACATGCCCACATCTCCTCACAATGAACCAGGGACAAGTCCAGCATCCGGATCCAACATCTCTAAAATTATCAGCTTGGCTCCTGAGTTCAGAGAGTTCCAGGATTTAGATATTCCACAGGAATGCAGGGTCGTCTTAGCCCGGGCCTAGGCTGAAAGTACTAATAAGACGTATTTCCTCAAGTGGAAAAGGTTCTGTTTGTGGTGTAGAGCTCAGAATTTGCATCCGTTCACTTTTACTCCAGCACAAATTCTGCCCTACTTGCTCCACTTAGCCAATTCTGGACTGGCACACGCTTCAATAAAGATCCACCTGGCGGCCATTTCCAGGTTCAGACGATCTTCGTGTGGAGCTTCTTTATGGACCAACAGACTAATCAAACAGTTTCTGAAGGGATTATTTAGATCTTTCCCTCCAGTTAGAGCACCTCCACCTACATGGCAGCTAAATGTGGTACTAGCCCAACTAATGAAACACCAGTTTGAGCCAATCCACAGAGCAGATCTAAAATATTTGTCATGGAAAACAGCTCTATTGCTGGCGCTCACGTCAGCAAGGAGAGTGAGTGAACTGCAGGCTTTTTCTGTGCAAGACCCCTTCATCCAGTTCAAGAACGACAGGCTCATTCTACGGACTAACCCTAAGTTTATACCGAAGGTTCCGTCCTCTTTCCATCTCAACGAACCTATTGTCCTACGATCTTTCTTCCCGAATCCATCATCTGCGGCTGAAAGATCTCTTCACTCATTGGACCTCAAACGATGTCTCAAATTTTACCTTCACAGGACGGAGCAATTTCGAAAATCCAACCAATTGTTTGTTGCATTTAGCAGACCCAGGAAAGGCTTAGCTTTAACAAAACAGAGCATTTCCAGATGGATTTCAGCGGCCATCGCCTTCTGTCACCAACAGGCGAGCCACCCTCTGCCTTCAAAAGTACGAGCACACTCCACTAGAGCGGTTTCCACCTCCATGGCGCTCTTTGCTGGGGTATCCATTGTCGACATTTGCAGAGCAGCGACATGGAAGACACCACATACGTTCACCAAGCACTACTGCTTAGACTCTGAACTTATGAAGAATGCAGCAGTTGGGCAGGCTGTCCTACGTCATCTATTTCATTAGTGGTGAGCCTTCTTCCTATCATCCCACCTTCCAGGTAATTTATCGCACATTTCTTATCAGGTTGTGAGTATCATGTAAACTGTGTAACAACTTATGATAAGATTACTATGTCTTTACGAATGTATTATGCGAAATGTGCTCATTATTGCTTGCTATTCTGATTCAGGCATGTGAATCTATGAAAGATACCCATAATACTGGATAAGAAATGCGTTACTTACCTGTAACAGCAGTTATCCAGTATTGGTATCTTTCATAGATTCACATGCAACCCACCCGCCTCCCCTGGAAGGGCTCACCTTCTCCCTCTCAGTAGGTACTACTTAGCACTGTGCTTACGAAAATCTGAGGGACTAGGGCTCCTTCCAGGAAGGTGAGAAGGGTGATGGTAGCTGATTGGCTCCTGGCCAAAGTTTGGTCCTTTTTACATAAGGACCTAGATAGGCTACTAATGTGAGGCCTCTGGCCTAGTACTAAGTATATGTCTATGTGACATTACTATTGTTATTTACCGGGGACTCCTACCCCGACGACGGGGAATGATTCAGGCATGTGAATCTATGAAAGATACCAATACTGGATAACTGCTGTTACAGGTAAGTAACGCATTTCTTTTGGGGTGCTGCTTGGGGTGTTCTAGATTTTTGGGGGTGGGTTGAGGGATCTGGGAGCACTGCTGGGAAGGTCTAATTTTGATTGCAAAGGTTTGAAAAAATCCATGGTGGAAAAGCGGGGTTTGGGCCTAGTTGCAGACAGCGTTTTTCCACGATTTAAACGTAGGCCTAGTAGTAATAACTGTTTTTGGGGGGCTGTTTGGGGGTGTTCAAGATTTTTGGGGGTGGGTTGAGGGGTCTGGGAGCACTGCTTTGAAGGTCTAATTTTTATTGCAAGTGGTTTGAAGAAAATCCATGGTGAAAAAGGGGGGTTTGGGCCTAGTTGCAGAGAGCGCTTAGGCACGATTTAAACTTAGGCCTAGTAGTATTGCATGTTTTTGGGGGGCTGCTTGGGGGTGTTCTAGATTTTTGGGGGTGGGTTGAGGGGTCCGGGAGCACTGCTGGGAAGGTCTAATTTTTATTGCAAGTGGTTTGAAGATAATCCATGGTGGAAAAGGGGGGTTTAAAACTAGTTGCAGGGAGCGTTTTGGCGCGATTCTAACTTAGGCCTAGTAGTATTGCATGTTTTTGGGGGCTGCTTGAGGGTGTTCTAGATATTTGAGGGTGGACTGAGGGGTGTGGGAGCACTGCCTAGAAGGTCTAATTTTGGTTGCAAGTGGTTTGAAAAAATCATTGGTGGAAAAGGGGGTGTGGGCCTTGTTGCAGAGAGCGTTTTGGCACGATTTAATCTTAGGCCTAGTAGTATTGCATGTTTTTGGGGAGCTGATTGTGGGTGCTCTAGATTTTTGGGGGTGGGTTGAGGGGTCTGGGAGCACCGCTGGGAAGGTCTAATATTGATTGCAAGTGGTTTGAAGAAAATCCATTGTGGAAAAGGGGGGTTTGGGCCTAGTTGCAGAGAGCGTTTTGGCACGATTTAAACTTAGGCCTAGTAGTATTGCATGTTTTTGGGAAGCTGCTTGGGGGAGTTCTACATTTTTGGAGGTGGGTTGAGGGGTCTGGGAGCACTGCTGGGAAGGTCTAATTTTGATTACAAGTGGTTTGAAAAAAATCCATGGTGGAAAAGGGGGGTTTTGGGACTAGTTGTAGAGAGCGTTTTACCACGATTTAAACTTAGGCCTCGTAGTATTGCATGTTTTTGGGAAGCTGCTTCGGGGTGTTCTATATTTTTGGGGGATGGGTTGAGGGGTTTGGGACTACTGCTGGGAAGGTCTAATTTTGATTGCAAGTGGTTTGAAGAAAATCCATGGTGGAAAAGGGGGGTTTGGACCTAGTTGCAGAGAGCGTTTTGGCACGATTTAAACTTAGGCCTAGTAGTATTGCATGTTTTTGAGGAGCTGCTTGGGGGTGCTCTAGATTTTTGGGGGTAGGTTGAGGGGTCTGGGATCACTGCTGGGAAGGTCTAATATTGATTGCAAGTGGTTTGAAGAAAATCCATGGTGGAAAAGGGGGGTTTGGGCCTAGTTGCAGAGAGCGTCTTGAAACGATTTAAACTTAGGCCTAGTAGTATTGCATGTTTTTGGGGGCTGCTTGGGGGTGTTCTAGTTTTTTGGAGGTTGGTTGAGGGATCCAGGGAGCACTGCTGGGAAGGTTTAATTTTTATTGCAAGTGGTTTGAAGATAATCCATGGTGGAAAAGGGGGGTTTGAGCCTAGTTGCAGAGAGCGTTTTGGCGCGATTTAAACTTAGGCCTAGTAGTATTGCATGTTTTTGGGGTGCTGCTTGGGGTCTTCTAGATTTAGGAGGGTGGGTTGAGGGGTCTGGGAGCACTGCTGGGAAGGTCTAATTTTGATTGCAAGTGGTTTGAAAAAATCCATGGTCGAAAAGGGGGGTTTGGGCCTAGTTGCAGAGAGCGTTTTGCCATGATTTAAACGGAGGCCTAGTAGTATTGCATGTTTTTGGGGAGCTGCTTGGGGGTGTTCTATATTTTTGGGGGTGGGTTGAGGGGTCTGGGAGCTCTGCTGGTAAGGTCTAATTTTGATTGCAAGTGGTTTGAAGAAAATCCATGGTGGAAAAAGTGGGTTTGGGCCTAGTTTTAGAGAGCGCTTTGGCACGATTTAAACTTAGGCCTAGTAGTATTGCATGTTTTTTGGGAGCTGCTTGGGGGAGTTCTAGATTTTTGGGGGTGGGTTGAGGGGTCTGGGAGCACTGCTGGGAAGGTCTAATTTTGATTGCAAGTGGTTTGAAGAAAATCCATGGTGGAAAAGGGGGGTTTGGGCCTAGTTGCAGAGAGCGTTTTGCCACGATTTAAACTTAGGCCTAGTAGTATTGCATGTTTTTGGGGGGCTGCTTGGGGTGTTCTAGATTTTTGGAGGTGGGTTGAGGGGTCTGGGAGCACTGCTGGGAAGGTCTAATTTTGATTACAAGTGGTTTGAAAAAAATACATGGTGATAAAGGGGGGTTTTGGGACTAGTTGCAGAGAGCGTTTTGCCACGATTTAAACTTAGGCCTAGTAGAATTGCATGTTTTTGGAGAGCTGCTTGGGGGTGTTCTAGATTTTTGGGGGTGGGTTGAGGGATCTGAGAGCACTGCTGGAAAGGTCTAATATTGATTGCAAGTGGTTTGAAGAAAATCCATGGTGGAAAAGGGGGGTTTGGGCCTAGTTGCAGAGAGCGTCTTGGCACGATTTAAACTTAGGCCTAGTAGTATTGCATGTTTTTAGGGGCTGTTTGAGGGTGTTCTAGATTTTCGGGGTGGGTTGAGGGGTCCGGGAGCACTGCTGGGAAGGTCTAATTTTTATTGCAAGTGGTTTGAAGCTAATCCATGGTGGAAAAGGGGGGTTTGAACCTAGTTGCAGAGAGCGTTTTGGCGCGATTCAAACTTAGGCCAAGTAGAATTGCATGTTTTTGGGGGCTGCTTGAAGGTGTTCTAGATAGTTGGGGGTGGACTGAGGGGTGTGGGAGCACTGCCTGGAAGGTCTAATTTTGATTGCAAGTGGTTTGAAAAAAATCCATGGTGGAAAAGGGGGGTTTGGGCCTAGTTGCAGAGAGCGTTTTGCCACGATTAAAACTTAGGCCTAGCAGTATTGCATGTTTTTGGGGAGCTGCTTGGGGGTGTTCTAGGTTTTTGGGGGTGGGTTGGGGGGTCTGGGAGCACTGCTGGGAAGGTCTAATTTTGATTGCAAGTGGTTTGAAGAAAATCCATGGTGGAAAAGGGGGATTTGGACCTAGTTGCAGAGAGCGTTTTGGCACGATTTAAACTTAGGACTAGTAGTATTGCATGTTTTTGGGGGGCTGCTTGGGGGTGTTCTAGATTTTTGGGGGTGGGATGAGGGGTCTGGGAGCACTGCCCGGAAGGTCTCATTTTGGTTGCAAGTGGTTTGAAAAAATCATTGGTGGAAAAGGGGGTGTGGGCCTTGTTGCAGAGAGCGTTTTGGCACGATTTAAACTTAGGCCTAGTAGTATTGCATGTTTTTGGAGAGCTGCTTGGGGGTGTTCTAGATTTTTGGGGGTGGGTTGAGGGGTCTGGGAGCACTGCTGGGAAGGTCTAATATTGATTGCAAGTGGTTTGAAGAAAATCCATGGTGGAAAAGGGGGGTTTGGGCCTAGTTGCAGAGAGCGTCTTGGCACGATTTAAACTTAGGCCTAGTAGTATTGCATGTTTTTGGGGGCTGTTTGAGGGTGTTCTAGATTTTCGGGGTGGGTTGAGGGGTCCGGGAGCACTGCTGGGAAGGTCTAATTTTTATTGCAAGTGGTTTGAAGATAATCTATGGTGAAAAAGGGGGGTTTGAACCTAGTTGCAGAGAGCGTTTTGGAGCGATTCAAACTTAGGCCTAATAGTATTGCATGTTTTTGGGGGCTGCTTGAGGGTGTTCTAGATATTTGGGGGTGGACTGAGGGGTGTGGGAGCACTGCCTGGAAGGTCTAATTTTGATTGCAAGTGGTTTGAAAAAAATTCCATAGTGGAAAAGGGGGGTTTGGGCCTAGAGACCGGGAGCATTTTGGCACGATTTAAACTTAGGCCTAGTAGCATTGCATGTTTTTTGGGGGCTGCTTGGGGGTGTTCTAGAATTTTGGGGATGGGTTGAGGGGACTGGGCGCACTGCTGGGAAGGTGTAATTTTGATTGCAAGTTGTTTGAAGAAAATCCATGATGGAAAAGCGGAGTTTGGGCCTAGTTGCAGAGAGCGTTTTGGCACGATTGAAACTTAGGCCTAGTAGTATTGCATGTTTTTGGGGAGCTGCTTGGGGGAGTTCTAGATTTTTGGGGGTGCGCTGAGGGGTCTGGGAGCGCTACTGGGAAGGTCTAATTTTGATTGCAAGTGGTTTGAAGAAAATCCATGGTGGAAAAGGGGTGTTTGGGCCTAATTGCAGAGAGCGTTTTGGCACGATTTAAACTTAGGCCTAGTAGTATTGCATGTTTTTGCGGGGCTGTTTGGGGGTGTGCTAGATTTTTGGGGGTGGGTTGAGGGGTCCGGGAGCACTGCTGGGAAGGTGTAATTTTGATTGCAAGTGGTTTGAAGAAAATCCAATGGTGGAAAAGGCGGGTTTGGGCCTAGTTGCATAGAGCGCTTAGGCACGATTTAAACTTAGGCCTGGTAGTATTGCATGTTTTTGGGGGGCTGCTTGGGGGTGTTCTAGACTTTTGGGGGTGGGTTGAGGGGTCTGGGAGCACTGCTGGGAAGGTCTAATTTTTATTGCAAGTGGTTTGAAGATAATCCATGGTGGAAAAGGGGGGTTTAAACCTAGTTGCAGGGAGCGTTTTGGCGCGATTCAAACTTAGGCCTAGTAGTATTGCATGTTTTTGGGGGCTGCTTGAGGGTGTTCTAGATATTTGGGGGTGGACTGAGGGGTGTGGGAGCACTGAATGGAAGGTCTAATTTTGGTTGCAAGCTGTTTGAAAAAATCATTGGTGGAAAAGGGGGTGTGGGCCTTGTTGCAGAGAGCGTTTTGGCACTATTTAATCTTAGGCCTAGTAGTATTGCATGTTTTTGGGGAGCTGCTTGGGGGTGCTCTAGAATTTCGTGGGAGGGTTGAGGGGTCCGGGAGCACTGCTGGGAAGGTCTAATTTTGTTTGCAAGTGGTTTGAAGAAAATCCATGGTGGAAAAAGGGGGTTTGGGCCTAGTTTCAGAGAGCGCTTTGGCACGATTTAAACTTAGGCCTAGTAGTATTGCATGTTTTTGGGGAGCTGCTTGGGGGAGTTCTAGATTTTTGGGGGTGGGTTGAGGGGTCTGGGAGCACTGCTGGGAAGGTCTTATTTTGATTGCAAGTGGTTTGAAGAAAATCCATGGTGGAAAAGGGGAGTTTGGGCCTAGTTGCTGAGAGCGTTTTGGCACGATTTAAACTTAGGCCTTGTAGTATTGCATGTTTTTGAGGGGCTGTTTGGGGGTGTGCTAGATTGTTGGGGGTGGGTTGAGGGGTCCAGGAGCACTGCTGGGAAGGTGTAATTTTGATTGCAAGTGGTTTGAAGAAAATCCATGGTGGAAAAGGGGGGTTTGGGCCTAGTTGCAGAGAGCGTCTTGGCACGATTTAAACTTAGGCCTAGTAGTATTGCATGTTTTTGGGGGCTGTTTGAGGGTGTTCTAGATTTTCGGGGTGGGTTGAGGGGTCCGGGAGCACTGCTGGGAAGGTCTAATTTTTATTGCAAGTGGTTTGAAGATAATCTATGGTGAAAAAGGGGGGTTTGAACCTAGTTGCAGAGAGCGTTTTGGAGCGATTCAAACTTAGGCCTAATAGTATTGCATGTTTTTGGGGGCTGCTTGAGGGTGTTCTAGATATTTGGGGGTGGACTGAGGGGTGTGGGAGCACTGCCTGGAAGGTCTAATTTTGATTGCAAGTGGTTTGAAAAAAATTCCATAGTGGAAAAGGGGGGTTTGGGCCTAGAGACCGGGAGCATTTTGGCACGATTTAAACTTAGGCCTAGTAGCATTGCATGTTTTTTGGGGGCTGCTTGGGGGTGTTCTAGAATTTTGGGGATGGGTTGAGGGGACTGGGCGCACTGCTGGGAAGGTGTAATTTTGATTGCAAGTTGTTTGAAGAAAATCCATGATGGAAAAGCGGAGTTTGGGCCTAGTTGCAGAGAGCGTTTTGGCACGATTGAAACTTAGGCCTAGTAGTATTGCATGTTTTTGGGGAGCTGCTTGGGGGAGTTCTAGATTTTTGGGGGTGCGCTGAGGGGTCTGGGAGCGCTACTGGGAAGGTCTAATTTTGATTGCAAGTGGTTTGAAGAAAATCCATGGTGGAAAAGGGGTGTTTGGGCCTAATTGCAGAGAGCGTTTTGGCACGATTTAAACTTAGGCCTAGTAGTATTGCATGTTTTTGCGGGGCTGTTTGGGGGTGTGCTAGATTTTTGGGGGTGGGTTGAGGGGTCCGGGAGCACTGCTGGGAAGGTGTAATTTTGATTGCAAGTGGTTTGAAGAAAATCCAATGGTGGAAAAGGCGGGTTTGGGCCTAGTTGCATAGAGCGCTTAGGCACGATTTAAACTTAGGCCTGGTAGTATTGCATGTTTTTGGGGGGCTGCTTGGGGGTGTTCTAGACTTTTGGGGGTGGGTTGAGGGGTCTGGGAGCACTGCTGGGAAGGTCTAATTTTTATTGCAAGTGGTTTGAAGATAATCCATGGTGGAAAAGGGGGGTTTAAACCTAGTTGCAGGGAGCGTTTTGGCGCGATTCAAACTTAGGCCTAGTAGTATTGCATGTTTTTGGGGGCTGCTTGAGGGTGTTCTAGATATTTGGGGGTGGACTGAGGGGTGTGGGAGCACTGCCTGGAAGGTCTAATTTTGGTTGCAAGTGGTTTGAAGAAAATCCATGGTGGAAAAAGGGGGTTTGGGCCTAGTTTCAGAGAGCGCTTTGGCACGATTTAAACTTAGGCCTAGTAGTATTGCATGTTTTTGGGGAGCTGCTTGGGGGAGTTCTAGATTTTTGGGGGTGGGTTGAGGGGTCTGGGAGCACTGCTGGGAAGGTCTTATTTTGATTGCAAGTGGTTTGAAGAAAATCCATGGTGGAAAAGGGGAGTTTGGGCCTAGTTGCTGAGAGCGTTTTGGCACGATTTAAACTTAGGCCTTGTAGTATTGCATGTTTTTGAGGGGCTGTTTGGGGGTGTGCTAGATTGTTGGGGGTGGGTTGAGGGGTCCAGGAGCACTGCTGGGAAGGTGTAATTTTGATTGCAAGTGGTTTGAAGAAAAATCCAATGGTGGAAAAGGCGGGTTTGGGCCTAGTTGCAGAGAGCATTTTGGCACGATTTAAACTTAGGCCTAACAGTAGTGCATGTTTTTGGGGGGCTGTTTGAGGGTGTTCTAGATTTTCGGGGTGGGTTGAGTGGTCCGGGAGCACTGCTGGGAAGGTCTAATTTTGTTTGCAAGTGGTTTGAAGAAAATCCATGGTGGAAAAAGAGGGTTTGGGCCTAGTTTCAGAGAGCGCTTTGGCACGATTTAAACTTAGGCCTAGTAGTATTGCATGTTTTTGGGGAGCTGCTTGGGGGAGTTCTAGATTTTTGGGGGTGGGTTGAGGGGTCTGGGAGCACTGCTGGGAAGGTCTAATTTTTATTGCAAGTGGTTTGAAGATAATCCATAGTGGAAAAGGGGGGTTTGAACCTAGTTGCAGAGAGCGTTTTGGCGCGATTCAACCTTAGGCCTAGTAGTATTGAATGTTTTTGGGGGCTGCTTGAGGGTGTTCTAGATATTTGGGGGTGGACTGAGGGGTGTGGGAGCACTGCCTGGAAGGTCTAATTTTGATTGCAAGTGGTTTGAAAAAAATCCATGGTGGAAAAGGGGGATTTGGGCCTAGTTGCAGAGAGCGTTTTGCCTCGATTAAAACTTAGGCCTAGCAGTATTGCATATTTTTGGCTAGCTGCTTGGGGGTGTTCTAGGTTTTTGGGGGTGGGTTGAGGGGTCTGGGAGCACTGCTAGGAAGGTCTAATTTTGATTGCAAGTGGTTTGAAAAAAATCCATTGTGGAAAAAGTGGGATTTGGGCCTAGTTGCCGGGAGCGTTGTGGCACGATTAAATCTTTGGCCTAGTAGCATTGCATGTTTTTGGGGGGCTGCTTGGTGGTGTTCTAGAATTGTGGGGATGGGTTGAGGGGACTGGGCGCACTGCTGGGAAGGCGTAATTTTGATTGCAAGTTGTTTGAAGAAAATCCATGATGGAAAAGCGGGGTTTGGGCCTAGTTGCAGAGAGCGTTTTGGCACGATTGAAACTTAGGCCTAGTAGTATTGCATGTTTTTGTGGAGCTGCTTGGGGGTGTTCGAGATTTATGGGGGTGGGTTGAGGGGACTGGGAGCTCTGCTGGTAAGGTCTAATTTTGATTGCAAGTGGTTTGAAGAAAATCCATGGTGGATAAAGGGGGTTTGGGCCTAGTTTCAGAGAGCGCTTTGGCACGATTTAAACTTAGGCCTAGTAGTATTGCATGTTTTTGGGGAGCTGCTTGGGGGAGTTCTAGATTTTTGGGGGTGGGTTGAGGGGTCTGGGAGCACTGCTGGGAAGGGCTAATTTTGATTGCAAGTGGATTGAAGAAAATCCATGGTGGAAAAGGGGGGTTTGGGCCTAGTTGCAGAGAGCGTTTTGGCACGATTTAAACTTAGGCCTTGTAGTATTGCATGTTTTAGAGGGGCTGTTTGGGGGTGTGCTAGATTGTTGGGGGTGGGTTGAGGGGTCCAGGAGCACTGCTGGGAAGGTGTAATTTTGATTGCAAGTGGTTTGAAGAAAAATCCAATGGTGGAAAAGGCGGGTTTGGGCCTAGTTGCAGAGAGCATTTTGGCACGATTTAAACTTAGGCCTAGCAGTAGTGCATGTTTTTGGGGGGCTGTTTGAGGGTGTTCTAGATTTTCGGGGTGGGTTGAGTGGTCCGGGAGCACTGCTGGGAAGGTCTAATTTTGTTTGCAAGTGGTTTGAAGAAAATCCATGGTGGAAAAAGGGGGTTTGGGCCTAGTTTCAGAGAGCGCTTTGGCACGATTTAAACTTAGGCCTAGTAGTATTGCATGTTTTTGGGGAGCTGCTTGGGGGAGTTCTAGATTTTTGGGGGTGGGTTGAGGGGTCTGGGAGCACTGCTGGGAAGGTCTAATTTTTATTGCAAGTGGTTTGAAGATAATCCATAGTGGAAAAGGGGGGTTTGAACCTAGTTGCAGAGAGCGTTTTGGCGCGATTCAACCTTAGGCCTAGTAGTATTGAATGTTTTTGGGGGCTGCTTGAGGGTGTTCTAGATATTTGGGGGTGGACTGAGGGGTGTGGGAGCACTGCCTGGAAGGTCTAATTTTGATTGCAAGTGGTTTGAAAAAAATCCATGGTGGAAAAGGGGGATTTGGGCCTAGTTGCAGAGAGCGTTTTGCCTCGATTAAAACTTAGGCCTAGCAGTATTGCATATTTTTGGCTAGCTGCTTGGGGGTGTTCTAGGTTTTTGGGGGTGGGTTGAGGGGTCTGGGAGCACTGCTAGGAAGGGCTAATTTTGATTGCAAGTGGATTGAAGAAAATCCATGGTGGAAAAGAGGGGTTTGGGCCTAGTTGCAGAGAGCGTTTTGGCACGATTTAAACTTTGGCCTAGTAGTATTGCATCTTTTAGGGGGGCTGTTTGGGGGTGTGCCAGATTGTTGGGGGTGGGGTGAGGGGTCCAGGAGCACTGCTGGGAAGGTGCAATTTTGATAGCAAGTCGTTTGAAGAAAATCCATGGTGAAAAAGGGGGGTTTGGGCCTAGTTGCAGAGAGCGTCTTGGCACAATTTAAACTTAGGCCTAGTAGTATTGCATGTTTTTGGGGGCTGTTTGAGGGTGTTCTAGATTTTTGGGGTGGGTTGAGGGGTCCGGGAGCACTGCTGGGAAGGTCTAATTTTTATTGCAAGTGGTTTGAAGATAATCCATGGTGGAAAAGGGGGGTTTGAACCTAGTACGCAGAGAGCGTTTTGGCGCGATTCAAACTTAGGCCTAGTAGTATTGCATGTTTTTGGGGGCTGCTTGAGGGTGTTCTAGATATTTGGGGGTGGACTGAGGGGTGTGGGAGCACTGCCTGGAAGGTCTAATTTTGATTGCAAGTGGTTTGAAAAAAATCCATGGTGGAAAAGGGGGGTTTGGGCCTAGTTGCAGAGAGCGTTTTGCCACGATTAAAACTTAGGCCTAGCAGTATTACATGTTTTTGGAGAGCTGCTTGGGGGTGTTCTAGATTTTTGGGGGTGGATTGAGGGGTCTTGGAGCACTGCTGGGAAGGTCTAATATTGATTGCAATTGGTTTGAAGAAAATCCATGGTGGAAAAGGGGGGTTTGGGCCTAGTTGCAGAGAGCGTCTTGGCACGATTTAAACTTAGGCCTAGTAGCATTGCATGTTTTTGGGGGGCTGCTTGAGGGTGTTCTAGAATCTTGGGGATGGGTTGAGGGGACTGGGCGCACTGCTGGGAAGGAGTAATTTTGATTGCAAGTTGTTTGAAGAACATCCATGATGGAAAAGCGGAGTTTGGGCCTAGTTGCAGAGAGCGTTTTGGCACGATTGAAACTTAGGCCTAGTAGTATTGCATGTTTTTGGGGAGCTGCTTGGGGGAGTTCTAGATTTTTGGGGGTGCGCTGAGGGGTCTGGGAGCGCTACTGGGAAGGTCTAATTTTGATTGCAAGTGGTTTGAAGAAAATCCATGGTGGAAAAGGGGTGTTTGGGCCTAATTGCAGAGAGCGTTTTGGCACGATTTAAACTTAGGCCTAGTAGTATTGCATGTTTTTGCGGGGCTGTTTGGGGGTGTGCTAGATTTTTGGGGGTGGGTTGAGGGGTCCGGGAGCACTGCTGGGAAGGTGTAATTTTGATTGCAAGTGGTTTGAAGAAAATCCAATGGTGGAAAAGGCGGGTTTGGGCCTAGTTGCATAGAGCGCTTAGGCACGATTTAAACTTAGGCCTGGTAGTATTGCATGTTTTTGGGGGGCTGCTTGGGGGTGTTCTAGACTTTTGGGGGTGGGTTGAGGGGTCTGGGAGCACTGCTGGGAAGGTCTAATTTTTATTGCAAGTGGTTTGAAGATAATCCATGGTGGAAAAGGGGGGTTTAAACCTAGTTGCAGGGAGCGTTTTGGCGCGATTCAAACTTAGGCCTAGTAGTATTGCATGTTTTTGGGGGCTGCTTGAGGGTGTTCTAGATATTTGGGGGTGGACTGAGGGGTGTGGGAGCACTGCCTGGAAGGTCTAATTTTGGTTGCAAGCTGTTTGAAAAAATCATTGGTGGAAAAGGGGGTGTGGGCCTTGTTGCAGAGAGCGTTTTGGCACTATTTAATCTTAGGCCTAGTAGTATTGCATGTTTTTGGGGAGCTGCTTGGGGGTGCTCTAGAATTTCGTGGGAGGGTTGAGGGGTCCGGGAGCACTGCTGGGAAGGTCTAATTTTGTTTGCAAGTGGTTTGAAGAAAATCCATGGTGGAAAAAGGGGGTTTGGGCCTAGTTTCAGAGAGCGCTTTGGCACGATTTAAACTTAGGCCTAGTAGTATTGCATGTTTTTGGGGAGCTGCTTGGGGGAGTTCTAGATTTTTGGGGGTGGGTTGAGGGGTCTGGGAGCACTGCTGGGAAGGTCTTATTTTGATTGCAAGTGGTTTGAAGAAAATCCATGGTGGAAAAGGGGAGTTTGGGCCTAGTTGTAGAGAGCGTTTTGGCACGATTTAAACTTAGGCCTTGTAGTATTGCATGTTTTTGAGGGGCTGTTTGGGGGTGTGCTAGATTGTTGGGGGTGGGTTGAGGGGTCCAGGAGCACTGCTGGGAAGGTGTAATTTTGATTGCAAGTGGTTTGAAGAAAAATCCAATGGTGGAAAAGGCGGGTTTGGGCCTAGTTGCAGAGAGCATTTTGGCACGATTTAAACTTAGGCCTAACAGTAGTGCCTGTTTTTGGGGGGCTGTTTGAGGGTGTTCTAGATTTTCGGGGTGGGTTGAGTGGTCCGGGAGCACTGCTGGGAAGGTCTAATTTTGTTTGCAAGTGGTTTGAAGAAAATCCATGGTGGAAAAAGAGGGTTTGGGCCTAGTTTCAGAGAGCGCTTTGGCACGATTTAAACTTAGGCCTAGTAGTATTGCATGTTTTTGGGGAGCTGCTTGGGGGAGTTCTAGATTTTTGGGGGTGGGTTGAGGGGTCTGGGAGCACTGCTGGGAAGGTCTAATTTTTATTGCAAGTGGTTTGAAGATAATCCATAGTGGAAAAGGGGGGTTTGAACCTAGTTGCAGAGAGCGTTTTGGCGCGATTCAACCTTAGGCCTAGTAGTATTGAATGTTTTTGGGGGCTGCTTGAGGGTGTTCTAGATATTTGGGGGTGGACTGAGGGGTGTGGGAGCACTGCCTGGAAGGTCTAATTTTGATTGCAAGTGGTTTGAAAAAAATCCATGGTGGAAAAGGGGGATTTGGGCCTAGTTGCAGAGAGCGTTTTGCCTCGATTAAAACTTAGGCCTAGCAGTATTGCATATTTTTGGCTAGCTGCTTGGGGGTGTTCTAGGTTTTTGGGGGTGGGTTGAGGGGTCTGGGAGCACTGCTAGGAAGGTCTAATTTTGATTGCAAGTGGTTTGAAAAAAATCCATTGTGGAAAAAGGGGGATTTGGGCCTAGTTGCCGGGAGCGTTGTGGCACGATTAAATCTTTGGCCTAGTAGCATTGCATGTTTTTGGGGGGCTGCTTGGTGGTGTTCTAGAATTGTGGGGATGGGTTGAGGGGACTGGGCGCACTGCTGGGAAGGCGTAATTTTGATTGCAAGTTGTTTGAAGAAAATCCATGATGGAAAAGCGGGGTTTGGGCCTAGTTGCAGAGAGCGTTTTGGCACGATTGAAACTTAGGCCTAGTAGTATTGCATGTTTTTGTGGAGCTGCTTGGGGGTGTTCGAGATTTATGGGGGTGGGTTGAGGGGACTGGGAGCTCTGCTGGTAAGGTCTAATTTTGATTGCAAGTGGTTTGAAGAAAATCCATGGTGGATAAAGGGGGTTTGGGCCTAGTTTCAGAGAGTGCTTTGGTACGATTTAAACTTAGGCCTAGTAGTATTGCATGTTTTTGGGGAGCTGCTTGGGGGAGTTCTAGATTTTTGGGGGTGGGTTGAGGGGTCTGGGAGCACTGCTGGGAAGGGCTAATTTTGATTGCAAGTGGATTGAAGAAAATCCATGGTGGAAAAGGGGGGTTTGGGCCTAGTTGCAGAGAGCGTTTTGGCACGATTTAAACTTAGGCCTTGTAGTATTGCATGTTTTAGAGGGGCTGTTTGGGGGTGTGCTAGATTGTTGGGGGTGGGTTGAGGGGTCCAGGAGCACTGCTGGGAAGGTGTAATTTTGATTGCAAGTGGTTTGAAGAAAAATCCAATGGTGGAAAAGGCGGGTTTGGGCCTAGTTGCAGAGAGCATTTTGGCACGATTTAAACTTAGGCCTAGCAGTAGTGCATGTTTTTGGGGGGCTGTTTGAGGGTGTTCTAGATTTTCGGGGTGGGTTGAGTGGTCCGGGAGCACTGCTGGGAAGGTCTAATTTTGTTTGCAAGTGGTTTGAAGAAAATCCATGGTGGAAAAAGGGGGTTTGGGCCTAGTTTCAGAGAGCGCTTTGGCACGATTTAAACTTAGGCCTAGTAGTATTGCATGTTTTTGGGGAGCTGCTTGGGGGAGTTCTAGATTTTTGGGGGTGGGTTGAGGGGTCTGGGAGCACTGCTGGGAAGGTCTAATTTTTATTGCAAGTGGTTTGAAGATAATCCATAGTGGAAAAGGGGGGTTTGAACCTAGTTGCAGAGAGCGTTTTGGCGCGATTCAACCTTAGGCCTAGTAGTATTGAATGTTTTTGGGGGCTGCTTGAGGGTGTTCTAGATATTTGGGGGTGGACTGAGGGGTGTGGGAGCACTGCCTGGAAGGTCTAATTTTGATTGCAAGTGGTTTGAAAAAAATCCATGGTGGAAAAGGGGGATTTGGGCCTAGTTGCAGAGAGCGTTTTGCCTCGATTAAAACTTAGGCCTAGCAGTATTGCATATTTTTGGCTAGCTGCTTGGGGGTGTTCTAGGTTTTTGGGGGTGGGTTGAGGGGTCTGGGAGCACTGCTAGGAAGGGCTAATTTTGATTGCAAGTGGATTGAAGAAAATCCATGGTGGAAAAGAGGGGTTTGGGCCTAGTTGCAGAGAGCGTTTTGGCACGATTTAAACTTTGGCCTAGTAGTATTGCATGTTTTAGGGGGGCTGTTTGGGGGTGTGCCAGATTGTTGGGGGTGGGGTGAGGGGTCCAGGAGCACTGCTGGGAAGGTGCAATTTTGATAGCAAGTCGTTTGAAGAAAATCCATGGTGAAAAAGCAGGGTTTGGGCCTAGTTGCAGAGAGCGTCTTGGCACAATTTAAACTTAGGCCTAGTAGTATTGCATGTTTTTGGGGGCTGTTTGAGGGTGTTCTAGATTTTTGGGGTGGGTTGAGGGGTCCGGGAGCACTGCTGGGAAGGTCTAATTTTTATTGCAAGTGGTTTGAAGATAATCCATGGTGGAAAAGGGGGGTTTGAACCTAGTACGCAGAGAGCGTTTTGGCGCGATTCAAACTTAGGCCTAGTAGTATTGCATGTTTTTGGGGGCTGCTTGAGGGTGTTCTAGATATTTGGGGGTGGACTGAGGGGTGTGGGAGCACTGCCTGGAAGGTCTAATTTTGATTGCAAGTGGTTTGAAAAAAATCCATGGTGGAAAAGGGGGGTTTGGGCCTAGTTGCAGAGAGCGTTTTGCCACGATTAAAACTTAGGCCTAGCAGTATTACATGTTTTTGGAGAGCTGCTTGGGGGTGTTCTAGATTTTTGGGGGTGGATTGAGGGGTCTTGGAGCACTGCTGGGAAGGTCTAATATTGATTGCAATTGGTTTGAAGAAAATCCATGGTGGAAAAGGGGGGTTTGGGCCTAGTTGCAGAGAGCGTCTTGGCACGATTTAAACTTAGGCCTAGTAGCATTGCATGTTTTTGGGGGGCTGCTTGAGGGTGTTCTAGAATCTTGGGGATGGGTTGAGGGGACTGGGCGCACTGCTGGGAAGGAGTAATTTTGATTGCAAGTTGTTTGAAGAAAATCCATGATGGAAAAGCTGGATTTGGGCCAAGTTTCAGAGAGCGCTTTGGCACGATTTGAACTTAGGCCTAGTAGTATTGCATGTTTTTGGAGAGCTGCTTGGGGGAGTTCTAGATTTTTGGGCGTGGGTTGAGGGGTCTGGGAGCACTGCTGGGAAAGTGTAATTTTGATTGCAAGTGGTTTTAAGAAAATCCAATGGTGGAAAAGGCGGGTTTGGGCCTAGTTGCAGTTAGCGTTTTGGCACGATTTAAACTTAGGCCTAGCAGTAGTGCATGTTTTTGGGGTTCTGCTTGGGGTGTTCTAGATTTTTGGGGGTGGGTTGAGGGGTCTGGGAGCGCTGCTGGGAAGGTCTAATTTTTATTGCAAGTGGTTTGAAGATAATCCATGGTGGAAAAGGGGGGTTTAAACCTAGTTGCAGGGAGCGTTTTGGCGCTATTCAAACTTAGGCCTAGTAGTATTGCATGTTTTTGGGGGCTGCTTGAGGGTGTTCTAGATATTTGGGGGTGGACTGAGGGGTGTGGGAGCACTGCCTGAAAGGTCTAATTTTGCTTGCAAGTTGTTTGAAAAAATCATTGGTGGAAAAGGGGGTGTGGGCCTTGTTGCAGAGAGCGTTTTGGCACTATTTAATCTTAGGCCTAGTAGTATTGCATGTTTTTGGGGAGCTGCTTGGGGGTGCTCTAGAATTTTGTGGGAGGGTTGAGGGGTCCGGGAGCACTGCTGGGAAGGTCTAATTTTGTTTGCAAGTGGTTTGAAGAAAATCCATGGTGGAAAAAGGGGGTTTGGGCCTAGTTTCAGAGAGCGATTTGGCACGATTTAAACTTAGGCCTAGTAGTATTGCATGTTTTTGGGGAGCTGCTTGGGGGAGTTCTAGATTTTTGGGGGTGAATTGAGGGGTCTGGGAGCACTGCTGGGAAGGTCTTATTTTGATTGCAAGTGGTTTGAAGAAAATCCATGGTGGAAAAGGGGAGTTTGGGCCTAGTTGCAGAGAGCGTTTTGGCACGATTTAAACTTAGGCCTTGTAGTATTGCATGTTTTTGAGGGGCTGTTTGGGGGTGTGCTAGATTGTTGGGGGTGGGTTGAGGGGTCCAGGAGCACTGCTGGGAAGGTGTAATTTTGATTGCAAGTGGTTTGAAGAAAATCCAATGGTGGAAAAGGCGGGTTTGGGCCTAGTTGCAGAGAGCATTTTGGCACGATTTAAACTTAGGCCTAGCAGTAGTGCATGTTTTTGGGGGGCTGTTTGAGGGTGTTCTAGATTTTCGGGGTGGGTTGAGTGGTCCGGGAGCACTGCTGGGAAGGTCTAATTTTTATTGCAAGTGGTTTGAAGATAATCCATAGTGGAAAAGGGGGGTTTGAACCTAGTTGCAGAGAGCGTTTTGGCGCGATTCAAACTTAGGCCTAGTAGTATTGAATGTTTTTGGGGGCTGCTTGAGGGTGTTCTAGATATTTGGGGGTGGACTGAGGGGTGTGGGAGCACTGCCTGGAAGGTCTAATTTTGATTGCAAGTGGTTTGAAAAAATCATTGGTGGAAAAGGGGGTGTGGGCCTTGTTGCAGAGAGCGTTTTGGCACGATTTAATCTTAGGCCTAGTAGTATTGCATGTTTTTGGGGAGCTGATTGTGGGTGCTCTAGATTTTTGGGGGTGGGTTGAGGGGTCTGGGAGCACCGCTGGGAAGGTCTAATATTGATTGCAAGTGGTTTGAAGAAAATCCATTGTGGAAAAGGGGGGTTTGGGCCTAGTTGCAGAGAGCGTTTTGGCACGATTTAAACTTAGGCCTAGTAGCATTGCTTGTTTTTGGGGGCTGTTTGGGGATGTTCTAGATTTTTGGGGGAGCGTTGAGGGGTCCAGGAGCACTGCTGGGAACGTCTAATTTTGATTGCAAGTGGTTTGAAGAAAATCCATGGTGGAAAAGGCGGTTTGGGCCTAGTTGCAGAGAGCGTTTTGGCACGATTTAAACTTAGGCCTAGTAGTATTACATGTTTTTGGGGGGCTGCTTGGGGGTGTTCTAGTTTTTTGGAGGTTGGTTGAGGGATTCAGGGAGCACTGCTGGGAAGGTTTAATTTTTATTGCAAGTGGTTTGAAGATAATCCATGGTGGAAAAGGGGGGTTTGAGCCTAGTTGCAGAGAGCGTTTTGGCGCGATTTAAACTTAGGCCTAGTAGTATTGCATGTTTTTGGGGTGCTGCTTGGGGTCTTCTAGATTTAGGAGGGTGGGTTGAGGGGTCTGGGAGCACTGCTGGGAAGGTCTAATTTTGATTGCAAGTGGTTTGAAAAAATCCATGGTGGAAAAGGGGGGTTTGGGCCTAGTTGCAGAGAGCGTTTTGCCACGATTTAAACGGAGGCCTAGTAGTATTGCATGTTTTTGGGGAGCTGCTTGGGGGTGTTCTATATTTTTGGGGGTGGGTTGAGGGGTCTGGGAGCTCTGCTGGTAAGGTCTAATTTTGATTGCAAGTGGTTTGAAGAAAATCCATGGTGGAAAAAGTGGGTTTGGGCCTAGTTTTAGAGAGCGCTTTGGCACGATTTAAACTTAGGCCTAGTAGTATTGCATGTTTTTTGGGAGCTGCTTGGGGGAGTTCTAGATTTTTGGGGGTGGGTTGAGGGGTCTGGGAGCACTGCTGGGAAGGTCTAATTTTGATTGCAAGTGGTTTGAAGAAAATCCATGGTGGAAAAGGGGGGTTTGGGCCTAGTTGCAGAGAGCGTTTTGCCACGATTTAAACTTAGGCCTAGTAGTATTGCATGTTTTTGGGGGGCTGCTTGGGGTGTTCTAGATTTTTGGAGGTGGGTTGAGGGGTCTGGGAGCACTGCTGGGAAGGTCTAATTTTGATTACAAGTGGTTTGAAAAAAATACATGGTGATAAAGGGGGGTTTTGGGACTAGTTGCAGAGAGCGTTTTGCCACGATTTAAACTTAGGCCTAGTAGAATTGCATGTTTTTGGAGAGCTGCTTGGGGGTGTTCTCGATTTTTGGGGGTGGGTTGAGGGATCTGAGAGCACTGCTGGAAAGGTCTAATATTGATTGCAAGTGGTTTGAAGAAAATCCATGGTGGAAAAGGGGGGTTTGGGCCTAGTTGCAGAGAGCGTCTTGGCACGATTTAAACTTAGGCCTAGTAGTATTGCATGTTTTTAGGGGCTGTTTGAGGGTGTTCTAGATTTTCGGGGTGGGTTGAGGGGTCCGGGAGCACTGCTGGGAAGGTCTAATTTTTATTGCAAGTGGTTTGAAGCTAATCCATGGTGGAAAAGGGGGGTTTGAACCTAGTTGCAGAGAGCGTTTTGGCGCGATTCAAACTTAGGCCAAGTAGAATTGCAGGTTTTTGGGGGCTGCTTGAAGGTGTTCTAGATAGTTGGGGGTGGACTGAGGGGTGTGGGAGCACTGCCTGGAAGGTCTAATTTTGATTGCAAGTGGTTTGAAAAAAATCCATGGTGGAAAAGGGGGGTTTGGGCCTAGTTGCAGAGAGCGTTTTGACACGATTAAAACTTAGGCCTAGCAGTATTGCATGTTTTTGGGGAGCTGCTTGGGGGTGTTCTAGGTTTTTGGGGGTGGGTTGGGGGGTCTGGGAGCACTGCTGGGAAGGTCTAATTTTGATTGCAAGTGGTTTGAAGAAAATCCATGGTGGAAAAGGGGGATTTGGACCTAGTTGCAGAGAGCGTTTTGGCACGATTTAAACTTAGGACTAGTAGTATTGCATGTTTTTGGGGGGCTGCTTGGGGGTGTTCTAGATTTTTGGGGGTGGGATGAGGGGTCTGGGAGCACTGCCCGGAAGGTCTCATTTTGGTTGCAAGTGGTTTGAAAAAATCATTGGTGGAAAAGGGGGTGTGGGCCTTGTTGCAGAGAGCGTTTTGGCACGATTTAAACTTAGGCCTAGTAGTATTGCATGTTTTTGGAGAGCTGCTTGGGGGTGTTCTAGATTTTTGGGGGTGGGTTGAGGGGTCTGGGAGCACTGCTGGGAAGGTCTAATATTGATTGCAAGTGGTTTGAAGAAAATCCATGGTGGAAAAGGGGGGTTTGGGCCTAGTTGCAGAGAGCGTCTTGGCACGATTTAAACTTAGGCCTAGTAGTATTGCATGTTTTTGGGGGCTGTTTGAGGGTGTTCTAGATTTTCGGGGTGGGTTGAGGGGTCCGGGAGCACTGCTGGGAAGGTCTAATTTTTATTGCAAGTGGTTTGAAGATAATCCATGGTGAAAAAGGGGGGTTTGAACCTAGTTGCAGAGAGCATTTTGGAGCGATTCAAACTTAGGCCTAATAGTATTGCATGTTTTTGGGGGCTGCTTGAGGGTGTTCTAGATATTTGGGGGTGGACTGAGGGGTGTGGGAGCACTGCCTGGAAGGTCTAATTTTGATTGCAAGTGGTTTGAAAAAAATTCCATAGTGGAAAAGGGGGGTTTGGGCCTAGAGACCGGGAGCATTTTGGCACGATTTAAACTTAGGCCTAGTAGCATTGCATGTTTTTTGGGGGCTGCTTGGGGGTGTTCTAGAATTTTGGGGATGGGTTGAGGGGACTGGGCGCACTGCTGGGAAGGTGTAATTTTGATTGCAAGTTGTTTGAAGAAAATCCATGATGGAAAAGCGGAGTTTGGGCCTAGTTGCAGAGAGCGTTTTGGCACGATTGAAACTTAGGCCTAGTAGTATTGCATGTTTTTGGGGAGCTGCTTGGGGGAGTTCTAGATTTTTGGGGGTGCGCTGAGGGGTCTGGGAGCGCTACTGGGAAGGTCTAATTTTGATTGCAAGTGGTTTGAAGAAAATCCATGGTGGAAAAGGGGTGTTTGGGCCTAATTGCAGAGAGCGTTTTGGCACGATTTAAACTTAGGCCTAGTAGTATTGCATGTTTTTGCGGGGCTGTTTGGGGGTGTGCTAGATTTTTGGGGGTGGGTTGAGGGGTCCGGGAGCACTGCTGGGAAGGTGTAATTTTGATTGCAAGTGGTTTGAAGAAAATCCAATGGTGGAAAAGGCGGGTTTGGGCCTAGTTGCATAGAGCGCTTAGGCACGATTTAAACTTAGGCCTGGTAGTATTGCATGTTTTTGGGGGGCTGCTTGGGGGTGTTCTAGACTTTTGGGGGTGGGTTGAGGGGTCTGGGAGCACTGCTGGGAAGGTCTAATTTTTATTGCAAGTGGTTTGAAGATAATCCATGGTGGAAAAGGGGGGTTTAAACCTAGTTGCAGGGAGCGTTTTGGCGCGATTCAAACTTAGGCCTAGTAGTATTGCATGTTTTTGGGGGCTGCTTGAGGGTGTTCTAGATATTTGGGGGTGGACTGAGGGGTGTGGGAGCACTGCCTGGAAGGTCTAATTTTGGTTGCAAGCTGTTTGAAAAAATCATTGGTGGAAAAGGGGGTGTGGGCCTTGTTGCAGAGAGCGTTTTGGCACTATTTAATCTTAGGCCTAGTAGTATTGCATGTTTTTGGGGAGCTGCTTGGGGGTGCTCTAGAATTTCGTGGGAGGGTTGAGGGGTCCGGGAGCACTGCTGGGAAGGTCTAATTTTGTTTGCAAGTGGTTTGAAGAAAATCCATGGTGGAAAAAGGGGGTTTGGGCCTAGTTTCAGAGAGCGCTTTGGCACGATTTAAACTTAGGCCTAGTAGTATTGCATGTTTTTGGGGAGCTGCTTGGGGGAGTTCTAGATTTTTGGGGGTGGGTTGAGGGGTCTGGGAGCACTGCTGGGAAGGTCTTATTTTGATTGCAAGTGGTTTGAAGAAAATCCATGGTGGAAAAGGGGAGTTTGGGCCTAGTTGCAGAGAGCGTTTTGGCACGATTTAAACTTAGGCCTTGTAGTATTGCATGTTTTTGAGGGGCTGTTTGGGGGTGTGCTAGATTGTTGGGGGTGGGTTGAGGGGTCCAGGAGCACTGCTGGGAAGGTGTAATTTTGATTGCAAGTGGTTTGAAGAAAAATCCAATGGTGGAAAAGGCGGGTTTGGGCCTAGTTGCAGAGAGCATTTTGGCACGATTTAAACTTAGGCCTAACAGTAGTGCATGTTTTTGGGGGGCTGTTTGAGGGTGTTCTAGATTTTCGGGGTGGGTTGAGTGGTCCGGGAGCACTGCTGGGAAGGTCTAATTTTGTTTGCAAGTGGTTTGAAGAAAATCCATGGTGGAAAAAGGGGGTTTGGGCCTAGTTTCAGAGAGCGCTTTGGCACGATTTAAACTTAGGCCTAGTAGTATTGCATGTTTTTGGGGAGCTGCTTGGGGGAGTTCTAGATTTTTGGGGGTGGGTTGAGGGGTCTGGGAGCACTGCTGGGAAGGTCTAATTTTTATTGCAAGTGGTTTGAAGATAATCCATAGTGGAAAAGGGGGGTTTGAACCTAGTTGCAGAGAGCGTTTTGGCGCGATTCAACCTTAGGCCTAGTAGTATTGAATGTTTTTGGGGGCTGCTTGAGGGTGTTCTAGATATTTGGGGGTGGACTGAGGGGTGTGGGAGCACTGCCTGGAAGGTCTAATTTTGATTGCAAGTGGTTTGAAAAAAATCCATGGTGGAAAAGGGGGATTTGGGCCTAGTTGCAGAGAGCGTTTTGCCTCGATTAAAACTTAGGCCTAGCAGTATTGCATATTTTTGGCTAGCTGCTTGGGGGTGTTCTAGGTTTTTGGGGGTGGGTTGAGGGGTCTGGGAGCACTGCTAGGAAGGTCTAATTTTGATTGCAAGTGGTTTGAAAAAAATCCATTGTGGAAAAAGGGGGATTTGGGCCTAGTTGCCGGGAGCGTTGTGGCACGATTAAAACTTTGGCCTAGTAGCATTGCATGTTTTTGGGGGGCTGCTTGGTGGTGTTCTAGAATTGTGGGGATGGGTTGAGGGGACTGGGCGCACTGCTGGGAAGGCGTAATTTTGATTGCAAGTTGTTTGAAGAAAATCCATGATGGAAAAGCGGGGTTTGGGCCTAGTTGCAGAGAGCGTTTTGGCACGATTTAAACTTAGGCCTAGTAGTATTGCATGTTTTTGGAGAGCTGCTTGGGGGAGTTCTAGATTTTTGGGCGTGGGTTGAGGGGTCTGGGAGCACTGCTGGGAAAGTGTAATTTTGATTGCAAGTGGTTTTAAGAAAATCCAATGGTGGAAAAGGCGGGTTTGGGCCTAGTTGCAGTTAGCGTTTTGGCACGATTTAAACTTAGGCCTAGCAGTAGTGCATGTTTTTGGGGTTCTGCTTGGGGTGTTCTAGATTTTTGGGGGTGGGTTGAGGGGTCTGGGAGCACTGCTGGGAAGGTCTAATTTTTATTGCAAGTGGTTTGAAGATAATCCATGGTGGAAAAGGGGGGTTTAAACCTAGTTGCAGGGAGCGTTTTGGCGCTATTCAAACTTAGGCCTAGTAGTATTGCATGTTTTTGGGGGCTGCTTGAGGGTGTTCTAGATATTTGGGGGTGGACTGAGGGGTGTGGGAGCACTGCCTGAAAGGTCTAATTTTGCTTGCAAGTTGTTTGAAAAAATCATTGGTGGAAAAGGGGGTGTGGGCCTTGTTGCAGAGAGCGTTTTGGCACTATTTAATCTTAGGCCTAGTAGTATTGCATGTTTTTGGGGAGCTGCTTGGGGGTGCTCTAGAATTTTGTGGGAGGGTTGAGGGGTCCGGGAGCACTGCTGGGAAGGTCTAATTTTGTTTGCAAGTGGTTTGAAGAAAATCCATGGTGGAAAAAGGGGGTTTGGGCCTAGTTTCAGAGAGCGATTTGGCACGAATTAAACTTAGGCCTAGTAGTATTGCATGTTTTTGGGGAGCTGCTTGGGGGAGTTCTAGATTTTTGGGGGTGGGTTGAGGGGTCTGGGAGCACTGCTGGGAAGGTCTTATTTTGATTGCAAGTGGTTTGAAGAAAATCCATGGTGGAAAAGGGGAGTTTGGGCCTAGTTGCAGAGAGCGTTTTGGCACGATTTAAACTTAGGCCTTGTAGTATTGCATGTTTTTGAGGGGCTGTTTGGGGGTGTGCTAGATTGTTGGGGGTGGGTTGAGGGGTCCAGGAGCACTGCTGGGAAGGTGTAATTTTGATTGCAAGTGGTTTGAAGAAAATCCAATGGTGGAAAAGGCGGGTTTGGGCCTAGTTGCAGAGAGCATTTTGGCACGATTTAAACTTAGGCCTAGCAGTAGTGCATGTTTTTGGGGGGCTGTTTGAGGGTGTTCTAGATTTTCGGGGTGGGTTGAGTGGTCCGGGAGCACTGCTGGGAAGGTCTAATTTTTATTGCAAGTGGTTTGAAGATAATCCATAGTGGAAAAGGGGGGTTTGAACCTAGTTGCAGAGAGCGTTTTGGCGCGATTCAAACTTAGGCCTAGTAGTATTGAATGTTTTTTGGGGCTGCTTGAGGGTGTTCTAGATATTTGGGGGTGGACTGAGGGGTGTGGGAGCACTGCCTGGAAGGTCTAATTTTGATTGCAAGTGGTTTGAAAAAAATCCATGGTGGAAAAGGGGGATTTTGGCCTAGTTGCAGAGAGCGTTTTGCCTCGATTAAAACTTAGGCCTAGCAGTATTGCATATTTTTGGCTAGCTGCTTGGGGGTGTTCTAGGTTTTTGGGGGTGGGTTGAGGGGTCTGGGAGCACTGCTAGGAAGGTCTAATTTTGATTGCAAGTGGTTTGAAAAAAATCCATTGTGGAAAAAGGGGGATTTGGGCCTAGTTGCCGGGAGCGTTTTGGCACGATTAAAACTTTGGCCTAGTAGCATTGCATGTTTTTGGGGGGCTGCTTGGTGGTGTTCTAGAATTTTGGGGATGGGTTGAGGGGACTGGGCGCACTGCTGGGAAGGCGTAATTTTGATTGCAAGTTGTTTGAAGAAAATCCATGATGGAAAAGCGGGGTTTGGGCCTAGTTGCAGAGAGCGTTTTGGCACGATTGAAACTTAGGCCTAGTAGTATTGCATGTTTTTGTGGAGCTGCTTGGGGGTGTTCGAGATTTTTGGGGGTGGGTTGAGGGGACTGGGAGCTCTGCTGGTAAGGTCTAATTTTGATTGCAAGTGGTTTGAAGAAAATCCATGGTGGATAAAGGGGGTTTGGGCCTAGTTTCAGAGAGCGCTTTGGCACGATTTAAACTTAGGCCTAGTAGTATTGCATGTTTTTGGGGAGCTGCTTGGGGGAGTTCTAGATTTTTGGGGGTGGGTTGAGGGGTCTGGGAGCACTGCTGGGAAGGGCTAATTTTGATTGCAAGTGGATTGAAGAAAATCCATGGTGGAAAAGGGGGGTTTGGGCCTAGTTGCAGAGAGCGTTTTGGCACGATTTAAACTTTGGCCTAGTAGTATTGCATGTTTTAGGGGGGCTGTTTGGGGGTGTGCCAGATTGTTGGGGGTGGGTTGAGGGGTTCAGGAGCACTGCTGGGAAGGTGTAATTTTGATTGCAAGTGGTTTGAAGAAAATCCAATGGTGGAAAAGGCGGCTTTCGGCCTAGTTGCAGAGAGCGTTGTGGCACGATTTAAACTTAGGCCTAGCAGTAGTGCATGTTTTTGGGGTGCTGCTTGGGGTGTTCTAGATTTTTGGGGGTGGGTTGAGGGGTCTGGGAGCACTGCTTTGAAGGTCTAATTTTTATTGCAAGTGGTTTGAAGAAAATCCATGGTGGAAAAGGGGGGTTTGGGCCTAGTTGCAGAGAGCGCTTAGGCACGATTTAAACTTAGGCCTAGTAGTATTGCATGTTTTTGGGGGGCTGCTTGGGGGTGTTCTAGATTTTTGGGGGTGGGTTGAGGGGTCTGGGATCACTGCCGGGAAGGTCTAATTTTGGTTGCAAGTGGTTTGAAAAAATCATTGGTGGAAAAGGGGGTGTGGGCCTTGTTGCAGAGAGCGTTTTGGCACAATTTAAACTTAGGCCTAGTAGTATTGCATGTTTTTGGAGAGCTGCTTGGGGGTGTTCTAGATTTTTGGGGGTGGGTTGAGGTGTCTGGGAGCACTGCTGGGAAGGTCTAATATTGATTGCAAGTCGTTTGAAGAAAACCCATGGTAAAAAAGGGGGGTTTGGGCCTAGTTGCAGAGAGCGTCTTGGCACAATTTAAACTTAGGCCTAGTAGTATTGCATGTTTTTGGGGGCTGTTTGAGGGTGTTCTAGATTTTTGGGGTGGGTTGAGGGGTCTGGGATCACTGCCGGGAAGGTCTAATTTTGGTTGCAAGTGGTTTGAAAAAATCATTGGTGGAAAAGGGGGTGTGGGCCTTGTTGCAGAGAGCGTTTTGGCACAATTTAAACTTAGGCCTAGTAGTATTGCATGTTTTTGGAGAGCTGCTTGGGGGTGTTCTAGATTTTTGGTGGTGGGTTGAGGTGTCTGGGAGCACTGCTGGGAAGGTCTAATTTTTATTGCAAGTGGTTTGAAGATAATCCATGGTGGAAAAGGGGGGTTTGAACCTAGTACGCAGAGAGCGTTTTGGCGCGATTCAAACTTAGGCCTAGTAGTATTGCATGTTTTTGGGGGCTGCTTGAGGGTGTTCTAGATATTTGGGGGTGGACTGAGGGGTGTGGGAGCACTGCCTGGAAGGTCTAATTTTGATTGCAAGTGGTTTGAAAAAAATCCATGGTGGAAAAGGGGGGTTTGGGCCTAGTTGCAGAGAGCGTTTTGCCACGATTAAAACTTAGGCCTAGCAGTATTACATGTTTTTGGAGAGCTGCTTGGGGGTGTTCTAGATTTTTGGGGGTGGATTGAGGGGTCTTGGAGCACTGCTGGGAAGGTCTAATATTGATTGCAATTGGTTTGAAGAAAATCCATGGTGGAAAAGGGGGGTTTGGGCCTAGTTGCAGAGAGCGTCTTGGCACGATTTAAACTTAGGCCTAGTAGCATTGCATGTTTTTGGGGGGCTGCTTGAGGGTGTTCTAGAATTTTGGGGATGGGTTGAGGGGACTGGGCGCACTGCTGGGAAGGAGTAATTTTGATTGCAAGTTGTTTGAAGAAAATCCATGATGGAAAAGCGGGGTTTGGGCCTAGTTTCAGAGAGCGCTTTGGCACGATTTAAACTTAGGCCTAGTAGTATTGCATGTTTTTGGAGAGCTGCTTGGGGGAGTTCTAGATTTTTGGGCGTGGGTTGAGGGGTCTGGGAGCACTGCTGGGAAGGTGTAATTTTGATTGCAAGTGGTTTTAAGAAAATTCCAATGGTGGAAAAGGCGGGTTTGGGCCTAGTTGCAGAGAGCGTTTTGGCACGATTTAAACTTAGGCCTAGCAGTAGTGCATGTTTTTGGGGTTCTGCTTGGGGTGTTCTAGATTTTTGGGGGTGGGTTGAGGGGTCTGGGAGCACTGCTGGGAAGGTCTAATTTTTATTGCAAGTGGTTTGAAGATAATCCATGGTGGAAAAGGGGGGGTTAAACCTAGTTGCAGGGAGCGTTTTGGCGCGATTCAAACTTAGGCCTAGTAGTATTGCATGTTTTTGGGGGCTGCTTGAGGGTGTTCTAGATATTTGGGGGTGGACTGAGGGGTGTGGGAGCACTGCCTGGAAGGTCTAATTTTGGTTGCAAGTTGTTTGAAAAAATCATTGGTGGAAAAGGGGGTGTGGGCCTTGTTGCAGAGAGCGTTTTGGCACTATTTAATCTTAGGCCTAGTAGTATTTCATGTTTGTGGGGAGCTGCTTGGGGGTGCTCTAGAATTTTGTGGGAGGGTTGAGGGGTCCGGGAGCACTGCTGGGAAGGTCTAATTTTGTTTGCAAGTGGTTTGAAGAAAATCCATGGTGGAAAAAGGGGGTTTGGGCCTAGTTTCAGAGAGCGCTTTGGCACGATTTAAACTTAGGCCTAGTAGTATTGCATGTTTTTGGGGAGCTGCTTGGGGGTGCTCTAGAATTTTGTGGGAGGGTTGAGGGGTCCGGGAGCACTGCTGGGAAGGTCTAATTTTGTTTGCAAGTGGTTTGAAGAAAATCCATGGTGGAAAAAGGGGGTTTGGGCCTAGTTTCAGAGAGCGTTTTGGCACGATTTAAACTTAGGCCTTGTAGTATTGCATGTTTTTGAGGGGCTGTTTGGGGGTGTGCTAGATTGTTGGGGGTGGGTTGAGGGGTCCAGGAGCACTGCTGGGAAGGTGTAATTTTGATTGCAAGTGGTTTGAAGAAAATCCAATGGTGGAAAAGGCGGGTTTGGGCCTAGTTGCAGAGAGCATTTTGGCACGATTTAAACTTAGGCATAGCAGTAGTGCATGTTTTTGGGGGGCTGTTTGAGGGTGTTCTAGATTTTCGGGGTGGGTTGAGTGGTCCGGGAGCACTGCTGGGAAGGTCTAATTTTTATTGCAAGTGGTTTGAAGATAATCCATAGTGGAAAAGGGGGGTTTGAACCTAGTTGCAGAGAGCGTTTTGGCGCGAATCAAACTTAGGCCTAGTAGTATTGAATGTTTTTGGGGGCTGCTTGAGGGTGTTCTAGATATTTGGGGGTGGACTGAGGGGTGTGGGAGCACTGCCTGGAAGGTCTAATTTTGATTGCAAGTGGTTTCAAAAAAATCCATGGTGGAAAAGGGGGATTTGGGCCTAGTTGCAGAGAGCTTTTTGCCTCGATTAAAACTTAGGCCTAGCAGTATTGCATATTATCCAGTATTGGGGTATCTTTCATAGATTCACATGCCTGAATCATTCCCCGTCGTCGAGGCGGGAGTCCCACGGTAAATAAAAAAGCAGTGCCAAAAGCACTTTGCAGTAGTAGGCCCTAGAAAAAAGGCCTGAGGCCTATATTATAGTAGCCTATCTACCTCATTATGCTAAAAGACCCAAGGTCTTTGCTCCAACCAATCAGCTCACAGCACCCTCTAGAACCTTCCCTGCAGAGCCAGCTCTCCTCAGATTTTCACCGCACGTCGTGTGGAAGGGAGTCTCCCTGAGTCTTGACTCAGTTTTTTCTTCAAGAGCTTCAAGATGTCTGACAAGAAGGCCTTGTTCAGACCCTGCAGAACATGCGAGAAGAAGAGGGTCCATGTGGATGACTTACACAAGGACTGTATTTATTGCCTGTATCCCAAGCATGAGGCAAAAACCTGTAAGATCTGCACTACCTTCCCTGCCAAGACCTTAAGGGATAGGGAGGCCAGAGTCCTTTTGTGGCTTAAATCCTCTTCCAAGGATGATGATGATAGAGCCTCTACCTCTAGCAAGAGGGCAAGGTCTCACGAGGATAAGATAAGTGAGGGGAGAAAGCATACCAAGACCTCCCACTCTACTTCAGGTTCTTCTCAGAGATCCAAACATTCTGTCTCTGGAGCCTCAGCCACCAACGATCCGTCAAAGAAAACTGTGAGTAAGACTTCTACTGTCTCCTCTCCAGTGACCACTGTCTCTACTTCGACCTCTTCTTCTATGAGTATGATATCCACTACATCTATCACTACTCCGATTGTGTCTACTAAAATTAGTATTGTGACGAAGAAAACTCTCGTGGACGACTCGTCGACGAAGACGCCGTCATCATCAAAAAATTTGTCGTCTAAGAAGAGCCCGTCGACGAAGTCGTCGACGCCGCCGTCGACGACTGCCTCGTCGACGAAGAATGCATCGACGCCTATCCCGTCGACGACGAGCCCGTCCTTGGTTACCCCGTCGACGACAGTACCGTCGACGGTGGCTCCGTCGACGACGAATCCGTCGACGACTGTCCCATCGACGTCGAGCCCGTCGACGACAGTCCCGTCGACGACAAGTCTATCGTCGACGATGCCCTCGTCGTCGATCTCGTCGACGATAACTCCGTCGACGACGGCATCTTTTCAGCAAGTAGATGCACCTTGGTCTCCTGGGTCATCAAGGTCGATGGGATCAGCTTTGCTAAGACCTGCCACTGGGATTCAGGCCTTTTGTACGCCAATAGCGACAAAGAATTTTCAACTAGTGTCTTATAAGAGACAACAGGGTGCATATATATCTCCACTTATGCCTTCTCATCCGTCTAGAAACTTTTGCGGACGATGAAGAAGAAGATGACTTTGAAGATGATGACGATGTGGGTGCTTTTGGTGTGGCACGTCACCCATCCGAACTTGTCATCAAGTGCCAAGATGATGATGACGAGGATGCATACGCGGAGCACTACTACCAAGAGGATATCATAGGGCCTCATTCATTGGAACATCAGAGAAGGCCTAGAGTCCCGGAGGTCACTCAGTTGCCGCCTAATCTGATACAGGATTTGCAGGCTATGCTGGCGGACTACAAACAGCGTTTTCCTCCGCAAGTACCTCAATCTGATACGGTAGCTCCTCCTCGGCAGCCACCGGTCTCTCCAGTTGTAGAAACTCCGCAACCGGTCTTGCCTCCACAAACTCCGGATACATCATCGGAAGAGGAGGTAGAGGATGGAGAGTTGCCTAACATACCTTCATCGGACCCATGGGACGAGTATGTTATACCCATGCCGTCCCCTCCAACTCCACAACCTTCAGATTCACCGCCTGAAGATGTAGGTGGTTTTCACAACTTGATGCAGAGGGCATCAACCAGGTTTAAGCTCCCGGTTACAGTGGAGCAAACGGAATGTTTTCTCCATGACTTTAAAGAGGAAACAAGGAGAATATCTAGAGCCATTCCCATGATTGATTTTATTTGGAAGGAGGGCATAAAGATAATGAAAAACCCTGCATCCGTGCCTGCTGTGTTACCTAGAATAGAAAAGAAATATCGTGCTCCGCTCTCTAGTCCGGCGTGCCTTATTGGCCATCCACGCCCGGATTCGGTAATCTCTCAGGCGGCGCAGCAAAGGTCAAAGAACCCAGCTACCCCTATTTCTACTCCACCAGATAAAGAGGGGCGACGATTAGACCTTATTGGAAAGAAGTTTTCCACTATGGCTGCAGCATCCATCAGGATAGCAAATTCAATGGCGATTATTGGACGCTACGATCGCCAAATGTGGTCGGAGATGGCTAGATTCATAGAGCTATTGCCAGAGGACTCAAGACAAGAAGCAAGGAAAGTTTTAATGGAAGGAGAGCGGGCAGCGGAAGAATCCATCGACTGCGCTCTAGACATGGCGAATACGAATTTCAGGCAGTTGGCTGGGGCAGCTGTCCTGAGACGTCAGGGGTGGTTAAAAGCCACTACGTTTCGACCTGAGGTTCAGTTGAAGATACTGGACATGGCTTATGACGGAGAGTCTCTCTTTGGGAAACATGTCGATGAGGCTCTCCAGACGATTAAAACCGACACGGATACTGCAAAGTCGCTAGGATCCTTGCAATATAGAAGAGCTTCATTCAGAGGAGCTAGAGGACGAGGTTATTCTTCCAGAGGAAGTTATTACCAGCAAGGCAGACAGTATCAACCACAATACCGTCAAAACTACCAGTCCTCTTACAGACAATCTGGATCGGCTGGTTTCTCTCGTCAAGGAGGAAGAAGGCGCGCAAACAACCAAGGACGAGACAGCCACAAGAAACAGTGAGAGCAATTGGGCGCCACCTCCAATCCCTTACCTTCCCGTGGGCGCGAAAATATCTGCTTACCAACAACAATGGCAGAATATAACATCGGATCGGTGGGTGCTAGACTTGATCCATCATGGTCACACCTTAGAGTTCATCACCAAACCCCCACCAACTCCGCCCAGGGGTCCCCCTCCCCCTCGTCTTCACTTATTGTTCAAGGAGGTGCAAGCTATGCTACTCAAGAACGCAGTAGAGAAGGTTCCATTCCATCAGAGAGGTGAGGAAAATTAAATTTTTGGTCATGTTATGTTCCCTAGCGCGTACCCCACCGACTCCATGTACCGGCTTAAAGTGCATGTAACTTCCCTCCTGTGCCAGCTATGAAGACGCAAATATATTTGCGTCCACCGTTAACATGTCCTCTTTCAGATCCACCCTGAATGGATTATATAGTCCGTTCCTAAGTATGCTATGCCACCGTCTTTTTGTAGTACACTTTACATGTTTTCCTGCTCTAGCAGAGTAGGCCCTGATTCCTGCCATCGAGCCTCTTTTGGCTTCCTGACTCTGACAGCCTCTGCCCAGGCTACCTCTGTACCCGTGAACTCTGACTTACTTCCAGCGCGGCCCCTCGCGCTCAGCTCAAGCCTGCTTTCTGCCAAGACTGACTATAACCTTCGAGTTATCTGTTCCGCTCCTCGAGAATGCATTCCTGCCTACTAGATCCTGTAAACATCCTCCCCAGCTGCAGAGCCAAAGGGCCGACCTGTCTCAATGCAAGTAATTCATAGTCTCTGTTACCATGCTTCCATGGAAGGCCCGTGCCCCCACGCTTCACATGCAGACACTTAGGCGCTTATACACACATCCACAGTTAGCATAGAATAGCTTCTGCCCTAGAGACCTTTCCGCCCAGATAGTATAGTTCCTAAACATCAGATATCAGATATGATAGAAGTACAAGTTGATCTGACATGCCAGACTTCTGTCTCTTTCCGTCAATGTAAATGTCAAGTCCCCTGCACCCCGTCAACCACACGTCATGCAGCTGCGCGCGCATCCAAGCTTCCGATTTCTGCTGACATTGCAACAATTCTGTTAGCACCACCCCTTGGTGCCACCCACTTGCGTCACCTATCAGTGACGTTTCTAGCACACACCTCTAGTTCACGCCTCTTGATTACGTATTAGTACCACGTTGTCAAGACTTCCAGAACCATAGCCAGCATTGGATCAGTGCCTGCAAAACCTCAACGGTCATTAAAGCAGAGCTCCAAGTATCCACGTTGGCGAAGGCAGCATAGAGTCACCACGTTGTTCCTGCGGCGCTGTGTGCAGAATCTGAAGAAGCGAGTATCCCAACATGGC
Organism: Lissotriton vulgaris; assembly: GCF_964263255.1. NCBI lineage: Eukaryota > Metazoa > Chordata > Amphibia > Caudata > Salamandridae > Lissotriton > Lissotriton vulgaris. Next base: position 1,258,168,316 of record NC_141687.1, on the reverse strand, counting down.
CGCCGCAGGGTATTAGAAACAGCGAGGAGTGAGCGCTCTAGTCTTCGAGAGCGCGCGAGCAGCTGTGGAGATGAGGCGCACTGCCGCTCAGGAATCTGCGCACTTCAACTGACCTCTTCACCGGAGTCACGGCGCAGCTCTGAGTGAAGTTCTTGTTCTGAGGAAATTCCTGTCAGCGCTTCTGTTTGGTTGTTCTTATCGCATGCGCAACGTGGGATTCTGGCAAGTGACTTTAATTTTGAAGAATTCGTAGTTGTATTTAGTTGGTGCCACTTCACGAAATCCAAGTTATTTACCTCTGTTATCAGAATTGGGGTCCGTACTCCTTCACAGTTCAGTCTGTTCAATAGGACTATATTAGTTTACTCATAGCTAGGGTTTTAGTCATTTTAGTGCCTACTTCAGTTCATTCCATTGAGTCGGGACTTGCTTCATTAATTCCTCAAGAGGGTTGTCAATCATCCTACAATATTCCTTCGCTTGACTCTTGTGAGGATAAAACAGAATATTAACACCAACCAAAGATTAACAGAGAGTCCAACGGAAAAAGTACCTTTACATGCAGGAAAGGGAGTGGTTTTAACTAAGCCGAGTTCCCATCAGTCCACCATCGAGACCGCCCTTCATCATTTGGGATCTCTTTGGCATCAATGATTCACGATCAGGGGTGAAAAAACCTGTATTGGTGCTTGGTTACCATATACAGGAAAAACCAGTGTTTTAATCCTGATGTGAAATGCTAATGTGGATAGGATAGCGTTTCTAGTGGTGAACTGAATAGCAGTGCTTGAAAGAAAGTGAATGGTGAAAGAATATAAGAAGATCTAAAATTAGGTAGTGATTGGGATGAAGGGCGGTCTCGATGGTGGACTGATGGGAACTCGGCTTAGTTAAAACCACTCCCTTTCCTGCATGTAAAGGTACTTTTTCCGTTGGACTCTCTGTTAATCTTTGGTTGGTGTTAGTTCTGTTTAGGGGGCTTAACAGATAGGGTCTATAAACTTTCCCCTAGGACCTCTTTTGTGTTTAATAAAACAGAATATTGCCTGTCATCAATCATCCTCCTGGGGACTTGTGCAGACATCCTGAGGGTAAGAGACTTCGCCTGTTATTTTCCAATTAAATCACAGCAAATAGTCCAGAGTGTATCTTGAGTTCCTTTTCAGAGGTGGTGGGCATAGAATTAGTGTTGACTCCAGTGTTACTTGAAGCTTCTGACAGATTGAAGTGCCAATCTTTCACTTGAGTCGACATGACTGAGGGATTTGACATGAACTCCTTGGCGGGAATCCTAGAAGGGTTACAGGCCCAACTTACACGTTCCACAGAAGAGAATAGAGTCCTGAGGGATGAGATAAAAAGGTCCCAACAAGAAACTCGTCACGTTCAACAGAAATTAGAAGAACTCTTAGCGGGAACTACTCCTTTACCTAGCTTCGACTCCTCTCAGAACTCGGGTGCAGAAGTGGCCACGCAAGTAATTCATTCAGTGGCACCTATTGTCCCCTTAGCCAACCCAGAACGCTTTAGCGGGGACCCCCATAAGGCCCAGATTTTCCTGACCCAATGTTCTCTACATTTCTTGTGCAGATCAGTAGTGTTCAAAGAGGATCAAGCCAAGGTCGCATTCATGTTGTCTTACTTGAGCGGCGACGCCGCAGCCTGGTCTATGCCGTTGGTCTCTCGAAACGACGCAGTTCTGTACGATTTCGACCGTTTCAAAAAAGAATTTCTACGAATATTCGACAGAAGAACGGCCAACCAAGCCACCGACAATGAACTTCTAGACCTCAAACAAGGCAATCGAGAATTGGTAGCATATATAGCTCAGTTCAACAAACTAATCGTCGAGACAGATTGGCCCGAGAGTAAACGTGCGGCGATATTCTATCGTGGCCTCAAAGATGAAATAAAAGATGCATTGGCGCAGATCCCGAAACGTCCTCAGGAAATCTCAGAACTCATTGATTTAGTTCTTCAAATCGAGCATCGGTTGTTTGAAAGAAGATCAGAAAAGAAGCGAGACTACAAGCCGTTTGTGCCACGCCTAGACCGCATGAGACCCGAACCCTCAAAACCTGATACGGGTACCGGAGAGGAACCCATGCAAATAGGTTCCATCAGGGGCCCTCTCTCTCAAGAAGAGAAAGATAAAAGGCGAGCAAATCAGTTGTGTTTGTATTGTGGTACCTCAGGACATTTTGTGCGGGAGTGTCCGAAGAGAAACAAGAGTAATCAGGGGTTAAAAGATCGATCCCACCAGTAACAGGAGTTGCCCTGGTGGGATGTTCCGAACAGTCAACTCATGAACCTCAGCAACTGATCAACACATTGCAGTCAGCGGCTCCCCATCTTACCGTATTTTTTACAGTCAAATTTGGAACCCAGACGTTGGAGGAAGTTCCAGTCATGATTGACTCGGGGGCCACTGGGAACTTCTGTGACCTGAAATATGCGCAAGAAATGGGCATAAAGGCGATCAAGAAGAAGAATATCGAAGTCGTGAAGGCAGTCGACGGCTCCAATTTGACTTCAGGACCCATCGTAGAAGAAACAGAGACCTTAGAATTGGAAGGGTTGCAGGGTCATCGAGAATTCATTAAATTTAACCTCATAGACGCACCCCAGTTCCGGCTGATTTTAGGGTTGCCATGGTTGACCACGCATAACCCGATGATTGATTGGGAGAGGAGAACGGTCAAGATGAACTCGGAATTTTGTCAGAGGAATTGTTTTGCTAAGAACTCAGAAGAGTGCGAGGGATCGCCGGCTACGGAGTTGGCCAAGTTGTCGCTCCACATCTGCACAGTTAGCGCAGTGGAAATACCAAAAGAATATCAAGATTTGGCGAGTGTGTTCGACAAAAGGAATGCTGAGAAACTACCCCCACACAGGAGCTATGATTGTAAGATCGAATTGGAAGCCGGTGCCAACCTGCCCTGCAGTCGAGTTTACGCACTTACTGAAAAGGAGAACAACTACCTCAAAGAGTATCTGGATGAATTTACCAGGATGGGATTCATCAGACCATCACAGTCTCCAGTTTCGTCTCCGCTTTTCTTCCGGCCTAAGAAGGATGGGACTCTCCGCACGTGTATCGATTACAGAGCATTGAACCAAGTTACAGTGAAAAATCGGTACCCGTTGCCACTAATCAATCAACTATTGGATCAAGTCAAAGGAGCAAAGATTTACACCAAGCTTGACCTGCGTGGAGCTTACCATTTGGTGAGAGTGGCCGAGGGTGATGAATGGAAAACAGCCTTTCGGACCAAGTACGGGTTGTTTGAGTATCAAGTGATGCCCTATGGGTTGAGCAACGCCCCAGCAGCATTTCAAAACTTTGTTAATGATGTTCTGAGAGAATTCTTGGACCGAGTGGCTGTCGTCTATATTGATGACATATTGATTTTTTCCGACAACATGGAAGATCATGTCAAGCATGTGCGAGCTATACTCCAGAAGCTTTTGGACAATCACTTGTACGTGAAATTGGAGAAGTGTGCTTTTCATGCCGAGAAGGTAGAGTTTTTGGGATTCATGTTGTCCGCAGCTGGTGTCGAGATGGATGACTCAAAGGTCCGTGCCATTCAGGAGTGGTCATCGCCAGGAAATGTGAAGGAAATCCAAAGTTTCATTGGTTTTGCCAACTTTTACCGGAGGTTCATTCCTAATTTCTCGGCTAAGGTCACTCCCATCACTCACCTGCTAAAGAAGGGACAAAAATTTGTGTGGACTGCAACTGCAGAACAAGCCTTCCAGGACCTGAAGACGGCCTTCATTAGCGCCCCCATTCTGATGCACCCTGATCCGGAACAAGCCTTTTTCGTTGAAACTGATGCATCAGACTTCGCAACCGGAGGAATTTTGTCACAGAGGAACAAAACTACAGGGCAACTGCATCCAGTGGCCTATCGGTCCAGGAAGCTGTCGGACACGGAACGCAATTACTCCATCGCCGACAAGGAATTTCTGGCTGTTCGAGAAGCATTCCAAGATTGGCGGCACTACTTACTGGGGGCCAAGCATACGGTCACGGTGTTCACAGACCATCGCAACCTCCAATTCCTAAAGTCTGCTAAAACGCTGTCGCCCCGTCAGTTGAGATGGTCTTTGTACTTCTCGGAATTCGACTTCGTGATCACGTACAAACCAGGTGCGAAAAACGGAAAGGCCGATGCGCTTTCGCGCATGAATCCCACAGCCGAAGAGAAACCTTCAGTTGAAGAACCCATAGTTCCATTGAAACAAATAATCGGAGCCATGCAAATGAAAGAATTCAATGAACAAATTCAACAAGTCTGCTCAGAAGAGGATCTTCGTAAGTGGGCCGAGGCAGATGGTAAAAGAAACCTTGTCGAAGGACTCCCATATCATGAAGGCAAGCTATATCTTCCAACCAGAAAACTCCAAGAAGAGGCTTTGAGAGGTTGTCACGATGATCGAATGGCAGGCCACAAAGGGGTCAAGAAGACCGAAGAACTGGTCCGGCGCCACTTTTGGTGGCCAGATCTGGCAGCCCAAGTAAGACAATATGTTTCGACCTGCGAAATCTGCATCAAAGGAAAGCCCAGTCGTCAGGCCCCACAAGGGTTATTGCAACCCTTACCAAACGCACCCTACCCCTGGCACACCGTGACATTAGATTTAATAGTGGATTTGCCCTCTAGTCAAGGTAACACAGTGGTTTTGGTGGTGGTGGACTCATTTTCCAAAATGGGACATTTCATTCCTTTCAAGACTGTACCCACAGCTTCGCAATTAGTACAGACATTCAACCAACACATCATTCGGGCACACGGAATTCCTCAAGTGATCATTTCCGATAGGGGGTCACAGTTCATGTCAAAATTCTGGAAGACCTTCATGCACAATTTAGGGATAGACGCACGTTACTCCACTAGTTATCACCCCGAGACAGACGGTCAGACCGAGAGGTTGAACCAGGAGCTAGAACAATATTTACGTCTGTATCTGTTAGAGCAGGATGTTGAATGGTCCGAATTACTGTGGACTGCGGAATTCGCATACAATAACGCAACACATGATTCCACAGGGTTCACTCCATTTTACTTGAACACAGGCAGACATCCAGCTATCACACTGGGGAAACAGATTGGGGAGGTTCCTGCCGTGGCTAGCGTAATGGAAGAGCTACAGAGCGCCTACAAAAGAGCTTTGAGCAATTTAATCAAGGCCAAACAATCCTATAAAAAGCAGGCAGACAAAAAGAGAAGGCCAGGCCCACAGTTTAAAAAAGGTGACCAGGTGTGGCTATCCACAAAACACTTGAGATTAAAGGGTAATCGGAAGTTTCAGCCTAGATTCATAGGGCCATTTAAAATTCAGAAGATCATCAATCCTGTAGTGGCGAAGTTACAACTACCAAGGTCATTGAAAATTCATCCGTCCTTCCATGTTTCCCTTCTGAAGAAAAGTCCAGACCAGGTCAGGTTAAAACCCTCTCCACCCGCCATAGTGGTAGAATCAAGCGAAGAATACGAAGTCAGCAGAATCCTAGATTCCAAGGTGGTGAGAAACAAACTGTATTACTTGATAGAGTGGAAGGGGTACGGACCTGAGGAGAGGTCGTGGGAACCAGCAGTCCATGTAAATGCCCCACGACTAGTTGAAGCCTTTCATCAGGCACACCCGAACAAGCCCGCTGTGGAAGGACCATTCTTGAAAGGGGGTACTGTCAAGACTTCCAGAACCATAGCCAGCATTGGATCAGTGCCTGCAAAACCTCAACGGTCATTAAAGCAGAGCTCCAAGTATCCACGTTGGCGAAGGCAGCATAGAGTCACCACGTTGTTCCTGCGGCGCTGTGTGCAGAATCTGAAGAAGCGAGTATCCCAACATGGCCGCCGCAGGGTATTAGAAACAGCGAGGAGTGAGCGCTCTAGTCTTCGAGAGCGCGCGAGCAGCTGTGGAGATGAGGCGCACTGCCGCTCAGGAATCTGCGCACTTCAACTGACCTCTTCACCGGAGTCACGGCGCAGCTCTGAGTGAAGTTCTTGTTCTGAGGAAATTCCTGTCAGCGCTTCTGTTTGGTTGTTCTTATCGCATGCGCAACGTGGGATTCTGGCAAGTGACTTTAATTTTGAAGAATTCGTAGTTGTATTTAGTTGGTGCCACTTCACGAAATCCAAGTTATTTACCTCTGTTATCAGAATTGGGGTCCGTACTCCTTCACAGTTCAGTCTGTTCAATAGGACTATATTAGTTTACTCATAGCTAGGGTTTTAGTCATTTTAGTGCCTACTTCAGTTCATTCCATTGAGTCGGGACTTGCTTCATTAATTCCTCAAGAGGGTTGTCAATCATCCTACAATATTCCTTCGCTTGACTCTTGTGAGGATAAAACAGAATATTGCCTGTCATCAATCATCCTCCTGGGGACTTGTGCAGACATCCTGAGGGTAAGAGACTTCGCCTGTTATTTTCCAATTAAATCACAGCAAATAGTCCAGAGTGTATCTTGAGTTCCTTTTCAGAGGTGGTGGGCATAGAATTAGTGTTGACTCCAGTGTTACTTGAAGCTTCTGACACACGTGTATAATGTTATCTTGTCTTCTCTCAGCTGTTACGCCTCTTGCATTATTCCTTATGATATGAATTAAGTATATAAGCTATGTACTGTCAATAAAATACAGCGCTCTATCCCTTCTGACACCCCTGTGGTGGTCAGAACATGATATCCTGGTCTAGACCATTCCTTTATGAGGAATAAAACCCTTAGAAACTCTAACACCACGGACTCTGTCTTTTTTCATTCCGATTGAGTTGCTATTTGATTAAGTACTTACCTGCATAGAAATTAAGAGAGTAAATTAATTATTTACGTCAGAGGGACAGGTTTCTATTCCCGTTTTTTCCTCATAAAAAAGAAAACAGGGGAATGGCGACCGATCCTAGACCTGCGCAATCTGAACAAATATCTCAAGAAGCAGGGATTTCGAATGGTCACCCTCTCGGACATTCTCAGTTGCCTCAACGAGGGAGATTACATGGCTTCCTTGGACATGGAAGACGCATACTTCCACATCCCAATCCACCCAAACCATCGGAGGTACCTCCGTTTCACTGTGGCCGGCGCCCATTATCAATTCAAAGTTCTCCCATTTGGCCTCAAGTCGGCCCCAAGAATCTTCACGAAGTGCCTGGCCCCTGTGGCAGCAGCTCTCCGGGCAGCAAAAGTGCAGGTATTCCCGTATTTGGACGACTGGCTAGTCAAAGGTCCATCAGAAGACAAAGTGAGAGCCGACATTACGGCATGCCGCAATCTCTTCGCATCGCTAGGCCTCACAGTCAACGAAACCAAATCCCAAATGCATCCAAGACAAAGCCTGTTGTTCCTAGGAGCTTGCTTGGACACGGTGGAATGCAAGGCATCCTTATCTCGAGAGAGACAACTCCGTCTGCAAGCGCTGGCCAGAAAACTGGCAAGAAGAAAGTCACTTTCAGTTCGCCTATATGCATCACTTCTGGGGATGTGTTCTTCAGCCATCAACCTCATTCCATTGGTGCGTCTAAAGATGCGACCACTGCAAGAGGAGCTAAACTGTCAATGGCATCAAGCGACAGGTTCATTCGAGGACACCATCACAGTCACCAACAGGATGGTGCACGCACTCCAATGGGGGTCTCAGATCAGCAATCTGGAACAGGGGCTTTCATTCTTGCAGAATCCTCCGGATTTTATTCTGACAACGGATGCGTCCATGGAGGGTTGGGGTGGTCACCTCCAGGAACTGCAAGTGCAGGGAAGATGGTCTCAGCAAGACAAGAGATGCCACATCAACAGCCTAGAGCTGAAATCCATTTGTCTGTCTCTTCAAGCGTTCCTCCCCAGGATAGTGGGATCCTCGGTCTTAGTCAGAACGGACAACACCACAAGCATGTTTTACATCAACAAGCAGGGGGGAACGAGATCGGCAACACTATCCAAACAAGCCCAAGAGCTATGGAAATGGTTAACAGTTCACAACATAACCCTCAAAGTGGAGCATGTCAGAGGCCTCTACAACACCTTGGCAGACAAACTGAGCAGAACTTTGTCAGAGTGCCTCGAGTGGGAACTGGACAATGGCCAGTTGAACTATGTGTTTCAGAGATGGGGCAAACCCAGGTTGGACCTATTTGCGACCCAACAGAACAAGAAATGCCGGTACTACGCCAGCAGATATCCTCAACAGGGGTCAAGGGGGAATGCCCTTTCGATGCGATGGTCAGGGACATATGCATACGCTTTTCCTCCGATCCCTCTGATTCCACGAGTGGTGCGCAAAATGAAAGTGGAGAGTTGTCGCCTTCTCCTCATTGCTCCCAAGTGGCCTCGCCAGTATTGGTTTCAGGAACTCATGCTACTTTCTCAGGAGCCACCGATCAAGCTGCGGGTAATTCCGAAGCTACTGTCACGCAACGAGGGTCAAGTACTTCACCCAGATCCTCAATCACTGAAATTGCACGCATGGCTCCTAACTTCTTAGAATTTGAGCATCTTCAAATTCCTCAGGAATGCCGGGACATTCTAGAGAAGGCAAGAGCCCAGAGTACATTAAAAACCTATCGTCTCAAGTGGAAGCGTTTTTGCGCATGGTGCATCTCTAGTGCTTTGCACCCTATAGAGGCACCGGCAGAAAAGATATTGCCCTATTTGTTACACTTAGCGCAGTCTGGCCTTTCTTTTTCATCAATAAAGGTCCACTTAGCGGCCTTATCCAGGTACAGAAAGAGGACCAATTCTCAGTCACTCTGCTCTTCATCGCTAATCAAGCAATTTATGAGAGGTCTGTTCCGGGCTTATCCACCAGTCAAGCCCTCACCACCGGAATGGGAACTCAACACGGTTCTATCACAACTGATGAAACATCCGTTCGAGCCTATCCATAGAGCCGACCTAAAGTTCTTAACATGGAAGGTTGCTTTATTATTGGCGCTAACTTCCGCAAGAAGAGTGGGAGAAATTCAAGCTTTCACTATAAAGGAGCCCTTTTTGCATTTCTCCCAGGATTATGTCACTTTACGAACAAATCCAACATTCATACCGAAAGTGCCTTTCCAGTTTCATTTAAATGAACCTGTCAAGCTGAAAGTTTTCTTTCCAAACCCGTCAACCCCGGCTGAAAAGACATTGCATTCTTTAGACATCAAGCGATGCTTAAAATTCTATCTTCAGAGAACCAAGACTTTGAGAAGATCAGATCAACTGTTTGTGGCTTATGGTCAAAATACTTTGGGTAAAGCGGTCATTAAAGCCACAATTTCAAGATGGATCGCATCCGCGATTCAATTCTGCCACGTCAAGGCTAATCGACCATTGACAAGGTCTGTTCGATCTCACTCCACAAGAGCTGTAGCAGCGTCTGCGGCTTTATTTGCAGGAGTGACGCTTGAGAACATTTGCCGTGCTGCGACATGGAAGAATGTCCACACGTTTACAAGACACTACTGCCTACAATCAGCAAATCAGAATGATGCGGCAGTAGGTCAAGCTGTTTTACGTCACCTGTTTCCATAGGGAGTATGTTCAGGTACTGATGTTCACTTATTTCATATAAAGTACATGCATTTATTAGATTGTATTTATATATATGGAAGCATTTAACATGTTGTGTTTTTGTTGTATGATGCCTGAGATTTCTTTCCAGAAAGAAAATGCGTAAGGTCAATGTTGAACTTGAACATGATGTAGTAATAGTTCAATCTTTAAGCGTTTGTTGGTTGTTGACGATACATTCATGGGGGTGCACTGCAATAAGTCTCCCACCATCCGCAACCGACTTTGCCTGGCTTACTGCTTGCTATTCTGATTCAGGCATGTGAATCTATGAACGATACCCCAATACTGGATAAGAAAACAAGTTACTTACCTGTAACTTCAGTTATCCAGTATTGGTATCTTTCATAGATTCACATGCAACCCACCCTCCTCCCCGGAGAGTCAGTTCTCTAAGTTTGGGATACTTGTTCCCACTTGTGCTACGAAAATCTGAGGAGAGCTGGCTCTGCAGGGAAGGTTCTAGAGGGTGCTGTGAGCTGATTGGTTGGAGCAAAGACTTTGGGTCTTTTAGCATAATGAGGTAGATAGGCTACTATAATATAGGCCTCAGGCCTTTTTTCTAGGGCCTACTACTGCAAAGTGCTTTTGGCACTGCTTTTTTATTTACCGTGGGACTCCCGCCTCGACGACGGGGAATGATTCAGGCATGTGAATCTATGAAAGATACCAATACTGGATAACTGAAGTTACAGGTAAGTAACTTGTTTTCTTTTTGGCTAGCTGCTTGGGGGTGTTCTAGGTTTTTGGGGGTGGGTTGAGGGGTCTGGGAGCACTGCTAGGAAGGTCTAATTTTGATTGCAAGTGGTTTGAAAAAAATCCATTGTGGAAAAAGGGGGATTTGGGCCTAGTTGCCGGGAGCGTTTTGGCACGATTAAAACTTTGGCCTAGTAGCATTGCATGTTTTTGGGGGGCTGCTTGGTGGTGTTCTAGAATTTTGGGGATGGGTTGAGGGGACTGGGCGCACTGCTGGGAAGGCGTAATTTTGATTGCAAGTTGTTTGAAGAAAATCCATGATGGAAAAGCGGAGTTTGGGCCTAGTTGCAGAGAGCGTTTTGGCACGATTGAAACTTAGGCCTAGTAGTATTGCATGTTTTTGTGGAGCTGCTTGGGGGTGTTCGAGATTTTTGGGGGTGGGTTGAGGGGACTGGGAGCTCTGCTGGTAAGGTCTAATTTTGATTGCAAGTGGTTTGAAGAAAATCCATGGTGGATAAAGGGGGTTTGGGCCTAGTTTCAGAGAGCGCTTTGGCACGATTTAAACTTAGGCCTAGTAGTATTGCATGTTTTTGGGGAGCTGCTTGGGGGAGTTCTAGATTTTTGGGGGTGGGTTGAGGGGTCTGGGAGCACTGCTAGGAAGGGCTAATTTTCATTGCAAGTGGATTGAAGAAAATCCATGGTGGAAAAGGGGGGTTTGGGCTAGTTGCAGAGAGCGTTTTGGCACGATTTAAACTTTGGCCTAGTAGTATTGCATGTTTTAGGGGGGCTGTTTGGGGGTGTGCCAGATTGTTGGGGGTGGGTTGAGGGGTCCAGGAGCACTGCTGGGAAGGTGTAATTTTGATTGCAAGTGGTTTGAAGAAAATCCAATGGTGGAAAAGGCGGCTTTCGGCCTAGTTGCAGAGAGCGTTTTGGCACGATTTAAACTTAGGCCTAGCAGTAGTGCATGTTTTTGGGGTGCTGCTTGGGGTGTTCTAGATTTTTGGGGGTGGGTTGAGGGGTTTGGGAGCACTGCTTTGAAGGTCTAATTTTTATTGCAAGTGGTTTGAAGAAAATCCATGGTGGAAAAGGGGGGTTTGGGCCTAGTTGCAGAGAGCGCTTAGGCACGATTTAAACTTAGGCCTAGTAGTATTGCATGTTTTTGGGGGGCTGCTTGGGGGTGTTCTAGATTTTTGGGGGTGGGTTGAGGGGTCTGGGATCACTGCCGGGAAGGTCTAATTTTGGTTGCAAGTGGTTTAAAAAAATCATTGGTGGAAAAGGGGGTGTGGGCCTTGTTGCAGAGAGCGTTTTGGCACAATTTAAACTTAGGCCTAGTAGTATTGCATGTTTTTGGAGAGCTGCTTGGGGGTGTTCTAGATTTTTGGGGGTGGGTTGAGGTGTCTGGGAGCACTGCTGGGAAGGTCTAATATTGATTGCAAGTCGTTTGAAGAAAATCCATGTTGAAAAAGGGGGGTTTGGGCCTAGTTGCAGAGAGCGTCTTGGCACAATTTAAACTTAGGCCTAGTAGTATTGCATGTTTTTGGGGGCTGTTTGAGGGTGTTCTAAATTTTTGGGGTGGGTTGAGGGGTCCAGGAGCACTGCTGGGAAGGTCTAATTTTTATTGCAAGTGGTTTGAAGATAATCCATGGTGGAAAAGGGGGGTTTGAACCTAGTACGCAGAGAGCGTTTTGGCGCGATTCAAACTTAGGCCTAGTAGTATTGCATGATTTTGGGGGCTGCTTGAGGGTGTTCTAGATATTTGGGGGTGGACTGAGGGGTGTGGGAGCACTGCCTGGAAGGTCTAATTTTGATTGCAAGTGGTTTGAAAAAAATCCATGGTGGAAAAGGGGGGTTTGGGCCTAGTTGCAGAGAGCGTTTTGCCACGATTAAAACTTAGGTCTAGCAGTATTACATGTTTTTGGAGAGCTGCTTGGGGGTGTTCTAGATTTTTGGGGGTGGATTGAGGGGTCTTGGAGCACTGCTGGGAAGGTCTAATATTGATTGCAATTGGTTTGAAGAAAATCCATGGTGGAAAAGGGGGGTTTGGGCCTAGTTGCAGAGAGCGTCTTGGCACGATTTACACTTAGGCCTAGTAGCATTGCATGTTTTTGGGGGGCTGCTTGAGGGTGTTCTAGAATTTTGGGGATGGGTTGAGGGGACTGGGCGCACTGCTGGGAAGGAGTAATTTTGATTGCAAGTTGTTTGAAGAAAATCCATGATGGAAAAGCGGGGTTTGGGCCTAGTTTCAGAGAGCGCTTTGGCACGATTTAAACTTAGGCCTAGTAGTATTGCATGTTTTTGGAGAGCTGCTTGGGGGAGTTCTAGATTTTTGGGCGTGGGTTGAGGGGTCCGGGAGCACTGCTGGGAAGGTGTAATTTTGATTGCAAGTGGTTTTAAGAAAATCCAATGGTGGAAAAGGCGGGTTTGGGCCTAGTTGCAGAGAGCGTTTTGGCACTATTTAAACTTAGGCCTAGCAGTAGTGCATGTTTTTGGGGTTCTGCTTGGGGTGTTCTAGATTTTTGGGGGTGGGTTGAGGGGTCTGGGAGCACTGCTGGGAAGGTCTAATTTTGATTGCAAGTAGTTTGAAAAAATCCATGGTGGAAAAGGGGGGTTTGGGCCTAGTTGCAGAGAGCGTTTTTCCACGATTTAAACTTAGGCCTAGTAGTAATACATGTTTTTGGGGGGCTGTTTGGGGGTGTTCAAGAATTTTGGGGGTGGGTTGAGGGGTCTGGGAGCACTGCTTTGATGGTCTAATTTTTATTGCAAGTGGTGTGAAGAAAATCCATGGTGGAAAAGGGGGGTTTGGGCCTAGTTGCAGAGAGCGCTTAGGCACGATTTAAACTTAGGCCTAGTAGTATTGCATGTTTTTGGGGGGCTGCTTGGGGGTGTTCTAGATTTTGGGGGTTGGGTTGAGGGGTCTGGGAGCACTGCCGGGAAGGTCTAATTTTGGTTGCAAGTGGTTTGAAAAAATCATTGGTGGAAAAGGGGGTGTGGGCCTTGTTGCAGAGAGCGTTTTGGTACGATTTAAACTTAGGCCTAGTAGAATTGCATGTTTTTGGAGAGCTGCTTGGGGGTGTTCTAGATTTTTGGGGGTGGGTTGAGGGGTCTGGGAGCACTGCCGGGAAGGTCTAATATTGATTGCAAGTGGTTTGAAGAAAATCCATGGTGGAAAAGGGGGGTTTGGGCCTAGTTGCAGAGAGCGTCTTGGCACGATTTAAACTTAGGCCTAGTAGTATTGCATGTTTTTGGGGGCTGTTTGAGGGTGTTCTAGATTTTTGGGGTGGGTTGAGGGGTCCGGGAGCACTGCTGGGAAGGTCTAATTTTTATTGCAAGTGGTTTGAAGATAATCCATGGTGGAAAAGGGGGGTTTGAACCTAGTTGCAGAGAGCGTTTTGGCGCGATTCAAACTTAGGCCTAGTAGTATTGCATGTTTTTGGGGGCTGCTTGAGGGTGTTCTAGATATTTGGCGGTGGACTGAGGGGTGTGGGAGCACTGCCTGGAAGGTCTAATTTTGATTGCAAGTGGTTTGAAAAAAATCCATGGTGGAAAAGGAGGGTTTGGGCGTAGTTGCAGAGAGCGTTTTGCAACGATTAAAACTTAGGCCTAGCAGTATTGCATGTTTTTGGGGAGCTGCTTGGGGGTGTTCTAGGTTTTTGGGGGTGGGTTGAGGGGTCTGGGAGCACTGCTGGGAAGGTCTTATTTTGATGGCAAGTGGTTTGAAAAAAATTCCATAGTGGAAAAGGGGGGTTTGGGCCTAGTTGCCGGGAGCGTTTTGGCACGATTTAAACTTAGGCCTAGTAGCATTGCATGTTTTTGCGGGGCTGCTTGGGGGTGTTCTAGAATTTTGGGCATGGGTTGAGGGGACTGGGCGCACTGCTGGGAAGGTGTAATTTTGATTGAAAGTTGTTTGAAGAAAATCCATGATGGAAAAGCGGGGTTTGGGCCTAGTTGCAGAGAGCGTTTTGGCACGATTGAAACTTAGGCCTAGTAGTATTGCATGTTTTTGGGGAGCTGCTTGGGGGTGTTCTAGATTTTTAGGGGTGGGTTGAGGGGTCTGGGAGCTCTGCTGGGAAGGTCTAATTTTGATTGCAAGTGGTTTTAAGAAAATCCATGGTGGAAAAAGGGGGTTTGGGCCTAGTTTCAGAGAGCTCTTTGGCACAATTTAAACTTAGGCCTAGTAGTATTGCATGTTTTTGGGGAGCTGCTTGGGGGAGTTCTAGATTTTTGGGGGTGGGTTGAGGGGTCTGGGAGCGCTACTGGGAAGGTCTAATTTTGATTGCAAGTGGTTTGAAGAAAATCCATGGTGGAAAAGGTGGGTTTGGGCCCAGTTGCAGAGAGCGTTTTTTGCACGATTTAAACTTGGGCCTAGTAGTATTGCATGTTTTTGCGGGGCTGTTTGGGGGTGAGCTAGATTTTTGGGGGTGGGTTGTGGGGTCCGGGAGCACTGCTGGGAAGGTGTAATTTTGATTGCAAAGGTTTGAAAAAATCCATGGTGGAAAAGCGGGGTTTGGGCCTAGTTGCAAAGAGCGTTTTTCCACGATTTAAACTTAGGCCTAGTAGTAATAACTGTTTTTGGGGGGCTGTTTGGGGGTGTTCAAGATTTTTGGCGGTGGGTTGAGGGGTCTGGGAGCACTGCTTTGAAGGTCTAATTTTTATTGCAAGTGGTTTGAAGAAAATCCATGGTGGAAAAGGGGGGTTTGGGCCTAGTTGCAGAGAGCGCTTAGGCACGATTTAAACTTAGGCCTAGTAGTATTGCATGTTTTTGGGGGGCCGTTTGGGGGTGTTCTAGATATTTGGGGTTGGACTGAGGGGTGTGGGAGCACTGCCTGGAAGGTCTAATTTTGGTTGCAAGTGGTTTGAAAAAATCATTGGTGGAAAAGGGGGTGTGGGCCTTGTTGCAGAGAGCGTTTTGGCACGATTTAATCTTAGGCCTAGTAGTATTGCATGTTTTTGGGGAGCTGCTTGTGGGTGCTCTAGATTTTTGGGGGTGGGTTGAGGGGTCTGGGAGCACTGCTGGGAAGGTCTAATATTGATTGCAAGTGGTTTGAAGAAAATCCATTGTGGTAAAGGGGGGTTGGGCCTAGTTGCAGAGAGCGTTTTGGCACGATTTAAACTTAGGCCTAGTAACATTGCATGTTTTTGGGGGCTGTTTGGGGGTGTTCTAGATTTTTGGGGGAGGGTTGAGGGGTCCAGGAGCACTGCTGGGAATGTCTAATTTTGATTGCAAGTGGTTTGAAGAAAATCCATGGTGGAAAAGGGCGGTTTGGGCCTAGTTGCAGAGAGCGTTTTGGCACGATTTAAACTTAGGCCTAGTAGTATTACATGTTTTTGGGGGGCTGCTTGGGGGTGTTCTAGTTTTTTGGGGGTTGGTTGAGGGATTCAGGGAGCACTGCTGGGAAGGTTTAATTTTTATTGCAAGTGGTTTGAAGATAATCCATGGTGGAAAAGGGGGGTTTGAGCCTAGTTGCAGAGAACGTTTTGGCGCGATTTAAACTTAGGCCTAGTAGTATTGCATGTTTTTGGGGTGCTGCTTGGGGTCTTCTAGATTTCTGAGGGTGGGTTGAGGGGTCTGGGAGCACTGCTGGGAAGGTCTAATTTTGATTGCAAGTGGTTTGAAAAAATCCATGGTGGAAAAGGGGGGTTTGGGCCTAGTTGCAGAGAGCGTTTTCCACGATTTAAACGGAGGCCTAGTAGTATTGCATGTTTTTGGGGAGCTGCTTGGGGGTGTTCTATATTTTTGGGGGTGGGTTGAGGGGTCTGGGAGCTCTGCTGGTAAGGTCTAATTTTGATTGCAAGTGGTTTGAAGAAAATCCATGGTGGAAAAAGTGGGTTTGGGCCTAGTTTTAGAGAGCGCTTTGGCACGATTTAAAGTTAGGCCTAGTAGTATTGCATGTTTTTGGGGAGCTGCTTGGGGGAGTTCTAGATTTTTGGGGGTGGGTTGAGGGGTCTGGGAGCACTGCTGGGAAGGTCTAATTTTGATTGCAAGTGGTTTGAAGAAAATCCATGGTGGAAAAGGGGGGTTTGGGCCAAGTTGCAGAGAGCGTGTTGCCACGATTTAAACTTAGGCCTAGTAGTATTGCATGTTTTTGGGGGGCTGCTTGGGTCGTTCTAGATTTTTGGAGGTGGGTTGAGGGGTCTGGGAGCACTGCTGGGAAGGTCTAATTTTGATTACAAGTGGTTTGAAAAAAATACATGGTGATAAAGGGGGGTTTTGGGACTAGTTGCAGAGAGCGTTTTGCCACGATTTAAACTTAGGCCTCGTAGTATTGCATGTTTTTGGGAAGCTGCTTCGGGGTGTTCTATATTTTTGGGGGATGGGTTGAGGGGTCTGCGACTACTGCTGGGAAGGTCTAATTTTGATTGCAAGTGGTTTGAAGAAAATCCATGGTGGAAAAGGGGGGTTTGGACCTAGTTGCAGAGAGCGTTTTGGCACGATTTAAACTTAGGCCTAGTAGTATTGCATGTTATTGGGGGGCTGCTTGGGGGTGTTCTAGATTTTTGGGGGTGGGTTGAGGGGTCTGGGAGCACTGCCCGGAAGGTCTAATTTTGGTTGCAAGTGGTTTGAAAAAATCATTGGTGGAAAAGGGGGTGTGGGCCTTGTTGCAGAGAGCGTTTTGGCACAATTTAATCTTAGGCTTAGTAGTGTTGCATGTTTTTGGGGAGCTGCTTGGGGGTGCTCTAGATTTTTGGGGGTGGGTTGAGGGGTCTGGGATCACTGCTGGGAAGGTCTAATTTTGATTGCAAGTGGTTTGAAGAACATCCATGGTGGAAAAGGGCGGTTTGGGCCTAGTTGCAGAGAGCGTTTTGGCACGATTGAAACTTAGGCCTAGTAGTATTGCATGTTTTTGGGTGCTGCTTGGGGGTGTTTGAGATTTTTGGGGGAGGGTTGAGGGGCCTCGGAGCACTGCTGGGAAGGTCTAATTTTGATTGCAAGTTGTTTGAAGAAAATCCTTGGTGGAAAAGGGGCTGTGGGCCTAGTTGCAGAAAGCGTCTTGGTACGATTTAAACTTAGGCCTAGTAGTATTACATGTTTTTGGGGGGCTGTTTGGGGGTGTTCTAGATTTTTGGGGGTGGGTTGAGGGGTCCAGGAGCACTGCTGGGAAGGTCTAGTTTTAATTGCAAATGGTTTGAAGAAAATCCATGGTGGAAAAGAGGGGTTTGGGCCAGGTTGCAGAGAGCGTTTTCTCACGATTTAAACTTAGGCCTAGTAGTATTGCATGTTTTTTGGGGGCTGCTTGAGGTGTTCTAGATTTTGGGGGGTGGGTTGAGGGGTCTGGGAGCACTGCTGGGAAGGTCTAATTTTGATTGCAAGTGGTTTGAAAAAATCCATGGTGGAAAAGGGGGGTTTGGGCCTAGTTGCAGAGAGCGTTTTGCCACGATTTAAACGGAGGCCTAGTAGTATTGCATGTTTTTGGGGAGCTGCTTGGGGGTGTTCTAGATTTTTGGGGGTTTGTTGAGGGGTCTGGGAGCTCTGCTGGGAAGGTCTAATTTTGATTGCAAGTGGTTTGAAGAAAATCCTTGGTGGAAAAAGGGGGTTTGGGCCTAGTTTTAGAGAGCGCTTTGGCACGATTTAAACTTAGGCCTAGTAGTATTGCATGTTTTTGGGAAGCTGCTTGGGGGAGTTCTACATTTTTGGAGGTGGGTTGAGGGGTCTGGGAGCACTGCTGGGAAGGTCTAATTTTGATTACAAGTGGTTTGAAAAAAATCCATGGTGGAAAAGGGGGGTTTTGGGACTAGTTGTAGAGAGCGTTTTACCACGATTTAAACTTAGGCCTCGTAGTATTGCATGTTTTTAGGAAGCTGCTTCGGGGTGTTCTATATTTTTGGGGGATGGGTTGAGGGGTTTGGGACTACTGCTGGGAAGGTCTAATTTTGATTGCAAGTGGTTTGAAGAAAATCCATGGTGGAAAAGGGGGGTTTGGACCTAGTTGCAGAGAGCGTTTTGGCACGATTTAAACTTAGGCCTAGTAGTATTGCATGTTTTTGAGGAGCTGCTTGGGGGTGCTCTAGATTTTTGGGGGTGGGTTGAGGGGTCTGGGATCACTGCTGGGAAGGTCTAATATTGTTTGCAAGTGGTTTGAAGAAAATCCATGGTGGAAAAGGGGGGTTTGGGCCTAGTTGCAGAGAGCGTCTTGAAACGATTTAAACTTAGGCCTAGTAGTATTGCATGTTTTTGGGGAGCTGCTTGGGGGAGTTCTAGATTTTTGGGGGTGGGTTGAGGGGTCTGGGAGCACTGCTGGGAAGGTCTAATTTTGATTGCAAGTGGTTTGAAGAAAATCCATGGTGGAAAAGGGGGGTTTGGGCCTAGTTGCAGAGAGCGTTTTGCCACGATTTAAACTTAGGCCTAGTAGTATTGCATGTTTTTGGGGGGCTGCTTGGGTCGTTCTAGATTTTTGGAGGTGGGTTGAGGGGTCTGGGAGCACTGCTGGGAAGGTCTAATTTTGATTACAAGTGGTTTGAAAAAAATACATGGTGATAAAGGGGGGTTTTGGGACTAGTTGCAGAGAGCGTTTTGCCACGATTTAAACTTAGGCCTCGTAGTATTGCATGTTTTTGGGAAACTGCTTCGGGGTGTTCTATATTTTTGGGGGATGGGTTGAGGGGTCTGCGACTACTGCTGGGAAGGTCTAATTTTGATTGCAAGTGGTTTGAAGAAAATCCATGGTGGAAAAGGGGGGTTTGGACCTAGTTGCAGAGAGCGTTTTGGCACGATTTAAACTTAGGCCTAGTAGTATTGCATGTTATTGGGGGGCTGCTTGGGGGTGTTCTAGATTTTTGGGGGTGGGTTGAGGGGTCTGGGAGCACTGCCCGGAAGGTCTAATTTTGGTTGCAAGTGGTTTGAAAAAATCATTGGTGGAAAAGGGGCTGTGGGCCTAGTTGCAGAGAGCGTCTTGGCACGATTTAAACTTAGGCCTAGTAGTATTACATGTTTTTGGGGGGCTGTTTGGGGGTGTTCTAGATTTTTGGGGGTGGGTTGAGGGGTCCAGGAGCACTGCTGGGAAGGTCTAATTTTGATTGCAAGTGGTTTGAAAAAATCCATGGTGGAAAAGGGGGGTTTGGGCCTAGTTGCAGAGAGCGTTTTGCCACGATTTAAACTTAGGCCTAGTAGTATTGCATGTTTTTTGGGGGCTGCTTGAGGTGTTCTAGATTTTGGGGGGTGGGTTGAGGGGTCTGGGAGCACTGCTGGGAAGGTCTAATGTTGATTGCAAGTGGTTTGAAAAAATCCATGGTGGAAAAGGGGGGTTTGGGCCTAGTTGCAGAGAGCGTTTTGCCACGATTTAAACGGAGGCCTAGTAGTATTGCATGTTTTTGGGGAGCTGCTTGGGGGTGTTCTAGAATTTTGGGGGTTTGTTGAGGGGTCTGGGAGCTCTGCTGGGAAGGTCTAATTTTGATTGCAAGTGGTTTGAAGAAAATCCTTGGTGGAAAAAGGGGGTTTGGGCCTAGTTTTAGAGAGCGCTTTGGCACGATTTAAACTTAGGCCTAGTAGTATTGCATGTTTTTGGGAAGCTGCTTGGGGGAGTTCTACATTTTTGGAGGTGGGTTGAGGGGTCTGGGAGCACTGCTGGGAAGGTCTAATTTTGATTACAAGTGGTTTGAAAAAAATCCATGGTGGAAAAGGGGGGTTTTGGGACTAGTTGTAGAGAGCGTTTTACCACGATTTAAACTTAGGCCATGTAGTATTGCATGTTTTTGGGAAGCTGCTTCGGGGTGTTCTATATTTTTGGGGGATGGGTTGAGGGGTTTGGGACTACTGCTGGGAAGGTCTAATTTTGATTGCAAGTGGTTTGAAGAAAATCCATGGTGGAAAAGGGGGGTTTGGACCTAGTTGCAGAGAGCGTTTTGGCACGATTTAAACTTAGGCCTAGTAGTATTGCATGTTTTTGAGGAGCTGCTTGGGGGTGCTCTAGATTTTTGGGGGTGGGTTGAGGGGTCTGGGATCACTGCTGGGAAGGTCTAATATTGATTGCAAGTGGTTTGAAGAAAATCCATGGTGGAAAAGGGGGGTTTGGGCCTAGTTGCAGAGAGCGTCTTGAAACGATTTAAACTTAGGCCTAGTAGTATTGCATGTTTTTGGGGAGCTGCTTGGGGGAGTTCTAGATTTTTGGGGGTGGGTTGAGGGGTCTGGGAGCACTGCTGGGAAGGTCTAATTTTGATTGCAAGTGGTTTGAAGAAAATCCATGGTGGAAAAGGGGGGTTTGGGTCTAGTTGCAGAGAGCGTTTTGCCACGATTTAAACTTAGGCCTAGTAGTATTGCATGTTTTTGGGGGGCTGCTTGGGTCGTTCTAGATTTTTGGAGGTGGGTTGAGGGGTCTGGGAGCACTGCTGGGAAGGTCTAATTTTGATTACAAGTGGTTTGAAAAAAATACATGGTGATAAAGGGGGGTTTTGGGACTAGTTGCAGAGAGCGTTTTGCCACGATTTAAACTTAGGCCTCGTAGTATTGCATGTTTTTGGGAAGCTGCTTCGGGGTGTTCTATATTTTTGGGGGATGGGTTGAGGGGTCTGCGACTACTGCTGGGAAGGTCTAATTTTGATTGCAAGTGGTTTGAAGAAAATCCATGGTGGAAAAGGAGTGTTTGGACCTAGTTGCAGAGAGCGTTTTGGCACGATTTAAACTTAGGCCTAGTAGTATTGCATGTTATTGGGGGGCTGCTTGGGGGTGTTCTAGATTTTTGGGGGTGGGTTGAGGGGTCTGGGAGCACTGCCCGGAAGGTCTAATTTTGGTTGCAAGTGGTTTGAAAAAATCATTGGTGGAAAAGGGGGTGTGGGCCTTGTTGCAGAGAGCGTTTTGGCACAATTTAATCTTAGGCTTAGTAGTGTTGCATGTTTTTGGGGAGCTGCTTGGGGGTGCTCTAGATTTTTGGGGGTGGGTTGAGGGGTCTGGGATCACTGCTGGGAAGGTCTAATTTTGATTGCAAGTGGTTTGAAGAACATCCATGATGGAAAAGGGCGGTTTGGGCCTAGTTGCAGAGAGCGTTTTGGCACGATTGAAACTTAGGCCTAGTAGTATTGCATGTTTTTGGGTGCTGCTTGGGGGTGTTTGAGATTTTTGGGGGAGGGTTGAGGGGCCTCGGAGCACTGCTGGGAAGGTCTAATTTTGATTGCAAGTTGTTTGAAGAAAATCCTTGGTGGAAAAGGGGCTGTGGGCCTAGTTGCAGAGAGCGTCTTGGCACGATTTAAACTTAGGCCTAGTAGTATTACATGTTTTTGGGGGGCTGTTTGGGGGTGTTCTAGATTTTTGGGGGTGGGTTGATGGGTCCAGGAGCACTGCTGGGAAGGTCTAGTTTTAATTGCAAATGGTTTGAAGAAAATCCATGGTGGAAAAGAGGGGTTTGGGCCAGGTTGCAGAGAGCGTTTTGTCACGATTTAAACTTAGGCCTAGTAGTATTGCATGTTTTTTGGGGGCTGCTTGGGGTGTTCTAGATTTTGGGGGGTGGGTTGAGGGGTCTGGGAGCACTGCTGGGAAGGTCTAATTTTGATTGCAAGTGGTTTGAAAAAATCCATTGTGGAAAAGGGGGGTTTGGGCCTAGTTGCAGAGAGCGTTTTGCCACGATTTAAACGGAGGCCTAGTAGTATTGCATGTTTTTGGGGAGCTGCTTGGGGGTGTTCTAGATTTTTGGGGGTTTGTTGAGGGGTCTGGGAGCTCTGCTGGGAAGGTCTAATTTTGATTGCAAGTGGTTTGAAGAAAATCCTTGGTGGAAAAAGGGGGTTTGGGCCTAGTTTTAGAGAGCGCTTTGGCACGATTTAAACTTAGGCCTAGTAGTATTGCATGTTTTTGGGAAGCTGCTTGGGGGAGTTCTACATTTTTGGAGGTGGGTTGAGGGGTCTGGGAGCACTGCTGGGAAGGTCTAATTTTGATTACAAGTGGTTTGAAAAAAATCCATGGTGGAAAAGGGGGGTTTTGGGACTAGTTGTAGAGAGCGTTTTACCACGATTTAAACTTAGGCCTCGTAGTATTGCATGTTTTTGGGAAGCTGCTTCGGGGTGTTCTATATTTTTGGGGGATGGGTTGAGGGGTTTGGGACTACTGCTGGGAAGGTCTAATTTTGATTGCAAGTGGTTTGAAGAAAATCCATGGTGGAAAAGGGGGGTTTGGACCTAGTTGCAGAGAGCGTTTTGGCACGATTTAAACTTAGGCCTAGTAGTATTGCATGTTTTTGAGGAGCTGCTTGGGGGTGCTCTAGATTTTTGGGGGTAGGTTGAGGGGTCTGGGATCACTGCTGGGAAGGTCTAATATTGATTGCAATTGGTTTGAAGAAAATCCATGGTGGAAAAGGGGGGTTTGGGCCTAGTTGCAGAGAGCGTCTTGAAACGATTTAAACTTAGGCCTAGTAGTATTGCATGTTTTTGGGGGCTGTTTGGGGGTGTTCTAGATTTTTGTGGGAGGGTTGAGGGGTCTGGGAGCACTTCTGAGAAGGTCTAATTTTGATTGCAAGTGGTTTGAAGAAAATCCATGGTGGAAAAGGGCGGTTTGGGCCTAGTTTGCAGAGAGCGTTTTGGCACGATTGAAACTTAGGCCTAGTAGTATTGCATGTTTTTAGGTGCTGCTTGGGGGTGTTCGACGAGATTTTTGGGGGAGGGTTGAGGGGCCTGGGAGCACTGCTGGGAAGGTCTAATTTTGATTGCAAGTTGTTTGAAGAAAATCCTTGGTGGAAAAGGGGGGTTTGTGCCTACTTGCAGAGAGCGTTTTGGCATGATTGAAACTTAGGCCTAGTAGTATTGCATTTTTTTGGGGGGCTGCTTGGGGTGTTCTATATTTTTGGGGGTGGGTTGAGGGGTCTGGAAGCACTGCTGGGAAGATCTAATTTTGATTGCAAGTGGTTTGAAGAAAATCCATGTTGGAAAAGGGGGGTTTGGGCCTAGTTGCAGAGAGCGTTTTGCCACGATTTAAACTTAGGCCTAGTAGTATTGCATGTTTTTGGGAAGCTGCTTCGGGGTGTTCTATATTTTTGGGGGTTTGTTGAGGGGTCTGGGAGCTCTGCTGGGAAGGTCTAATTTTGATTGCAAGTGGTTTGAAGAAAATCCTTGGTGGAAAAAGGGGGTTTGGGCCTAGTTTTAGAGAGCGCTTTGGCACGATTTAAACTTAGGCCTAGTAGTATTGCATGTTTTTGGGAAGCTGCTTGGGGGAGTTCTACATTTTTGGAGGTGGGTTGAGGGGTCTGGGAGCACTGCTGGGAAGGTCTAATTTTGATTACAAGTGGTTTGAAAAAAATCCATGGTGGAAAAGGGGGGTTTTGGGACTAGTTGTAGAGAGCGTTTTACCACGATTTAAACTTAGGCCTCGTAGTATTGCATGTTTTTGGGAAGCTGCTTCGGGGTGTTCTATATTTTTGGGGGATGGGTTGAGGGGTTTGGGACTACTGCTGGGAAGGTCTAATTTTGATTGCAAGTGGTTTGAAGAAAATCCATGGTGGAAAAGGGGGGTTTGGACCTAGTTGCAGAGAGCGTTTTGGCACGATTTAAACTTAGGCCTAGTAGTATTGCATGTTTTTGAGGAGCTGCTTGGGGGTGCTCTAGATTTTTGGGGGTAGGTTGAGGGGTCTGGGATCACTGCTGGGAAGGTCTAATATTGATTGCAAGTGGTTTGAAGAAAATCCATGGTGGAAAAGGGGGGTTTGGGCCTAGTTGCAGAGAGCGTCTTGAAACGATTTAAACTTAGGCCTAGTAGTATTGCATGTTTTTGGGGGCTGTTTGGGGGTGTTCTAGATTTTTTTGGGAGGGTTGAGGGGTCTGGGAGCACTTCTGAAAAGGTCTAATTTTGATTGCAAGTGGTTTGAAGAAAATCCATGGTGGAAAAGGGCGGTTTGGGCCTAGTTTGCAGAGAGCGTTTTGGCACGATTGAAACTTAGGCCTAGTAGTATTGCATGTTTTTGGGTGCTGCTTGGGGGTGTTCGACGAGATTTTTGGGGGAGGGTTGAGGGGCCTGGGAGCACTGCTGGGAAGGTCTAATTTTGATTGCAAGTTGTTTGAAGAAAATCCTTGGTGGAAAAGGGGGGTTTGTGCCTACTTGCAGAGAGCGTTTTGGCATGATTGAAACTTAGGCCTAGTAGTATTGCATTTTTTTGGGGGGCTGCTTGGGGTGTTCTATATTTTTGGGGGTGGGTTGAGGGGTCTGGAAGCACTGCTGTGAAGATCTAATTTTGATTGCAAGTGGTTTGAAGAAAATCCATGTTGGAAAAGGGGGGTTTGGGCCTAGTTGCAGAGAGCGTTTTGCCACGATTTAAACTTAGGCCTAGTAGTATTGCATGTTTTTGGGAAGCTGCTTCGGGGTGTTCTATATTTTTGGGGGATGGGTTGAGGGGTCTGGGACTACTGCTGGGAAGGTCTAATTTTGATTGCAAGTGGTTTTGAGGTAATAGAAATTTTCAGGTAACCAATGTGTCCCCCACTCGCACCCTATCCATGCACCCATGTTCCTTGTATGTCGTGTAACTTCTTTTCTGTTCATGCTAGACAGACGCATATGCATTTGCGTCAAACCTTAACATGTCAGCTATCCAGTCATACATGAAAATCACGTTCATTAGGCTTCTAGGCCTATGGTGCCAACGTCTTTACATGGTACACTTTTGAGTAAAGCACACATTTTCTCCATGTTTCCTGGCCCAGTCGAGCCAAGCCCTTAAACGAGACTCCAAGTTCTTTTCTACCTCTGAAAGCTGCAGTTTAGGTATGCATCCCTGACCTCTGCCTTACATCCTGCACAGACGAGCGGTGCCCGGCTCGGCCTGCTTGCCTGCCAAAACGTTATTTTGTCTACAGTTATCTGTTCAGCCTCCTCGAAAACACATTCCAGTCTAGTGAAATAGGTAAACATATTCCCGGCTGCAGAGCAAAGGGCCCTGCCTTCCTGTCTCCATGCAAGTAATTTACTGCTCCTGTTACCAAGGTAGGCCCATGGCCCCCGCACTCTACATGAAGATTCATATGCACGCACTAGCATTCAGTGATGAACGGCCTCTGCCCGAGAGACCTTTTACTTCAGACACTACATCCTCCAAACATGAGATACCAGATATGCTATAGGTGCAGGTCGTTCTGACACCCCAGACATCAGTCTCCTCTACTCGTGCAAAAGTCAAAGCCCCCAGTTCTCCCCAGTTACACGTCATGCTCAGTTGCGCGCGCATCTAGGTCAGAAGTTTCTGCCGACTCTGCAAACTTTCACTAAGCATCCACCCACTTGTGACGTTTCATGTAACGTTTCTCTGACATGTCAAGTGCACGCCTATGTGTATGCCTTCTTACACGCCTCCTGTTACGCACATGTGTTCTTATCTCTCTCTTTTCACCTGTTACGCCTACTGTATTCGATTCAAGTATACTGTTTTACTATATATAATGTGTGATGTTAATAAAAAGTTGAATATCCCTTCCTGAGCCTTAGTGGTGATGGAACTCGATGTCCATACCTCGAGGTATTATTTCATTAAAGCCCGTATGACTCAGATTCCACGGACTCTGCCTCTCATTAATTGAGCTGTCCTTTTGACTTATAATTGTATGGAAAAATGATACAGTAATTTTATTTACCACAGTTTGAAGAAAATCCATGGTGGAAAAGGGGGGTTTGGACCTAGTTGCAGAGAGCGTTTTGGCACGATTTAAACTTAGGCCTAGTAGTATTGCATGTTTTTGGGGGGCTGCTTGGGGGTGTTCTAGATTTTTGGGGGTGGGTTGAGGGGTCTGGGAGCACTGCTGGGAAGGTCTAATTTTGATTGCAAGTGGTTTGAAGAAAATGCATGGTGGAAAAGGGCGGTTTGGGCCTAGTTGCAGAGAGCGTTTTGGCACGATTGAAACTTAGGCCTAGTAGTATTGCATGTTTTTGGGTGCAGCTTGGGGGTGTTCGAGATTTTTCGGGGAGGGTTGAGGGGTCTGGGAGCACTGCTGGGAAGGTCTAATTTTGATTGCAAGTTGTTTGAAGAAAATCCTTGGTGGAAAAGGGGCTGTGGGCCTAGTTGCAGAGAGCGTCTTGGCACGATTTAAACTTAGGCCTAGTAGTATTACATGTTTTGGGGGGGCTGTTTGGGGGTGTTCTAGATTTTTGGGGGTGGGTTGAGGGGTCCAGGAGCACTGCTGGGAAGGTCTAGTTTTAATTGCAAATGGTTTGAAGAAAATCCATGGTGGAAAAGAGGGGTTTGGGCCAAGTTGCAGAGAGCGTTTTGTCACGATTTAAACTTAGGCCTAGTAGTATTGCATGTTTTTTGGGGGCTGCTTGGGGTGTTCTAGATTTTGGGGTGTGGGTTGAGGGGTCTGGGAGCACTGCTGGGAAGGTCTAATTTTGATTGCAAGTGGTTTGAAAAAATCCATGGTGGAAAAGGGGGGTTTGGGCCTAGTTGCAGAGAGCGTTTTGCCACGATTTAAACGGAGGCCTAGTAGTATTGCATGTTTTTGGGGAGCTGCTTGGGGGTGTTCTAGATTTTTGGGGGTGGGTTGAGGGGTCTGGGAGCTCTGCTGGGAAGGTCTAATTTTGATTGCAAGTGGTTTGAAGAAAATCCTTTCTGGAAAAAGGGGGTTTGGGCCTAGTTTTAGAGAGCGCTTTGGCACTATTTAAACTTAGGCCTAGTAGTATTGCATGTTTTTGGGAAGCTGCTTGGGGGAGTTCTACATTTTTGGGGGTGGGTTGAGGGGTCTGGGAGCACTGCTGGGAAGGTCTAATTTTGATTACAAGTGGTTTGAAAAAAATCCATGGTGGAAAAGGGGGGTTTTGGGACTAGTTGTAGAGAGCGTTTTGCCACGATTTAAACTTAGGCCTCGTAGTATTGCATGTTTTTGGGAAGCTGCTTCGGGGTGTTCTATATTTTTGGGGGATGGGTTGAGGGGTCTGGGACTACTGCTGGGAAGGTCTAATTTTGATTGCAAGTGGTTTGAAGAAAATCCATGGTGGAAAAGGGGGGTTTGGACCTAGTTGCAGAGAGCGTTTTAGCACGATTTAAACTTAGGCCTAGTAGTATTGCATGTTTTTGGGGGGCTGCTTGGGGGTGTTCTAGATTTTTGGGGGTGGGTTGAGGGGTCTGGGAGCACTGCCCGGAAGGTCTAATTTTGTTGCAAGTGGTTTGAAAAAATCATTGGTGGAAAAGGGGGTGTGGGCCTTGTTGCAGAGAGCGTTTTGGCACGATTTATTCTTAGGCCTAGTAGTGTTGCATGTTTTTGGGGAGCTGCTTGGGGGTGCTCTAGATTTTTGGGGGTGGGTTGAGGGGTCTGGGATCACTGCTGGGAAGGTCTAATATTGATTGCAAGTGGTTTGAAGAAAATCCATGGTGGAAAAGGGGGGTTTGGGCCTAGTTGCAGAGAGCGTCTTGGCACGATTTAAACTTAGGCCTAGTAGTATTGCATGTTTTTGGGGGCTGTTTGGGGGTGTTCTAGATTTTTGTGGGAGGGTTGAGGGGTCCGGGAGCACTGCTGGGTAGGTCTAATTTTGATTGCAAGTGGTTTGAAGAAAATGCATGGTGGAAAAGGGCGGTTTGGGCCTAGTTGCAGAGAGCGTTTTGGCACGATTGAAACTTAGGCCTAGTAGTATTGCATGTTTTTGGGTGCAGCTTGGGGGTGTTCGAGATTTTTCGGGGAGGGTTGAGGGGCCTGGGAGCACTGCTGGGAAGGTCTAATTTTGATTGCAAGTTGTTTGAAGAAAATCCTTGGTGGAAAAGGGGCTGTGGGCCTAGTTGCAGAGAGCGTCTTGGCACGATTTAAACTTAGGCCTAGTAGTATTACATGTTTTGGGGGGGCTGTTTGGGGGTGTTCTAGATTTTTGGGGGTGGGTTGAGGGGTCCAGGAGCACTGCTGGGAAGGTCTAGTTTTAATTGCAAATGGTTTGAAGAAAATCCATGGTGGAAAAGAGGGGTTTGGGCCAAGTTGCAGAGAGCGTTTTGTCACGATTTAAACTTAGGCCTAGTAGTATTGCATGTTTTTTGGGGGCTGCTTGGGGTGTTCTAGATTTTGGGGGGTGGGTTGAGGGGTCTGGGAGCACTGCTGGGAAGGTCTAATTTTGATTGCAAGTGGTTTGAAAAAATCCATGGTGGAAAAGGGGGGTTTGGGCCTAGTTGCAGAGAGCGTTTTGCCACGATTTAAACGGAGGCCTAGTAGTATTGCATGTTTTTGGGGAGCTGCTTGGGGGTGTTCTAGATTTTTGGGGGTGGGTTGAGGGGTCTGGGAGCTCTGCTGGGAAGGTCTAATTTTGATTGCAAGTGGTTTGAAGAAAATCCTTCCTGGAAAAAGGGGGTTTGGGCCTAGTTTTAGAGAGCGCTTTGGCACTATTTAAACTTAGGCCTAGTAGTATTGCATGTTTTTGGGAAGCTGCTTGGGGGAGTTCTACATTTTTGGGGGTGGGTTGAGGGGTCTGGGAGCACTGCTGGGAAGGTCTAATTTTGATTACAAGTGGTTTGAAAAAAATCCATGGTGGAAAAGGGGGGTTTTGGGACTAGTTGTAGAGAGCGTTTTGCCACGATTTAAACTTAGGCCTCGTAGTATTGCATGTTTTTGGGAAGCTGCTTCGGGGTGTTCTATATTTTTGGGGGATGGGTTGAGGGGTCTGGGACTACTGCTGGGAAGGTCTAATTTTGATTGCAAGTGGTTTGAAGAAAATCCATGGTGGAAAAGGGGGGTTTGGCCTAGTTGCAGAGAGCGTTTTGGCACGATTTAAACTTAGGCCTAGTAGTATTGCATGTTTTTGGGGAGCTGCTTGGGGGTGCTCTAGATTTTTGGGGGTGGGTTGAGGGGTCTGGGATCACTGCTGGGAAGGTCTAATATTGATTGCAAGTGGTTTGAAGAAAATCCATGGTGGAAAAGGGGGGTTTGGGCCTAGTTGCAGAGAGCGTCTTGAAACGATTTAAACTTAGGCCTAGTAGTATTGCATGTTTTTGGGGGCTGTTTGGGGGTGTTCTAGATTTTTGTGGGAGGGTTGAGGGGTCCGGGAGCACTGCTGGGAAGGTCTAATTTTGATTGCAAGTGGTTTGAAGAAAATCCATGGTGGAAAAGGGCAGTTTGGGCCTAGTTGCAGAGAGCATTTTGGCACGATTGAAACTTAGGCCTAGTAGTATTGCATGTTTTTGGGTGCTGCTTGGGGGTGTTCGAGATTTTTGGGGGAGGGTTGAGGGGCCTGGGAGCACTGCTGGGAAGGTCTAATTTTGATTGCAAGTTGTTTGAAGAAAATCCTTGCTGGAAAAGGGGGGTTTGTGCCTACTTGCAGAGAGCGTTTTGGCATGATTGAAACTTAGGCCTAGTAGTATTGCATTTTTTTGGGGGGCTGCTTGGGGTGTTCTAGATTTTTGGGGGTGGGTTGAGGGGTCTGGGAGCACTGCTGGGAAGGTCTAATTTTGTTTGCAAGTGGTTTGAAGAAAATCCATGGTGGAAAAGGGGGGTTTGGACCTAGTTGCAGAGAGCGTTTTGGCACGATTTAAACTTAGGCCTAGTAGTATTGCATGTTTTTGGGGGGCTGCTTGGGGGTGTTCTAGATTTTTGGGGGTGGTTTGAGGGGTCTGAGAGCACTGCCCGGAAGGTCTAATTTTGGTTGCAAGTGGTTTGAAAAAATCATTGTTGGAAAAGGGGGTGTGGGCCTTGTTGCAGAGAGCGTTTTGGCACGATTTAATCTTAGGCCTAGTAGTATTGCATGTTTTTGGGGAGCTGCTTGGGGGTGCTCTAGATTTTTGGGGGTGGGTTGAGGGGTCTGGGAGCACTGCTGGGAAGGTCTAATATTGATTACAAGTGGTTTGAAGAAAATCCATGGTGGAAAAGGGGGGTTTGGGCCTAGTTGCAGAGAGCGTCTTGGCACGATTTAAACTTAGGCCTAGTAGTATTGCATGTTTTTGGGGGCTGTTTGGGGGTGTTCTAGATTTTTGTGGGAGGGTTGAGGGGTCCGGGAGCACTGCTGGGAAGGTCTAATTTTGATTGCAAGTGGTTTGAAGAAAATCCATGGTGGAAAAGGGGGGTTTGGGCCTAGTTGTAGAGAGCGTTTTGCCACGATTTAAACTTAGGCCTCGTAGTATTGCATGTTCTTGGGAAGCTGCTTCGGGGTGTTCTATATTTTTTGGGGATGGGTTGAGGGGTCTGGGACTACTGCTGGGAAGGTCTAATTTTGATTGCAAGTGGTTTGAAGAAAATCCAGGGTGGAAAAGGGGGGTTTGGACCTAGTTGCAGAGAGCGTTTTGGCACGATTTAAACTTAGGCCTAGTAGTATTGCATGTTTTTGGGGAGCTGCTTGGGGGTGCTCTAGATTTTTGGGGGTGGGTTGAGGGGTCTGGGATCACTGCTGGGAAGGTCTAATATTGATTGCAAGTGGTTTGAAGAAAACCCATGGTGGAAAAGGGGGGTTTGGGCCTAGTCGCAGAGAGAGTCTTGAAACGATTTAAACTTAGGCCTAGTAGTATTGCATGTTTTTGGGGGCTGTTTGGGGGTGTTCTAGATTTTTGTGGGAGGGTTGAGGGGTCTGGGAGCACTGCTGGGAAGGTCTAATTTTGATTGCAAGTGGTTTTAAGAAAATCCATGGTGGAAAAGGGGGGTTTGGGCCTAGTTGCAGAGAGCGTTTTGCCACGATTTAAACTTAGGCCTAGTAGTATTGCATGTTTTTGGGAAGCTGCTTCGGGGTGTTCTATATTTTTGGGGGATGGGGTGAGGGGTCTGGGACTACTGCTGGGAAGGTCTAATTTTGATTCCAAGTGGTTTGAAGAAAATCCATGGTGGAAAAGGGGGGTTTGGGCCTAGTTGCAGAGAGCGTCTTGGCACGATTTAAACTTAGGCCTAGTAGTATTGCATGTTTTTGGCGAGCTGCTTGGGGGTGCTCTAGATTTTTGGGGGTGGGTTGAGGGGTCTGGGAGCACTGCTGGGAAGGTCTAATATTGATTACAATTGGTTTGAAGAAAATCCATGGTGGAAAAGGGGGGTTTGGGCCTAGTTGCAGAGAGCGTCTTGGCACGATTTAAACTTAGGCCTAGTAGTATTGCATGTTTTTGGGGGCTGTTTGGGGGTGTTCTAGATTTTTGTGGGAGGGTTGAGGGGTTCGGGAGCACTGCTGGGAAGGTCTAATTTTGATTGCAAGTGGTTTGAAGAAAATCCATGGTGAAAAAGGGCGGTTTGGGCCTAGTTGCAGAGAGCGTTTTGGCACGATTTAAACTTAGGCCTAGTAGTATTGCATGTTTTTGGGGGCTGCTTGGGGGTGTTCTAGATATTTGGGGGTGGACTGAGGGGTCTGGGAGCACTGATGGTAAGGTCTAATTTTGATTGCAAGTGGTTTGAAAAAATCATTGGTGGAAAAGGGAGTGTGGGCCTTGTTGCAGAGAGCGTTTTGGCACGATTTAAACTTAGGCCTAGTAGCATTGCATGTTTTTGGGGGCTGTTGGTGGTGTTCTAGATTTTTGGGGGAGGGTTGAGGGGTCCGGGAGCACTGCTGGGAAGGTCTAATTTTGATTGCAAATGGTTTGAAGAAAATCCATGGTGGAAAAGGGCGGTTTGGGCCTAGTTGCAGAGAGCATTTTGGCACGATTTAAACTTAGGCCTAGTAGTATTACATGTTCTTGGGGGGCTGCTTGGGGGTGTTCTAGTTTTTTGGGGGTTGGTTGAGGGATTCAGGGAGCACTGCTGGGAAGGTTTATTTTTATTGCAAGTGGTTTGAAG
The DNA here is from genome assembly GCF_964263255.1 of Lissotriton vulgaris. NCBI lineage: Eukaryota > Metazoa > Chordata > Amphibia > Caudata > Salamandridae > Lissotriton > Lissotriton vulgaris. Next base: position 1,258,136,455 of record NC_141687.1, on the reverse strand, counting down.
ATAATCCATGGTGGAAAAGGGGGGTTTGGCCTAGTTGCAGAGAGCGTTTTGCCACGATTTAAACTGAGGCCTAGTAGTATTGCATGTTTTTGAGGGGCTGTTTGGGTGTGTGCTAGATTTTTGGGGGTGGGTTGAGGGGTTCGGGAGCACTGCTGTGAATGTGTAATTTTGATTGCAAGTGGTTTGAAGAAAATCCAAGGGTGGAAAACGCGGGTTTGGGCCTAGTTGCAGAGAGCGTTTTGGCACGATTTAAACTTAGGCCTAGAAGTAGTGCATGTTTTTGGGGTGCTGCTTGGGGTGTTCTAGATTTTTGGGGGTGGGTTGAGGGGTCTGGGAGCACTGCTGGGAAGGTCTAATTTTGATTTCAAATGATTTGAAAAAATCCATGGTGGAAAAGGGGGGGTTGGGCCTAGTTCCAGATCGCGTTTTTCCACGATTTAAACTTAGGCCTAGTAGTATTGCATGTTTTTGGGGGGCTGTTTTGGTGTGTGCTAGATTTTTGGGGGTGGGTTGAGGGGTCTGGGAGCACTACTGGGAAGGTCTAATTTTTATTGCAAGTGGTTTGAAGAAAATCCATGGTAGAAAAGGGGGGTTTGGGCCTAGTTGCAGAAAGCGTTTTGGCACAATTTAAACTTAGGCCTAGTAGTATTGCATATTTTTGGGGAGCTCCTTGGGGGTGTTCTAGATTTTTGGGGGTGGGTTGAGGGGTCTCGAAGCACTGCTGGGAAGGTCTAACTTAGATTGCAAGTGGTTTAAAAAAAATCATTGGTGGAAAAGGGGGTGTGGGCCTTGTTGCAGAGAGCGTTTTGGCACGATTTAAACTTAGGCCTATTAGTATTGCATGTTTTTGGGGAGCTCCTTGGGGTGTTCTAGATTTTTGGGGGTGGGTTGAGGGGTCTGGGAGCACTGGTTGGGAAGGTCTAAGTTTGATTGCAAGTGGTTTGAAAAATCCATGGTGGAAAAGGGGGGTTTGGGCCTAGTTGCAGAGAGCGTTTTGCCACGATTTAAACGGAGGCCTAGTAGTATTGCATGTTTTTGGGGAGCTGCTTGGGGATGTTCTAGATTTTTGGGGGTGGGTTGAGGGGTCTGGGAGCTCTACTGGGAAGGTCTAATTTTGATTCCAAGTGGTTTGAAGAAAATCCATGCTGTAAAAGGGGGGTTTTGGCCTAGTTTTAGAGAGCGCTTTGGCACGATTTAAACTTGGCCTAGTAGTATTGCATGTTTTTGGGGAGCTGCTTGGGGATGTTCTAGATTTTTGGGGGTGGGTTGAGGGGTCTGGGAGCTCTACTGGGAAGGTCTAATTTTGATTGCAAGTGGTTTGAAGAAAATCCATGGTGGAAAAAGGGGGGTTTTGGCCTAGTTTTAGAGAGCGCTTTGGCACGATTTAAACTTGGCCTAGTAGTATTGCATGTTTTTGGGGAGCTGCTTGGGGGAGTACTAGATTTTTGGGGGTGGGTTGAGGGGTCTGGGAGCACTGCTGGGAAGGTCTAATTTTGATTCCAAGTGGTTTGAAGAAAATCCATGCTGTAAAAGGGGGGTTTTGGCCTAGTTTTAGAGAGCGCTTTGGCACGATTTAAACTTGGCCTAGTAGTATTGCATGTTTTTGGGGAGCAGCTTGGGGGAGTTCTAGATTTTTGGGGGTGAGTTGAGGGGTCTGGGAGCACTGCTGGGAAGGTCTAATTTTGATTCCAAGTGGTTTGAAGAAAATCCATGGTGGAAAAGGTGGGTTTTGGCCTAGTTGCAGAGAGCGTTTTGCCACGATTTAAACGGAGGCCTAGTAGTATTGCATGTTTTTGGGGAGCTGCTTGGGGATGTTCTAGATTTTTGGGGGTGGGTTGAGGGGTCTGGGAGCTCTACTGGGAAGGTCTAATTTTGATTGCAAGTGGTTTGAAGAAAATCCATGGTGGAAAAAGGGGGGTTTTGGCCTAGTTTTAGAGAGCGCTTTGGCACGATTTAAACTTGGCCTAGTAGTATTGCATGTTTTTGGGGAGCTGCTTGGGGGAGTACTAGATTTTTGGGGGTGGGTTGAGGGGTCTGGGAGCACTGCTGGGAAGGTCTAATTTTGATTCCAAGTGGTTTGAAGAAAATCCATGCTGTAAAAGGGGGGTTTTGGCCTAGTTTTAGAGAGCGCTTTGGCACGATTTAAACTTGGCCTAGTAGTATTGCATGTTTTTGGGGAGCTGCTTGGGGGAGTTCTAGATTTTTGGGGGTGAGTTGAGGGGTCTGGGAGCACTGCTGGGAAGGTCTAATTTTGATTCCAAGTGGTTTGAAGAAAATCCATGGTGGAAAAGGTGGGTTTTGGCCTAGTTGCAGAGAGCGTTTTGCCACGATTTAAACTGAGGCCTAGTAGTATTGCATGTTTTGGGGGGGCTGTTTGGGTGTGTGCTAGATTTTTGGGGGTGGGTTGAGGGGTCCGGGAGCACTGCTGGGAAGGTGTAATTTTGGTTGCAAGTGGTTTGAAGAAAATCCAATGGTGGAAAAGGCGGGTTTGGGCCTAGTTGCAGAGAGCGTTTTGGCACGATTTAAACTTAGGCCTAGCAGTAGTGCATGTTTTTGGGGTGCTGCTTGGGGTGTTCTAGATTTTTGGGGGTGGGTTGAGGGGTCTGGGAGCACTGCTGGGAAGGTCTAATTTTGATTTCAAGTGATTTGAAAAAATCCATGGTGGAAAAGGGGGGTTTGGGCCTAGTTCCAGATCGCTTTTTTCCACAATTTAAACTTAGGCCTAGTGGTAATACATGTTTTTGGAGGGCTGTTTGGGGGTGTTCAAGATTTTTGGGGGTGGGTGGAGGGGTCTGGGAGCACTGCTTTGAAGGTCTAATTTTTATTGCAAGTGGTTTGAAGAAAATCCATGGTGGAAAAGGGGGGTTTGGGCCTAGTTGCAGAGAGCGCTTTGGCACGATTTAAACTTAGGCCTAGTAGTATTGCATGTTTTTGGGGGGCTGCTAGGGGGTGTTCTAGATTTTTAGGGGTGGGTTGAGGGGTCTGGGAGCACTGCCGGGAAGGTCTAATTTTGGTTGCAAGTGGTTTGAAAAAATCCATGGTGGAAAAGGGGGTGTGGGCCTAGTTGCAGAGAGCGTCTTGGCACGATTTAAACTTAGGCCTAGTAGTATTGCATGTTTTTGCGGGCTGTTTAGGGGTGTTCTAGATTTTTGTGGGAGTGTTGAGGGGTCCTGGAGTACTGCTGGAAAGGTCTAATTTTGATTGCAAGTGGTTTTAAGAAAATCCATGGTGGAAAGGGCGGTTTTTGGGGGGCTGCTTGGGGGTGTTCTAGATTTTTGGGGGTTGGTTGAGGGATTCCGGGAGCACTGCTGGGAAGGTCTAATTTTTATTGCAAGTGGTTTGAAGATAATCCATGTTGGAAAAGGGGGGTTTGGGCCTAGTTGCAGAGAGCGTTTTGGCACGATTTAAACTTAGGCCTAGTAGTATTGAATGTTTTTGGGGAGCTGCTTGGGGGAGTTCTAGATTTTTGGGGGTGGGTTGAGGGGTCTGGGAGCACTGCTGGGAAGGTCTATTTTTGATTGCAAGTGGTTTGAAGAAAATCCATTGTGGAAAAGGGGGGTTTGGGCCTAGTTGCAGAGAGCGTTTTGGCGCGATTTAAACTTAGGCCTAGTAGTATTGCATGTTTTTGGGGTGCTGCTTGGGGTGTTCTACATTTCTGAGGGTGGGTTGAGGGGTCTGGGAGCACTGCTTTGAAGGTCTAATTTTTATTGCAAGTGGTTTGAAGAAAATCCATGGTGGAAAAGGGGGTTTGGGCCTAGTTGCAGAGAGCGTTTTGGCACGATTTTTAACTTAGGCCTAGTAGTATTGCATGTTTTTGGGGAGCTCTTTGGGGGTGTTCTAGATTTTTGGGGGTGGGTTGAGGGGTCTCGGAGCACTGCTGGGAAGGTCTAATTATGATTGCAAGTGGTTTAAAAAAATAATCATTGGTGGAAAAGGGGGTGTGGGCCTTGTTGCAGAGAGCGTTTTGGCACGATTTAAACTTAGGCCTAGTAGTCTTGCATGTTTTTGGGGAGTTCCTTGGGGGTGTTTTAGATTTTTGGGGGTGGGTTGAGGGGTCTTGGAGCACTGCTGGGAAGGTGTAATTTTGATTGCAAGTGGTTTAAAGAAAATCCATGGTGGAAAAGTTATTTTTTTTAGCAGTATTGCATGTTTTTGGGGGGCTGCTTGGGGGTGTTCTAGAATTTTGGGGGTGGGTTGAGGGGACTGGGAGCACTGCTGGGAAGGTGTAATTTTGATTGCAAGTGGTTTGAAGAAAATCCATGGTGGAAAAGTGGGGTTTGGGCATAGTTGCGGTGAGCGTTTTGGGACGTTTGAAACTAAGGCCTAGTAGTATTGTCAGTTTTTGTGGGGCTGTTTGGGGGTGTTCGAGATTTTTGGGGGTGGGTTGAGGGGCCTGGGACCACTGCTGGGATGGTCTTATTTTGATTGCAAGTTGTTTGAAGAAAATCCATGGTGGAAAAGGGGGGTTTGGGCCTAGTTGCCGAGAGCGTTTTGGCACGATTTAAACTTAGGCCTAGTAGTATTGCATGTTTTTGGGGGGCTGCTTGGGGGTGTTCCAGATTTTCGGGGGTGGGTTGATGGGTCTGGGAGCACTGCTGGGAAGGTCTAATTTTGATTGCAAGTGGTTTGAAAAAATCCATTGTGGAAAAGGGGGGTTTGGGCCTAGTTGCAGAGAGCGTTTAGGCACTATTTAAACTTAGGCCTAGTAGTATTGCATGTTTTTGGGGGGATGTTTGGGGGTGTGCTAGATTTTTGGGGGTGGGTTGAGGGGTCCGGGAGCACTGCCGGGAAGGTCTAATTTTGGTTGCAAGTGGTTTGAAAAAATCCATGGTGGAAAAGGGGGTGTGGGCCTAGTTGCAGAGAGCGTCTTGGCACGATTTAAACTTAGGCCTAGTAGTATTGCATGTTTTTGCGGGCTGTTTAGGGGTGTTCTAGATTTTTGTGGGAGTGTTGAGGGGTCCGGGAGCACTGATGGGAAGGTCTAATTTTGATTGCAAGTGGTATGAAGAAAATCAATGATGGAAACAGGGGGTTGGGCCTAGTTGCAGAGAGCGTTTTGGCATGATTTAAACCTAGGCCTAGTAGTATTGCATGTTTTTGGGGGGCTTCTTGGGGTGTTCTAGATTTTTGGGGGTGGGTTGAGGGGTATGGGAGCACTGCTGGGAATAACTAATTTTGATTGCAAGTGGTTTGTAGAAAATCCATGGTGGAAAAGTTATTTTTTTTTAGGAGTATTGCATTTTTTTGGGTGGGTGCTTGGGGGTGTTCTACAATTTTGGGGGTGGGTTGAGGGGTTTGGGAGCACTGCTGGGAAGGAGTAATTTTGATTGCTAGTGGTTTGAAGAAAATCCATGGTGGAAAAGGGGGGTTTGGGCCTAGTTCCAGATCGCGTTTTTCCACGATTTAAACTTAGGCCTAGTGGTAATACATGTTTTTGGAGGGCTGTTTGGGGGTGTTCAAGATTTTTGGGGGTGGGTTGAGGGGTCTGGGAGCACTGCTTTGAAGGTCTAATTTTTATTGCAAGTGGTTTGAAGAAAATCCTTGGTGGAAAAGGGGGGTTTGGGCCTAGTTGCAGAGAACGCTTTGGCACGATTTAAACTTAGGCCTAGTAGTATTGCATGTTTTTGGGGGGCTGCTAGGGGGTGTTCTAGATTTTTAGGGGTGGGTTGAGGGGTCTGGGAGCACTGCCGGGAAGGTCTAATTTTGGTTGCAAGTGGTTTGAAAAAATCATTGGTGGAAAAGGGGGTGTGGGCCTTGTTGCAGAGAGCGTTTTGGCACGATTTAAACTTAGGCCTAGTAGTATTGCAAGTTTTTGGGGAGCTGCTTGTGGGTGTTCTAGATTTTTGGGGGTGGGTTGAGGGGTCTGGGAGCACTGCTGGGAAGGTCTAATATTGATTACAAGTGGTTTGAAGAAAATCCATGGTAGAAAAGGGGGGTTTGGGCCTAGTTGCAGAGAGCGTCTTGGCACGATTTAAACTTAGGCCTAGTAGTATTGCATGTTTTTGCGGGCTGTTTAGGGGTGTTCTAGATTTTTGTGTGAGTGTTGAGGGGTCTGGGAGTACTGCTGGAAAGGTCTAATTTTGATTGCAAGTGGTTTTAAGAAAATCCATGGTGGAAAAGGGCGGTTTTTGGGGGGGCTGCTTGGGGGTGTTCTAGATTTTTGGGGGTTGGTTGAGGGATTCCGGGAGCACTGCTGGGAAGGTCTAATTTTTATTGCAAGTGGTTTGAAGATAATCCATGTTGGAAAAGGGGGGTATGAGCCTAGTTGCAGAGAGCGTTTTGGCGCGATTTAAACTTAGGCCTAGTAGTATTGCATGCTTTTGGGGGCTGCTTGGGGGTGTTATAGATATTTGGGGGTGGACTGAGGGGTCTGGGAGCACTGCCGGGAAGGTCTAATTTTGATTGCAAGTGGTTTGAAAAAATCATTGGTGGAAAAGGGGGTGTGGGCCTTGTTGCAGAGAGCGTTTTGGCACGATTTCAACTTAGGCCTAGCAGTATTGAATGTTTTTGGGGAGCTGCTTGGGGGAGTTCTAGATTTTTGGGGGTGGGTTGAGGGGTCTGGGAGCACTGCTGGGAAGGTCTATTTTTGATTGCAAGTGGTTTGAAGAAAACCCATTGTGGAAAAGGGGGGTTTGGGCCTAGTTGCAGAGAGCGTTTTGGCACGATTTAAACTTAGGCCTAGTAGTATTACATGTTTTTGGGGGGCTGCTTGGGGGTGTTCTAGTTTTTTGGGGGTTGGTTGAGGAATTCAGGGAGCACTGCTGGGAAGGTCTAATCTTTATTGCAAGTGGTTTGAAGATAATCCATGGTGGAAAAGGGGGGTTTGAGCCTAGTTGCAGAGAGCGTTTTGGCGCGATTTAAACTTAGGCCTAGTAGTATTGCATGTTTTTGGGGTGCTGCTTGGGGTGTTCTACATTTCTGAGGGTGGGTTGAGGGGTCTGGGAGAACTGCTTTGAAGGTCTAATTTTTATTGCAAGTGGTTTGAAGAAAATCCATGGTGTAAAAGGGGGTTTGGGCCTAGTTGCAGAGAGCGTTTTGGCACGATTTAAACTTAGGCCTAGTAGTATTGCATGTTTTTGGGGAGCTCTTTGGGGGTGTTCTAGATTTTTGGGGGTGGGTTGAGGGGTCTCGGAGCACTGCTGGGAAGGTCTAATTATGATTGCAAGTGGTTTTAAAAAAAATCATTGGTGGAAAAGGGGGTGTGGGCCTTGTTGCAGAGAGCGTTTTGGCACGATTTAAACTTAGGCCTAGTAGTCTTGCATGTTTTTGGGGAGCTCCTTGGGGGTGTTTTAGATTTTTGGGGGTGGGTTGAGGGGTCTGGGAGCACTGCTGGGAAGGTCTAATTTTGATTCTCCAGTATTAGGGGTGTCTTTCATAGATTCACATGCCTGAATCATTCCCCGTCGTCGGAGTGGGAGCCCACGGTACATAAAAAAGTAGTAAAATATACCCTTAGTACATAATAAATAACAATATACCCAACCAGGAAGTAAAGTAGCCCCAGCTACAGTAAATAAAACTTCCACATTAGAACCTATCCAGATCATTATGTATGGACCAAACTGCAGCCAATCAGGCCACAGCTCCCACCAGAATGCTCTCCCCAGAGACCCAGGCTCTCAGATTTTTTACCGCACGTCGTGTGATAGGGAGTCCCTCTGAGCTCTGCTCATTTCTTCTCTTTGGTCAAGTTTCTTTCTTCTACAATGTCTACTTCTAAGTCCCTGTTCAGGGCCTGTGACTCGTGTGGAAAAGCGAGACTGTTTAAAGAAGATCCACACACTCGCTGCATCTACTGTTTGTACCCTGACCATCAGGCTAAAGAGTGTAAAATTTGTCGCAAATTTCCTCCTAAAACCCTCAGGGACAGAGAGGGTCGCCTGCTGCTGTGGCTGCAGCGGATAAAGGACAAGGATGAGCCACTTTCTGAGGTAGGAAGTTTCGCCTCAGAGTCTACTAAGGGGTCAAAGAAAAGGAGGGCTGAGAGTGCTGTGCCTACTCCTAAAGCTAAGGTGGCGAAACACCAGATCGCCCCACAGGCTGGGGAGCCTTCTACTTCTAAAGCTCAGAAATCCTCAGAGAAGTCTGTTAAGCTTCCAAGCTTAAAAAGAACGGAGTCTTTGGTTTCTCCTGTGAGACCTGTGACTAAGGCACCAACAACGCTGCCGATTTAAGGTCAGGCTGCCTCTGCCATGACGTCTACTTTGACTTTCTCCTCACCAAAATCGACTATGGTGATGTCCTCAGCCTCCTCTCCAACTTTTGTTCATGTTCAGATTCGTCCCATCTCGTCGACGAAGATTATCACACCTCTCGTAGACGATCAGACATCGACGAAAATGAAACAGTCGACGAAGAAACCCTCGTCGTCGTCGACGGCTGCTCCGTCGACGAAGAAGACCTTGCCGTCGTCGACGCCATCGTCGACGAAGATATCGTCGACGGACCCATCGACAACGAAAAAGACCCCGTCGACGGACGCGTCGACGAGAGCGTCGTCGACGAAGGTGAAGATTGTCTCGTCGACGGCCCCGTCGACGGCCCCGTCGGCGATGAAGACTGCTCCTTCGACGGTTCCCTCGTCGACGACGAAATCCACCACGTCGACGAAAATAACACCGCCTCTGAAATTGAAAGAGCCATTGTCTTCAACGTCCAAGGTGACGACACAGGGCTCGGATTTACCACAATTACAAGACAATCCACCCACACCAAAATTGTCGTCTTGTACAGACCTGCAAGTATGGTCAGCAAGAAGCAGTGCCATACCTCTTCCATCTCCAGCCACAACTGCGGCTTTATTGCAAAAAAGGTCATCTCAATCCACGCCATTGTCGCCACTCCAAATGCCAGACAGGCTATTAGATTCTGAGGAAGAATCTGGTGATGACATGTTCCAAGCGGCTGAGAGTCCTTCCGACTTACTGATACAGGTTAAAGATCAAGAGGAAGAGGAACAGCAAATTCAGGCACCTACATTGGTGAACACACCTGCGCCAGGGATGCAGATGCCAATGGAACTTTTTGAGAATCTGCAATATATGCTGAGCGATTATTATCGCTGCTTCCCACCTTCGGAGTCGGGCGAATCTCATATTACCTCCCCACAGCCTCAAGTGAGTCAAGGTGCAAGGGCTGGTAGGTCAGAAGAGGCACAGAATACCCGACCTACCACACCATTATCCCACCACCAACAGGAGGATGACAATTCTGATGAGGACACCCATGAGGAAGGGGAATTGAATAAATCGGACTCGTCGGAGTATGAAGACTATCAGGCAGATACGCCATCCCCAGATGTACAACCAAAGGCTGAGTCACCACCGGTGGATATAGCGAACTTCCATAGAATTATGGACAAGGCTACTAAAAGATTTCTAATTTCAATGGAAGCAAAGCAAGATGAATGCTTTCTGTACGATTTTAAGACTTTATCTCAGAAGCAAAGTTGGTCTATTCCCATTATAGATTTTATCTGGAAGGAGGGGCTTAAGATAATGGCCACGCTAAACTCTTCTCCTGCGGTATTGCCGCGAGTAGACAAGAAATATAGGGCGCCCGCCTCTTCACCTGTTTGTCTCATCAGCCAGGCAAAAACGGACTCAGTCATTGCGCAGGCAGCTCAAAAGAGGGCTAGGAACCCCTCAACTCAGATCTCCATTCCAACGGACAGAGACGGAAGACGCCTCGATACCATTGGTAAAAAGGTATCTACTATTGCGGCCACCACTGTTAGAGCTGCTAATTCGTTAGCAATTCTCGGTAGATATGACAGACAAATGTGGTCTGACATATCGCCATACATCCAGAAACTGCCTGAGCCAGACCGCTCTGAGGCCACCAAGATTTTACAAGAAGGCGAATGTGCTTCGTCTGAAATTATCGACGCAGCAGTGGACGTGGCGGCCACAGGATTTAGACAATTAGCAGGAGCTGCAGTGCTCAGAAGAGAGGGATGGTTAAAATCTACATCCTTTAGACAAGAAGTACAAGCCAAGGTTTTAAATATGGCTTATGACGGCGAATTTCTTTTTGGCACACATGTGGACGAAGCCTTACAGCCCATTAAGAAGGATATGGAAACCGCACGTTCATTAGGTACTCTGCAGTACCGTAAATCTTCCTTTCGTGGTGCAAAAGGAAGGGGTAACTTCTCCAGCAGAGGAGGTTATTACCAGCAACGCCCATATTCGAACAACCAAAGCAACCAAAGGTACCAGCCTTACAAACAACAACCTTATGGCCAAAGACGGAGTAATTATACACAGTCCCGAGGTAAAACTACCTATCGGGGTAGAGACAACGCCAACAAGAAGTGAGAAAAGCGTCCTGCCGCCACTTTGCCTACGCCAGCCACAAATTGGAGGAAGAATATCCCTGCATTACTCTCAATGGTCCAATATTACAACAGACAGATGGGTCTTGGATGTAATCTCAAAAGGTCACATATTGGAATTTGTAAAGACCCTTCCAAATTCGCCCCAAAAAGGACCACCCCCAGCACATCTCAGGGAGCTGTTCGTCCAAATCAATGCAATGATTCGGAAAGGGGCAATCGAGAAAGTACCACAACATCAGAGAGGAAAAGGATTTTACTCTCGTTTTTTCTTGATACGCAAGAAATCGGGGGAATGACGCCCCATCCTCGGTTTGCGTGCCCTCAACAAATTTATCAAGAAGTTGACTTTCAGAATGTTGTCACTCCAAGATATCCTCCAGTTTCTGACGGAAGGGGACCACATGGCAACCCTGGACCTTCAGGATGCTTACTTCCACGTACCCATCTTCCCCAGGCACAGGAAGTTCCTAAGATTCAGAGTGGCGGGCAGGGACTTTCAGTTCAAGGTCCTTCCCTTCGGGCTACGTTCAGCCCCGAGGGCATTCACAAAGATGTTGGCACCGGTGGCGGCCCACTTACGGTTGCAGGGTGTCCAGATTTACCCATATCTGGACGACTGCCTTATCAAGGCCAAATCCTATGCCACCGCAAGCAGTCATATCCAGACATGCCTTTGCCTGTTTCAAAAGTTAGGTTTCTCAATAAACTTCAAAAAATCGGACCTAACACCGTCTCAGAGGACGTCTTTCCTGGGAGCGACTCTGGATTCCAAAAAAGCTCAAGTCTTCATTTCAAACGAAAGACAAGCAAAGATCCAGGAACTGGCGAGGGCACTCCTCAGAAAAAAGTGCGTTTCAGTTCGAAGATTCAAGTCTTTCCTAGGGATGTTGTCATCGTGCATCCTCCTATCCCCGAACTGTCGTCTGAGGATGAGACCACTACAAGAAGAACTCGGTCACCAATGGGTGCAAATATCCGGTTCCTTCGAAGATGTCATCGTCTTAACGCCTCGAATGAAACAAGCAATTCAGTGGTGGACTCAAGAACGCAACCTGCAAGTAGGCTGCGCCTTTCTAGCAGAAGTCCCCAGTTTCATCGTAACCACGGATGCCTCGCTGGAAGGTTGGGGCGCTCACCTTCAAGGGATGACAATCAGTGGCAAATGGAACACACAGCAAAAGACATGGCACATCAATTTATTGGAGTTGAGGGCCATTTTCCTCGCACTCAAATCATTTCAAGCGACTCTGTCAAACTCGTCCGTGTTGATCCGAACAGACAACACGACGAGCATGCATTACCTGAACAAACAGGGGGGCACAAGATCAGCCCGTTTGTCTCAGCAAGCTCAAGAAATCTGGAATTGGGCCCTGGCACACAACATCAACTTGGCAGCAGTGCATGTCCCGGGAGTAGCCAATGTACTAGCAGATTCCCTAAGCAGATCCAAATGCAGCACTCACGAGTGGGAGCTGCATCAGCCGGCACTGGATCAAATTTTCCAGAGATGGGGTCGCCCCGATCTAGATCTATTCGCGACCTACCACAACAAGAAATGCATCCATTTCGCGAGCTGGATTCCCCACAAGGAATCTTGCGGGGACGCTCTTTCAATGAACTGGGAACAAATCTTTGCCTACGCCTTCCCTCCGATTACTCTAATTCCCAAGGTCATCAAGAAAATGAGGAGACAACTGTGTCGTATGATTCTAATTGCTCCACGGTGGCCCAGACAATACTGGTTCACACAGCTTCTTCTCCTCCCAGAGTGCGAACCAGTTCAACTGCCTCAAATTCCGGATCTTCTGACAATTCAGGACGGCAAAATATATCATCCAGACCCTCATTCTCTAAAATTGTCAGCTTGGCTCCTCAACACCATGAGTTCGCACATTTGAACATTCCTCAGGACTGTCAGGAAGTCCTGAACAATGCTAGGGCACCTTCTACGAACAGAACTTACAGGCTTAAATGGAAGCGTTTTTGTGCTTGGTGCAAAACTATGGGTTTACATCCTATACATGCTGAACCAGACAAAATTTTGCCCTTCTTTTTACATCTTGCTAAATCGGGCTTGGCGCACTCTACACTTAAAGTGTTTTTAGCGGCCATATCCAGATACCGACAGGACGGTAAGAATTCACTATATTCCTCAAGAATTATCCAGCAATTCTTTAAAGGTTTATTCCGCATGTTTCCACCAGTACGTAGGCCACCTCCATCCTGGCACTTGAATATTGTGTTAGCTCAACTCATGCGCCATCCTTTTGAGCCAATTCATAAAGTTGATCTAAAATTCATCACCTGGAAAGTTGCTTTACTACTGGCATTGACATCTGCCAGAAGGGTCAGTGACATACAGGCGTTTACATCTAAACCACCTTTCTTGCAATTCACAAATGATTCGGTGATACTGCGCACCAACCCGAAGTACATGCCCAAAGTACCATCGGATTTCCACCTGAATGAGCCAGTCATACTTAAAACGTTTTTTCCAAATCCGCAGACACCAGCGGAACGAACTCTACACTCGCTGGATATCAAACAGTGTCTTAAATTCTATCTTTCCAGGACAGCTGCCATCAGGAAGACTGATCAGCTATTTGTTGCACATGGCAAACCACGACAAGGCAGTGCAGTGACAAAACAAACTATCGCTAGATGGGTCTCTTCAGCGATAGGGCTCTGCCATCAACAGGCAGGTAAACCCTTACAGACCTTGCCCAGAGCACATTCTACGAGAGCAGTCGCTTCTTCGACTGCTTTGTTTGCTGGTGTGCCTCTCCTGCATATCTGCAGAGCTGCAACTTGGTCCAGCAGGCACACATTCACGAGGCATTACTGTCTGGATTCTTCGAGCGATACCGATGCCTCGGTGGGAAGAGCAGTCCTGCGTAATCTTTTCCAATAAGGTGAGCCTCTGCTATTTCTCTCCCACCTCCTCTTGCTCTTTTGACGCCTATTGTGTTATTGCTTTGCATTGTGTTTTTCTTGCATTACTGCTATGTGCCTTGGCGTCCAAGAGCTATGTATATGTTATTGCTATTACTGCTCACTACTCTGATTCAGGCATGTGAATCTATGAAAGACACCCCTAATACTGGAGAAGAACAAGAGTTACTTACCTGTAATCTGTGGTTCTCCAGTATTGGTGTCTTTCATAGATTCACATGCACCCACCCACCTCCCCTCAGAGGCTCACTCAGGCTGTTTTATCTATACTTTACTCCGGTACACTCCGGTGCTACAAAATCTGAGAGCCTGGGTCTCTGGGGAGAGCATTCTGGTGGGAGCTGTGGCCTGATTGGCTGCAGTTTGGTCCATACATAATGATCTGGATAGGTTCTAATGTGGAAGTTTTATTTACTGTAGCTGGGGCTACTTTACTTCCTGGTTGGGTATATTGTTATTTATTATGTACTAAGGGTATATTTTACTACTTTTTTATGTACCGTGGGCTCCCACTCCGACGACGGGGAATGATTCAGGCATGTGAATCTATGAAAGACACCAATACTGGAGAACCACAGATTACAGGTAAGTAACTATTGTTCTTGCAAGTGGTTTAAAGAAAATCCATGGTGGAAAAGTTATTTTTTTTAGCAGTATTGCATGTTTTTGGGGGGCTGCTTGGGGGTGTTCTAGAATTTTGGGGGTGGGTTGAGGGGACTGGGAGCACTGCTGGGAAGGTCTAATTTTGATTGCAAGTGGTATGAAGAAAATCAATGGTGGAAACAGGGGGTTGGGCCTAGTTGCAGAGAGCGTTTTGGCATGATTTAAACCTAGGCCTAGTAGTATTGCATGTTTTGGGGGGGGCTGCTTGGGGTGTTCTAGATTTTTGGGGGTGGGTTGAGGGGTCTGGGAGCACTGCTGGGAATAACTAATTTTGATTGCAAGTGGTTTGAAGAAAATCCATGGTGAAAAAGTTATTTTTTTTAGCAGTATTGCATGTTTTTGGGGGGCTGCTTGGGGTGTTCTAGAATTTTGGGGGTGGGTTGAGGGGACTGGGAGCACTGCTGGGAAGGTGTAATTTTGATTGCAAGTGGTTTGAAGAAAATCCATGGTGGAAAAGTGGGGTTTGGGCATTTTTGCGGTGAGCCTTTTGGCACAGTTTATACTAAGGCCTAGTAGTATTGCATGTTTTTGGGGGGCTGCTTGGGGGTGTTCCAAATTTTCGGGGGTGGGTGGAGAGGTCTGGGAGAACTTCTGGGAAGGTCTAACTTTGATTGCAAGTGGTTTAAAGAAAATCCATGGTGGAAAAGGGGGGTTTGGGCCTAGTTGCAGAGAGCGTTTTGCCACGATTTAAACTTAGGCCAAGTAGTAATGCATGTTTTTGGGGGGCTGCTTGGGGTGTTCTAGATTTTTGGGGTGGGTTGATGGGTCTGGGAGCACTGCTGGGAAGGTCTAATTTTGATCACAAGTGGTTTGAAAAAATCCATAATGGAAAAGGGGGGTTTGGGCCTAGTTGCAGAGAGCGTTTTGCCCAGATTAAAACTTAGGCCTAGTAGTAATACATGTTTTTGGGGGGCTGTTTGGGGGTGTTCAAGATTTTTGGGGGTAGGTTGAGGGTTCTGGGAGCACTGCTTTGAAGGTCTAATTCTTATTGCAAGTGGTTTGAAGAAAATCCATGGTGGAAAAGGGGGGTTTGGGCCTAGTTGCAGAGAGCGTTTTGGCACGATTTAAACTTAGGCCTAGTAGTGTTGCATGTTTTTGGGCGGCTGCTTGGGGGTGTTCTAGATTTTTAGGGGTGGGTTGAGGGGTCTGGGAGCACTACCGGGAAGGTCTTATTTTGGTTGCAAGTGGTTTGAAAAAATCATTGGTGGAAAAGGGGGTGTGGGCCTTGTTGCAGAGAGCGTTTTGGCACGATTTAAACTTAGGCCTAGTAGTATTGCATGTTTTTGGGGAGCTGCTTGGGGGTGTTCTAGATTTTTGTGGGTGGGTTGAGGGGTCTGGGAGCACTGCTGGGAAGGTCTAATATTGATTGCAAGTGGTTTGAAGAAAATCCATGGTGGAAAAGGGGGGTTTGGGCCTAGTTGCAGAGAGCGTCTTGGCACGATTTAAACTTAGGCCTAGTAGTATTGCATGTTTTTGGGGGCTGTTTAGGGGTGTTCTAGATTTTTGTGGGTGGGTTGAGGGGTCCGGGAGCACTGCTGGAAAGGTCAAATTGTGATTGCAAGTGGTTTGAAGAAAATCCATGGTGGAAAAGAGCGGTTTGGGCCTAGTAGCAGAGAGTGTTTTGGCACTATTTAAACTTAGTCCTAGTAGTAATACATGTTTTTGGGGGGCTGCTTGGGGGTGTTCTAGATTTTTGGGGGTTGGTTGAGGGATTCCGGGAGCACTGCTGGGAAGGTCTAGTTTTTATTGCAAGTGGTTTGAAGATAATCCATGTTGGAAAAGGGGGGTTTGAGCCTAGTTGCAGAGAGCGTTTTGGCGCGATTTAAACTTAGGCCTAGTAGTATTCCTTTTTTTGGGGGGCTGCTTGGGGGTGTTATAGATATTTGGGGGTGGACTGAGGGGTCTGGGAGCACTGCCGGGAAGGTCTAATTTTGATTGCAAGTGGTTTGAAAAAATCATTGGTGGAAAAGGGGGTGTGGGCCTTGTTGCAGAGAGCGTTTTGGCACGATTTAAACTTAGGCCTAGTAGTATTGAATGTTTTTGGGGAGCTGCTTGGGGGAGTTCTAGATTTTTGGGGGTGGGTTGAGGGGTCTGGGAGCACTGCTGGGAAGGTCTATTTTTGATTGCAAGTGGTTTGAAGAAAATCCATTGTGGAAAAGGGGGGTTTGGGCCTAGTTGCAGAGAGCGTTTTGGCACGATTTAAACTTAGGCCTAGTAGCATTACATGTTTTTGGGGGGCTGCTTGGGGGTGTTCTAGTTTTTTGGGGGTTGGTTGAGGAATTCAGGGAGCACTGCTGGGAATGTCTAATCTTTATTGCAAGTGGTTTGAAGATAATCCATGGTGGAAAAGGGGGGTTTGAGCCTAGTTGCAGAGAGCGTTTTGGCGCAATTTAAACTTAGGCCTAGTAGTATTGCATGTTTTTGGGGTGCTGCTTGTGGTGTTCTAGATTTCTGAGGGTTGGTTGAGGGGTCTGGGAGCACTGCTTTGAAGGTCTAATTTTTATTGCAAGTGGTTTGAAGAAAATCCATGGTGGAAAAGGGGGGTTTGGGCCTAGTTGCAGAGAGCGTTTTGGCACGATTTAAACTTAGGCCTAGTAGTATTGCATGTTTTTGGGGAGCTCTTTGGGGGTGTTCTAGATTTTTGGGGGTGGGTTGAGGGGTCTCGGAGCACTGCTGGGAAGGTCTAATTATGATTGCAAGTGGTTTAAAAAAAATCATTAGTGGAAAAGGGGGTGAGGGCCTTGTTGCAGAGAGCGTTTTGGCACGATTTAAACTTAGGCCTAGTAGTCTTGCATGTTTTTGGGGAGCTCCTTGGGGGTGTTCTAGATTTTTGGGGGTGGGTTAAGGGGTCTGGGAGCACTGCTGGGAAGGTGTAATTTTGATTGCAAGTGGTTTGAAGAAAATCCATGGTGGAAAAGTTATATTTTTTTAGCAGTATTGCATGTTTTTGGGGGGCTGCTTGGGGGTGTTCTAGAATTTTGGGGGTGGGTTGAGGGGACTGGGAGCACTGCTGGGAAGGTGTAATTTTGATTGCAAGTGGTTTGAAGAAAATCCATGGCGGAAAAGAGGTGTTTGGGCATAGTTGCGGTGAGCGTTTTGGTACGTTTTAAACTAAGGCCTAGTAGTATTGTATGTTTTTGTGGGGCTGTTTGGAAGTGTTCGAGATTTTTGGGGCTGGGTTGAGGGGCCTGGGACCACTGCTGGGATGGTCTTATTTTGATTGCAAGTTGTTTGAAGAAAATCCATGGTGGAAAAGGGGGGTTTGGGCCTAGTTGCAGAGAGCGTTTTGGCACGATTTAAACTTAGGCCTAGTAGTATTGCATGTTTTTGGGGGGCTGCTTGGGGTTGTTCCAGATTTTCGGGGGTGGGTTGATGGGTCTGGGAGCACTGCTGGGAAGGTCTAATTTTGATTGCAAGTGGTTTGAAAAAATCCATTGTGGAAAAGGGGGGTTTGGGCCTAGTTGCAGAGAGCGTTTTGGCACGATTTAAACTTAGGTCTAGTAGTATTGCATGTTTTGGGGGGGCTGTTTGGGGGTGTGCTAGATTTTTGGGGGTGGGTTGAGGGGTCCGGGAGCACTGATGGGAAGGTCTAATTTTGATTGCAAGTGGTATGAAGAAAATCAATGGTGGAAACAGGGGGTTGGGCCTAGTTGCAGAGAGCGTTTTGGCACAATTTAAACTTAGGCCTAGTAGTATTGCATGTTTTGGGGGGGCTGCTTGGGGTGTTCTAGATTTTTGGGGGTGTGTTGAGGGGTATGGGAGCACTGCTGGGAATAACTAATTTTGATTGCAAGTGGTTTGAAGAAAATCCATGGTGTAAAAGTTATTTTTTTGAGCAGTATTGCATGTTTTTAGGGGGCTGCTTGGGGGTGTTCTACAATTTTGGGGGTGGGTTGAGGGGTTTGGGAGCACTGCTGGGAAGGTGTAATTTTGATTGCAAGTGGTTTGAAGAAAATCCATGGTGGAAAAGTGGGGTTTGGGCCTAGTTGCAGAGTGCGTTTTGGCATGTTTTAAACTAAGGCCTAGTAGTATTGCATGTTTTTAGGGGGCTGTTTGGGGGTGTTCTAGATTTTTTGGGGTGGGTTGAGGGGTCTGGGAGCACTGCCGGGAAGGTCTAATTTTGATTAAAAGTGGTTGAAAAAATCCATGGTGGAAAAGGGGGGTTTTGGGACTAGTTGCAGAGAGCGTTTTGCCACGATTTAAACTTGGGCCTAGCAGTATTGCATGTTTTTGGGAAGCTGCTTCGGGGTGTTCTATATCTTTGGGGGTGGGTTGAAGGGTCTGGGAGCACTGCTGGGAAGGTATAACTTTGATTGCAAGTGGTTTGAAGAAAATCCATGGTGGAAAAGGGGGGTTTGGGCCTAGTTGCAGAGAGCGTTTTGGTACGATTTAAACTTAGGCCTAGTAGTATTGCACGTTTTTGGGGGGCTGCTTGGGAGTTTTCTAGATTTTTGCCGGTGGGTTGAGGGGTCTGGGAGCACTTCTGGGACAGTCTAATTTTGATTGCAAGTGGTTTGAAGAAAATCCATGCTGGAAAAGGGGGGTTTGGGCCTAGTTGCAGAGAGCGTTTTGGTACGATTTAAACTTAGGCCTAGTAGTATTGCATGTTTTTGGGGGGCTGTTTGGCGGTTTTCAAGATTTTTGGCGGTGGGTTGAGGGATCTGGGAGCACTGCTTTGAAGGTCTAATTTTGATTGCAAGTGGTTTGAAGAAAATCCATGGTGGAAAAAGTTGGTTTGGGCCTAGTTTCAGAGAGCGCTTTGGCACGATTTAAACTTAGGCCTAGTAGTATTGCATGTTTTTCGGGGGCTGCTTGGGGGTGTTCTAAATTTTTGGCGGTGGGTTGAGGGATCTGGGAGCACTGCTTTGAAGGTCTAATTTTGATTGCAAGTGGTTTGAAGAAAATCCATGGTGGAAAAAGTTGGTTTGAGCCTAGTTTCAGAGAGCGCTTTGGCACGATTTAAACTTAGGCCTAGTAGTATTGCATGTTTTTGGGGGGCTGCTTGGGGGTGTTCTAAATTTTTGGCGGTGGGTTGAGGGATCTGGGAGCACTGCTTTGAAGGTCTAATTTTGATTGCAAGTGGTTTGAAGAAAATCCATGGTGGAAAAAGTTGGTTTGGGCCTAGTTTCAGAGAGCGCTTTGGCACGATTTAAACTTAGGCCTAGTAGTATTGCATGTTTTTGGGGGGCTGCTTGGGGTGTTCTAGATTTTTGAGGGTGGGTTGAGGGGTCTAGGAGCTCTGCTGGGAATAACTAATTTTGATTGCAAGTGGTTTGAAGAAAATCCATGGTGGAAAAGTTATTTATTTTTAGCAGTATTGCATGTTTTTGGGGGGCTGCTTGGGGGTGTTCTAGAATTTTGGGGGTGGGTTGAGGGGACTGGGAGCACTGCTGGGAAGGTGTAATTTTGATTGCAAGTGGTTTGAAGAAAATCCATGGTGGAAAAGTGGGGTTTGGGCATAGTTGCGGTGAGCGTTTTTTTTACGTTTTAAACTAAGGCCTAGTAGTATTGCATGTTTTTGGGGGGCTGCTTGGGGGTGTTCCAGATTTTTGGGGGTGGGTGGAGGGGTCTGGGAGCACTTCTGGGAAGGTATAACTTTGATTGCAAGTGGTTTGAAGAAAATCCATAGTGGAAAAGGGGGGTTTGGGCCTAGTTGCAGAGAGCGTTTTGCCACGATTTAAACTTAGGCCAAGTAGTATTGCATGTTTTTGGGGGGCTGCTTGGGGTGTTCTAGATTTTTGGAGGTGGGTTGATGGGTCTGGGAGCACTGCTGGGAAGGTCTAATTTTGATCACAAGTGGTTTGAAAAAATCCATAGTGGAAAAGGGGGGTTTGGGCCTAGTTGCAGAGAGCGTTTTGCCTCGATTAAAACTTAGGCCTAGTAGTAATACATGTTTTTGGGGGGCTGTTTGGGGGTGTTCACGATTTTTGAGGGTGGGTTGAGAGGTCTGGGAGCACTGCTTTGAAGGTCTAATTTTTATTGCAAGTGGTTTGAAGAAAATCCATGCTGGAAAAGGGGGGTTTGGGCCTAGTTGCAGAGAGCGCTTTGGCACGATTTAAACTTAGGCCTAGTAGTATTGCATGTTTGTGGAGGGCTGCTTGGGGGTGTTCTAGATTTTTAGGGGTGGGTTGAGGGGTCTGGGAGCACAGCCGGGAAGGTCTAATTTTGGTTGCAAGTGGTTTGAAAAAATCATTGGAGGAAAAGGGGGTGTGGGCCTTGTTGCAGAGAGCGTTTTGGCACGATTTAAACTTAGGCCTATCAGTATTGCATGTTTTTGGGGAGCTGCTTGGGGGTGTTCTAGATTTTTGGGGGTGGGTTGAGGGGTCTGGGAGCACTGCTGGGAAGGTCTAAAATTGATTGCAAGTGGTTTGAAGAAAATCCATGGTGGAAAAGGGGGGTTTGGGCCTAGTTGCAGAGAGCGTCTTGGCACGATTTAAACTTAGGCCTAGTAGTATTCCATGTTTTTGGGGGCTGTTTAGGGGTGTTCTAGATTTTTGTGGGAGGGTTGAGGGGTCCGGGAGCACTGCTTGAAAGGTCTAATTTTGATTGCAAGTGGTTTGAAGAAAATCCATGGTGGAAAAGGGCGGTTTGGGCCTAGTTGCAGAGAGTGTTTTGGCACTATTTAAACTGAGGCCTAGTAGTATTACATGTTTTTGGGGGCTGCTTGGGGGTGTTATTGATATTTGGGGAGGACTGAGGGGTCTGGAAGTACTGCCGGGAAGGTCTAATTTTGATTGCAAGTGGTTTGAAGAAAATCCATTGTGGAAAAGGGGGTTTGGGCCTAGTTGCGGAGAGCGTTTTGCCACGATTTAAACTTAGGCCAAGTAGTATTGCATGTTTTTGGGGGGCTGCTTGGGGTGTTCTAGATTTTTGGGGGTGGGTTGATGGGTCTGGGAGCACTGCTTGGAAGGTCTAATTTTGATCACAAGTGGTTTGAAAAAATCCATAGTGGAAAAGGGGGGTTTGGGCCTAGTTGCAGAGAGCGTTTTGCCCCGATTAAAACTTAGGCCTAGTAGTAATACATGTTTTTGGGGGGCTGTTTGGGGGTGTTCAAGATTTTTGGGGGTGGGTTGAGGGGTCTGGGAGCACTGCTTGGAAGGTCTAATTTTTATTGCAAGTGGTTTGAAGAAAATCCATGGTGGAAAAGAGGGGTTTGGGCCTAGTTGCAGAGAGCGCTTTGGCACAATTTAAACTTAGGCCTAGTAGTGTTGCATGTTTTTAGGGGGCTGCTTGGGGGTGTTCTAGATTTTTAGGGGTGGGTTGAGGGGTCTGGGAG
Organism: Lissotriton vulgaris; assembly: GCF_964263255.1. Lineage (NCBI taxonomy): Eukaryota > Metazoa > Chordata > Amphibia > Caudata > Salamandridae > Lissotriton > Lissotriton vulgaris. Next base: position 1,258,115,225 of record NC_141687.1, on the reverse strand, counting down.
CACTGCCGGGAAGGTCTAATTTTAGTTGCAAGTGGTTTGAAAAAATTATTGGTGGAAAAGGGGGTGTGGGCCTTGTTGCAGAGAGCGTTTTGAAACGATTTAAATTTAGGCCTAGTAGTATTGCATGTTTTTGGGGAGCTGCTTGGGGGTGTTCTAGATTTTTGGGGGTGGGCTGAGGGGTCTGGGAGCACTGCTGGGAAGGTCTAATATTTATTGCAAGTGGTTTGAAGAAAGTCCATGGTGGAAAAGGGGGGTTTGGGCCTAGTTGCAGAGAGCGCCTTGGCACGATTTAAACTTAGGCCTAGTATTATTGCATGTTTTTGGGGGCTGTTTGGGGGTGTTCTAGATTTTTGTGGGAGGGTTGAGGGGTCCAGGAGCACTGCTGGGAAGGTCTAATTTTGATTGTAAGTGGTTTGAAGAAAATCCATGGTAGAAAAGGGGGGTTTGAGCCTAGTTGCAGAGAGCGTTTTGGCGCGATTTAAACTTAGGCCTACTAGTATTGCATGTTTTTGGGGTGCTGCTTGGGGTGTTCTAGATTTCTGAGGGTGGGTTGAGGGGTCTGGGAGCAGTGATTTGAAGGTCTAACTTTTATTGTAAGTGGTTTGAAGAAAATCCATGGTGGAAAAGGGGGGTTTGGGCCTAGTTGCAGAGAGTATTTTGGCACGATTTAAACTTAGGCCTAGTAGTATTGCATGATTTGGGGAGCTCCTTGGGGGTGTTCTAGATTTTTGGGGGTGGGTTGAGGGGTCTCGGAGCACTGCTGGGAAGGTCTACTTTTGATTGCAAGTGGTTTAAAAAAAATCATTGGTGGAAACGGGGGGGTGGGCCTTGTTGCAGAGAGCGTTTCGGCACGATTTAAACTTAGGCCTGGTATTATTGCATGTTTTTGGGGAGCTCCTTGGGGGTATTCTAGATTTTTGGGGGTGGGTTGAGGGGTCTGGGAGCACTGCTGGGAAGGTCTAATTTTGATTGCAAGTGGTATGAAGAAAATCAATGGTGGAAACAGGGGGTTGGGCCTAGTTGCAGAGAGCGTTTTGGCATGATTTAAACCTAGGCCTAGTAGTATTGCATGTTTTGGGGGGGGCTACTTGGGGTGTTCTAGATTTTTGGGGGTGGGTTGAGGGGTCTGGGAGCACTGCTGGGAATAACTAATTTTGATTGCAAGTGGTTTGAAGAAAATCCATGGTGAAAAAGTTATTTTTTTTAGCAGTATTGCATGTTTTTGGGGGGCTGCTTGGGGTGTTCTAGAATTTTGGGGGTGGGTTGAGGGGACTGGGAGCACTGCTGGGAAGGTGTAATTTTGATTGCAAGTGGTTTGAAGAAAATCCATGGTGGAAAGTGGGGTTTGGGCATAGTTGCGGTGAGCCTTTTGGCATAGTTTATACTAAGGCCTAGTAGTATTGCATGTTTTTGGGGGGCTGCTTGGGGGTGTTCCAAATTTTCGGGGGTTGGTGGAGAGGTCTGGGAGAACTTCTGGGAAGGTCTAACTTTGATTGCAAGTGGTTTAAAGAAAATCCATGGTGGAAAAGGGGGGTTTGGGCCTAGTTGCAGAGAGCGTTTTGCCACGATTTAAACTAAGGCCAAGTAGTAATGCATGTTTTTGGGGGGCTGCTTGGGGTGTTCTAGATTTTTGGGGTGGGTTGATGGGTCTGGGAGCACTGCTGGGAAGGTCTAATTTTGATCACAAGTGGTTTGAAAAAATCCATAATGGAAAAGGGGGGTTTGGGCCTGGTTGCAGAGAGCGTTTTGCCCAGATTAAAACTTAGGCCTAGTAGTAATACATGTTTTTGGGGGGCTGTTTGGGGGTGTTCAAGATTTTTGGGGGTGGGTTGAGGGTTCTGGGAGCACTGCTTTGAAGGTCTAATTCTTATTGCAAGTGGTTTGAAGAAAATCCATGGTGGAAAAGGGGGGTTTGAGCCTAGTTGCAGAGAGCGTTTTGGCGCAATTTAAACTTAGGCCTAGTAGTATTGCATGTTTTTGGGGTGCTGCTTGTGGTGTTCTAGATTTCTGAGGGTTGGTTGAGGGGTCTGGGAGCACTGCTTTGAAGGTCTAATTTTTATTGCAAGTGGTTTGAAGAAAATCCATGGTGGAAAAGGGGGGTTTGGGCCTAGTTGCAGAGAGCGTTTTGGCCTAGTAGTATTGCATGTTTTTGGGGAGCTCTTTGGGGGTGTTATAGATTTTTGGAGGTGGGTTGAGGGGTCTCGGAGCACTGCTGGGAAGGTCTAATTATGATTGCAAGTGGTTTAAAAAAATAATTAGTGGAAAAGGGGCTGAGGGCCTTGTTGCAGAGAGCGTTTTGGCACGATTTAAACTTAGGCCTAGTAGTCTTGCATGTTTTTGGGGAGCTCCTTGGGGGTGTTCTAGATTTTTAGGGGTGGGTTAAGGGGTCTGGGAGCACTGCTGGGAAGGTGTAATTTTGATTGCAAGTGGTTTGAAGAAAATCCATGGTGGAAAAGTTATATTTTTTTAGCAGTATTACATGTTTTTGGGGGGCTGCTTGGGGGTGTTCTAGAATTTTGGGGGTGGGTTGAGGGGACTGGGAGCACTGCTGGGAAGGTGTAATTTTGATTGCAAGTGGTTTGAAGAAAATCCATGGCGGAAAAGAGGGGTTTGGGCATAGTTGCGGTGTGCGTTTTGGTACGTTTTAAACTAAGGCCTAGTAGTATTGTATGTTTTTGTGGGGCTGTTTGGAAGTGTTCGAGATTTTTGGGGCTGGGTTGAGGGGCCTGGGACCACTGCTGGGATGGTCTTATTTTGATTGCAAGTTGTTTGAAGAAAATCCATGGTGGAAAAGGGGGGTTTGGGCCTAGTTGCCGAGAGCGTTTTGGCACGATTTAAACTTAGGCCTAATAGTATTGCATGTTTTTGGGGGGCTGCTTGGGGGTGTTCCAGATTTTCGGGGGTGGGTTGATGGGTCAGGGAGCACTGCTGGGAAGGTCTAATTTTGATTGCAAGTGGTTTGAAAAAATCCATTGTGGAAAAGGGGGGTTTGGGCCTAGTTGCAGAGAGCGTTTTGGCACGATTTAAACTTAGGCCTAGTAGTATTGCATGTTTTTGGGGGGCTGTTTGGGGGTGTGCTAGATTTTTGGGGGTGGGTTGAGGGGTCCGGGAGCACTGATGGGAAGGTCTAATTTTGATTGCAAGTGGTATGAAGAAAATCAATGGTGGAAACAGGGGGTTGGGCCTAGTTGCAGAGAGCGTTTTGGCACAATTTAAACCTAGGCCTAGTAGTATGGTATGTTTTTGGGGGGCTGCTTGGGGTGTTCTAGATTTTTGGGGGTGTGTTGAGGGGTATGGGAGCACTGCTGGGAATAACTAATTTTGATTGCAAGTGGTTTGAAGAAAATCCATGGTGTAAAAGTTATTTTTTTGAGCAGTATTGCATGTTTTTAGGGGGCTGCTTGGGGGTGTTCTACAATTTTGGGGGTGGGTTGAGGGGTTTGGGAGCACTGCTGGGAAGGTGTAATTTTGATTGCAAGTGGTTTGAAGAAAATCCATGGTGGAAAAGTGGGGTTTGGGCCTAGTTGCAGAGTGCAATTTGGCATGTTTTAAACTAAGGCCTAGTAGTATTGCATGTTTTTAGGGGGCTGTTTGGGGGTGTTCTAGATTTTTTGGGGTGGGTTGAGGGGTCTGGGAGCACTTCCGGGAAGGTCTAATTTTGATTAAAAGTGGTTTGAAAAAATCCATAATGGAAAAGGGGGGTTTGGGCCTAGTTGCAGAGAGCGCTTTGCCCAGATTAAAACTTAGGCCTAGTAGTAATACATGTTTTTGGGGGGCTGTTTGGGGGTGTTCAAGATTTTTGAGGGTGGGTTGAGAGGTCTGGGAGCACTGCTTTGAAGGTCTAATTTTTATTGCAAGTGGTTTGAAGAAAATCCATGCTGGAAAAGGGGGGTTTGGGCCTAGTTGCAGAGAGCGCTTCGGCACGATTTAAACTTAGGCCTAGTAGTATTGCATGTTTTTGGGGTGCTGCTTGTGGTGTTATAGATTTCTGAGGGTTGGTTGAGTGGTCTGGGAGCACTGCTTTGAAGGTCTAATTTTTATTGCAAGTGGTTTGAAGAAAATCCATGGTGGAAAAGGGGGGTTTGGGCCTAGTTGCAGAGAGCGTTTTGGCACGATTTAAACTTAGGCCTAGTAGTATTGCATGTTTTTGGGGAGCTCTTTGGGGGTGTTCTAGATTTTTGGGGGTGGGTTGAGGGGTCTCGGAGCACTGCTGGGAAGGTCTAATTATGATTGCAAGTGGTTTAAAAAAAAATCATTAGTGGAAAAGGGGGTGAGGGCCTTGTTGCAGAGAGCGTTTTGGCACGATTTAAACTTATGCCTAGTAGTCTTGCATGTTTTTGGGGAGCTCCTTGGGGGTGTTCTAGATTTTTGGGGGTGGGTTAAGGGGTCTGGGAGCACTGCTGGGAAGGTGTAATTTTGATTGCAAGTGGTTTAAAAAAAATCATTAGTGGAAAAGGGGGTGAGGGCCTTGTTGCAGAGAGCGTTTTGGCACGATTTAAACTTAGGCCTAGTAGTCTTGCATGTTTTTGGGGAGCTCCTTGGGGGTGTTCAAGATTTTTGGGGGTGGGTTGAGGGGACTGGGAGCACTGCTGGGAAGGTGTAATTTTGATTGCAAGTGGTTTGAAGAAAATCCATGGCGGAAAAGAGGGGTTTGGGCATAGTTGAGGTGAGCGTTTTGGTACGTTTTAAACTAAGGCCTAGTAGTATTGTATGTTTTTGTGGGGCTGTTTGGAAGTGTTCGAGATTTTTGGGGCTGGGTTGAGGGGCCTGGGACCACTGCTGGGATGGTCTTATTTTGATTGCAAGTTGTTTGAAGAAAATCCATGGTGGAAAAGGGGGGTTTGGGACTAGTTGCAGAGAGCGTTTTGCCACGATTTAAACTTAGGCCTAGTAGTATTGCACGTTTTTGGGGGGCTGCTTGGGAGTTTTCTAGATTTTTGCCGGTGGGTTGAGGGGTCTGGGAGCACTGCTGGGAAGGTCTAATTTTGATCACAAGTGGTTTGAAGAAAATCCATGCTGGAAAAGGGGGGTTTGGGCCTAGTTGCAGAGAGCGTTTTGGTACGATTTAAACTTAGGCCTAGTAGTATTGCATGTTTTTGGGGGGCTGTTTGGCGGTGTTCAAGATTTTTGGGGGTGGGTTGAGGGTTCTGGGAGCACTGCTTTGAAGGTCTAATTTTGATTGCAAGTGGTTTGAAGAAAATCCATGGTGGAAAAGGGGGGTTTGAGCCTAGTTGCAGAGAGCGTTTTGGCGCAATTTAAACTTAGGCCTAGTAGTATTGCATGTTTTTGGGGTGCTGCTTGTGGTGTTCTAGATTTCTGAGGGTTGGTTGAGGGGTCTATTAGCACTGCTTTGAAGGTCTAATTTTTATTGCAAGTGGTTTGAAGAAAATCCATGGTGGAAAAGGGGGGTTTGGGCCTAGTTGCAGAGAGCGTTTTGGCCTAGTAGTATTGCATGTTTTTGGGGAGCTCTTTGGGGGTGTTCTAGATTTTTGGAGGTGGGTTGAGGGGTCTCGGAGCACTGCTGGGAAGGTCTAATTATGATTGCAAGTGGTTTAAAAAAATAATTAGTGGAAAAGGGGGTGAGGGCCTTGTTGCAGAGAGCGTTTTGGCACGATTTAAACTTAGGCCTAGTAGTCTTGCATGTTTTTGGGGAGCTCCTTGGGGGTGTTCTAGATTTTTAGGGGTGGGTTAAGGGGTCTGGGAGCACTGCTGGGAAGGTGTAATTTTGATTGCAAGTGGTTTGAAGAAAATCCATGGTGGAAAAGTTATATTTTTTTAGCAGTATTGCATGTTTTTGGGGGCTGCTTGGGGGTGTTCTAGAATTTTGGGGGTGGGTTGAGGGGACTGGGAGCACTGCTGGGAAGGTGTAATTTTGATTGCAAGTGGTTTGAAGAAAATCCATGGCGGAAAAGAGGGGTTTGGGCATAGTTGCGGTGTGCGTTTTGGTACGTTTTAAACTAAGGCCTAGTAGTATTGTATGTTTTTGTGGGGCTGTTTGGAAGTGTTCGAGATTTTTGGGGCTGGGTTGAGGGGCCTGGGACCACTGCTGGGATGGTCTTATTTTGATTGCAAGTTGTTTGAAGAAAATCCATGGTGGAAAAGGGGGGTTTGGGCCTAGTTGCCGAGAGCGTTTTGGCACGATTTAAACTTAGGCCTAGTAGTATTGCATGTTTTTGGGGGGCTGCTTGGGGGTGTTCCAGATTTTCGGGGGTGGGTTGATGGGTCTGGGAGCACTGCTGGGAAGGTCTAATTTTGATTGCAAGTGGTTTGAAAAAATCCATTGTGGAAAAGGGGGGTTTGGGCCTAGTTGCAGAGAGCGTTTTGGCACGATTTAAACTTAGGCCTAGTAGTATTGCATGTTTTTGGGGGGCTGTTTGGGGGTGTGCTAGATTTTTGGGGGTGGGTTGAGGGGTCCGGGAGCACTGATGGGAAGGTCTAATTTTGATTGCAAGTGGTATGAAGAAAATCAATGGTGGAAACAGGGGGTTGGGCCTAGTTGCAGAGAGCGTTTTGGCACAATTTAAACCTAGGCCTAGTAGTATGGTATGTTTTTGGGGGGCTGCTTGGGGTGTTCTAGATTTTTGGGGGTGTGTTGAGGGGTATGGGAGCACTGCTGGGAATAACTAATTTTGATTGCAAGTGGTTTGAAGAAAATCCATGGTGTAAAAGTTATTTTTTTGAGCAGTATTGCATGTTTTTAGGGGGCTGCTTGGGGGTGTTCTACAATTTTGGGGGTGGGTTGAGGGGTTTGGGAGCACTGCTGGGAAGGTGTAATTTTGATTGCAAGTGGTTTGAAGAAAATCCATGGTGGAAAAGTGGGGTTTGGGCCTAGTTGCAGAGTGCAATTTGGCATGTTTTAAACTAAGGCCTAGTAGTATTGCATGTTTTTAGGGGGCTGTTTGGGGGTGTTCTAGATTTTTTGGGGTGGGTTGAGGGGTCTGGGAGCACTTCCGGGAAGGTCTAATTTTGATTAAAAGTGGTTTGAAAAAATCCATAATGGAAAAGGGGGGTTTGGGCCTAGTTGCAGAGAGCGTTTTGCCCAGATTAAAACTTAGGCCTAGTAGTAATACATGTTTTTGGGGGGCTGTTTGGGGGTGTTCACAATTTTTGAGGGTAGGTTGAGAGGTCTGGGAGCACTGCTTTGAAGGTCTAATTTTTATTGCAAGTGGTTTGAAGAAAATCCATGCTGGAAAAGGGGGGTTTGGGCCTAGTTGCAGAGAGCGCTTCGGCACGATTTAAACTTAGGCCTAGTAGTATTGCATGTTTTTGGGGTGCTGCTTGTGGTGTTATAGATTTCTGAGGGTTGGTTGAGTGGTCTGGGAGCACTGCTTTGAAGGTCTAATTTTTATTGCAAGTGGTTTGAAGAAAATCCATGGTGGAAAAGGGGGGTTTGGGCCTAGTTGCAGAGAGCGTTTTGGCACGATTTAAACTTAGGCCTAGTAGTATTGCATGTTTTTGGGGAGCTCTTTGGGGGTGTTCTAGATTTTTGGGGGTGGGTTGAGGGGTCTCGGAGCACTGCTGGGAAGGTCTAATTATGATTGCAAGTGGTTTAAAAAAAATCATTAGTGGAAAAGGGGGTGAGGGCCTTGTTGCAGAGAGCGTTTTGGCACGATTTAAACTTAGGCCTAGTAGTCTTGCATGTTTTTGGGGAGCTCCTTGGGGGTGTTCTAGATTTTTGGGGGTGGGTTAAGGGGTCTGGGAGCACTGCTGGGAAGGTGTAATTTTGATTGCAAGTGGTTTGAAGAAAATCCATGGTGGAAAAGTTATATTTTTTTAGCAGTATTGCATGTTTTGGGGGGCTGCTTGGGGGTGTTCTAGAATTTTGGGGGTGGGTTGAGGGGACTGGGAGCACTGCTGGGAAGGTGTAATTTTGATTGCAAGTGGTTTGAAGAAAATCCATGGCGGAAAAGAGGGGTTTGGGCATAGTTGAGGTGAGCGTTTTGGTACGTTTTAAACTAAGGCCTAGTAGTATTGTATGTTTTTGTGGGGCTGTTTGGAAGTGTTCGAGATTTTTGGGGCTGGGTTGAGGGGCCTGGGACCACTGCTGGGATGGTCTTATTTTGATTGCAAGTTGTTTGAAGAAAATCCATGGTGGAAAAGGGGGGTTTGGGACTAGTTGCAGAGAGCGTTTTGCCACGATTTAAACTTAGGCCTAGTAGTATTGCACGTTTTTGGGGGGCTGCTTGGGAGTTTTCTAGATTTTTGCCGGTGGGTTGAGGGGTCTGGGAGCACTTCTGGGACAGTCTCATTTTGATTGCAAGTGGTTTGAAGAAAATCCATGCTGGAAAAGGGGGGTTTGGGCCTAGTTGCAGAGAGCGTTTTGGTACGATTTAAACTTAGGCCTAGTAGTATTGCATGTTTTTGGGGGGCTGTTTGGCGGTTTTCAAGATTTTTGGCGGTGGGTTGAGGGATCTGGGAGCACTGCTTTGAAGGTCTAATTTTGATTGCAAGTGGTTTGAAGAAAATCCATGGTGGAAAAAGTTGGTTTGGGCCTAGTTTCAGAGAGCGCTTTGGCACGATTTCAACTTAGGCCTAGTAGTATTGCATGTTTTTCGGGGGCTGCTTGGGGGTGTTCTAAATTTTTGGCGGTGGGTTGAGGGATCTGGGAGCACTGCTTTGAAGGTCTAATTTTGATTGCAAGTGGTTTGAAGAAAATCCATGGTGGAAAAAGTTGGTTTGGGCCTAGTTTCAGAGAGCGCTTTGGCACGATTTAAACTTAGGCCTAGTAGTATTGCATGTTTTTGGGGGGCTGCTTGGGGTGTTCTAGATTTTTGAGGGTGGGTTGAGGGGTCTAGGAGCTCTGCTGGGAATAACTAATTTTGATTGCAAGTGGTTTGAAGAAAATCCATGGTGGAAAAGTTATTTTTTTTTAGCAGTATTGCATGTTTTTGGGGGGCTGCTTGGGGGTGTTCTAGAATTTTGGGGGTGGGTTGAGGGGACTGGGAGCACTGCTGGGAAGGTGTAATTTTGATTGCAAGTGGTTTGAAGAAAATCCATGGTGGAAAAGTGGGGTTTGGGCATAGTTGCGGTGAGCGTTTTTTTCACGTTTTAAACTAAGGCCTAGTAGTATTGCATGTTTTTGGGGGGCTGCTTGGGGGTGTTCCAGATTTTTGGGGGTGGGTGGAGGGGTCTGGGAGCACTTCTGGGAAGGTATAACTTTGATTGCATGTGGTCTGAAGAAAATCCATAGTGGAAAAGGGGGGTTTGGGCCTAGTTGCAGAGAGCGTTTTGCCACGATTTAAACTTAGGCCAAGTAGTATAGCATGTTTTTGGGGGGCTGCTTGGGGTGTTCTAGATTTTTGGGGGTGGGTTGATGGGTCTGGGAGCACTGCTGGGAAGGTCTACTTTTGATCACAAGTGGTTTGAAAAAATCCATAGTGGAAAAGGGGGGTTTGGGCCTAGTTGCAGAGAGCGTTTTTCCCCGATTAAAACTTAGGCCTAGTAGTAATACATGTTTTTGGGGGGCTGTTTGGGGGTGTTCAAGATTTTTGAGGGTGGGTTGAGAGGTCTGGGAGCACTGCTTTGAAGGTCTAATTTTTATTGCAAGTGGTTTGAAGAAAATCAATGCTGGAAAAGGGGGGTTTGGGCCTAGTTGCAGAGAGCGCTTCGGCACGATTTAAACTTAGGCCTAGTAGTATTGCATGTTTGTGGAGGGCTGCTTGGGGGTGTTCTAGATTTTTAGGGGTGGGTTGAGGGGTCTGGGAGCACAGCCGGGAAGGTCTAATTTTGGTTGCACGTGGTTTGAAAAAATCATTGGAGGAAAAGGGGGTGTGGGCCTTGTTGCAGAGAGCGTTTTGGCACGATTTAAACTTAGGCCTATCAGTATTGCATGTTTTTGGGGAGCTGCTTGGGGGTGTTCTAGATTTTTGGGGGTGGGTTGAGGGGTCTCGGAGCACTGCTGGGAAGGTCTAAAATTGATTGCAAGTGGTTTGAAGAAAATCCATGGTGGAAAAGGGGGGTTTGGGCCTAGTTGCAGAGAGCGTCTTGGCACGATTTAAACTTAGGCCTAGTAGTATTCCATGTTTTGGGGGCTGTTTAGGGGTGTTCTAGATTTTTGTGGGAGGGTTGAGGGGTCCGGGAGCACTGCTGGAAAGGTCTAATTTTGATTGCAAGTGGTTTGAAGAAAATCCATGGTGGAAAAGGGCGGTTTGGGCCTAGTTGCAGAGAGTGTTTTGGCACTATTTAAACTGAGGCCTAGTAGTATTACATGTTTTTGGGGGGCTGCTTGGGAGTGTTCTAGATTTTTGGGGGTTGGTTGAGGGATTCCGGGAGCACTGCTGGGAAGGTCTAATTTTTATTGCAAGTGGATTGAAGATAATCCATGTTGGAAAAGGGGGGTTTGAGCCTAGTTGCAGAGAGCGTTTTGGCGCAATTTAAACTTAGGCCTAGTAGTATTGCATGTTTTTGGGGGCTGCCTGGGGGTGTTATTGATATTTGGGGGAGGACTGAGGGGTCTGGAAGCACTGCCGGGAAGGTCTAATTTTGATTGCAAGTGGTTTGAAAAAAATCATTGGTGGAAAAAGGGGTGTGGGCCTTGTTGCAGAGAGCGTTTTGGCACGATTTAAACTTAGGCCTAGTAGTATTGAATGTTTTTGGGGGGCTGCTTGGGGGTGTTCCAGATTTTCGGGGGTGGGTGGAGAGGTCTGGGAGAACTTCTGGGAAGGTATAACTTTGATTGCAAGTGGTTTGAAGAAAATCCATTGTGGAAAAGGGGGGTTTGGGCCTAGTTGCGGAGAGCGTTTTGCCACGATTTAAACTTAGGCCAAGTAGTATTGCATGTTTTTGGGGGGCTGCTTGGGGTGTTCTAGATTTTTGGGGGTGGGTTGATGGGTCTGGGAGCACTGCTGGGAAGGTCTAATTTTGATCACAAGTGGTTTGAAAAAATCCATAGTGGAAAAGGGGGGTTTGGGCCTAGTTGCAGTGAGCGTTTTGCCCCGATTAAAACTTAGGCCTAGTAGTAATACATGTTTTTGGGGGGCTGTTTGGGGGTGTTCACGATTTTTGGGGGTGGTTTGATGGGTCTGGGAGCACTGCTGGGAAGGTCTAATTTTGATCACAAGTGGTTTGAAAAAATCCATAGTGGAAAAGGGGGGTTTGGGCCTAGTTGCAGAGAGCGTTTTTCCCCGATTAAAACTTAGGCCTAGTAGTAATACATGTTTTTGGGGGGCTGTTTGGGGGTGTTCAAGATTTTTGGGGGTGGGTTGAGGGGTCTGGGAGCACTGCTTTGAAGGTCTAATTTTTATTGCAAGTGGTTTGAAGAAAATCCATGGTGGAAAAGAGGGGTTTGGGCCTAGTTGCAGAGAGCGCTTTGGCACAATTTAAACTTAGGCCTAGTAGTGTTGCATGTTTTTGGGGGGCTGCTTGGGGGTGTTCTAGATTTTTAGGGGTGGGTTGAGGGGTCTGGGAGCACTGCCGGGAAGGTCTAATTTTAGTTGCAAGTGGTTTGAAAAAATTATTGGTGGAAAAGGGGGTGTGGGCCTTGTTGCAGAGAGCGTTTTGAAACGATTTAAACTTAGGCCTAGTAGTATTGCATGTTTTTGGGGAGCTGCTTGGGGGTGTTCTAGATTTTTGGGGGTGGGCTGAGGGGTCTGGGAGCACTGCTGGGAAGGTCTAATATTTATTGCAAGTGGTTTGAAGAAAGTCCATGGTGGAAAAGGGGGGTTTGGGCCTAGTTGCAGACAGCGCCTTGGCACGATTTAAACTTAGGCCTAGTATTATTGCATGATTTTGGGGGCTGTTTGGGGGTGTTCTAGATTTTTGTGGGAGGGTTGAGGGGTCCAGGTGCACTGCTGGGAAGGTCTAATTTTGATTGTAAGTGGTTTGAAGAAAATCCATGGTAGAAAAGGGGGGTTTGAGCCTAGTTGCAGAGAGCGTTTTGGCGCGATTTAAACTTAGGCCTACTAGTATTGCATGTTTTTGGGGTGCTGTTTGGGGTGTTCTAGATTTCTGAGGGTGGGTTGAGGGGTCTGGGAGCAGTGATTTGAAGGTCTAACTTTTATTGTAAGTGGTTTGAAGAAAATCCATGGTGGAAAAGGGGGGTTTGGGCCTAGTTGCAGAGAGTATTTTGGCACGATTTAAACTTAGGCCTAGTAGTATTGCATGATTTGGGGAGCTCCTTGGGGGTGTTCTAGATTTTTGGGGGTGGGTTGAGGGGTCTCGGAGCACTGCTGGGAAGGTCTACTTTTGATTGCAAGTGGTTTAAAAAAAATCATTGGTGGAAAAGTGGGGTTTGGGCATAGTTGCGGTGAGCGTTTTTTTCACGTTTTAAACTAAGGCCTAGTAGTATTGCATGTTTTTGGGGGGCTGCTTGGGGGTGTTCCAGATTTTTGGGGGTGGGTGGAGGGGTCTGGGAGCACTTCTGGGAAGGTATAACTTTGATTGCATGTGGTCTGAAGAAAATCCATAGTGGAAAAGGGGGGTTTGGGCCTAGTTGCAGAGAGCGTTTTGCCACGATTTAAACTTAGGCCAAGTAGTATAGCATGTTTTTGGGGGGCTGCTTGGGGTGTTCTAGATTTTTGGGGGTGGGTTGATGGGTCTGGGAGCACTGCTGGGAAGGTCTACTTTTGATCACAAGTGGTTTGAAAAAATCCATAGTGGAAAAGGGGGGTTTGGGCCTAGTTGCAGAGAGCGTTTTTCCCCGATTAAAACTTAGGCCTAGTAGTAATACATGTTTTTGGGGGGCTGTTTGGGGGTGTTCAAGATTTTTGAGGGTGGGTTGAGAGGTCTGGGAGCACTGCTTTGAAGGTCTAATTTTTATTGCAAGTGGTTTGAAGAAAATCAATGCTGGAAAAGGGGGGTTTGGGCCTAGTTGCAGAGAGCGCTTCGGCACGATTTAAACTTAGGCCTAGTAGTATTGCATGTTTGTGGAGGGCTGCTTGGGGGTGTTCTAGATTTTTAGGGGTGGGTTGAGGGGTCTGGGAGCACAGCCGGGAAGGTCTAATTTTGGTTGCACGTGGTTTGAAAAAATCATTGGAGGAAAAGGGGGTGTGGGCCTTGTTGCAGAGAGCGTTTTGGCACGATTTAAACTTAGGCCTATCAGTATTGCATGTTTTTGGGGAGCTGCTTGGGGGTGTTCTAGATTTTTGGGGGTGGGTTGAGGGGTCTCGGAGCACTGCTGGGAAGGTCTAAAATTGATTGCAAGTGGTTTGAAGAAAATCCATGGTGGAAAAGGGGGGTTTGGGCCTAGTTGCAGAGAGCGTCTTGGCACGATTTAAACTTAGGCCTAGTAGTATTCCATGTTTTGGGGGCTGTTTAGGGGTGTTCTAGATTTTTGTGGGAGGGTTGAGGGGTCCGGGAGCACTGCTGGAAAGGTCTAATTTTGATTGCAAGTGGTTTGAAGAAAATCCATGGTGGAAAAGGGCGGTTTGGGCCTAGTTGCAGAGAGTGTTTTGGCACTATTTAAACTGAGGCCTAGTAGTATTACATGTTTTTGGGGGGCTGCTTGGGAGTGTTCTAGATTTTTGGGGGTTGGTTGAGGGATTCCGGGAGCACTGCTGGGAAGGTCTAATTTTTATTGCAAGTGGATTGAAGATAATCCATGTTGGAAAAGGGGGGGTTGAGCCTAGTTGCAGAGAGCGTTTTGGCGCAATTTAAACTTAGGCCTAGTAGTATTGCATGTTTTTGGGGGCTGCCTGGGGGTGTTATTGATATTTGGGGGAGGACTGAGGGGTCTGGAAGCACTGCCGGGAAGGTCTAATTTTGATTGCAAGTGGTTTGAAAAAAATCATTGGTGGAAAAAGGGGTGTGGGCCTTGTTGCAGAGAGCGTTTTGGCACGATTTAAACTTAGGCCTAGTAGTATTGAATGTTTTTGGGGGGCTGCTTGGGGGTGTTCCAGATTTTCGGGGGTGGGTGGAGAGGTCTGGGAGAACTTCTGGGAAGGTATAACTTTGATTGCAAGTGGTTTGAAGAAAATCCATTGTGGAAAAGGGGGGTTTGGGCCTAGTTGCGGAGAGCGTTTTGCCACGATTTAAACTTAGGCCAAGTAGTATTGCATGTTTTTGGGGGGCTGCTTGGGGTGTTCTAGATTTTTGGGGGTGGGTTGATGGGTCTGGGAGCACTGCTGGGAAGGTCTAATTTTGATCACAAGTGGTTTGAAAAAATCCATAGTGGAAAAGGGGGGTTTGGGCCTAGTTGCAGTGAGCGTTTTGCCCCGATTAAAACTTAGGCCTAGTAGTAATACATGTTTTTGGGGGGCTGTTTGGGGGTGTTCACGATTTTTGGGGGTGGTTTGATGGGTCTGGGAGCACTGCTGGGAAGGTCTAATTTTGATCACAAGTGGTTTGAAAAAATCCATAGTGGAAAAGGGGGGTTTGGGCCTAGTTGCAGAGAGCGTTTTTCCCCGATTAAAACTTAGGCCTAGTAGTAATACATGTTTTTGGGGGGCTGTTTGGGGGTGTTCAAGATTTTTGGGGGTGGGTTGAGGGGTCTGGGAGCACTGCTTTGAAGGTCTAATTTTTATTGCAAGTGGTTTGAAGAAAATCCATGGTGGAAAAGAGGGGTTTGGGCCTAGTTGCAGAGAGCGCTTTGGCACAATTTAAACTTAGGCCTAGTAGTGTTGCATGTTTTTGGGGGGCTGCTTGGGGGTGTTCTAGATTTTTAGGGGTGGGTTGAGGGGTCTGGGAGCACTGCCGGGAAGGTCTAATTTTAGTTGCAAGTGGTTTGAAAAAATTATTGGTGGAAAAGGGGGTGTGGGCCTTGTTGCAGAGAGCGTTTTGAAACGATTTAAACTTAGGCCTAGTAGTATTGCATGTTTTTGGGGAGCTGCTTGGGGGTGTTCTAGATTTTTGGGGGTGGGCTGAGGGGTCTGGGAGCACTGCTGGGAAGGTCTAATATTTATTGCAAGTGGTTTGAAGAAAGTCCATGGTGGAAAAGGGGGGTTTGGGCCTAGTTGCAGACAGCGCCTTGGCACGATTTAAACTTAGGCCTAGTATTATTGCATGATTTTGGGGGCTGTTTGGGGGTGTTCTAGATTTTTGTGGGAGGGTTGAGGGGTCCAGGTGCACTGCTGGGAAGGTCTAATTTTGATTGTAAGTGGTTTGAAGAAAATCCATGGTAGAAAAGGGGGGTTTGAGCCTAGTTGCAGAGAGCGTTTTGGCGCGATTTAAACTTAGGCCTACTAGTATTGCATGTTTTTGGGGTGCTGTTTGGGGTGTTCTAGATTTCTGAGGGTGGGTTGAGGGGTCTGGGAGCAGTGATTTGAAGGTCTAACTTTTATTGTAAGTGGTTTGAAGAAAATCCATGGTGGAAAAGGGGGGTTTGGGCCTAGTTGCAGAGAGTATTTTGGCACGATTTAAACTTAGGCCTAGTAGTATTGCATGATTTGGGGAGCTCCTTGGGGGTGTTCTAGATTTTTGGGGGTGGGTTGAGGGGTCTCGGAGCACTGCTGGGAAGGTCTACTTTTGATTGCAAGTGGTTTAAAAAAAATCATTGGTGGAAACGGGGGGGTGGGCCTTGTTGCAGAGAGCGTTTCGGCACGATTTAAACTTAGGCCTAGTATTATTGCATGTTTTTGGGGAGCTCCTTGGGGGTATTCTAGATTTTTGGGGGTGGGTTGAGGGGTCTGGGAGCACTGCTGGGAAGGTCTAATTTTGATTGCAAGTGGTATGAAGAAAATCAATGGTGGAAACAGGGGGTTGGGCCTAGTTGCAGAGAGCGTTTTGGCATGATTTAAACCTAGGCCTAGTAGTATTGCATGTTTTGGGGGGGCTGCTTGGGGTGTTCTAGATTTTTGAGGGTGGGTTGAGGGGTCTGGGAGCACTGCTGGGAATAACTAATTTTGATTGCAAGTGGTTTGAAGAAAATCCATGGTGAAAAAGTTATTTTTTTTAGCAGTATTGCATGTTTTTGGGGGGCTGCTTGGGGTGTTCTAGAATTTTGGGGGTGGGTTGAGGGGACTGGGAGCACTGCTGGGAAGGTGTAATTTTGATTGCAAGTGGTTTGAAGAAAATCCATGGTGGAAAAGTGGGGTTTGGGCATAGTTGCGGTGAGCCTTTTGGCACAGTTTATACTAAGGCCTAGTAGTATTGCATGTTTTTGGGGGGCTGCTTGGGGGTGTTCCAAATTTTCGGGGGTGGGTGGAGAGGTCTGGGAGAACTTCTGGGAAGGTCTAACTTTGATTGCAAGTGGTTTAAAGAAAATCCATGGTGGAAAAAAGGGGGGTTTGGGCCTAGTTGCAGAGAGCGTTTTGCCACGATTTAAATTTAGGCCAAGTAGTAATGCATGTTTTTGGGGGGCTGCTTGGGGTGTTCTAGATTTTTGGGGTGGGTTGATGGGTCTGGGAGCACTGCTGGGAAGGTCTAATTTTGATCACAAGTGGTTTGAAAAAATCCATAATGGAAAAGGGGGGTTTGGGCCTAGTTGCAGAGAGCGTTTTGCCCAGATTAAAACTTAGGCCTAGTAGTAATACATGTTTTTGGGGGGCTGTTTGGGGGTGTTCAAGATTTTTGGGGGTGGGTTGAGGGTTCTGGGAGCACTGCTTTGAAGGTCTAATTCTTATTGCAAGTGGTTTGAAGAAAATCCATGGTGGAAAAGGGGGGTTTGGGCCTAGATGCAGAGAGCGTTTTGGCACGATTTAAACTTAGGCCTAGTAGTATTGCATGTTTTTGGGCGGCTGCTTGGGGGTGTTCTAGATTTTTAGGGGTGGGTTGAGGGGTCTGGGAGCACTACCGGGAAGGTCTTATTTTGGTTGCAAGTGGTTTGAAAAAATCATTGGTGGAAAAGGGGGTGTGGGCCTTGTTGCAGAGAGCGTTTTGGCACGATTTAAACTTAGGCCTAGTAGTATTGCATGCTTTTGGGGAGCTGCTTGGGGGTGTTCTAGATTTTTGTGGGTGGGTTGAGGGGTCTGGGAGCACTGCTGGGAAGGTCGAATATTGATTGCAAGTGGTTTGAAGAAAATCCATGGTGGAAAAGGGGGGTTTGGGCCTAGTTGCAGAGAGCGTCTTGGCACGATTTAAACTTAGGCCTAGTAGTATTGCATGTTTTTGGGGGCTGTTTAGGGGTGTTCTAGATTTTTGTGGGTGGGTTGAGGGGTCCGGGAGCACTGCTGGAAAGGTCAAATTTTGATTGCAAGTGGTTTGAAGAAAATCCATGGTGGAAAAGAGCGGTTTGGGCCTAGTGGCAGAGAGTGTTTTGGCACTATTTAAACTTAGGCCTAGTAGTAATACATGTTTTTGGGGGGCTGCTTGGGGGTGTTCTAGATTTTTGGGGGTTGGTTGAGGGATTCCGCGAGCACTGCTGGGAAGGTCTAGTTTTTATTGCAAGTGGTTTGAAGATAATCCATGTTGGAAAAGGGGGGTTTGAGCCTAGTTGCAGAGAGCGTTTTGGCGCGATTTAAACTTAGGCCTAGTAGTATTGCATGTTTTTGGGGGCTGCTTGGGGGTGTTATAGATATTTGGGGGTGGACTGAGGGGTCTGGGAGCACTGCCGGGAAGGTCTAATTTTGATTGCAAGTGGTTTGAAAAAATCATTGGTGGAAAAGGGGGTGTGGGCCTTGTTGCAGAGAGCGTTTTGTCACGATTTAAACTTAGGCCTAGTAGTATTGAATGTTTTTGGGGAGCTGCTTGGGGGAGTTCTAGATTTTTGGGGGTGGGTTGAGGGGTCTGGGAGCACTGCTGGGAAGGTCTATTTTTGATTGCAAGTGGTTTGAAGAAAATCCATTGTGGAAAAGGGGGGTTTGGGCCTAGTTGCAGAGAGCGTTTTGGCACGATTTAAACTTAGGCCTAGTAGCATTACATGTTTTTGGGGGGCTGCTTGGGGGTGTTCTAGTTTTTTGGGGGTTGGTTGAGGAATTCAGGGAGCACTGCTGGGAATGTCTAATCTTTATTGCAAGTGGTTTGAAGATAATCCATGGTGGAAAAGGGGGGTTTGAGCCTAGTTGCAGAGAGCGTTTTGGCGCAATTTAAACTTAGGCCCAGTAGTATTGCATGTTTTTGGGGTGCTGCTTGGGGTGTTCTAGATTTCTGAGGGTTGGTTGAGGGGTCTGGGAGCACTGCTTTGAAGGTCTAATTTTTATTGCAAGTGGTTTGAAGAAAATCCATGGTGGAAAAGGGGGGTTTGGGCCTAGTTGCAGAGAGCGTTTTGGCACGATTTAAACTTAGGCCTAGTAGTATTGCATGTTTTTGGGGAGCTCTTTGGGGGTGTTCTAGATTTTTGGGGGTGGGTTGAGGGGTCTCGGAGCACTGCTGGGAAGGTCTAATTATGATTGCAAGTGGTTTAAAAAAAATCATTAGTGGAAAAGGGGGTGAGGGCCTTGTTGCAGAGAGCGTTTTGGCACGATTTAAACTTAGGCCTAGTAGTCTTGCATGTTTTTGGGGAGTTCCTTGGGGGTGTTCTAGATTTTTGGGGGTGGGTTAAGGGGTCTGGGAGCACTGCTGGGAAGGTGTAATTTTGATTGCAAGTGGTTTGAAGAAAATCCATGGTGGAAAAGTTATATTTTTTTAGCAGTATTGGATGTTTTTGGGGGGCTGCTTGGGGGTGTTCTAGAATTTTGGGGGTGGGTTGAGGGGACTGGGAGCACTGCTGGGAAGGTGTAATTTTGATTGCAAGTGGTTTGAAGAAAATCCATGGCGGAAAAGAGGGGTTTGGGCATAGTTGTGGTGAGCGTTTTGGTACGTTTTAAACTAAGGCCTAGTAGTATTGTATGTTTTTGTGGGGCTGTTTGGAAGTGTTCGAGATTTTTGGGGCTGGGTTGAGGGGCCTGGGACCACTGCTGGGATGGCCTTATTTTGATTGCAAGTTGTTTGAAGAAAATCCATGGTGGAAAAGGGGGGTTTGGGCCTAGTTGCCGAGAGCGTTTTGGCACGATTTAAACTTAGGCCTAGTAGTATTGCATGTTTTTGGGGCGCTGCTTGGGGGTGTTCCAGATTTTCGGGGGTGGGTTGATGGGTCTGGGAGCACTGCTGGGAAGGTCTAATTTTGATTGCAAGTGGTTTGAAAAAATCCATTGTGGAAAAGGGGGGTTTGGGCCTAGTTGCAGAGAGCGTTTTGGCACGATTTAAACTTAGGCCTAGTAGTATTGCATGTTTTTGGGGGGCTGTTTGGGGGTGTGCTAGATTTTTGGGGGTGGGTTGAGGGGTCCGGGAGCACTGATGGGAAGGTCTAATTTTGATTGCAAGTGGTATGAAGAAAATCAATGGTGGAAACAGGGGGTTGGGCCTAGTTGCAGAGAGTGTTTTGGCACAATTTAAACCTAGGCCTAGTAGTATGGTAAGTTTTTGGGGGGCTGCTTGGGGTGTTCTAGATTTTTGAAGGTGTGTTGAGGGGTATGGGAGCACTGCTGGGAATAACTAATTTTGATTGCAAGTGGTTTGAAGAAAATCCATGGTGTAAAAGTTATTTTTTTGAGCAGTATTGCATGTTTTTAGGGGGCTGCTTGGGGGTGTTCTACAAATTTGGGGGTGGGTTGAGGGGTTTGGGAGCACTGCTGGGAAGGTGTAATTTTGATTGCAAGTGGTTTGAAGAAAATCCATGGTGGAAAAGTGGGGTTTGGGCCTAGTTGCAGAGTGCGTTTTGGCATGTTTTAAACTAAGGCCTAGTAGTATTGCATGTTTTTAGGGGGCTGTTTGGGGGTGTTCTAGATTTTTTGGGGTGGGTTGAGGGGTCTGGGAGCACTGCCGGGAAGGTCTAATTTTGATTAAAAGTGGTTGAAAAAATCCATGGTGGAAAAGGGGGGTTTTGGGACTAGTTGCAGAGAGCGTTTTGCCACGATTTAAACTTAGGCCTAGCAGTATTGCATGTTTTTGGGAAGCTGCTTCGGGGTGTTCTATATCTTTGGGGGTGGGTTGAAGGGTCTGGGAGCACTGCTGGGAAGGTCTAACTTTGATTGCAAGTGGTTTGAAGAAAATCCATGGTTGAAAAGGGGGGTTTGGGCCTAGTTGCAGAGAGCGTTTTGGTACGATTTAAACTTAGGCCTAGTAGTATTGCACGTTTTTGGGGGGCTGCTTGGGAGTTTTCTAGATTTTTGCCGGTGGGTTGAGGGGTCTGGGAGCACTTCTGGGACAGTCTAATTTTGATTGCAAGTGGTTTGAAGAAAATCCATGCTGGAAAAGGGGGGTTTGGGCCTAGTTGCAGAGAGCGTTTTGGTACGATTTAAACTTAGGCCTAGTAGTATTGCATTTTTTTGGGGGGCTGTTTGGCGGTTTTCAAGATTTTTGGCGGTGGGTTGAGGGATCTGGGAGCACTGCTTTGAAGGTCTAATTTTGATTGCAAGTGGTTTGAAGAAAATCCATGGTGGAAAAAGTTGGTTTGGGCCTAGTTTCAGAGAGCGCTTTGGCACGATTTAAACTTAGGCCTAGTAGTATTGCATGTTTTTGGGGGGCTGCTTGGGGGTGTTCTAAATTTTTGGCGGTGGGTTGAGGGATCTGGGAGCACTGCTTTGAAGGTCTAATTTTGATTGCAAGTGGTTTGAAGAAAATCCATGGTGGAAAAAGTTGGTTTGGGCCTAGTTTCAGAGAGCGCTTTGGCACGATTTAAACTTAGGCCTAGTAGTATTGCATGTTTTTGGGGGGCTGCTTGGGGTGTTCTAGATTTTTGAGGGTGGGTTGAGGGGTCTAGGAGCTCTGCTGGGAATAACTAATTTTGATTGCAAGTGGTTTGAAGAAAATCCATGGTGGAAAAGTGGGGTTTGGGCATAGTTGCGGTGAGCGTTTTTTTCACGTTTTAAACTAAGGCCTAGTAGTATTGCATGTTTTTGGGGGGCTGCTTGGGGGTGTTCCAGATTTTTGGGGGTGGGTGGAGGGGTCTGGGAGCACTTCTGGGAAGGTATAACTTTGATTGCAAGTGGTTTGAAGAAAATCCATAGTGGAAAAGGGGGGTTTGGGCCTAGTTGCAGAGAGCGTTTTGCCACGATTTAAACTTAGGCCAAGTAGTATTGCATGTTTTTGGGGGGCTGCTTGGGGTGTTCTAGATTTTTGGGGGTGGGTTGATGGGTCTGGGAGCACTGCTGGGAAGGTCTAATTTTGATCACAAGTGGTTTGAAAAAATCCATAGTGGAAAAGGGGGGTTTGGGCCTAGTTGCAGAGAGAGTTTTGCCCCGATTAAAACTTAGGCCTAGTAGTAATACATGTTTTTGGGGGGCTGTTTGGGGGTGTTCAAGATTTTTGAGGGTGGGTTGAGAGGTCTGGGAGCACTGCTTTGAAGGTCTAATTTTTATTGCAAGTGGTTTGAAGAAAATCCATGCTGGAAAAGGGGGGTTTGGGCCTAGTTGCAGAGAGCGCTTCGGCACGATTTAAACTTAGGCCTAGTAGTATTGCATGTTTGTGGAGGGCTGCTTGGGGGTGTTCTAGATTTTTAGGGGTGGGTTGAGGGGTCTGGGAGCACAGCCGGGAAGGTCTAATTTTGGTTGCACGTGGTTTGAAAAAATCATTGGAGGAAAAGGGGGTGTGGGCCTTGTTGCAGAGAGCGTTTTGGCACGATTTAAACTTAGGCCTATCAGTATTGCATGTTTTTGGGGAGCTGCTTGGGGGTGTTCTAGATTTTTGGGGGTGGGTTGAGGGGTCTCGGAGCACTGCTGGGAAGGTCTAAAATTGATTGCAAGTGGTTTGAAGAAAATCCATGGTGGAAAAGGGGGGTTTGGGCCTAGTTGCAGAGAGCGTCTTGGCACGATTTAAACTTAGGCCTAGTAGTATTCCATGTTTTGGGGGCTGTTTAGGGGTGTTCTAGATTTTTGTGGGAGGGTTGAGGGGTCCGGGAGCACTGCTGGAAAGGTCTAATTTTGATTGCAAGTGGTTTGAAGAAAATCCATGGTGGAAAAGGGCGGTTTGGGCCTAGTTGCAGAGAGTGTTTTGGCACTATTTAAACTGAGGCCTAGTAGTATTACATGTTTTTGGGGGGCTGCTTGGGAGTGTTCTAGATTTTTGGGGGTTGGTTGAGGGATTCCGGGAGCACTGCTGGGAAGGTCTAATTTTTATTGCAAGTGGATTGAAGATAATCCATGTTGGAAAAGGGGGGTTTGAGCCTAGTTGCAGAGAGCGTTTTGAAACGATTTAAACTTAGGCCTAGTAGTATTGCATGTTTTTGGGGAGCTGCTTGGGGGTGTTCTAGATTTTTGGGGGTGGGCTGAGGGGTCTGGGAGCACTGCTGGGAAGGTCTAATATTTATTGCAAGTGGTTTGAAGAAAGTCCATGGTGGAAAAGGGGGGTTTGGGCCTAGTTGCAGAGAGCGCCTTGGCACGATTTAAACTTAGGCCTAGTATTATTGCATGATTTTGGGGGCTGTTTGGGGGTGTTCTAGATTTTTGTGGGAGGGTTGAGGGGTCCAGGAGCACTGCTGGGAAGGTCTAATTTTGATTGTAAGTGGTTTGAAGAAAATCCATGGTAGAAAAGGGGGGTTTGAGCCTAGTTGCAGAGAGCGTTTTGGCGCGATTTAAACTTAGGCCTACTAGTATTGCATGTTTTTGGGGTGCTGTTTGGGGTGTTCTAGATTTCTGAGGGTGGGTTGAGGGGTCTGGGAGCAGTGATTTGAAGGTCTAACTTTTATTGTAAGTGGTTTGAAGAAAATCCATGGTGGAAAAGGGGGGTTTGGGCCTAGTTGCAGAGAGTATTTTGGCACGATTTAAACTTAGGCCTAGTAGTATTGCATGATTTGGGGAGCTCCTTGGGGGTGTTCTAGATTTTTGGAGGTGGGTTGAGGGGTCTCGGAGCACTGCTGGGAAGGTCTAATTATGATTGCAAGTGGTTTAAAAAAATAATTAGTGGAAAAGGGGGTGAGGGCCTTGTTGCAGAGAGCGTTTTGGCACGATTTAAACTTAGGCCTAGTAGTCTTGCATGTTTTTGGGGAGCTCCTTGGGGGTGTTCTAGATTTTTAGGGGTGGGTTAAGGGGTCTGGGAGCACTGCTGGGAAGGTGTAATTTTGATTGCAAGTGGTTTGAAGAAAATCCATGGTGGAAAAGTTATATTTTTTTAGCAGTATTGCATGTTTTTGGGGGGCTGCTTGGGGGTGTTCTAGAATTTTGGGGGTGGGTTGAGGGGACTGGGAGCACTGCTGGGAAGGTGTAATTTTGATTGCAAGTGGTTTGAAGAAAATCCATGGCGGAAAAGAGGGGTTTGGGCATAGTTGCGGTGTGCGTTTTGGTACGTTTTAAACTAAGGCCTAGTAGTATTGTATGTTTTTGTGGGGCTGTTTGGAAGTGTTCGAGATTTTTGGGGCTGGGTTGAGGGGCCTGGGACCACTGCTGGGATGGTCTTATTTTGATTGCAAGTTGTTTGAAGAAAATCCATGGTGGAAAAGGGGGGTTTGGGCCTAGTTGCCGAGAGCGTTTTGGCACGATTTAAACTTAGGCCTAGTAGTATTGCATGTTTTTGGGGGGCTGCTTGGGGGTGTTCCAGATTTTCGGGGGTGGGTTGATGGGTCTGGGAGCACTGCTGGGAAGGTCTAATTTTGATTGCAAGTGGTTTGAAAAAATCCATTGTGGAAAAGGGGGGTTTGGGCCTAGTTGCAGAGAGCGTTTTGGCACGATTTAAACTTAGGCCTAGTAGTATTGCATGTTTTTGGGGGGCTGTTTGGGGGTGTGCTAGATTTTTGGGGGTGGGTTGAGGGGTCCGGGAGCACTGATGGGAAGGTCTAATTTTGATTGCAAGTGGTATGAAGAAAATCAATGGTGGAAACAGGGGGTTGGGCCTAGTTGCAGAGAGCGTTTTGGCACAATTTAAACCTAGGCCTAGTAGTATGGTATGTTTTTGGGGGGCTGCTTGGGGTGTTCTAGATTTTTGGGGGTGTGTTGAGGGGTATGGGAGCACTGCTGGGAATAACTAATTTTGATTGCAAGTGGTTTGAAGAAAATCCATGGTGTAAAAGTTATTTTTTTGAGCAGTATTGCATGTTTTTAGGGGGCTGCTTGGGGGTGTTCTACAATTTTGGGGGTGGGTTGAGGGGTTTGGGAGCACTGCTGGGAAGGTGTAATTTTGATTGCAAGTGGTTTGAAGAAAATCCATGGTGGAAAAGTGGGGTTTGGGCCTAGTTGCAGAGTGCAATTTGGCATGTTTTAAACTAAGGCCTAGTAGTATTGCATGTTTTTAGGGGGCTGTTTGGGGGTGTTCTAGATTTTTTGGGGTGGGTTGAGGGGTCTGGGAGCACTTCCGGGAAGGTCTAATTTTGATTAAAAGTGGTTTGAAAAAATCCATAATGGAAAAGGGGGGTTTGGGCCTAGTTGCAGAGAGCGTTTTGCCCAGATTAAAACTTAGGCCTAGTAGTAATACATGTTTTTGGGGGGCTGTTTGGGGGTGGTCACGATTTTTGAGGGTAGGTTGAGAGGTCTGGGAGCACTGCTTTGAAGGTCTAATTTTTATTGCAAGTGGTTTGAAGAAAATCCATGCTGGAAAAGGGGGGTTTGGGCCTAGTTGCAGAGAGCGCTTCGGCACGATTTAAACTTAGGCCTAGTAGTATTGCATGTTTTTGGGGTGCTGCTTGTGGTGTTATAGATTTCTGAGGGTTGGTTGAGTGGTCTGGGAGCACTGCTTTGAAGGTCTAATTTTTATTGCAAGTGGTTTGAAGAAAATCCATGGTGGAAAAGGGGGGTTTGGGCCTAGTTGCAGAGAGCGTTTTGGCACGATTTAAACTTAGGCCTAGTAGTATTGCATGTTTTTGGGGAGCTCTTTGGGGGTGTTCTAGATTTTTGGGGGTGGGTTGAGGGGTCTCGGAGCACTGCTGGGAAGGTCTAATTATGATTGCAAGTGGTTTAAAAAAAATCATTAGTGGAAAAGGGGGTGAGGGCCTTGTTGCAGAGAGCGTTTTGGCACGATTTAAACTTAGGCCTAGTAGTCTTGCATGTTTTTGGGGAGCTCCTTGGGGGTGTTCTAGATTTTTGGGGGTGGGTTAAGGGGTCTGGGAGCACTGCTGGGAAGGTGTAATTTTGATTGCAAGTGGTTTGAAGAAAATCCATGGTGGAAAAGTTATATTTTTTTAGCAGTATTGCATGTTTTGGGGGGCTGCTTGGGGGTGTTCTAGAATTTTGGGGGTGGGTTGAGGGGACTGGGAGCACTGCTGGGAAGGTGTAATTTTGATTGCAAGTGGTTTGAAGAAAATCCATGGCGGAAAAGAGGGGTTTGGGCATAGTTGAGGTGAGCGTTTTGGTACGTTTTAAACTAAGGCCTAGTAGTATTGTATGTTTTTGTGGGGCTGTTTGGAAGTGTTCGAGATTTTTGGGGCTGGGTTGAGGGGCCTGGGACCACTGCTGGGATGGTCTTATTTTGATTGCAAGTTGTTTGAAGAAAATCCATGGTGGAAAAGGGGGGTTTGGGACTAGTTGCAGAGAGCGTTTTGCCACGATTTAAACTTAGGCCTAGTAGTATTGCACGTTTTTGGGGGGCTGCTTGGGAGTTTTCTAGATTTTTGCCGGTGGGTTGAGGGGTCTGGGAGCACTTCTGGGACAGTCTCATTTTGATTGCAAGTGGTTTGAAGAAAATCCATGCTGGAAAAGGGGGGTTTGGGCCTAGTTGCAGAGAGCGTTTTGGTACGATTTAAACTTAGGCCTAGTAGTATTGCATGTTTTTGGGGGGCTGTTTGGCGGTTTTCAAGATTTTTGGCGGTGGGTTGAGGGATCTGGGAGCACTGCTTTGAAGGTCTAATTTTGATTGCAAGTGGTTTGAAGAAAATCCATGGTGGAAAAAGTTGGTTTGGGCCTAGTTTCAGAGAGCGCTTTGGCACGATTTCAACTTAGGCCTAGTAGTATTGCATGTTTTTCGGGGGCTGCTTGGGGGTGTTCTAAATTTTTGGCGGTGGGTTGAGGGATCTGGGAGCACTGCTTTGAAGGTCTAATTTTGATTGCAAGTGGTTTGAAGAAAATCCATGGTGGAAAAAGTTGGTTTGGGCCTAGTTTCAGAGAGCGCTTTGGCACGATTTAAACTTAGGCCTAGTAGTATTGCATGTTTTTGGGGGGCTGCTTGGGGTGTTCTAGATTTTTGAGGGTGGGTTGAGGGGTCTAGGAGCTCTGCTGGGAATAACTAATTTTGATTGCAAGTGGTTTGAAGAAAATCCATGGTGGAAAAGTTATTTTTTTTTAGCAGTATTGCATGTTTTTGGGGGGCTGCTTGGGGGTGTTCTAGAATTTTGGGGGTGGGTTGAGGGGACTGGGAGCACTGCTGGGAAGGTGTAATTTTGATTGCAAGTGGTTTGAAGAAAATCCATGGTGGAAAAGTGGGGTTTGGGCATAGTTGCGGTGAGCGTTTTTTTCACGTTTTAAACTAAGGCCTAGTAGTATTGCATGTTTTTGGGGGGCTGCTTGGGGGTGTTCCAGATTTTTGGGGGTGGGTGGAGGGGTCTGGGAGCACTTCTGGGAAGGTATAACTTTGATTGCATGTGGTCTGAAGAAAATCCATAGTGGAAAAGGGGGGTTTGGGCCTAGTTGCAGAGAGCGTTTTGCCACGATTTAAACTTAGGCCAAGTAGTATAGCATGTTTTTGGGGGGCTGCTTGGGGTGTTCTAGATTTTTGGGGGTGGGTTGATGGGTCTGGGAGCACTGCTGGGAAGGTCTACTTTTGATCACAAGTGGTTTGAAAAAATCCATAGTGGAAAAGGGGGGTTTGGGCCTAGTTGCAGAGAGCGTTTTTCCCCGATTAAAACTTAGGCCTAGTAGTAATACATGTTTTTGGGGGGCTGTTTGGGGGTGTTCAAGATTTTTGAGGGTGGGTTGAGAGGTCTGGGAGCACTGCTTTGAAGGTCTAATTTTTATTGCAAGTGGTTTGAAGAAAATCAATGCTGGAAAAGGGGGGTTTGGGCCTAGTTGCAGAGAGCGCTTCGGCACGATTTAAACTTAGGCCTAGTAGTATTGCATGTTTGTGGAGGGCTGCTTGGGGGTGTTCTAGATTTTTAGGGGTGGGTTGAGGGGTCTGGGAGCACAGCCGGGAAGGTCTAATTTTGGTTGCACGTGGTTTGAAAAAATCATTGGAGGAAAAGGGGGTGTGGGCCTTGTTGCAGAGAGCGTTTTGGCACGATTTAAACTTAGGCCTATCAGTATTGCATGTTTTTGGGGAGCTGCTTGGGGGTGTTCTAGATTTTTGGGGGTGGGTTGAGGGGTCTCGGAGCACTGCTGGGAAGGTCTAAAATTGATTGCAAGTGGTTTGAAGAAAATCCATGGTGGAAAAGGGGGGTTTGGGCCTAGTTGCAGAGAGCGTCTTGGCACGATTTAAACTTAGGCCTAGTAGTATTCCATGTTTTGGGGGCTGTTTAGGGGTGTTCTAGATTTTTGTGGGAGGGTTGAGGGGTCCGGGAGCACTGCTGGAAAGGTCTAATTTTGATTGCAAGTGGTTTGAAGAAAATCCATGGTGGAAAAGGGCGGTTTGGGCCTAGTTGCAGAGAGTGTTTTGGCACTATTTAAACTGAGGCCTAGTAGTATTACATGTTTTTGGGGGGCTGCTTGGGAGTGTTCTAGATTTTTGGGGGTTGGTTGAGGGATTCCGGGAGCACTGCTGGGAAGGTCTAATTTTTATTGCAAGTGGATTGAAGATAATCCATGTTGGAAAAGGGGGGTTTGAGCCTAGTTGCAGAGAGCGTTTTGGCGCAATTTAAACTTAGGCCTAGTAGTATTGCATGTTTTTGGGGGCTGCTTGGGGGTGTTATTGATATTTGGGGGAGGACTGAGGGGTCTGGAAGCACTGCCGGGAAGGTCTAATTTTGATTGCAAGTGGTTTGAAAAAAATCATTGGTGGAAAAAGGGGTGTGGGCCTTGTTGCAGAGAGCGTTTTGGCACGATTTAAACTTAGGCCTAGTAGTATTGAATGTTTTTGGGGGGCTGCTTGGGGGTGTTCCAGATTTTCGGGGGTGGGTGGAGAGGTCTGGGAGAACTTCTGGGAAGGTATAACTTTGATTGCAAGTGGTTTGAAGAAAATCCATTGTGGAAAAGGGGGGTTTGGGCCTAGTTGCGGAGAGCGTTTTGCCACGATTTAAACTTAGGCCAAGTAGTATTGCATGTTTTTGGGGGGCTGCTTGGGGTGTTCTAGATTTTTGGGGGTGGGTTGATGGGTCTGGGAGCACTGCTGGGAAGGTCTAATTTTGATCACAAGTGGTTTGAAAAAATCCATAGTGGAAAAGGGGGGTTTGGGCCTAGTTGCAGTGAGCGTTTTGCCCCGATTAAAACTTAGGCCTAGTAGTAATACATGTTTTTGGGGGGCTGTTTGGGGGTGTTCACGATTTTTGGGGGTGGTTTGATGGGTCTGGGAGCACTGCTGGGAAGGTCTAATTTTGATCACAAGTGGTTTGAAAAAATCCATAGTGGAAAAGGGGGGTTTGGGCCTAGTTGCAGAGAGCGTTTTTCCCCGATTAAAACTTAGGCCTAGTAGTAATACATGTTTTTGGGGGGCTGTTTGGGGGTGTTCAAGATTTTTGGGGGTGGGTTGAGGGGTCTGGGAGCACTGCTTTGAAGGTCTAATTTTTATTGCAAGTGGTTTGAAGAAAATCCATGGTGGAAAAGAGGGGTTTGGGCCTAGTTGCAGAGAGCGCTTTGGCACAATTTAAACTTAGGCCTAGTAGTGTTGCATGTTTTTGGGGGGCTGCTTGGGGGTGTTCTAGATTTTTAGGGGTGGGTTGAGGGGTCTGGGAGCACTGCCGGGAAGGTCTAATTTTAGTTGCAAGTGGTTTGAAAAAATTATTGGTGGAAAAGGGGGTGTGGGCCTTGTTGCAGAGAGCGTTTTGAAACGATTTAAACTTAGGCCTAGTAGTATTGCATGTTTTTGGGGAGCTGCTTGGGGGTGTTCTAGATTTTTGGGGGTGGGCTGAGGGGTCTGGGAGCACTGCTGGGAAGGTCTAATATTTATTGCAAGTGGTTTGAAGAAAGTCCATGGTGGAAAAGGGGGGTTTGGGCCTAGTTGCAGAGAGCGCCTTGGCACGATTTAAACTTAGGCCTAGTATTATTGCATGATTTTGGGGGCTGTTTGGGGGTGTTCTAGATTTTTGTGGGAGGGTTGAGGGGTCCAGGTGCACTGCTGGGAAGGTCTAATTTTGATTGTAAGTGGTTTGAAGAAAATCCATGGTAGAAAAGGGGGGTTTGAGCCTAGTTGCAGAGAGCGTTTTGGCGCGATTTAAACTTAGGCCTACTAGTATGGCATGTTTTTGGGGTGCTGTTTGGGGTGTTCTAGATTTCTGAGGGTGGGTTGAGGGGTCTGGGAGCAGTGATTTGAAGGTCTAACTTTTATTGTAAGTGGTTTGAAGAAAATCCATGGTGGAAAAGGGGGGTTTGGGCCTAGTTGCAGAGAGTATTTTGGCACGATTTAAACTTAGGCCTAGTAGTATTGCATGATTTGGGGAGCTCCTTGGGGGTGTTCTAGATTTTTGGGGGTGGGTTGAGGGGTCTCGGAGCACTGCTGGGAAGGTCTACTTTTGATTGCAAGTGGTTTAAAAAAAATCATTGGTGGAAACGGGGGGGTGGGCCTTGTTGCAGAGAGCGTTTCGGCACGATTTAAACTTAGGCCTAGTATTATTGCATGTTTTTGGGGAGCTCCTTGGGGGTATTCTAGATTTTTGGGGGTGGGTTGAGGGGTCTGGGAGCACTGCTGGGAAGGTCTAATTTTGATTGCAAGTGGTATGAAGAAAATCAATGGTGGAAACAGGGGGTTGGGCCTAGTTGCAGAGAGCGTTTTGGCATGATTTAAACCTAGGCCTAGTAGTATTGCATGTTTTGGGGGGGCTGCTTGGGGTGTTCTAGATTTTTGAGGGTGGGTTGAGGGGTCTGGGAGCACTGCTGGGAATAACTAATTTTGATTGCAAGTGGTTTGAAGAAAATCCATGGTGAAAAAGTTATTTTTTTTAGCAGTATTGCATGTTTTTGGGGGGCTGCTTGGGGTGTTCTAGAATTTTGGGGGTGGGTTGAGGGGACTGGGAGCACTGCTGGGAAGGTGTAATTTTGATTGCAAGTGGTTTGAAGAAAATCCATGGTGGAAAAGTGGGGTTTGGGCATAGTTGCGGTGAGCCTTTTGGCACAGTTTATACTAAGGCCTAGTAGTATTGCATGTTTTTGAGGGCTGCTTGGGGGTGTTCCAAATTTTCGGGGGTGGGTGGAGAGGTCTGGGAGAACTTCTGGGAAGGTCTAACTTTGATTGCAAGTGGTTTAAAGAAAATCCATGGTGGAAAAAAGGGGGGTTTGGGCCTAGTTGCAGAGAGCGTTTTGCCACGATTTAAATTTAGGCCAAGTAGTAATGCATGTTTTTGGGGGGCTGCTTGGGGTGTTCTAGATTTTTGGGGTGGGTTGATGGGTCTGGGAGCACTGCTGGGAAGGTCTAATTTTGATCACAAGTGGTTTGAAAAAATCCATAATGGAAAAGGGGGGTTTGGGCCTAGTTGCAGAGAGCGTTTTGCCCAGATTAAAACTTAGGCCTAGTAGTAATACATGTTTTTGGGGGGCTGTTTGGGGGTGTTCAAGATTTTTGGGGGTGGGTTGAGGGTTCTGGGAGCACTGCTTTGAAGGTCTAATTCTTATTGCAAGTGGTTTGAAGAAAATCCATGGTGGAAAAGGGGGGTTTGGGCCTAGATGCAGAGAGCGTTTTGGCACGATTTAAACTTAGGCCTAGTAGTATTGCATGTTTTTGGGCGGCTGCTTGGGGGTGTTCTAGATTTTTAGGGGTGGGTTGAGGGGTCTGGGAGCACTACCGGGAAGGTCTTATTTTGGTTGCAAGTGGTTTGAAAAAATCATTGGTGGAAAAGGGGGTGTGGGCCTTGTTGCAGAGAGCGTTTTGGCACGATTTAAACTTAGGCCTAGTAGTATTGCATGCTTTTGGGGAGCTGCTTGGGGTGTTCTAGATTTTTGTGGGTGGGTTGAGGGGTCTGGGAGCACTGCTGGGAAGGTCGAATATTGATTGCAAGTGGTTTGAAGAAAATCCATGGTGGAAAAGGGGGGTTTGGGCCTAGTTGCAGAGAGCGTCTTGGCACGATTTAAACTTAGGCCTAGTAGTATTGCATGTTTTTGGGGGCTGTTTAGGGGTGTTCTAGATTTTTGTGGGTGGGTTGAGGGGTCCGGGAGCACTGCTGGAAAGGTCAAATTTTGATTGCAAGTGGTTTGAAGAAAATCCATGGTGGAAAAGAGCGGTTTGGGCCTAGTGGCAGAGAGTGTTTTGGCACTATTTAAACTTAGGCCTAGTAGTAATACATGTTTTTGGGGGGCTGCTTGGGGGTGTTCTAGATTTTTGGGGGTTGGTTGAGGGATTCCGCGAGCACTGCTGGGAAGGTCTAGTTTTTATTGCAAGTGGTTTGAAGATAATCCATGTTGGAAAAGGGGGGTTTGAGCCTAGTTGCAGAGAGCGTTTTGGCGTGATTTAAACTTAGGCCTAGTAGTATTGCATGTTTTTGGGGGCTGCTTGGGGGTGTTATAGATATTTGGGGGTGGACTGAGGGGTCTGGGAGCACTGCCGGGAAGGTCTAATTTTGATTGCAAGTGGTTTGAAAAAATCATTGGTGGAAAAGGGGGTGTCGGCCTTGTTGCAGAGAGCGTTTTGGCACGATTTAAACTTAGGCCTAG
This sequence comes from Lissotriton vulgaris, assembly GCF_964263255.1. Lineage (NCBI taxonomy): Eukaryota > Metazoa > Chordata > Amphibia > Caudata > Salamandridae > Lissotriton > Lissotriton vulgaris. Next base: position 1,258,083,789 of record NC_141687.1, on the reverse strand, counting down.
TAGTATTGAATGTTTTTGGGGAGCTGCTTGGGGGAGTTCTAGATTTTTGGGGGTGGGTTGAGGGGTCTGGGAGCACTGCTGGGAAGGTCTATTTTTGATTGCAAGTGGTTTGAAGAAAATCCATTGTGGAAAAGGGGGGTTTGGGCCTAGTTGCAGAGAGCGTTTTGGCACGATTTAAACTTAGGCCTAGTAGCATTACATGTTTTTGGGGGGCTGCTTGGGGGTGTTCTAGTTTTTTGGGGGTTGGTTGAGGAATTCAGGGAGCACTGCTGGGAATGTCTAATCTTTATTGCAAGTGGTTTGAAGATAATCCATGGTGGAAAAGGGGGGTTTGAGCCTAGTTGCAGAGAGCGTTTTGGCGCAATTTAAACTTAGGCCCAGTAGTATTGCATGTTTTTGGGGTGCTGCTTGGGGTGTTCTAGATTTCTGAGGGTTGGTTGAGGGGTCTGGGAGCACTGCTTTGAAGGTCTAATTTTTATTGCAAGTGGTTTGAAGAAAATCCATGGTGGAAAAGGGGGGTTTGGGCCTAGTTGCAGAGAGCGTTTTGGCACGATTTAAACTTAGGCCTAGTAGTATTGCATGTTTTTGGGGAGCTCTTTGGGGGTGTTCTAGATTTTTGGGGGTGGGTTGAGGGGTCTCGGAGCACTGCTGGGAAGGTCTAATTATGATTGCAAGTGGTTTAAAAAAAATCATTAGTGGAAAAGGGGGTGAGGGCCTTGTTGCAGAGAGCGTTTTGGCACGATTTAAACTTAGGCCTAGTAGTCATGCATGTTTTTGGGGAGTTCCTTGGGGGTGTTCTAGATTTTTGGGGGTGGGTTAAGGGGTCTGGGAGCACTGCTGGGAAGGTGTAATTTTGATTGCAAGTGGTTTGAAGAAAATCCATGGTGGAAAAGTTATATTTTTTTAGCAGTATTGGATGTTTTTGGGGGGCTGCTTGGGGGTGTTCTAAAATTTTGGGGGTGGGTTGAGGGGACTGGGAGCACTGCTGGGAAGGTGTAATTTTGATTGCAAGTGGTTTGAAGAAAATCCATGGCGGAAAAGAGGGGTTTGGGCATAGTTGTGGTGAGCGTTTTGGTACGTTTTAAACTAAGGCCTAGTAGTATTGTATGTTTTTGTGGGGCTGTTTGGAAGTGTTCGAGATTTTTGGGGCTGGGTTGAGGGGCCTGGGACCACTGCTGGGATGGCCTTATTTTGATTGCAAGTTGTTTGAAGAAAATCCATGGTGGAAAAGGGGGGTTTGGGCCTAGTTGCCGAGAGCGTTTTGGCACGATTTAAACTTAGGCCTAGTAGTATTGCATGTTTTTGGGGCGCTGCTTGGGGGTGTTCCAGATTTTCGGGGGTGGGTTGATGGGTCTGGGAGCACTGCTGGGAAGGTCTAATTTTGATTGCAAGTGGTTTGAAAAAATCCATTGTGGAAAAGGGGGGTTTGGGCCTAGTTGCAGAGAGCGTTTTGGCACGATTTAAACTTAGGCCTAGTAGTATTGCATGTTTTTGGGGGGCTGTTTGGGGGTGTGCTAGATTTTTGGGGGTGGGTTGAGGGGTCCGGGAGCACTGATGGGAAGGTCTAATTTTGATTGCAAGTGGTATGAAGAAAATCAATGGTGGAAACAGGGGGTTGGGCCTAGTTGCAGAGAGTGTTTTGGCACAATTTAAACCTAGGCCTAGTAGTATGGTAAGTTTTTGGGGGGCTGCTTGGGGTGTTCTAGATTTTTGAAGGTGTGTTGAGGGGTATGGGAGCACTGCTGGGAATAACTAATTTTGATTGCAAGTGGTTTGAAGAAAATCCATGGTGTAAAAGTTATTTTTTTGAGCAGTATTGCATGTTTTTAGGGGGCTGCTTGGGGGTGTTCTACAAATTTGGGGGTGGGTTGAGGGGTTTGGGAGCACTGCTGGGAAGGTGTAATTTTGATTGCAAGTGGTTTGAAGAAAATCCATGGTGGAAAAGTGGGGTTTGGGCCTAGTTGCAGAGTGCGTTTTGGCATGTTTTAAACTAAGGCCTAGTAGTATTGCATGTTTTTAGGGGGCTGTTTGGGGGTGTTCTAGATTTTTTGGGGTGGGTTGAGGGGTCTGGGAGCACTGCCGGGAAGGTCTAATTTTGATTAAAAGTGGTTGAAAAAATCCATGGTGGAAAAGGGGGGTTTTGGGACTAGTTGCAGAGAGCGTTTTGCCACGATTTAAACTTAGGCCTAGCAGTATTGCATGTTTTTGGGAAGCTGCTTCGGGGTGTTCTATATCTTTGGGGGTGGGTTGAAGGGTCTGGGAGCACTGCTGGGAAGGTCTAACTTTGATTGCAAGTGGTTTGAAGAAAATCCATGGTTGAAAAGGGGGGTTTGGGCCTAGTTGCAGAGAGCGTTTTGGTACGATTTAAACTTAGGCCTAGTAGTATTGCACGTTTTTGGGGGGCTGCTTGGGAGTTTTCTAGATTTTTGCCGGTGGGTTGAGGGGTCTGGGAGCACTTCTGGGACAGTCTAATTTTGATTGCAAGTGGTTTGAAGAAAATCCATGCTGGAAAAGGGGGGTTTGGGCCTAGTTGCAGAGAGCGTTTTGGTACGATTTAAACTTAGGCCTAGTAGTATTGCATTTTTTTGGGGGGCTGTTTGGCGGTTTTCAAGATTTTTGGCGGTGGGTTGAGGGATCTGGGAGCACTGCTTTGAAGGTCTAATTTTGATTGCAAGTGGTTTGAAGAAAATCCATGGTGGAAAAAGTTGGTTTGGGCCTAGTTTCAGAGAGCGCTTTGGCACGATTTAAACTTAGGCCTAGTAGTATTGCATGTTTTTGGGGGGCTGCTTGGGGGTGTTCTAAATTTTTGGCGGTGGGTTGAGGGATCTGGGAGCACTGCTTTGAAGGTCTAATTTTGATTGCAAGTGGTTTGAAGAAAATCCATGGTGGAAAAAGTTGGTTTGGGCCTAGTTTCAGAGAGCGCTTTGGCACGATTTATACTTAGGCCTAGTAGTATTGCATGTTTTTGGGGGGCTGCTTGGGGTGTTCTAGATTTTTGAGGGTGGGTTGAGGGGTCTAGGAGCTCTGCTGGGAATAACTAATTTTGATTGCAAGTGGTTTGAAGAAAATCCATGGTGGAAAAGTGGGGTTTGGGCATAGTTGCGGTGAGCGTTTTTTTCACGTTTTAAACTAAGGCCTAGTAGTATTGCATGTTTTTGGGGGGCTGCTTGGGGGTGTTCCAGATTTTTGGGGGTGGGTGGAGGGGTCTGGGAGCACTTCTGGGAAGGTATAACTTTGATTGCAAGTGGTTTGAAGGAAATCCATAGTGGAAAAGGGGGGTTTGGGCCTAGTTGCAGAGAGCGTTTTGCCACGATTTAAACTTAGGCCAAGTAGTATTGCATGTTTTTGGGGGGCTGCTTGGGGTGTTCTAGATTTTTGGGGGTGGGTTGATGGGTCTGGGAGCACTGCTGGGAAGGTCTAATTTTGATCACAAGTGGTTTGAAAAAATCCATAGTGGAAAAGGGGGGTTTGGGCCTAGTTGCAGAGAGCGTTTTGCCCCGATTAAAACTTAGGCCTAGTAGTAATACATGTTTTTGGGGGGCTGTTTGGGGGTGTTCAAGATTTTTGAGGGTGGGTTGAGAGGTCTGGGAGCACTGCTTTGAAGGTCTAATTTTTATTGCAAGTGGTTTGAAGAAAATCCATGCTGGAAAAGGGGGGTTTGGGCCTAGTTGCAGAGAGCGCTTCGGCACGATTTAAACTTAGGCCTAGTAGTATTGCATGTTTGTGGAGGGCTGCTTGGGGGTGTTCTAGATTTTTAGGGGTGGGTTGAGGGGTCTGGGAGCACAGCCGGGAAGGTCTAATTTTGGTTGCACGTGGTTTGAAAAAATCATTGGAGGAAAAGGGGGTGTGGGCCTTGTTGCAGAGAGCGTTTTGGCACGATTTAAACTTAGGCCTATCAGTATTGCATGTTTTTGGGGAGCTGCTTGGGGGTGTTCTAGATTTTTGGGGGTGGGTTGAGGGGTCTCGGAGCACTGCTGGGAAGGTCTAAAATTGATTGCAAGTGGTTTGAAGAAAATCCATGGTGGAAAAGGGGGGTTTGGGCCTAGTTGCAGAGAGCGTCTTGGCACGATTTAAACTTAGGCCTAGTAGTATTCCATGTTTTGGGGGCTGTTTAGGGGTGTTCTAGATTTTTGTGGGAGGGTTGAGGGGTCCGGGAGCACTGCTGGAAAGGTCTAATTTTGATTGCAAGTGGTTTGAAGAAAATCCATGGTGGAAAAGGGCGGTTTGGGCCTAGTTGCAGAGAGTGTTTTGGCACTATTTAAACTGAGGCCTAGTAGTATTACATGTTTTTGGGGGGCTGCTTGGGAGTGTTCTAGATTTTTGGGGGTTGGTTGAGGGATTCCGGGAGCACTGCTGGGAAGGTCTAATTTTTATTGCAAGTGGATTGAAGATAATCCATGTTGGAAAAGGGGGGTTTGAGCCTAGTTGCAGAGAGCGTTTTGGCGCAATTTAAACTTAGGCCTAGTAGTATTGCATGTTTTTGGGGGCTGCTTGGGGGTGTTATTGATATTTGGGGGAGGACTGAGGGGTCTGGAAGCACTGCCGGGAAGGTCTAATTTTGATTGCAAGTGGTTTGAAAAAAATCATTGGTGGAAAAAGGGGTGTGGGCCTTGTTGCAGAGAGCGTTTTGGCACGATTTAAACTTAGGCCTAGTAGTATTGAATGTTTTTGGGGGGCTGCTTGGGGGTGTTCCAGATTTTCGGGGGTGGGTGGAGAGGTCTGGGAGAACTTCTGGGAAGGTATAACTTTGATTGCAAGTGGTTTGAAGAAAATCCATTGTGGAAAAGGGGGGTTTGGGCCTAGTTGCGGAGAGCGTTTTGCCACGATTTAAACTTAGGCCAAGTAGTATTGCATGTTTTTGGGGGGCTGCTTGGGGTGTTCTAGATTTTTGGGGGTGGGTTGATGGGTCTGGGAGCACTGCTGGGAAGGTCTAATTTTGATCACAAGTGGTTTGAAAAAATCCATAGTGGAAAAGGGGGGTTTGGGCCTAGTTGCAGAGAGCGTTTTGCCCCGATTAAAACTTAGGCCTAGTAGTAATACATGTTTTTGGGGGGCTGTTTGGGGGTGTTCACGATTTTTTGGGGGTGGTTTGATGGGTCTGGGAGCACTGCTGGGAAGGTCTAATTTTGATCACAAGTGGTTTGAAAAAATCCATAGTGGAAAAGGGGGGTTTGGGCCTAGTTGCAGAGAGCGTTTTGCCCCGATTAAAACTTAGGCCTAGTAGTAATACATGTTTTTGGGGGGCTGTTTGGGGGTGTTCAAGATTTTTGGGGGTGGGTTGAGGGGTCTGGGAGCACTGCTTTGAAGGTCTAATTTTTATTGCAAGTGGTTTGAAGAAAATCCATGGTGGAAAAGAGGGGTTTGGGCCTAGTTGCAGAGAGCGCTTTGGCACAATTTAAACTTAGGCCTAGTAGTGTTGCATGTTTTTGGGGGGCTGCTTGGGGGTGTTCTAGATTTTTAGGGGTGGGTTGAGGGGTATGGGAGCACTGCCGGGAAGGTCTAATTTTAGTTGCAAGTGGTTTGAAAAAATTATTGGTGGAAAAGGGGGTGTGGGCCTTGTTGCAGAGAGCGTTTTGAAACGATTTAAACTTAGGCCTAGTAGTATTGCATGTTTTTGGGGAGCTGCTTGGGGGTGTTCTAGATTTTTGGGGGTGGGCTGAGGGGTCTGGGAGCACTGCTGGGAAGGTCTAATATTTATTGCAAGTGGTTTGAAGAAAGTCCATGGTGGAAAAGGGGGGTTTGGGCCTAGTTGCAGAGAGCGCCTTGGCACGATTTAAACTTAGGCCTAGTATTATTGCATGATTTTGGGGGCTGTTTGGGGGTGTTCTAGATTTTTGTGGGAGGGTTGAGGGGTCCAGGAGCACTGCTGGGAAGGTCTAATTTTGATTGTAAGTGGTTTGAAGAAAATCCATGGTAGAAAAGGGGGGTTTGAGCCTAGTTGCAGAGAGCGTTTTGGCGCGATTTAAACTTAGGCCTACTAGTATTGCATGTTTTTGGGGTGCTGTTTGGGGTGTTCTAGATTTCTGAGGGTGGGTTGAGGGGTCTGGGAGCAGTGATTTGAAGGTCTAACTTTTATTGTAAGTGGTTTGAAGAAAATCCATGGTGGAAAAGGGGGGTTTGGGCCTAGTTGCAGAGAGTATTTTGGCACGATTTAAACTTAGGCCTAGTAGTATTGCATGATTTGGGGAGCTCCTTGGGGGTGTTCTAGATTTTTGGGGGTGGGTTGAGGGGTCTCAGAGCACTGCTGGGAAGGTCTACTTTTGATTGCAAGTGGTTTAAAAAAAATCATTGGTGGAAACGGGGGGTGGGCCTTGTTGCAGAGAGCGTTTCGGCACGATTTAAACTTAGGCCTAGTATTATTGCATGTTTTTGGGGAGCTCCTTGGGGGTATTCTAGATTTTTGGGGGTGGGTTGAGGGGTCTGGGAGCACTGCTGGGAAGGTCTAATTTTGATTGCAAGTGGTATGAAGAAAATCAATGGTGGAAACAGGGGGTTGGGCCTAGTTGCAGAGAGCGTTTTGGCATGATTTAAACCTAGGCCTAGTAGTATTGCATGTTTTTGGGGGGCTGCTTGGGGTGTTCTAGATTTTTGAGGGTGGGTTGAGGGGTCTGGGAGCACTGCTGGGAATAACTAATTTTGATTGCAAGTGGTTTGAAGAAAATCCATGGTGAAAAAGTTATTTTTTTTAGCAGTATTGCATGTTTTTGGGGGGCTGCTTGGGGTGTTCTAGAATTTTGGGGGTGGGTTGAGGGGACTGGGAGCACTGCTGGGAAGGTGTAATTTTGATTGCAAGTGGTTTGAAGAAAATCCATGGTGGAAAAGTGAGGTTTGGGCATAGTTGCGGTGAGCCTTTTGGCACAGTTTATACTAAGGCCTAGTAGTATTGCATGTTTTTGGGGGGCTGCTTGGGGGTGTTCCAAATTTTCGGGGGTGGGTGGAGAGGTCTGGGAGAACTTCTGGGAAGGTCTAACTTTGATTGCAAGTGGTTTAAAGAAAATCCATGGTGGAAAAGGGGGGTTTGGGCCTAGTTGCAGAGAGCGTTTTGCCACGATTTAAACTTAGGCCAAGTAGTAATGCATGTTTTTGGGGGGCTGCTTGGGGTGTTCTAGATTTTTGGGGTGGGTTGATGGGTCTGGGAGCACTGCTGGGAAGGTCTAATTTTGATCACAAGTGGTTTGAAAAAATCCATAATGGAAAAGGGGGGTTTGGGCCTAGTTGCAGAGAGCGTTTTGCCCAGATTAAAACTTAGGCCTAGTAGTAATACATGTTTTTGGGGGGCTGTTTGGGGGTGTTCAAGATTTTTGGGGGTGGGTTGAGGGTTCTGGGAGCACTGCTTTGAAGGTCTAATTCTTATTGCAAGTGGTTTGAAGAAAATCCATGGTGGAAAAGGGGGGTTTGGGCCTAGTTGCAGAGAGCGTTTTGGCACGATTTAAACTTAGGCCTAGTAGTATTGCATGTTTTTGGGCGGCTGCTTGGGGGTGTTCTAGATTTTTAGGGGTGGGTTGAGGGGTCTGGGAGCACTACCGGGAAGGTCTTATTTTGGTTGCAAGTGGTTTGAAAAAATCATTGGTGGAAAAGGGGGTGTGGGCCTTGTTGCAGAGAGCGTTTTGGCACGATTTAAACTTAGGCCTAGTAGTATTGCATGCTTTTGGGGAGCTGCTTGGGGGTGTTCTAGATTTTTGTGGGTGGGTTGAGGGGTCTGGGAGCACTGCTGGGAAGGTCGAATATTGATTGCAAGTGGTTTGAAGAAAATCCATGGTGGAAAAGGGGGGTTTGGGCCTAGTTGCAGAGAGCGTCTTGGCACGATTTAAACTTAGGCCTAGTAGTATTGCATGTTTTTGGGGGCTGTTTAGGGGTGTTCTAGATTTTTGTGGGTGGGTTGAGGGGTCCGGGAGCACTGCTGGAAAGGTCAAATTTTGATTGCAAGTGGTTTGAAGAAAATCCATGGTGGAAAAGAGCGGTTTGGGCCTAGTGGCAGAGAGTGTTTTGGCACTATTTAAACTTAGGCCTAGTAGTAATACATGTTTTTGGGGGGCTGCTTGGGGGTGTTCTAGATTTTTGGGGGTTGGTTGAGGGATTCCGGGAGCACTGCTGGGAAGGTCTAGTTTTTATTGCAAGTGGTTTGAAGATAATCCATGTTGGAAAAGGGGGGTTTGAGCCTAGTTGCAGAGAGCGTTTTGGCGCGATTTAAACTTAGGCCTAGTAGTATTGCATGTTTTTGGGGGCTGCTTGGGGGTGTTATAGATATTTGGGGGTGGACTGAGGGGTCTGGGAGCACTGCCGGGAAGGTCTAATTTTGATTGCAAGTGGTTTGAAAAAATCATTGGTGGAAAAGGGGGTGTGGGCCTTGTTGCAGAGAGCGTTTTGGCACGATTTAAACTTAGGCCTAGTAGTATTGAATGTTTTTGGGGAGCTGCTTGGGGGAGTTCTAGATTTTTGGGGGTGGGTTGAGGGGTCTGGGAGCACTGCTGGGAAGGTCTATTTTTGATTGCAAGTGGTTTGAAGAAAATCCATTGTGGAAAAGGGGGGTTTGGGCCTAGTTGCAGAGAGCGTTTTGGCACGATTTAAACTTAGGCCTAGTAGCATTACATGTTTTGGGGGGGCTGCTTGGGGGTGTTCTAGTTTTTTGGGGGTTGGTTGAGGAATTCAGGGAGCACTGCTGGGAATGTCTAATCTTTATTGCAAGTGGTTTGAAGATAATCCATGGTGGAAAAGGGGGGTTTGAGCCTAGTTGCAGAGAGCGTTTTGGCGCAATTTAAACTTAGGCCCAGTAGTATTGCATGTTTTTGGGGTGCTGCTTGGGGTGTTCTAGATTTCTGAGGGTTGGTTGAGGGGTCTGGGAGCACTGCTTTGAAGGTCTAATTTTTATTGCAAGTGGTTTGAAGAAAATCCATGGTGGAAAAGGGGGGTTTGGGCCTAGTTGCAGAGAGCGTTTTGGCACGATTTAAACTTAGGCCTAGTAGTATTGCATGTTTTTGGGGAGCTCTTTGGGGGTGTTCTAGATTTTTGGGGGTGGGTTGAGGGGTCTAGGAGCACTGCTGGGAAGGTCTAATTATGATTGCAAGTGGTTTAAAAAAAATCATTAGTGGAAAAGGGGGTGAGGGCCTTGTTGCAGAGAGCGTTTTGGCACGATTTAAACAGGCCTAGTAGTCTTGCATGTTTTTGGGGAGTTCCTTGGGGGTGTTCTAGATTTTTGGGGGTGGGTTAAGGGGTCTGGGAGCACTGCTGGGAAGGTGTAATTTTGATTGCAAGTGGTTTGAAGAAAATCCATGGTGGAAAAGTTATATTTTTTTAGCAGTATTGGATGTTTTTGGGGGGCTGCTTGGGGGTGTTCTAGAATTTTGGGGGTGGGTTGAGGGGACTGGGAGCACTGCTGGGAAGGTGTAATTTTGATTGCAAGTGGTTTGAAGAAAATCCATGGCGGAAAAGAGGGGTTTGGGCATAGTTGTGGTGAGCGTTTTGGTACGTTTTAAACTAAGGCCTAGTAGTATTGTATGTTTTTGTGGGGCTGTTTGGAAGTGTTCGAGATTTTTGGGGCTGGGTTGAGGGGCCTGGGACCACTGCTGGGATGGTCTTATTTTGATTGCAAGTTGTTTGAAGAAAATCCATGGTGGAAAAGGGGGGTTTGGGCCTAGTTGCCGAGAGCGTTTTGGCACGATTTAAACTTAGGCCTAGTAGTATTGCATGTTTTTGGGGTGCTGTTTGGGGTGTTCTAGATTTCTGAGGGTGGGTTGAGGGGTCTGGGAGCAGTGATTTGAAGGTCTAACTTTTATTGTAAGTGGTTTGAAGAAAATCCATGGTGGAAAAGGGGGGTTTGGGCCTAGTTGCAGAGAGTATTTTGGCACGATTTAAACTTAGGCCTAGTAGTATTGCATGATTTGGGGAGCTCCTTGGGGGTGTTCTAGATTTTTGGGGGTGGGTTGAGGGGTCTCAGAGCACTGCTGGGAAGGTCTACTTTTGATTGCAAGTGGTTTAAAAAAAATCATTGGTGGAAACGGGGGGGTGGGCCTTGTTGCAGAGAGCGTTTCGGCACGATTTAAACTTAGGCCTAGTATTATTGCATGTTTTTGGGGAGCTCCTTGGGGGTATTCTAGATTTTTGGGGGTGGGTTGAGGGGTCTGGGAGCACTGCTGGGAAGGTCTAATTTTGATTGCAAGTGGTATGAAGAAAATCAATGGTGGAAACAGGGGGTTGGGCCTAGTTGCAGAGAGCGTTTTGGCATGATTTAAACCTAGGCCTAGTAGTATTGCATGTTTTGGGGGGGCTGCTTGGGGTGTTCTAGATTTTTGAGGGTGGGTTGAGGGGTCTGGGAGCACTGCTGGGAATAACTAATTTTGATTGCAAGTGGTTTGAAGAAAATCCATGGTGAAAAAGTTATTTTTTTTAGCAGTATTGCATGTTTTTGGGGGGCTGCTTGGGGTGTTCTAGAATTTTGGGGGTGGGTTGAGGGGACTGGGAGCACTGCTGGGAAGGTGTAATTTTGATTGCAAGTGGTTTGAAGAAAATCCATGGTGGAAAAGTGGGGTTTGGGCATAGTTGCGGTGAGCCTTTTGGCACAGTTTATACTAAGGCCTAGTAGTATTGCATGTTTTTGGGGGGCTGCTTGGGGGTGTTCCAAATTTTCGGGGGTGGGTGGAGAGGTCTGGGAGAACTTCTGGGAAGGTCTAACTTTGATTGCAAGTGGTTTAAAGAAAATCCATGGTGGAAAAGGGGGGTTTGGGCCTAGTTGCAGAGAGCGTTTTGCCACGATTTAAACTTAGGCCAAGTAGTAATGCATGTTTTTGGGGGGCTGCTTGGGGTGTTCTAGATTTTTGGGGTGGGTTGATGGGTCTGGGAGCACTGCTGGGAAGGTCTAATTTTGATCACAAGTGGTTTGAAAAAATCCATAATGGAAAAGGGGGGTTTGGGCCTAGTTGCAGAGAGCGTTTGCCCAGATTAAAACTTAGGCCTAGTAGTAATACATGTTTTTGGGGGGCTGTTTGGGGGTGTTCAAGATTTTTGGGGGTGGGTTGAGGGTTCTGGGAGCACTGCTTTGAAGGTCTAATTCTTATTGCAAGTGGTTTGAAGAAAATCCATGGTGGAAAAGGGGGGTTTGGGCCTAGTTGCAGAGAGCGTTTTGGCACGATTTAAACTTAGGCCTAGTAGTATTGCATGTTTTTGGGCGGCTGCTTGGGGGTGTTCTAGATTTTTAGGGGTGGGTTGAGGGGTCTGGGAGCACTACCGGGAAGGTCTTATTTTGGTTGCAAGTGGTTTGAAAAAATCATTGGTGGAAAAGGGGGTGTGGGCCTTGTTGCAGAGAGCGTTTTGGCACGATTTAAACTTAGGCCTAGTAGTATTGCATGCTTTTGGGGAGCTGCTTGGGGGTGTTCTAGATTTTTGTGGGTGGGTTGAGGGGTCTGGGAGCACTGCTGGGAAGGTCGAATATTGATTGCAAGTGGTTTGAAGAAAATCCATGGTGGAAAAGGGGGGTTTGGGCCTAGTTGCAGAGAGCGTCTTGGCACGATTTAAACTTAGGCCTAGTAGTATTGCATGTTTTTGGGGGCTGTTTAGGGGTGTTCTAGATTTTTGTGGGTGGGTTGAGGGGTCCGGGAGCACTGCTGGAAAGGTCAAATTTTGATTGCAAGTGGTTTGAAGAAAATCCATGGTGGAAAAGAGCGGTTTGGGCCTAGTGGCAGAGAGTGTTTTGGCACTATTTAAACTTAGGCCTAGTAGTAATACATGTTTTTGGGGGGCTGCTTGGGGGTGTTCTAGATTTTTGGGGGTTGGTTGAGGGATTCCGGGAGCACTGCTGGGAAGGTCTAGTTTTTATTGCAAGTGGTTTGAAGATAATCCATGTTGGAAAAGGGGGGTTTGAGCCTAGTTGCAGAGAGCGTTTTGGCGCGATTTAAACTTAGGCCTAGTAGTATTGCATGTTTTTGGGGGCTGCTTGGGGGTGTTATAGATATTTGGGGGTGGACTGAGGGGTCTGGGAGCACTGCCGGGAAGGTCTAATTTTGATTGCAAGTGGTTTGAAAAAATCATTGGTGGAAAAGGGGGTGTGGGCCTTGTTGCAGAGAGCGTTTTGGCACGATTTAAACTTAGGCCTAGTAGTATTGAATGTTTTTGGGGAGCTGCTTGGGGGAGTTCTAGATTTTTGGGGGTGGGTTGAGGGGTCTGGGAGCACTGCTGGGAAGGTCTATTTTTGATTGCAAGTGGTTTGAAGAAAATCCATTGTGGAAAAGGGGGGTTTGGGCCTAGTTGCAGAGAGCGTTTTGGCACGATTTAAACTTAGGCCTAGTAGCATTACATGTTTTGGGGGGGCTGCTTGGGGGTGTTCTAGTTTTTTGGGGGTTGGTTGAGGAATTCAGGGAGCACTGCTGGGAATGTCTAATCTTTATTGCAAGTGGTTTGAAGATAATCCATGGTGGAAAAGGGGGGTTTGAGCCTAGTTGCAGAGAGCGTTTTGGCGCAATTTAAACTTAGGCCCAGTAGTATTGCATGTTTTTGGGGTGCTGCTTGGGGTGTTCTAGATTTCTGAGGGTTGGTTGAGGGGTCTGGGAGCACTGCTTTGAAGGTCTAATTTTTATTGCAAGTGGTTTGAAGAAAATCCATGGTGGAAAAGGGGGGTTTGGGCCTAGTTGCAGAGAGCGTTTTGGCACGATTTAAACTTAGGCCTAGTAGTATTGCATGTTTTTGGGGAGCTCTTTGGGGGTGTTCTAGATTTTTGGGGGTGGGTTGAGGGGTCTAGGAGCACTGCTGGGAAGGTCTAATTATGATTGCAAGTGGTTTAAAAAAAATCATTAGTGGAAAAGGGGGTGAGGGCCTTGTTGCAGAGAGCGTTTTGGCACGATTTAAACAGGCCTAGTAGTCTTGCATGTTTTTGGGGAGTTCCTTGGGGGTGTTCTAGATTTTTGGGGGTGGGTTAAGGGGTCTGGGAGCACTGCTGGGAAGGTGTAATTTTGATTGCAAGTGGTTTGAAGAAAATCCATGGTGGAAAAGTTATATTTTTTTAGCAGTATTGGATGTTTTTGGGGGGCTGCTTGGGGGTGTTCTAGAATTTTGGGGGTGGGTTGAGGGGACTGGGAGCACTGCTGGGAAGGTGTCATTTTGATTGCAAGTGGTTTGAAGAAAATCCATGGCGGAAAAGAGGGGTTTGGGCATAGTTGTGGTGAGCGTTTTGGTACGTTTTAAACTAAGGCCTAGTAGTATTGTATGTTTTTGTGGGGCTGTTTGGAAGTGTTCGAGATTTTTGGGGCTGGGTTGAGGGGCCTGGGACCACTGCTGGGATGGTCTTATTTTGATTGCAAGTTGTTTGAAGAAAATCCATGGTGGAAAAGGGGGGTTTGGGCCTAGTTGCCGAGAGCGTTTTGGCACGATTTAAACTTAGGCCTAGTAGTATTGCATGTTTTTGGGGCGCTGCTTGGGGGTGTTCCAGATTTTCGGGGGTGGGTTGATGGGTCTGGGAGCACTGCTGGGAAGGTCTAATTTTGATTGCAAGTGGTTTGAAAAAATCCATTGTGGAAAAGGGGGGTTTGGGCCTAGTTGCAGCGAGCGTTTTGGCGCGATTTAAACTTAGGCCTACTAGTATTGCATGTTTTTGGGGTGCTGTTTGGGGTGTTCTAGATTTCTGAGGGTGGGTTGAGGGGTCTGGGAGCAGTGATTTGAAGGTCTAACTTTTATTGTAAGTGGTTTGAAGAAAATCCATGGTGGAAAAGGGGGGTTTGGGCCTAGTTGCAGAGAGTATTTTGGCACGATTTAAACTTAGGCCTAGTAGTATTGCATGATTTGGGGGGGCTGCTTGGGGTGTTCTAGATTTTTGAGGGTGGGTTGAGGGGTCTGGGAGCACTGCTGGGAATAACTAATTTTGATTGCAAGTGGTTTGAAGAAAATCCATGGTGAAAAAGTTATTTTTTTTAGCAGTATTGCATGTTTTTGGGGGGCTGCTTGGGGTGTTCTAGAATTTTGGGGGTGGGTTGAGGGGACTGGGAGCACTGCTGGGAAGGTGTAATTTTGATTGCAAGTGGTTTGAAGAAAATCCATGGTGGAAAAGTGGGGTTTGGGCATAGTTGCGGTGAGCCTTTTGGCACAGTTTATACTAAGGCCTAGTAGTATTGCATGTTTTTGGGGGGCTGCTTGGGGGTGTTCCAAATTTTCGGGGGTGGGTGGAGAGGTCTGGGAGAACTTCTGGGAAGGTCTAACTTTGATTGCAAGTGGTTTAAAGAAAATCCATGGTGGAAAAGGGGGGTTTGGGCCTAGTTGCAGAGAGCGTTTTGCCACGATTTAAACTTAGGCCAAGTAGTAATGCATGTTTTTGGGGGGCTGCTTGGGGTGTTCTAGATTTTTGGGGTGGGTTGATGGGTCTTGGAGCACTGCTGGGAAGGTCTAATTTTGATCACAAGTTGTTTGAAAAAATCCATAATGGAAAAGGGGGGTTTGGGCCTAGTTGCAGAGAGCGTTTTGCCCAGATTAAAACTTAGGCCTAGTAGTAATACATGTTTTTGGGGGGCTGTTTGGGGGTGTTCAAGATTTTTGGGGGTGGGTTGAGGGTTCTGGGAGCACTGCTTTGAAGGTCTAATTCTTATTGCAAGTGGTTTGAAGAAAATCCATGGTGGAAAAGGGGGGTTTGGGCCTAGTTGCAGAGAGCGTTTTGGCACGATTTAAACTTAGGCCTAGTAGTATTGCATGTTTTTGGGCGGCTGCTTGGGGGTGTTCTAGATTTTTAGGGGTGGGTTGAGGGGTCTGGGAGCACTACCGGGAAGGTCTTATTTTGGTTGAAAGTGGTTTGAAAAAATCATTGGTGGAAAAGGGGGTGTGGGCCTTGTTGCAGAGAGCGTTTTGGCACGATTTAAACTTAGGCCTAGTAGTATTGCATGCTTTTGGGGAGCTGTTTGGCGGTTTTCAAGATTTTTGGCGGTGGGTTGAGGGATCTGGGAGCACTGCTTTGAAGGTCTAATTTTGATTGCAAGTGGTTTGAAGAAAATCCATGGTGGAAAAAGTTGGTTTGGGCCTAGTTTCAGAGAGCGCTTTGGCACGATTTAAACTTAGGCCTAGTAGTATTGCATGTTTTTGGGGGGCTGCTTGGGGGTGTTCTAAATTTTTGGCGGTGGGTTGAGGGATCTGGGAGCACTGCTTTGAAGGTCTAATTTTGATTGCAAGTGGTTTGAAGAAAATCCATGGTGGAAAAAGTTGGTTTGGGCCCAGTTTCAGAGAGCGCTTTGGCACGATTTAAACTTAGGCCTAGTAGTATTGCATGTTTTTGGGGGGCTGCTTGGGGTGTTCTAGATTTTTGAGGGTGGGTTGAGGGGTCTAGGAGCTCTGCTGGGAATAACTAATTTTGATTGCAAGTGGTTTGAAGAAAATCCATGGTGGAAAAGTTATTTTTTTTAGCAGTATTGCATGTTTTTGGGGGGCTGCTTGGGGGTGTTCTAGAATTTTGGGGGTGGGTTGAGGGGACTGGGAGCACTGCTGGGAAGGTGTAATTTTGATTGCAAGTGGTTTGAAGAAAATCCATGGTGGAAAAGTGGGGTTTGGGCATAGTTGCGGTGAGCGTTTTTTTCACGTTTTAAACTAAGGCCTAGTAGTATTGCATGTTTTTGGGGGGCTGCTTGGGGGTGTTCCAGATTTTTGGGGGTGGGTGGAGGGGTCTGGGAGCACTTCTGGGAAGGTCGAATATTGATTGCAAGTGGTTTGAAGAAAATCCATGGTGGAAAAGGGGGGTTTGGGCCTAGTTGCAGAGAGCGTCTTGGCACGATTTAAACTTAGGCCAAGTAGTATTGCATGTTTTTGGGGGGCTGCTTGGGGTGTTCTAGATTTTTGGGGGTGGGTTGATGGGTCTGGGAGCACTGCTGGGAAGGTTTAATTTTGATCACAAGTGGTTTGAAAAAATCCATAGTGGAAAAGGGGGGTTTGGGCCTAGTTGCAGAGAGCGTTTTGCCCCGATTAAAACTTAGGCCTAGTAGTAATACATGTTTTTGGGGGGCTGCTTGGGGGTGTTCTAGATTTTTGGGGGTTGGTTGAGGGATTCCGGCAGCACTGCTGGGAAGGTCTAGTTTTTATTGCAAGTGGTTTGAAGATAATCCATGTTGGAAAAGGGGGGTTTGAGCCTAGTTGCAGAGAGCGTTTTGGCGCGATTTAAACTTAGGCCTAGTAGTATTGCATGTTTTTGGGGGCTGCTTGGGGGTGTTATAGATATTTGGGGGTGGACTGAGGGGTCTGGGAGCACTGCCGGGAAGGTCTAATTTTGATTGCAAGTGGTTTGAAAAAATCATTGGTGGAAAAGGGGGTGTGGGCCTTGTTGCAGAGAGCGTTTTGGCACGATTTAAACTTAGGCCTAGTAGTATTGAATGTTTTTGGGGAGCTGCTTGGGGGAGTTCTAGATTTTTGGGGGTGGGTTGAGGGGTCTGGGAGCACTGCTGGGAAGGTCTATTTTTGATTGCAAGTGGTTTGAAGAAAATCCATTGTGGAAAAGGGGGGTTTGGGCCTAGTTGCAGAGAGCGTTTTGGCACGATTTAAACTTAGGCCTAGTAGCATTACATGTTTTGGGGGGGCTGCTTGGGGGTGTTCTAGTTTTTTGGGGGTTGGTTGAGGAATTCAGGGAGCACTGCTGGGAATGTCTAATCTTTATTGCAAGTGGTTTGAAGATAATCCATGGTGGAAAAGGGGGGTTTGAGCCTAGTTGCAGAGAGCGTTTTGGCGCAATTTAAACTTAGGCCCAGTAGTATTGCATGTTTTTGGGGTGCTGCTTGGGGTGTTCTAGATTTCTGAGGGTTGGTTGAGGGGTCTGGGAGCACTGCTTTGAAGGTCTAATTTTTATTGCAAGTGGTTTGAAGAAAATCCATGGTGGAAAAGGGGGGTTTGGGCCTAGTTGCAGAGAGCGTTTTGGCACGATTTAAACTTAGGCCTAGTAGTATTGCATGTTTTTGGGGAGCTCTTTGGGGGTGTTCTAGATTTTTGGGGGTGGGTTGAGGGGTCTCGGAGCACTGCTGGGAAGGTCTAATTATGATTGCAAGTGGTTTAAAAAAAATCATTAGTGGAAAAGGGGGTGAGGGCCTTGTTGCAGAGAGCGTTTTGGCACGATTTAAACTTAGGCCTAGTAGTCTTGCATGTTTTTGGGGAGTTCCTTGGGGGTGTTCTAGATTTTTGGGGGTGGGTTAAGGGGTCTGGGAGCACTGCTGGGAAGGTGTAATTTTGATTGCAAGTGGTTTGAAGAAATCCATGGTGGAAAAGTTATATTTTTTTAGCAGTATTGGATGTTTTTGGGGGGCTGCTTGGGGGTGTTCTAGAATTTTGGGGGTGGGTTGAGGGGACTGGGAGCACTGCTGGGAAGGTGTAATTTTGATTGCAAGTGGTTTGAAGAAAATCCATGGCGGAAAAGAGGGGTTTGGGCATAGTTGCGGTGAGCGTTTTGGTACGTTTTAAACTAAGGCCTAGTAGTATTGTATGTTTTTGTGGGGCTGTTTGGAAGTGTTCGAGATTTTTGGGGCTGGGTTGAGGGGCCTGGGACCACTGCTGGGATGGTCTTATTTTGATTGCAAGTTGTTTGAAGAAAATCCATGGTGGAAAAGGGGGGTTTGGGCCTAGTTGCCGAGAGCGTTTTGGCACGATTTAAACTTAGGCCTAGTAGTATTGCATGTTTTTGGGGCGCTGCTTGGGGGTGTTCCAGATTTTCGGGGGTGGGTTGATGGGTCTGGGAGCACTGCTGGGAAGGTCTAATTTTGATTGCAAGTGGTTTGAAAAAATCCATTGTGGAAAAGGGGGGTTTGGGCCTAGTTGCAGAGAACGTTTTGGCACGATTTAAACTTAGGCCTAGTAGTATTGCATGTTTTTGGGGGGCTGTTTGGGGGTGTGCTAGATTTTTGGGGGTGGGTTGAGGGGTCCGGGAGCACTGATGGGAAGGTCTAATTTTGATTGCAAGTGGTATGAAGAAAATCAATGGTGGAAACAGGGGGTTGGGCCTAGTTGCAGAGAGTGTTTTGGCACAATTTAAACCTAGGCCTAGTAGTATGGTATGTTTTTGGGGGGCTGCTTGGGGTGTTCTAGATTTTTGGGGGTGTGTTGAGGGGTATGGGAGCACTGCTGGGAATAACTAATTTTGATTGCAAGTGGTTTGAAGAAAATCCATGGTGTAAAAGTTATTTTTTTGAGCAGTATTGCATGTTTTTAGGGGGCTGCTTGGGGGTGTTCTACAAATTTGGGGGTGGGTTGAGGGGTTTGGGAGCACTGCTGGGAAGGTGTAATTTTGATTGCAAGTGGTTTGAAGAAAATCCATGGTGGAAAAGTGGGGTTTGGGCCTAGTTGCAGAGTGCGTTTTGGCATGTTTTAAACTAAGGCCTAGTAGTATTGCATGTTTTTAGGGGGCTGTTTGGGGGTGTTCTAGATTTTTTGGGGTGGGTTGAGGGGTCTGGGAGCACTGCCGGGAAGGTCTAATTTTGATTAAAAGTGGTTGAAAAAATCCATGGTGGAAAAGGGGGGTTTTGGGACTAGTTGCAGAGAGCGTTTTGCCACGATTTAAACTTAGGCCTAGCAGTATTGCATGTTTTTGGGAAGCTGCTTCGGGGTGTTCTATATCTTTGGGGGTGGGTTGAAGGGTCTGGGAGCACTGCTGGGAAGGTCTAACTTTGATTGCAAGTGGTTTGAAGAAAATCCATGGTGGAAAAGGGGGGTTTGGGCCTAGTTGCAGAGAGCGTTTTGGTACGATTTAAACTTAGGCCTAGTAGTATTGCACGTTTTTGGGGGGCTGCTTGGGAGTTTTCTAGATTTTTGCCGGTGGGTTGAGGGGTCTGGGAGCACTTCTGGGACAGTCTAATTTTGATTGCAAGTGGTTTGAAGAAAATCCATGCTGGAAAAGGGGGGTTTGGGCCTAGTTGCAGAGAGCGTTTTGGTACGATTTAAACTTAGGCCTAGTAGTATTGCATGTTTTTGGGGGGCTGTTTGGCGGTTTTCAAGATTTTTGGCGGTGGGTTGAGGGATCTGGGAGCACTGCTTTGAAGGTCTAATTTTGATTGCAAGTGGTTTGAAGAAAATCCATGGTGGAAAAAGTTGGTTTGGGCCTAGTTTCAGAGAGCGCTTTGGCACGATTTAAACTTAGGCCTAGTAGTATTGCATGTTTTTGGGGGGCTGCTTGGGGGTGTTCTAAATTTTTGGCGGTGGGTTGAGGGATCTGGGAGCACTGCTTTGAAGGTCTAATTTTGATTGCAAGTGGTTTGAAGAAAATCCATGGTGGAAAAAGTTGGTTTGGGCCTAGTTTCAGAGAGCGCTTTGGCACGATTTAAACTTAGGCCTAGTAGTATTGCATGTTTTTGGGGGGCTGCTTGGGGTGTTCTAGATTTTTGAGGGTGGGTTGAGGGGTCTAGGAGCTCTGCTGGGAATAACTAATTTTGATTGCAAGTGGTTTGAAGAAAATCCATGGTGGAAAAGTTATTTTTTTTAGCAGTATTGCATGTTTTTGGGGGGCTGCTTGGGGGTGTTCTAGAATTTTGGGGGTGGGTTGAGGGGACTGGGAGCACTGCTGGGAAGGTGTAATTTTGATTGCAAGTGGTTTGAAGAAAATCCATGGTGGAAAAGTGGGGTTTGGGCATAGTTGCGGTGAGCGTTTTTTTCACGTTTTAAACTAAGGCCTAGTAGTATTGCATGTTTTTGGGGGGCTGCTTGGGGGTGTTCCAGATTTTTGGGGGTGGGTGGAGGGGTCTGGGAGCACTTCTGGGAAGGTATAACTTTGATTGCAAGTGGTTTGAAGAAAATCCATAGTGGAAAAGGGGGGTTTGGGCCTAGTTGCAGAGAGCGTTTTGCCACGATTTAAACTTAGGCCAAGTAGTATTGCATGTTTTTGGGGGGCTGCTTGGGGTGTTCTAGATTTTTGGGGGTGGGTTGATGGGTCTGGGAGCACTGCAGGGAAGGTCTAATTTTGATCACAAGTGGTTTGAAAAAATCCATAGTGGAAAAGGGGGGTTTGGGCCTAGTTGCAGAGAGCGTTTTGCCCCGATTAAAACTTAGGCCTAGTAGTAATACATGTTTTTGGGGGGCTGTTTGGGGGTGTTCAAGATTTTTGAGGGTGGGTTGAGGGTTCTGGGAGCACTGCTTTGAAGGTCTAATTCTTATTGCAAGTGGTTTGAAGAAAATCCATGGTGGAAAAGGGGGGTTTGGGCCTAGTTGCAGAGAGCGTTTTGGCACGATTTAAACTTAGGCCTAGTAGTATTGCATGTTTTTGGGCGGCTGCTTGGGGGTGTTCTAGATTTTTAGGGGTGGGTTGAGGGGTCTGGGAGCACTACCGGGAAGGTCTTATTTTGGTTGCAAGTGGTTTGAAAAAATCATTGGTGGAAAAGGGGGTGTGGGCCTTGTTGCAGAGAGCGTTTTGGCACGATTTAAACTTAGGCCTAGTAGTATTGCATGTTTTTGGGGAGCTGCTTGGGGGTGTTCTAGATTTTTGTGGGTGGGTTGAGGGGTCTGGGAGCACTGCTGGGAAGGTCTAATATTGATTGCAAGTGGTTTGAAGAAAATCCATGGTGGAAAAGGGGGGTTTGGGCCTAGTTGCAGAGAGCGTCTTGGCACGATTTAAACTTAGGCCTAGTAGTATTGCATGTTTTTGGGGGCTGTTTAGGGGTGTTCTAGATTTTTGTGGGTGGGTTGAGGGGTCCGGGAGCACTGCTGGAAAGGTCAAATTTTGATTGCAAGTGGTTTGAAGAAAATCCATGGTGGAAAAGAGCGGTTTGGGCCTAGTGGCAGAGAGTGTTTTGGCACTATTTAAACTTAGGCCTAGTAGTAATACATGTTTTTGGGGGGCTGCTTGGGGGTGTTCTAGATTTTTGGGGGTTGGTTGAGGGATTCCGGGAGCACTGCTGGGAAGGTCTAGTTTTTATTGCAAGTGGTTTGAAGATAATCCATGTTGGAAAAGGGGGGTTTGAGCCTAGTTGCAGAGAGCGTTTTGGCGCGATTTAAACTTAGGCCTAGTAGTATTGCATGTTTTTGGGTGCTGCTTGGGGGTGTTATAGATATTTGGGGGTGGACTGAGGGGTCTGGGAGCACTGCCGGGAAGGTCTAATTTTGATTGCAAGTGGTTTGAAAAAATCATTGGTGGAAAAGGGGGTGTGGGCCTTGTTGCAGAGAGCGTTTTGGCACGATTTAAACTTAGGCCTAGTAGTATTGAATGTTTTTGGGGAGCTGCTTGGGGGAGTTCTAGATTTTTGGGGGTGGGTTGAGGGGTCTGGGAGCACTGCTGGGAAGGTCTATTTTTGATTGCAAGTGGTTTGAAGAAAATCCATTGTGGAAAAGGGGGTTTGGGCCTAGTTGTAGAGAGCGTTTTGGCACGATTTAAACTTAGGCCCAGTAGCATTACATGTTTTTGGGGGGCTGCTTGGGGGTGTTCTAGTTTTTTGGGGGTTGGTTGAGGAATTCAGGGAGCACTGCTGGGAATGTCTAATCTTTATTGCAAGTGGTTTGAAGAAAATCCATGGTGGAAAAGGGGGGTTTGAGCCTAGTTGCAGAGAGCGTTTTGGCGCAATTTAAACTTAGGCCTAGTAGTATTGCATGTTTTTGGGGTGCTGCGTGGGGTGTTCTAGATTTCTGAGGGTTGGTTGAGGGGTCTGGGAGCACTGCTTTGAAGGTCTAATTTTTATTGCAAGTGGTTTGAAGAAAATCCATGGTGGAAAAGGGGGGTTTGGGCCTAGTTGCAGAGAGCGTTTTGGCACGATTTAAACTTAGGCCTAGTAGTATTGCATGTTTTTGGGGAGCTCTTTGGGGGTGTTCTAGATTTTTGGGGGTGGGTTGAGGGGTCTCGGAGCACTGCTGGGAAGGTCTAATTATGATTGCAAGTGGTTTAAAAAAAATCATTAGTGGAAAAGGGGGTGAGGGCCTTGTTGCAGAGAGTGTTTTGGCACGATTTAAACTTAGGCCTAGTAGTCTTGCATGTTTTTGGGGAGCTCCTTGGGGGTGTTCTAGATTTTTGGGGGTGGGTTAAGGGGTCTGGGAGCACTGCTGGGAAGGTGTAATTTTGATTGCAAGTGGTTTGAAGAAAATCCATGGTGGAAAAGTTATATTTTTTTAGCAGTATTGGATGTTTTTGGGGGGCTGCTTGGGGGAGTTCTAGAATTTTGGGGGTGGGTTGAGGGGACTGGGAGCACTGCTGGGAAGGTGTAATTTTGATTGCAAGTGGTTTGAAGAAAATCCATGGCGGAAAAGAGGGGTTTGGGCATAGTTGCGGTGAGCGTTTTGGTACGTTTTAAACTAAGGCCTAGTAGTATTGTATGTTTTTGTGGGGCTGTTTGGAAGTGTTCGAGATTTTTGGGGCTGGGTTGAGGGGCCTGGGACCACTGCTGGGATGGTCTTATTTTGATTGCAAGTTGTTTGAAGAAAATCCATGGTGGAAAAGGGGGGTTTGGGCCTAGTTGCCGAGAGCGTTTTGGCACGATTTAAACTTAGGCCTAGTAGTATTGCATGTTTTTGGGGGGCTGCTTGGGGGTGTTCCAAATTTTCGGGGGTGATTGGAGAGGTCTGGGAGAACTTCTGGGAAGGTCTAACTTTGATTGCAAGTGGTTTAAAGAAAATCCATGGTGGAAAAGGGGGCTTTGGGCCTAGTTGCAGAGAGCGTTTTGCCACGATTTAAACTTAGGCCAAGTAGTAATGCATGTTTTTGGGGGGCTGCTTGGGGTGTTCTAGATTTTTGGGGTGGGTTGATGGGTCTGGGAGCACTGCTGAGAAGGTCTAATTTTGATCACAAGTGGTTTGAAAAAATCCATAATGGAAAAGGGGGGTTTGGGCCTAGTTGCAGAGAGCGTTTTGCCCAGATTAAAACTTAGGCCTAGTAGTAATACATGTTTTTGGGGGGCTGTTTGGGGGTGTTCAAGATTTTTGGGGGTGGGTTGAGGGTTCTGGGAGCACTGCTTTGAAGGTCTAATTCTTATTGCAAGTGGTTTGAAGAAAATCCATGGTGGAAAAGTGGGGTTTGGGCCTAGTTGCAGAGAGCGTTTTGGCACGATTTAAACTTAGGCCTAGTAGTATTGCATGTTTTTGGGCGGCTGCTTGGGGGTGTTCTAGATTTTTAGGGGTGGGTTGAGGGGTCTGGGAGCACTACCGGGAAGGTCTTATTTTGGTTGCAAGTGGTTTGAAAAAATCATTGGTGGAAAAGGGGGTGTGGGCCTTGTTGCAGAGAGCGTTTTGGCACGATTTAAACTTAGGCCTAGTAGTATTGCATGTTTTTGGGGAGCTGCTTGGGGGTGTTCTAGATTTTTGTGGGTGGGTTGAGGGGTCTGGGAGCACTGCTGGGAAGGTCTAATATTGATTGCAAGTGGTTTGAAGAAAATCCTCGGTGGAAAAGGGGGGTTTGGGCCTAGTTGCAGAGAGCGTCTTGGCACGATTTAAACTTAGGCCTAGTAGTATTGCATGTTTTTGGGGGCTGTTTAGGGGTGTTCTAGATTTTTGTGGGTGGGTTGAGGGGTCCGGGAGCACTGCTGGAAAGGTCAAATTTTGATTGCAAGTGGTTTGAAGAAAATCCATGGTGGAAAAGAGCGGTTTGGGCCTAGTGGCAGAGAGTGTTTTGGCACTATTTAAACTTAGGCCTAGTAGTAATACATGTTTTTGGGGGGCTGCTTGGGGGTGTTCTAGATTTTTGGGGGTTGGTTGAGGGATTCCGGGAGCACTGCTGGGAAGGTCTAGTTTTTATTGCAAGTGGTTTGAAGATAATCCATGTTGGAAAAGGGGGGTTTGAGCCTAGTTGCAGAGAGCGTTTTGGCGCGATTTAAACTTAGGCCTAGTAGTATTGCATGTTTTTGGGGGCTGCTTGGGGGTGTTATAGATATTTGGGGGTGGGCTGAGGGGTCTGGGAGCACTGCCGGGAAGGTCTAATTTTGATTGCAAGTGGTTTGAAAAAATCATTGGTGGAAAAGGGGGTGTGGGCCTTGTTGCAGAGAGCGTTTTGGCACGATTTAAACTTAGGCCTAGTAGTATTGAATGTTTTTGGGGAGCTGCTTGGGGGAGTTCTAGATTTTTGGGGGTGGGTTGAGGGGTCTGGGAGCACTGCTGGGAAGGTCTATTTTTGATTGCAAGTGGTTTGAAGAAAATCCATTGTGGAAAAGGGGGTTTGGGCCTAGTTGTAGAGAGCGTTTTGGCACGATTTAAACTTAGGCCCAGTAGCATTACATGTTTTTGGGGGGCTGCTTGGGGGTGTTCTAGTTTTTTGGGGGTTGGTTGAGGAATTCAGGGAGCACTGCTGGGAATGTCTAATCTTTATTGCAAGTGGTTTGAAGATAATTCATGGTGGAAAAGGGGGGTTTGGGCCTAGTTGCAGAGAGTATTTTGGCACGATTTAAACTTAGGCCTAGTAGTATTGCATGATTTGGGGAGCTCCTTGGGGGTGTTCTAGATTTTTGGGGGTGGGTTGAGGGGTCTCGGAGCACTGCTGGGAAGGTCTACTTTTGATTGCAAGTGGTTTAAAAAAAATCATTGGTGGAAACGGGGGGGTGGGCCTTGTTGCAGAGAGCGTTTCGGCACGATTTAAACTTAGGCCTAGTATTATTGCATGTTTTTGGGGAGCTCCTTGGGGGTATTCTAGATTTTTGGGGGTGGGTTGAGGGGTCTGGGAGCACTGCTGGGAAGGTCTAATTTTGATTGCAAGTGGTATGAAGAAAATCAATGGTGGAAACAGGGGGTTGGGCCTAGTTGCAGAGAGCGTTTTGGCATGATTTAAACCTAGGCCTAGTAGTATTGCATGTTTTGGGGGGGCTGCTTGGGGTGTTCTAGATTTTTGAGGGTGGGTTGAGGGGTCTGGGAGCACTGCTGGGAATAACTAATTTTGATTGCAAGTGGTTTGAAGAAAATCCATGGTGAAAAAGTTATTTTTTTTAGCAGTATTGCATGTTTTTGGGGGGCTGCTTGGGGTGTTCTAGAATTTTGGGGGTGGGTTGAGGGGACTGGGAGCACTGCTGGGAAGGTGTAATTTTGATTGCAAGTGGTTTGAAGAAAATCCATGGTGGAAAAGTGGGGTTTGGGCATAGTTGCGGTGAGCCTTTTGGCACAGTTTATACTAAGGCCTAGTAGTATTGCATGTTTTTGGGGGGCTGCTTGGGGGTGTTCCAAATTTTCGGGGGTGGGTGGAGAGGTCTGGGAGAACTTCTGGGAAGGACTAACTTTGATTGCAAGTGGTTTAAAGAAAATCCATGGTGGAAAAGGGGGGTTTGGGCCTAGTTGCAGAGAGCGTTTTGCCACGATTTAAACTTAGGCCAAGTAGTAATGCATGTTTTTGGGGGGCTGCTTGGGGTGTTCTAGATTTTTGGGGTGGGTTGATGGGTCTGGGAGCACTGCTGGGAAGGTCTAATTTTGATCACAAGTGGTTTGAAAAAATCCATAATGGAAAAGGGGGGTTTGGGCCTAGTTGCAGAGAGCGTTTTGCCCAGATTAAAACTTAGGCCTAGTAGTAATACATGTTTTTGGGGGGCTGTTTGGGGATGTTTAAGATTTTTGGGGGTGGGTTGAGGGTTCTGGGAGCACTGCTTTGAAGGTCTAATTCTTATTGCAAGTGGTTTGAAGAAAATCCATGGTGGAAAAGGGGGGTTTGGGCCTAGTTGCAGAGAGCGTTTTGGCACGATTTAAACTTAGGCCTAGTAGTATTGCATGTTTTTGGGCGGCTGCTTGGGGGTGTTCTAGATTTTTAGGGGTGGGTTGAGGGGTCTGGGAGCACTACCGGGAAGGTCTTATTTTGGTTGCAAGTGGTTTGAAAAAATCATTGGTGGAAAAGGGGGTGTGGGCCTTGTTGCAGAGAGCGTTTTGGCACGATTTAAACTTAGGCCTAGTAGTATTGCATGCTTTTGGGGAGCTGCTTGGGGGTGTTCTAGATTTTTGTGGGTGGGTTGAGGGGTCTGGGAGCACTGCTGGGAAGGTCGAATATTGATTGCAAGTGGTTTGAAGAAAATCCATGGTGGAAAAGGGGGGTTTGGGCCTGGTTGCAGAGAGCGTCTTGGCACGATTTAAACTTAGGCCTAGTAGTATTGCATGTTTTTGGGGGCTGTTTAGGGGTGTTCTAGATTTTTGTGGGTGGGTTGAGGGGTCCGGGAGCACTGCTGGAAAGGTCAAATTTTGATTGCAAGTGGTTTGAAGAAAATCCATGGTGGAAAAGAGCGGTTTGGGCCTAGTGGCAGAGAGTGTTTTGGCACTATTTAAACTTAGGCCTAGTAGTAATACATGTTTTTGGGGGGCTGCTTGGGGGTGTTCTAGATTTTTGGGGGTTGGTTGAGGGATTCTGGGAGCACTGCTGGGAAGGTCTAGTTTTTATTGCAAGTGGTTTGAAGATAATCCATGTTGGAAAAGGGGGGTTTGAGCCTAGTTGCAGAGAGCGTTTTGGCGCGATTTAAACTTAGGCCTAGTAGTATTGCATGTTTTTGGGGGCTGCTTGGGGGTGTTATAGATATTTGGGGGTGGACTGAGGGGTCTGGGAGCACTGCCGGGAAGGTCTAATTTTGATTGCAAGTGGTTTGAAAAAATCATTGGTGGAAAAGGGGGTGTGGGCCTTGTTGCAGAGAGCGTTTTGGCACGATTTAAACTTAGGCCTAGTAGTATTGAATGTTTTTGGGGAGCTGCTTGGGGGAGTTCTAGATTTTTGGGGGTGGGTTGAGGGGTCTGGGAGCACTGCTGGGAAGGTCTATTTTTGATTGCAAGTGGTTTGAAGAAAATCCTTTGTGGAAAAGGGGGGTTTGGGCCTAGTTGCAGAGAGCGTTTTGGCACGATTTAAACTTAGGCCTAGTAGCATTACATGTTTTTGGGGGGCTGCTTGGGGGTGTTCTAGTTTTTTGGGGGTTGGTTGAGGAATTCAGGGAGCACTGCTGGGAATGTCTAATCTTTATTGCAAGTGGTTTGAAGATAATCCATGGTGGAAAAGGGGGGTTTGAGCCTAGTTGCAGAGAGCGTTTTGGCGCAATTTAAACTTAGGCCCAGTAGTATTGCATGTTTTTGGGGTGCTGCTTGGGGTGTTCTAGATTTCTGAGGGTTGGTTGAGGGGTCTGGGAGCACTGCTTTGAAGGTCTAATTTTTATTGCAAGTGGTTTGAAGAAAATCCATGGTGGAAAAGGGGGGTTTGGGCCTAGTTGCAGAGAGCGTTTTGGCACGATTTAAACTTAGGCCTAGTAGTATTGCATGTTTTTGGGGAGCTCTTTGGGGGTGTTCTAGATTTTTGGGAGTGGGTTGAGGGGTCTCGGAGCACTGCTGGGAAGGTGTAATTTTGATTGCAAGTGGTTTGAAGAAAATCCATGGTGGAAAAGTTATATTTTTTTAGCAGTATTGGATTTTTTTGGGGGGCTGCTTGGGGGTGTTCTAGAATTTTGGGGGTGGGTTGAGGGGACTGGGAGCACTGCTGGGAAGGTGTAATTTTGATTGCAAGTGGTTTGAAGAAAATCCATGGCGGAAAAGAGGGGTTTGGGCATAGTTGCGGTGAGCGTTTTGGTACGTTTTAAACTAAGGCCTAGTAGTATTGTATGTTTTTGTGGGGCTGTTTGGAAGTGTTCTAGATTTTTGGGGCTGGGTTGAGGGGCCTGGGACCACTGCTGGGATGGTCTTATTTTGATTGCAAGTTGTTTGAAGAAAATCCATGGTGGAAAAGGGGGGTTTGGGCCTAGTTGCCGAGAGCGTTTTGGCACGATTTAAACTTAGGACTAGTAGTATTGCATGTTTTTGGGGCGCTGCTTGGGGGTGTTCCAGATTTTCGGGGGTGGGTTGATGGGTCTGGGAGCACTGCTGGGAAGGTCTAATTTTTATTGCAAGTGGTTTGAAAAAATCCATTGTGGAAAAGGGGGGTTTGGGCCTAGTTGCAGAGAGCGTTTTGGCACGATTTAAACTTAGGCCTAGTAGTATTGCATGTTTTTGGGGGGCTGTTTGGGGGTGTGCTAGATTTTTGGGGGTGGGTTGAGGGGTCCGGGAGCACTGATGGGAAGGTCTAATTTTGATTGCAAGTGGTATGAAGAAAATCAATGGTGGAAACAGGGGGTTGGGCCTAGTTGCAGAGAGTGTTTTGGCACAATTTAAACCTAGGCCTAGTAGTATGGTATGTTTTTGGGGGGCTGCTTGGGGTGTTCTAGATTTTTGGGGGTGTGTTGAGGGGTATGGGAGCACTGCTGGGAATAACTAATTTTGATTGCAAGTGGTTTGAAGAAAATCCATGGTGTAAAAGTTATTTTTTTGAGCAGTATTGCATGTTTTTAGGGGGCTGCTTGGGGGTGTTCTACAAATTTGGGGGTGGGTTGAGGGGTTTGGGAGCACTGCTGGGAAGGTGTAATTTTGATTGCAAGTGGTTTGAAGAAAATCCATGGTGGAAAAGTGGGGTTTGGGCCTAGTTGCAGAGTGCGTTTTGGCTTGTTTTAAACTAAGGCCTAGTAGTATTGCATGTTTTTAGGGGGCTGTTTGGGGGTGTTCTAGATTTTTTGGGGTGGGTTGAGGGGTCTGGGAGCACTGCCGGGAAGGTCTAATTTTGATTAAAAGTGGTTGAAAAAATCCATGGTGGAAAAGGGGGGTTTTGGGACTAGTTGCAGAGAGCGTTTTGCCACGATTTAAACTTAGGCCTAGCAGTATTGCATGTTTTTGGGAAGCTGCTTCGGGGTGTTCTATATCTTTGGGGGTGGGTTGAAGGGTCTGGGAGCACTGCTTTGAAGGTCTAATTTTGATTGCAAGTGGTTTGAAGAAAATCCATGGTGGAAAAAGTTGGTTTGGGCCTAGTTTCAGAGAGCGCTTTGGCACGATTTAAACTTAGGCCTAGTAGTATTGCATGTTTTTGGGGGGCTGCTTGGGGGTGTTCTAAATTTTTGGCGGTGGGTTGAGGGATCTGGGAGCACTGCTTTGAAGGTCTAATTTTGATTGCAAGTGGTTTGAAGAAAATCCATGGTGGAAAAAGTTGGTTTGGGCCTAGTTTCAGAGAGCGCTTTGGCACGATTTAAACTTAGGCCTAGTAGTATTGCATGTTTTTGGGGGGCTGCTTGGGGTGTTCTAGATTTTTGAGGGTGGGTTGAGGGGTCTAGGAGCTCTGCTGGGAATAACTAATTTTGATTGCAAGTGGTTTGAAGAAAATCCATGGTGGAAAAGTTATTTTTTTTAGCAGTATTGCATGTTTTTGGGGGGCTGCTTGGGGGTGTTCTAGAATTTTGGGGGTGGGTTGAGGGGACTGGGAGCACTGCTGGGAAGGTGTAATTTTGATTGCAAGTGGTTTGAAGAAAATCCATGGTGGAAAAGTGGGGTTTGGGCATAGTTGCGGTGAGCG
The DNA here is from genome assembly GCF_964263255.1 of Lissotriton vulgaris. Classification (NCBI taxonomy): domain Eukaryota; kingdom Metazoa; phylum Chordata; class Amphibia; order Caudata; family Salamandridae; genus Lissotriton; species Lissotriton vulgaris. The sequence goes on along the minus strand of NC_141687.1, from coordinate 1,258,054,586 downwards.
TTTTTTTCACGTTTTAAACTAAGGCCTAGTAGTATTGCATGTTTTTGGGGGGCTGCTTGGGGGTGTTCCAGATTTTTGGGGGTGGGTGGAGGGGTCTGGGAGCACTTCTGGGAAGGTATAACTTTGATTGCAAGTGGTTTGAAGAAAATCCATAGTGGAAAAGGGGGGTTTGGGCCTAGTTGCAGAGAGCGTTTTGCCACGATTTAAACTTAGGCCAAGTAGTATTGCATGTTTTTGGGGGGCTGCTTGGGGTGTTCTAGATTTTTGGGGGTGGGTTGATGGGTCTGGGAGCACTGCTGGGAAGGTCTAATTTTGATCACAAGTGGTTTGAAAAAATCCATAGTGGAAAAGGGGGGTTTGGGCCTAGTTGCAGAGAGCGTTTTGCCCCGATTAAAACTTAGGCCTAGTAGTAATACATGTTTTTGGGGGGCTGTTTGGGGGTGTTCAAGATTTTTGAGGGTGGGTTGAGAGGTCTGGGAGCACTGCTTTGAAGGTCTAATTTTTATTGCAAGTGGTTTGAAGAAAATCCATGGTGGAAAAGGGGGGTTTGGGCCTCGTTGCAGAGAGCGCTTTGGCACGATTTAAACTTAGGCCTAGTAGTATTGCATTATTGTGGAGGGCTGCTTGGGGGTGTTCTAGATTTTTAGGGGTGGGTTGAGGGGTCTGGGAGCACAGCCGGGAAGGTCTAATTTTGGTTGCAAGTGGTTTGAAAAAATCATTGGAGGAAAAGGGGGTGTGGGCCTTGTTGCAGAGAGCGTTTTGGCACGATTTAAACTTAGGCCTATCAGTATTGCATGTTTTTGGGGAGCTGCTTGGGGGTGTTCTAGATTTTTGGGGGTGGGTTGAGGGGTCTGGGAGCACTGCTGGGAAGGTCTAAAATTGATTGCAAGTGGTTTGAAGAAAATCCATGGTGGAAAAGGGGGGTTTGGGCCTAGTTGCAGAGAGCGTCTTGGCACGATTTAAACTTAGGCCTAGTAGTATTCCATGTTTTTGGGGGCTGTTTAGGGGTGTTCTAGATTTTTGTGGGAGGGTTGAGGGGTCCGGGAGCACTGCTGGAAAAGTCTAATTTTGATTGCAAGTGGTTTGAAGAAAATCCATGGTGGAAAAGGGGGGTTTGGGCCTAGTGGCAGAGAGTGTTTTGCCACGATTTAAACTTAGGCCAAGTAGTATTGCATGTTTTTGGGGAGCTGCTTGGGGGTGTTCTAGATTTTTGGGGGTGGGTTGAAGGGTCTTGGAGCACTGCTGGGAAGGTCTAAAATTGATTGCAAGTGGTTTGAAGAAAATCCATGGTGGAAAAGGGGGGTTTGGGCCTAGTTGCAGAGAGCGTCTTGGCACGATTTAAACTTAGGCCTAGTAGTATTGAATGTTTTTGGGGAGCTGCTTGGGGGAGTTCTAGATTTTTGGGGGTGGATTGAGGGGTCTGGGAGCACAGCTGGGAAGGTCTATTTTTGATTGCAAGTGGTTTGAAGAAAATTAATGTTTGAAACGGGGGTTGGGCCTAGTTGCAGAGAGCGTTTTGGCACGATTTAAACTTAGGCCTAGTAGTATTGCATGTTTTTGGGGGGCTACTTGGCGTGTTCTAGATTTTTGAGGGTGGGTTGAGGGGTCTAGGAGCACTGCAGGGAAGGTCTAATCTTTATTGCAAGTGGTTTGAAGATAATCCATGGTGGAAAAGGGGGGTTTGAGCCTAGTTGCAGAGAGCGTTTTGGCGCGATTTAAACTTAGGCCTAGTAGTATTGCATGATTTTGGGGTGCTGCTTGGGGTGTTCTAGATTTCTGAGGGTGTGTTGAGGGGTCTGGGAGCACTGCTTTGAAGGTCTAATTTTTATTGCAAGTGGTTTGAAGAAAATCCATGGTGGAAAAAGGGGGGTTTCGGCATAGTTGCGGTGAGCCTTTTGGCACAGTTTATACTAAGGCCTAGTAGTATTGCATGTTTTTGGGGGGCTGCTTGGGGGTGTTCCAAATTTTCGGGGGTGGGTGGAGAGGTCTGGGAGAACTTCTGGGAAGGTCTAAATTTGATTGCAAGTGGTTTAAAGAAAATCCATGGTGGAAAAGGGGGCTTTGGGCCTAGTTGCAGAGAGCGTTTTGCCACGATTTAAACTTAGGCCAAGTAGTAATGCATGTTTTTGGGGGGCTGCTTGGGGTGTTCTAGATTTTTGGGGTGGGTTGATGGGTCTGGGAGCACTGCTGGGAAGGTCTAATTTTGATCACAAGTGGTTTGAAAAAATCCATAATGGAAAAGGGGGTTTGGGCCTAGTTGCAGAGAGCGTTTTGCCCAGATTAAAACTTAGGCCTAGTAGTAATACATGTTTTTGGGGGGCTGTTTGGGGGTGTTCAAGATTTTTGGGGGTGGGTTGAGGGTTCTGGGAGCACTGCTTTGAAGGTCTAATTCTTATTGCAAGTGGTTTGAAGAAAATCCATGGTGGAAAAGGGGGGTTTGGGCCTAGTTGCAGAGAGCGTTTTGGCACGATTTAAACTTAGGCCTAGTAGTATTGCATGTTTTTGGGCGGCTGCTTGGGGGTGTTCTAGATTTTTAGGGGTGGGTTGAGGGGTCTGGGAGCACTACCGGGAAGGTCTTATTTTGGTTGCAAGTGGTTTGAAAAAATCATTGGTGGAAAAGGGGGTGTGGGCCTTGTTGCAGAGAGCGTTTTGGCACGATTTAAACTTAGGCCTAGTAGTATTGCATGTTTTTGGGGAGCTGCTTGGGGGTGTTCTAGATTTTTGTGGGTGGGTTGAGGGGTCTGAGAGCACTGCTGGGAAGGTCTAATATTGATTGCAAGTGGTTTGAAGAAAATCCATGGTGGAAAAGGGGGGTTTGGGCCTAGTTGCAGAGAGCGTCTTGGCACGATTTAAACTTAGGCCTAGTAGTATTGCATGTTTTTGGGGGCTGTTTAGGGGTGTTCTAGATTTTTTGTGGGTGGGTTGAGGGGTCCGGGAGCACTGCTGGAAAGGTCAAATTTTGATTGCAAGTGGTTTGAAGAAAATCCATGGTGGAAAAGAGCGGTTTGGGCCTAGTGGCAGAGAGTGTTTTGGCACTATTTAAACTTAGGCCTAGTAGTAATACATGTTTTTGGGGGGCTGCTTGGGGGTGTTCTAGATTTTTGGGGGTTGGTTGAGGGATTCTGGGAGCACTGCTGGGAAGGTCTAGTTTTTATTGCAAGTGGTTTGAAGATAATCCATGTTGGAAAAGGGGGGTTTGAGCCTAGTTGCAGAGAGCGTTTTGGCGCGATTTAAACTTAGGCCTAGTAGTATTGCATGTTTTTGGGGGCTGCTTGGGGGTGTTATAGATATTTGGGGGTGGACTGAGGGGTCTGGGAGCACTGCCGGGAAGGTCTAATTTTGATTGCAAGTGGTTTGAAAAAATCATTGGTGGAAAAGGGGGTGTGGGCCTTGTTGCAGAGAGCGTTTTGGCACGATTTAAACTTAGGCCTAGTAGTATTGAATGTTTTTGGGGAGCTGCTTGGGGGAGTTCTAGATTTTTGGGGGTGGGTTGAGGGGTCTGGGAGCACTGCTGGGAAGGTCTATTTTTGATTGCAAGTGGTTTGAAGAAAATCCATTGTGGAAAAGGGGGTTTGGGCCTAGTTGTAGAGAGCGTTTTGGCACGATTTAAACTTAGGCCCAGTAGCATTACATGTTTTTGGGGGGCTGCTTGGGGGTGTTCTAGTTTTTTGGGGGTTGGTTGAGGAATTCAGGGAGCACTGCTGGGAATGTCTAATCTTTATTGCAAGTGGTTTGAAGATAATCCATGGTGGAAAAGGGGGGTTTGAGCCTAGTTGCAGAGAGCGTTTTGGCGCAATTTAAACTTAGGCCTAGTAGTATTGCATGTTTTTGGGGTGCTGCTTGGGGTGTTCTAGATTTCTGAGGGTTGGTTGAGGGGTCTGGGAGCACTGCTTTGAAGGTCTAATTTTTATTGCACGTGGTTTGAAGAAAATCCATGGTGGAAAAGGGGGGTTTGGGCCTAGTTGCAGAGAGCGTTTTGGCACGATTTAAACTTAGGCCTAGTAGTATTGCATGTTTTTGGGGAGCTCTTTGGGGGTGTTCTAGATTTTTGGGGGTGGGTTGAGGGGTCTCGGAGCACTGCTGGGAAGGTCTAATTATGATTGCAAGTGGTTTAAAAAAAATCATTAGTGGAAAAGGGGGTGGGGGCCTTGTTGCAGAGAGTGTTTTGGCACGATTTAAACTTAGGCCTAGTAGTCTTGCATGTTTTTGGGGAGCTCCTTGGGGGTGTTCTAGATTTTTGGGGGTGGGTTAAGGGGTCTGGGAGCACTGCTGGGAAGGTGTAAATTTTGATTGCAAGTGGTTTGAAGAAAATCCATGGTGGAAAAGTTATATTTTTTTAGCAGTATTGGATGTTTTTGGGGGGCTGCTTGGGGGAGTTCTAGAATTTTGGGGGTGGGTTGAGGGGACTGGGAGCACTGCTGGGAAGGTGTAAATTTGATTGCAAGTGGTTTGAAGAAAATCCATGGCGGAAAAGAGGGGTTTGGGCATAGTTGCGGTGAGCGTTTTGGTACGTTTTAAACTAAGGCCTAGTAGTATTGTATGTTTTTGTGGGGCTGTTTGGAAGTGTTCGAGATTTTTGGGGCTGGGTTGAGGGGCCTGGGACCACTGCTGGGATGGTCTTATTTTGATTGCAAGTTGTTTGAAGAAAATCCATGGTGGAAAAGGGGGGTTTGGGCCTAGTTGCCGAAAGCGTTTTGGCACGATTTAAACTTAGGCCTAGTAGTATTGCATGTTTTTGGGGGGCTGCTTGGGGGTGTTCCAGATTTTCGGGGGTGGATTGATGGGTCTGGGAGCACTGCTGGGAAGGTCTAATTTTGATTGCAAGTGGTTTGAAAAAATCCATTGTGGAAAAGGGGGGTTTGGGCCTAGTTGCAGAGAGCGTTTTGGCACGATTTAAACTTAGGCCTAGTAGTATTGCATGTTTTTGGGGGGCTGTTTGGGGGTGTGCTAGATTTTTGGGGGTGGGTTGAGGGGTCCGGGAGCACTGATGGGAAGGTCTAATTTTGATTGCAAGTGGTATGAAGAAAATCAATGGTGGAAACAGGGGGTTGGGCCTAGTTGCAGAGAGCGTTTTGGCACAATTTAAACCTAGGCCTAGTAGTATGGTATGTTTTTGGGGGGCTGCTTGAGGTGTTCTAGATTTTTGGGGGTGTGTTGAGGGGTATGGGAGCACTGCTGGGAATAACTAATTTTGATTGCAAGTGGTTTGAAGAAAATCCATGGTGTAAAAGTTATTTTTTTGAGCAGTATTGCATGTTTTTAGGGGGCTGCTTGGGGGTGTTCTACAATTTTGGGGGTGGGTTGAGGGGTTTGGGAGCACTGCTGGGAAGGTGTAATTTTGATTGCAAGTGGTTTGAAGAAAATCCATGGTGGAAAAGTGGGGTTTGGGCCTAGTTGCAGAGTGCGTTTTGGCATGTTTTAAACTAAGGCCTAGTAGTATTGCATGTTTTTAGGGGGCTGTTTGGGGGTGTTCTAGATTTTTTGGGGTGGGTTGAGGGGTCTGGGAGCACTGCCGGGAAGGTATAACTTTGATTGCAAGTGGTTTGAAGAAAATCCATAGTGGAAAAGGGGGGTTTGGGCCTAGTTCCAGAGAGCGTTTTGCCACGATTTAAACTTAGGCCAAGTAGTATTGCATGTTTTCGGGGGGCTGCTTGGGGTGTTCTAGATTTTTGGGGGTGGGTTGATGGGTCTGGGAGCACTGCTGGGAAGGTCTAATTTTGATCACAAGTGGTTTGAAAAAATCCATAGTGGAAAAGGGGGGTTTGGGCCTAGTTGCAGAGAGCGTTTTGCCCCGATTAAAACTTAGGCCTAGTAGTAATACATGTTTTTGGGGGGCTGTTTGGGGGTGTTCAAGATTTTTGAGGGTGGGTTGAGAGGTCTGGGAGCACTGCTTTGAAGGTCTAATTTTTATTGCAAGTGGTTTGAAGAAAATCCATGGTGGAAAAGGGGGGTTTGGGCCTCGTTGCAGAGAGCGCTTTGGCACGATTTAAACTTAGGCCTAGTAGTATTGCATGTTTGTGGAGGGCTGCTTGGGGGTGTTCTAGATTTTTAGGGGTGGGTTGAGGGGTCTGGGAGCACAGCCGGGAAGGTCTAATTTTGGTTGCAAGTGGTTTGAAAAAATCATTGGAGGAAAAGGGGGTGTGGGGCTTGTTGCAGAGAGCGTTTTGGCACGATTTAAACTTAGGCCTATCAGTATTGCATGTTTTTGGGGAGCTGCTTGGGGGTGTTCTAGATTTTTGGGGGTGGGTTGAGGGGTCTGGGAGCACTGCTGGGAAGGTCTAAAATTGATTGCAAGTGGTTTGAAGAAAATCCATGGTGGAAAAGGTGGGTTTGGGCCTAGTTGCAGAGAGCGTCTTGGCACGATTTAAACTTAGGCCTAGTAGTATTCCATGTTTTTGGGGGCTGTTTAGGGGTGTTCTAGATTTTTGTGGGAGGGTTGAGGGGTCCGGGTGCACTGCTGGAAAGGTCTAATTTTGATTGCAAGTGGTTTGAAGAAAATCCATGGTGGAAAAGGGCAGTTTGGGCCTAGTTGCAGAGAGTGTTTTGGCACTATTTAAACTGAGGCCTAGTAGTATTACATGTTTTTGGGGGGCTGCTTGGGGGTGTTCTAGATTTTTGGGCGTTGGTTGAGGGATTCCGGGAGCACTGCTGGGAAGGTCTAATTTTTATTGCAAGTGGATTGAAGATAATCCATGTTGGAAAAGGGGGGTTTGAGCCTAGTTGCAGAGAGCGTTTTGGCGCAATTTAAACTTAGGCCTAGTAGTATTGCATGTTTTTGGGGGCTGCTTGGGGGTGTTATTGATATTTGGGGGAGGACTGAGGGGTCTGGAAGCACTGCCGGGAAGGTCTAATTTTGATTGCAAGTGGTTTGAAAAAAATCATTGGTGGAAAAAGGGGTGTGGGCCTTGTTGCAGAGAGCGTTTTGGCACGATTTAAACTTAGGCCTAGTAGTATTGAATGTTTTTGGGGAGCTGCTTGGGGGAGTTCTAGATTTTTGGGGGTGGATTGAGGGGTCTGGGAGCACAGCTGGGAAGGTCTATTTTTGATTGCAAGTGGTTTGAAGAAAATTAATGGTTGAAACGGGGGTTGGGCCTAGTTGCAGAGAGCGTTTTGGCACGATTTAAACTTAGGCCAAGAAGTATTGCATGTTTTTGGGGGGCTACTTGGCGTGTTCTAGATTTTTGAGGGTGGGTTGAGGGGTCTAGGAGCACTGCAGGGAAGGTCTAATCTTTATTGCAAGTGGTTTGAAGATAATCCATGGTGGAAAAGGGGGGTTTGAGCCTAGTTGCAGAGAGCGTTTTGGCACGATTTAAACTTAGGCCTAGTAGTATTGCATGATTTTGGGGTGCTGCTTGGGGTGTTCTAGATTTCTGAGGATGTGTTGAGGGGTCTGGGAGCACTGCTTTGAAGGTCTAATTTTTATTGCAAGTGGTTTGAAGAAAATCCATGGTGGAAAAAGGGGGGTTTGGGCCTGGTTGCAGAGAGCGTTTTGGCACGATTTAAACTTAGGCCTAGTAGTATTGCATGTTTTTGGGGAGCTCTTTGGGGGTTTTCTAGATTTTTGGGGGTGGGTTGAGGGGTCTCGGAGCACTGCTGGGAAGGTCTAATTATGATTGCAAGTGGTTTAAAAAAAATCATTGGTGGAAAAGGTGGTGTGGCCTTGTTGCAGAGAGCGTTTTGGCACGATTTAAACTTAGGCCTAGTAGTATTGCATGTTTTTGGGGAGCTCCTTGGGGGTGTTATAGATTTTTGGGGGTGGGTTGAGGGGTCTGGGAGCACTGCTGGGAAGGTGTAATTTTGATTGCAAGTGGTTTGAAGAAAATCCATGGTGGAAAAGTTATTTTTTTTAGCAGTATTGCATGTTTTTGGGGGGCTGCTTGGGGGTGTTCTAGAATTTTGTGGGTGGGTTGAGGGGACTGGGAGCACTGCTGGGAAGGTGTCATTTTGATTGCAAGTGGTTTGAAGAAAATCCATGGTGGAAAAGTGGGGTTTGGGCATAGTTGCGGTGAGCGTTTTGGTACGTTTTAAACTAAGGCCTAGTAGTATTGTATGTTTTTGTGGGGCTGTTTGGGGGTGTTCGAGATGTTTGGGGGTGGGTTGAGGGGCCTGGGACCACTGCTGGGATGGTCTTATTTTGATTGCAAGTTGTTTGAAGAAAATACATGGTGGAAAAGGGGGGTTTGGGCCTAGTTGCCGAGAGCATTTTGGCACGATTTAAACTTAGACCTAGTAGTATTGCATGTTTTTGGGGGGCTGCTTGGGGGTGTTCCAGATTTTTGAGGGTGGGTGGAGAGGTCTGGGAGCACTTCTGGGAAGGTCTAACTTTGATTGCAAGTGGTTTGAAGAAAATCCATGGTGGAAAAGGGGGGTTTGGGCCTAGTTGCAGAGAGCGTTTTGCCACGATTTAAACTTAGGCCAAGTAGTATTGCATGTTTTTGGGGGGATGCTTGGGGTGTTCTAGATTTTTGGGGGTGCGTTGATGGGTCTGGGAGCAATGCTGGGAAGGTCTAATTTTGATCACAAGTGGTTTGAAAAAATCCATAGTGGAAAAGGGGGGTTTGGGCCTAGTTGCAGAGAGCGTTTTGCCAAGATTAAAACTTAGGCCTAGCAGTATTGCATGTTTTTGGGGAGCTGCTTGGGGGTATTTTAAGTTTTTGGGGGTGGGTCGAGGGGTCTGGGAGCACTGCTGGGAAGGTGTAATTTTGATTGCAAGTGGTTTGAAAAAAATCCATGGTGGAAAAGGGGGTGTGGGCCTTGTTACAGAGAGCGTTTTGGCACGATTTAAACTTAGGCCTAGTAGTATTGCATGTTTTTGGGGGGCTGCTTGGGGTGTTCTAGATTTTTGAGGGTGGGTTGAGGGGTCTAGGAGCTCTGCTGGGAATAACTAATTTTGATTGCAAGTGGTTTGAAGAAAATCCATGGTGGAAAAGTTATTTTTTTTAGCAGTATTGCATGTTTTTGGGGGGCTGCTTGGGGGTGTTCTAGAATTTTGGGGGTGGGTTGAGGGGACTGGGAGCACTGCTGGGAAGGTGTAATTTTGATTGCAAGTGGTTTGAAGAAAATCCATGGTGGAAAAGTGGGGTTTGGGCATAGTTGCGGTGAGCGTTTTTTTCACGTTTTAAACTAAGGCCTAGTAGTATTGCATGTTTTTGGGGGGCTGCTTGGGGGTGTTCCAGATTTTTGGGGGTGGGTGGAGGGGTCTGGGAGCACTTCTGGGAAGGTATAACTTTGATTGCAAGTGGTTTGAAGAAAATCCATAGTGGAAAAGGGGGGTTTGGGCCTAGTTGCAGAGAGCGTTTTGCCACGATTTAAACTTAGGCCAAGTAGTATTGCATGTTTTTGGGGGGCTGCTTGGGGTGTTCTAGATTTTTGGGGGTGGGTTGATGGGTCTGGGAGCACTGCTGGGAAGGTCTAATTTTGATCACAAGTGGTTTGAAAAAATCCATAGTGGAAAAGGGGGGTTTGGGCCTAGTTGCAGAGAGCGTTTTGCCCCGATTAAAACTTAGGCCTAGTAGTAATACATGTTTTTGGGGGGCTGTTTGGGGGTGTTCAAGATTTTTGAGGGTGGGTTGAGAGGTCTGGGAGCACTGCTTTGAAGGTCTAATTTTTATTGCAAGTGGTTTGAAGAAAATCCATGGTGGAAAAGGGGGGTTTGGGCCTCGTTGCAGAGAGCGCTTTGGCACGATTTAAACTTAGGCCTAGTAGTATTGCATTATTGTGGAGGGCTGCTTGGGGGTGTTCTAGATTTTTAGGGGTGGGTTGAGGGGTCTGGGAGCACAGCCGGGAAGGTCTAATTTTGGTTGCAAGTGGTTTGAAAAAATCATTGGAGGAAAAGGGGGTGTGGGCCTTGTTGCAGAGAGCGTTTTGGCACGATTTAAACTTAGGCCTATCAGTATTGCATGTTTTTGGGGAGCTGCTTGGGGGTGTTCTAGATTTTTGGGGGTGGGTTGAGGGGTCTGGGAGCACTGCTGGGAAGGTCTAAAATTGATTGCAAGTGGTTTGAAGAAAATCCATTTTGGAAAAGGGGGGTTTGGGCCTAGTTGCAGAGAGCGTCTTGGCACGATTTAAACTTAGGCCTAGTAGTATTCCATGTTTTTGGGGGCTGTTTAGGGGTGTTCTAGATTTTTGTGGGAGGGTTGAGGGGTCCGGGAGCACTGCTGGAAAAGTCTAATTTTGATTGCAAGTGGTTTGAAGAAAATCCATGGTGGAAAAGGGCGGTTTGGGCCTAGTTGCAGAGAGCGTTTTGCCACGATTAAAACTTAGGCCTAGCAGTATTGCATGTTTTTGGGGAGCTGCTTGGGGGTATTTTAAGTTTTTGGGGGTGGGTCGAGGGGTCTGGGAGCACTGCTGGGAAGGTGTAATTTTGATTGCAAGTGGTTTGAAAAAAATCCATGGTGGAAAAGGGGGTGTGGGCCTTGTTACAGAGAGCGTTTTGGCACGATTTAAACTTAGGCCTAGTAGTATTGCATGTTTTTGGGGGGCTGCTTGGGGTGTTCTAGATTTTTGAGGGTGGGTTGAGGGGTCTAGGAGCTCTGCTGGGAATAACTAATTTTGATTGCAAGTGGTTTGAAGAAAATCCATGGTGGAAAAGTTATTTTTTTTAGCAGTATTGCATGTTTTTGGGGGGCTGCTTGGGGGTGTTCTAGAATTTTGGGGGTGGGTTGAGGGGACTGGGAGCACTGCTGGGAAGGTGTAATTTTGATTGCAAGTGGTTTGAAGAAAATCCATGGTGGAAAAGTGGGGTTTGGGCATAGTTGCGGTGAGCGTTTTTTTCACGTTTTAAACTAAGGCCTAGTAGTATTGCATGTTTTTGGGGGGCTGCTTGGGGGTGTTCCAGATTTTTGGGGGTGGGTGGAGGGGTCTGGGAGCACTTCTGGGAAGGTATAACTTTGATTGCAAGTGGTTTGAAGAAAATCCATAGTGGAAAAGGGGGGTTTGGGCCTAGTTGCAGAGAGCGTTTTGCCACGATTTAAACTTAGGCCAAGTAGTATTGCATGTTTTTGGGGGGCTGCTTGGGGTGTTCTAGATTTTTGGGGGTGGGTTGATGGGTCTGGGAGCACTGCTGGGAAGGTCTAATTTTGATCACAAGTGGTTTGAAAAAATCCATAGTGGAAAAGGGGGGTTTGGGCCTAGTTGCAGAGAGCGTTTTGCCCCGATTAAAACTTAGGCCTAGTAGTAATACATGTTTTTGGGGGGCTGTTTGGGGGTGTTCAAGATTTTTGAGGGTGGGTTGAGAGGTCTGGGAGCACTGCTTTGAAGGTCTAATTTTTATTGCAAGTGGTTTGAAGAAAATCCATGGTGGAAAAGGGGGGTTTGGAACTCGTTGCAGAGAGCGCTTTGGCACGATTTAAACTTAGGCCTAGTAGTATTGCATTATTGTGGAGGGCTGCTTGGGGGTGTTCTAGATTTTTAGGGGTGGGTTGAGGGGTCTGGGAGCACAGCCGGGAAGGTCTAATTTTGGTTGCAAGTGGTTTGAAAAAATCATTGGAGGAAAAGGGGGTGTGGGCCTTGTTGCAGAGAGCGTTTTGGCACGATTTAAACTTAGGCCTATCAGTATTGCATGTTTTTGGGGAGCTGCTTGGGGGTGTTCTAGATTTTTGGGGGTGGGTTGAGGGGTCTGGGAGCACTGCTGGGAAGGTCTAAAATTGATTGCAAGTGGTTTGAAGAAAATCCATGGTGGAAAAGGGGGGTTTGGGCCTAGTTGCAGAGAGCGTCTTGGCACGATTTAAACTTAGGCCTAGTAGTATTCCATGTTTTTGGGGGCTGTTTAGGGGTGTTCTAGATTTTTGTGGGAGGGTTGAGGGGTCCGGGAGCACTGCTGGAAAAGTCTAATTTTGATTGCAAGTGGTTTGAAGAAAATCCATGGTGGAAAAGGGCGGTTTGGGCCTAGTGGCAGAGAGTGTTTTGCCACGATTTAAACTTAGGCCAAGTAGTATTGCATGTTTTTGGGGAGCTGCTTGGGGGTGTTCTAGATTTTTGGGGGTGGGTTGAGGGGTCTGGGAGCACTGCTGGGAAGGTCTAAAATTGATTGCAAGTGGTTTGAAGAAAATCCATGGTGGAAAAGGGGGGTTTGGGCCTAGTTGCAGAGAGCGTCTTGGCACGATTTAAACTTAGGCCTAGTAGTATTGCATGTTTTTGGGGGCTGCTTGGGGGTGTTATTGATATTTGGGGGAGGACTGAGGGGTCTGGAAGCACTGCCGGGAAGGTCTAATTTTGATTGCAAGTGGTTTGAAAAAAATCATTGGTGGAAAAAGGGGTGTGGGCCTTGTTGCAGAGAGCGTTTTGGCACGATTTAAACTTAGGCCTAGTAGTATTGAATGTTTTTGGGGAGCTGCTTGGGGGAGTTTTAGATTTTTGGGGGTGGATTGAGGGGTCTGGGAGCACAGCTGGGAAGGTCTATTTTTGATTGCAAGTGGTTTGAAGAAAATTAATGTTTGAAACGGGGGTTGGGCCTAGTTGCAGAGAGCGTTTTGGCACGATTTAAACTTAGGCCTAGTAGTATTGCATGTTTTTGGGGGGCTACTTGGCGTGTTCTAGATTTTTGAGGGTGGGTTGAGGGGTCTAGGAGCACTGCAGGGAAGGTCTAATCTTTATTGCAAGTGGTTTGAAGATAATCCATGGTGGAAAAGGGGGGTTTGAGCCTAGTTGCAGAGAGCGTTTTGGCGCGATTTAAACTTAGGCCTAGTAGTATTGCATGATTTTGGGGTGCTGCTTGGGGTGTTCTAGATTTCTGAGGGTGTGTTGAGGGGTCTGGGAGCACTGCTTTGAAGGTCTAATTTTTATTGCAAGTGGTTTGAAGAAAATCCATGGTGGAAAAAGGGGGGTTTCGGCATAGTTGCGGTGAGCCTTTTGGCACAGTTTATACTAAGGCCTAGTAGTATTGCATGTTTTTGGGGGGCTGCTTGGGGGTGTTCCAAATTTTCGGGGGTGGGTGGAGAGGTCTGGGAGAACTTCTGGGAAGGTCTAAATTTGATTGCAAGTGGTTTAAAGAAAATCCATGGTGGAAAAGGGGGCTTTGGGCCTAGTTGCAGAGAGCGTTTTGCCACGATTTAAACTTAGGCCAAGTAGTAATGCATGTTTTTGGGGGGCTGCTTGGGGTGTTCTAGATTTTTGGGGTGGGTTGATGGGTCTGGGAGCACTGCTGGGAAGGTCTAATTTTGATCACAAGTGGTTTGAAAAAATCCATAATGGAAAAGGGGGGTTTGGGCCTAGTTGCAGAGAGCGTTTTGCCCAGATTAAAACTTAGGCCTAGTAGTAATACATGTTTTTGGGGGGCTGTTTGGGGGTGTTCAAGATTTTTGGGGGTGGGTTGAGGGTTCTGGGAGCACTGCTTTGAAGGTCTAATTCTTATTGCAAGTGGTTTGAAGAAAATACATGGTGGAAAAGGGGGGTTTGGGCCTAGTTGCAGAGAGCGTTTTGGCACGATTTAAACTTAGGCCTAGTAGTATTGCATGTTTTTGGGCGGCTGCTTGGGGGTGTTCTAGATTTTTAGGGGTGGGTTGAGGGGTCTGGGAGCACTACCGGGAAGGTCTTATTTTGGTTGCAAGTGGTTTGAAAAAATCATTGGTGGAAAAGGGGGTGTGGGCCTTGTTGCAGAGAGCGTTTTGGCACGATTTAAACTTAGGCCTAGTAGTATTGCATGTTTTTGGGGAGCTGCTTGGGGGTGTTCTAGATTTTTGTGGGTGGGTTGAGGGGTCTGAGAGCACTGCTGGGAAGGTCTAATATTGATTGCAAGTGGTTTGAAGAAAATCCATGGTGGAAAAGGGGGGTTTGGGCCTAGTTGCAGAGAGCGTCTTGGCACGATTTAAACTTAGGCCTAGTAGTATTGCATGTTTTTGGGGGCTGTTTAGGGGTGTTCTAGATTTTTTGTGGGTGGGTTGAGGGGTCCGGGAGCACTGCTGGAAAGGTCAAATTTTGATTGCAAGTGGTTTGAAGAAAATCCATGGTGGAAAAGAGCGGTTTGGGCCTAGTGGCAGAGAGTGTTTTGGCACTATTTAAACTTAGGCCTAGTAGTAATACATGTTTTTGGGGGGCTGCTTGGGGGTGTTCTAGATTTTTGGGGGTTGGTTGAGGGATTCCGGGAGCACTGCTGGGAAGGTCTAGTTTTTATTGCAAGTGGTTTGAAGATAATCCATGTTGGAAAAGGGGGGTTTGAGCCTAGTTGCAGAGAGCGTTTTGGCGCGATTTAAACTTAGGCCTAGTAGTATTGCATGTTTTTGGGGGCTGCTTGGGGGTGTTATAGATATTTGGGGGTGGACTGAGGGGTCTGGGAGCACTGCCGGGAAGGTCTAATTTTGATTGCAAGTGGTTTGAAAAAATCATTGGTGGAAAAGGGGGTGTGGGCCTTGTTGCAGAGAGCGTTTTGGCACGATTTAAACTTAGGCCTAGTAGTATTGAATGTTTTTGGGGAGCTGCTTGGGGGAGTTCTAGATTTTTGGGGGTGGGTTGAGGGGTCTGGGAGCACTGCTGGGAAGGTCTATTTTTGATTGCAAGTGGTTTGAAGAAAATCCATTGTGGAAAAGGGGGTTTGGGCCTAGTTGTAGAGAGCGTTTTGGCACGATTTAAACTTAGGCCCAGTAGCATTACATGTTTTTGGGGGGCTGCTTGGGGGTGTTCTAGTTTTTTGGGGGTTGGTTGAGGAATTCAGGGAGCACTGCTGGGAATGTCTAATCTTTATTGCAAGTGGTTTGAAGATAATCCATGGTGGAAAAGGGGGGTTTGAGCCTAGTTGCAGAGAGCGTTTTGGCGCAATTTAAACTTAGGCCTAGTAGTATTGCATGTTTTTGGGGTGCTGCTTGGGGTGTTCTAGATTTCTGAGGGTTGGTTGAGGGGTCTGGGAGCACTGCTTTGAAGGTCTAATTTTTATTGCAAGTGGTTTGAAGAAAATCCATGGTGGAAAAGGGGGGTTTGGGCCTAGTTGCAGAGAGCGTTTTGGCACGATTTAAACTTAGGCCTAGTAGTATTGCATGTTTTTGGGGAGCTCTTTGGGGGTGTTCTAGATTTTTGGGGGTGGGTTGAGGGGTCTCGGAGCACTGCTGGGAAGGTCTAATTATGATTGCAAGTGGTTTAAAAAAAATCATTAATGGAAAAGGGGGTGGGGGCCTTGTTGCAGAGAGTGTTTTGGCACGATTTAAACTTAGGCCTAGTAGTCTTGCATGTTTTTGGGGAGCTCCTTGGGGGTGTTCTAGATTTTTGGGGGTGGGTTAAGGGGTCTGGGAACACTGCTGGGAAGGTGTAAATTTTGATTGCAAGTGGTTTGAAGAAAATCCATGGTGGAAAAGTTATATTTTTTTAGCAGTATTGGATGTTTTTGGGGGGCTGCTTGGGGGAGTTCTAGAATTTTGGGGGTGGGTTGAGGGGACTGGGAGCACTGCTGGGAAGGTGTAAATTTGATTGCAAGTGGTTTGAAGAAAATCCATGGCGGAAAAGAGGGGTTTGGGCATAGTTGCGGTGAGCGTTTTGGTACGTTTTAAACTAAGGCCTAGTAGTATTGTATGTTTTTGTGGGGCTGTTTGGAAGTGTTCGAGATTTTTGGGGCTGGGTTGAGGGGCCTGGGACCACTGCTGGGATGGTCTTATTTTGATTGCAAGTTGTTTGAAGAAAATCCATGGTGGAAAAGGGGGGTTTGGGCCTAGTTGCCGAGAGCGTTTTGGCACGATTTAAACTTAGGCCTAGTAGTATTGCATGTTTTTGGGGGGCTGCTTGGGGGTGTTCCAGATTTTCGGGGGTGGATTGATGGGTCTGGGAGCACTGCTGGGAAGGTCTAATTTTGATTGCAAGTGGTTTGAAAAAATCCATTGTGGAAAAGGGGGGTTTGGGCCTAGTTGCAGAGAGCGTTTTGGCACGATTTAAACTTAGGCCTAGTAGTATTGCATGTTTTTGGGGGGCTGTTTGGGGGTGTGCTAGATTTTTGGGGGTGGGTTGAGGGGTCCGGGAGCACTGATGGGAAGGTCTAATTTTGATTGCAAGTGGTATGAAGAAAATCAATGGTGGAAACAGGGGGTTGGGCCTAGTTGCAGAGAGCGTTTTGGCACAATTTAAACCTAGGCCTAGTAGTATGGTATGTTTTTGGGGGGCTGCTTGAGGTGTTCTAGATTTTTGGGGGTGTGTTGAGGGGTATGGGAGCACTGCTGGGAATAACTAATTTTGATTGCAAGTGGTTTGAAGAAAATCCATGGTGTAAAAGTTATTTTTTTGAGCAGTATTGCATGTTTTTAGGGGGCTGCTTGAGGGTGTTCTACAATTTTGGGGGTGGGTTGAGGGGTTTGGGAGCACTGCTGGGAAGGTGTAATTTTGATTGCAAGTGGTTTGAAGAAAATCCATGGTGGAAAAGTGGGGTTTGGGCCTAGTTGCAGAGTGCGTTTTGGCATGTTTTAAACTAAGGCCTAGTAGTATTGCATGTTTTTAGGGGGCTGTTTGGGGGTGTTCTAGATTTTTTGGGGTGGGTTGAGGGGTCTGGGAGCACTGCCGGGAAGGTATAACTTTGATTGCAAGTGGTTTGAAGAAAATCCATAGTGGAAAAGGGGGGTTTGGGCCTAGTTGCAGAGAGCGTTTTGCCACGATTTAAACTTAGGCCAAGTAGTATTGCATGTTTTTGGGGGGCTGCTTGGGGTGTTCTAGATTTTTGGGGGTGGGTTGATGGGTCTGGGAGCACTGCTGGGAAGGTCTAATTTTGATCACAAGTGGTTTGAAAAAATCCATAGTGGAAAAGGGGGGTTTGGGCCTAGTTGCAGAGAGCGTTTTGCCCCGATTAAAACTTAGGCCTAGTAGTAATACATGTTTTTGGGGGGCTGTTTGGGGGTGTTCAAGATTTTTGAGGGTGGGTTGAGAGGTCTGGGAGCACTGCTTTGAAGGTCTAATTTTTATTGCAAGTGGTTTGAAGAAAATCCATGGTGGAAAAGGGGGGTTTGGGCCTCGTTGCAGAGAGCGCTTTGGCACGATTTAAACTTAGGCCTAGTAGTATTGCATGTTTGTGGAGGGCTGCTTGGGGGTGTTCTAGATTTTTAGGGGTGGGTTGAGGGGTCTGGGAGCACAGCCGGGAAGGTCTAATTTTGGTTGCAAGTGGTTTGAAAAAATCATTGGAGGAAAAGGGGGTGTGGGGCTTGTTGCAGAGAGCGTTTTGGCACGATTTAAACTTAGGCCTATCAGTATTGCATGTTTTTGGGGAGCTGCTTGGGGGTGTTCTAGATTTTTGGGGGTGGGTTGAGGGGTCTGGGAGCACTGCTGGGAAGGTCTAAAATTGATTGCAAGTGGTTTGAAGAAAATCCATGGTGGAAAAGGGGGGTTTGGGCCTAGTTGCAGAGAGCGTCTTGGCACGATTTAAACTTAGGCCTAGTAGTATTCCATGTTTTTGGGGGCTGTTTAGGGGTGTTCTAGATTTTTGGGCGTTGGTTGAGGGATTCCGGGAGCACTGCTGGGAAGGTCTAATTTTTATTGCAAGTGGATTGAAGATAATCCATGTTGGAAAAGGGGGGTTTGAGCCTAGTTGCAGAGAGCGTTTTGGCGCAATTTAAACTTAGGCCTAGTAGTATTGCATGTTTTTGGGGGCTGCTTGGGGGTGTTATTGATATTTGGGGGAGGACTGAGGGGTCTGGAAGCACTGCCGGGAAGGTCTAATTTTGATTGCAAGTGGTTTGAAAAAAATCATTGGTGGAAAAAGGGGTGTGGGCCTTGTTGCAGAGAGCGTTTTGGCACGATTTAAACTTAGGCCTAGTAGTATTGAATGTTTTTGGGGAGCTGCTTGGGGGAGTTCTAGATTTTTGGGGGTGGATTGAGGGGTCTGGGAGCACAGCTGGGAAGGTCTATTTTTGATTGCAAGTGGTTTGAAGAAAATTAATGGTTGAAACGGGGGTTGGGCCTAGTTGCAGAGAGCGTTTTGGCACGATTTAAACTTAGGCCTAGTAGTATTGCATGTTTTTGGGGGGCTACTTGGCGTGTTCTAGATTTTTGAGGGTGGGTTGAGGGGTCTAGGAGCACTGCAGGGAAGGTCTAATCTTTATTGCAAGTGGTTTGAAGATAATCCATGGTGGAAAAGGGGGGTTTGAGCCTAGTTGCAGAGAGCGTTTTGGCACGATTTAAACTTAGGCCTAGTAGTATTGCATGATTTTGGGGTGCTGCTTGGGGTGTTCTAGATTTCTGAGGATGTGTTGAGGGGTCTGGGAGCACTGCTTTGAAGGTCTAATTTTTATTGCAAGTGGTTTGAAGAAAATCCATGGTGGAAAAAGGGGGGTTTGGGCCTGGTTGCAGAGAGCGTTTTGGCACGATTTAAACTTAGGCCTAGTAGTATTGCATGTTTTTGGGGAGCTCTTTGGGGGTGTTCTAGATTTTTGGGGGTGGGTTGAGGGGTCTCGGAGCACTGCTGGGAAGGTCTAATTATGATTGCAAGTGGTTTAAAAAAAATCATTGGTGGAAAAGGTGGTGTGGCCTTGTTGCAGAGAGCGTTTTGGCACGATTTAAACTTAGGCCTAGTAGTATTGCATGTTTTTGGGGAGCTCCTTGGGGGTGTTCTAGATTTTTGGGGGTGGGTTGAGGGGTCTGGGAGCACTGCTGGGAAGGTGTAATTTTGATTGCAAGTGGTTTGAAGAAAATCCATGGTGGAAAAGTTATTTTTTTTAGCAGTATTGCATGTTTTTGGGGGGCTGCTTGGGGGTGTTCTAGAATTTTGTGGGTGGGTTGAGGGGACTGGGAGCACTGCTGGGAAGGTGTCATTTTGATTGCAAGTGGTTTGAAGAAAATCCATGGTGGAAAAGTGGGGTTTGGGCATAGTTGCGGTGAGCGTTTTGGTACGTTTTAAACTAAGGCCTAGTAGTATTGTATGTTTTTGTGGGGCTGTTTGGGGGTGTTCGAGATGTTTGGGGGTGGGTTGAGGGGCCTGGGACCACTGCTGGGATGGTCTTATTTTGATTGCAAGTTGTTTGAAGAAAATACATGGTGGAAAAGGGGGGTTTGGGCCTAGTTGCCGAGAGCATTTTGGCACGATTTAAACTTAGACCTAGTAGTATTGCATGTTTTTGGGGGGCTGCTTGGGGGTGTTCCAGATTTTTGAGGGTGGGTGGAGAGGTCTGGGAGCACTTCTGGGAAGGTCTAACTTTGATTGCAAGTGGTTTGAAGAAAATCCATGGTGGAAAAGGGGGGTTTGGGCCTAGTTGCAGAGAGCGTTTTGCCACGATTTAAACTTAGGCCAAGTAGTATTGCATGTTTTTGGGGGGATGCTTGGGGTGTTCTAGATTTTTGGGGGTGCGTTGATGGGTCTGGGAGCAATGCTGGGAAGGTCTAATTTTGATCACAAGTGGTTTGAAAAAATCCATAGTGGAAAAGGGGGGTTTGGGCCTAGTTGCAGAGAGCGTTTTGCCACGATTAAAACTTAGGCCTAGCAGTATTGCATGTTTTTGGGGAGCTGCTTGGGGGTATTTTAAGTTTTTGGGGGTGGGTCGAGGGGTCTGGGAGCACTGCTGGGAAGGTGTAATTTTGATTGCAAGTGGTTTGAAAAAAATCCATGGTGGAAAAGGGGGTGTGGGCCTTGTTACAGAGAGCGTTTTGGCACGATTTAAACTTAGGCCTAGTAGTATTGAATGTTTTTGGGGAGCTGCTTGGGGGAGTTCTACATTTTTGGGGGTGGGTTGAGGGGTCTCGGAGCACTGCTGGGAAGGTCTATATTTGATTGCAAGTGGTTTGAAGAAAATCCATTGTGGAAAAGGGGGGTTTGGGCCTAGTTGCAGAGAGCATTTTGTCGCGATTTAAACTTAGGCCTAGTAGTATTGCATGTTTTTGGGGAGCTCTTTGGGGGTGTTCTAGATTTTTGGGGGTGGGTTGAGGGGTCTCGGAGCACTGCTGGGAAGGTCTAATTAGGATTGCAAGTGGTTTAAAAAAAACATTGGTGGAAAAGGGGGTGTGGGCCTTGTTGCAGAGAGCGTTTTGGCACGATTTAAACTTAGGCCTAGTAGTATTGCATGTTTTTGGGGAGCTCCTTGGGGGTGTTCTAGATTTTTGGGGGTGGGTTGAGGGGTCTGGGAGCACTGCTGGGAAGGTGTAATTTTGATTGCAAGTGGTTTGAAAAAAATCCATGGTGGAAAAGTTATTTTTTTTAGCAGTATTGCATGTTTTTGGGGGGCTGCTTGGGAGTGTTCTAGAATTTTGGAGGTGGGTTGGCGGGACTGGGAGCACTGCTGGGAAAGTGTAATTTTGATTGCAAGTGGTTTGAAGAAAATTCATGGTGGAAAAGTGGGGTTTGGGCATAGTTGCGGTGAGCGTTTTGGTACTTTTTAAACTAAGGCCTAGTAGTATTGTATGTTTTTGTGGGCTGTTTGGGGGTGTTCGAGATTTTTGGGGGTGGGTTGGGAAGCCTGGGACCACTGTTGGGATGGTCTAATTTTGATTGCAAGTTGTTTGAAGAAAATCCATGGTGGAAAAGGGGGGTTTGGGCCTAGTTGCAGAGAGCGTTTTGCCACGATTTAAACTTAGGCCAAGTAGTATTGCATGTTTTTGGGGGGCTGCTTGGGGTGTTCTAGATTTTTGGGGGTGGGTTGATGGGTCTGGGAGCACTGCTGGGAAGGTCTAATTTTGATCACAAGTGGTTTGAAAAAATCCATAGTGGAAAAGGGGGGTTTGGGCCTAGTTGCAGAGAGCGTTTTGGCGCGATTTAAATTTAGGCCTAGTAGTATTGCATGTTTTTGGGGAGCTCTTTGGGGGTGTTCTAGATTTTTGGGGGTGGGTTGAGGGGTCTCGGAGCACTGCTGGGAAGGTCTAATTATGATTGCAAGTGGTTTGAAAAAAATCATTGGTGGAAAAGGGGGTGTGGGCCTTGTTGCAGAGAGCGTTTTGGCACGATTTAAACTTAGGCCTAGTAGCATTGCATGTTTTTGGGGGGGCTGCTTGGGGGATGTTCTAGATTTTTTAGGGTGGGTTGAGGGGTCTGGGAGCACTTCTGGGAAGGTCTAATTTTGTTTGCAAGTGGTTTGAAGAAAATCCATGGTGGAATTTATTTTTTGTTTTAGCAGTATTGCATGTTTTTGGGGGGCTGCTTGGGGGTGTTCTAGAATTTTGGGGATGGGTTGAGGGGACTGGGAGCACTGCTGGGAATGTGTAATTTTGATTGCACGTTGTTTGAAGAAAATCCATGGTGGAAAAGCGTGGTTTGGGCCTAGTTGCAGAGAGCGTTTTGGCACGATTGAAACTTAGGCCTAGTAGTATTCAATGTTTTTGGGGGGCTGCTTGGGGTGTTCTAGATTTTTGGGGGTGGGTTGAGTGGTCTGGAAGCACTGCTGGGAAGGTCTAATTTTGATTGCAAGTTGTTTGAAGAAAATCCTTGGTGGAAAAGGGGGGTTTGTGCCTACTTGCTGAGAGCGTTTTGGCACGATTGAAACTTAGGCCTAGTAGTATTTAATGTTTTTGGGGGGCTGCTTGGGGTGTTCTAGATTTTTGGGGGTGGGTTGAGTGGTCTGGGAGCACTGCTGGGAAGGTCTAATTTTGATTGCAAATGGTTTGAAGAAAATCCATGGTGGAAAAGGGGGGTTTGGACCTAGTTGCAGAGAGCGTTTTGGCACGATTTAAACTTAGGCCTAGTAGTATTGCATGTTTTTGGGGGGCTGCTTGGGGGTGTTCTAGATTTTTGGGGGTGGGTTGAGGGGTCTGGGAGCACTGACGGGAAGGTATAATTTTGGTTGCAAGTGGTTTGAAAAAATCATTGGTGGAAAAGGGGGTGTGGGCCTTGTTGCAGAGAGCGTTTTAGCACGATTTAAACTTAGGCCTGGTAGTATTGCATGTTTTTGGGGAGCTGCTTGGGGGTGTTCTAGATTTTTGGGGGTGGGTTGAGGGGTCTGGGAGCCCTGCTGGGAATGTCTAATATTGATTGCAAGTGGTTTGAAGAAAATCCATGGTGGAAAAAGGGGGTTTGGGCCTAGTTGCAGAGAGCATTTTGGCACGATTTAAACTTAGGCCTATTAGTATTGCATGTTTTTGGGGGGCTGTTTGGGGGTGTTCTAGATTTTTGGGGGTGGGTTGAGGGGTCTCGGAGCACTGCTGGGAAGGTCTAATTATGATTGCAAGTGGTTTAAAAAAAATCATTGGTGGAAAAGGTGGTGTGGCCTTGTTGCAGAGAGCGTTTTGGCACGATTTAAACTTAGGCCTAGTAGTATTGCATGTTTTTGGGGAGCTCCTTGGGGGTGTTCTAGATTTTTGGGGGTGGGTTGAGGGGTCTGGGAGCACTGCTGGGAAGGTGTAATTTTGATTGCAAGTGGTTTGAAGAAAATCCATGGTGGAAAAGTTATTTTTTTTAGCAGTATTGCATGTTTTTCGGGGGCTGCTTGGGGGTGTTCTAGAATTTTGTGGGTGGGTTGAGGGGACTGGGAGCACTGCTGGGAAGGTGTCATTTTGATTGCAAGTGGTTTGAAGAAAATCCATGGTGGAAAAGTGGGGTTTGGGCATAGTTGCGGTGAGCGTTTTGGTACGTTTTAAACTAAGGCCTAGTAGTATTGTATGTTTTTGTGGGGCTGTTTGGGGGTGTTCGAGATGTTTGGGGGTGGGTTGAGGGGCCTGGGACCACTGCTGGGATGGTCTTATTTTGATTGCAAGTTGTTTGAAGAAAATACATGGTGGAAAAGGGGGGTTTGGGCCTAGTTGCCGAGAGCATTTTGGCACGATTTAAACTTAGACCTAGTAGTATTGCATGTTTTTGGGGGGCTGCTTGGGGGTGTTCCAGATTTTTGAGGGTGGGTGGAGAGGTCTGGGAGCACTTCTGGGAAGGTCTAACTTTGATTGCAAGTGGTTTGAAGAAAATCCATGGTGGAAAAGGGGGGTTTGGGCCTAGTTGCAGAGAGCGTTTTGCCACGATTTAAACTTAGGCCAAGTAGTATTGCATGTTTTTGGGGGGATGCTTGGGGTGTTCTAGATTTTTGGGGGTGCGTTGATGGGTCTGGGAGCAATGCTGGGAAGGTCTAATTTTGATCACAAGTGGTTTGAAAAAATCCATAGTGGAAAAGGGGGGTTTGGGCCTAGTTGCAGAGAGCGTTTTGCCACGATTAAAACTTAGGCCTAGCAGTATTGCATGTTTTTGGGGAGCTGCTTGGGGGTATTTTAAGTTTTTGGGGGTGGGTCGAGGGGTCTGGGAGCACTGCTGGGAAGGTGTAATTTTGATTGCAAGTGGTTTGAAAAAAATCCATGGTGGAAAAGGGGGTGTGGGCCTTGTTACAGAGAGCGTTTTGGCACGATTTAAACTTAGGCCTAGTAGTATTGAATGTTTTTGGGGAGCTGCTTGGGGGAGTTCTACATTTTTGGGGGTGGGTTGAGGGGTCTCGGAGCACTGCTGGGAAGGTCTATATTTGATTGCAAGTGGTTTGAAGAAAATCCATTGTGGAAAAGGGGGGTTTGGGCCTAGTTGCAGAGAGCATTTTGTCGCGATTTAAACTTAGGCCTAGTAGTATTGCATGTTTTTGGGGAGCTCTTTGGGGGTGTTCTAGATTTTTGGGGGTGGGTTGAGGGGTCTCGGAGCACTGCTGGGAAGGTCTAATTAGGATTGCAAGTGGTTTAAAAAAAATCATTGGTGGAAAAGGGGGTGTGGGCCTTGTTGCAGAGAGCGTTTTGGCACGATTTAAACTTAGGCCTAGTAGTATTGCATGTTTTTGGGGAGCTCCTTGGGGGTGTTCTAGATTTTTGGGGGTGGGTTGAGGGGTCTGGGAGCACTGCTGGGAAGGTGTAATTTTGATTGCAAGTGGTTTGAAAAAAATCCATGGTGGAAAAGTTATTTTTTTTAGCAGTATTGCATGTTTTTGGGGGGCTGCTTGGGGGTGTTCTAGAATTTTGGAGGTGGGTTGGGGGGACTGGGAGCACTGCTGGGAAAGTGTAATTTTGATTGCAAGTGGTTTGAAGAAAATTCATGGTGGAAAAGTGGGGTTTGGGCATAGTTGCGGTGAGCGTTTTGGTACTTTTTAAACTAAGGCCTAGTAGTATTGTATGTTTTTGTGGGCTGTTTGGGGGTGTTCGAGATTTTTGGGGGTGGGTTGGGGGGCCTGGGACCACTGCTGGGATGGTCTAATTTTGATTGCAAGTTGTTTGAAGAAAATCCATGGTGGAAAAGGGGGGTTTGGGCCTAGTTGCCGAGAGCGTTTTGGCACGATTTAAACTTAGGCCTAGTAGTATTGCATGTTTTTGGGGGGCTTCTTGGGGGTGTTCCAGATTTTCGGGGGTGGAGAGGTCTGGGAGCACTTCTGGGAAGGTCTAACTTTGATTGCAAGTGGTTTGAAGAAAATCCATGGTGGAAAAGGGGAGTTTGGGCCTAGTTGCAGAGAGCGTTTTGCCACGATTTAAACTTAGGCCAAGTAGTATTGCATGTTTTTGGGGGGCTGCTTGGGGTGTTCTAGATTTTTGGGGGTGGGTTGATGGGTCTGGGAGCACTGCTGGGAAGGTCTAATTTTGATCACAAGTGGTTTGAAAAAATCCATAGTGGAAAAGGGGGGTTTGGGCCTAGTTGCAGAGAGCGTTTTGGCGCGATTTAAATTTAGGCCTAGTAGTATTGCATGTTTTTGGGGAGCTCTTTGGGGGTGTTCTAGATTTTTGGGGGTGGGTTGAGGGGTCTCGGAGCACTGCTGGGAAGGTCTAATTATGATTGCAAGTGGTTTGAAAAAAATCATTGGTGGAAAAGGGGGTGTGGGCCTTGTTGCAGAGAGCGTTTTGGCACGATTTAAACTTAGGCCTAGTAGCATTGCATGTTTTTGGGGGGGCTGCTTGGGGGATGTTCTAGATTTTTTAGGGTGGGTTGAGGGGTCTGGGAGCACTTCTGGGAAGGTCTAATTTTGTTTGCAAGTGGTTTGAAGAAAATCCATGGTGGAATTTATTTTTTGTTTTAGCAGTATTGCATGTTTTTGGGGGGCTGCTTGGGGGTGTTCTAGAATTTTGGGGATGGGTTGAGGGGACTGGGAGCACTGCTGGGAATGTGTAATTTTGATTGCACGTTGTTTGAAGAAAATCCATGGTGGAAAAGCGTGGTTTGGGCCTAGTTGCAGAGAGCGTTTTGGCACGATTGAAACTTAGGCCTAGTAGTATTCAATGTTTTTGGGGGGCTGCTTGGGGTGTTCTAGATTTTTGGGGGTGGGTTGAGTGGTCTGGGAGCACTGCTGGGAAGGTCTAATTTTGATTGCAAGTTGCTTGAAGAAAATCCTTGGTGGAAAAGGGGGGTTTGTGCCTACTTGCTGAGAGCGTTTTGGCACGATTGAAACTTAGGCCTAGTAGTATTTAATGTTTTTGGGGGGCTGCTTGGGGTGTTCTAGATTTTTGGGGGTGGGTTGAGTGGTCTGGGAGCACTGCTGGGAAGGTCTAATTTTGATTGCAAATGGTTTGAAGAAAATCCATGGTGGAAAAGGGGGGTTTGGACCTAGTTGCAGAGAGCGTTTTGGCACGATTTAAACTTAGGCCTAGTAGTATTGCATGTTTTTGGGGGGCTGCTTGGGGGTGTTCTAGATTTTTGGGGGTGGGTTGAGGGGTCTGGGAGCACTGACGGGAAGGTATAATTTTGGTTGCAAGTGGTTTGAAAAAATCATTGGTGGAAAAGGGGGTGTGGGCCTTGTTGCAGAGAGCGTTTTAGCACGATTTAAACTTAGGCCTGGTAGTATTGCATGTTTTTGGGGAGCTGCTTGGGGCTGTTCTAGATTTTTGGGGGTGGGTTGAGGGGTCTGGGAGCCCTGCTGGGAATGTCTAATATTGATTGCAAGTGGTTTGAAGAAAATCCATGGTGGAAAAAGGGGGTTTGGGCCTAGTTGCAGAGAGCATTTTGGCACGATTTAAACTTAGGCCTATTAGTATTGCATGTTTTTGGGGGGCTGTTTGGGGGTGTTCTAGATTTTTGGGGGTGGGTTGAGGGGTCCGGGAGCACTGCTGGGAAGGTGTAATTTTGATTGCAAGTGGTTTGAAGAAAATCCAATGGTGGAAAAGGCGGGTTTGGGCCTAGTTGCAGAGAGTGTTTTGGCAGGATTTAAACTCAGGCCTAGCAGTAGTTCATGTTTTTGGGGTGCTGCTTGGGGTGTTCTAGATTTTTGGGGGTGGGTTGAGGGGTCTGGGAGCACTGCTGGGAAGGTCTAATTTTGATTGCAAATGGTTTGAAAAAATCCATGGTGGAACAGGGGGGTTTGGGCCTAGTTGCAGAGAGCGTTTTGGCACGATTTAAACTTAGGCCTAGTAGCATTGCATGTTTTTAGGGGGGCTGCTTGGGGGTGTTCTAGATTTTTGGGGGTGGGTTGAGGGGTCTGGGAGCACTGCCGGGAAGGTATAATTTTGGTTGCAAGTGGTTTGAAAAAATCATTGGTGGAAAAGGGGGTGTGGGCCTTGTTGCAGAGAGCGTTTTGGCACGATTTAAACTTAGGCCTAGTAGCATTGCATGTTTTTGGGGGGGCTGCTTGGGGGATGTTCTAGATTTTTTAGGGTGGGTTGAGGGGTCTGGGAGCACTTCTGGGAAGGTCTAATTTTGTTTGCAAGTGGTTTGAAGAAAATCCATGGGGGAATTTATTTTTTGTTTTAGCAGTATTGCATGTTTTTGGGGGGCTGCTTGGGGGTGTTCTAGAATTTTGGGGATGGGTTGAGGGGACTGGGAGCACTGCTGGGAAGGTGTAATTTTGATTGCACGTTGTTTGAAGAAAATCCATGGTGGAAAAGCGTGGTTTGGGCCTAGTTGCAGAGAGCGTTTTGGCACAATTGAAACTTAGGCCTAGTAGTATTCAATGTTTTTGGGGGGCTGCTTGGGGTGTTCTAGATTTTTGGGGGTGGGTTGAGTGGTCTGGGAGCACTGCTGGGAAGGTCTAATTTTGATTGCAAGTTGTTTGAAGAAAATCCTTGGTGGAAAAGGGGGGTTTGTGCCTACTTGCTGAGAGCGTTTTGGCACGATTGAAACTTAGGCCTAGTAGTATTTAATGTTTTTGGGGGGCTGCTTGGGGTGTTCTAGATTTTTGGGGGTGGGTTGAGTGGTCTGGGAGCACTGCTGGGAAGGTCTAATTTAGATTGCAAATGGTTTGAAGAAAATCATTGGTGGAAAAGGGGGTGGGGGCCTTGTTGCAGAGAGTGTTTTGGCACGATTTAAACTTAGGCCTAGTAGTCTTGCATGTTTTTGGGGAGCTCCTTGGGGGTGTTCTAGATTTTTGGGGGTGGGTTAAGGGGTCTGGGAGCACTGCTGGGAAGGTGTAAATTTTGATTGCAAGTGGTTTGAAGAAAATCCATGGTGGAAAAGTTATATTTTTTTAGCAGTATTGGATGTTTTTGGGGGGCTGCTTGGGGGAGTTCTAGAATTTTGGGGGTGGGTTGAGGGGACTGGGAGCACTGCTGGGAAGGTGTAAATTTGATTGCAAGTGGTTTGAAGAAAATCCATGGCGGAAAAGAGGGGTTTGGGCATAGTTGCGGTGAGCGTTTTGGTACGTTTTAAACTAAGGCCTAGTAGTATTGTATGTTTTTGTGGGGCTGTTTGGAAGTGTTCGAGATTTTTGGGGCTGGGTTGAGGGGCCTGGGACCACTGCTGGGATGGTCTTATTTTGATTGCAAGTTGTTTGAAGAAAATCCATGGTGGAAAAGGGGGGTTTGGGCCTAGTTGCCGAGAGCGTTTTGGCACGATTTAAACTTAGGCCTAGTAGTATTGCATGTTTTTGGGGGGCTGCTTGGGGGTGTTCCAGATTTTCGGGGGTGGATTGATGGGTCTGGGAGCACTGCTGGGAAGGTCTAATTTTGATTGCAAGTGGTTTGAAAAAATCCATTGTGGAAAAGGGGGGTTTGGGCCTAGTTGCAGAGAGCGTTTTGGCACGATTTAAACTTAGGCCTAGTCGTATTGCATGTTTTTGGGGGGCTGTTTGGGGGTGTGCTAGATTTTTGGGGGTGGGTTGAGGGGTCCGGGAGCACTGATGGGAAGGTCTAATTTTGATTGCAAGTGGTATGAAGAAAATCAATGGTGGAAACAGGGGGTTGGGCCTAGTTGCAGAGAGCGTTTTGGCACAATTTAAACCTAGGCCTAGTAGTATGGTATGTTTTTGGGGGGCTGCTTGAGGTGTTCTAGATTTTTGGGGGTGTGTTGAGGGGTATGGGAGCACTGCTGGGAATAACTAATTTTGATTGCAAGTGGTTTGAAGAAAATCCATGGTGTAAAAGTTATTTTTTTGAGCAGTATTGCATGTTTTTAGGGGGCTGCTTGAGGGTGTTCTACAATTTTGGGGGTGGGTTGAGGGGTTTGGGAGCACTGCTGGGAAGGTGTAATTTTGATTGCAAGTGGTTTGAAGAAAATCCATGGTGGAAAAGTGGGGTTTGGGCCTAGTTGCAGAGTGCGTTTTGGCATGTTTTAAACTAAGGCCTAGTAGTATTGCATGTTTTTAGGGGGCTGTTTGGGGGTGTTCTAGATTTTTTGGGGTGGGTTGAGGGGTCTGGGAGCACTGCCGGGAAGGTATAACTTTGATTGCAAGTGGTTTGAAGAAAATCCATAGTGGAAAAGGGGGGTTTGGGCCTAGTTGCAGAGAGCGTTTTGCCACGATTTAAACTTAGGCCAAGTAGTATTGCATGTTTTTGGGGGGCTGCTTGGGGTGTTCTAGATTTTTGGGGGTGGGTTGATGGGTCTGGGAGCACTGCTGGGAAGGTCTAATTTTGATCACAAGTGGTTTGAAAAAATCCATAGTGGAAAAGGGGGGTTTGGGCCTAGTTGCAGAGAGCGTTTTGCCCCGATTAAAACTTAGGCCTAGTAGTAATACATGTTTTTGGGGGGCTGTTTGGGGGTGTTCAAGATTTTTGAGGGTGGGTTGAGAGGTCTGGGAGCACTGCTTTGAAGGTCTAATTTTTATTGCAAGTGGTTTGAAGAAAATCCATGGTGGAAAAGGGGGGTTTGGGCCTCGTTGCAGAGAGCGCTTTGGCACGATTTAAACTTAGGCCTAGTAGTATTGCATGTTTGTGGAGGGCTGCTTGGGGGTGTTCTAGATTTTTAGGGGTGGGTTGAGGGGTCTGGGAGCACAGCCGGGAAGGTCTAATTTTGGTTGCAAGTGGTTTGAAAAAATCATTGGAGGAAAAGGGGGTGTGGGGCTTGTTGCAGAGAGCGTTTTGGCACGATTTAAACTTAGGCCTATCAGTATTGCATGTTTTTGGGGAGCTGCTTGGGGGTGTTCTAGATTTTTGGGGGTGGGTTGAGGGGTCTGGGAGCACTGCTGGGAAGGTCTAAAATTGATTGCAAGTGGTTTGAAGAAAATCCATGGTGGAAAAGGGGGGTTTGGGCCTAGTTGCAGAGAGCGTCTTGGCACGATTTAAACTTAGGCCTAGTAGTATTCCATGTTTTTGGGGGCTGTTTAGGGGTGTTCTAGATTTTTGGGCGTTGGTTGAGGGATTCCGGGAGCACTGCTGGGAAGGTCTAATTTTTATTGCAAGTGGATTGAAGATAATCCATGTTGGAAAAGGGGGGTTTGAGCCTAGTTGCAGAGAGCGTTTTGGCGCAATTTAAACTTAGGCCTAGTAGTATTGCATGTTTTTGGGGGCTGCTTGGGGGTGTTATTGATATTTGGGGGAGGACTGAGGGGTCTGGAAGCACTGCCGGGAAGGTCTAATTTTGATTGCAAGTGGTTTGAAAAAAATCATTGGTGGAAAAAGGGGTGTGGGCCTTGTTGCAGAGAGCGTTTTGGCACGATTTAAACTTAGGCCTAGTAGTATTGAATGTTTTTGGGGAGCTGCTTGGGGGAGTTCTAGATTTTTGGGGGTGGATTGAGGGGTCTGGGAGCACAGCTGGGAAGGTCTATTTTTGATTGCAAGTGGTTTGAAGAAAATTAATGGTTTAAACGGGGGTTGGGCCTAGTTGCAGAGAGCGTTTTGGCACGATTTAAACTTAGGCCTAGTAGTATTGCATGTTTTTGGGGGGCTACTTGGCGTGTTCTAGATTTTTGAGGGTGGGTTGAGGGGTCTAGGAGCACTGCAGGGAAGGTCTAATCTTTATTGCAAGTGGTTTGAAGATAATCCATGGTGGAAAAGGGGGGTTTGAGCCTAGTTGCAGAGAGCGTTTTGGCACGATTTAAACTTAGGCCTAGTAGTATTGCATGATTTTGGGGTGCTGCTTGGGGTGTTCTAGATTTCTGAGGATGTGTTGAGGGGTCTGGGAGCACTGCTTTGAAGGTCTAATTTTTATTGCAAGTGGTTTGAAGAAAATCCATGGTGGAAAAAGGGGGGTTTGGGCCTGGTTGCAGAGAGCGTTTTGGCACGATTTAAACTTAGGCCTAGTAGTATTGCATGTTTTTGGGGAGCTCTTTGGGGGTGTTCTAGATTTTTGGGGGTGGGTTGAGGGGTCTCGGAGCACTGCTGGGAAGGTCTAATTATGATTGCAAGTGGTTTAAAAAAAATCATTGGTGGAAAAGGTGGTGTGGCCTTGTTGCAGAGAGCGTTTTGGCACGATTTAAACTTAGGCCTAGTAGTATTGCATGTTTTTGGGGAGCTCCTTGGGGGTGTTCTAGATTTTTGGGGGTGGGTTGAGGGGTCTGGGAGCACTGCTGGGAAGGTGTAATTTTGATTGCAAGTGGTTTGTAGAAAATCCATGGTGGAAAAGTTATTTTTTTTAGCAGTATTGCATGTTTTTGGGGGGCTGCTTGGGGGTGTTCTAGAATTTTGTGGGTGGGTTGAGGGGACTGGGAGCACTGCTGGGAAGGTGTCATTTTGATTGCAAGTGGTTTGAAGAAAATCCATGGTGGAAAAGTGGGGTTTGGGCATAGTTGCGGTGAGCGTTTTGGTACGTTTTAAACTAAGGCCTAGTAGTATTGTATGTTTTTGTGGGGCTGTTTGGGGGTGTTCGAGATGTTTGGGGGTGGGTTGAGGGGCCTGGGACCACTGCTGGGATGGTCTTATTTTGATTGCAAGTTGTTTGAAGAAAATACATGGTGGAAAAGGGGGGTTTGGGCCTAGTTGCCGAGAGCATTTTGGCACGATTTAAACTTAGACCTAGTAGTATTGCATGTTTTTGGGGGGCTGCTTGGGGGTGTTCCAGATTTTTGAGGGTGGGTGGAGAGGTCTGGGAGCACTTCTGGGAAGGTCTAACTTTGATTGCAAGTGGTTTGAAGAAAATCCATGGTGGAAAAGGGGGGTTTGGGCCTAGTTGCAGAGAGCGTTTTGCCACGATTTAAACTTAGGCCAAGTAGTATTGCATGTTTTTGGGGGGATGCTTGGGGTGTTCTAGATTTTTGGGGGTGCGTTGATGGGTCTGGGAGCAATGCTGGGAAGGTCTAATTTTGATCACAAGTGGTTTGAAAAAATCCATAGTGGAAAAGGGGGGTTTGGGCCTAGTTGCAGAGAGCGTTTTGCCACGATTAAAACTTAGGCCTAGCAGTATTGCATGTTTTTGGGGAGCTGCTTGGGGGTATTTTAAGTTTTTGGGGGTGGGTCGAGGGGTCTGGGAGCACTGCTGGGAAGGTGTAATTTTGATTGCAAGTGGTTTGAAAAAAATCCATGGTGGAAAAGGGGGTGTGGGCCTTGTTACAGAGAGCGTTTTGGCACGATTTAAACTTAGGCCTAGTAGTATTGAATGTTTTTGGGGAGCTGCTTGGGGGAGTTCTACATTTTTGGGGGTGGGTTGAGGGGTCTCGGAGCACTGCTGGGAAGGTCTATATTTGATTGCAAGTGGTTTGAAGAAAATCCATTGTGGAAAAGGGGGGTTTGGGCCTAGTTGCAGAGAGCATTTTGTCGCGATTTAAACTTATGCCTAGTAGTATTGCATGTTTTTGGGGAGCTCTTTGGGGGTGGTCTAGATTTTTGGGGGTGGGTTGAGGGGTCTCGGAGCACTGCTGGGAAGGTCTAATTAGGATTGCAAGTGGTTTAAAAAAAACATTGGTGGAAAAGGGGGTGTGGGCCTTGTTGCAGAGAGCGTTTTGGCACGATTTAAACTTAGGCCTAGTAGTATTGCATGTTTTTGGGGAGCTCCTTGGGGGTGTTCTAGATTTTTGGGGGTGGGTTGAGGGGTCTGGGAGCACTGCTGGGAAGGTGTAATTTTGATTGCAAGTGGTTTGAAAAAAATCCATGGTGGAAAAGTTATTTTTTTTAGCAGTATTGCATGTTTTTGGGGGGCTGCTTGGGGGTGTTCTAGAATTTTGGAGGTGGGTTGGCGGGACTGGGAGCACTGCTGGGAAAGTGTAATTTTGATTGCAAGTGGTTTGAAGAAAATTCATGGTGGAAAAGTGGGGTTTGGGCATAGTTGCGGTGAGCGTTTTGGTACTTTTTAAACTAAGGCCTAGTAGTATTGTATGTTTTTGTGGGCTGTTTGGGGGTGTTCGAGATTTTTGGGGGTGGGTTGGGAAGCCTGGGACCACTGCTGGGATGGTCTAATTTTGATTGCAAGTTGTTTGAAGAAAATCCATGGTGGAAAAGGGGGGTTTGGGCCTAGTTGCAGAGAGCGTTTTGCCACGATTTAAACTTAGGCCAAGTAGTATTGCATGTTTTTGGGGGGCTGCTTGGGGTGTTCTAGATTTTTGGGGGTGGGTTGATGGGTCTGGGAGCACTGCTGGGAAGGTCTAATTTTGATCACAAGTGGTTTGAAAAAATCCATAGTGGAAAAGGGGGGTTTGGGCCTAGTTGCAGAGAGCGTTTTGGCGCGATTTAAATTTAGGCCTAGTAGTATTGCATGTTTTTGGGGAGCTCTTTGGGGGTGTTCTAGATTTTTGGGGGTGGGTTGAGGGGTCTCGGAGCACTGCTGGGAAGGTCTAATTATGATTGCAAGTGGTTTGAAAAAAATCATTGGTGGAAAAGGGGGTGTGGGCCTTGTTGCAGAGAGCGTTTTGGCACGATTTAAACTTAGGCCTAGTAGCATTGCATGTTTTTGGGGGGGCTGCTTGGGGGATGTTCTAGATTTTTTAGGGTGGGTTGAGGGGTCTGGGAGCACTTCTGGGAAGGTCTAATTTTGTTTGCAAGTGGTTTGAAGAAAATCCATGGTGGAATTTATTTTTTGTTTTAGCAGTATTGCATGTTTTTGGGGGGCTGCTTGGGGGTGTTCTAGAATTTTGGGGATGGGTTGAGGGGACTGGGAGCACTGCTGGGAATGTGTAATTTTGATTGCACGTTGTTTGAAGAAAATCCATGGTGGAAAAGCGTGGTTTGGGCCTAGTTGCACAGAGCGTTTTGGCACGATTGAAACTTAGGCCTAGTAGTATTCAATGTTTTTGGGGGGCTGCTTGGGGTGTTCTAGATTTTTGGGGGTGGGTTGAGTGGTCTGGGAGCACTGCTGGGAAGGTCTAATTTTGATTGCAAGTTGTTTGAAGAAAATCCTTGGTGGAAAAGGGGGGTTTGTGCCTACTTGCTGAGAGCGTTTTGGCACGATTGAAACTTAGGCCTAGTAGTATTTAATGTTTTTGGGGGGCTGCTTGGGGTGTTCTAGATTTTTGGGGGTGGGTTGAGTGGTCTGGGAGCACTGCTGGGAAGGTCTAATTTTGATTGCAAATGGTTTGAAGAAAATCCATGGTGGAAAAGGGGGGTTTGGACCTAGTTGCAGAGAGCGTTTTGGCACGATTTAAACTTAGGCCTAGTAGTATTGCATGTTTTTGGGGGGCTGCTTGGGGGTGTTCTAGATTTTTGGGGGTGGGTTGAGGGGTCTGGGAGCACTGACGGGAAGGTATAATTTTGGTTGCAAGTGGTTTGAAAAAATCATTGGTGGAAAAGGGGGTGTGGGCCTTGTTGCAGAGAGCGTTTTAGCACGATTTAAACTTAGGCCTGGTAGTATTGCATGTTTTTGGGGAGCTGCTTGGGGGTGTTCTAGATTTTTGGTGGTGGGTTGAGGGGTCTGGGAGCCCTGCTGGGAATGTCTAATATTGATTGCAAGTGGTTTGAAGAAAATCCATGGTGGAAAAAGGGGGTTTGGGCCTAGTTGCAGAGAGCATTTTGGCACGATTTAAACTTAGGCCTATTAGTATTGCATGTTTTTGGGGGGCTGTTTGGGGGTGTTCTAGATTTTTGGGGGTGGGTTGAGGGGTCTCGGAGCACTGCTGGGAAGGTCTAATTATGATTGCAAGTGGTTTAAAAAAAATCATTGGTGGAAAAGGTGGTGTGGCCTTGTTGCAGAGAGCGTTTTGGCACGATTTAAACTTAGGCCTAGTAGTATTGCATGTTTTTGGGGAGCTCCTTGGGGGTGTTCTAGATTTTTGGGGGTGGGTTGAGGGGTCTGGGAGCACTGCTGGGAAGGTGTAATTTTGATTGCAAGTGGTTTGAAGAAAATCCATGGTGGAAAAGTTATTTTTTTAGCAGTATTGCATGTTTTTCGGGGGCTGCTTGGGGGTGTTCTAGAATTTTGTGGGTGGGTTGAGGGGACTGGGAGCACTGCTGGGAAGGTGTCATTTTGATTGCAAGTGGTTTGAAGAAAATCCATGGTGGAAAAGTGGGGTTTGGGCATAGTTGCGGTGAGCGTTTTGGTACGTTTTAAACTAAGGCCTAGTAGTATTGTATGTTTTTGTGGGGCTGTTTGGGGGTGTTCGAGATGTTTGGGGGTGGGTTGAGGGGCCTGGGACCACTGCTGGGATGGTCTTATTTTGATTGCAAGTTGTTTGAAGAAAGTACATGGTGGAAAAGGGGGGTTTGGGCCTAGTTGCCGAGAGCATTTTGGCACGATTTAAACTTAGACCTAGTAGTATTGCATGTTTTTGGGGGGCTGCTTGGGGGTGTTCCAGATTTTTGAGGGTGGGTGGAGAGGTCTGGGAGCACTTCTGGGAAGGTCTAACTTTGATTGCAAGTGGTTTGAAGAAAATCCATGGTGGAAAAGGGGGGTTTGGGCCTAGTTGCAGAGAGCGTTTTGCCACGATTTAAACTTAGGCCAAGTAGTATTGCATGTTTTTGGGGGGATGCTTGGGGTGTTCTAGATTTTTGGGGGTGCGTTGATGGGTCTGGGAGCAATGCTGGGAAGGTCTAATTTTGATCACAAGTGGTTTGAAAAAATCCATAGTGGAAAAGGGGGGTTTGGGCCTAGTTGCAGAGAGCGTTTTGCCACGATTAAAACTTAGGCCTAGCAGTATTGCATGTTTTTGGGGAGCTGCTTGGGGGTATTTTAAGTTTTTGGGGGTGGGTCGAGGGGTCTGGGAGCACTGCTGGGAAGGTGTAATTTTGATTGCAAGTGGTTTGAAAAAAATCCATGGTGGAAAAGGGGGTGTGGGCCTTGTTACAGAGAGCGTTTTGGCACGATTTAAACTTAGGCCTAGTAGTATTGAATGTTTTTGGGGAGCTGCTTGGGGGAGTTCTACATTTTTGGGGGTGGGTTGAGGGGTCTCGGAGCACTGCTGGGAAGGTCTTTATTTGATTGCAAGTGGTTTGAAGAAAATCCATTGTGGAAAAGGGGGGTTTGGGCCTAGTTGCAGAGAGCATTTTGTCGCGATTTAAACTTAGGCCTAGTAGTATTGCATGTTTTTGGGGAGCTCTTTGGGGGTGTTCTAGATTTTTGGGGGTGGGTTGAGGGGTCTCGGAGCACTGCTGGGAAGGTCTAATTAGGATTGCAAGTGGTTTAAAAAAATCATTGGTGGAAAAGGGGGTGTGGGCCTTGTTGCAGAGAGCGTTTTCGCACGATTTAAACTTAGGCCTAGTAGTATTGCATGTTTTTGGGGAGCTCCTTGGGGGTGTTCTAGATTTTTGGGGGTGGGTTGAGGGGTCTGGGAGCACTGCTGGGAAGGTGTAATTTTGATTGCAAGTGGTTTGAAAAAAATCCATGGTGGAAAAGTTATTTTTTTTAGCAGTATTGCATGTTTTTGGGGGGCTGCTTGGGGGTGTTCTAGAATTTTGGAGGTGGGTTGGGGGGACTGGGAGCACTGCTGGGAAAGTGTAATTTTGATTGCAAGTGGTTTGAAGAAAATTCATAGTGGAAAAGTGGGGTTTGGGCATAGTTGCGGTGAGCGTTTTGGTACTTTTTAAACTAAGGCCTAGTAGTATTGTATGTTTTTGTGGGCTGTTTGGGGGTGTTCGAGATTTTTGGGGGTGGGTTGGGGGGCCTGGGACCACTGCTGGGATGGTCTAATTTTGATTGCAAGTTGTTTGAAGAAAATCCATGGTGGAAAAGGGGGGTTTGGGCCTAGTTGCCGAGAGCGTTTTGGCACGATTTAAACTTAGGCCTAGTAGTATTGCATGTTTTTGGGGGGCTTCTTGGGGGTGTTCCAGATTTTCGGGGGTGGAGAGGTCTGGGAGCACTTCTGGGAAGGTCTAACTTTGATTGCAAGTGGTTTGAAGAAAATCCATGGTGGAAAAGGGGAGTTTGGGCCTAGTTGCAGAGAGCGTTTTGCCACGATTTAAACTTAGGCCAAGTAGTATTGCATGTTTTTGGGGGGCTGCTTGGGGTGTTCTAGATTTTTGGGGGTGGGTTGATGGGTCTGGAAGCACTGCTGGGAAGGTCTAATTTTGATCACAAGTGGTTTGAAAAAATCCATAGTGGAAAAGGGGGGTTTGGGCCTAGTTGCAGAGAGCGTTTTGGCGCGATTTAAATTTAGGCCTAGTAGTATTGCATGTTTTTGGGGAGCTCTTTGGGGGTGTTCTAGATTTTTGGGGGTGGGTTGAGGGGTCTCGGAGCACTGCTGGGAAGGTCTAATTATGATTGCAAGTGGTTTGAAAAAAATCATTGGTGGAAAAGGGGGTGTGGGCCTTGTTGCAGAGAGCGTTTTGGCACGATTTAAACTTAGGCCTAGTAGCATTGCATGTTTTTGGGGGGGCTGCTTGGGGGATGTTCTAGATTTTTTAGGGTGGGTTGAGGGGTCTGGGAGCACTTCTGGGAAGGTCTAATTTTGTTTGCAAGTGGTTTGAAGAAAATCCATGGTGGAATTTATTTTTTGTTTTAGCAGTATTGCATGTTTTTGGGGGGCTGCTTGGGGGTGTTCTAGAATTTTGGGGATGGGTTGAGGGGACTGGGAGCACTGCTGGGAAGGTGTAATTTTGATTGCACGTTGTTTGAAGAAAATCCATGGTGGAAAAGCGTGGTTTGGGCCTAGTTGCAGAGAACGTTTTGGCACGATTGAAACTTAGGCCTAGTAGTATTCAATGTTTTTGGGGGGCTGCTTGGGGTGTTCTAGATTTTTGGGGGTGGGTTGAGTGGTCTGGGAGCACTGCTGGGAAGGTCTAATTTTGATTGCAAGTTGTTTGAAGAAAATCCTTGGTGGAAAAGGGGGGTTTGTGCCTACTTGCTGAGAGCGTTTTGGCACGATTGAAACTTAGGCCTAGTAGTATTTAATGTTTTTGGGGGGCTGCTTGGGGTGTTCTAGATTTTTGGGGGTGGGTTGAGTGGTCTGGGAGCACTGCTGGGAAGGTCTAATTTTGATTGCAAATGGTTTGAAGAAAATCCATGGTGGAAAAGGGGGGTTTGGACCTAGTTGCAGAGAGCGTTTTGGCACGATTTAAACTTAGGCCTAGTAGTATTGCATGTTTTTGGGGGGCTGCTTGGGGGTGTTCTAGATTTTTGGGGGTGGGTTGAGGGGTCTGGGAGCACTGACGGGAAGGTATAATTTTGGTTGCAAGTGGTTTGAAAAAATCATTGGTGGAAAAGGGGGTGTGGGCCTTGTTGCAGAGAGCGTTTTAGCACGATTTAAACTTAGGCCTGGTAGTATTGCATGTTTTTGGGGAGCTGCTTGGGGGTGTTCTAGATTTTTGGGGGTGGGTTGAGGGGTCTGGGAGCCCTGCTGGGAATGTCTAATAATGATTGCAAGTGGTTTGAAGAAAATCCATGGTGGAAAAAGGGGGTTTGGGCCTAGTTGCAGAGAGCATTTTGGCACGATTTAAACTTAGGCCTATTAGTATTGCATGTTTTTGGGGGGCTGTTTGGGGGTGTGCTAGATTTTTGGGGGTGGGTTGAGGGGTCCGGGAGCACTGCTGGGAAGGTGTAATTTTGATTGCAAGTGGTTTGAAGAAAATCCAATGGTGGAAAAGGCGGGTTTGGGCCTAGTTGCAGAGAGTGTTTTGGCAGGATTTAAACTCAGGCCTAGCAGTAGTTCATGTTTTTGGGGGGCTGCTTGGGGGTGTTCTAGAATTTTGGAGGTGGGTTGGGGGGACTGGGAGCACTGCTGGGAAAGTGTAATTTTGATTGCAAGTGGTTTGAAGAAAATTCATGGTGGAAAAGTGGGGTTTGGGCATAGTTGCGGTGAGCGTTTTGGTACTTTTTAAACTAAGGCCTAGTAGTATTGTATGTTTTTGTGGGCTGTTTGGGGGTGTTCGAGATTTTTGGGGGTGGGTTGGGGGGCCTGGGACCACTGCTGGGATGGTCTAATTTTGATTGCAAGTTGTTTGAAGAAAATCCATGGTGGAAAAGGGGGGTTTGGGCCTAGTTGCCGAGAGCGTTTTGGCACGATTTAAACTTAGGCCTAGTAGTATTGCATGTTTTTGGGGGGCTTCTTGGGGGTGTTCCAGATTTTCGGGGGTGGAGAGGTCTGGGAGCACTTCTGGGAAGGTCTAACTTTGATTGCAAGTGGTTTGAAGAAAATCCATGGTGGAAAAGGGGAGTTTGGGCCTAGTTGCAGAGAGCGTTTTGCCACGATTTAAACTTAGGCCAAGTAGTATTGCATGTTTTTGGGGGGCTGCTTGGGGTGTTCTAGATTTTTGGGGGTGGGTTGATGGGTCTGGGAGCACTGCTGGGAAGGTCTAATTTTGATCACAAGTGGTTTGAAAAAATCCATAGTGGAAAAGGGGGGTTTGGGCCTAGTTGCAGAGAGCGTTTTGGCGCGATTTAAATTTAGGCCTAGTAGTATTGCATGTTTTTGGGGAGCTCTTTGGGGGTGTTCTAGATTTTTGGGGGTGGGTTGAGGGGTCTCGGAGCACTGCTGGGAAGGTCTAATTATGATTGCAAGTGGTTTGAAAAAAATCATTGGTGGAAAAGGGGGTGTGGGCCTTGTTGCAGAGAGCGTTTTGGCATGATTTAAACTTAGGCCTAGTAGCATTGCATGTTTTTGGGGGGCTGCTTGGGGGATGTTCTAGATTTTTTAGGGTGGGTTGAGGGGTCTGGGAGCACTTCTGGGAAGGTCTAATTTTGTTTGCAAGTGGTTTGAAGAAAATCCATGGTGGAATTTATTTTTTGTTTTAGCAGTATTGCATGTTTTTGGGGGGCTGCTTGGGGGTGTTCTAGAATTTTGGGGATGGGTTGAGGGGACTGGGAGCACTGCTGGGAATGTGTAATTTTGATTGCACGTTGTTTGAAAAAAATCCATGGTGGAAAAGCGTGGTTTGGGCCTAGTTGCAGAGAGCGTTTTGGCACGATTGAAACTTAGGCCTAGTAGTATTCAATGTTTTGGGGGGCTGCTTGGGGTGTTCTAGATTTTTGGGGGTGGGTTGAGTGGTCTGGGAGCACTGCTGGGAAGGTCTAATTTTGATTGCAAGTTGTTTGAAGAAAATCCTTGGTGGAAAAGGGGGGTTTGTGCCTACTTGCTGAGAGCGTTTTGGCACGATTGAAACTTAGGCCTAGTAGTATTTAATGTTTTTGGGGGGCTGCTTGGGGTGTTCTAGATTTTTGGGGGTGGGTTGAGTGGTCTGGGAGCACTGCTGGGAAGGTCTAATTTTGATTGCAAATGGTTTGAAGAAAATCCATGGTGGAAAAGGGGGGTTTGGACCTAGTTGCAGAGAGCGTTTTGGCACGATTTAAACTTAGGCCTAGTAGTATTGCATGTTTTTGGGGGGCTGCTTGGGGGTGTTCTAGATTTTTGGGGGTGGGTTGAGGGGTCTGGGAGCACTGACGGGAAGGTATAATTTTGGTTGCAAGTGGTTTGAAAAAATCATTGGTGGAAAAGGGGGTGTGGGCCTTGTTGCAGAGAGCGTTTTAGCACGATTTAAACTTAGGCCTGGTAGTATTGCATGTTTTTGGGGAGCTGCTTGGGGCTGTTCTAGATTTTTGGGGGTGGGTTGAGGGGTCTGGGAGCCCTGCTGGGAATGTCTAATATTGATTGCAAGTGGTTTGAAGAAAATCCATGGTGGAAAAAGGGGGTTTGGGCCTAGTTGCAGAGAGCATTTTGGCACGATTTAAACTTAGGCCTATTAGTATTGCATGTTTTTGGGGGGCTGTTTGGGGGTGTTCTAGATTTTTGGGGGTGGGTTGAGGGGTCCGGGAGCACTGCTGGGAAGGTGTAATTTTGATTGCAAG
This sequence comes from Lissotriton vulgaris, assembly GCF_964263255.1. Lineage (NCBI taxonomy): Eukaryota > Metazoa > Chordata > Amphibia > Caudata > Salamandridae > Lissotriton > Lissotriton vulgaris. The sequence continues at coordinate 1,258,014,547 of NC_141687.1, read as the reverse complement.
TGGTTTGAAGAAAATCCAATGGTGGAAAAGGCGGGTTTGGGCCTAGTTGCAGAGAGTGTTTTGGCAGGATTTAAACTCAGGCCTAGCAGTAGTTCATGTTTTTGGGGTGCTGCTTGGGGTGTTCTAGATTTTTGGGGGTGGGTTGAGGGGTCTGGGAGCACTGCTGGGAAGGTCTAATTTTGATTGCAAATGGTTTGAAAAAATCCATGGTGGAACAGGGGGGTTTGGGCCTAGTTGCAGAGAGTGTTTTGGCACAATTTAAACTTAGGCCTAGTAGCATTGCATGTTTTTAGGGGGGCTGCTTGGGGGTGTTCTAGATTTTTGGGGGTGGGTTGAGGGGTCTGGGAGCACTGCCGGGAAGGTATAATTTTGGTTGCAAGTGGTTTGAAAAAATCATTGGTGGAAAAGGGGGTGTGGGCCTTGTTGCAGAGAGCGTTTTGGCACGATTTAAACTTAGGCCTAGTAGCATTGCATGTTTTTGGGGGGGCTGCTTGGGGGATGTTCTAGATTTTTTAGGGTGGGTTGAGGGGTCTGGGAGCACTTCTGGGAAGGTCTAATTTTGTTTGCAAGTGGTTTGAAGAAAATCCATGGGGGAATTTATTTTTTGTTTTAGCAGTATTGCATGTTTTTGGGGGGCTGCTTGGGGGTGTTTTAGAATTTTGGGGATGGGTTGAGGGGACTGGGAGCACTGCTGGGAAGGTGTAATTTTGATTGCACGTTGTTTGAAGAAAATCCATGGTGGAAAAGCGTGGTTTGGGCCTAGTTGCAGAGAGCGTTTTGGCACAATTGAAACTTAGGCCTAGTAGTATTCAATGTTTTTGGGGGGCTGCTTGGGGTGTTCTAGATTTTTGGGGGTGGGTTGAGTGGTCTAGGAGCACTGCTGGGAAGGTCTAATTTTGATTGCAAGTTGTTTGAAGAAAATCCTTGGTGGAAAAGGGGGGTTTGTGCCTACTTGCTGAGAGCGTTTTGGCACGATTGAAACTTAGGCCTAGTAGTATTTAATGTTTTTGGGGGGCTGCTTGGGGTGTTCTAGATTTTTGGGGGTGGGTTGAGTGGTCTGGGAGCACTGCTGGGAAGGTCTAATTTTGATTGCAAATGGTTTGAAGAAAATCCATGGTGGAAAAGGGGGGTTTGGACCTAGTTGCAGAGAGCGTTTTGGCACGATTTAAACTTAGGCCTAGTAGTATTGCATGTTTTTGGGGGGCTGCTTGGGGGTGTTCTAGATTTTTGGGGGTGGGTTGAGGGGTCTGGGAGCACTGACGGGAAGGTATAATTTTGGTTGCAAGTGGTTTGAAAAAATCATTGGTGGAAAAGGGGGTGTGGGCCTTGTTGCAGAGAGCGTTTTAGCACGATTTAAACTTAGGCCTGGTAGTATTGCATGTTTTTGGGGAGCTGCTTGGGGGTGTTCTAGATTTTTGGGGGTGGGTTGAGGGGTCTGGGAGCCCTGCTGGGAATGTCTAATATTGATTGCAAGTGGTTTGAAGAAAATCCATGGTGGAAAAAGGGGGTTTGGGCCTAGTTGCAGAGAGCATTTTGGCACGATTTAAACTTAGGCCTATTAGTATTGCATGTTTTTGGGGGGCTGTTTGGGGGTGTGCTAGATTTTTGGGGGTGGGTTGAGGGGTCCGGGAGCACTGCTGGGAAGGTGTAATTTTGATTGCAAGTGGTTTGAAGAAAATCCAATGGTGGAAAAGGCCGGTTTGGGCCTAGTTGCAGAGAGTGTTTTGGCAGGATTTAAACTCAGGCCTAGCAGTAGTTCATGTTTTTGGGGGGCTGCTTGGGGGTGTTCTAGAATTTTGGAGGTGGGTTGGGGGGACTGGGAGCACTGCTGGGAAAGTGTAATTTTGATTGCAAGTGGTTTGAAGAAAATTCATGGTGGAAAAGTGGGGTTTGGGCATAGTTGCGGTGAGCGTTTTGGTACTTTTTAAACTAAGGCCTAGTAGTATTGTATGTTTTTGTGGGCTGTTTGGGGGTGTTCGAGATTTTTGGGGGTGGGTTGGGGGGCCTGGGACCACTGCTGGGATGGTCTAATTTTGATTGCAAGTTGTTTGAAGAAAATCCATGGTGGAAAAGGGGGGTTTGGGCCTAGTTGCCGAGAGCGTTTTGGCACGATTTAAACTTAGGCCTAGTAGTATTGCATGTTTTTGGGGGGCTTCTTGGGGGTGTTCCAGATTTTCGGGGGTGGAGAGGTCTGGGAGCACTTCTGGGAAGGTCTAACTTTGATTGCAAGTGGTTTGAAGAAAATCCATGGTGGAAAAGGGGAGTTTGGGCCTAGTTGCAGAGAGCGTTTTGCCACAATTTAAACTTAGGCCAAGTAGTATTGCATGTTTTTGGGGGGCTGCTTGGGGTGTTCTAGATTTTTGGGGGTGGGTTGATGGGTCTGGGAGCACTGCTGGGAAGGTCTAATTTTGATCACAAGTGGTTTGAAAAAATCCATAGTGGAAAAGGGGGGTTTGGGCCTAGTTGCAGAGAGCGTTTTGGCGCGATTTAAATTTAGGCCTAGTAGTATTGCATGTTTTTGGGGAGCTCTTTGGGGGTGTTCTAGATTTTTGGGGGTGGGTTGAGGGGTCTCGGAGCACTGCTGGGAAGGTCTAATTATGATTGCAAGTGGTTTGAAAAAAATCATTGGTGGAAAAGGGGGTGTGGGCCTTGTTGCAGAGAGCGTTTTGGCACGATTTAAACTTAGGCCTAGCAGTAGTTCATGTTTTTGGGGTGCTGCTTGGGGTGTTCTAGATTTTTGGGGGTGGGTTGAGGGGTCTGGGAGCACTACTGGGAAGGTCTAATTTTGATTGCAAATGGTTTGAAAAAATCCATGGTGGGAAAGGGGGGTTTGGGCCTAGTTGCAGAGAGCGTTTTTCCACGATTTAAACTTAGGCCTAGTAGTAATACATGTTTTTGGGGGGCTGTTTGGGGGTGTTCAAGATTTTTGGGGGTGGGTTGAGGACTCTGGGAGCACTGCTTTGAAGGTCTAATTTTTATTGCAAGTGGTTTGAAGAAAATCCATGGTGGAAAAGGGGGGTTTGGGCCTAGTTGTAGAGAGCGCATTGGCACGATTTAAACTTAGGCCTAGTAGTATTGCATGTTTTTGGGGGGCTGCTTGGGGTGTTCTAGATTTTTGGGGGTGGGTTGAGGGGTCTGGGAGCAGCACTGCTGGGAAGGTCTAATTTTGGTTGAAAGTTGTTTAAAAAAATCTTTGGTGGAAAAGGGGGTGTGGGCCTTGTTGCAGAGAGCGTTTTGGCACGATTTAAACTTAGGCCTAGTAGTATTGCATGTTTTGGGGGAGCTGCTTGGGGGTGTTCTAGATTTTTGAGGGTGGGTTGAGGGGTCTGGGAGCACTGCTGGGAAGGTCTAATATTGATTGCAAGTGGTTTGATGAAAATCCATGGTGGAAAAGGGGGGTTTGAACCTAGTTGCAGAGAGCGTTTTGGCGCGATTCAAACTTAGGCCTAGTAGTATTGCATGTTTTTGGGGGCTGTTTGAGGGTGTTCTAGATTATCGGGGTGGGTTGAGGGGTCCAGGAGCACTGCTGGGAAGGTCTAATTTTTATTGCAAGTGGTTTGAAGATAATCCATGGTGGAAAAGGGGGGTTTGAACCTAGTTGCAGAGAGCATTTTGGCGCGATTCAAACTTAGGCCTAGTAGTTTGCATGTTTTTGGGGGCTGCTTGAGGGTGTTCTAGATATTTGGGGGTGGGTTGAGGGGTCTGGGAGCACTGCTGGGAAGGTCTAATTTTTATTGCAAGTGGTTTGAAGATAATCCATTTTGGAAAAGGGGGGTTTGGGCCTAGTTGCAGAGAGCGTTTTGGCACGATTTAAACTTAGGCCTAGTAGTATTGCATGTTTTTGGGGCTGTTTGGGGGTGTGCTAGATTTCTGAGGGTCGGGTGAGGGGTCTGGGAGCACTGCATTGAAGGTCAAATTTTTATTGCAAGTGGGTTGAAGAAACTCCATGGCGGAAAAGGGGGGTTTGGGCCTGGTTGCAGAGAGCAGTTTGGCACGCTTTAAACTTAGGCCTAGTAGTATTGCATGTTTTTGGGGAGCTCCTTGGGGGTGTTCTAGATTTTTGGGGGTGGGTTGAGGGGTCTCGGAGCACTGCTGGGAAGGTCTAATTTTGATTGCACGTGGTTTAAAAAAAGATCATTGGTGGAAAAGGGGGTGTGGGCCTTGTTGCAGAGAGCGTTTTGGCACGATTTAAACTTATGCCTAGTAGTATTGCATGTTTTTGGGGGGCTGCTTGGGGTGTTCTAGATTTTTGGAGGTGGGTTGAGGGGTCTGGGAGCACTTCTGGGAAGGTCTAATTTTGATTACAAGTGGTTTGAAGAAAATCCATGTTGGAAAAGGGGGGTTTGGACCTAGTTGCAGAGAGCGTTTTGGCACGATTTAAACGTAGGCCTAGTAGTATTGCATGTTTTTGGGGGGCTGCTTGGGGGTGTTCTAGATTTTTGGGGGTGGGTTGAGGGGTCTGGGAGCACTGCCGGGAAGGTATAATTTTGGTTGCAAGTGGTTTGAAAAAATCATTGGTGGAAAAGGGGGTGTGGGCCGTGTTGCAGAGAGCGTTTTAGGACGATTTAAACTTAGGCCTAGTAGTATTGCATGTTTTTGGGGAGCTGCTTGGGGGTGTTCTAGATTTTTGGGGGTGGGTTGAGGGGTCTTGGAGCACTGCTGGGAATGTCTAATATTGATTGCAAGTGGTTTGAAGAAAATCCATCATGGAAAAGGGGGGTTTGGGCCTAGTTGCAGAGAGCGTCTTGGCACGATTCAAACTTAGGCCTTGTAGTATTGCATGTTTTTGGGGGGCTGTTTGGGGGTGTTCTAGATTTTTGGCGGTGGGTTGAGGGGTCTGGGAGCACTGCTGGGAAGGTCTAATTTTGATTGCAAGTGGGTTGAAGAAAATCCATGGTGGAAAAAGGGGGTTTGGGCCTAGTTGCAGAGAGCATTTTGGCACGATTTAAACTTAGGCCTAGTAGTATTGCATGTTTTTGGGGGGCTGTTTGGGGGTGTGCTAGATTTTTGGGGGTGGGTTGAGGGGTCCGGGAGCACTGCTGGGAAGGTGTCATTTTGATTGCAAGTGGTTTGAAGAAAATCTAATGGTGGAAAAGGCAGGTTTGGGGCTAGTTGCAGAGAGCGTTTTGGCACGATTTAAACTTAGGCCTAGCAGTAGTTCATGTTTTTGGGGTGCTGCTTGGGGTGTTCTAGATTTTTGGGGGTGGGTTGATGGGTCTGGGAGCACTGCTGGGAAGGTCTAATTTTGATTGCAAATGGTTTGAAAAAATCCATGGTGGGAAAGGGGGGTTTGGGCCTAGTTGCAGAGAGCGTTTTTCCACGATTTAAACTTAGGCCTAGTAGTAATACATGTTTTTGGGGGGCTGTTTGGGGGTGTTCAAGATTTTTGGGGGTGGGTTGAGGGGTCTAGGAGCACTGCTTTGAAGGTCTAATTTTTATTGCGAGTGGTTTGAAGAAAATCCATGGTGGAAAAGGGGGGTTTGGGCCTAGTTGCAGAGAGCGCATTGGCACGATTTAAACTTAGGCCTAGTAGTATTGCATGTTTTTGGGGGGCTGCTTGGGGTGTTCTAGATTTTTGGGGGTGGGTTGAGGGGTCTGGGAGCACTGCTGGGAAGGTCTAATTTTGGTTGAAAGTTATTTAAAAAAATCTTTGGTGGAAAAGGGGGTGTGGGCCTTGTTGCAGAGAGCGTTTAAACTTAGGCCTAGTAGTATTGCATGTTTTTGGGGAGCTGCTTGGGGGTGTTCTAGATTTTTGGGGGTGGGTTGAGGTTTCTGGGAGCACTGCTGGGAAGGTCTAATTTTTATTGCAAGTGGTTTGAAGATAATCCATGGTGGAAAAGGGGGGTTTGAACCTAGTTGCAGAGAGCGTTTTGGCGCGATTCAAACTTACCCCTAGTAGTATTGCATGTTTTTGGGGGCTGCTTGAGGGTGTTCTAGATATTTGGGGGTGGGTTGAGGGGTCTGGGAGCACTGCTGGGAAGGTCTAATTTTTATTGCAAGTGGTTTGAAGATAATCCATTTTGGAAAAGGGGGGTTTGGGCCTAGTTGCAGAGAGCGTTTTGGCACGATTTAAACTTAGGCCTGGTAGCATTGCATGTTTTTGGGGGGCTGCTTGGGGTGTTCTAGATTGTTGGGGGTGGGTTGAGGGGTCTGGGAGCACTTCTGGGAAGGTCTAATTTTGATTGCAAGTGGTTTGAAGAAAATCCATGGTGGAATTTATTTTTTGTTTTAGCAGTATTGCATGTTTTTGGGGGGCTGCTTGTGGGTGTTCTAGAATTTTGGGGATGGGTTGAGGGGACTGGGAGCACTGCTGGGAAGGTGTAATTTTGATTGCAAGTTGTTTGAAGAAAATCCATGGTGGAAAAGCGTGGTTTGGGCCTAGTTGCAGAGAGCGTTTTGGCACGATTGAAACTTAGGCCTAGTAGTATTCAATGTTTTTGGGGGGCTGCTTGGGGTGTTCTAGATTTTTGGAGGTGGGTTGAGGGGTCTGGGAGCACTTCTGGGAAGGTCTAATTTTGATTACAAGTGGTTTGAAGAAAATCCATGTTGGAAAAGGGGGGTTTGGACCTAGTTGCAGAGAGCGTTTTGGCACGATTTAAACGTAGGCCTAGTAGTATTGCATGTTTTTGGGGGGCTGCTTGGGGGTGTTCTAGATTTTTGGGGGTGGGTTGAGGGGTCTGGGAGCACTGCCGGGAAGGTATAATTTTGGTTGCAAGTGGTTTGAAAAAATCATTGGTGGAAAAGGGGGTGTGGGCCGTGTTGCAGAGAGCGTTTTAGGACGATTTAAACTTAGGCCTAGTAGTATTGCATGTTTTTGGGGAGCTGCTTGGGGGTGTTCTAGATTTTTGGGGGTGGGTTGAGGGGTCTTGGAGCACTGCTGGGAATGTCTAATATTGATTGCAAGTGGTTTGAAGAAAATCCATCATGGAAAAGGGGGGTTTGGGCCTAGTTGCAGAGAGCGTCTTGGCACGATTCAAACTTAGGCCTTGTAGTATTGCATGTTTTTGGGGGGCTGTTTGGGGGTGTTCTAGATTTTTGGCGGTGGGTTGAGGGGTCTGGGAGCACTGCTGGGAAGGTCTAATTTTGATTGCAAGTGGGTTGAAGAAAATCCATGGTGGAAAAAGGGGGTTTGGGCCTAGTTGCAGAGAGCATTTTGGCACGATTTAAACTTAGGCCTAGTAGTATTGCATGTTTTTGGGGGGCTGTTTGGGGGTGTGCTAGATTTTTGGGGGTGGGTTGAGGGGTCCGGGAGCACTGCTGGGAAGGTGTCATTTTGATTGCAAGTGGTTTGAAGAAAATCTAATGGTGGAAAAGGCAGGTTTGGGGCTAGTTGCAGAGAGCGTTTTGGCACGATTTAAACTTAGGCCTAGCAGTAGTTCATGTTTTTGGGGTGCTGCTTGGGGTGTTCTAGATTTTTGGGGGTGGGTTGATGGGTCTGGGAGCACTGCTGGGAAGGTCTAATTTTGATTGCAAATGGTTTGAAAAAATCCATGGTGGGAAAGGGGGGTTTGGGCCTAGTTGCAGAGAGCGTTTTTCCACGATTTAAACTTAGGCCTAGTAGTAATACATGTTTTTGGGGGGCTGTTTGGGGGTGTTCAAGATTTTTGGGGGTGGGTTGAGGGGTCTAGGAGCACTGCTTTGAAGGTCTAATTTTTATTGCGAGTGGTTTGAAGAAAATCCATGGTGGAAAAGGGGGGTTTGGGCCTAGTTGCAGAGAGCGCATTGGCACGATTTAAACTTAGGCCTAGTAGTATTGCATGTTTTTGGGGGGCTGCTTGGGGTGTTCTAGATTTTTGGGGGTGGGTTGAGGGGTCTGGGAGCACTGCTGGGAAGGTCTAATTTTGGTTGAAAGTTATTTAAAAAAATCTTTGGTGGAAAAGGGGGTGTGGGCCTTGTTGCAGAGAGCGTTTAAACTTAGGCCTAGTAGTATTGCATGTTTTTGGGGAGCTGCTTGGGGGTGTTCTAGATTTTTGGGGGTGGGTTGAGGTTTCTGGGAGCACTGCTGGGAAGGTCTAATTTTTATTGCAAGTGGTTTGAAGATAATCCATGGTGGAAAAGGGGGGTTTGAACCTAGTTGCAGAGAGCGTTTTGGCGCGATTCAAACTTACCCCTAGTAGTATTGCATGTTTTTGGGGGCTGCTTGAGGGTGTTCTAGATATTTGGGGGTGGGTTGAGGGGTCTGGGAGCACTGCTGGGAAGGTCTAATTTTTATTGCAAGTGGTTTGAAGATAATCCATTTTGGAAAAGGGGGGTTTGGGCCTAGTTGCAGAGAGCGTTTTGGCACGATTTAAACTTAGGCCTGGTAGCATTGCATGTTTTTGGGGGGCTGCTTGGGGTGTTCTAGATTGTTGGGGGTGGGTTGAGGGGTCTGGGAGCACTTCTGGGAAGGTCTAATTTTGATTGCAAGTGGTTTGAAGAAAATCCATGGTGGAATTTATTTTTTGTTTTAGCAGTATTGCATGTTTTTGGGGGGCTGCTTGTGGGTGTTCTAGAATTTTGGGGATGGGTTGAGGGGACTGGGAGCACTGCTGGGAAGGTGTAATTTTGATTGCAAGTTGTTTGAAGAAAATCCATGGTGGAAAAGCGTGGTTTGGGCCTAGTTGCAGAGAGCGTTTTGGCACGATTGAAACTTAGGCCTAGTAGTATTCAATGTTTTTGGGGGGCTGCTTGGGGTGTTCTAGATTTTTGGGGGTGGGTTGAGTGGTCTGGGAGCACTGCTGGGAAGGTCTAATTTTGATTGCAAGTTGTTTGAAGAAAATCCTTGGTGGAAAAGGGGGGTTTGTGCCTACTTGCAGAGAGCGTTTTGGCACGATTGAAACTTAGGCCTAGTAGTATTTAATGTTTTTGGGGGGCTGCTTGGGGTGTTCTAGATTTTTGGGGGTGGGTTGAGTGGTCTGGGAGCACTGCTGGGAAGGTCTAATTTTGATTGCAAATGGTTTGAAGAAAATCCATGGTGGAAAAGGGGGGTTTGGACCTAGTTGCAGAGAGCGTTTTGGCACGATTTAAACTTAGGCCTAGTAGTATTGCATGTTTTTGGGGGGCTGCTTGGGGGTGTTCTAGATTTTTGGGGGTGGGTTGAGGGGTCTGGGAGCACTGCCGGGAAGGTATAATTTTGGTTGCAAGTGGTTTGAAAAAATCATTGGTGGAAAAGGGGGTGTGGGCCTTGTTGCAGAGAGCGTTTTAGCACGATTTAAACTTAGGCCTGGTAGTATTGCATGTTTTTGGGGAGCTGCTTGGGGGTGTTCTAGATTTTTGGGGGTGGGTTGAGGGGTCTGGGAGCCCTGCTGGGAATGTCTAATATTGATTGCAAGTGGTTTGAAGAAAATCCATGGTGGAAAAGGGGGGTTTGGGCCTAGTTGCAGAGAGCGTCTTGGCACGATTCAAACTTAGGCCTAGTAGTATTGCATGTTTTTGGGGGGCTGTTTGGGGGTGTTCTAGATTTTTGGGGGTGGGTTGAGGGGTCTAGGAGCACTGCTGGGAAGGTCTAATTTTGATTGCAAGTGGTTTGAATAAAATCCATGCTGGAAAAAGGGGGTTTGGGCCTAGTTGCAGAGAGCATTTTGGCACGATTTAAACTTAGGCCTATTAGTATTGCATGTTTTTGGGGGGCTGTTTGGGGGTGTGCTAGATTTTTGGGGGTGGGTTGAGGGGTCCGGGAGCACTGCTGGGAAGGTGTAATTTTGATTGCAAGTGGTTTGAAGAAAATCCAATGGTGGAAAAGGCGGGTTTGGGCCTAGTTGCAGAGAGTGTTTTGGCAGGATTTAAACTCAGGCCTAGCAGTAGTTCATGTTTTTGGGGTGCTGCTTGGGGTGTTCTAGATTTTTGGGGGTGGGTTGAGGGGTCTGGGAGCACTGCTGGGAAGGTCTAATTTTGATTGCAAATGGTTTGAAAAAATCCATGGTGGAAAAGGGGGGTTTGGGCCTAGTTGCAGAGAGCGTTTTGGCACGATTTAAACTTAGGCCTAGTAGTATTGCATGTTTTTAGGGGGGCTGCTTGGGGGTGTTCTAGATTTTTGGGGGTGGGTTGAGGGGTCTGGGAGCACTGCCGGGAAGGTATAATTTTGGTTGCAAGTGGTTTGAAAAAATCATTGGTGGAAAAGGGGGTGTGGGCCTTGTTGCAGAGAGCGTTTTAGCACGATTTAAACTTAGGCCTGGTAGTATTGCATGTTTTTGGGGAGCTGCTTGGGGGTGTTCTAGATTTTTGGGGGTGGGTTGAGTGGTCTGGGAGCCCTGCTGGGAATGTCTAATATTGATTGCAAGTGGTTTGAAGAAACTCCATGGTGGAAAAGGGGGGTTTGGGCCTAGTTGCAGAGAGCGTCTTGGCACGATTCAAACTTAGGCCTAGTAGTATTGCATGTTTTTGGGGGGTTGCTTGGGGTGTTCTAGATTTTTGGGGGTGGGTTGAGTGGTCTGGGAGCACTGCTGGGAAGGTCTAATTTTGATTGCAAATGGTTTGAAGAAAATCCATGGTGGAAAAGGGGGGTTTGGACCTAGTTGCAGAGAGCGTTTTGGCACGATTTAAACTTAGGCCTAGTAGTATTGCATGTTTTTGGGGGGCTGCTTGGGGGTGTTCTAGATTTTTGGGGGTGGGTTGAGGGGTCTGGGAGCACTGCCGGGAAGGTATAATTTTGGTTGCAAGTGGTTTGAAAAAATCATTGGTGGAAAAGGGGGTGTGGGCCTTGTTGCAGAGAGCGTTTTAGCACGATTTAAACTTAGGCCTGGTAGTATTGCATGTTTTTGGGGAGCTGCTTGGGGGTGTTCTAGATTTTTGGGGGTGGGTTGAGGGGTCTGGGAGCCCTGCTGGGAATGTCTAATATTGATTGCAAGTGGTTTGAAGAAAATCCATGGTGGAAAAGGGGGGTTTGGGCCTAGTTGCAGAGAGCGTCTTGGCACGATTCAAACTTAGGCCTAGTAGTATTGCATGTTTTTGGGGGGCTGTTTGGGGGTGTTCTAGATTTTTGGGGGTGGGTTGAGGGGTCTAGGAGCACTGCTGGGAAGGTCTAATTTTGATTGCAAGTGGTTTGAATAAAATCCATGCTGGAAAAAGGGGGTTTGGGCCTAGTTGCAGAGAGCATTTTGGCACGATTTAAACTTAGGCCTATTAGTATTGCATGTTTTTGGGGGGCTGTTTGGGGGTGTGCTAGATTTTTGGGGGTGGGTTGAGGGGTCCGGGAGCACTGCTGGGAAGGTGTAATTTTGATTGCAAGTGGTTTGAAGAAAATCCAATGGTGGAAAAGGCGGGTTTGGGCCTAGTTGCAGAGAGTGTTTTGGCAGGATTTAAACTCAGGCCTAGCAGTAGTTCATGTTTTTGGGGTGCTGCTTGGGGTGTTCTAGATTTTTGGGGGTGGGTTGAGGGGTCTGGGAGCACTGCTGGGAAGGTCTAATTTTGATTGCAAATGGTTTGAAAAAATCCATGGTGGAAAAGGGGGGTTTGGGCCTAGTTGCAGAGAGCGTTTTGGCACGATTTAAACTTAGGCCTAGTAGTATTGCATGTTTTTAGGGGGGCTGCTTGGGGGTGTTCTAGATTTTTGGGGGTGGGTTGAGGGGTCTGGGAGCACTGCCGGGAAGGTATAATTTTGGTTGCAAGTGGTTTGAAAAAATCATTGGTGGAAAAGGGGGTGTGGGCCTTGTTGCAGAGAGCGTTTTAGCACGATTTAAACTTAGGCCTGGTAGTATTGCATGTTTTTGGGGAGCTGCTTGGGGGTGTTCTAGATTTTTGGGGGTGGGTTGAGTGGTCTGGGAGCCCTGCTGGGAATGTCTAATATTGATTGCAAGTGGTTTGAAGAAACTCCATGGTGGAAAAGGGGGGTTTGGGCCTAGTTGCAGAGAGCGTCTTGGCACGATTCAAACTTAGGCCTAGTAGTATTGCATGTTTTTGGGGGGTTGCTTGGGGTGTTCTAGATTTTTGGGGGTGGGTTGAGTGGTCTGGGAGCACTGCTGGGAAGGTCTAATTTTGATTGCAAGTGGTTTGAAGAAAATCCATGGTGGAAAAGCGGGGTTTGGGCCTAGTTGCAGAGAGCGTTTTGCCACGATTTAAACTTAGGCCTAGTAGTATTGCATGTTTTTGGGGGGCTGCTTGGGGTGTTCTAGATTTTAGGAGGTGGGTTGAGGGGTCTGGGAGCACTACTGGGAAGGTCTAATTTTGATTACAAGTGGTTTGAAGAAAATCCATGGTGGGAAAGGGGGGTTTGGACCTAGTTGCAGAGAGCGTTTTGGCACGATTTAAACTTAGGCCTAGTAGTATTGCATGTTTTTGGGGGGCTGCTTGGGGGTGTTCTAGATTTTTGGGGGTGGGTTGAGGGGTCTGGGAGCACTGCTGGGAAGGTATAATTTTGGTTGCAAGTGGTTTGAAAAAATCATTGGTGGAAAAGGGGGTGTGGGACTTGTTGCAGAGAGCGTTTTAGCACTATTTAAACTTAGGCCTGGTAGTATTGCATGTTTTTGGGGAGCTGCTTGGGGGTGTTCTAGATTTTTGGGGGTGGGTTGAGGGGTCTGGGAGCCTTGCTGGGAATGTCTAATATTGATTGCAAGTGGTTTGAAGAAAATCCATGGTGGAAAAGGGGGGTTTGGGCCTAGTTGCAGAGAGCATCTTGGCACGATTCAAACTTAGGCCTAGTAGTATTGCATGTTTTTGGGGGGCTGTTTGGGGGTGTTCTAGATTTTTGGGGGTGGGTTGAGGGGTCTGGGAGCACTGCTGGGAAGGTCTAATTTTGATTGCAAGTGGTTTGAAGAAAATCCATGGTGAAAAAGGGGGGTTTGGGCCTAGTTGCAGAGAGCATTTTGGCACGATTTAAGCTTAGGCCTATTAGTATTGCATGTTTTTGGGGGGCTGCTTGGGGGTGTTCTAGATTTTTGGGGGTTGGTTGAGGGGTCTGGGAGCACTGCTGGGAAGGTATAATTTTGGTTGCAAGTGGTTTGAAAAAATCATTGGTGGAAAAGGGGGTGTGGGACTTGTTGCAGAGAGCGTTTTAGCACTATTTAAACTTAGGCCTGGTAGTATTGCATGTTTTTGGGGAGCTGCTTGGGGGTGTTCTAGATTTTTGGGGGTGGGTTGAGGGGTCTGGGAGCCTTGCTGGGAATGTCTAATATTGATTGCAAGTGGTTTGAAGAAAATCCATGGTGGAAAAGGGGGGTTTGGGCCTAGTTGCAGAGAGCATCTTGGCACGATTCAAACTTAGGCCTAGTAGTATTGCATGTTTTTGGGGGGCTGTTTGGGGGTGTTCTAGATTTTTGGGGGTGGGTTGAGGGGTCTGGGAGCACTGCTGGGAAGGTCTAATTTTGATTGCAAGTGGTTTGAAGAAAATCCATGCTGAAAAAGGGGGGTTTGGGCCTAGTTGCAGAGAGCATTTTGGCACGATTTAAGCTTAGGCCTATTAGTATTGCATGTTTTTGGGGGGCTGCTTGGGGGTGTTCTAGATTTTTGGGGGTTGGTTGAGGGGTCTGGGAGCACTGCTGGGAAGGTCTAATTTTGATTGCAAATGGTTTGAAAAAATCCATGGTGGAGAAGGGGGGTTTGGGCCTTGTTGCAGAGAGCGTTTTGGCACGATTGAAACTTAGGCCTAGTAGTATTCAAAGTTTTTGGGGGGCTGCTTGGGGTGTTCTAGATTTTTGGGGGTGGGTTGAGTGGTCTGGGAGCACTGCTGGGAAGGTCTAATTTTGATTGCAAGTGGTTTGAAGAAAATCCATGGTGGAAAAGGGGGGTTTGAGCCTAGTTGCAGAGAGCGTTTTGCCACGATTTAAACTTAGGCCTAGTAGTATTGCATGTTTTTGGGGGGCTGCTTGGGGTGTTCTAGATTTTTGGAGGTGGTTTGAGGGGTCTGGGAGCACTTCTGGGAAGGTCTAATTTTGATTACAAGTGGTTTGAAGAAAATCCATGTTGAAAAAGGGGGGTTTGGACCTAGTTGCAGAGAGCGTTTTGGCACGATTTAAACTTAGGCCTAGTAGTATTGCATGTTTTTGGGGGGCTGCTTGGGGGTGTTCTAGATTTTTGGGGGTGGGTTGAGGGGTCTTGGAGCACTGCTGGGAATGTCTAATATTGATTGCAAGTGGTTTGAAGAAAATCCATGGTGGAAAAGGGGGGTTTGGGCCTAGTTGCAGAGAGCGTCTTGGCACGATTTAAACTTAGGCCTAGTAGTATTGCATGTTTTTGGGGGGCTGTTTGGGGGTGTGCTAGATTTTTGGGGGTGGGTTGAGGGGTCCGGGAGCACTGCTGGGAAGGTGTCATTTTGATTGCAAGTGGTTTGAAGAAAATCTAATGGTGAAAAAGGCGGGTTTGGGGGTAGTTGCAGAGAGCGTTTTGGCACGATTTAAACTTAGGCCTAGCAGTAGTTCATGTTTTTGGGGTGCTGCTTGGGGTGTTCTAGATTTTTGGGGGTGGGTTGAGGGGTCTGGGAGCACTGCTGGGAAGGTCTAATTTTGATTGCAAATGGTTTGAAAAAATCCATGGTGGGAAAGGGGGGTTTGGGCCTAGTTGCAGAGAGCGTTTTTCCACGATTTAAACCTAGGCCTAGTAGTAATACATGTTTTTGGGGGGCTGTTTGGGGGTGTTCAAGATTTTTGGGGGTGGGTTGAGGGGTCTGGGAGCACTGCTTTGAAGGTCTAATTTTTATTGCAAGTGGTTTGAAGAAAATCCATGGTGGAAAAGGGGGGTTTGGGCCTAGTTGCAGAGAGCGCATTGGCACGATTTAAACTTAGGCCTAGTAGTATTGCATGTTTTTGGGGGGCTGCTTGGGGTGTTCTAGATTTTTGGGGGTGGGTTGAGGGGTCTGGGAGCAGCACTGCTGGGAAGGTCTAATTTTGGTTGAAAGTTGTTTAAAAAAATCTTTGGTGGAAAAGGGGGTGTGGGCCTTGTTGCAGAGAGCGTTTTGGCACGATTTAAACTTAGGCCTAGTAGTATTGCATGTTTTTGGGGAGCTGCTTGGGGGTGTTCTAGATTTTTGGGGGTGGGTTGAGGTTTCTGGGAGCACTGCTGGGAAGGTCTAATATTGATTGCAAGTGGTTTGAAGAAAATCCATGGTGGAAAAGGGGGGTTTGAACCTAGTTGCAGAGAGCGTTTTGGCGCGATTCAAACTTAGGCCTAGTAGTATTGCATGTTTTTGGGGGCTGTTTGAGGGTGTTCTAGATTTTCGGGGTGGGTTGAGGGGTCCAGGAGAACTGCTGGGAAGGTCTAATTTTTATTGCAAGTGGTTTGAAGATAATCCATGGTGGAAAAGGGGGGTTTGAACCTAGTTGCAGAGAGCGTTTTGGCGCGATTCAAACTTAGGCCTAGTAGTATTGCATGTTTTTGGGGGCTGCTTGAGGGTGTTCTAGATATTTGGGGGTGGGTTGAGGGGTCTGGGAGCACTGCTGGGAAGGTCTAATTTTTATTGCAAGTGGTTTGAAGATAATCCATTTTGGAAAAGGGGGGTTTGGGCCTAGTTGCAGAGAGCGTTTTGGCACGATTTAAACTTAGGCCTAGTAGTATTGCATGTTTTTGGGGGGCTGTTTGGGGGTGTGCTAGATTTTTGGGGGTGGGTTGAGGGGTCCGGGAGCACTGCTGGGAAGGTGTAATTTTTATTGCAAGTGGTTTGAAGATAATCCATGGTGGAAAAGGGGGTTTGAGCCTAGTTGCAGAGAGTGTTTTGGCGCGATTTAAACTTAGGCCTAGTAGTATTGCATGTTTTTGGGGTGCTGCTTGGGGTGTTCTAGATTTCTGAGGGTCGGGTGAGGGGTCTGGGAGCACTGCATTGAAGGTCAAATTTTTATTGCAAGTGGGTTGAAGAAACTCCATGGCGGAAAAGGGGGGTTTGGGCCTAGTTGCAGAGAGCAGTTTGGCACGATTTAAACTTAGGCCTAGTAGTATTGCATGTTTTTGGGGAGGTCCTTGGGGGTGTTCTAGATTTTTGGGGGGTGGGTTGAGGGGTCTCGGAGCACTGCTGGGAAGGTCTAATTTTGATTGCACGTGGTTTAAAAAAAGATCATTGGTGGAAAAGGGGGTGTGGGCCTTGTTGCAGAGAGCGTTTTGGCATGATTTAAACTTAGGCCTAGTAGTATTGCATGTTTTTGGGGAGCTCCTTGGGGTGTTCTAGATTTTTGGGGGGGGGTTGAGGGGTCTGGGAGCACTGCTGGGAAGGTCTAATTTTGATTGCAAGTGGTTTGAAGAAAATCCATGGTGGAAAAGGGGGGTTTGGGCCTAGTTGCAGAGAGCGTCTTGGCACGATTTAAACTTAGGCCTAGTAGTATTACATGTTTTTGGGGGGCTGTTTGTGGGTGTTCTAGATTTTTGGGGGTGGGTTGAGGGGTCCGGGAGCACTGCTGGAAAGGTCTAGTTTTGATTGCAAATGGTTTGAAGAAAATCCATGGTGGAAAAGGGGGGTTTGGGCCTAGTTGCAGAGAGCGTTTTGGCACGATTTAAACTTAGGCCTAGTAGTATTGCATGTTTTTGGGGGCTGCTTGGGGTGTTCTAGATTTTGGGGGGTGGGTTGAGGGTTCTGGGAGCACTGCTGGTAAGGTCTAATTTTGATTGCAAGTGGTTTGAAAAAATCCATGGTGGATAAGGGGGGTTTGGGCCTAGTTGCAGAGAGAGTTTTGCCACGATTTAAACTGAGGCCTAGTAGTATTGCATGTTTTTGGGGAGCTGCTTGGGGGTGTTCTAGATTTTTGGGGGTGGGTTGAGGGGTCTGGGAGCTCTGCTGGGAAGGTCTAATTTTGATTGCAATTGGTTTGAAGAAAATCCATGGTGGAAAAAGGGGGTTTGGGCCTAGTTTCAGAGAGCCCTTTGGCACGATTTAAACTTAGGCCTAGTAGTATTGCATGTTTTTGGGGGGCTGCTTGGGGGTGTTATAGATTTTTGGGGGTGGGTTGAGGGGTCTGGGAGCACTGCTGGGAAGGTCTAATTTTGATTGCAAGTGGTTTGAAGAAAATCAATGGTGGAAACAGGGGGTTGGGCCTAGTTGCAGAGAGCGTTTTGGCACGATTTAAACTTAGGCCTAGTAGTATTGCATGTTTTTGGGGGCTCCTTGGGGGTGTTCTAGATTTTTGGGGGTGGGTTGAGGGGTCTGGGAGCACTGCTGGGAAGGTCTAATTTTGATTGCAAGTGGTTTGAAGAAAATCCATGGTGGAAAAGGGGGGTTTGGGCTTAGTTGCAGAGAGCGTCTTGGCACGATTTAAACTCAGGCCTGGTAGTATTACATGTTTTTGGGGGGCTGTTTGTGGGTGTTCTAGATTTTTGGGGGTGGGTTGAGGGGTCCGGGAGCACTGCTGGAAAGGTCTAGTTTTGATTGCAAATGGTTTGAAGAAAATCCATGGTGGAAAAGGGGGGTTTGGGCCTAGTTGCAGAGAGCGTTTTGGCACAATTTAAACTTAGGCCTAGTAGTATTGCATGTTTTGGGGGAGCTGCTTGGGGGTGTTCTAGATTTTTGGGGGTGGGTTGAGGGGTCTGGGAGCACTGCTGGGAAGGTGTCATTTTGATTGCAAGTGGTTTGAAGAAAATCTAATGGTGGAAAAGGCGGGTTTGGGGCTAGTTGCAGAGAGCGTTTTGGCACGATTTAAACTTAGGCCTAGCAGTAGTTCATGTTTTTGGGGTGCTACTTGGGGTGTTCTAGATTTTTGGGGGTGGGTTGAGGGGTCTGGGAGCACTGCTGGGAAGGTCTAATTTTGATTGCAAATGGTTTGAAAAAATCCATGGTGGGAAAGGGGGGTTTGGGCCTAGTTGCAGAGAGCGTTTTTCCACGATTTAAACTTAGGCCTAGTAGTAATACATGTTTTTGGGGGGCTGTTTGGGGGTGTTCAAGATTTTTGGGGGTGGGTTGAGGGGTCTAGGAGCACTGCTTTGAAGGTCTAATTTTTATTGCGAGTGGTTTGAAGAAAATCCATGGTGGAAAAGGGGGGTTTGGGCCTAGTTGCAGAGAGCGCATTGGCACGATTTAAACTTAGGCCTAGTAGTACTGCATGTTTTTGGGGGGCTGCTTGGGGTGTTCTAGATTTTTGGGGGTGGGTTGAGGGGTCTGGGAGCACTGCTGGGAAGGTCTAATTTTGGTTGAAAGTTGTTTAAAAAAATCTTTGGTGGAAAAGGGGGTGTGGGCCTTGTTGCAGAGAGCGTTTTGGCACGATTTAAACTTAGGCCTAGTAGTATTGCATGTTTTTGGGGAGCTGCTTGGGGGTGTTCTAAATTTTTGGGGGTGGGTTGAGGTTTCTGGGAGCACTGCTGGGAAGGTCTAATATTGATTGCAAGTGGTTTGAAGAAAATCCATGGTGGAAAAGGGGGGTTTGAACCTAGTTGCAGAGAGCGTTTTGGCGCGATTCAAACTTAGGCCTAGTAGTATTGCATGTTTTTGGGGGCTGTTTGAGGGTGTTCTAGATTTTCGGGGTGGGTTGAGGGGTCCAGGAGCACTGCTGGGAAGGTCTAATTTTTATTGCAAGTGGTTTGAAGATAATCCATGGTGGAAAAGGGGGGTTTGAACCTAGTTGCAGAGAGCGTTTTGGCGCGATTCAAACTTAGGCCTAGTAGTATTGCATGTTTTTGGGGGCTGCTTGAGGGTGTTCTAGATATTTGAGGGTGGGTTGAGGGGTCTGGGAGCACTGCTGGGAAGGTCTAATTTTTATTGCAAGTGGTTTGAAGATGATCCATTTTGGAAAAGGGGGGTTTGGGCCTAGTTGCAGAGAGCGTTTTGGCACGATTTAAACTTAGGCCTAGTAGTATTGCATGTTTTTGGGGGGCTGTTTGGGGGTGTGCTAGATTTTTGGGGGTGGGTTGAGGGGTCCGGGAGCACTGCTGGGAAGGTGTAATTTTTATTGCAAGTGGTTTGAAGATAATCCATGGTGGAAAAGGGGGTTTGAGCCTAGTTGCAGAGAGTGTTTTGGCGCGATTTAAACTTAGGCCTAGTAGTATTGCATGTTTTTGGGGTGCTGCTTGGGGTGTTCTAGATTTCTGAGGGTCGGGTGAGGGGTCTGGGAGCACTGCATTGAAGGTCAAATTTTTATTGCAAGTGGGTTGAAGAAACTCCATGGCGGAAAAGGGGGGTTTGGGCCTAGTTGCAGAGAGCAGTTTGGCACGATTTAAACTTAGGCCTAGTAGTATTGCATGTTTTTGGGGAGCTCCTTGGGGGTGTTCTAGATTTTTGGGGGTGGGTTGAGGGGTCTCGGAGCACTGCTGGGAAGGTCTAATTTTGATTGCATGTGGTTTAAAAAAAGATCATTGGTGGAAAAGGGGGTGTGGGCCTTGTTGCAGAGAGCGTTTTGGCACGATTTAAACTTAGGCCTAGTAGTATTGCATGTTTTTGGGGAGCTCCTTGGGGTGTTCTAGATTTTTGGGGGTGGGTTGAGGGGTCTGGGAGCACTGCTGGGAAGGTCTAATTTTGATTGCAAGTGGTTTGAAGAAAATCCATGGTGGAAAAGGGGGGTTTGGGCCTAGTTGCAGAGAGCGTCTTGGCACGATTTAAACTTTGGCCTAGTAGTATTACATGTTTTTGGGGGGCTGTTTGTGGGTGTTCTAGATTTTTGGGGGTGGGTTGAGGGGTCCGGGAGCACTG
The DNA here is from genome assembly GCF_964263255.1 of Lissotriton vulgaris. NCBI lineage: Eukaryota > Metazoa > Chordata > Amphibia > Caudata > Salamandridae > Lissotriton > Lissotriton vulgaris. The sequence goes on along the minus strand of NC_141687.1, from coordinate 1,257,995,040 downwards.
CTGGAAAGGTCTAGTTTTGATTGCAAATGGTTTGAAGAAAATCCATGGTGGAAAAGGGGGGTTTGGGCCTAGTTGCAGAGAGCGTTTTGGCACGATTTAAACTTAGGCCTAGTAGTATTGCATGTTTTTGGGGGCTGCTTGTGGTGTTCTAGATTTTGGAGGGTGGGTTGAGGGGTCTGGGAGCACTGCTGGTAAGGTCTAATTTTGATTGCAAGTGGTTTGAAAAAATCCATGGTGGATAAGGGGGGTTTTGGCCTAGTTGCAGAGAGAGTTTTGCCACGATTTAAACTGAGACCTAGTAGTATTGCATGTTTTTGGGGAGCTGCTTGGGGGTATTCTAGATTTTTGGGGGTGGGTTGAGGGGTCTGGGAGCTCTGCTGGGACGGTCTAATTTTGATTGCAATTGGTTTGAAGAAAATCCATGGTGGAAAAAGGGGGTTTGGGCCTAGTTTCAGAGAGCCCTTTGGCACGATTTAAACTTAGGCCTAGTAGTATTGCATGTTTTTGGGGGGCTGCTTGGGGGTGTTATAGATTTTTGGGGGTGGGTTGAGGGGTCTGGGAGCACTGCTGGGAAGGTCTAATTTTGATTGCAAGTGGTTTGAAGAAAATCAATGGTGGAAAAAGGGGGTGTGGGCCTAGTTGCAGAGAGCGTTTTGGCACGATTTAAACTTAGGCCTAGTAGTATTGCATGTTTTTGGGGGCTGCTTGGGGTGTTCTAGATTTTGGGGGGTGGGTTGAGGGGTCTCGGAGCACTGCTGGTAAGGTCTAATTTTGATTGCAAGTGGTTTGAAAAAATCCATGGTGGATAAGGGGGGTTTGGGCCTAGTTGCAGAGAGAGTTTTGCCACGATTTAAACTGAGGCCTAGTAGTATTGCATGTTTTTGGGGAGCTGCTTGGGGGTGTTCTAGATTTTTGGGGGTGGGTTGAGGGGTCTGGGAGTTCTGCTGGGAAGGTCTAATTTTGATTGCAATTGGTTTGAAGAAAATCCATGGTGGAAAAAGGGGCTTTGGGCCTAGTTTCAGAGAGCGCTTTGGCACGATTTAAACTTAGGCCTAGTAGTATTGAACGTTTTTGGGGGGCTGCTTGGGGGTGTTATAGATTTTTGGGGGTGGGTTGAGGGGTCTGGGAGCACTGCTGGGAAGGTCTAATTTTGATTGCAAGTGGTTTGAAGAAAATCAATGGTGGAAACAGGGGGTTGGGCCTAGTTGCAGAGAGCGTTTTGGCACGATTTAAACTTAGGCCTAGTAGTATTGCATGTTTTTGGGGGCTGCTTGGGGTGTTCTAGATTTTTGGGGGTGGGTTGAGGGGTCTGGGAGCACTGCTGGGAATAAATAATTTTGATTGCAAGTGGTTTGAAGAAAATGCATGGTGGAAAAGGGGGGTTTGGGCCTAGTTGCAGAGAGCGTTTTGGCACGATTTAAACTTAGGCCTAGTAGTATTGCATGTTTTTGGGGGGCTGTTTGGGGTGTGCTAGATTTTTGGGGGTGGGTTGAGGGGTCCGGGAGCACTGCTGGGAAGGTGTAATTTTGATTGCAAGTGGTTTGAAGAAAATCCAATGGTGGAAAAGAGGGGTTTGGGCCTAGTTGCAGAGAGCGTTTTGGCACGATTTAAACTAAGGCCTAGTAGTATTGCATGTTTTTGGGGTGCTGCTTGGTGTGTTCTAGATTTTTGGGGGTGGGTTGAGGGGTCTGGGAGCACTGCTGGGAAGGTCTAATTTTGATTGCAAGTGGTTTGAAAAAAATCCATGGTGGAAAAGGGGGGTTTGGGCAAAATTGCAGAGAGCGTTTTGCCACGATTTAAACTTAGGCCTAGTAGTAATACATGTTTTTGGGGGGCTGTTTGGGGTGTTCTAGAGTTTTTGAGGGTGGGTTGAAGGGTCTGGGAGGACTGCTAGGAAGGTCTCATTTTGATTGCAAGTGGTTTGAAGAAAATTCATGGTGGAAAACGGTGGTTTGGGCCTAGTTGCAGAGAGCGTTTTGGCACGATTTAAACTTAGGCCTAGTAGTATTGCAAGTTTTTTGGGGGCTGCTTGGGGGTGTTCTAGATTTTTGGGGGTTAGTTGAGGAATCCGGGAGCACTGCTGGGAAGGTTTAATTTTGATTGAAAGTAGTTTGAAGAAAATCCATGGTGGAAAAGGGGGGTTTGAGCCTAGTTGCAGAGAGTGTTTTGGCGCGATTTAAACTTAGGCCTAGTAGTATTGCATGTTTTTGGGGTGCTGCTTGGGGTGTTCTAGATTTCTGAGGGTCGGTTGAGGGGTCTGCGAGCACTGCATTGAAGGTCAAATTTTTATTGCAAGTGGGTTGAAGAAACTCCATGGCGGAAAAGGGGGGTTTGGGCCTAGTTGCAGAGAGCAGTTTGGCACGATTTAAACTTAGGCCTAGTAGTATTGCATGTTTTTGGGGAGCTCCTTGGGGGTGTTCTAGATTTTTGGGGGTGGGTTGAGGGGTCTCGGAGCACTGCTGGGAAGGTCTAATTTTGATTGCACGTGGTTTAAAAAAAGATCATTGGTGGAAAAGGGGGTGTGGGCCTTGTTGCAGAGAGCGTTTTGGCACGATTTAAACTTAGGCCTAGTAGTATTGCATGTTTTTGGGGAGCTCCTTGGGGGTGTTCTAGATTTTGGGGGGTGGGTTGAGGGGTCTGGGAGCACTGCTTTGAAGGTCTAATTTTTATTGCAAGTGGTTTGAAGAAAATCCATGGCGGAAAAGGGGGGTTTGGGCCTAGTTGCAGAGAGCGCATTGGCACGATTTAAACTTAGGCCTAGTAGTATTGCCTGTTTTTGGGGGGCTGCTTGGGGTGTTCTAGATTTTTGGGGGTGGGTTGAGGGGTCTGGAAGCACTGCTGGGAAGGTCTAATTTTGGTTGAAAGTTGTTTAAAAAAATCTTTGGTGGAAAAGGGGGGTTTGAACCTAGTTGCAGAGAGCGTTTTGGCGCGATTCAAACTTAGGCCTAGTAGTATGGCATGTTTTTGGGGGCTGTTTGAGGGTGTTCTAGATTTTCGGGGTGGGTTGAGGGGTCCAGGAGCACTGCTGGGAAGGTCTAATTTTTATTGCAAGTGGTTTGAAGATAATCCATGGTGGAAAAGGGGGGTTTGAACCTAGTTGCAGAGAGCGTTTTGGCGCGATTCAAACTTAGGCCTAGTAGTATTGCATGTTTTTGGGGGCTTCTTGAGGGTGTTCTAGATATTTGGGGGTGGGTTGAGGGGTCTGGGAGCACTGCTGGGAAGGTCTAATTTTTATTGCAAGTGGTTTGAAGATAATCCATTTTGGAAAAGGGGGGTTTGGGCCTAGTTGCAGAGAGCGTTTTGGCACGATTTAAACTTAGTCCTAGTAGTATTGCATGTTTTTGGGGGGCTGTTTGGGGGTGTGCTAGATTTTTGGGGGTGGGTTTAGGGGTCCGGGAGCACTGCTGGGAAGGTGTAATTTTTATTGCAAGTGGTTTGAAGATAATCCATGGTGGAAAAGGGGGTTTGAGCCTAGTTGCAGAGAGTGTTTTGGCGCGATTTAAACTTAGGCCTAGTAGTATTGCATGTTTTTGGGGTGCTGCTTGGGGTGTTCTAGATTTCTGAGGGTCAGGTGAGGGGTCTGGGAGCACTGCATTGAAGGTCAAATTTTTATTGCAAGTGGGTTGAAGAAACTCCATGGCGGAAAAGGGGGGTTTGGGCCTAGTTGCAGAGAGCAGTTTGGCACGATTTAAACTTAGGCCTAGTAGTATTGCATGTTTTTGGGGAGCTCCTTGGGGGTGTTCTAGATTTTTGGGGGTGGGTTGAGGGGTCTCGGAGCACTGCTGGGAAGGGCTAATTTTGATTGCAAGTGGTTTGAAGAAAATCCATGGTGGAAAAGGGGGTGTGGGCCTTGTTGCAGAGAGCGTTTTGGCACGATTTAAACTTAGGCCTAGTAGTATTGCATGTTTTTGGGGAGCTCCTTGGGGGTGTTCTAGATTTTTGGGGGTGGGTTGAGGGGTCTGGGAGCACTGCTGGGAAGGTCTAATTTTGATTGCAAGTGGTTTGAAGAAAATCCATGGTGGAAAAGGGGGGTTTGGGCCTAGTTGCAGAGAGCGTCTTGGCACGATTTAAACTTAGGCCTAGTAGTATTACATGTTTTTGGGGGGCTGTTTGTGGGTGTTCTAGATTTTTGGGGGTGGGTTGAGGGTTCCGGGAGCACTGCTGGTAAGGTCTAGTTTTGATTGCAAATGGTTTGAAGAAAATCCATGGTGGAAAAGGGGGGTTTGGGCCTAGTTGCAGAGAGCGTTTTGGCACGATTTAAACTTAGGCCTAGTAGTATTGCATGTTTTTGGGGGCTGCTTGGGGTGTTCTAGATTTTGGGGGGTGGGTTGAGGGGTCTGGGAGCACTGCTGGTAAGGTCTAATTTTGATTGCAAGTGGTTTGAAAAAATCCATGGTGGATAAGGGGGGTTTGGGCCTAGTTGCAGAGAGAGTTTTGCCACGATTTAAACTGAGGCCTAGAAGTATTGCATGTTTTTGGGGAGCTGCTTGGGGGTGTTCTAGATTTTTGGGGGTGGGTTGAGGGGTCTGGGATCTCTGCTGGGAAGGTCTAATTTTGATTGCAATTGGTTTGAAGAAAATCCATGGTGGAAAAAGGGGGTTTGGGCCTAGTTTCAGAGAGCGCTTTGGCACGATTTAAACTTAGGCCTAGTAGTATTGCATGTTTTTGGGGGGCTGCTTGGGGGTGTTATAGATTTTTGGGGGTGGGTTGAGGGGTCTGGGAGCACTGCTGGGAAGGTCTAATTTTGATTGCAAGTGGTTTGAAGAAAATCAATGGTGGAAACAGGGGGTTGGGCCTAGTTGCAGACAGCGTTTTGGCACGATTTAAACTTAGGCCTAGTAGTATTGCATGTTTTTGGGGGCTCCTTGGGGGTGTTCTAGATTTTTGGGGGTGGGTTGAGGGGTCTGGGAGCACTGCTGGGAAAGTCTAATTTTGATTGCAAGTTGTTTGAAGAAAATCCATGGTGGAAAAGGGGGGTTTGGGCTTAGTTGCAGAGAGCGTCTTGGCACGATTTAAACTTAGGCCTAGTAGTATTACATGTTTTTGGGGGGCTGTTTGTGGGTGTTCTACATTTTTGGGGGTGGGTTGAGGGGTCCGGGAGCACTGCTGGAAAGGTCTAGTTTTGATTGCAAATGGTTTGAAGAAAATACATGGTGGAAAAGGTGGGTTTGGGCCTAGTTGCAGAGAGCGTTTTGGCACGATTTAAACTTAGGCCTAGTAGTATTGCATGTTTTTGGGGGCTGCTTGGTGTGTTCTAGATTTTGGGGGGTGGGTTGAGGGGTCTGGGAGCACTGCTGGTAAGGTCTAATTTTGATTGCAAGTGGTTTGAAAAAATCCATGGTGGATAAGGGGGGTTTGGGCCTAGTTGCAGAGAGAGTTTTGCCACGATTTAAACTGAGGCCTAGTAGTATTGCATGTTTTTGGGGAGCTGCTTGGGGGTGTTCTAGATTTTTGGGGGTGGGTTGAGGGGTCTGGGAGCTCTGCTGGGAAGGTCTAATTTTGATTGCAATTGGTTTGAAGAAAATCCATGGTGGAAAAAGGGGGGTTGGGCCTAGTTTCAGAGAGCGCTTTGGCACGATTTAAACTTAGGCCTAGTAGTATTGAATGTTTTTGGGGGGCTGATTGGGGGTGTTATAGATTTTTGGGGGTGGGTTGAGGGGTCTGGGAGCACTGCTGGGAAGGTCTAATTTTGATTGCAAGTGGTTTGAAGAAAATCAATGGTGGAAACAGGGGGTTGGGCCTAGTTGCAGAGAGCGTTTTGGCACGATTTAAACTTAGGCCTAGTAGTATTGCATGTTTTTGGGGGCTGCTTGGGGTGTTCTAGATTTTTGGGGGTGGGTTGAGGGGTGTGGGAGCACTGCTGGGAATAAATAATTTTGATTGCAAGTGGTTTGAAGAAAATCCATGGTGGAAAAGGGGGGTTTGGGCCTAGTTGCAGAGAGCGTTTTGGCACGATTTAAACTAAGGCCTAGTAGTATTGCATGTTTTTTGGGTGCTGCTTGGTGTGTTCTAGATTTTTGGGGGTGGGTTGAGGGGTCTGGGAGCACTGCTTGGAAGGTCTAATTTTGATTGCAAGTGGTTTGAAAAAAATCCATGGTGGAAAAGGGGGGTTTGGGCAAAATTGCAGAGAGCGTTTTGCCACGATTTAAACTTTGGCCTAGTAGTAATACATGTTTTTGGGGGGCTGTTTGGGGTGTTCTAGAGTTTTTGAGGGTGGGTTGAAGGGTCTGGGAGGACTACTGGGAAGGTCTCATTTTGATTGCAAGTGGTTTGAAGAAAATTCATGGTGGAAAACGGTGGTTTGGGCCTAGTTGCAGAGAGCGTTTTGGCACGATTTAAACTTAGGCCTAGTAGTATTGCAAGTTTTTTGGGGGCTGCTTGGGGGTGTTCTAGATTTTTAGGGGTTAGTTGAGGAATCCGGGAGCACTGCTGGGAAGGTCTAATTTTGATTGAAAGTAGTTTGAAGAAAATCCATGGTGGAAAAGTGGGGTTTGGGCCTAGTTGCAGAGAGCGTTTTGACACGATTTAAACTTAGGCCCAGTAGTATTGCATGTTTTTGGGGTGCTGCTTGGGGTGTTCTAGATTTTTGGGGGTGGGTTGAGGGGTCTGGGAGCACTGCTGGGAAGGTCTAATTTTGATTGCAAGTGGTTTGAAAAAGTCCATGGTGGAAAAGGGGGGTTTGAGCCTAGTTGCAGAGAGTGTTTTGGCGCGATTTAAACTTAGGCCTAGTAGTATTGCATGTTTTTGGGGTGCTGCTTGGGGTGTTCTAGATTTCTGAGGGTCGGTTGAGGGGTCTGGGAGCACTGCATTGAAGGTCAAATTTTTATTGCAAGTGGGTTGAAGAAACTCCATGGCGGAAAAGGGGGGTTTGGGCCTAGTTGCAGAGAGCAGTTTGGCACGATTTAAACTTAGGCCTAGTAGTATTGCATGTTTTTGGGGAGCTCCTTGGGGGTGTTCTAGATTTTTGGGGGTGGGTTGAGGGGTCTCGGAGCACTGCTGGGAAGGTCTAATTTTGATTGCACGTGGTTTAAAAAAAGATCAGTGGTGGAAAAGGGGGTGTGGGCCTTGTTGCAGAGAGCGTTTTGGCACGATTTAAACTTAGGCCTAGTAGTATTGCATGTTTTTGGGGGCTGCTTGGGGTGTTCTAGATTTTGGGGGGTGGGTTGAGGAGTCTGGGAGCACTGCTAGGAAGGTCTAATTTTGATTGCAAGTGGTTTGAAAAAGTCCATGGTGGAAAAGGGGGGGTTGAGCCTAGTTGCAGAGAGCGTTTTGGCACGATTTAAACTTAGGCCTAGTAGTATTGCATGTTTTTGGGGGCTCCTTGGGGGTGTTCTGGATTTTTGGGGGTGGGTTGAGGGGTCTGGGAGCACTGCTGGGAAAGTCTAATTTTGATTGCAAGTGGTTTGAAGAAAATCCATGGTGGAAAAGGGGGGTTTGGGCTTAGTTGCAGAGAGCGTCTTGGCACGATTTAAACTTAGGCCTAGTAGTATTACATGTTTTTGGGGGGCTGTTTGTGGGTGTTCTAGATTTTTGGGGGTGGGTTGAGGGATCTGGGAGCACTGCTGGTAAGGTCTAATTTTGATTGCAAGTGGTTTGAAAAACTCCATGGTGGAAAAGGGGGGTTTGGGCCTAGTTGCAGAGAGCGTTTTGCCACGATTTAAACTTAGACCTAATAGTAATACATGTTTTTGGGGGGCTGTTTTGGGATGTTCAAAATTTTTGGGGGTGGGTTGAGGGGTCTGGGAGCACTGCTCTGAAGGTCTAATTTTTATTGCAAGTGGTATGAAGAAAATCCATGGTGGAAAAGGGGGGTTTGGGCCTAGTTGCAGAGAGTGCTTTGGCACGATTTAAACTTAGGCCTAGGAGTATTGCATGTTTTTGGGGGGCTGTTTGGGGGAGTTCTAGATTTTTGGGGGTGGATTGAGGGGTCCGGGAGCACTGCTGGGAAGGTCTAATTTTGATTGCAAGTTGTTTGAAGAAAATCCATGGTGGAAAAGCGCGGTTTGGGCCTAGTTGCAGAGAGCGTTTTGGCACGATTTAAACTTAGGCCTAGTAGTATTACATGTTTTTGGGGGGCTGCTTGGGGGTTTTCCAGATTTTTGAGGGTTGGTTGAGGGATTCCGGGAGCACTACTGGGAAGGTCTAATTTTGATTGCAAGTGGTTTGAAGAAAATCCATGGTGGAAACGGGGGTTTACATTTACATTTACATTTACATTTTGAGCCTAGTTGCAGAGAGCATTTTTGCGCGATTTAAACTTAGGCCTAGTAGTATTGCATGTTTTTGGGGGCTGCTTGAGGGTGTTCTAGATATTTGGGGGTGGGTTGAGGGGTCTGGGAGCACTGCTGGGAAGGTCTAATTTTGATTGCAAGTGGTTTGAAGAAAATCCATGGTGGAAAAGGGGGGTTTGGGCCTAGTTGCAGAGAGCGTCTTGGCACGATTTAAACTTAGGCCTAGTAGTATTACATGTTTTTTGGGGGGCTGTTTGTGGGTGTTCTAGATTTTTGGGGGTGGGTTGAGGGGTCCGGGAGCACTGCTGGAAAGGTCTAGTTCTGATTGCAAATGGTTTGAAGAAAATCCATGGTGGAAAAGGGGGGTTTGGGCCTAGTTGCAGAGAGTGTTTTGGCACGATTTAAACTTAGGCCTAGTAGTATTGCATGTTTTTGGGGGCTGCTTGGGGTGTTCTAGATTTTGGGGGGTGGGTTGAGGGGTCTGGGAGCACTGCTGGTAAGGTCTAATTTTGATTGCAAGTGGTTTGAAAAAACTCCATGGTGGATAAGGGGGGTTTGGGCCTAGTTGCAGAGAGAGTTTTGCCACGATTTAAACTGAGGCCTAGTAGTATTGCATGTTTTTGGGGAGCTGCTTGGGGGTGTTCTAGATTTTTGGGGGTGGGTTGAGGGGTCTGGGAGCTCTGCTGGGAAGGTCTAATTTTGATTGCAATTGGTTTGAAGAAAATCCATGGTGGAAAAAGGGGGTTTGGGCCTAGTTTCAGAGAGCGCTTTGGCACGATTTAAACTTAGGCCTAGTAGTATTGCATGTTTTTGGGGGGCTGCTTGGGGGTGTTATAGATTTTTGGGGGTGGGTTGAGGGGTCTGGGAGCACTGCTGGGAAGGTCTAATTTTGATTGCAAGTGGTTTGAAGAAAATCAATGGTGGAAACAGGGGGTTGGTCCTAGTTGCAGAGAGCGTTTTGGCACGATTTAAACTTAGGCCTAGTAGTATTGCATGTTTTTGGGGGCTCCTTGGGGGTGTTCTAGATTTTTGGGGGTGGGTTGAGGGATCTGGGAGCACTGCTGGGAAGGTCTAATTTTGATTGCAAGTGGTTTGAAGAAAATCCATGGTGGAAAAGGGGGGTTTGGGCTTAGTTGCAGAGAGCGTCTTGGCACGATTTAAACTTAGGCCTAGTAGTATTACATGTTTTTGGGGGGCTGTTTGTGGGTGTTCTAGATTTTTGGGGGTGGGTTGAGGGGTCCGGGAGCACTGCTGGAAAGGTCTAGTTTTGATTGCAAATGGTTTGAAGAAAATCCATGGTGGAAAAGGGGGGTTTGGGCCTAGTTGCAGAGAGCGTTTTGGCACGATTTAAACTTAGGCCTAGTAGTATTGCATGTTTTTGGGGGCTGCTTGGGGTGTTCTAGATTTTGGGGGGTGGGTTGAGGGGTCTGGGAGCACTGCTGGTAAGGTCTAATTTTGATTGCAAGTGGTTTGAAAAAATCCATGGTGGAAAAGGGGGGTTTGGGCCTAGTTGCAGAGAGAGTTTTGCCACGATTTAAACTGAGGCCTAGTAGTATTGCATGTTTTTGGGGAGCTGCTTGGAGGTGTTCTAGATTTTTGGGGGTGGGTTGAGGGGTCTGGGAGCTCTGCTGGGAAGGTCTAATTTTGATTGCAATTGGTTTGAAGAAAATCCATGGTGGAAAAAGGGGGTTTGGGCCTAGTTTCAGAGAGCGCTTTGGCACGATTTAAACTTAGGCCTAGTAGTATTGAATGTTTTTGGGGGGCTGCTTGGGGGTGTTATAGATTTTTGGGGTGGGTTGAGGGGTCTGGGAGCACTGCTGGGAAGGTCTAATTTTGATTGCAAGTGGTTTGAAGAAAATCAATGGTGGAAACAGGGGGTTGGGCCTAGTTGCAGAGAGCGTTTTGGCACGATTTAAACTTAGGCCTAGTAGTATTGCATGTTTTTGGGGGCTGCTTGGGGTGTTCTAGATTTTTGGGGGTGGGTTGAGGGGTGTGGGAGCACTGCTGGGAATAAATAATTTTGATTGCAAGTTGTTTGAAGAAAATCCATGGTGGAAAAGGGGGGTTTGGGCCTAGTTGCAGAGAGCGTTTTGGCACGATTTAAACTTAGGCCTAGTAGTATTGCATGTTTTTGGGGGGCTGTTTGGGGTGTGCTAGATTTTTGGGGGTGGGTTGAGGGGTCCGGGAGCACTGCTGGGAAGGTGTAATTTTTATTGCAAGTGGTTTGAAGAAAATCCAATGGTGGAAAAGAGGGGTTTGGGCCTAGTTGCAGAGAGCGTTTTGGCACGATTTAAACTAAGGCCTAGTAGTATTGCATGTTTTTGGGGTGCTGCTTGGTGTGTTCTAGATTTTTGGGGTGGGTTGAGGGGTCTGGGAGTACTGCTGGGAAGGTCTAATTTTGATTGCAAGTGGTTTGAAAAAAATCCATGGTGGAAAAGGGGGGTTTGGGCAAAATTGCAGAGAGCGTTTTGCCACGATTTAAACTTAGGCCTAGTAGTAATACATGTTTTTGGGGGGCTGTTTGGGGTGTTCTAGAGTTTTTGAGGGTGGGTTGAAGGATCTGGGAGGACTGCTGGGAAGGTCTCATTTTGATTGCAAGTGGTTTGAAGAAAATTCATGGTGGAAAACGGTGGTTTGGGCCTAGTTGCACAGAGCGTTTTGGCACGATTTAAACTTAGGCCTAGTAGTATTGCAAGTTTTTTGGGGGCTGCTTGGGGGTGTTCTAGATTTTTGGGGGTTAGTTGAGGAATCCGGGAGCACTGCTGGGAAGGTCTAATTTTGATTGAAAGTAGTTTGAAGAAAATCCATGGTGGAAAAGTGGGGTTTGGGCCTAGTTGCAGAGAGCGTTTTGACACGATTTAAACTTAGGCCCAGTAGTATTGCATGTTTTTGGGGTGCTGCTTGGGGTGTTCTAGATTTTTGGGGGTGGGTTGAGGGGTCTGGGAGCACTTCTGGGAAGGTCTAATTTTGATTGCAAGTGGTTTGAAAAAGTCCATGGTGGAAAAGGGGGGTTTGAGCCTAGTTGCAGAGAGTGTTTTGGCGCGATTTAAACTTAGGCCTAGTAGTATTGCATGTTTTTGGGGTGCTGCTTGGGGTGTTCTAGATTTCTGAGGGTCAGTTGAGGGGTCTGGGAGCACTGCATTGAAGGTCAAATTTTTATTGCAAGTGGGTTGAAGAAACTCCATGGCGGAAAAGGGGGGTTTGGGCCTAGTTGCAGAGAGCAGTTTGGCACGATTTAAACTTAGGCCTAGTAGTATTGCATGTTTTTGGGGAGCTCCTTGGGGGTGTTCTAGATTTTTGGGGGTGGGTTGAGGGGTCTCAGAGCACTGCTGGGAAGGTCTAATTTTGATTGCACGTGGTTTAAAAAAAGATAATTGGTGGAAAAGGGGGTGTGGGCCTTGTTGCAGAGAGCGTTTTGGCACGATTTAAACTTAGGCCTAGTAGTATTGCATGTTTTTGGGGAGCTCCTTGGGGGTGTTCTAGATTTTTGGGGGTGGGTTGAGGGGTCTGGGAGCACTGCTGGGAAGGTCTAATTTTGATTGCAAGTGGTTTGAAGAAAATCCATGGTGGAAATGGGGGTTTTTGGCCTAGTTGTAGAGAGCGTCTTGGCACGATTTAAACTTAGGCCTAGTAGTATTACATGTTTTTGGGGGGCTGTTTGTGGGTGTTCTAGATTTTTGGGGTGGGTTGAGGGGTCCGGGAGCACTGCTGGAAAGGTCTAGTTTTGATTGCAAATGGTTTGAAGAAAATCCATGGTGGAAAAGGGGGGTTTGGGCCTAGTTGCAGAAAGCGTTTTGGCACGATTTAAACTTAGGCCTAGTAGTATTGCATGTTTTTGGGGGCTGCTTGGGGTGTTCTAGATTTTGGGGGGTGGGTTGAGGGGTCTGGGAGCACTGCTCGGAAGGTCTAATTTTGATTGCAAGTGGTTTGAAAAAATCCATGGTGGATAAGGGGGGTTTGGGCCTAGTTGCAGAGAGAGTTTTGCCACGATTTAAACTGAGGCCTAATAGTATTGCATGTTTTTGGGGAGCTGCTTGGGGGTGTTCTAGATTATTGGGGGTTGGTTGAGGGGTCTGGGAGCTCTGCTGGGAAGGTCTAATTTTGATTGCAATTGGTTTGAAGAAAATCCATGGTGGAAAAAGGGGGTTTGGGCCTAGTTTCAGAGAGCGCTTTGGCACGATTCAAACTTAGGCCTAGTAGTATTGCATGTATTTGAGGGGCTGCTTGGGGGTGTTCTAGATATTTGGGGGTGGGTTGAGGGGTCTGGGAGCACTGCTGGGAAGGTGTAATTTTGATTGCAAATGGTTTGAAAAAAATCCAATGGTGGAAAAGGGGGGTTTGGGCCTAGTTGCAGAGAGCGTTTTGGCACGATTTAAACTTAGGCCTAGTAGTATTACATGTTTTTGGGGGGCTGCTTGGGGGTTTTCCAGATTTTTGAGGGTTGGTTGAGGGATTCCGGGAGCACTACTGGGAAGGTCTAATTTTGATTGCAAGTGGTTTGAAGAAAATCCATGGTGGAAACGGGGGGTTTACATTTACATTTACATTTACATTTTGAGCCTAGTTGCAGAGAGCATTTTTGCGCGCTTTAAACTTAGGCCTAGTAGTATTGCATGTTTTTGGGGGCTGCTTGAGGGTGTTCTAGATATTTGGGGGTGGGTTGAGGGGTCTGGGAGCACTGCTGGGAAGGTCTAATTTTTATTGCAAGTGGTTTGAAGATAATCCATTTTGGAAAAGGGGGGTTTGGGCCTAGTTGCAGAGAGCGTTTTGGCACGATTTAAACTTAGTCCTAGTAGTATTGCATGTTTTTTGGGGGCTGTTTGGGGGTGTGCTAGATTTTTGGGGGTGGGTTGAGGGGTCCGGGAGCACTGCTGGGAAGGTGTAATTTTTATTGCAAGTGGTTTGAAGATAATCCATGGTGGAAAAGGGGGTTTGAGCCTAGTTGCAGAGAGTGTTTTGGCGCGATTTAAACTTAGGCCTAGTAGTATTGCATGTTTTTGGGGTGCTGCTTGGGGTGTTCTAGATTTCTGAGGGTCGGTGAGGGGTCTGGGAGCACTGCATTGAAGGTCAAATTTTTATTGCAAGTGGGTTGAAGAAAATCCATGGTGGAAAAGTGGGGTTTGGGCCTAGTTGCAGAGAGCGTTTTGACACGATTTAAACTTAGGCCCAGTAGTATTGCATGTTTTTGGGGTGCTGCTTGGGGTGTTCTAGATTTTTGGGGGTGGGTTGAGGGGTCTGGGAGCACTTCTGGGAAGGTCTAATTTTGATTGCAAGTGGTTTGAAAAAGTCCATGGTGGAAAAGGGGGGTTTGAGCCTAGTTGCAGAGAGTGTTTTGGCGCGATTTAAACTTAGGCCTAGTAGTATTGCATGTTTTTGGGGTGCTGCTTGGGGTGTTCTAGATTTCTGAGGGTCGGTTGAGGGGTCTGGGAGCACTGCATTGAAGGTCAAATTTTTATTGCAAGTGGGTTGAAGAAACTCCATGGCGGAAAAGGGGGGTTTGGGCCTAGTTGCAGAGAGCAGTTTGGCACGATTTAAACTTAGGCCTAGTAGTATTGCATGTTTTTGGGGAGCTCCTTGGGGGTGTTCTAGATTTTTGGGGGTGGGTTGAGGGGTCTCAGAGCACTGCTGGGAAGGTCTAATTTTGATTGCACGTGGTTTAAAAAAAGATAATTGGTGGAAAAGGGGGTGTGGGCCTTGTTGCAAAGAGCGTTTTGGCACGATTTAAACTTAGGCCTAGTAGTATTGCATGTTTTTGGGGAGCTCCTTGGGGGTGTTCTAGATTTTTGGGGGTGGGTTGAGGGGTCTGGGAGCACTGCTGGGAAGGTCTAATTTTGATTGCAAGTGGTTTGAAGAAAATCCATGGTGGAAATGGGGGTTTTTGGCCTAGTTGTAGAGAGCGTCTTGGCACGATTTAAACTTAGGCCTAGTAGTATTACATGTTTTTGGGGGGCTGTTTGTGGGTGTTCTAGATTTTTGGGGTGGGTTGAGGGGTCCGGGAGCACTGCTGGAAAGGTCTAGTTTTGATTGCAAATGGTTTGAAGAAAATCCATGGTGGAAAAGGGGGGTTTGGGCCTAGTTGCAGAAAGCGTTTTGGCACGATTTAAACTTAGGCCTAGTAGTATTGCATGTTTTTGGGGGCTGCTTGGGGTGTTCTAGATTTTGGGGGGTGGGTTGAGGGGTCTGGGAGCACTGCTCGGAAGGTCTAATTTTGATTGCAAGTGGTTTGAAAAAATCCATGGTGGATAAGGGGGGTTTGGGCCTAGTTGCAGAGAGAGTTTTGCCACGATTTAAACTGAGGCCTAATAGTATTGCATGTTTTTGGGGAGCTGCTTGGGGGTGTTCTAGATTATTGGGGGTTGGTTGAGGGGTCTGGGAGCTCTGCTGGGAAGGTCTAATTTTGATTGCAATTGGTTTGAAGAAAATCCATGGTGGAAAAAGGGGGTTTGGGCCTAGTTTCAGAGAGCGCTTTGGCACGATTCAAACTTAGGCCTAGTAGTATTGCATGTTTTTGGGGGGCTGTTTGGGGGAGTTCTAGATTTTTGGGGGTGGATTGAGGGGTCCGGGAGCACTGCTGGGAAGGTCTAATTTTGATTGCAAGTTGTTTGAAGAAAATCCATGGTGGAAAAGCGCGGTTTGGGCCTAGTTGCAGAGAGCGTTTTGGCACGATTTAAACTTAGGCCTAGTAGTATTACATGTTTTTGGGGGGCTGCTTGGGGGTTTTCCAGATTTTTGAGGGTTGGTTGAGGGATTCCGGGAGCACTACTGGGAAGGTCTAATTTTGATTGCAAGTGGTTTGAAGAAAATCCATGGTGGAAACGGGGGGTTTACATTTACATTTACATTTACATTTTGAGCCTAGTTGCAGAGAGCATTTTTGCGCGCTTTAAACTTAGGCCTAGTAGTATTGCATGTTTTTGGGGGCTGCTTGAGGGTGTTCTAGATATTTGGGGGTGGGTTGAGGGGTCTGGGAGCACTGCTGGGAAGGTCTAATTTTTATTGCAAGTGGTTTGAAGATAATCCATTTTGGAAAAGGGGGGTTTGGGCCTAGTTGCAGAGAGCGTTTTGGCACGATTTAAACTTAGTCCTAGTAGTATTGCATGTTTTTTGGGGGCTGTTTGGGGGTGTGCTAGATTTTTGGGGGTGGGTTGAGGGGTCCGGGAGCACTGCTGGGAAGGTGTAATTTTTATTGCAAGTGGTTTGAAGATAATCCATGGTGGAAAAGGGGGTTTGAGCCTAGTTGCAGAGAGTGTTTTGGCGCGATTTAAACTTAGGCCTAGTAGTATTGCATGTTTTTGGGGTGCTGCTTGGGGTGTTCTAGATTTCTGAGGGTCGGTGAGGGGTCTGGGAGCACTGCATTGAAGGTCAAATTTTTATTGCAAGTGGGTTGAAGAAACTCCATGGCGGAAAAGGGGGGTTTGGGCCTAGTTGCAGAGAGCAGTTTGGCACGATTTAAACTTAGGCCTAGTAGTATTGCATGTTTTTGGGGAGCTCCTTGGGGGTGTTCTAGATTTTTGGGGGTGGGTTGAGGGGTCTCGGAGCACTGCTGGGAAGGTCTAATTTTGATTGCACGTGGTTTAAAAAAAGATCATTGGTGGAAAAGGGGGTGTGGGCCTTGTTGCAGAGAGCGTTTTGGCACGATTTAAACTTAGGCCTAGTAGTATTGCATGTTTTTGGGGAGCTCCTTTAGGGTGTTCTAGATTTTTGGGGGTGGGTTGAGGGGTCTGGGAGCACTGCTGGGAAGGTCTAATTTTGATTGCAAGTGGTATGAAGAAAATCAATGGTGGAAACAGGGGGTTGGGCCTAGTTGCAGAGAGCGTTTTGGCATGATTTAAACCTAGGCCTAGTAGTATTGCATGTTTTTGGGGGGCTGCTTGGGGTGTTCTAGATTTTTGAGGGTGGGTTGAGGGGTCCGGGAGCACTGCTGGGAAGGTCTAATTTTGATTGCAAGTGGTTTGAAGAAAATCCATGGTGGAAAAGGGGGGTTTGGGCCTAGTTGCAGAGAGCGTCTTGGCACGATTTAAACTTAGGCCTAGTAGTATTACATGTTTTTGGGGGGCTGTTTGTGGGTGTACTAGATTTTTGGGGGTGGGTTGAGGGGTCCGGGAGCACTGCTGGAAAGGTCTAGTTTTGATTGCAAATGGTTTGAAGAAAATCCATGGTGGAAAAGGGGGGTTTGGGCCTAGTTGCAGAGAGCGTTTTGGCACGATTTAAACTTAGGCCTAGTAGTATTGCATGTTTTTGGGGGCTGCTTGGGGTGTTCTAGATTTTGGGGGATGGGTTGAGGGGTCTGGGAGCACTGCTGGTAAGGTCTAATTTTGATTGCAAGTGGTTTGAAAAAATCCATGGTGGAGAAGGGGGGTTTGGGCCTAGTTGCAGAGAGAGTTTTGCCACGATTTAAACTGAGGCCTAGTAGTATTGCATGTTTTTGGGGAGCTGCTTGGGGGTGTTCTAGATTTTTGGGGGTGGGTTGAGGGGTCTGGGAGCTCTGCTGGGAAGGTCTAATTTTGATTGCAATTGGTTTGAAGAAAATCCATGGTGGAAAAAGGGGGTTTGGGCCTAGTTTCAGAGAGCGCTTTGGCACGATTTAAACTTAGGCCTAGTAGTATTGCATGTTTTTGGGGGGCTGCTTGGGGGTGTTATAGATTTTTGGGGGTGTGTTGAGGGGTCTGGGAGCACTGCTGGGAAGGTCTAATTTTGATTGCAAGTGGTTTGAAGAAAATCAATGGTGGAAACAGGGGGTTGGGCCTAGTTGCAGAGAGCGTTTTGGCACGATTTAAACTTAGGCCTAGTAGTATTGCATGTTTTTGGGGGCTCCTTGGGGGTGTTATAGATTTTTGGGGGTGGGTTGAGGGGTCTGTGAGCACTGCTTGGAAGGTCTAATTTTGATTGCAAGTGGTTTGAAAAAGTCCATGGTGGAAAAGGGGGGTTTGAGCCTAGTTGCAGAGAGTGTTTTGGCGCGATTTAAACTTAGGCCAAGCAGTATTGCATGTTTTTGGGGTGCTGCTTGGGGTGTTCTAGATTTCTGAGGGTCGGTTGAGGGGTCTGGGAGCACTGCATTGAAGGTCAAATTTTTATTGCAAGTGGGTTGAAGAAACTCCATGGCGGAAAAGGGGGTGTGGGCCTTGTTGCAGAGAGCGTTTTGGCACGATTTAAACTTAGGCCTAGTAGTATTGCATGTTTTTGGGGAGCTCCTTGGGGGTGTTCTAGATTTTTGGGGGTGGGTTGAGGGGTCTGGGAGCACTGCTGGGAAGGTCTAATTTTGATTGCAAGTGGTTTGAAGAAAATCCATGGTGGAAATGGGGGGTTTTGGCCTAGTTGCAGAGAGCGTCTTGGCACGATTTAAACTTAGGCCTAGTAGTATTACATGTTTTTGGGGGGCTGTTTGTGGGTGTTCTAGATTTTTGGGGTGGGTTGAGGGGTCCGGGAGCACTGCTGGAAAGGTCTAGTTTTGATTGCAAATGGTTTGAAGAAAATCCATGGTGGAAAAGGGGGGTTTGGGCCTAGTTGCAGAAAGCGTTTTGGCACGATTTAAACTTAGGCCTAGTAGTATTGCATGTTTTTGGGGGCTGCTTGCGGTGTTCTACATTTTGGGGGGTGGGTTGAGGGGTCTGGGAGCACTGCTGGGAAGGTCTAATTTTGATTGCAAGTGGTTTGAAAAAATCCATGGTGGATAAGGGGGGTTTGGGCCTAGTTGCAGAGAGAGTTTTGCCACGATTTAAACTGAGGCCTAATAGTATTGCATGTTTTTGGGGAGCTGCTTGGGGGTGTTCTAGATTTTTGGGGGTGGGTTGAGGGGTCTGGGAGCTCTGCTGGAAAGGTCTAATTTTGATTGCAAGTGGTTTGAAGAAAATCAATGGTGGAAACAGGGGTTTGGGCCTAGTTGCAGAGAACATTTTGGCACGATTTAAACTTAGGCCTAGTAGTATTGCATGTTTTTGGGGGCTGCTTGGGGTGTTCTAGATTTTTGGGGGTGGGTTGAGGGGTCTGGGAGCACTGCTGGGAATAAATAATTTTGATTGCAAGTGGTTTGAAGAAAATCCATGGTGGAAAAGGGGGGTTTGGGCCTAGTTGCAGAGAGCGTTTTGGCACGATTTAAACTTAGGCCTAGTAGTATTGCATGTTTTTGGAGGCCTGTTTGGGGTCTGCTAGATTTTTGGGGGTGGGTTGAGGGGTCCGGGAGCACTGCTGGGAAGGTGTAATTTTGATTGCAAGTGGTTTGAAGAAAATCCAATGGTGGAAAAGGGGGGTTTGGGCCTAGTTGCAGAGAGCGTTTTGGCACGATTTAAACTAAGGCCTAGTAGTATTGCATGTTTTTGGGGTGCTGCTTGGTGTGTTCTAGATTTTTGGGGGTGGGTTGAGGGGTCTGGGAGCACTGCTGGGAAGGTCTAATTTTGATTGCAAGTGGTTTGAAAAAAATCCATGGTGGAAAAGGGGGGTTTGGGCCAAATTGCAGAGAGCGTTTTGCCAAGATTTAAACTTAGGCCTAGTAGTAATACATGTTTTTGGGGGGCTGTTTGGGGTGTTCTAGAGTTTTTGAGGGTGGGTTTAGGGGTCTGGGAGGACTGCTGGGAAGGTCTCATTTTGATTGCAAGTGGTTTGAAGAAAATCCATGGTGGAAAACGGTGGTTTGGGCCTAGTTGCAGAGATCGTTTTGGCACGATTTAAACTTAGGCCTAGTAGTATTGCAAGTTTTTGGGGGGCTGCTTGGGGGTGTTCTAGAGTTTTTGAGGGTGGGTTTAGGGGTCTGGGAGGACTGCTGGGAAGGTCTCATTTTGATTGCAAGTGGTTTGAAGAAAATCCATGGTGGAAAACGGTGGTTTGGGCCTAGTTGCAGAGAGCGTTTTGGCACGATTTAAACTTAGGCCTAGTAGTATTGCATGTTTTTGGAGGCCTGTTTGGGGTCTGCTAGATTTTTGGGGGTGGGTTGAGGGGTCCGGGAGCACTGCTGGGAAGGTCTAATTTTGATTGAAAGTAGTTTGAAGAAAATCCATGGTGGAAAAGTGGGGTTTGGGCCTAGTTGCAGAGAGCGTTTTGACACGATTTAAACTTAGGCCCAGTAGTATTGCATGTTTTTGGGGTGCTGCTTGGGGTGTTCTAGATTTTTGGGGGTGGGTTTAGGGGTCTGGGAGCACTGCTGGGAAGGTCTAATTTTGATTGCAAGTCGTTTGAAAAAGTCCATGGTGGAAAAGGGGGGTTTGGGCCTAGTTGCAGAGAGCGTTTTGCCACGATTTAAACGTAGACCTAATAGTAATACATGTTTTTGGGGGGATGTTTGGTGGTTTTCAAGATTTTTGGGGGTGGGTTGAGGGGTCTGGGAGCACTGCTGGGAAGGTCTAATTTTGATTGCAAGTGGTTTGAAGAAATCCATGGTGGAAAAGGGCGGTTTGGGCCTAGTTGCAGAGAGCGTTTTGGCACAATTTAAACTTAGGCCTAGTAGTATTGCATGTTTTTGGGGTGCTGCCTGGGGTGTTCTAGTTTTCTGAGGGTGGGTTGAGGGGTCTGGGAGCACTGCTTTGAAGGTCAAATTTTTATTTTGCAAGTGGTTTGAAGAAACTCCATGGTGGAAAAGGGGGGTTTGGACCTAGTTGCAGAGAGCAGTTTGGCACGATTTAAACTTAGCACTAATAGTATTGCTTGTTTTTGGGGAGCTCCTTGGGGGTGTTCTAGATTTTTGGGGGTGGGTTGAGGGGTTTCGGAGCACTGCTGGGAAGGTCTTATTTTGATTGCAAGTGGTTTAAAAAAAATCATTGGTGGAAAAGGGGGTGTGGGCCTTGTTGCAGAGAGCGTTTTGGCACGATTTAAACTTAGGCCTAGTAGTATTGCATGTTTTTGGGGAGCTCCTTGGGGGTGTTCTAGATTTTTGGGGGTGGGTTGAGGGGTCTGGGAGCACTGCTGGGAAGGTCTAATTTTGATTGCAAGTGGTTTGAAGAAAATCCATGGTGGAAAAGGGGGGTTTGGGCCTAGTTGCAGCGAGCGTCTTGGCACGATTTAAACTTAGGCCTAGTAGTATTACATGTTTTTGTGGGGGTTTGGGGGTGTTCTAGATTTTTGGGGGTGGGTTGAGGGGTCCAGGAGCACTGCTGGAAAGGTCTAGTTTTGATTGCAAATGGTTTGAAGAAAATGCATGGAGGAAAAGGGGGGTTTGGGCCTAGTTGCAGAGAGCGTTTTTGCACGATTTAAACTTAGGTCTAGTAGTATTGCATGTTTTTGGGGGCTGCTTGGGGGTGTTATAGATTTTTGGGGGTGGGTTGAGGGGTCTGGGAGCACTGCTGGGAAGGTCTAATTTAATTGCAAGTGGTTTGAAAAAAATCCATGGTGAAAAAGGGGGGTTTGGGCCAAGTTGCAGAAAGTGTTTTGACAACGATTTAAACTTAGGCCTAGTAGTAATACATGTTTTTGGGTGGCTGTTTGGGGGTGTTCAAGAATTTTGGGGGTGGGTTAAGGGGTCTGGGAGCAATGCTGGGAAGGTGTAATTTTGATTGCAAATGGTTTGAAGAAAATCCAATGGTGGAAAAGGGGGGTTTGCGCCTAGTTGCAGAGAGCGTTTTGGCACGATTTAAACTTAGGCCTAGTAGTAATACATGTTTTGGGGGGCTGTTTGGGGGTGTTCAAGATTTTTGGGGGTGGGTTGAGGGGTCTGGGAGCACTGCTGGGAAGGTCTAATTTAATTGCAAGTGGTTTGAAAAAAATCAATGGTGGAAAAGGGGGGTTGGGCCAAGTTGCAGAGAGCGTTTTGCCACGATTTAAACTTAGGCCTAGTAGTAATACATGTTTTTGGGTGGCTGCTTGGGGGTGTTCAAGATTTTTGGGGGTGGGTTGAGGGGTCTGGGAGCACTGCTTTGAAGGTCTCATTTGTATTGCAAGTGGTTTGAAGAAAATCCATGGTGGAAAAGGGGGGTTTGGGTCTAGTTGCAGAGAGGGCTTTGGCATGATTTAAACTTAGGCCAAGTAGTATTTTATGTTTTTGAGGGGCTGCTTGGGGGTGTTCTAGAATTTTGGCAGTGGGTTGAGGGGTCTGGGAGCACTGCTGGGAAGGTGTAATTTTGATTGCAAATGGTTTGAAGAAAATCCAATGGTGGAAAAGGGGGGTTTGGGCATAGTTGTAGAGAGCGTTTTGGCACGATTTAAAATTAGGCCTAGTAATAATACATGTTTTTGGGGGCTGTTTGGGGGTGTTCAAGATTTTTGGGGGTGGGTTGAGGGGTCTGGGAGCACTGCTGGGAATGTCTAGTTTTTATTGCAAGTGGTTTGAAGAAAATCCATGTTGGAAAAGGGGGGTTTGGGCCTAGTTGCAAGGAGCGTTTTGGCACGATTTAAACTTAGGCCTAGTAGTATTGCATGTTTTTGGGGGGCTGCTTGGGGGTTTTCAAGATTTTTGAGGGTGGGTTGAGGGGTCTGGGAGCACTAATGGGAAGGTCTAATTTTGATTGCAAGTGGTTTGAAGAAAATCCATGGTGGAAAAGGGGGGTTTGGGCCTAGTTGCCTAGAGCGTTTGGCACAATTTAAACTTAGGCCTAATAGTATTGCATTTTTTTGGTGGGATGTTTGGGGTGTTCTAGATTTTTGAGGGTGGGTTGAGGGGTCTGGGAGCACTGCTGGGAAGGTCTAATTTTGATTGCAAGTGGTTTGAAGAAAATCCATGGTGGAAAACGGTGGTTTGGGCTTAGTTGCAGAGAGCGTTTTGGCACGATTTAAACTTAGGTCTAGTAGTATTGCATGTTTTTTGGGGGCTACTTGGGGGTGTTTTAGATTTTGGGGGTTAGTTGAGGAATCCGGGAGCACTGCTGGGAAGGTCTAATTTTGATTGCAAGTGGTTTGAAAAAGTCCATGGTGGAAAAGGTTGGTTTGGGCATAGTTGCGGAGAGCGTTTTGCCACGATTTAAACGTAGGCCTAATAGTAATACATGTTTTTGGGGGGCTGTTTGGTGTTTTTCAAGATTTTTGGGGGTGGGTTGAGGGGTCTGGGAGCACTGCTCTGAAGGTCTAATTTTTACTGCAAGTGGTATGAAGAAAATCCATGGTGGAAAAGAGGGGTTTGGGCCTAGTTGCAGAGAGCGCTTTGGCACGATTTAATCTTAGACCTAGTAGTATTGCATGTTTTTGGGGGGCTGCTTAGGAGTTTTCTAGATTTTTGAGGGTTGGTTGAGGGGTCTGGGAGCACGGCTGGGAAGGTCTAATGTTGATTGCAAGTGGTTTGAAGAAAATCCATGGTGGAAAAGGGGGGTTTGGGCCTAGTTGCAGAGAGCGTTTTTGCATGATTTTAACTTAGGCCTAGTAGTATTGCATATTTTTGGGGTGCTGCTTGGTGTGTTCTAGATTTTTGGGGGTGGGTTGAGGGGTCTGGGAGCACTGCTGGGAAGGTCTAATTTTGATTGCAAGTGGTTCGAAAAAATCCATGGTGGAAAAGGGGGGTTTGGGCCTAGTTGCAGAGAGCGTTTTGCCACGATTTAAACTTAGGCCTAATAGTAATACATGTTTTTGGGGGGCTGTTTGGGGGTGTTCAAGATTTTTGGGGGTGGGTTGAGGGGTCTGGGAGCACTGCTCTGAAGGTCTAATTTTATTGCAAGTGGTATGAAGAAAATCCATGGTGGAAAAGGGGGGTTTGGGCCTAGTTGCAGAGAGCGCTTTGGCACGATTTAATCTTAGGCCTAGTAGTATTGCATGTTTTTGGGGGGCTGCTTAGGGGTTTTCTAGATTTTTGAGGGTTGGTTGAGGGGTCTGGGAGCACGGCTGGGAAGGTCTAATGTTGATTGCAAGTGGTTTGAAGAAAATCCATGGTGGAAAAGGGGGGTTTGGGCCTAGTTGCAGAGAGCGTTTTTGCATGATTTTAACTTAGGCCTAGTAGTATTGCATGTTTTTGGGGTGCTGCTTGGGGTGTTCTAGATTTTTGGGGGTGGGTTGAGGGGTCTGGGAGCACTGCTGGGAAGGTCTAAGTTTGATTGCAAGTGGTTTGAACAAATCCATGGTGGAAAAGGGGGGTTTGGGCCTAGTTGCAGAGAGCGTTTTGCCACGATTTAAACTTAGGCCTAATAGTAATACATGTTTTTGGGGGGCTGTTTTGGGATGTTCAAGATTTTTGGGGGTGGGTTGAGGGGTCTGGGAGCACTGCTCTGAAGGTCTAATTTTTATTGCAAGTGGTATGAAGAAAATCCATGGTGGAAAAGGGGGGTTTGGGCCTAGTTGCAGAGAGCGCTTTGGCACGATTTAAACTTAGGCCTAGGAGTATTGCATGTTTTTGGGGGGCTGTTTGGGGGAGTTCTAGATTTTTGGGGGTGGATTGAGGGGTCCGGGAGCACTGCTGGGAAGGTCTAATTTTGATTGCAAGTTGTTGGAAGAAAATCCATGGTGGAAAAGCGCGGTTTGGGCCTAGTTGCAGAGAGGCGTTTTGGCACGATGTAAACTTAGGCCTAGTAGTATTACATGTTTTTGGGGGGCTGCTTGGGGGTTTTCCAGATTTTTGAGGGTTGGTTGAGGGATTCCGGGAGCACTACTGGGAAGGTCTAATTTTGATTGCAAGTGGTTTGAAGAAAATCCATGGTGGAAACGGGGGGTTTACATTTACATTTACATTTACATTTTGAGCCTAGTTGCAGAGAGCATTTTTGCGCGATTTAAACTTAGGCCTAGTAGTATTGCATGTTTTTGGGGACTGCTTGGGGGTATTCTAGATATTTGGGGGTGGATTGAGGGGTATGGGATCACTGCCGGAAAGGTCTAATTTTTATTGCAAGTGGTTTGAAAAAATTCCTTGGTGGAAAAGGGGGTGTTGGCCTTGTTCCAGAGAGCGTTTTGGCACGATTTAAACTTAGGCCTAGTAGTATTGCATGTTTTTGGGGAGCTGCTTGGGGGAGTTCTAGATTTTTGGGGGTGGGTTGAGGGGTCTGGGAGCACTGCTGGGAAGGTCTCATTTTGATTGCAAGTGGTTTGAAGAAAATCCATGGTTGAAAAGGGGGTGTGGGCCTTGTTGCAGAGAGCGTTTTGGCACGATTTAAACTTAGGCCTAGTAGTATTGCATGTTTTTGGGGAGCTGCTTGGGGGAGTTCTAGATTTTTGGGGGTGGGTTGAGGGGTCTGGGAGCACTGCTGGGAAGGTCTCATTTTGATTGCAAGTGGTTTGAAGAAAATCCATGGTGGAAAAGGGGGGTTTGGGCCTAGTTGCAGAGAGCGTTTTGGCACGATTTAAACTTAGGCCTAGTAGTATTGCATGTTTTTGCGGGGCAGTTTGGGGTGTGCTAGATTTTTGGGGGTGGGTTGAGGGGTCCGGGAGCACTGCTGGGAAGGTGTAATTTTGATTGCAAGTAGTTTGAAGAAAATCCAATGGTGGAAAAGGGGGGTTTGGGCCTAGTTGCAGAGAGCGTTTTGGCACGATTTAAACTAAGGCCTAGTAGTATTACATGTTTTTGGGGTGCTGCTTGGTGTGTTCTAGATTTTTGGGGGTGGGTTGAGGGATCTTGGAGCACTGCTGGGAATGTCTAATTTTGATTGCAAGTGGTTTAAAAAAAATCCATGGTGGAAAAGGGGGGTTTGGGCCAAGTTGCATAGAGCGTTTTGCCACGATTTAAACTTAGGCCTAGTAGTAATACATGTTTTTGGGGCGCTGTTTGGGGGTGTTCAAGATTTTTGGGGGTGGGTTGAGGGGTCTGGGAGCACTGCTTCGAAGGTCTAATTTTTATATCAAGTGGTTTGAAGAAAATCCATGGTGCAAAAAGGGGGTTTGGGTCTAGTTGCAGAGAGCGCTTTGGCACGATTTAAACTTAGGCCTAGTAGTATTGCATGTATTTGAGGGGCTGCTTGGGGGTGTTCTAGATATTTGGGGGTGGGTTGAGGGGTCTGGGAGCACTGCTGGGAAGGTGTAATTTTGATTGCAAGTGGTTTGAAGAAAATCCATGTTGGAAAAGGGGGGTTTGGGCCTAGTTGCAGAGAGCGCTTTGGCATGATTTAAACTTAGGCCTAGTAGTATTTTATGTTTTTGAGGGGCTGCTTGGGGGTGTTCTAGAATTTTGGCAGTGGGTTGAGAGGTCTGGGAGCACTGCTGGGAAGGTGTAATTTTGATTGCAAATGGTTTGAAGAAAATCCAAGGGTGGAAAAGGGGGGTTTGGGCATAGTTGTAGAGAGCGTTTTGGCATGATTTAAAATTAGGCCTAGTAGTATTACATGTTTTTGGGGGCTGTTTGGGGGTGTTCAAGATTTTTGGGGGTGGGTTGAGGGGTCTGGGAGCACTGCTGGGAATGTCTAGTTTTTATTGCAAGTGGTTTGAAGAAAATCCATGTTGGAAAAGGGGGGTTTGGGCCTAGTTGCAGAGAGTGTTTTGGCACGATTTAAACTTAGGCCTAGTAGTATTGCATGTTTTTGGGGGGCTGCTTGGGGGTTTTCAAGTTTTTTGAGGGTGGGTTGAGGGGTCTGGGAGCACTGCTGGGAAGGTGTAATTTTGATTGCAAGTGGTTTGAAGAAAATCCAATGGTGGAAAAGGGGGGTTTGGGCCTAGTTGCAGAGAGCGTTTTGGCACGATTTAAACTAAGGCCTAGTAGTATTGCATGTTTTTGGGGTGCTGCTTGGTGTGTTCTAGATTTTTGGGGGTGGGTTGAGGGGTCTGGGAGCACTGCTGGGAAGGTCTAATTTTGATTGCAAGTGGTTTGAAAAAAATCCATGGTGGAAAAGGGGGGTTTGGGCCAAAATGCAGAGAGCGTTTTGCCACGATTTAAACTTAGGCCTAGTAGTAATACATGTTTTTGGGGGGCTGTTTGGGGTGTTCTAGAGTTTTTGAGGGTGGGTTTAGGGGTCTGGGAGGACTGCTGGGAAGGTCTCATTTTGATTGCAAGTGGTTTGAAGAAAATCCATGGTGGAAAACGGTGGTTTGGGCCTAGTTGCAGAGATCGTTTTGGCACGATTTAAACTTAGGCCTAGTAGTATTGCAAGTTTTTGGGGGGCTGCTTGGGGGTGTTCTAGATTTTTGGGGGTTAGTTGAGGAATCCGCGAGCACTGCTGGGAAGGTCTAATTTTTTTTTTTTTTTTTTTTTTTTTTGAAAACCTTTATTGTGCATCAAAGCAGTACAAATACGGGCCTACAACCTTCCGGCCGGCCACGCTAACAATTGAGCATCAATGCAACTTTACGACGACACAGCAATATCTTTGTTATAGGCAAGCATTAAACGAGTTACACTGTAATCACCATATTGCCATGTCTCAGGATCGGTGAAGGTTAATTTGAAGGTTTTCATCGCGACAATGAAGTTCAGGTCATACTGCTCCGTACTAATACAAACAAGAAGAAGAGAACTAGGTCCATGTAGGTGGGACTCGACAACAAACATCCATCTCAATCAGTGCGGCTCGCAACATGCAAGTTCCAGCCAGAGGACGGCCACACAGTATGCATACCCCGGGAGAGGACGCAACATCCCAACCAACACCGCGCCACCACCCATCCCCCAGTCTGCCTAACACGGGCCCAGGAAAGATAAAAGTATATAAAAACAAAAGGCACCATAGAAATAAACACCAACTAAAACATACCCCCCCACCCTACACACATGCAGAGGCTACGGCCTACCCCCCCCCTAGCAGAGTGTTTCATCTCCCCAAAAAACCCGAAATGTAGTAAGAAAAGAGAAATTGAGAAGAAGAAAGAAAAGGAGAAGGAAAGAAAAACAAGCACATTTCACATAAGACCGGAGGAGGGCAAATCCAGCATGTCCGATGCAATGAACACACGGATAGCAACGTTACCCACGGCCGCCCGACCCCAGGCCCCGACCCAGTACCTAATCGATCTGTACCTCCAACAAGTTACGTCCACAGTCCCGGCCATACACATAGAAAGCAGCAGCACAATCGAAAACAACATCAACCCTGTCCCCTTCGAACCGGCGTGTCAACAGGGTCCAAGTCCAGATCAGCCAACGTGGATAAGGAGGGCTCCGGTGAAATCCAGTGCTGGAGTCGAGGTGCTCGCGACGGGGCAAATTGTTTGAAAGTTCGATGACATGGGGCACAAGAGTTCTTCACGGCCAAACCGAAATCCACACCACTGGGCGCAAGACCAAATAAAAGTTCCAGCGTAGCGCCCGACGGGGCCCAACCGGCAAGTCCAGAATGATGCGAGGAAGCATGTCGCCAGAGAACAAAGGAGAAGGGCAACATGGCGTCCGAGGCCCGAGCAACGGCCCCAGCGAAGAAGCAGTGCCGCCGGACCCTCGCGAGGCGGAGCCGAGGGACACCACAGCAGTCATGGAGGTGCGCCCATCCATCGCCCTGGTACACTCCAGAGCGGGCGATCCACCTTCAACCGATGGAGGGTGTGGCGCAGTGCGCAGAGCTGAGGGGCAATCGTGACCAGCTGGAAGGATCTCAGTGAGCCGGGCCCCCAAATCGATAGTAAGGACACGGAAGGCCATACGCAAGTCCACAATTGCTTCTAGGACATCACGCAGCCCCAGCGGAGGATCCAGAATGGGATATGAGCAACTGGCCACCATCTTGTGTGTACGGCTGTGGAGCGCCATGAAAGCAAGCCTTACTCGTCAACGAGCCGCCCCCGAAGGTCTGCACAATGTCAGCAGGACACAGCTGGCACTGGGATGGGAAGGCAGCCGGTCAAAAGGGGGCTTCATAGACCAGGGAGCCGGAAAAACAGGGAAATCCACTGGCAGATGCAGGAATGTAGACGCGGAAAATGGCGTCCGCTGTGGGAGAGTGCAACAAAGAAGCAATCCCGGCCCTCATCCAGCGAGGCCGGGATACACTGAATGAAGGCGACACAATGTTGCGGGGAAGGCGCGCTGGGCAGCCAAGCCGAGAAAAGCTGCAGTGAGAAAGCCCAGCGCCAGCCCGTGGAAGCAGGCCACCGGCTCCTCCCCCTCCGCTGCGGCCGCCGCTGTTGTTGTCGCCGCCGGCCGTCTCCGCACTCGATGTCCCTGCCGTGGCCACTCAAGAGGCCGGGGTGGAAGCGGAGGCTCTACACCCCCGGGATCGCTCCGCTTTCGCCGGAATCCGTCGCAGCGGGAGCGGGAGCGTCTCCGAGGTAAGTGGGGTTCGCGGAGGTGCAGGATTAGGGTCAGGATGTCGAAGAAAGGCACCCGGGTCGACGGAGCCGAGGCGCTAGGCGGCCATCTCGGCTGCTGGCTAGGCTCCTCCCCGGGAAGGTCTAATTTTGATTGAAAGTAGTTTGAAGAAAATTCATGGTGGAAAAGTGGGGTTTGGGCCTAGTTGCAGAGAGCGTTTTGACACGATTTAAACTTAGGCCCAGTAGTATTGCATGTTTTTGGGGTGCTGCTTGGGGTGTTCTAGATTTTTGGGGGTGGGTTTAGGGGTCTGGGAGCACTGCTGGGAAGGTCTAATTTTGATTGCAAGTCGTTTGAAAAAGTCCATGGTGGAAAAGGTTGGTTTGGGCCTAGTTGCAGAGAGCGTTTTGCCACGATTTAAACGTAGACCTAATAGTAATACATGTTTTTGGGGGGATGTTTGATGGTTTTCAAGATTTTTGGGGGTGGGTTGAGGGGTCTGGGAGCACTGCTGGGAAGGTCTAATTTTGATTGCAAGTGGTTTGAAGAAATCCATGGTGGAAAAGGGCGGTTTGGGCCTAGTTGCAGAGAGCGTTTTGGCACAATTTAAACTTAGGCCTAGTAGTATTACATGTTTTTGGGGGACTGCTTGGGGGTGTTCTAGTTTTTTGGGGGTTGGTTGAGGGATTCCAGGAGCACTGCTGGGAAGGTCTAATTTTTATTGCACGTGGTTTGAAGATAATCCATGGTGGAAAAGGGGGGGTTGAGCCTAGTTGCAGAGAGCGTTTTGGCGCGATTTAAACTTTGGCCTAGTAGTATTGCATGTTTTTGGGGTGCTGCCTGGGGTGTTCTAGTTTTCTGAGGGTGGGTTGAGGGGTCTGGGAGCACTGCTTTGAAGGTCAAATTTTTATTTTGCAAGTGGTTTGAAGAAACTCCATGGTGGAAAAGGGGGGTTTGGGCCTAGTTGCAGAGAGCAGTTTGGCACGATTTAAACTTAGCACTAGTAGTATTGCTTGTTTTTGGGGAGCTCCTTGGGGGTGTTCTAGATTTTTGGGGGTGGGTTGAGGGGTATCGGAGCACTGCTGGGAAGGTCTAATTTTGATTGCAAGTGGTTTAAAAAAAATCATTGGTGGAAAAGGGGGTGTGGGCCTTGTTGCAGAGAGCGTTTTGGCACGATTTAAACTTAGGCCTAGTAGTATTGCATGTTTTTGGGGAGCTCCTTGGGGGTGTTCTAGATTTTTGGGGGTGGGTTGAGGGGTCTGGGAGCACTGCTGGGAAGGTCTAATTTTGATTGCAAGTGGTTTGAAGAAAATCCATGGTGGAAAAGGGGGGTTTGGGCCTAGTTGCAGCGAGCGTCTTGGCACGATTTAAACTTAGGCCTAGTAGTATTACATGTTTTTGTGGGGGTTTGGGGGTGTTCTAGATTTTTGGGGGTGGGTTGAGGGGTCCAGGAGCACTGCTGGAAAGGTCTAGTTTTGATTGCAAATGGTTTGAAGAAAATGCATGGAGGAAAAGCGGGGTTTGGGCCTAGTTGCAGAGAGCGTTTTTGCACGATTTAAACTTAGGTCTAGTAGTATTGCATGTTTTTGGGGGCTGCTTGGGGGTGTTATAGATTTTTGGGGGTGGGTTGAGGGGTCTGGGAGCACTGCTGGGAAGGTCTAATTTAATTGCAAGTGGTTTGAAAAAAATCCATGGTGGAAAAGGGGGGTTTGGGCCAAGTTGCAGAGAGCGTTTTGACAACGATTTAAACTTAGGTCTAGTAGTAATACATGTTTTTGGGTGGCTGTTTGGGGGTGTTCAAGATTTTTGGGGGTGGGTTAAGGGGTCTGGGAGCAATGCTGGGAAGGTGTTATTTTGATTGCAAATGGTTTGAAGAAAATCCAATGGTGGAAAAGGGGGGTTTGGGCCTAGTTGCAGAGAGCGTTTTGGCACGATTTAAACTTAGGCCTAGTAGTAATACATGTTTTTGGGGGGCTGTTTGGGGGTGTTCAAGATTTTTGGGGGTGGGTTGAGGGGTCTGGGAGCACTGCTGGGAAGGTCTAATTTAATTGCAAGTGGTTTGAAAAAAATCAATGGTGGAAAAGGGGGGTTGGGCCAAGTTGCAGAGAGCGTTTTGCCACGATTTAAACTTAGGCCTAGTAGTAATACATGTTTTTTGGTGGCTGCTTGGGGGTGTTCAAGATTTTTGGGGGTGGGTTGAGGGGTCTGGGAGCACTGCTTTGAAGGTCTAATTTTTATTGCAAGTGGTTTGAAGAAAATCCATGGTGGAAAAGGGGGGTTTGGGTCTAGTTGCAGAGAGGGCTTTGGCATGATTTAAACTTAGGCCAAGTAGTATTTTATGTTTTTGAGGGGCTGCTTGGGGGTGTTCTAGAATTTTTGCAGTGGGTTGAGGGGTCTGGGAGCACTGCTGGGACGGTGTAATTTTGATTGCAAATGGTTTGAAGAAAATCCAATGGTGGAAAAGGGGGGTTTGGGCATAGTTGTAGAGAGCGTTTTGGCACGATTTAAAATTAGGCCTAGTAGTAATACATGTTTTTGGGGGCTGTTTGGGGGTGTTCAAGATTTTTGGGGGTGGGTTGAGGGGTCTGGGAGCACTGCTGGGAATGTCTAGTTTTTATTGCAAGTGGTTTGAAGAAAATCCATGTTGGAAAAGGGGGGTTTGGGCCTAGTTGCAGAGAGCGTTTTGGCACGATTTAAACTTAGGCCTAGTAGTATTGCATGTTTTTGGGGGGCTGCTTGGGGGTTTTCAAGATTTTTGAGGGTGGGTTGAGGGGTCTGGGAGCACTAATGGGAAGGTCTAATTTTGATTGCAAGTGGTTTGAAGAAAATCCATGGTGGAAAAGGGGGGTTTGGGCCTAGTTGCAGAGAGCGTTTTGGCACAATTTAAACAGGCCTAATAGTATTGCATTTTTTTGGTGGGATGTTTGGGGTGTTCTAGATTTTTGAGGGTGGGTTGAGGGGTCTGGGAGCACTGCTGGGAAGGTCTAATTTTGATTGCAAGTGGTTTGAAGAAAATCCATGGTGGAAAACGGTGGTTTGGGCTTAGTTGCAGAGAGCGTTTTGGCACGATTTAAACTTAGGCCTAGTAGTATTGCATGTTTTTTGGGGGCTGCTTGGGGGTGTTTTAGATTTTGGGGGTTAGTTGAGGAATCCGGGAGCACTGCTGGGAAGGTCTAATTTTGATTGCAAGTGGTTTGAAAAAGTCCATGGTGGAAAAGGTTGGTTTGGGCATAGTTGCGGAGAGCGTTTTGCCACGATTTAAACGTAGGCCTATTAGTAATACATGTTTTTGGGGGGCTGTTTGGTGTTTTTCAAGATTTTTGGGGGTGGGTTGAGGGGGCTGGGAGCACTGCTCTGAAGGTCTAATTTTTACTGCAAGTGGTATGAAGAAAATCCATGGTGGAAAAGAGGGGTTTGGGCCTAGTTGCAGAGAGCGCTTTGGCACGATTTAATCTTAGGCCTAGTAGTATTGCATGTTTTTGGGGGGATGCTTAGGAGTTTTCTAGATTTTTGAGGGTTGGTTGAGGGGTCTGGGAGCACGGCTGGGAAGGTCTAATGTTGATTGCAAGTGGTTTGAAGAAAATCCATGGTGGAAAAGGGGGGTTTGGGCCTAGTTGCAGAGAGCGTTTTTGCATGATTTTAACTTAGGCCTAGTAGTATTGCATGTTTTTGGGGTGCTGCTTGGGGTGTTCTAGATTTTTGGGGGTGGGTTGAGGGGTCTGGGAGCACTGCTGGGAAGGTCTAATTTTGATTGCAAGTGGTTTGAAAAAATCCATGGTGGAAAAGGGGGGTTTGGGCCTAGTTGCAGAGAGCGTTTTGCCACATTTAAAACGTAGGCCTAATAGTAATACATGTTTTTGGGGGGCTGTTTTGGGATGTTCAAGATTTTTGGGGGTGGGTTGAGGGGTCTGGGAGCACTGCTCTGAAGGTCTAATTTTTATTGCAAGTGGTATGAAGAAAATCCATGGTGGAAAAGGGGGGTTTGGGCCTAGTTGCAGAGAGCGCTTTGGCACGATTTAAACTTAGGCCTAGGAGTATTGCATGTTTTTGGGGGGCTGTTTGGGGGAGTTCTAGATTTTTGGGGGTGGATTGAGGGGTCCGGGAGCACTGCTGGGAAGGTCTAATTTTGATTGCAAGTTGTTTGAAGAAAATCCATGGTGGAAAAGCGCGGTTTGGGCCTAGTTGCAGAGAGCGTTTTGGCACGATTTAAACTTAGGCCTAGTAGTATTACATGTTTTTGGGGGGCTGCTTGGGGGTTTTCCAGATTTTTGAGGGTTGGTTGAGGGATTCCGGGAGCACTACTGGGAAGGTCTAATTTTGATTGCAAGTGGTTTGAAGAAAATCCATGGTGGAAACGGGGGGTTTACATTTACATTTACATTTACATTTTGAGCCTATTTGCAGAGAGCATTTTTGCGCGATTTAAACTTAGGCCTAGTAGTATTGCATGTTTTTGGGGACTGCTTGGGGGTATTCTAGATATTTGGGGGTGGATTGAGGGGTATGGGATCACTGCCGGAAAGGTCTAATTTTTATTGCAAGTGGTTTGAAAAAACTCCTTGGTGGAAAAGGGGGTGTTGGCCTTGTTCCAGAGAGCGTTTTGGCACGATTTAAACTTAGGCCTAGTAGTATTGCATGTTTTTGGGGAGCTGCTTGGGGGAGTTCTAGATTTTTGGGGGTGGGTTGAGGGGTCTGGGAGCACTGCTGGGAAGGTCTCATTTTGATTGCAAGTGGTTTGAAGAAAATCCATGGTTGAAAAGGGGGTGTGGGCCTTGTTGCAGAGAGCGTTTTGGCGCGATTTAAACTTAGGCCTAGTAGTATTGCATGTTTTTGGGGAGCTGCTTGGGGGAGTTCTAGATTTTTGGGGGTGGGTTGAGGGGTCTGGGAGCACTGCTGGGAAGGTCTCATTTTGATTGCAAGTGGTTTGAAGAAAATCCATGGTGGAAAAGGGGGGTTTGGGCCTAGTTGCAGAGAGCGTTTTGGCACGATTTAAACTTAGGCCTAGTAGTACTGCATGTTTTTGCGGGGCTGTTTGGGGTGTTCTAGATTTTTGGGGGTGGGTTGAGGGGTCCGGGAGCACTGCTGGGAAGGTGTAATTTTGATTGCAAGTAGTTTGAAGAAAATCCAATGGTGGAAAAGGGGGGTTTGGGCCTAGTTGCAGAGAGCGTTTTGGCACGATTTAAACTAAGGCCTAGTAGTATTACATGTTTTTGGGGTGCTGCTTGGTGTGTTCTAGATTTTTGGGGGTGGGTTGAGGGATCAGGGAGCACTGCTGGGAAGGTCTAATTTTGATTGCAAGTGGTTTGAAAAAAATCCATGGTGGAAAAGGGGGGTTTGGGCCAAGTTGCAGAGAGCGTTTTGACAACGATTTAAACTTAGGTCTAGTAGTAATACATGTTTTTGGGTGGCTGTTTGGGGGTGTTCAAGATTTTTGGGGGTGGGTTAAGGGGTCTGGGAGCAATGCTGGGAAGGTGTTATTTTGATTGCAAATGGTTTGAAGAAAATCCAATGGTGGAAAAGGGGGGTTTGGGCCTAGTTGCAGAGAGCGTTTTGGCACGATTTAAACTTAGGCCTAGTAGTAATACATGTTTTTGGGGGGCTGTTTGGGGGTGTTCAAGATTTTTGGGGGTGGGTTGAGGGGTCTGGGAGCACTGCTGGGAAGGTCTAATTTAATTGCAAGTGGTTTGAAAAAAATCAATGGTGGAAAAGGGGGGTTGGGCCAAGTTGCAGAGAGCGTTTTGCCACGATTTAAACTTAGGCCTAGTAGTAATACATGTTTTTTGGTGGCTGCTTGGGGGTGTTCAAGATTTTTGGGGGTGGGTTGAGGGGTCTGGGAGCACTGCTTTGAAGGTCTCATTTTTATTGCAAGTGGTTTGAAGAAAATCCATGGTGGAAAAGGGGGGTTTGGGTCTAGTTGCAGAGAGGGCTTTGGCATGATTTAAACTTAGGCCAAGTAGTATTTTATGTTTTTGAGGGGCTGCTTGGGGGTGTTCTAGAATTTTGGCAGTGGGTTGAGGGGTCTGGGAGCACTGCTGGGACGGTGTAATTTTGATTGCAAATGGTTTGAAGAAAATCCAATGGTGGAAAAGGGGGGTTTGGGCATAGTTGTAGAGAGCGTTTTGGCACGATTTAAAATTAGGCCTAGTAGTAATACATGTTTTTGGGGGCTGTTTGGGGGTGTTCAAGATTTTTGGGGGTGGGTTGAGGGGTCTGGGAGCACTGCTGGGAATGTCTAGTTTTTATTGCAAGTGGTTTGAAGAAAATCCATGTTGGAAAAGGGGGGTTTGGGCCTAGTTGCAGAGAGCGTTTTGGCACGATTTAAACTTAGGCCTAGTAGTATTGCATGTTTTTGGGGGGCTGCTTGGGGGTTTTCAAGATTTTTGAGGGTGGGTTGAGGGGTCTGGGAGCACTAATGGGAAGGTCTAATTTTGATTGCAAGTGGTTTGAAGAAAATCCATGGTGGAAAAGGGGGGTTTGGGCCTAGTTGCAGAGAGCGTTTTGGCACAATTTAAACAGGCCTAATAGTATTGCATTTTTTGGTGGGATGTTTGGGGTGTTCTAGATTTTTGAGGGTGGGTTGAGGGGTCTGGGAGCACTGCTGGGAAGGTCTAATTTTGATTGCAAGTGGTTTGAAGAAAATCCATGGTGGAAAACGGTGGTTTGGGCTTAGTTGCAGAGAGCGTTTTGGCACGATTTAAACTTAGGCCTAGTAGTATTGCATGTTTTTTGGGGGCTGCTTGGGGGTGTTTTAGATTTTGGGGGTTAGTTGAGGAATCCGGGAGCACTGCTGGGAAGGTCTAATTTTGATTGCAAGTGGTTTGAAAAAGTCCATGGTGGAAAAGGTTGGTTTGGGCATAGTTGCGGAGAGCGTTTTGCCACGATTTAAACGTAGGCCTATTAGTAATACATGTTTTTGGGGGGCTGTTTGGTGTTTTTCAAGATTTTTGGGGGTGGGTTGAGGGGTCTGGGAGCACTGCTCTGAAGGTCTAATTTTTACTGCAAGTGGTATGAAGAAAATCCATGGTGGAAAAGAGGGGTTTGGGCCTAGTTGCAGAGAGCGCTTTGGCACGATTTAATCTTAGGCCTAGTAGTATTGCATGTTTTTGGGGGGCTGCTTAGGAGTTTTCTAGATTTTTGAGGGTTGGTTGAGGGGTCTGGGAGCACGGCTGGGAAGGTCTAATGTTGATTGCAAGTGGTTTGAAGAAAATCCATGGTGGAAAAGGGGGGTTTGGGCCTAGTTGCAGAGAGCGTTTTTGCATGATTTTAACTTAGGCCTAGTAGTATTGCATGTTTTTGGGGTGCTGCTTGGGGTGTTCTAGATTTTTGGGGGTGGGTTGAGGGGTCTGGGAGCACTGCTGGGAAGGTCTAATTTTGATTGCAAGTGGTTTGAAAAAATCCATGGTGGAAAAGGGGGGTTTGGGCCTAGTTGCAGAGAGCGTTTTGCCACGATTTAAACTTAGGCCTAATAGTAATACATGTTTTTTGGGGCTGTTTGGGGGTGTTCAAGATTTTTGGGGGTGGGTTGAGGGGTCTGGGAGCACTGCTCTGAAGGTCTAATTTTATTGCAAGTGGTATGAAGAAAATCCATGGTGGAAAAGGGGGGTTTGGGCCTAGTTGCAGAGAGCGCTTTGGCACGATTTAATCTTAGGCCTAGTAGTATTGCATGTTTTTGGGGGACTGCTTAGGGGTTTTCTAGATTTTTGAGGGTTGGTTGAGGGGTCTGGGAGCACGGCTGGAAAGGTCTAATGTTGATTGCAAGTGGTTTGAAGAAAATCCATGGTGGAAAAGGGGGGTTTGGGCCTAGTTGCAGAGAGCGTTTTTGCATGATTTTAACTTAGGCCTAGTAGTATTGCATGTTTTTGGGGTGCTGCTTGGGGTGTTCTAGATTTTTGGGGGTGGGTTGAGGGGTCTGGGAGCACTGCTGGGAAGGTCTAATTTTGATTGCAAGTGGTTTGAAAAAATCCATGGTGGAAAAGGGGGGTTTGGGCCTAGTTGCAGAGAGCGTTTTGCCACGATTAAAACGTAGGCCTAATAGTAATACATGTTTTTGGGGGGCTGTTTTGGGATGTTCAAGATTTTTGGGGGTGGGTTGAGGGGTCTGGGAGCACTGCTCTGAAGGTCTAATTTTTATTGCAAGTGGTATGAAGAAAATCCATGGTGGAAAAGGGGGGTTTGGGCCTAGTTGCAGAGAGCGCTTTGGCACGATTTAAACTTAGGCCTAGGAGTATTGCATGTTTTTGGGGGGCTGTTTGGGGGAGTTCTAGATTTTTGGGGGTGGATTGAGGGGTCCGGGAGCACTGCTGGGAAGGTCTAATTTTGATTGCAAGTTGTTTGAAGAAAATCCATGGTGGAAAAGCGCGGTTTGGGCCTAGTTGCAGAGAGCGTTTTGGCACGATTTAAACTTAGGCCTAGTAGTATTACATGTTTTTGGGGGGCTGCTTGGGGGTTTTCCAGATTTTTGAGGGTTGGTTGAGGGATTCCGGGAGCACTACTGGGAAGGTCTAATTTTGATTGCAAGTGGTTTGAAGAAAATCCATGGTGGAAACGGGGGGTTTACATTTACATTTACATTTACATTTTGAGCCTAGTTGCAGAGAGCATTTTTGCGCGATTTAAACTTAGGCCTAGTAGTATTGCATGTTTTTGGGGACTGCTTGGGGGTATTCTAGATATTTGGGGGTGGATTGAGGGGTATGGGATCACTGCCGGAAAGGTCTAATTTTTATTGCAAGTGGTTTGAAAAAACTCCTTGGTGGAAAAGGGGGTGTTGGCCTTGTTCCAGAGAGCGTTTTGGCACGATTTAAACTTAGGCCTAGTAGTATTGCATGTTTTTGGGGAGCTGCTTGGGGGAGTTCTAGATTTTTGGGGGTGGGTTGAGGGGTCTGGGAGCACTGCTGGGAAGGTCTCATTTTGATTGCAAGTGGTTTGAAGAAAATCCATGGTTGAAAAGGGGGTGTGGGCCTTGTTGCAGAGAGCGTTTTGGCACGATTTAAACTTAGGCCTAGTAGTATTGCATGTTTTTGGGGAGCTGCTTGGGGGAGTTCTAGATTTTTGGGGGTGGGTTGAGGGGTCTGGGAGCACTGCTGGGAAGGTCTCATTTTGATTGCAAGTGGTTTGAAGAAAATCCATGGTGGAAAAGGGGGGTTTGGGCCTAGTTGCAGAGAGCGTTTTGGCACGATTTAAACTTAGGCCTAGTAGTACTGCATGTTTTTGCGGGGCTGTTTGTGGTGTTCTAGATTTTTGGGGGTGGGTTGAGGGGTCCGGGAGCACTGCTGGGAAGGTGTAATTTTGATTGCAAGTAGTTTGAAGAAAATCCAATGGTGGAAAAGGGGGGTTTGGGCCAAGTTGCAGAGAGCGTTTTGGCACGATTTAAACTAAGGCCTAGTAGTATTACATGTTTTTGGGGTGCTGCTTGGTGTGTTCTAGATTTTTGGGGGTGGGTTGAGGGATCTGGGAGCACTGCTGGGAAGGTCTAATTTTGATTGCAAGTGGTTTGAAAAAAATCCATGGTGGAAAAGGGGGGTTTGGGCCAAGTTGCATAGAGCGTTTTGCCAAGATTTAAACTTAGGCCTAGTAGTAATACATGTTTTTGGGGCGCTGTTTGGGGGTGTTCAAGATTTTTGGCGGTGGGTTGAGGGGTCTGGGAGCACTGCTTCGAAGGTCTAATTTTTATATCAAGTGGTTTGAAGAAAATCCATGGTGCAAAAAGGGGGTTTGGGTCTAGTTGCAGAGAGCGCTTTGGCACGATTTAAACTTAGGCCTAGTAGTATTGCATGTATTTGAGGGGCTGCTTGGGGGTGTTCTAGATATTTGGGGGTGGGTTGAGGGGTCTGGGAGCACTGCTGGGAAGGTGTAATTTTGATTGCAAGTGGTTTGAAGAAAATCCATGTTGGAAAAGGGGGGTTTGGGCCTAGTTGCAGAGAGCGCTTTGGCATGATTTAAACTTAGGCCTAGTAGTATTTTATGTTTTTGAGGGGCTGCTTGGGGGTGTTCTAGAATTTTGGCAGTGGGTTGAGAGGTCTGGGAGCACTGCTGGGAAGGTGTAATTTTGATTGCAAATGGTTTGAAGAAAATCCAAGGGTGGAAAAGGGGGGTTTGGGCATGGTTGTAGAGAGCGTTTTGGCATGATTTAAAATTAGGCCTAGTAGTATTACATGTTTTTGGGGGCTGTTTGGGGGTGTTCAAGATTTTTGGGGGTGGGTTGAGGGGTCTGGGAGCACTTCTGGGAATGTCTAGTTTTTATTGCAAGTGGTTTGAAGAAAATCCATGTTGGAAAAGGGGGGTTTGGGCCTAGTTGCAGAGAGCGTTTTGGCACGATTTAAACTTAGGCCTAGTAGTATTGCATGTTTTTGGGGGGCTGCTTGGGGGTTTTCAAGATTTTTGAGGGTGGGTTGAGGGGTCTGGGAGCACTAATGGGAAGGTATAATTTTGATTGCAAGTGGTTTGAAGAAAATCCATGGTGGAAAAGGGGGGTTTGGGCCTAGTTGCAGAGAGCGTTTTGGCACAATTTAAACTTAGGCCTAATAGTATTGCATTTTTTTGGTGGGATGTTTGGGGTGTTCTAGATTTTTGAGGGTGGGTTGAGGGGTCTGGGAGCACTGCTGGGAAGGTCTAATTTTGATTGCAAGTGGTTTGAAGAAAATCCATGGTGGAAAACGGTGGTTTGGGCCTAGTTGCAGAGAGCGTTTTGGCACGATTTAAACTTAGGCCTAGTAGTATTGCATGTTTTTTGGGGGGCTGTTTGGTGTTTTTCAAGATTTTTGGGGGTGGGTTGAGGGGTCTGGGAGCACTGCTCTGAAGGTCTAATTTTTACTGCAAGTGGTATTAAGAAAATCCATGGTGGAAAAGGTTGGTTTGGGCATAGTTGCGGAGAGCGTTTTGCCACGATTTAAACGTAGGCCTAATAGTAATACATGTTTTTGGGGGGCTGTTTGGTGTTTTTCAAGATTTTTGGGGGTGGGTTGAGGGGTCTGGGAGCACTGCTCTGAAGGTCAAATTTTTACTGAAAGTGGTATTAAGAAAATCCATGGTGGAAAAGCGGGGTTTGGGCCTAGATGCAGAGAGCGCTTTGGCACGATTTAATCTTAGGCCTAGTAGTATTGCATGTTTTTGGGGGGCTGCTTAGGGGTTTTCTAGATTTTTGAGGGTTGGTTGAGGGGTCTGGGAGCACGGCTGGGAAGGTCTAATGTTAATTGCAAGTGGTTTGAAGAAAATCCATGGTGGAAAAGGGGGGTTTGGGCCTAGTAGCAGAGAGCGTTTTTGCATGATTTTAACTTAGGCCTAGTAGTATTGCATGTTTTTGGGGTGCTGCTTGGGGTGTTCTAGATTTTTGGGGGTGGGTTGAGGGGTCTGGGAGCACTGCTGGGAAGGTCTAATTTTGATTGCAAGTGGTTTGAAAAAATCCATGGTGGAAAAGGGGGGTTTGGGCCTAGTTGCAGAGAGCGTTTTGCCACGATTTAAACTTAGGCCTAATAGTAATACATGTTTTTGGGGGGCTGTTTGGGGGTGTTCAAGATTTTTGGGGGTGGGTTGAGGGGTCTGGGAGCACTGCTCTGAAGGTCTAATTTTATTGCAAGTGGTATGAAGAAAATCCATGGTGGAAAAGGGGGGTTTCGGCCTAGTTGCAGAGAGCGCTTTGGCACGATTTAATCTTAGGCCTAGTAGTATTGCATGTTTTTGGGGGGCTGCTTAGGGGTTTTCTAGATTTTTGAGGGTTGGTTGAGGGGTCTGGGAGCACGGCTGGGAAGGTCTAATGTTGATTGCAAGTGGTTTGAAGAAAATCCATGGTGGAAAAGGGGGGTTTGGGCCTAGTTGCAGAGAGCGTTTTTGCATGATTTTAACTTAGGCCTAGTAGTATTGCATGTTTTTGGGGTGCTCCTTGGGGTGTTCTAGATTTTTGGGGGTGGGTTGAGGGGTCTGGGAGCACTGCTGGGAAGGTCTAATTTTGATTGCAAGTGGTTTGAAAAAATCCATGGTGGGAAAGGGGGGTTTGGGCCTAGTTGCAGAGAGCGTTTTGCCACAATTTAAACTTAGGCCTAATAGTAATACATGTTTTTGGGGGGCTGTTTTGGGATGTTCAAGATTTTTAGGGGTGGGTTGAGGGGTCTGGGAGCACTGCTCTGAAGGTCTAATTTTTATTGCAAGTGGTATGAAGAAAATCCATGGAGGAAAAGGGGGGTTTGGGCCTAGTTGCAGAGAGCGCTTTGGCACGATTTAAACTTAGGCCTAGGAGTATTGCATGTTTTTGGTGGGCTGTTTGGGGGAGTTCTAGATTTTTGGGGGTGGATTGAGGGGTCCGGGAGCACTGCTGGGAAGGTCTAATTTTGATTGCAAGTTGTTTGAAGAAAATCCATGGTGGAAAAGTGCGGTTTGGGCCTAGTTGCAGAGAGCGTTTTGGCACGATTTAAACTTAGGCCTAGTAGTATTACATGTTTTTGGGGGGCTGCTTGGGGGTTTTCCAGATTTTTGAGGGTTGGTTGAGGGATTCCGGGAGCACTACTGGGAAGGTCTAATTTTGATTGCAAGTGGTTTGAAGAAAATCCATGGTGGAAACGGGGGGTTTACATTTACATTTACATTTACATTTTGAGCCTAGTTGCACAGAGCATTTTTGCGCGATTTAAACTTAGGCCTAGTAGTATTGCATGTTTTTGGGGGCTGCTTGGGGGTATTCTAGATATTTGGGGGTGGATTGAGGGGTATGGGATCACTGCCGGAAAGGTCTAATTTTTATTGCAAGTGGTTTGAAAAAACTCGTTGGTGGAAAAGGGGGTGTTGGCCTTGTTCCAGAGAGCGTTTTGGCACGATTTAAACTTAGGCCTAGTAGTATTGCATGTTTTTGGGGAGCTGCTTGGGGGAGTTCTAGATTTTTGGGGGTGGGTTGAGGGGTCTGGGAGCACTGCTGGGAAGGTCTCATTTTGATTGCAAGTGGTTTGAAGAAAATCCATGGTTGAAAAGAGGGTGTGGGCCTTGTTGCAGAGAGCGTTTTGGCACGATTTAAACTTAGGCCTAGTAGTATTGCATGTTTTTGGGGAGCTGCTTGGGGGAGTTCTAGATTTTTTGGGGGTGGGTTGAGGGGTCTGGGAGCACTGCTGGGAAGGCCTCATTTTGATTGCAAGTGGTTTGAAGAAAATCCATGGTGGAAAAGGGGGGTTTGGGCCTAGTTGCAGAGAGCATTTTGGCACGATTTAAACTAAGGCCTAGGAGTATTACATGTTTTTGGGGTGCTGCTTGGTGTGTTCTAGATTTTTGGGGGTGGGTTGAGGGATTTGGGAGCACTGCTGGGAAGGTCTAATTTTGATTGCAAGTGGTTTGAAAAAAATCCATGGTGGAAAAGGGGGGTTTGGGCCAAGTTGCATAGAGCGTTTTGCCACTATTTAAACTTAGGCCTAGTAGTAATACATGTTTTTGGGGCGCTGTTTGGGGGTGTTCAAGATTTTTAGGGGTGGGTTGAGGGGTCTGGGAGCACTGCTTCGAAGGTCTAATTTTTATTGCAAGTGGTTTGAAGAAAATCCATGGTGCAAAAAGGGGGTTTGGGTCTAGTTGCAGAGAGCGCTTTGGCACGATTTAAACTTAGGCCTAGTAGTATTGCATGTATTTGAGGGGCTGCTTGGGGGTGTTCTAGATATTTGGGGGTGGGTTGAGGGGTCTGGGAGCACTGCTGGGAAGGTGTAATTTTGATTGCAAGTGGTTTGAAGAAAATCCATGTTGGAAAAGGGGGGTTTGGGCCTAGTTGCAGAGAGCGCTTTGGCACGATTTAAACTTAGGCCTACTAGTTTTGCATGTATTTGGGGGGCTGCTTGGAGGTGTTCTAGATTTTTGGGGGTGGTTGAGGGGTCTGGGAGCACTGCTGGGAAGGTCTAATTTTGATTGCAATTGGTTTGAAGAAAATCCATGGTGGAAAAGGGTGGTTTGGGCCTAGTTGCAGAGAGCGTTTTGGCATGATTTAAACTTAGGCCTAGTAGTATTGCATGTTTTTGGGGGGCTGCTTGGGGGTTTTCAAGATTTTTTAGGGTGGGGTGAGGGGTCTGGGAGCACTAATGGGAAGGTCTAATTTTGATTGCAAGTGGTTTGAAGAAAATCCATGGTGGAAAAGAGGGGTTTGGGCCTAGTTGCAGAGAGCGTTTTGGCACGATTTAAACTTAGGCCTAATAGTATTGCATGTTTTTGGTGGGCTGTTTTGGGTGTTCTAGATTTTTGAGGGTGGGTTGAGGGGTCTGGGAGCACTGCTGGGAAGGTATAATTTTGATTGCAAGTGGTTTGAAGAAAATCCATGGTGGAAAACGGTGGTTTGGGCCTAGTTGCAGAGAGCGTTTTGGCACAATTTAAACTTAGGTCTAGTAGTATTGCATGTTTTTTGGGGGCTGGTTGGGGGTGTTCTAGATTTTTGGGGGTTAGTTGAGGAATCCGGGAGCACTGCTGGGAAGGTCGAATTTTGATTGCAAGTGGTTTGAAAAAGTCCATGGTGGAAAAGGTTGGTTTGGGCATAGTTGCGGAGAGCGTTTTGCCACGATTTAAACGTAGGCCTAATAGTAATACATGTTTTTGGGGGGCTGTTTGGTGTTTTTCAAGATTTTTGGGGGTGGGTTGAGGGGTCTGGGAGCACTGCTCTGAAGGTCTAATTTTTACTGCAAGTGGTATTAAGAAAATCCATGGTGGAAAAGCGGGGTTTGGGCCTAGTTGCAGAGAGCGCTTTGGCACGATTTAATCTTAGGCCTAGTAGTATTGCATGTTTTTGGGGGGCTGCTTAGGGGTTTTCTAGATTTTTGAGGGTTGGTTGAGGGGTCTGGGAGCACGGCTGGGAAGGTCTAATGTTAATTGCAAGTGGTTTGAAGAAAATCCATGGTGGAAAAGGGGGGTTTGGGCCTAGTTGCAGAGAGCGTTTTTGCATGATTTTAACTTAGGCCTAGTAGTATTGCATGTTTTTGGGGTGCTCCTTGGGGTGTTCTAGATTTTTGGGGGTGGGTTGAGGGGTCTGGGAGCACTGCTGGGAAGGTCTAATTTTGATTGCAAGTGGTTTGAAAAAATCCATGGTGGAAAAGGGGGGTTTGGGCCTAGTTGCAGAGAGCGTTTTGCCACAATTTAAACTTAGGCCTAATAGTAATACATGTTTTTGGGGGGCTGTTTTGGGATGTTCAAGATTTTTAGGGGTGGGTTGAGGGGTCTGGGAGCACTGCTCTGAAGGTCTAATTTTTATTGCAAGTGGTATGAAGAAAATCCATGGAGGAAAAGGGGGGTTTGGGCCTAGTTGCAGAGAGCGCTTTGGCACGATTTAAACTTAGGCCTAGGAGTATTGCATGTTTTTGGTGGGCTGTTTGGGGGAGTTCTAGATTTTTGGGGGTGGATTGAGGGGTCCGGGAGCACTGCTGGGAAGGTCTAATTTTGATTGCAAGTTGTTTGAAGAAAATCCATGGTGGAAAAGTGCGGTTTGGGCCTAGTTGCAGAGAGCGTTTTGGCACGATTTAAACTTAGGCCTAGTAGTATTACATGTTTTTGGGGGGCTGCTTTGGGGTTTTCCAGATTTTTGAGGGTTGGTTGAGGGATTCCGGGAGCACTACTGGGAAGGTCTAATTTTGATTGCAAGTGGTTTGAAGAAAATCCATGGTGGAAACGGGGGGTTTACATTTACATTTACATTTACATTTTGAGCCTAGTTGCAGAGAGCATTTTTGCGCGATTTAAACTTAGGCCTAGTAGTATTGCATGTTTTTGGGGGCTGCTTGGGGGTATTCTAGATATTTGGGGGTGGATTGAGGGGTATGGGATCACTGCCGGAAAGGTCTAATTTTTATTGCAAGTGGTTTGAAAAAACTCATTGGTGGAAAAGGGGGTGTTGGCCTTGTTCCAGAGAGCGTTTTGGCACGATTTAAACTTAGGCCTAGTAGTATTGCATGTTTTTGGGGAGCTGCTTGGGGGAGTTCTAGATTTTTGGGGGTGGGTTGAGGGGTCTGGGAGCACTGCTGGGAAGGTCTCATTTTGATTGCAAGTGGTTTGAAGAAAATCCATGGTTGAAAAGAGGGTGTGGGCCTTGTTGCAGAGAGCGTTTTGGCACGATTTAAACTTAGGCCTAGTAGTATTGCATGTTTTTGGGGAGCTGCTTGGGGGAGTTCTAGATTTTTTGGGGGTGGGTTGAGGGGTCTGGGAGCACTGCTGGGAAGGCCTCATTTTGATTGCAAGTGGTTTGAAGAAAATCCATGGTGGAAAAGGGGGGTTTGGGCCTAGTTGCAGAGAGCATTTTGGCACGATTTAAACTAAGGCCTAGGAGTATTACATGTTTTTGGGGTGCTGCTTGGTGTGTTCTAGATTTTTGGGGGTGGGTTGAGGGATTTGGGAGCACTGCTGGGAAGGTCTAATTTTGATTGCAAGTGGTTTGAAAAAAATCCATGGTGGAAAAGGGGGGTTTGGGCCAAGTTGCATAGAGCGTTTTGCCACTATTTAAACTTAGGCCTAGTAGTAATACATGTTTTTGGGGCGCTGTTTGGGGGTGTTCAAGATTTTTGGGGGTGGGTTGAGGGGTCTGGGAGCACTGCTTCGAAGGTCTAATTTTTATTGCAAGTGGTTTGAAGAAAATCCATGGTGCAAAAAGGGGGTTTGGGTCTAGTTGCAGAGAGCGCTTTGGCACGATTTAAACTTAGGCCTAGTAGTATTGCATGTATTTGAGGGGCTGCTTGGGGGTGTTCTAGATATTTGGGGGTGGGTTGAGGGGTCTGGGAGCACTGCTGGGAAGGTGTAATTTTGATTGCAAGTGGTTTGAAGAA
The DNA here is from genome assembly GCF_964263255.1 of Lissotriton vulgaris. Lineage (NCBI taxonomy): Eukaryota > Metazoa > Chordata > Amphibia > Caudata > Salamandridae > Lissotriton > Lissotriton vulgaris. The sequence goes on along the minus strand of NC_141687.1, from coordinate 1,257,950,050 downwards.
AATCCATGTTGGAAAAGGGGGGTTTGGGCCTAGTTGCAGAGAGCTCTTTGGCACGATTTAAACTTAGGCCTACTAGTTTTGCATGTATTTGGGGGGCTGCTTGGAGGTGTTCTAGATTCTTGGGGGTGGTTGAGGGGTCTGGGAGCACTGCTGGGAAGGTCTAATTTTGATTGCAATTGGTTTGAAGAAAATCCATGGTGGAAAAGGGTGGTTTGGGCCTAGTTGCAGAGAGCGTTTTGGCATGATTTAAACTTAGGCCTAGTAGTATTGCATGTTTTGGGGGGGCTGCTTGGGGGTTTTCAAGATTTTTTAGGGTGGGGTGAGGGGTCTGGGAGCACTAATGGGAAGGTCTAATTTTGATTGCAAGTGGTTTGAAGAAAATCCATGGTGGAAAAGAGGGGTTTGGGCCTAGTTGCAGAGAGCGTTTTGGCACGATTTAAACTTAGGCCTAATAGTATTGCATGTTTTTGGTGGGCTGTTTTGGGTGTTCTAGATTTTTGAGGGTGGGTTGAGGGGTCTGGGAGCACTGCTGGGAAGGTATAATTTTGATTGCAAGTGGTTTGAAGAAAATCCATGGTGGAAAACGGTGGTTTGGGCCTAGTTGCAGAGAGCGTTTTGGCACAATTTAAACTTAGGTCTAGTAGTATTGCATGTTTTTTGGGGGCTGGTTGGGGGTGTTCTACATTTTTGGGGGTTAGTTGAGGAATCCGGGAGCACTGCTGGGAAGGTCGAATTTTGATTGCAAGTGGTTTGAAAAAATCCATGGTGGAAAAGGGGGGTTTGGGCCTAGTTGCAGAGAGCGTTTTGCCACGATTTAAACTTAGGCCTAATAGTAATACATGTTTTTGGGGGGCTGTTTGGGGGTGTTCAAGATTTTTGGGGGTGGGTTGAGGGGTCTGGGAGCACTGCTCTGAAGGTCTAATTTTTACTGCAAGTGGTATAAAGAAAATCCATGGTGGAAAAGGGGGGTTTGGGCCTAGTTGCAGAGAGCGCTTTGGCACGATTTAAACTTAGGCCTAGGAGTATTGCATGTTTTTGGGGAGCTGTTTGGGGAGTTCTAGATTTTTGGGGGTGGATTGAGGGGTCCGGGAGCACTGCTGGGAAGGTCTAATTTTGATTGCAAGTTGTTTGAAGAAAATCCATGGTGGAAAAGCGCGGTTTGGGCCTAGTTGCAGAGAGCGTTTTGGCACGATTTAAACTTAGGCCTAGTAGTATTACATGTTTTTGGGGGGCTGCTTGGGGGTGTTCTAGATTTTTGGGGGTTGTTTGAGGGATTCCGGGAGCACTACTGGGAAGGTCTAATTTTGATTGCAAGTGGTTTGAAGAAAATCCATGGTGGAAACGGGGGGTTTGAGCCTAGTTGCAGAGAGCATTTTGGCGCGATTTAAACTTAGGCCTAGTAGTATTGCATGTTTTTGGGGGCTGCTTGGGGGTATTCTAGATATTTGGGGGTGGATTGAGGGGTCTGGGATCACTGCCGGAAAGGTCTAATTTTGATTGCAAGTGGTTTGAAAGAACTCCTTGGTGGAAAAGGGGGCGTTGGCCTTGTTCCAGAGAGCGTTTTGGCACGATTTAAACTTAGGCCGAGTAGTATTGCATGTTTTTGGGGAGCTGCTTGGGGGAGTTCTAGAATTTTGGGGGTGGGTTGAGGGGTCTTGGAGCACTGCTGGGAAGGTCTCATTTTGATTGCAAGTGGGTTGAAGAAAATCCATGGTGGAAAAGGGGGGTTTGGGCCTAGTTGCAGACAGCGTTTTGGCACGATTTAAACTTAAGCCTAGTAGTATTGCATGTTTTTGCGGGGCTGTTTGGGGTGTGCTAGATTTTTGGGGGTCGGTTGAGGGGTCCGGGAGCACTGCTGGGAAGGTGTAATTTTGATTGCAAGTAGTTTGAAGAAAATCCAATGGTGGAAAAGGGGGGTTTGGGCCTAGTTGCAGAGAGCGTTTTGGCACGATTTAAACTAAGGCCTAGTAGTATTACATGTTTTTGGGGTGCTGCTTGGTGTGTTCTAGATTTTTGGGGGTGGATTGAGAGATCTGGGAGCACTGCTGGGAAGGTCTAATTTTGATTGCAAGTGGTTTGAATAAAATCCATGGTGGAAAAGGGGGGTTTGGGCCAAGTTGCATGGAGCGTTTTGCCACGATTAAACTTAGGCCTAGTAGTAATACATGTTTTTGGGGCGCTGTTTGGGGGTGTTCAAGATTTTTGGGGGTGGGTTGAGGGGTCTGGGAGCACTGCTTCGAAGGTCTAATTTTTATTGCAAGTGGTTTGAAGAAAATCCATGGTGGAAAAAGGGGGTTTGGGTCTAGTTGCAGAGAGCGCTTTGGCACGATTTAAACTTAGGCCTAGTAGTATTGCATGTATTTGAGGGGCTGCTTGGGGGTGTTCTAGATATTTGGGGGTGGGTTGAGGGGTCTGGGAGCACTGCTGGGAAGGTGTAATTTTGATTGCAAATGGTTTGAAAAAAATCCAATGGTGGAAAAGGGGGGTTTGGGCCTAGTTGCAGAGAGCTTGTTGCCACGATTTAAACTTAGGCCTAGTAGTAATACATGTTTTTGGGGGGCTGTTTGGGGGTGTTCAAGATTTTTGGGGGTGGGTTGAGCGGTCTTGGAGCACTGCTTTGAAGGTCTAATTTTTATTGCAAGTGGTTTGAAGAAAATCCATGTTGGAAAAGGGGGGTTTGGGCCTAGTTGCAGAGAGCGCTTTGGCACGATTTAAACTTAGGCCTACTAGTTTTGCATGTATTTGGGGGGCTGCTTGGAGGTGTTCTAGATTTTTGGGGGTGGTTGAGGGGTCTGGGAGCACTGCTGGGAAGGTCTAGTTTTGATTGCAATTGGTTTGAAGAAAATCCATGGTGGAAAAGGGTGGTTTGGGCCTAGTTGCAGAGAGCGATTTGGCATGATTTAAACTTAGGCCTAGTAGTATTGCATGTTTTTGGGGGGCTGCTTGGGGGTTTTCAAGATTTTTTAGGGTGGGTTGAGGGGTCCAGGAGCACTAATGGGAAGGTCTAATTTTGATTGCAAGTGGTTTGAAAAAATCCATGGTGGAAAGGAGGGTTTGGGCCTAGTTGCAGAGAGCGTTTTGGCACGATTTAAACTTAGGCCTAATAGTATTGCATGTTTTTGGTGGGCTGTTTTGGGTGTTCTAGATTTTTGAGGGTGGGTTGAGGGGTCTGGGAGCACTGCTGGGAAGGTATAATTTTGATTGCAAGTGGTTTGAAGAAAATCCATGGTGGAAAACGGTGGTTTGGGCCTAGTTGCAGATAGCGTTTTGGCACAATTTAAACTTAGGCCTAGTAGTATTGCATGTTTTTTGGGGGCTGCTTGGGGGTGTTCTAGATTTTTGGGGGTTAGTTGAGGAATCCGGGAGCACTGCTGGAAAGGTCGAATTTTTATTGCAAGTGGTTTGAAGAAAATCCATGGTGGAAAAAGGGGGTTTGGGTCTAGTTGCAGAGAGCGCTTTGGCACGATTTAAACTTAGGCCTAGTAGTATTGCATGTATTTGAGGGGCTGCTTGGGGGTGTTCTAGATATTTGGGGGTGGGTTGAGGGGTCTGGGAGCACTGCTGGGAAGGTGTAATTTTGATTGCAAATGGTTTGAAGAAAATCCAATGGTGGAAAAGGGGGGTTTGGGCCTAGTTGCAGAGAGCTTGTTGCCACGATTTAAACTTAGGCCTAGTAGTAATACATGTTTTTGGGGGGCTGTTTGGGGGTGTTCAAGATTTTTGGGGGTGGGTTGAGCGGTCTGGGAGCACTGCTTTGAAGGTCTAATTTTTATTGCAAGTGGTTTGAAGAAAATCCATGTTGGAAAAGGGGGGGTTGAGCCTAGTTGCAGAGAGCGCTTTGGCACGATTTAAACTTAGGCCTACTAGTTTTGCATGTATTTGGGGGGCTGCTTGGAGGTGTTCTAGATTTTTGGGGGTGGTTGAGGGGTCTGGGAGCACTGCTGGGAAGGTCTAGTTTTGATTGCAATTGGTTTGAAGAAAATCCATGGTGGAAAAGGGTGGTTTGGGCCTAGTTGCAGAGAGCGATTTGGCATGATTTAAACTTAGGCCTAGTAGTATTGCATGTTTTTGGGGGGCTGCTTGGGGGTTTTCAAGATTTTTTAGGGTGGGTTGAGGGGTCCGGGAGCACTAATGGGAAGGTTTAATTTTGATTGCAAGTGGTTTGAAAAAATCCATGGTGGAAAGGAGGGTTTGGGCCTAGTTGCAGAGAGCGTTTTGGCACGATTTAAACTTAGGCCTAATAGTATTGCATGTTTTTGGTGGGCTGTTTTGGGTGTTCTAGATTTTTGAGGGTGGGTTGAGGGGTCTGGGAGCACTGCTGGGAAGGTATAATTTTGATTGCAAGTGGTTTGAAGAAAATCCATGGTGGAAAACGGTGGTTTAGGCCTAGTTGCAGAGAGCGTTTTGGCACAATTTAAACTTAGGCCTAGTAGTATTGCATGTTTTTTGGGGGCTGCTTGGGGGTGTTCTAGATTTTTGGGGGTTAGTTGAGGAATCCGGGAGCACTGCTGGAAAGGTCGAATTTTGATTGAAAGTGGTTTGAAGAAAATCCATGGTGGAAAAGTGGGGTTTGGGCCTAGTTGCAGAGAGTGTTTTGGCACAATTTAAACTTAGGCCCAGTAGTATTGCATATTTTTGGGGTGCTGCTTGGGGTGTTCTAGATTTTTGGGGGTGGGTTGAGGGGTCTGGGAGCACTGCTGGGAAGGTCTAATTTTGATTGCAAGTGGTTTGAAAAAGTCCATGGTGGAAAAGGTTGGTTTGGGCCTAGTTGCAGAGAGCGTTTTGCCACGATTTAAACATAGGCCTAATAGTAATACATGTTTTTGGGGGGCTGTTTGGTTGTTTTCAAGATTTTTGGGGGTGGGTTGAGGGGTCTGGGAGCACTGCTCTGAAGGTCTAATTTTTATTGCAAGTGGTATGAAGAAAATCCATGGTGGAAAAGGGGGGTTTGGGCCTAGTTGCAGAGAGTGCTTTGGCACGATTTAATCTTAGGCCTAGTAGTAGTGCATGTTTTTGGGGGGCTGCTTAGCGGTTTTCTAGATTTTTGAGGGTTAGTTGAGGGGTCTGGGAGCACGGCTGGGAAGGTCTAATGTTGATTGCAAGTGGTTTGAAGAAAATCCATGGTGGAAAAGGGGGGTTTTGGCCTAGTTGCAGAGAGCGTTTTGGCACGATTTTAACTTAGGCCTAGTAGTATTGCATGTTTTCGGGGGGCTGCTTGGGGGTTTTCTAGATTTTTGAGGGTGGATTGAGGGGTCTGGGAGCACTGCTGGGAAGGTCTAATTTTGATTGCAAGTGGATTGAAGGAAATCGATGGTGGAAAAGAGGGGTTTGGGCCTAGTTGCACAGAGCGTTTTGGCACAATTTAAACTTAGGCCTAGTAGTATTGCATGTTTTTTGGGGGCTGCTTGGGGGTGTTCTAGATTTTTGGGGGTTGGTTGAGGAATCCGGGAGCACTGCTGGGAAGGTCTAATTTTGATTGAAAGTAGTTGGAAGAAAATCCATGGTGGAAAAGTGGGGTTTGGGCTTAGTTGCAGAGAGCGTTTTGGCACGATTTAAACTTATGCCTAGTAGTATTGCATGTTTTTGGGGTGCTGCTTGGGGTGTTCTAGATTTTTGGGGGTGAGTTGAGGGGTCTGGGAGCACTGTTGGGAAGGTCTAATTTTGATTGCAAGTGGTTTGAAAAAATCCATGGTGGAAAAGGGGGGTTTGGGCCTAGTTGCAGAGAGCGTTTTGCCACGATTTAAACTTAGGCCTAATAGTAATACATGTTTTTGGGGGGGCTGTTTGGGGGTGTTCAAGATTTTTGGGGGTGGGTTGAGGGGTTTGGGAGCACTGCTCTGAAGGTCTAATTTTCATTGCAAGTGGTATGAAGAATATCCATGGTGGAAAAGGGGGGTTTGTGCCTAGTTGCAGAGAGCGCTTTGGCACGATTTAAACTTAGGCCTAGGAGTATTGCATGTTTTCGGGGGCTGCTTAGGGGTGTTCTAGATTTTTGGGGGTGGGTTGAGGGGTCTGGGAGCACTGCTGGGAAGGTCTAATATTGATTGCAAGTGGTTTGAAGAAAATCCATGGTGGAAAAGGGGGGTTTGGGCCTAGTTGCAGAGAGCGTCTCGGCACGATTTAAACTTAGGCCTAGTAGTATTGCATGTTTTTGGGGGGCTGTTTGGGGGAGTTCTAGATTCTTGGGGGTGGATTGAGGGGTCCGGGAGCACTGCTGGGAAGGTCTAATTTTGATTGCAAGTGGTTTGAAGAAAATCCAAGGTGGAAACGGGGGGTTTGAGCCTAGTTGCAGAGAGCATTTTGGCGCGATTTAAACTTAGGCCTAGTAGTATTGCATGTTTTTGGGGGCTGCTTGGGGGTATTCTAGATATTTGGGGGTGGACTGAGGGGTCTGGGATCACTGCCGGCAAGGTCTAATTTTGATTGCAAGTGGTTTGAAAAAATCATTGGTGGAAAGGGGGGTGTTGGCCTTGTTCCAGAGAGCGTTTTGGCACGATTTAAACTTAGGCCAAGTAGTATTGCATGTTTTTGGGGAGCTGCTTGGGGGAGTTCTAGATTTTTGCGGGTGGGTTGAGGGGTCTGGGAGCACTGCTGGGAAGGTCTAATTTTGATTGCAAGTGGTTTGAAAAAATCCATGGTGGAAAAGGGGGGTTTGGGCCTAGTTGCAGAGAGCGTTTTGCCACGATTTAAACTTAGGCCTAATAGTAATACATGTTTTTGGGGGGCTGTTTGGGGGTGTTCAAGATTTTTGGGGGTGGGTTGAGGGGTCTGGGAGCACTGCTCTGAAGGTCTAATTTTATTGCAAGTGGTATGAAGAAAATCCATGGTGGAAAAGGGGGGTTTGGGCCTAGTTGCAGAGAGCGCTTTGGCACGATTTAATCTTAGGCCTAGTAGTATTGCATGTTTTTGGAGGGCTGCTTAGGGGTTTTCTAGATTTTTGAGGGTTGGTTGAGGGGTCTGGGAGCACGGCTGGGAAGGTCTAATGTTGATTGCAAGTGGTTTGAAGAAAATCCATGGTGGAAAAGGGGGGTTTGGGCCTAGTTGCAGAGAGCGTTTTTGCATGATTTTAACTTAGGCCTAGTAGTATTGCATGTTTTTGGGGTGCTCCTTGGGGTGTTCTAGATTTTTGGGGGTGGGTTGAGGGGTCTGGGAGCACTGCTGGGAAGGTCTTATTTTGATTGCAAGTGGTTTGAAAAAATCCATGGTGGAAAAGGGGGGTTTGGGCCTAGTTGCAGAGAGCGTTTTGCCACAATTTAAACTTAGGCCTAATAGTAATACATGTTTTTGGGGGGCTGTTTTGGGATGTTCAAGATTTTTAGGGGTGGGTTGAGGGGTCTGGGAGCACTGCTCTGAAGGTCTAATTTTTATTGCAAGTGGTATGAAGAAAATCCATGGAGGAAAAGGGGGGTTTGGGCCTAGTTGCAGAGAGCGCTTTGGCACGATTTAAACTTAGGCCTAGGAGTATTGCATGTTTTTGGTGGGCTGTTTGGGGGAGTTCTAGATTTTTGGGGGTGGATTGAGGGGTCCGGGAGCACTGCTGGGAAGGTCTAATTTTGATTGCAAGTTGTTTGAAGAAAATCCATGGTGGAAAAGTGCGGTTTGGGCCTAGTTGCAGAGAGCGTTTTGGTACGATTTAAACTTAGGCCTAGTAGTATTACATGTTTTTGGGGGGCTGCTTGGGGGTTTTCCAGATTTTTGAGGGTTGGTTGAGGGATTCCGAGAGCACTACTGGGAAGGTCTAATTTTGATTGCAAGTGGTTTGAAGAAAATCCATGGTGGAAACGGGGGGTTTACATTTACATTTACATTTACATTTTGAGCCTAGTTGCAGAGAGCATTTTTGCGCGATTTAAACTTAGGCCTAGTAGTATTGCATGTTTTTGGGGGCTGCTTGGGGGTATTCTAGATATTTGGGGGTGGATTGAGGGGTATGGGATCACTGCCGGAAAGGTCTAATTTTTATTGCAAGTGGTTTGAAAAAACTCGTTGGTGGAAAAGGGGGTGTTGGCCTTGTTCCAGAAAGCGTTTTGGCACGATTTAAACTTAGGCCTAGTAGTATTGCATGTTTTTGGGGAGCTGCTTAGGGGAGTTCTAGATTTTTGGGGGTGGGTTGAGGGGTCTGGGAGCACTGCTGGGAAGGTCTCATTTTGATTGCAAGTGGTTTGAAGAAAATCCATGGTTGAAAAGAGGGTGTGGGCCTTGTTGCAGAGAGCGTTTTGGCACGATTTAAACTTAGGCCTAGTAGTATTGCATGTTTTTGGGGAGCTGCTTGGGGGAGTTCTAGATTTTTTGGGGGTTGGTTGAGGGGTCTGGGAGCACTGCTGGGAAGGCCTCATTGTGATTGCAAGTGGTTTGAAGAAAATCCATGGTGGAAAAGGGGGGTTTGGGCCTAGTTGCAGAGAGCATTTTGGCACGATTTAAACTTAGGCCTAGTAGTATTGCATGTTTTTGCAGGGCTGTTTGGGGTGTGCTAGATTTTTGGGGGTGGGTTGAGGGGTCCGGGAGCACTGCTGGGAAGGTGTCATTTTGATTGCAAGTAGTTTGAAGAAAATCCAATGGTGGAAAAGGGGGGTTTGGGCCTAGTTGCAGAGAGCGTTTTGGCACGATTTAAACTAAGGCCTAGGAGTATTACATGTTTTTGGGGTGCTGCTTGGTGTGTTCTAGATTTTTGGGGGTGGGTTGAGGGATCTGGGAGAACTGCTGGGAAGGTCTAATTTTGATTGCAAGTGGTTTGAAAAAAATCCATGGTGGAAAAGGGGGGTTTGGGCCAAGTTGCATAGAGCGTTTTGCCACTATTTAAACTTAGGCCTAGTAGTAATACATGTTTTTGGGGCGCTGTTTGGGGGTGTTCAAGATTTTTGGGGGTGGGTTGAGGGGTCTGGGAGCACTGCTTCGAAGGTCTAATTTTTATTGCAAGTGGTTTGAAGAAAATCCATGGTGCAAAAAGGGGGTTTGGGTCTAGTTGCAGAGAGCGCTTTGGCACGATTTAAACGTAGGCCTAGTAGTATTGCATGTATTTGAGGGGCTGCTTGGGGGTGTTCTAGATATTTGGGGGTGGGTTGAGGGGTCTGGGAGCACTGCTGGGAAGGTGTCATTTTGATTGCAAGTGGTTTGAAGAAAATCCATGTTGGAAAAGGGGGGTTTGGGCCTAGTTGCAGAGAGCGCTTTGGCACGATTTAAACTTAGGCCTACTAGTTTTGCATGTATTTGGGGGGCTGCTTGGAGGTGTTCTAGATTTTCGGGGTTGGTTGAGGGGTCTGGGAGCACTGCTGGGAAGGTCTAATTTTGATTGCAATTGGTTTGAAGAAAATCCATGGTGGAAAAGGGTGGTTTGGGCCTAGTTGCAGAGAGCGTTTTGGCATGATTTAAACTTAGGCCTAGTAGTATTGCATGTTTTTGGGGGGCTGCTTGGGGGTTTTCAAGATTTTTTAGGGTGGGGTGAGGGGTCTGGGAGCACTAATGGGAAGGTCTAATTTTGATTGCAAGTGGTTTGAAGAAAATCCATGGTGGAAAAGAGGGGTTTGGGCCTAGTTGCAGAGAGCGTTTTGGCACGATTTAAACTTAGGCCTAATAGTATTGCATGTTTTTGGTGGGCTGTTTTGGGTGTTCTAGATTTTTGAGGGTGGGTTGAGGGGTCTGGGAGCACTGCTGGGAAGGTATAATTTTGATTGCAAGTGGTTTGAAGAAAATCCATGGTGGAAAACGGTGGTTTGGGCCTAGTTGCAGAGAGCGTTTTGGCACAATTTAAACTTAGGCCTAGTAGTATTGCATGTTTTTTGGGGGCTGGTTGGGGGTGTTCTAAATTTTTGGGGGTTAGTTGAGGAATCCGGGAGCACTGCTGGGAAGGTCGAATTTTGATTGCAAGTGGTTTGAAAAAATCCATGGTGGAAAAGGGGGGTTTGGGCCTAGTTGCAGAGAGCGTTTTGCCACGATTTAAACTTAGGCCTAATAGTAATACATGTTTTTGGGGGGCTGTTTGGGGGTGTTCAAGATTTTTGGGGGTGGGTTGAGGGGTCTGGGAGCACTGCTCTGAAGGTCTAATTTTTACTGCAAGTGGTATAAAGAAAATCCATGGTGGAAAAGCGCGGTTTGGGCCTAGTTGCAGAGAGCGTTTTGGCACGATTTAAACTTAGGCCTAGTAGTATTACATGTATTTGCGGGGCTGCTTGGGGGTGTTCTAGATTTTTGGGGGTTGTTTGAGGGATTCCGGGAGCACTACTGGGAAGGTCTAATTTTGATTGCAAGTGGTTTGAAGAAAATCCATGGTGGAAACGGGGGGTTTGAGCCTAGTTGCAGAGAGCATTTTGGCGCGATTTAAACTTAGGCCTAGTAGTATTGCATGTTTTTGGGGGCTGCTTGGGGGTATTCTAGATATTTGGGGGTGGATTGAGGGGTCTGGGATCACTGCCGGAAAGGTCTAATTTTGATTGCAAGTGGTTTGAAAAAACTCCTTGGTGGAAAAGGGGGCGTTGGCCTTGTTCCAGAGAGCGTTTTGGCACGATTTAAACTTAGGCCGAGTAGTATTGCATGTTTTTGGGGAGCTGCTTGGGGGAGTTCTAGAATTTTGGGGGTGGGTTGAGGGGTCTGGGAGCACTGCTGGGAAGGTCTCATTTTGATTGCAAGTGGGTTGGAGAAAATCCATGGTGGAAAAGGGGGGTTTGGGCCTAGTTGCAGACAGCGTTTTGGCACGATTTAAACTTAAGCCTAGTAGTATTGCATGTTTTTGCGGGGCTGTTTGGGGTGTGCTAGATTTTTGGGGGTCGGTTGAGGGGTCCGGGAGCACTGCTGGGAAGGTGTAATTTTGATTGCAAGTAGTTTGAAGAAAATCCAATGGTGGAAAAGGGGGGTTTGGGCCTAGTTGCAGAGAGCGTTTTGGCACGATTTAAACTAAGGCCTAGTAGTATTACATGTTTTTGGGGTGCTGCTTGGTGTGTTCTAGATTTTTGGGGGTGGATTGAGGGATCTGGGAGCACTGCTGGGAAGGTCTAATTTTGATTGCAAGTGGTTTGAAAAAAATCCATGGTGGAAAAGGGGGGTTTGGGCCAAGTTGCATGGAGCGTTTTGCCACGATTTAAACTTAGGCCTAGTAGTAATACATGTTTTTGGGGCGCTGTTTGGGGGTGTTCAAGATTTTTGGGGGTGGGTTGAGGGGTCTGGGAGCACTGCTTCGAAGGTCTAATTTTTATTGCAAGTGGTTTGAAGAAAATCCATGGTGGAAAAAGGGGGTTTGGGTCTAGTTGCAGAGAGCGCTTTGGCACGATTTAAACTTAGGCCTAGTAGTATTGCATGTATTTGAGGGGCTGCTTGGGGGTGTTCTAGATATTTGGGGGTGGGTTGAGGGGTCTGGGAGCACTGCTGGGAAGGTGTAATTTTGATTGCAAATGGTTTGAAAAAAATCCAATGGTGGAAAAGGGGGGTTTGGGCCTAGTTGCAGAGAGCTTGTTGCCACGATTTAAACTTAGGCCTAGTAGTAATACATGTTTTTGGGGGGCTGTTTGGGGGTGTTCAAGATTTTTGGGGGTGGGTTGAGCGGTCTGGGAGCACTGCTTTGAAGGTCTAATTTTTATTGCAAGTGGTTTGAAGAAAATCCATGTTGGAAAAGGGGGGTTTGGGCCTAGTTGCAGAGAGCGCTTTGGCACGATTTAAACTTAGGCCTACTAGTTTTGCATGTATTTGGGGGGCTGCTTGGAGGTGTTCTAGATTTTTGGGGGTGGTTGAGGGGTCTGGGAGCACTGCTGGGAAGGTCTAGTTTTGATTGCAATTGGTTTGAAGAAAATCCATGGTGGAAAAGGGTGGTTTGGGCCTAGTTGCAGAGAGCGATTTGGCATGATTTAAACTTAGGCCTAGTAGTATTGCATGTTTTTGGGGGGCTGCTTGGGGGTTTTCAAGATTTTTTAGGGTGGGTTGAGGGGTCCGGGAGCACTAATGGGAAGGTCTAATTTTGATTGCAAGTGGTTTGAAAAAATCCATGGTGGAAAGGAGGGTTTGGGCCTAGTTGCAGAGAGCGTTTTGGCACGATTTAAACTTAGGCCTAATAGTATTGCATGTTTTTGGTGGGCTGTTTTGGGTGTTCTAGATTTTTGAGGGTGGGTTGAGGGGTCTGGGAGCACTGCTGGGAAGGTATAATTTTGATTGCAAGTGGTTTGAAGAAAATCCATGGTGGAAAACGGTGGTTTGGGCCTAGTTGCAGAGAGCGTTTTGGCACAATTTAAACTTAGGCCTAGTAGTATTGCATGTTTTTTGGGGGCTGCTTGGGGGTGTTCTAGATTTTTGGGGGTTAGTTGAGGAATCCGGGAGCACTGCTGGAAAGGTCGAATTTTTATTGCAAGTGGTTTGAAGAAAATCCATGGTGGAAAAAGGGGGTTTGGGTCTAGTTGCAGAGAGCGCTTTGGCACGATTTAAACTTAGGCCTAGTAGTATTGCATGTATTTGAGGGGCTGCTTGGGGGTGTTCTAGATATTCGGGGGTGGGTTGAGGGGTCTGGGAGCACTGCTGGGAAGGTGTAATTTTGATTGCAAATGGTTTGAAGAAAATCCAATGGTGGAAAAGGGGGGTTTGGGCCTAGTTGCAGAGAGCTTGTTGCCACGATTTAAACTTAGGCCTAGTAGTAATACATGTTTTTGGGGGGCTGTTTGGGGGTGTTCAAGATTTTTGGGGGTGGGTTGAGCGGTCTGGGAGCACTGCTTTGAAGGTCTAATTTTTATTGCAAGTGGTTTGAAGAAAATCCATGTTGGAAAAGGGGGGGTTGGGCCTAGTTGCAGAGAGCGCTTTGGCACGATTTAAACTTAGGCCTACTAGTTTTGCATGTATTTGGGGGGCTGCTTGGAGGTGTTCTAGATTTTTGGGGGTGGTTGAGGGGTCTGGGAGCACTGCTGGGAAGGTCTAGTTTTGATTGCAATTGGTTTGAAGAAAATCCATGGTGGAAAAGGGTGGTTTGGGCCTAGTTGCAGAGAGCGATTTGGCATGATTTAAACTTAGGCCTAGTAGTATTGCATGTTTTTGGGGGGCTGCTTGGGGGTTTTCAAGATTTTTTAGGGTGGGTTGAGGGGTCCGGGAGCACTAATGGGAAGGTTTAATTTTGATTGCAAGTGGTTTGAAAAAATCCATGGTGGAAAGGAGGGTTCGGGCCTAGTTGCAGAGAGCGTTTTGGCACGATTTAAACTTAGGCCTAATAGTATTGCATGTTTTTGGTGGGCTGTTTTGGGTGTTCTAGATTTTTGAGGGTGGGTTGAGGGGTCTGGGAGCACTGCTGGGAAGGTATAATTTTGATTGCAAGTGGTTTGAAGAAAATCCATGGTGGAAAACGGTGGTTTGGGCCTAGTTGCAGAGAGCGTTTTGGCACAATTTAAACTTAGGCCTAGTAGTATTGCATGTTTTTTGGGGGCTGCTTGGGGGTGTTCTAGATTTTTGGGGGTTAGTTGAGGAATCCGGGAGCACTGCTGGAAAGGTCGAATTTTGATTGAAAGTGGTTTGAAGAAAATCCATGGTGGAAAAGTGGGGTTTGGGCCTAGTTGCAGAGAGTGTTTTGGCACAATTTAAACTTAGGCCCAGTAGTATTGCATATTTTTGGGGTGCTGCTTGGGGTGTTCTAGATTTTTGGGGGTGGGTTGAGGGGTCTGGGAGCACTGCTGGGAAGGTCTAATTTTGATTGCAAGTGGTTTGAAAAAGTCCATCGTGGAAAAGGTTGGTTTGGGCCTAGTTGCAGAGAGCGTTTTGCCACGATTTAAACATAGGCCTAATAGTAATACATGTTTTTGGGGGGCTGTTTGGTTGTTTTCAAGATTTTTGGGGGTGGGTTGAGGGGTCTGGGAGCACTGCTCTGAAGGTCTAATTTTTATTGCAAGTGGTATGAAGAAAATCCATGGTGGAAAAGGGGGGTTTGGGCCTAGTTGCAGAGAGCGCTTTGGCACGATTTAATCTTAGGCCTAGTAGTAGTGCATGTTTTTGGGGGGCTGCTTAGCAGTTTTCTAGATTTTTGAGGGTTAGTTGAGGGGTCTGGGAGCACGGCTGGGAAGGTCTAATGTTGATTGCAAGTGGTTTGAAGAAAATCCATGGTGGAAAAGGGGGGTTTTGGCCTAGTTGCAGAGAGCGTTTTGGCACGATTTTAACTTAGGCCTAGTAGTATTGCATGTTTTCGGGGGGCTGCTTGGGGGTTTTCTAGATTTTTGAGGGTGGATTGAGGGGTCTGGGAGCACTGCTGGGAAGGTCTAATTTTGATTGCAAGTGGATTGAAGGAAATCGATGGTGGAAAAGGGGGGTTTGGGCCTAGTTGCACAGAGCGTTTTGGCACAATTTAAACTTAGGCCTAGTAGTATTGCATGTTTTTTGGGGGCTGCTTGGGGGTGTTCTAGATTTTTGGGGGTTGGTTGAGGAATCCGGGAGCACTGCTGGGAAGGTCTAATTTTGATTGAAAGTAGTTGGAAGAAAATCCATGGTGGAAAAGTGGGGTTTGGGCTTAGTTGCAGAGAGCGTTTTGGCACGATTTAAACTTATGCCTAGTAGTATTGCATGTTTTTGGGGTGCTGCTTGGGGTGTTCTAGATTTTTGGGGGTGAGTTGAGGGGTCTGGGAGCACTGTTGGGAAGGTCTAATTTTGATTGCAAGTGGTTTGAAAAAATCCATGGTGGAAAAGGGGGGTTTGGGCCTAGTTGCAGAGAGCGTTTTGCCACGATTTAAACTTAGGCCTAATAGTAATACATGTTTTTGGGGGGGCTGTTTGGGGGTGTTCAAGATTTTTGGGGGTGGGTTGAGGGGTTTGGGAGCACTGCTCTGAAGGTCTAATTTTCATTGCAAGTGGTATGAAGAATATCCATGGTGGAAAAGGGGGGTTTGTGCCTAGTTGCAGAGAGCGCTTTGGCACGATTTAAACTTAGGCCTAGGAGTATTGCATGTTTTCGGGGGCTGCTTAGGGGTGTTCTAGGTTTTTGGGGGTGGGTTGAGGGGTCTGGGAGCACTGCTGGGAAGGTCTAATATTGATTGCAAGTGGTTTGAAGAAAATCCATGGTGGAAAAGGGGGGTTTGGGCCTAGTTGCAGAGAGCGTCTCGGCACGATTTAAACTTAGGCCTAGTAGTATTGCATGTTTTTGGGGGGCTGTTTGGGGGAGTTCTAGATTCTTGGGGGTGGATTGAGGGGTCCGGGAGCACTGCTGGGAAGGTCTAATTTTGATTGCAAGTGGTTTGAAGAAAATCCAAGGTGGAAACGGGGGGTTTGAGCCTAGTTGCAGAGAGCATTTTGGCGCGATTTAAACTAAGGCCTAGTAGTATTGCATGTTTTTGGGGGCTGCTTGGGGGTATTCTAGATATTTGGGGGTGGACTGAGGGGTCTGGGATCACTGCCGGCAAGGTCTAATTTTGATTGCAAGTGGTTTGAAAAAATCATTGGTGGAAAGGGGGGTGTTGGCCTTGTTCCAGAGAGCGTTTTGGCACGATTTAAACTTAGGCCAAGTAGTATTGCATGTTTTTGGGGAGCTGCTTGGGGGAGTTCTAGATTTTTGGGGGTGGGTTGAGGGGTCTGGGAGCACTGCTGGGAAGGTCTAATTTTGATTGCAAGTGGTTTGAAGAAAATCCATGGTGGAAAAGGGGGGTTTGGGCCTAGTTGCAGAGAGCGTTTTGGCACGATTTAAACGTAGGCCTAGTAGTATTGCATGTTTTTTGGGGGCTGTTTGGGGGTGTACTAGATTTTTGGTGGTGGGTTGAGGGGTCCGGGAGCACTGCTGGAAAGGTGTAATTTTGATTGCAAGTGGTTTAAAGAAAATCCAATGGTGGAAAAGGGGGGTTTGGGCCTAGTTGCGGAGAGCGTTTTAGCACGATTTAAACTAAGGCCTAGTAGTATTGCATGGTTTTGGGGTGCTGCATGGGGTGTACTAGATTTTTGGTGGTGGGTTGAGGGGTCCGGGAGCACTGCTGGTAAGGTGTAATTTTGATTGCAAGTGGTTTAAAGAAAATCCAATGGTGGAAAAGGGGGGTTTGGGCCTAGTTGCAGAGAGCGTTTTAGCACGATTTAAACTAAAGCCTAGTAGTATTGCATGTTTTTGGGGAGCTGCTTGGGGGAGTTCTAGATTTTTGGGGGTGGGTTGAGGGGTCTGGGAGCACTGCTGGGAAGGTCTAATTTTGATTGCAAGTGGTTTGAAAAAATCCATGGTGGAAAAGGGAGGTTTGGGCCTAGCTGCAGAGAGCGTTTTGCCAGGATTTAAACTTAGGCTTAGTAGTAATACTTGTTTTTGGGGGGATTTTTGGGGGTGTTCAAGATTTTTGGGGGTGGGTTGAGGGGTCTGGGAGCACTGCTTCAAAGGTCTAATTTTTATTGCAAGTGGCTTGAAGAAAATCCAATGGTGGGAAAGGGGGGTTTGGGCCTAGTTGCAGAGAGCGTTTTGCCATGATTTAAACTTAGGCCTAGTAGTATTACATGTTTTTGGGGGGCTGTTTGGGGGTGTGCTAGATTTTTGGGGGTGGGTTGAGGGGTCCGGGAGCACTGCTGGGAAGGTGTAATTTTGATTGCAAGTGGTTTGAAAAAATCCATGGTGGAAAAGGGGGGTTTGTGCCTAGTTGCAGAGAGCGTTTTGCCACTATTTAAACTTAGGCCTAGTAGTAAAACATGTTTTTGGGGGGCTGTTTGGGGGTGTTCTAGATTTTTGGGGGTGGGTTGAGGGGTCTGGGAGCACTGCTTTGAAGGTATAATTTTTATTGCAAGTGGTTTGAAGAAAATCCATGGTGGAAAAGGGGGGTTTGGGCCTAGTTGCAGAGAGCGCTTTGGCACGATTTAAACTTAGGCCTAGTAGCACTGCATGTTTTTGGGGGGCTGCTTGGGGGTTTTCTAGATTTTTGAGGGTGGGTTGAGGGGTCTGGGAGCACTTCTGGGAAGGTCTAATTTTGATTGCAAGTGGTTTGAAGAAAATTCATGGTGGAAAAGGGGGGTTTAAACCTAGTCAAGCCAAGTCAAGTCAAAATTTGTATAGAGCACTACTCACCCAGAGGGTCTCAAGGCGCTTGAGGAGGGGGGTGTTCGCTCCTTATCAAATTGCCAGGTTTTGAGTTGTTTTCTGAAGGAGAGGTGGTTCTGTGTAAGACAGAGGTGGGTCGGGAGAGAGTTCCAGGTCTTGGCCGCTAAGTAGGAGAAAGATCTTCCTCCCTTGGTAGTTCTTCGGATGCGTGGAATTGCGGCGAGGGCTAGATTGGACAACCAAAGTTGGCGGTTGGGGGTGTAAAAGGTCAGGCGTGTGTTGAGGCATTTGGGTCCTAGGTCGTAGAGAGCTTTGTGTGCGTGGGTGAGGAGACGGAATGTTATTCTCTTGTTTACGGGGAGCCAGTGGAGGTCTCTCAGGTGATCGGATATGTGATTGTGGCGGGGTATGTCTAGGATGAGTCAGGCGGAGGTGTTCTGAATTCGTTGGAGTTTTTTCTGTAATTTGGCTGTTGTTCCGGCGTAGAGGGTGTTTCCGTAGTCCAGTCGGCTTGTGACAAGTGCTTGGGTGACTGTCTTTCTTGTTTCGGTGGGGATCCAGCGGAAGGTCTTTCTGAGCATACGTAGAAAGTTGAAGCATGATGATGAGACGGCATTGACTTGTCTGGTCATTGAGAGGGAGTAGTCTAGGATGAATCCCAGGTTGCGAGCATGGTCCGTTGGTTTGGGTGCGCTGCCCAGTGTCGGTGGCCACCATGAGTCGTCCCATGCGGAGGGGGATGATCCTAGGATGAGGACTTCCGTCTTGTCAGAATTCAGTTTTAAGCGGCTGTTCTTCATCCATTTGGCTACTTCTTTCATCCCTTCGTGTAGGTTGGTTTTGGCGGTGTTTGGGTCTTTGGTGAGGGAGAGGATCAGCTGTTTTTCATCAGCGTAGGAGATGATGTTGAGGTTGTGCTGGCGTGCGATGGGTGCGAGGGGGCTCATGTAGACGTTGAAGAGGGTGGCGCTGAGTGAAGATCCTTGTGGAATGCTGTATATGACTTCGGAGGCCTCTGATCTGAAAGGGGGGAGGCGGACTCTGGGTTGTTCCGGTGAGGAATGAGATGATCCAATCCAATGCTTTTCCTTGTATTCCGGCGTTGCTGAGGGGTTGTACTAGGGTGCTATGACAGACCGTGTCAAGCGCTACGGATAGGTCCAGGAGGATGAGGGCAGCTGTTTCCCCGTTGTCTAATAGTGTTCGGATGTCGTCTGTGGCTGCGATGAGGGCAGTCTCGGTGCTGTGTTTGGCTCGGAATCCGGACTGTGAGGGGTCAAGGGAGCCGTTGGACTCGAGGAAGGTGGCGAGCTGACTGTTGACGGCCTTCTCTATGACTTTGGCAGGGAAAGGGAGGAGTGAGATGGGGCGGTAGCTCTTAAGTTCAGTGGGGTCTGCTGTAGGTTTCTTCAGGAGGGCACTAAGTTCGGCATGTTTCCAGGTTTCCGGGAAGATAGCGGTGTTGAGGGAGCAGTTGATGGTATCTCGGAGATGGGGTGCTATGATGGAGTTGGCCTTGTTGAAGATGTGGTGGGGGCATGGGTCAGTTGGTGATCCGGAGTGAATGGAGTTCATCAGTGGTAAATAAAGATTTACCTATGCGGAATTTCTATGCGGTAAAGTTCAATAAGAATAACTCAATCAGAAATGAGAGGCAGAGTCCGTGGCATCTGAGTTTATAAGGGTTTTATTCCATAAAATGGAATTGGTTCGAACCAGGTATCATGTTCCATCACCACGAAGGTTCAGGAAGGGATAGACAATGCTTTATTAACAGAGTACAATATATATAGTAAATGCATACAATGGTGATGGATACAGAAGGCGTAACAGCTGAGGGAAAAGAGATAAGAACACATGTACGTAACAGAAGGCGTGCACGAGGGTGTACACGGAGGTGTGTGCTAGAAACGTCACATGAGAGTGTCACAGGTGGGTGGATCCATAGAGGAATCCTGCAGTGTCAGCAGAAATATATGGCAGAGATGCGCGCGCAGCAGCATGACGTGTGATTGACGTGGAACTGGAGGGTGAAGGGGACTTGACAATTAGCATTATACGTGGAGACAGAAGTCTGGCGTGTCAGAACAACCTAAACCCAAATCATATCTATTATCTTGTGTTTGAGGAACTGTATTATCTAGAAGGAAAAGGTCTCTCGGGCAAAGGCTATTCTATACTGACTGCTAGTGCATGCATATGTGACTACGTGTCTACGTGAAATGCGAGGGGCCATGGGCCTACCATGGTAACGGGAGCAATGAATTACTTGCACGGAGACAGAAAGGCCGGGCCCTTTGCTCTGCAGCTGGGAAGATGTTTTCCTAAATCACTAGACAGGAATGTATTTTCGAGGAGCGGAACAGATAACTTGAAGGCAAAATACAGTCTTGGCAGGCAAGTAGGCCGAGCCGGGCACCGCTCGCCGCACAGGGAGTAGGGTAAGGGTCATGGATGCAGATCCAGGCTGCTGCTTTCAGAGGCAGAAGGCAGAAAGGGCTCGATGGCAGAAATCAGGGCCTAGCTCGCCAGAGCCAGGAAAACGTGAAAGTGCACCATGTAAAGACGGTGGCACGGCATACTTAGGAACTGAATTTTCGACCCATTCATGGTGGATCTGAAAGAGGACATGTTAACGTTGGACGCAAATGTATTTGCGTCTTCATAGCTGGTTGTGGAGGGAACATACATGTACTTGAAGCACGTACATGGAGCCGTTGGGGTCTACGTTAGGGGACACAATTGACCATAAAAATTCATATTACCTCATTCCCTCCTTGTCCCCTACGGACCCTTCATGATATATCGATCTTCATTAGTCCATCAATTTGTTCATATAACATCATTTGCTCTTCCTTTTTCAGACGGGATTTAGAATGTGAACTTGAATGGGGAATACATGATGTGGCACACAAGCCGCAAATCGCTGGCCCACACTGTAAACATAGACAACAACTGAACACTATGAGAAGGGCTATTCCGAGGAAGGATAGGACTTTCCATCCCCAGGCTGATAACACGCTCCAGAACCAACCGGACCAAGTCCAGGTGCCTGGATTCTGGTGTATCTGACTTGCAATCTTGTGGAGACGGGTTATGGCTCTATATACTGATGGTGCGTTTTCTGGAATGAAAACACAGCAACTCGATCCGATGACTCTACAAGCTCCGCCCCTATCGGCCAGGATGACGTCAAGAACAAGACGATTTTGAAGAACAACAATCCGCGTAGCAGACTGCTCCTCTGTTAAGTTACCTAGGGCGGAAGTAGATTCATTCACTACTGCTTCGAGGGTTCTGGTTAATTTACGTATCAGTTTACTATTAAAGACAGCACCTAAATAGGGAAAGAAACCTTTATTGAAGTCTGTATACTGCTCCCATGCCGTTTCAGTGTAGTCGACAATCGGGAGATCTCTCTTGGGTCTATTGTGTACTAGATGGGAGTCCCTATGATAATCAGGAGGGGCTAGGAAAACAGGTGGCAGAAGGAATGCAATGTAACAAGTACCATCCCAGTCTAGAGGTAAGCGTATATATGCTGTATGACCACAAACGAAATAGGAATGACGGGAAGCTTTGAATGTAGACTTGCCTTTATCACTAAATTCGATCACAGTAGTACATTTACTATGACCTAGGTGTACTGAACCATTCTTTCTGACACATAATTCACCTTTGACTGGTAATACTGACATAGCGGGCAAGACTGGTTCGGCTTCGGACTGGACATTCAGAATCATGAGGTTAAGTGTAAAATTACCTAATCCATATACTTCGTTTTCTAGATCAGTCCCTGTCCTTTGGGGAAGACCCTCCTTGTCAGGGAAACATACTTTATGCAAAACTGTGTTCAGATTTCCCCATACCCAATTGCCCTGGTAAACTACGGAATCAGAATCTAAAGAATTTATTAAACTAAACCATGCACCACAGGAACCATTATGTGTGAACGGGTACGGAAAGAGGGGCAGAACTCCCTTGTACTTCTGATAGGGAGGGAGTCGGCCACATATCCAACAATCGGTAGCATTACTGGTCTGATGGGAATGATGTAACATACTGATGAATGTATTGTTGCGCAGCGCAAGTCGATAAGATAACTCGTGTGGGGGCAATTCACTGAAAGTATGCTCGGCAGTGTTATTTGAAGAAGAATGTGCACGTGTGAAAATAGGAAAGTACATGTGTAGCAATATGCTTGCAGCAATAATCATAAGACTCAGAAAAAACATGATCAATAATGTCACAATGCAGTGACTGCGGAGAGATTTACAATATTCATGTTTCTTGATCTGTTTCTGTCTATCTCTCTCTCTATTGGGGTCTAGCTGGTACATGTCAGGAACTTGTCTAACCGATTCACCTAGGGGAGGACTTAAACAATTAAACTGTCTGACTTGCTAGACCTCAACTTCATACGAAATTCTTGAGAAGGAGTTTTCTCTACCAGGGGGAGTTTAGTATCAGTCTCTGGAAGGGGGCAGGGCTGGGAGTCTGGTTTTGGCGGCAGTCCATAGTGTCTTTTTACATGACTCGAGTGGAGCCAGCCCTTGCGGCCCTCCACCTTCACTGCTGTCCTTGTTGTTAATAACACAAGCTTCGGCTCCTGCCAACGGGGCTCCAGCGGACTCCTCCTGTCGAAATTCCGTACCAGCACCAGATCCCCAGGAACGATCTCGTGTGGCTTCATCTCGGTGTTGTCGGGAAAGGCTGCAGCTACCTGTGAACTACATGATTGTAGTGCAGACATCAAGGAGGCAAGGTAATCTGTCAGCATATTACAGTCAACATCTGTGATCTTACGAGGCAGAGGCGTCCCCCACATATTCGGTGGCCTACCAAAGACCACCTCATACGGGGATAGCCCTGTTCTTGAATGTGCTATCATTCTCATGTAAAAGAGTGCAACTGGTAAAGCTACTATCCAGTCAACGCCTTTCTCTCTACATATTTTGGCAAGACGTGTTTTCAGGGTTTGATTATGTCTCTCTACGAGACCTGCTGCTTCGGGATGTCGGACACAGTGGAACTTCCACTGATAACCTAGCAGGAGTGATACCTGCTTCATAAGCTCGGACGAAAATGGCTGACCATTATCTGAGTACACGATACGGGGCAAACCATACCTGGGGAAAAATTCACGTACCAGCTGCTTGGCAGTGGTCGGAGCAGTGTAATCTGGGACTGGATATGCTTCTGTCCAACGGGAAAGTGCACATACTACTACGAGGACATATTTGAATCCTCGACAACGTTCCATCTGGATATAATCCATCTGGAGGACTTCAAAAGGGTGATCGGGAGGATGAAATCCACCTTGCTCTACGGGAATGCCTTTACCTGGGTTGAACTGACAACAGATCATGCAAGTACGCACTTTCTGTTTTGCTGCTGCTCGTAAATGCTTATTGAACCAAAGGTTTTGAATACTGTCTAACATGGCTTTTTCTCCTAAATGTGCAGGACTATGTCCTGTGTTAATGATAACTTGAACCATAGAGTCGGGGAGAAACCATGTGGCTTTTCCCTTCGTCATCCATCCCTGTTCTGTCTGGATCCCTCCTAGTTCAGTCCATTTCTTGATTTCGTCTGGTGTAGCATGTGTCTGTATGTCAATAACATCTAGGGCGGGATCCCTAACTGTCATGCAATGTGTCGGTGTCGGAACTATTGTCTTTGTCAGGTCAGTTGCGTGAGTCTGAGTCTGAGCTGTATGCTTGGCTGTTCGATCTGCCAGGTCATTACCCTGGGAAATGGTATCTGTAACTTTCGTATGTGCCTTGCACTTCATGATGGATATGGCTGTAGGCAAATGTATTGCTTCTAACAAAGCTTGGATGAGGGGACCGTGCTGGATCTTGGCTCCGTGAGAGGTCAAGAAACCTCTCTCTCGCCAGAGTACACCGAAGTCGTGTACGACTCCGAAGGCATAACGGGAGTCGGTGTATATGTTAACTTTCTTATTCTTTGCTCGAATACAGGCTTGAGTCAGAGCGATGAGCTCTGCTGCTCGGGCTGACAGGGTGTCAATACGATTCGTTTCTATGACTTCAGTTTCTGTCGTTACTGCATATGCGGCCACTAACTCTCCTGTACTTGTTCTCATACATGAACCATCCACATAAAGTGTCAGGTCTAGATCTGGTAATGCAATGTCTGTCAAGTCTTGTCTGGGTTTTGTCGTAATGGTAATGACTTCAACACAATCATGTGCCAAAGGGTCTGTCTCACTTAATGGCAAAAGTGTAGCTGGATTCAATGTATTGCAACGTCTGATTTCTATGTGTGGTTGAAACAATGTCAACTCGTAACCTGTCAGTCGTGCTATAGTCAAGTGCTGAGTCTGTGTCCTGTTTAAAAGAACCTCCACGGAATGTGGAACTTGTACTGTCAATTGGTGTCCTAACACTATGGAATCACTTTGTCTGATTGCTAGAGCTGTTGCTGCCACAGATTTAAAGCACGCAGGCAGAGCCTGGGCTACTGGATCTAATGTACTAGAAAAGTAAGCACACGGTTTGTGTGAACCTGCTTGATCCTGGGTGAGTACTGACAATGCAGTACCTTCGCGTTCTGTGACAAAAAGTGTAAAGGGTTTACTGTAACATGGTGTCGCTAAAACAGGTGCTTGACATAGGGCTTTCTTCAGATCGTCCAAAAGCATGTGTATGTTCCTGAGTCCAAGGGAGGACAGTCGAAGACGCTGCCTCCTGGATTGTCAACTGTATGAGTGGCTTGGCTAGAAATGCATACTGAGGGATCCATTGTCTACAGTAAGAAGTGAGGCCTATAAAGGCCCGTACCTCCTTTTGTGTTTGGGTTGTGACATGTTTACAATTAACTGAATACGGTCAGGTGTTAGCTGTCTCCCCCCTTTGGACAGCAAGTGCCCAAGGTATACCACTTGCTGAACACAGAATTGCAGCTTCGAAGGAGACACCTTGTGTCCCTTGTCAGCCAGGAAATACAAAACTGTCAGTGATGCTTGTTCACATTCTGGTTCACTACGGGCGGTGATCAATAGATCATCGACGTACTGGAGTAGAGCAGTGTTGTCAGGCATATGAATACTGTCAAGTTGTCTTTTCAATGCTTGGCTATAGATGCTGGGGCTTTCTGTGAATCCTTGAGGTGCGCGTGCAAATTTGAAGCTTCGGCCATTTAAACAGAATCCGAAAAGATATTGGCTTTCCGGATCAATTGGGACACTAAAAAAGGCGTTCTTCAGATCGATTACAGTAAAGTACGTTGCCTCTGAATCAATAGCTGTCAATAATGAAGAGATGTCTGGAACCACAGGGTACTGTGGTACAATGCATTTGTTCAATTCTCGTAAATCGATCACTAATCGATAAACTGGAGGTGCATTTGGATCAGTGCGTTTAAGAATCGGAATGATAGGGGAATTACATAGATTGGAGTCAGTTTCTACAACCACTCCTTGTGCAATGAGCTCGTCAATGATTTTCAGTAAAGCCACTACAGCATCTGGGGGTAACTTGTATTGTCGGATTCGTGGTAGTACTACTCCTGGCTTGAGTGTGACACGATATGGAGTGATGTGCATACAACCTACATCAGTGGGGCCTTGTGCCCATAAATGTGCAGGAACATTCTGTAATCTGGAATCAATATCTCTCAACACATAGTGACCCTTAAAGTCACGTAAAAACAATCTTACTCCTTCCGGAGAACAACAAATGACAGCTCCTAGAGCTTTCAGTGTCTTGATACCTAATAAGTTTTCTGGACATGATTTCGTGAGCAATAAATCTGTAGTGCGAGACAACGGACCAACTGAAAGGGGAACTGGTTTCGATACTTCATTTACAATAGGCTTTCCTGAAAATCCAAGGGAAACATTCTGTGAGCCTGAGAGGGGTGCCCCTGGAACCTCGTCGTGACTGATTGTTGTCCTGCTTGCCCCTGTGTCAATCAAAAACTTTCTATCCTTTCCTAATACCTGACTATGTACATAAGGACCCTCTTGATCTACAGGAACCTCAATAAGAGGCAAGCCAACCTCCCTCTCTAGGCTGTTTCATGTGTATCGCTGGTAATCGGGATAATCAGTTTGAGCATACTGGTACATCTGCTGTGTTGTATGTTGTGTTGCGGCAATCGGTTGTGGCTGTGGTACCGCTACGGTCTGTACTGTCTGTTGTGGAGCATGCATAGGCTGTACATTCTGTGTAACGTGTTGTTGGGCCTGGTCCTGTCTAGGAGGACTCGGTCTCTCTTTAGTTTTACCTGTAGATATATTGTGTTTCAGAACTGCACAATCGTTTACATAGTGACCTGGCTGTTTACAATAGTTGCATGTCCCTTTAACAGGAGCTGCCGAATTATTGGACTGTGTCGTGCCCTTTTTCTGACCGTCAGCTGGAACTGACTGAGCAACGAGCATTTTCATTTTTGTGTCTTTCATACGTCTTTGTTCGTGATCATGTTCTTCCCTTATTCTGTTCTGGTGGTACTGTAACATCTGTAACATTTGAGAAGGCGTGTTTGCTTGCCATGTGCTCTCGACTTTCAATACACGATTCTTAACTTGGGGCAGAGAATTCTCGACTAATTTGGATACAAAAAGGTGTGGGTATGACTCGCTACTTGTTTTCAGGCCACTGTTAATAATGAAACATTTCTCAAATCGGGAATAAAAATCACTAGTGTCTTCATCGGGTTTCTGTTTGCAGGCTGAGATTGCATCCCAATCCTCCTTTTTAGTTGTCAACAACCTTGGCAATACTTGCACTAATAATCCTGGTAATGCTTTAGTATGGTCCCCAAGACCTAAACCTGGGGTTCGGCCAGTTTCTTCTGTTTCTAGTAAAGCCCAAATAATCTTTTTGTCTCCTACCTCCCATTCTTTTTCTTTGAGTTTCTCGTAAATACCGGCAGGCAATAGTACTTTCAATATTTTCATAATGTCGGGATAGGTGTAATCTCCCATGAGTAACATGTCTTTTAGTTCACGATGGAAACCTGCTGGGTCTTTATCATGACTAGGCACTATTTTCTTCATTTCTAACAATTCCATTTTAGTTAAGGGTGTGTATACAAATACACGTTCTAGTGAATTATCTGGCTTCCTGATCGGGTGTACTTCTCGCAAGGGATTCTGTCTGTCTATGTAGAACATTTTTCTTTCTGGAGGTGGAGCTGAAACAAACTGTGGATTCAGGAAGGCACTATATCTGTGTCGATGTTCTAAAATTACTTTAATTAAATCGGTACCCAGGCCTTTCCATTGATTCGTGAGTAACTCTACTAGTACATCTGGTAGGGAACCTGGATCAGAATGTTGGCTCTTATACAACGTAAGGAGGTGCTGTATCATGTACATACCAGCTAGTCGCTGTTCGTCTGGAGAAAGATTCAAAAATGTTTGCGCTAATGCGTCATCATTATATCTATCGGAATTGTCAGCCCATTGTACCGCTGACCTGGCTAATTCTTGTTCATCCATGGAATTGAGTACATGGTACCCCATTCGTTCTTGAAGTACTTTATCGGTAGCCTGAAATAGATGTTCAGGAGTCTTCGGACTTGAAATAGCAGAGTGAAAAAGTCTCTTGCTTTCTGGACGTATCATTTTATTAAAAGGTCTACCCTTTCCTACATATGCTACCGTACCTATGTCTTCTTCTAGCTCATCCTCCTCTGAGGATTTAGGCTTGTCACTGTCTGCTTCACTTTCAGCTTGCTCTCTTTCATGAAATACTGTTATTTCTTTACGTATTTTTCTGTACATGGCCTCTATACATTTCTTTTTATCATGTTTTCCGTCTGCAATATTCTGACCCCATGTAGTTAGTACCTCCATCTCTTCTTTATTTACACCAGGCCGGTCTCGTTCTCTTATGAAACAGTTTATGAGAAATCTTAAAATCATACTTTGAATGTCTACTTTCTGATGTGTCATGGCCTCGTGAATACACTCCTGACCCTCCCCAGTCTGAACAAAACAATATATCCTGTCTAGATAATCTGTAATTCCTGGAAATAGAACTAAAAAGTTTGCAGCACGTCTTATACGTATTGAGGCTAATAACATGCAACCATCTTTGCCTGGTACTGGATCATATCTACAGTCTGTAAGATACTCTTTGAGCTTTTCAATTGTGACTGGTTTCGGAGTACGTTGCATTGCTAGTTCTCTAATAGTTAATCGCTGTACTGGTGGCGGGGTATGGTAACCTCCTGATGCACCTCCTGAGGCGGAGGCTTGAGCATCACCTGTCTGTAGGGTCAGTGCTTGCTGTAACCGTGTTGGACCCTGGACCGTGCCAGGCCCAAAAGGATTAAGCGGATTAATAGGGGGTGCAGGAGGGGTCTGCGGGTGCGGACCTGGGGGCTGACGATCGGCGGGTGGTACAGGTGCAGGTGGGACATTCGTATATTCGGGAGCTACGTCGTCTAAATAGGAAGAAAGGAAAATATCTGCTGCGGTCTTGTGACGTAATTTAGTCGGAACCAATGGAGGGGGCAGATCTTTCGGTATTTCCGGGGTCGCTTTAGGCAGGCCCTCGGCCAGGACTGGATACAATCCTGTCATAATGGCATTACTCCGTCTATCGTGTTGTTCCATTCTAACTCGTTCTCCTTCTTCTAGTAGTTCTTTTTCTTTGGCTTTTTCAGAATCCTCTCTACTTTTCTCTGCTTTTCTAAGTGCTTTCTCTGTCCGTCTGTGTGATTCTTTACGCCATAGTTCAATGGCATCTTTCTGTGACTGTCTGGCTTTCTTTTTCCACAACGCTTCTTCTACTCTCATGATGCACTCGGCATCCCATGTCCCTGTAGCGGGCCATCTCTGATTCTCTGCTAAATCCTTAGTGTAATCCACCCACAAGTCGAGATATAATACGGCATCTAAGCCGTGCTTGTGGTACATAAAATAGCCGGGAGTGTCCCTGGGTGGGATGGGAACAGCTTCCTCGAGTATCCCTTTTCTAGTTCCTATCCACTGATAAAACAGTGCAGACCGGGTCAGTGTACCCAAACCCGCATTGACCGGACACAAATTAATGCACCCATCTAGATGCGTCCCCAGCAACGGTACTCACCGGGAAGCACGGAACGGAAGGCCTCGGAAACTCGACACTGGACTGGACCGGACTGGACTCGACTCGACTCGTGACGTAGGTACTTCAGAACTGGTGGGCCTCTGAACACCTCGGACCTTGCTCTCTCGGCTGGGCTCTGGTCGGGATCCTCCGCACTCCTCACCGCCTCGTCTGGGTGTCGATCGCAGTCTCAGTCACCTCCGTTGGCCTGAGGGAGATACAGGAAATCCTGCGGGTACGCGTAGTTGTCCGTCACGGCTGTGGCAGGGGGCTAGGCCTGCAACGCACCGCCGGCGCGTAAGGTGGGGGAGGGGTCCCTATTCGGGCGCCAAATTATGTGGTAAATAAAGATTTACCTATGCGGAATTTCTATGCGGTAAAGTTCAATAAGAATAACTCAATCAGAAATGAGAGGCAGAGTCCGTGGCATCTGAGTTTATAAGGGTTTTATTCCATAAAATGGAATTGGTTCGAACCAGGTATCATGTTCCATCACCACGAAGGTTCAGGAAGGGATAGACAATGCTTTATTAACAGAGTACAATATATATAGTAAATGCATACAATGGTGATGGATATAGAAGGCGTAACAGCTGAGGGAAAAGAGATAAGAACACATGTACGTAACAGAAGGCGTGCACGAGGGCGTACACGGAGGTGTGTGCTAGAAACGTCACATGAGAGTGTCACAGGTGGGTGGATCCATAGAGGAATCCTGCAGTGTCAGCAGAAATATATGGCAGAGATGCGCGCGCAGCAGCATGACGTGGGATTGACGTGGAACTGGAGGGTGAAGGGGACTTGACATTTAGCATTATACGTGGAGACAGAAGTCTGGCATGTCAGAACAACCTAAACCCAAATCATATCTAATATCTTGTGTTTGAGGAACTGTATTATCTAGAAGGAAAAGGTCTCTCGGGCAAAGGCTATTCTAAACTGACTGCTAGTGCATGCATATGTGACTACGTGTCTACGTGAAATGCGAGGGGCCATGGGCCTACCATGGTAACAGGAGCAATGAATTACATGCATGGAGACAGAAAGGCCGGGCCCTTTGCTCTGCAGCTGGGAAGATGTTTTCCTAAATCACTAGACAGGAATGTATTTTCGAGGAGCGGAGCAGATAACTTGAAGGCAAAATACAGTCTTGGCAGGCAAGTAGGCCGAGCAGGGCACCGCTCGCCGCACAGGGAGTAGGGTAAGGGTCATGGATGCCGATCCAGGCTGCTGCTTTCAGAGGCAGAAGGCAGAAAGGGCTCGATGGCAGAAATCAGGGCCTAGCTCGCCAGAGCCAGGAAAACGTGAAAGTGCACCATGTAAAGACGGTGGCAGGGCATACTTAGGAACTGAATTTTCGACCCATTCATGGTGGATCTGAAAGAGGACATGTTAACGTTGGACGCAAATGTATTTGCGTCTTCATAGCTGGTTGTGGAGGGAACATACATGTACTTGAAGCACGTACATGGAGCCGTTGGGGTCTACGTTAGGGGACACAATTGACCATAAAAATTCATATTACCTCACATCAGGCGGATGGTGTCTTCGGTGCTGATCGGGTTCCAGGCTCAAAGGGTGGTGGCGGGGGGCTTTAGTTCGGTGGTAAGGGGGGTGGTCTGGTCGCCGAAGCTGTTATGTATGTCAGCGATTTTGCTGTGGAAGAATGAAGCTAGAGAGTCGCAGAGGTCTTGAGAGGGAGTGATGTCGTTGAAGACGGCGCTGGGATTGGTAAACTCTTTGACGATGCTGAAGAGTTCCTTACTGTTGTGGGCGTTGTTGTCGATTCGATCCTTGAATGCTGATTTCTTGGAGGATCGGATCAGCTGGTGATGTTTGCGGGTGGCGTTCTTGAGGGCGGACATGTTGTCTGTGGTTTGGTTTTTTCGCCAGGTTTTCTCGAGGGTGCGGCAGTTCTTTTTGGAGTTTTTGAGGTCGTCATTGAACCAGGAGGCTTTTTTGCTACCTTTGTTGTTGTGATGGTTTTTCAAGGGTGCTAATTCATCAGCGGAGTGGGTGATCCATTGTGCGAGATTGATGGATGCTTGATTTGGGTCCGATGATTTGGCGGGATAGTTTATGTTTAGAGATGTGGTGAGCTGGTGAGGTTCCGTGACGATTTGAACCCGTGTTTTCAACATTGTCGTAAATACATAATTTTGGTATCAGTGAACCGCAAATGATCCATTTAGTATATCCTGGTGTTTTCGCTATGCTATGAGCAAGAGCACTCCTGTTACGAGCACATTTCTGATCTACCCATGGCATCCATCTTAGATCACGGAAGCCATTTTGTATTTCTTGCCCTCACATAGACAATGGGCACGCAGTGACCTCTTTTACTTAAGGACACGTAAGATTTAGCCGGAGATTCACCTTGCTAGTGACACGTGCACCTTAGAACAGAACACGCCATGGCTACATGACTCGACAGAAATTGCCTCCTCTGCCCGAGGCCAGTCCTGCTATACTGGTTCTCGTGTTCGTTGGCCTGATCATGATTAGGCGGCCGAAGCTGGTAGCCTTGCCCATTTACGACCCACAAACATCTCTTATCCAGCTTTTCTATCTTCTGCACCTGGCTCTGCTCCTTTCCTTCTGGGCCTTTATTAGGGGGAGGTAACGAAATTTATGATGAGGCGGTCCGGCTCCTGAATGAAAAGTTGACATAAGATTATGATGGAACAGTGGGAACCCCTCGTTCATAATGTTTTGACATCAGATATTGTTGACCATTCCTGTGCAACGCCAAATATTTATTGTTTAAGATACAAAGGTTTAGGAATGTACTAACATGCAAAGAATTTGCCCGAAGCCCAATATTTGGTATATAAGGAGCAACTCTCTTTGTACAAATCGAACAGGCTCCTAGACACTGCCCGTGTGTAGTTTCTGTGACTTCTGTGTCCCTGCAGTAATAAACCTTTGGTCTTTGACGCCACCATCGAGAAGCCTGTGTTTCTGTTTATTTGTGCACCGAGACAGGTAGAACTCCGGGGTCTTCGGGTGTTATCCCTGACACCTCTGGACGGAACCAAAAAGTCCAGAACTCCAATTGGAGCCCAACGTGGGGCGACGTCATTCGGTACCGGTCCAAAAGCCTGAAGAGTTCGAGAAGCTTCGTGAGAAGATTCCTGAGGGAGGCGCCCCACTTCATCGATCCTGGCA
The DNA here is from genome assembly GCF_964263255.1 of Lissotriton vulgaris. Lineage (NCBI taxonomy): Eukaryota > Metazoa > Chordata > Amphibia > Caudata > Salamandridae > Lissotriton > Lissotriton vulgaris. Next base: position 1,257,918,874 of record NC_141687.1, on the reverse strand, counting down.
TATCGCAAAAGTGGCCCAACGTTCTCTTCCACGAGGGTTCCCGTTCGGACGGCTGCAGTGGTCCGTTGCCTTGACCGTCGCCCTGTCTTGGACCCGAGGTGCAGTACTTAGTACGGCGAGACGTGACGGGTTTCTCCTTGGTGACGTCTTCAGTGCCTCAGTTAAGTATTAAGTGGTTGCTAGTTGGTTATCTCGTAAGGGTTGTTCCTGTTAGGGTAAAATCCTTTTTAGTTCTTGGTTTGGTTTGGTTTCGTAAGATTATCACTGGTTGTTCTAGTTACGATAATCATTTGGTTTAGTTTGGGGTATCGATACATTTGTTCGCTTTGGTAGGCCTAAGTTCTTGGTTCGAGTGCGCACCTTTGTTTGTGTTTTTTTGTCTGTTCTGTGGTCCGGATTATAAAATGGTAAGTCGGAAAAATTGTATGTTGTCGTGTTTTGGTTGCAAAAGTGATTCCCGGTTGGAGGACTCATGTCTGGTTCCTCCGATTGGAACTCCTCTTTATGATCTGTATTGTAATTTGGAGTGGGTCCTATATCTTATAATGAGGTATGGGTCCGATATACGGAGAAAGACAGTGTCCTTAGTTGGCCACTGAATGGTAGTTTTGAACCTCAAGTTATTGATAATTTAGAAATGAAATTGTTTAAGAAGAAAGCCCGGCCGGCAATGTTTGATTCTCTTCGTTATTGGCGAAAAGAATCTAAACAGAGAAAAATTAAAAAGTTGAAAAAGAACAAAAAGAACAAGAATTGACTTTAGAACAGTCTGCTAAGCAGCTGCAACTCAACGAGTCTGAGAAAGCAATGGAGGTGGCCAATAGAGAGCGTAATTTATCGATAGACAAGTGCTATCCTGTTCTGCCATCGAGTACAGCTAAGATAGTAGAGGACCCCGAAAACGATCCTCTGTTGTCTTACTTGTTACGGTCACCCCCACCGTATGCACAGGGTGCTACGGCTCCACCTTTACCGGTTGCTGGACAACCTGGTATTCCTGCTCCTGCTCCCCCGAATCAAGCTCCTGTACCTCCTGTGGTCAATGTTAATGTTCCTTTGGCACCCCCTCTTCCAGGGTTGCCGGCTTCTTTACCTATACCTGTATCGCTTACACCTGCTATTTCACAGGCTACTTTGCCTGCTACTCCTACTGCTCCTGTTCTATCTGTTCCAACCGCTACTTTATTTTCTGCTTCTGCTAGCGTCATGACTCCGCTTTCTGTTCGTCGGAGAATCACTGATTCTGTCTCTAATATTCTATCTCCCTTCTATAAAACTCTAATTAAAACTCCTGCCTCTGACTCTGTGCAGAGACGTAGTCAGCTTCCCAGTACTGAAGAACGGGGAATATTAGATTCCACAGCTCTTAGATGGATTTCGAAAAGTGGAAGATATAGTACTAGAGATGTATTAGATACATTTATGCAATGGAAGGAACCGACACAACGATATGTGTTCGATGAAATGTGCTCCCTTTTGCGTGAGGAATTGGAAGAGGATGACTCTGAATCAAATTTAGAAGAATTAATTAATGTTCAGAAAGAGTTTGCTGCAGGTATGATAGTTGGTCAAAATATAAAAGAAGCGATGGAACTGATTTTAAGTTATAGGAATGATCCATCACTTCGTTCACCGAGGGAGTTAGAAAAGCGTAGTACGAAGCAGAATCGCCAATATCCAATGAGGGAGGTTCCTCCAATTTGGCGCGAAGCTGTACCAGCTGACGTACCGAATGGTATTGCTGCCGCTCCGGCGCAATTCCAAAGAGTGTGGATACACATTCCGTGGAAGCGAGCCGAAGTGTTAGCAGTGAAACAGGCCTTGCCTGATCCGCGTAAGAATCCAGCCGGATATTACAAAGAGTTAGCGCAGACAGTTGAAGCTTGTGTGATGAATTTAGCGGACATTGACATGTTATTTGGGAATGTAGTTCCGCAACCAATTTGGGCTAAAATCCGAAAAGAAAATCATCCAGTTGGCCTAGGTGGTGATTGGGCAGCTATAATTGCAGCGGATGGTCAGCAAATAGGTGGTTCCAAACCCGAACCTCTAATTGCTAATTTACCAGGTAGAATAATTGACTTAATGAAGACTCTGATGCCAGCATTGCGCGTTAACTGGGACAAATTGTCCGCATGCAAGCAAAAGAAGGACGAAAGTGTTTCCGACTTTTTCACAAGGTTTGAAGAGACTTTCGTAGATCATAGTGGTCAGGATATGAGTACTGAAGGGGGACAGACATTATTCGTTGATAAATTTGTACACAATCTGTTGCCAGAGCTTAGTAATAAATTGAAAGATTCCGAGAGTGTGTGGGCTGTCTCTACGACCGCGCAAATACTTGCGACTGCCCAGTACTATGAGAATAGGGATAAAGAAGAGAAGGAAAAGTCAGAAAAGAAAACGAAAGATTTAAAAACTAAAGTTATTTTACAGCAAGCGTATCCGCCTCGCACAAATCAGACTAATACACAGCAAGGGTCATATCAAAGGACAGATTATAATTCTCAGAGACCGCAATACCAGTGGAATCAGTGTGCATATTGTAAGAAAGAAGGTCATTATAAAAATGATTGTCCAGTCTTAGCGCAAAATAATGCTGCGGCAGCTCAGGGAGGTCGTGGTGGTTATATGCAAAATTCTAGGGGTCGAGGACGAGGTGCTATGCCTCCACAAACGAACGATCGCCCTTCTAATCATTTTGATCAGCGAAATGGACAGTCTGCTCAACAAAATAGATCTCAGCAGTATCATGTTGAAGACTATTGTGAAATTGGTGAAGAATTTCAGCAGAGTGAGTACTAGGACAGCCATGGACAAAGAGAGGGAGTAGTATCAGTTCCAGTAGATCAGAGTGGGCCTTATGTCGCAGTAGCAACATCAGGTGTAGTGGAACCGTTTCTGTTGGATACTGGTGCAGCAAAAAGTTCTATCATACATGAGAAACTCCCTGGCGCACCTTTGTCTGGCTTAACAAATGTTTCTGTAGGTTTTTCAGGCGCCCCTGTTTACAACCCCGTATCTGGTCCTTTGTCTATTTCTGTTGGACCCCGTCAATTGAAAGCACCCTTGATTTTTACGACAGGTTGTAATGAAAATCTGCTTGGTTTAGACTTGTTAAAAAGCCTATATGCGACATTGTACTGTTCTCCGGAAGGAGTACAGCTAACGTTGGGTAAAAGAATCACCTCTCCAATGTACTTGTCGATGGATGCGCTCCCACCAGAGCTGCGTTCTCTCCCTGATACTCTTTGGGCGACTGGTCCTAACGATGTAGGTCTTTTAGAAATTCCACCATATGTAGTCACTTTGAAAGCGAATGTCAAATTTCCACGAATCCCACAATACAAAATCTCTAGTGAAGGTGAACGCGCGCTTTTATTAATTGTGCAAGATTTGATCAAGAAAGGTGTAGTAGAAGAAACTAGAGGAAATGCCTGTAACAGTCCTGTATTGCCAATTCTGAAACATACAGATCCTTCAAAGCCTCCAGTCTATAGGTTTGTAATAGATCTTAGAGAGGTTAACAAAATTGTGATTCCACAGTTCCCTGTGGTTCCAGACATAACTGCATTGTTAACGTTGATTCCTGCTACAGCCACATGGTTTTCAGTTATCGACTTGAAGAATGCCTTTTTCAGCATTCCAATAGCCGAGGAAAGCAGGGATATTTTCGGCTTCTCTCTAGGAGGTCAAAGCTTCAGGTTTAAACGTGCTCCACAAGGGTATTGTGAGAGTCCGTCCATTTACAGCCAGGCATTAAAAAGTCAGTTAGATTCTTTTGTACTCCCTCCTGGTTCTGCTTTAGTGCAATATGTAGATGATCTTCTAGTGGCTGCCGATGACAAGGAAACTTGCAAAGCAGCTACAATTTCTTTATTGCATCATTTGTCTAGTTTGAATCACAAGGTGTCACCTTCGAAAATGCAATATTGTTGCCAAGAAGTGACCTACCTAGGTCATCTCTTGTCAAAGGAGGGAAGGAAGTTGACCCCAGAGAGAATAAAAGCAATTACGCAGATGAGTGTTCCAACCACACAGAGAGAAGTACGTGCCTTTTTAGGTATTACCTCATACTGTAGGCAGTGGATCCCAAATTTTTCTCTTGTAGCAAAACCGTTGGTAGCTTTGACTGGGAAAAATGTTCCGAGTCCGGTGCCATCGTCTGCCGAATGTCAGGAGAGTTTTTCTGAGTTACGGAATGCACTGTGTTCAGCTCCTGTGTTGGGTACACCTGACTACAGTAAGCCATTCACGCTCTATGTTCACAAGAGAGAAGGTTGTGCGTTGAGTGTTCTGACACAGAGATTTGGTGATAAACAACGCCCTTGTGCGTATTTTTCATCAACATTAGATCCGGTAGCTAGAGCGTTGCCTAGTTCTTTGAGAGCTACAGCGGCAGCTGCGGCTTCCATTCGACAATCTGCTGGTTTGGTGATGAACAACATGCTAGTGGTCATGGTTCCTCATGCTGTGGATACACTCATGAACCGAACTAAGACGCAACACCTTACCAGTGCTAGATTATCTGGCTACGAGCTGACATTGCTAGCGAGTCATATTCAGATCAAAAGATGCAATGTATTGAATCCAGCAACATTGTTGCCGACTAGTCAAGAGTCGAGTGATTACGAACCTCATGACTGTTGCTTCAGAACCGAGGAAGAGACAAAAGGACGAATTGATCCTAAAGACACTCCGTTGTCAGATCCAGATGGCACGTTGTATGTTGATGGGTCTTGCTTTAAATTGGAGAATGGTGATGTGACTGCTGCTTATGCAGTAACGACTTTGAGTACGATCGTGGAGACCGCAAGAGTGAGTCAGAATTCTGCCCAAGCTGCGGAATTAATTGCCCTAACAAGAGCGTGTGTTTTAGCTAAGGGAAAGAGAGTGAATGTGTTCACAGATAGTCAGTACGCGTTCGGCGTGGCCCATAGTTTTGGCCGTTTGTGGAAAGAGAGAGGTTTCATTACGTCCCATGGGACGAAGATTCAACATGGTCAGCTAGTTAACGACTTGTTGGAATCTCTAACCTTGCCGACTGAAGTTGCGAATTGTGAAGTGCAGTGCTCATAAAGCAATCACGGATGATGTTGGTCGTGGGAATGCTTTTGCCGATGAGACCGCTAAACAGACAGCTAGGAATATGATGAGTAGGATGTATGTTGCTACGTCTGCAAGATGGATTTCTGAGTCTGGGATGTGTGAGGATACAGTGGAAAGTGTGAAAGAAATTCAGAAAGAGGCGACTGAGGAGGAAAAACTCGTATGGAAAGAGAGCACGGGTAAATTGGACTCGAATGGATGTTGGATTGATTTGACGGAACAACAGCGTTGGATGTTGCCTGATGCGTATGTGCTTGCAGTAGTAACGATGGCACATGGAGCAGCGCATATCAGTTCTAAAGGGATTTGTAAGATGTTGGCTCCAGTCTGGAAGAATGATGGGATTAGCAAGTGTGCAGAGAGAGTGGTGAGAAATTGCATGATATGCCTGATGCATAATCCTGGCAAGGGAATCCCCACACCCGCTGGTCATTTCGCTCCTCCTTCCTGTCCCTTTGAAGTAATTCAGTTAGACTTCATTCACATGGATAGTTGCAACAATTTAAAGTACGTCCTTGTGGTAGTTTGTGCTTTTTCCAGATGGATCGAAGCATATCCACTGAAGGACAATACTGCCCTGTCCACTGCCAAAATCCTTCTCAAAGAATATTTCCCCAGATATGGCATGCCACGGATTGTATGGTCAGATAACGGAAGTGAGTTCGTAGGGAAAGTTATGCAGAGTGTGTGTGCCGGTTTAGGGATCAAACAAAAGTTCCACAGTGCGAACCATCCCCAGTCTGCTGGTTTAGTTGAGGGCTATAATGGCACCCTCAAGCTGAAACTTGCTAAAATACAAGCATCCACGGGTTTGCCCTGGCCAGATGCACTACCTTTGGCTCTGTTATCCACGAGAGCGACTGTACATTCTAGAGTGGGGCTTAGTCCATATGAAATAGTGTTCGGTCGTCCTGCCAATGTTTGGGGGGTGCCTAGGCCAAAGGAATTCAGACAGCTGGAATACCCAATGTTAATTGATTACCTTTTCGACTTGACTGCTAAATTGAGTCTTATTCACCAACAGGTTTTCGATGCATTGCCAAAGCCACCGGAGAGTCCAGGTCATCAGCTGAAACCAGGAGACCAAGTAGTAATTCGTAATTTTGCAAGGACGAAAAATCTTCAACCCAGATTCGTCGGCCCATACCAGGTGTTGTTAGCAACGAGAACTGCTATTCGTGTGGCTGGACGAAAAAACTGGATTCACACAACACACGTCAAACGTGTGCCCCTGCCACTTCCTTACGACAGCTGGGTGAAGAAAGGAATCGGTGCCTCTGAAACAGACCAAATACCCAGGTTTATCCCTTTCAGCGATGCAGAACTAATCACTGACACATCGAACTCTGACTCTCCTCCTGAAACTGCTCTTTTGAACTCTGAACATTTGTCATCTGCAACAAAAGAACATTTGCCATCTGCGAACCTGAACATTGCAACGACTGCTGAAAATACACTGTTTCCAGATCAAGCAGCTCCTGCAAAATTGAGATACAATTTACGATCTCGCAATATGGACAAATAAAGCAGGAAACTGCCTATTTTACACATTTGAATTTTGATACATTGCCTCCAGCCAGGAAGTTTGCTAATACTTTGTATTGTTTTGTTGTTTTAAAAATTGCCTTGCCGTCTGGGTAGCCGTAGGGTCGTGGCTGTGTGCCTAGTTGAATCTGCGGGGGTCAGACACAAGGTCGATCTTTCTGTTAGTTCTGGGAACTCCCAGGGCTGATAGAGGCATTTTCATCTACGTACACATCATCAGTGGTCTCGAGCGGATTGTAGAAGATGGAGCTTCCTGAGCTGCAACGAGAGAATGTAATTTATGTTCGCAGAAATAGACTGTACAAAATTCTTCACAGCAAATGCTTTCTAATGCAATGTGCAGTTACGTTTTTGATTGTTTTAATAACGTTGGTGGGTGGAATCGTCTTTGGTGTGCATTTGATTTTTACGCCGGTAACTACAGTACCTCCCCTTGATCCTGCTTCTTCTACTGTTTCTTCTATGCATTCTTTTCACTCGTTTCCCGAACACGAGCAAGCTCGACGCTCAGAATTTATTAATAACACTTTTGTACAGCTCTTGCATCAACACCAATTGGTAGTTAACACTACAGACTGCTGGGTGTGTGGCTTGATACCCCACACTATGGATAAAGGCATTCCCTATCTAGTCTTGCCTTTTAGCTATAATGGATCATTTCAGGCCTTCCAGACCATTTTTGCCTATGCCCTTGAGACCTATCCTCCGCGTCCACCACGTTCCACTAAATACAACTCTGCCAACAAAGCTTTAGTCCAGGGAATTATTGACATGATTAAAGACGTCAATAATACTCCATCTTACCCTAGAGATGAAATACGGGTATATTTGAGTTGGAACTCCACAGAGTAGCGCCTTAGTTTGGGAGAAAGTAAGCGTAAAAGCTCAACTCCAGTCTGGGTCGTACCTCACCGAGGTCAAGTCTGTTTGCAAGGAAATGGGAGAAATCCGAGAGCTCAGCTAGGGAGGAGTGAGTGCGTTGAGACTTACGTGTTTCCGTCTAACTCTTCCCCTGCCTTCCTTACTGCTAGGGGTACCTACTTCATCTGTCAGGACAGAGCATATACATGGCTGCCTGCTGACTTTTCAGGTTCATGTTATATTGCTCGACTGTTGCCTCCAACGTACACTGCTTCTTCAGATTATCACAAGACCAGAGTAGCAAGAGGTGTTTTCAGCAAGGAAGATACCGCTGGTCAGGAAGCTGGAGACTTCTTCAAAGGTTCCCTTCCGTTTTGGGGGCCTATGGTCAATAGTAGAAATCTACGTCAGCTAACACGGGTAGTTGAATCTACTATTACAGAAACTGCTGGTGCCCTTAGTAACTTAACAGCTGAGCTTCAGGCGGATCGTCTCATGACGTTGCAGAACCGTATGGTTCTAGACGTAATACTTGCAGATCGAGGTGGGGTATGCAGAATGATCCAATCGAGCTGCTGTGTTTTTATTCCCAACAATGCTCCGACCGTCTATGAAGCGATCTCTAAGCTCCACAAGATTTCCGACTCTATACACGTAGACAAGGGAAATTGGTCCTTCATGGAGTGGTTTTGGACTCTGCTATCAGCATGGGGATGGAAAGTCCTGATGGTCATTGGTGTCATCCTAGTATTTCTATTCTCATGCTGCCTGATTATCCAGTGTGGTCCCGCTTTGTGTAGTCTCTGTGCTGCAACTTGTTTTAGAAAACCACCTGCGTTTGGAGAAAAGGCGCGAGAAAGAATGATGATACAACAACATGTCACTGACCTGATGAGCATAGAGATGGACTCGGACATAGAGTAATTGCCTATGTAAGGGCAAAACGAGGGTCTGAGGTTCCGTGACGATTTGAACCCGTGTTTTCAACATTGTCGTAAATACATAATTTTGGTATCAGTGAACCGCAAATGATCCATTTAGTATAGCCTGGTGTTTTCGCTATGCTATGAGCAAGATCACTCCTGTTACGAGCACATTTCTGATCTACCCATGGCATCCATCTTAGATCACGGAAGCCATTTTGTATTTCTTGCCCTCACATAGACAATGGACACGCAGTGACCTCTTTTACTTAAGGACACGTAAGCTTTAGCCGGAGATTCACCTTGCTAGTGACACGTGCACCTTAGAACAGAACACGCCATGGCTACATGACTCGACAGAAATTGCCTCCTCTGCCCGAGGCCAGTCCTGCTATACTGGTTCTCGTTTTCGTTGGCCTGATCATGATTAGGCGGCCGAAGCTGGTAGCCTTGCCCATTTACGACCCACAAACATCTCTTATCCAGCTTTTCTATCTTCTGCACCTGGCTCTGCTCCTTTCCTTCTGGGCCTTTATTAGGGGGAGGTAACGAAATTTACGATGAGGCGGTCCGGCTCCTGAATGAAAAGTTGACATAAGATTATGATGGAACAGTGGGAACCCCTCGTTCGTAATGTTTTGACATCAGATATTGTTGACGATTCCTGTGCAACGCCAAATATTTATTGTTTAAGATACAAAGGTTTAGGAATGTACTAACATGCAAAGAATTTGCCCGAAGCCCAATATTTGGTATATAAGGAGCAACCCTCTTTGTACAAATCGAACAGGCTCCTAGACACTGCCCGTGTGTAGTTTCTGTGACTTCTGTGTCCCTGCAGTAATAAACCTTTGGTCTTTGACGCCACCATCGAGAAGCCCGTGTTTCTGTTTATTTGTGCACCGAGACAGGTAGAACTCCGGGGTCTTCGGGTGTTATCCCTGACACCTCTGGACGGAACCAAAAAGTCCAGAACTCCACTGGTCGGTGGTAATTTTGTTCCAGTTTCTGCGGGGGACTTGTTGTGGGTGGTGGTGGGTCATGGTCTTTCTAAAGTTGAAGTGGTCGCAGCTGTGGTCTGTCCAGTGGAGTCCTGTGGCACGATTGAAGGAAACGTGCTTGCTGGAGGAGAAGATTGGGTCGAGCGTGTGTCCGGCGTAGTGGGTGGGGGTGTTTACCAGTTGTTTGAGTCCGAGATTAGCGAGGTTGTCCAGAAGGGTGGTGGTGTTGCTGTCGTTGTTCTTCTCCAGGTGGAAGTTGAGGTCCCCTAGAAGAATGTAGTCCTCTGAGGGGAGGGCATGTGGACTGATAAAGTCGGTGATGTCTTCGCTGAATTGTGTGCGGGGTCCTGGTGGTCTGTATATGAGAGTGCCTCTAAGTGTGGTCTTGGGGTCGTTGTGTATCTGGGAGTGAAGGTGTTCGGCGACTGTGAGGGTGTCGTCGGAGCTGGTCGTGATGCGGATGGTGTTCTTGTGGACGATGGCGATGCCTCCTCCTGTTTGGTTGATGCGGTCCTTTCGGATGATCTTGTATCCGTTCGGGATGGCTATGGCGATGTCGGGAGCTGATTAGGCGTTCATCCAGGTTTCTGTAAGAAAGGCGACGTCCGGCGTTGTGGTGTCTAGTAGGTTCCATAGTTCAATGGCGTGTTTGTGGAACGAGTGTGTGTTGAGCAGGATGCACTTTAGGTGGTTGTTGTTAGGGCTCTGTTTGGTGGTAGTGGTAGCATTGTGGGTCCTGATGCAGTGGAACTTGCAGGATTGGCAGGTGAAGGGTCCATGGGTGCGTCCTGGGGCGGCTTGGTGGCAGTCGGGGAGTCGGCCGGTGTTAAGAGCAGAGAGGGTTGCGGCGTCGTATGTTAGGCGGGTGGGGTGGATTTTGCGGGGACCAGGAGGACTTGCGCTGGGCGCAGTCCAGGCGTGGACGGGCATAGGCGGGCTTACCTTTGGCACGCCCGCTGCGCGTGAACACTGCACGTAAGTGGCTCTGTCATAAGTAGAGAGTGGGGGGGGCGGAGCGAGGGAGGAGCAGCTGGGAGGCGGGAGCGGGGTGAAGAGTGGGGAGGGGATCTATAGAAGGTGCTTTAGGGAGTGGGGGTGGGGCCGCGGGGGAGCAGCGGCTGGGAGTGGGGAGGAGAGAGGGCTGGAAACAAACAAAATGGCAGCAAACAACAACAACAAGGTGAAGCAGGGCGAGATCGGGCCACAGACACTGAATCAGGCAGCACAAATGTAGAGCAGAGGCTGGCGCTCTATTTAATAATAGCAGCAAATGCACAGGCAGCAAATACGATGGCAGCAAATACGATACCAGCACACATGTAAAGCAGAGGCTGGCACCCCTAATTAATAATGGCAGCAAATGCGCCCAGCAGCCAATACGCTATGCACACAGATTTAAAGTAGCAGCAAATGCACAGGCAGCAAATACGATACCGCAGCCGAGTATGGCACAGAGCACAATATGGCACAGAGATTGTGGAAGCGATGGCCAGGAGAGGGTGGAGCGACTGTGTCCGACGGAGTCAGGACGATCACAGCTCTATGTCGCTCCGGTCTGCCCTAATGTTTCCATGGGAGGGAGGAGTACCAGGGAGGTGGGAGCGGGGTGAAGAGTGGGGAGGGGATCTATAGAAGGTGCTGTAGGAAGCGGGGGTGGGGCCGTGGGGGAGTAGCGGCTGGGAGTGGGGAGGAGAGAGGGCTGGAAACAAACAAAATGGCAGCAAACAACAACAACAAGGTGAAGCAGGGCGAGATCAGGCCACAGACACTGAATCAGGCAACACAAATGTAGAGCAGAGGCTGGCGCTCTAATTAATAATAGCAGCAAATGCACAGTCAGCAAATACGATGGCAGCAAATACGATACCAGCACACATGTAAAGCACAGGCTGGCACCCCTAATTAATAATGGCAGCAAATGCGCCCAGCAGCCAATATGCTATGCACACAGATTTAAAGTAGCAGCAAATGCACAGGCAGCAAATACGATACCGCAGCCGAGTATGGCACAGAGCACAATATGGCACAGAGATTGTGGAAGCGATGGCCAGGAGTGGGTGGAGCGACCGTGTCTGACGGAGTCAAAAAATATCTAAAAATGACAAGCATAGTGCTCCAGCCAAACGTCCATCAAGCATCCCTCCCTTCTGTGTAGAATTTGCTCAAGAAGATGCCTAGTTGCAGAGAGCGTTTTGGCATGATTTAAACTTAGGCCTAATAGTATTGCATGTTTTTGGGGGGCTGCTTGGGGTGTTCTAGATTTTTGAGGGTGGGTTGAGGGATTCCGGGAGCACTACTGGGAAGGTCTCATTTTGATTGCAAGTGGTTTGAAGAAAATCCATGGTGGAAAAGTTTTTTTTTTAGCAGTATTGCATGTTTTTGGGGGGCTGCTTGGGGGTGTTCTAGATTTTTGGGGGTGGGTCGAGGGGTCTAAGAGCACTGCTGGGAAGGTCTAATTTTGATTGCAAGTGGTTTGAAAAAATCATTGGTGAAAAAGGGGGTGTGGGCCTTGTTGCAGAGAGCGTTTTGGCACGATTTAAACTTAGGCCTAGTAGTATTGCATGTTTTTGGGGAGCTGTTTGGGGGTGTGCTAGATTTGTGGGGGTGGGTTGAGGGGTCCGGGAGCACTGCTGGGAAGGTGTAATTTTGATTGCAAGTGGTTTGAAGAAAATCCATGGTGGAAAAGGGGGGTTTGGGCCTAGTTGCAGAGAGTGTTTTGGCAAGATTTAAACTTAGGCCTAGTAGTATTGCATGTTTTTGGGGGCTGTTTGGGGGTGTTCTAGATTTTTGGGGGTGGGTTGAGGGGTCCGGGAGCACTGCTGGGAAGGTGTAATTTTGATTGCAAGTGGTTTGAAGAAAATCCAATGGTGGAAAAGGGGGGTTTGGGCCTAGTTGCAGAGAGCGTTTTGGCGCGATTTAAACTTAGGCATAGTAGTATTGCATGTTTTTGGGGGCTGCTTGGGGGTGTTCTAGATATTTGGAGGTGGACTGAGGGGTCTGGGAGCACTGGCGGGAAGGTATAATTTTGATTGCAAGTGGTTTGAAAAAATCAGTGGTGGAAAAGGAGGTGTGGGCCTTGTTGCAGAGAGCGTTTTGGCACGATTTAAACTTAGGCCTAGTAGTATTGCATGTTTTTGGGGAGCTGCTTGGGGGAGTTCTAGAGTTTTGGGGGTGGGTTGAGGGGTCTGGGAGCACTGCTGGGAAGGTCTAATTTTGATTGCAAGTGGTTTGAAGAAAATCCATGGTGGAAAAAGGGGGGTTTGGGCCTAGTTGCAGAGAGCGTTTTGGCACGATTTAAACTAATGCCTAGTAGTATTACATGTTTTTGGGGTGCTGCTTGGTGTGTTCTAGATTTTTGGGGGTGGATTGAGGGATCTGGGAGCACTGCTGGGAAGGTCTAATTTTGATTGCAAGTGGTTTGAAAAAAATCCATGGTGGAAAAGGGGGGTTTGGGCCAAGTTGCATAGAGCGTTTTGCCACGATTTAAACTTAGGCCTAGTAGTAATACATGTTTTTGGGGCACTGTTTGGGGGTGTTCAAGATTTTTGGGGGTGGGTTGAGGGGTCTGGGAGCACTGCCTCGAAGGTCTAATTTTTATTGCAAGTGGTTTGAAGAAAATCCATGGTGGAAAAAGGGGGTTTGGGTCTAGTTGCAGAGAGCGCTTTGGCACGATTTAAACTTAGGCCTAGTAGTATTGCAAGTATTTGAGGGGCTGCTTGGGGGTGTTCTAGATATTTGGGGGTGGGTTGAGGGGTTTGGGAGCACTGCTGGGAAGGTGTAATTTTGATTGCAAATGGTTTGAAGAAAATCCAATGGTGGAAAAGGGGGGTTTGGGCCTAGTTGCAGAGAGCGTGTTGCCACGATTTAAACTTAGGCCTAGTAGTAATACATGTTTTTGGGGGGCTGTTTGGGGGTGTTCAAGATTTTTGGGGGTGGGTTGAGCGGTCTGGGAGCACTGCTTTGAAGGTCTAATTTTTATTGCAAGTGGTTTGAAGAAAATCCATGTTGGAAAAGGGGGGTTTGGGCCTAGTTGCAGAGAGCGCTTTGGCACGATTTAAACTTAGGCCTACTAGTTTTGCATGTATTTGGGGGGCTGCTTGGAGGTGTTCTAGATTTTTGGGGGTGATTGAGGGGTCCGGGAGCACTGCTGGGAAGGTCTAATTTTGATTGCAATTGGTTTGAAGAAAATCCATGGTGGAAAAGGGTGGTTTGGGCCTAGTTGCAGAGAGCGTTTTGGCATGATTTAAACTTAGGCCTATTAGTATTGCATGTTTTTGGGGGGCTGCTTGGGGGTTTTCAAGATTTTTTAGGGTGGGTTGAGGGGTCTGGGAGCACTAATGGGAAGGTCTAATTTTGATTGCAAGTGGTTTGAAGAAAATCCATGGTGGAAAAGGAGGGTTTGGGCCTAGTTGCAGAGAGCGTTTTGGCACGATTTAAACTTAGGCCTAATAGTATTGCATGTTTTTGGTGGGCTGTTTTGGGTGTTCTAGATTTTTGAGGGTGGGTTGAGGGGTCTGGGAGCACTGCTGGGAAGGTATAATTTTGATTGCAAGTGGTTTGAAGAAAATCCATGGTGGAAAACGGTGGTTTGGGCCTAGTTGCAGAGAGCGTTTTGGCACAATTTAAACTTAGGCCTAGTAGTATTGCATGTTTTTTGGGGGCTGCTTGGGGATGTTCTAGATTTTTGGGGGTTAGTTGAGGAATCCGGGAGCACTGCTGGAAAGGTCGAATTTTGATTGAAAGTGGTTTGAAGAAAATCCATGGTGGAAAAGTGGGGTTTGGGCCTAGTTGCAGAGAGTGTTTTGGCACAATTTAAACTTAGGCCCAGTAGTATTGCATATTTTTGGGGTGCTGCTTGGGGTGTTCTAGATTTTTGGGGGTGGGTTGAGGGGTCTGGGAGCACTGCTGGGAAGGTCTAATTTTGATTGCAAGTGGTTTGAAAAAAATCCATGGTGGAAAAGGGGGGTTTGAGCCTAGTTGCAGAGAGAGTTTTGGCGCGATTTAAACTTAGGCCTAGTAGTATTGCATGTTTTTGGGGGCTGCTTGGGGGTGTTCTAGATATTTGGGGGTGGACTGAGGGGTCTGGGAGCACTGCCGGGAAGGTCTAATTTTGATTGCAAGTGGTTTGAAAAAATCATTGGTGGAAAAGGGGGTGTGGGCCTAGTTGCCGAGAGCATTTTGGCACGATTTAAACTAAGTCCTAGTAGTATTGCATGTTTTTGGGGGCTCCTTGGCGGTGTTCTAGATTTTGGGGGGTGGGTTGAGGGGTCTGGGAGCACAGCTGGGAAGGTCTAACTTTGATTGCAAGGGGTTTGAAGAAAATCCATGGTGGAAAAGTTTTTTTTAGCAGTATTGCATGTTTTTGGGGAGCTGCTTGGGGGTGTTCTAGATTTTTGGGGTGGGTTGAGGGGTCTAAGAGCACTTCTGGGAAGGTCTAATTTTTATCGCAAGTGGTTTGAAGAAAATCCATGGTGGAAAAGGGGGATTTGGGCCTCGTTGCAGGTATGATTTAAATTTAGGCCTAGTAGTATTGCATGTTTTTTGGGGGCTGTTTGGGTGTGTTCAAGATTTTTGGGGGTGGGTTGACGGGTCTGGGAGCACTGCTTTAAAGGCCAAATTTTTATTACCAATTCCTGCAATATGGCATCTCAAATAGGTGGCACTGGGGGACCTGGTCTATTGGGCTCCTCTCAGATCAACATTTCGAGCACTTTGTCATTAGTTCCCATCTCCTCTGACAGTCCGACAGAGGTATTATAAATGTGTAGCTTCTTCAGCTGGAATATTGCAGGCATTAGCTCGAAGCTTCCCTTACCTGAATGGAACTCTTTTATTAAGAATGATGATATATGTGCCTTTCAAGAGACCTGGGCAGACACACCCAGGTTTGGTGAAGGGTATTTGAATTATTCCCTAGCAGCTGTGAGGGAGGGGAGAGGCAGTGCCTCAGGAGGTCTAATAATGTGGGTTCAGCAAGAGCTTAAAGCGAACATCCACGTTATCCCCACCAATAGTAATGACATTCAAGTGATTAAATTAACCTTTAACACCCACTTAGCGATTCTGTTAATCAACATCTATGCTAGGGGTACAAGGGTGAAGCATTCACGAGTTTTATCGGCTCTGGAACAGCTCCTTGATACCTTACCAGACATTACCAAGGTAATCGTCGTGGGTGATTTTAACATTACATTTGAACCGCTTACCTTGGAAGACGCTATATGGGCTGAGGCAGAAGATAGGAACTGGTTGGTTCCAACACTTGAGCTGTTGCCAATCAGGAAGTGGACCAATGTGGTCATTCAGATGAATAGCATTTGCATTGAACGAGGCCTAAGGGCCTTGAATGGCCGTACAAAATCAGACAGGCTAGGTTCACTACCCCCTACAGTAGACAAACATCACTGCGCTTCCCTGAACCCTAAAGCAAAACCCTAAATTTACCCCCAGCACGACCCCTACACTACCCAAACACCACTGCACTACCCTAAAAACTAAATCTACCCCCAGCATGACCCCTTTACTACCCAAACCCCACTGCACTACCCTAAACCCTAAAACACTACCCTAGCACACCCACCTACATTACACAAACACCCCTGCACCACCCTAAACTCTAAATCTACCCCCACCATGACCCCCATACTACCCAAATACCACTGCACTACCTAAAACTCTAAATCTACCCCCAGCCCGACCCCCTACACTACCCAAACACCATTGCGCTACACTGAACACTAAAACACCATTCCCTACATTACACAAACACCACTGCACTACCCTTACCCCTTAAAAAGTACCCCCAGCATGACCCTCTATACTAGACAAACACCACTGCACTATACCCTAAACACTACCCCTACACTACACAATTACCACTGCACTACCCTAAACCCTAAAACACTACCCCCAGCATGACTCCCTACACTACACAAACACCACTGTACTACCATAAACCCTAAAACACTACCCCAGCACAAACCAACAAACACTAAACAAACACCACTGCACTACCCTAAACCCTAAATCTACCCCCAGCACGACCCCTACACTTCCCAAACACCACTGCACTACCCTAAAAACTAAATCTACCCCCAGCATGACCCCTTTACTACCCAAACCCCTCTGCACTACCCTAAACCCTAAAACACTACCCTAGCACACCCACCTACATTACACAAACACCCCTGCACCACCCTAAACTCTAAATCTACCCCCACCATGACCCCCTACACTACACAAACACCACTGCATGACCCTAAAACACTATCCCCAGCACGACCCCCTACACTACCCAAACACCGCTGCGCTACCCTAAACCCTAAATCTACCCCCAGCATGAACCCCTAAACTACCCACACACCACTGCACTACCAGAAACCCTAGAAAACTGTCCCATACACTACACAAACACCACTGCACTACCCTGAACCCTAATACACTACGCCCCATCACAACCCCCATACTACACAAACACCACTGCACTACCCTAAACCCTACTTCTACCACCAGCATGTTCCCCTACACTACCCATTCACAACTGCACTACCCTAAACCCTTAAACACTACCCCACACCACCCCTACACTACCCAAACACCATTGCACTACCCTAACCCGTAAATCTACCCCAGCATGACCACCTACACTAACCAAATACCTCTGCACTACCCTAAACCCTAAAACACAACCCCCCAGCCCGACCCATACATCACACAAGAACCCTAAAACACTACCCCAGCATGAACCTGCAAACACTACACAAACACAACTGCACTACCCTAAACCCTAAATCTACCCCCAGCACGACCCCTTACCTTTTTCCAAACACCACTGCACTAACCTAAACCCTAAATCAACCCATAGCACGAACCCCTACACCACCCAAACACCACTACAGTACTATAAACCCTAAAAAACGACCCCATACACTACACAAACATCACTGCACTACCCTTACCCCCAAAAAAGTATCCCCAGCATGACCCCCTACACTAGACAAACACTACTGCACTACCCTATACCGTAAAACAATTCCCCCTACACTACACAATCACCACTGCACTACTCAAAACCCTAAAACACTACCCCCAGCATGACCCCCTACACTACACAAACACCACTGTACTACCATAAAACCCTAAATCTACCCCCAGCACGACCCCCTACACTACCCAAACACCACTGCACTACCCTGCTCCCTCCTTGCTCCTCTCCCAGTACTGCTGCTATCTTCCTGGGGATCTCCGCACTGCTGAATTAACTTCACGGTATCGCCTGCATTCTGTAATTTAGTGGTATCGCCTGCATTTCACCAATTTGCGCTGTGTTTAAAATCTGCTCACCTGCATTCTGTAATTTAGCGGTATCGCCTGCATTTCACCAATTTGCGCTGTGTTTAAAATCTGCTCGCCTGCATTTCACCAATTTGCGCTGTGTTTAAAATCTGCTCGCCTGCATTTCACCAATTTGCGCAGTGTTTTTAAAATCTCATAGCTCTCAGCGCATGTGATTGTAGCGCCGCCCGCCCTGCACTGCATTTAACTGTATTTGCCCACCTGGCAGCAACGTGCATTATTGGATTAATTTTCGCTGTCCCAGGCGACCTACTGCCCCTGCCTCGCCTCCCCTCTGACCTCCATCTTGTTTGCTGTTGTTGTTTTCCCTGCCCCTCCTCCCCGCTACCGCCTCCCAGCTGCTGACCCTCCCACGCTCCGCCCCCTCCACCATCCATTTATGGCCAATGCCTCCACGCGCAGCGTCCACGCGCTACGGACACGCCGAAGGTGCGCCAAAGGTAAGCCCGTCTACGCCCGTCCGCGCCTGGACCGCGCCCAGCGCCAGACCCCCTGCCCCTCGCGCTCCACAGCCCTCCCGCATTACCTATGATGCCGCCACCCTCCTAGCCCTCAACCCAGGTCGCGCCCCCAACTGCGTCCAAGCCGCTCCTGGACGCACCCATGGACCTTTCTCCTGCTACTCCTGCAAATTCAGCGGCACCGTCAACATCTCCGCCACGACCACATCACAGATCCCCGACCCCAACCACCTACAATGCATCCTTCTCAACACCCGATCAGTCCACAGACCCGCCATTGAACTATGGAATCTACTAGACACCATTTCTCCGGACATCGCCTTCCTTACGGAAACATGGATGAACGCTTCCTCTGCACCAGACATCACCATTGCCATCCCTGAAGACTACAAGATCACTCGCAAAGACCGTACCAGTCACACAGGAGGAGGAATCGCTATCGTCCATAAGAAATCTATCCGCATCTCAACCAGCTCTGACGCCAACCTCGCCAACTCCGAACACCTTCACTTCCAAATACACATCGACCCCAAGACCACACTCAGAGGAACCCTCCTCTACAGACCACCAGGACCCCGAGCTAAATTCAGTGAAGACATCACGGGCTTCATCACTCCACACGCGCTCCCCTCCAAAGACTACATCCTTCTGGGAGACCTCAACTTTCACCTTGAAAAGATCAACGACCGCAACACCGCCACCCTCGTGGACAACCTCGCCAACCTCGGACTTAAACAATTAGTCACTTCCCCCACCCACATCGCAGGTCACACACTCGACCCAATCTTCACCTCCAGCAACCATGTTTCCTTCAGCCACACCACGGACCTCCTCTGGACTGACCACAGCTGCGTTCACTTCACCTACAACAAACCAAAACCCAACAGCCACCTCCAACCTACCCTGCAAAGAAACTGGAACAAAATCACCACGGACCAAATCTCCGCATCGCTCCTTCGAAACTCCCCAGCCCTCTCTTCTAACGCCAACGAAGCCGCCGCCAACCTCACCCTATGGTTATCCAACACCGCCGACACCTTAGCACCACTGAAAAAACGTCAAAGCAAACCTGGCAGCAAGAAGGCCTCATGGTTCAACGATGATCTCAAGAAATCCAAGAAACTATGCCGCTCCCTTGAAAAGACCTGGAAAAAAGACCCAACCACCAGCACCAAGGACGCCTTCAAATGCGCCACCCGCACTCACCACCAATTGATCCGAAAAGCCAAGAAAACAGCATTCAAGGATCGACTTGACAACAACGCCCACAACAGCAAGGAACTTTTCAACATCGTCAAGGAATTTTCCAATCCCTCAGCCAACTCCAACGACATCACCCCCTCTCAAATACTCTGCGACTCCCTAGCCTCATTCTTCCACAACAAGATTGCAGACATTCACAACAGCTTTGACAACCAACCCGGAAACCAACCCACCCCACCATCCGCTGATCATCTCCCCCCCGTGAACACCCTTAACGACTGGAACCCAATCTCCACTGAGGACACCATCCGCCTGATGAATTCCATCCACTCAGGATCCCCCACAGATCCATGTCCTCACCACATCTTCAACAAAGCAGACTCCGTCATAGCACCGCACCTCCGAGATGTCATCAACTGCTCCCTCAACTCCGCCACCTTCCCGGAAGATTGGAAACACGCTGAACTCACCGCCCTTCTGAAAAAACCCACAGCGGACCCCACCGAACTCAAAAATTACCGCCCCATCTCGCTTCTTCCATTCCCGGCCAAAGTCATCGAGAAAGCTGTCAACAACCAGCTCGCCGCCTTCCTCGAAGCCAACAAATCCCTCGACCCCTCACAATCTGGCTTCCGAGCAAAACACAGCACTGAGACCGCCCTTATCGCAGCAACAGACGACATCCGAACTCTACTGGACAATGGAGACACAGTCGCCCTCATCCTCCTTGACCTCTCTGCGGCATTCGACACAGTCTGCCACGAAACCCTTTTACAACGCCTCTATAACATCGGAATCCAAGGAAAAGCACTTGAATGGATCACCTCGTTCCTCACCGGAAGAACCCAGAGAGTCCGCCTTCCTCCATTCAAGTCTGAGGCCTCTGAAGTCATCTGCGGCGTACCACAAGGATCCTCGCTCAGTCCCACCCTCTTCAACGTATACATGAGCCCCCTCGCGGCCATCGCACGCCAACACAACCTCAACATCATCTCTTACGCAGACGACACTCAACTGATCCTTTCCCTCACCAATGACCCCAGCACCGCCAAAACTAACCTACACGAAGGAATGAAAGAAGTTGCCGAATGGATGAAACAAAGCCGTCTGAAACTGAACTCGGACAAAACAGAAGTCCTCATCTTAGGTACATCCCCCTCTGCATGGGACGACTCCTGGTGGCCAGAAGCCCTCGGAAAAGCACCCATCCCGACAGACCACGCACGGAACCTAGGTGTCATCCTGGATTCTCACTCTCAATGAACAGACAAGTCAACGCCGTATCCTCTTCCTGCTTCAACATTCTTCGCATGCTCAGAAAAACATTTCGCTGGATCCCCTCCGAAACAAGGAAAACAGTCACCCACGCTCTGGTCACGAGCCGACTGGACTACGGAAACACCCTCTACGCAGGTACCACCGCAAAACTCCAGAAGAAACTCCAACAAATCCAAAACGCCTCAGCCAGGCTCATATTAGACATCCCACGCAACGAACACATCTCTGGTCCCCTTAAAGACCTCCACTGGCTACCCTTCAATAAGAGGATCACTTTCCGTCTGCTTACCCACGCACACAAATCACTCTACGACATCGGACCAGATTGCCTCAACTCACGACTGTCCTTCTACATCCCCTCCCGCCAACTACGTTCTTCCAGCCAAGCCCTCGCCACTGTACCTCGCATCAACAAGACCACCATGGGAGGCAGATCCTTTTCTTACCTGGCTGCTAAAACATGGAACTCACTCCCCGCTTACCTTCGCCTTACCCAGAACCACCTAGCATTCAGAAAACAACTTAAAACATGGATATTTGACAAGTAATCCTCCTCCCCTTCCTAAGCGCCTTGAAACCCTATGGGTATGTAGTGCGCTATACAAATTCCATGACTTGACTTGACTTGACTAAAA
This sequence comes from Lissotriton vulgaris, assembly GCF_964263255.1. Classification (NCBI taxonomy): domain Eukaryota; kingdom Metazoa; phylum Chordata; class Amphibia; order Caudata; family Salamandridae; genus Lissotriton; species Lissotriton vulgaris. The sequence goes on along the minus strand of NC_141687.1, from coordinate 1,257,897,503 downwards.
ATGAAATCTACCACCAGCACAACCCCTACACTACCCAAACACCACTGCACTACCCTAAACTCTAAAACACTACCCTAGCACAACCCCCTACACTACACAAACACCACTGCACCACCCTAAACTCTAAATCCACCCCCACCATGACCCCCTACACTACCTAAACACCACTGCACTAGCCTAAACCCTAGATTTATCCCCATCATGACACCCAACACTACACAAACACTGCTGCACTACCTTAAACTCTAAAACAATACCCCCAGCATGACCCCTACACTACACAAACACCACTCCATGACCCTAAAACACTACCCCCAGCACGGCCCACTACACTACCCAAACACCACTGCGCTACCCTAAACCCTAAATCTACCCCAGTATGAACCCCAAAACTACCCAAACACCACTGCACTACCAGAAACCCTAAAACACTACACCCAGAACAACCCCCTATCCGACACAAACATCACTGCACTACCCTAACCCGTACATCTACCCCAGCACAACCACCTACACTAAACAAATACCTCTGCACTACCCTAAACCCTACAACACAACCCCCATCACAACCCCTACATCACACAAGCACCACTGCACTTCCCTAAACCCTAAAACACTACCCCCAGCATGACCCCCTACACTACACAAACACTGTACTACTCTCAACCCTAAAACACTACCCCAGCACGATCCTGCAAACACTACACAAACATCACTGCATGACCCGAAAACTATACCCCCAGCACGACCCCCTACACTACCCAAACACAACTGCGCTACCCTAAACCCTAAATCTACCCCCAGCATGAACCCCTAAACTACCCAAACACCACTGCACTACCCTGAACCCTAAGACACTACGCCCCATCACAACCCCCATACTACACAAACACCACTGCATACCCTAAACCGTACTTCTACCACCAGCATGTTCCCCTACACTACCCATTCACAACTGCACTACCCTAAACCCTTAAACACTACCCCCACACCACTCCCTACACTACCCAAACACCATTGCACTACCCTAACCCGTAAATCTACCCCAGCATGACCACCTACACTAACCAAATACCTCTGCACTACCCTAAACCCTAAAACACAACCCCCAGCACGGCCCCTACATCACACAAGAACCCTAAAACACTACTCCAGCATGAACCTGCAAACACTACACAAACACAACTGCACTACCCTAAACCCTAAATCTACCCCCAGCACGACCCTCTACCTTACCCAAACACCACTGCACTAACCTAAACCATAAATCAACCCATAGCACGAACCCCTACACTACCCAAACACCACTACAGTACTATAAACCCTAAAAAACTACCGCATACACTAGACAAACATCACTGCACTACCCTTACCCCCAAAAAACTATCCCCAGCATGACCCCCTACACTAGACAAACACCACTGCACTACCCTATACCGTAAAACAATTCCCCCTACACTACATAATCACCACTGCACTACTCAAAACCCTAAAATGATACCCCCAGCATGACCCCCTACACAACACAAACACCACTGTACTACCATAAACCCTAAATCTACCCCCAGCACGACCCCCTACACTACCCAAACACCACTGCACTACCCTAAGAATGAAATCTACCACCAGCACGACCCCTACAATACCCAAACACCACTGCACTACCCTAAACTCTAAAACACTACCCTAGCAAAACCCCCTACACTACCTAAACACCACTGCACTACCCTAAACCCTAGTTTATCCCCAGCATGACCCCCGACACTACACAAACACCACTGCACCACCCTAAAATCTAAATCTACCCCACCATGACCCCCTACACTACCTAAACACCACAGCAATACCCTAAACCCTAGTTTATCCCCAGCATGACCCCCGACACTACACAAACACTGCTGCACTACCTTAAACCCTAAAACAATACCCGAGCATGACCCCTACACTACAGAAAACACCACTCCATGACCCTAAAACACTACCCCCAGCACGACCCACTACACTACCCAAACACCCCTGCGCTACCCTAAACCCTAAATCTACTCCAGTATGAACCCCTAAACTACCCAAACACCACTGCACTACCAGAAACCCAAAAACACTGCCCCATACACTACACAAACACCACTGCACTACCCTAATGAGGTAATATGAATTTTTATGGTCAATTGTGTCCCCTAACGTAGACCCCAACGGCTCCATGTACGTGCTTCAAGTACATGTATGTTCCCTCCACAACCAGCTATGAAGACGCAAATACATTTGCGTCCAACGTTAACATGTCCTCTTTCAGATCCACCATGAATGGGTCGAAAATTCAGTTCCTAAGTATGCCGTGCCACCGTCTTTACATGGTGCACTTTCACGTTTTCCTGGCTCTGGCGAGCTAGGCCCTGATTTCTGCCATCGAGCCCTTTCTGCCTTCTGTCTCTGAAAGCTGCAGTCTGGATCTGCATCCATGACCCTTACCCTACTCTCTGTGCGGCGAGCGGTGCCCGGCTCGGCCTGCTTGCCTGCCAAGACTGTATTTTGCCTTCAAGTTATCTGCTCCGCTCCTCGAAAATACATTCCTGTCTAGTGATTTAGGAAAACATCTTCCCAGCTGCAGAGCAAAGGGCCCAGCCTTTCTGTCTCCGTGCAAGTAATTCATTGCTCCCGTTACCATGGTAGGCCCATGGCCCCCTCGCATCACACGTAGACACGTAGTCGCATACTAGCAGTCAGTATAGAATAGCCTCTGCCCGAGAGACCTTTCCTTCTAGATAATACAGTTCCTTAAACACAAGATATTAGATATGATTTGGGTTTAGGTTGTTCTGACACACCAGACTTCTGTCTCCACGTATAGTGCTAAATGTCAAGTCCCCTTCACCCTCCAGTTCCACGTCAATCACACGTCATGCTGCTGCGCGTGCATCTCTGCCATATATTTCTGCTGACACTGCAGGATTCCTCTATGGATCCACCCACCTGTGACACTCTCATGTGACGTTTCTAGCACACACCTCCGTGTACGCCCTCGTGCACGCCTTCTGTTACGTACATGTGTTCTTATCTCTTTTCTCTCAGCTGTTACGCCTTCTGTATCCATCACCATTGTATGCATTTACTATATATATTGTACTCTGTTAATAAAGCATTGTCTCTCCCTTCCTGAACCTTCGTGGTGATGGAACATGATACCTGGTTCGAACCAATTCCATTTTATGGAATAAAACCCTTATAAACTCAGATGCCACGGACTCTGCCTCTCATTTTTTGATTGAGTTATTCTTATTGAACTTTACCGCATAGAAATTCCGCATAGGTAAACTTTATTTACCACATAATTTGGCGCCCGAACAGGGACCCCTCCCCCACCTTACGCGCCGGCGGTGCGTTGCAGGCCTAGCCCCCTGCCACAGCCGTGACGGACAACTACGCGTACCCGCAGGATTTCCTGTATCTCCCTCAGGCCAACGGAGGTGACTGAGGCTGCGATCGACACCCAGACGAGGAGGTGAGGAGTGCGGAGGATCCCGACCAGAGCCCAGCCGAGAGAGCAAGGTCCGAGGTGTTCAGAGGCCCACCAGTTCCGAAGTTCCGAAGTACCTACGTCACGAGTCGAGTCGAGTCCAGTCCGGTCCAGTCCAGTGTCGAGTTTCCGAGGCCTTCCGTTCCGTGCTTCCCGGTGAGTACCGTTGCTGGGGACGCATCTAGACGGGTGCATTAATTTGTGTCCGGTCAAGACGGGTTTGGGTACACAGACCCGGTCTGCACTGTTTAGCAGTGTATCTGTACTGTTTAGCAGTATATCAAGTATCCAGCCATCAAGTTATTGTCGGTTCCGAAATGTTTTAATGTGTTTTAATGTCGTGGTATGAGTGATTGTTTGATTTTCATTACTGTGTTTATTGTATTAGTTGTGTCCGAGTCCGAGTAAGTATCAAGTATCAAGTATCAAGGTTCAGAATGCCACTGTTTTCTAAACTGAGACAGATAGGAACTAGAAAAGGGATACTCGAGGAAGCTGTTCCCATCCCACCCAGGGACACTCCCGGTTATTTTATGTACCACAAGCACGGCTTAGACACTGTATTATATCTTGACTTGTGGGCGGATTACACTAAGGATTTAGCAGAGAATCAGAGATGGCCCGCTACAGGGACATGGGATGCCGAGTGCATCATGAGAGTAGAAGAAGCATTATGGAAAAAGAAAGCCAGACAGTCACAGAAAGATGCCATTGAGCTATGGCGTAAAGAATCACACAGACGGACAGAGAAAGCACTCAGAAAAGCAGAGAAAAGTAGAGAGGATTCTGAAAAGGCCAAAGAAAAAGAACTACTAGGAGAGGGAGAACGAGTTAGAATGGAGCAACACGATAGACGTAGTAATGCTATTATGACAGGATTGTATCCAGTCCTGGCCGAGGGCCTGCCCAAGGCGACCCCAGAAACACCGAAACATCTGCCCCCTCCATTGGTTCCGACTAAATTACGTCACAAGACCGCAGCAGATATTTTCCTTTCTTCCTATCTAGATGACGTAGCTCCCGAATATACTAATGTCCCACCTGCACCTGTACCATCCGCTGATCGCCTGCCCCCAGGTCCGAAACAGCTTACCCCTCCCGGTCTGCTTCCTCCACCCTTACCTGCTATTTCCCCCGGTAATCCTTTTGGGCCTGGCGCAGTTCAGGCCCCAACCCAGTTACAGCAGGTACCGACCCTACAGCCAGTTCATGCTCACACCTCCACTACAGGAGGTGCTACAGGAGGTTACCGTACCCCGCCACAAAGTACAGCGATTAACTGCCAGAGAACTAGCAATGCAACGTACTCCGAAACCAGCCACAATTGAAAGGCTTAAAGAATATCTTACAGACTGTAGGTATGATCCAATACCAGGCCAAGACGGTTGCATGATATTAGCCTCAATACGTATAAGACGTGCTGCAAACTTTTTAGTTCTATTTCCAGGAATGGCAGATTATCTAGACAGGATATATCATTTTGTTCAGACTGGGGAGGATCAGGAATGTATTCACGAGGCCATGGCACACCAGAAAGTAGACACTCAAGGTTTAATATTAAGATTCCTCATAAACTGTTTCATAAGAGAACGAGACCAGCCTGGTGTAAATAAAGACGAGATGGAGGTATTAACTACATGGGGTCAGAATATTGCAGACGGAAAACATGATAGACAGAAATGTATAGAGGCCATGTACAGAAAAATCCGTAAAGAAATAACAGTATTTCATGAAAGACAGAAAGCTGAAAATGAAGCAGATAATGACAAGAATGAATCCTCAGAGGAGGAGGAGCCAGAACATACAGAAACAATAGCATATGTAGGAAAGGGTAGACCCTTTAATAAAACGTTACGCCCGGAAAGCAAGAGACTTTTTCACTCTGCTATGTCAAATCCGAAGACTCCTGAACATCTATTTCAGGCTACCGATAAAGTACTTCAAGAACGAATGGGGTACCATGTACTCAATTCCATGGACGAACAAGAATTAGCCAGGTCAGCAGTACAATGGGCTGACAATTCCGATAAATATAATGATGACGCATTAGCGCAAACATTTTTTAATCTTTCCCCAGACGAACAGCGACTAGCTGGTATGTACATGATACAGCACCTCCTTATATAGTATAAGAGCCAACATTCTGATCCAGGTCCCCTACCTGATGTACTAGTAGAGTTACTCATGAATAAATGGAGAGGCCTGGGTACCGATTTAATTAAAGTAATTTTAGAACATCGACACAGATCGGGTGCCTTCCTGAATCCACAGTTTGTTTCAGCTCCACCCCCAGAAAGAAAAATGTTTTACATAGACAGACAAAATCCCTTGCGAGAAGTACATCCAGTCAGGAATAATGATAACACCCTTACACGTGTGTATGTATACACGCCTATAACTAAAATGGAATTGTTAGAAATGAAGAAAATAGTGCCCAGTCATGATAAAGACCCTGCAGGTTTCCACCGTGAAATAAAAGACATGTTACTAATGGGAGATTACATCTATCCCGACATTATGAAAATATTGAAAGTGTTATTGCCTGCCGGTATTTACGAGAAACTCAAAGAAAAAGAATGGGAGGTGGGAGACACAAAGATAGATTGGGCTGCATTAGAAAATGAAGAAGCGACCCGAACCCCAGGGTTGGGTCTTGGGGACAAAACTAAAGCATTACCAGGATTGTTAGTACAGGTCTTGCCACGATTATTAGCAACTAAAAAGGAGGACTGGGATGCAATCTCAGCCTGCAAACAGAAACCCGACGAAGACACTAGTGATTTCTATTCCCGATTCGAGAAATGTTTCATTATTAATAGTGGCCTGAAAGCAAGTAGCGAGTCATACCCACACCTTTTTGTATCTAAATTAGTCGAGAATTCTCTGCCCCAAGTTAAGAATCGTGTATTGAAAGTCGAGAGCACATGGCAAGCAAACACGCCTTCTCAAATGTTACAGATGTTACAGTACCACCAGAACAGAATAAGGGAAGAACATGATCACGAACAAAGACGTATGAAAGACACGAAAATGAAAATGCTCGTTGCTCAGTCAGTTTCAGCTGACGGTCAGAAAAAGGGTATGCCACAGTCCAATAATTCAGCAGCTCCTGTTAAAGGGACATGCAACTATTGCAAACAGCCAGGTCACTATGTAAACGATTGTGCAGTTTTGAAACACAATATATCTACAGGTAAAACTAAAGAGAGACCGCGTCCTCCTAGACAAGACCAGGTCCAACAACATGTACCACAGAATGTACAGCCTATGCATGCTCCACAACAGACAGTACAGACCGTAGCGGTACCACAGCCACAACCGATTGCCGCAACACAACATACAACTCAGCAGATGTACCAGTATGCACAAACTGATTATCCCGATTACCAGCGATATACATGAAACAGCCTAGAGAGGGAGGTTGGCTTGCCTCTTATTGAGGTTCCTGTGGATCAAGAGGGTCCTTACGTACATAGTCAAGTATTAGGAAAAGATAGAAAGTTTTTGATTGACACAGGGGCAAGCAGAACAACAATCAGTCACGACGAGGTTCCAGGGGCACCCCTCTCAGGCTTACAGAATGTTTCCCTTGGATTTTCAGGAAAGCCTATTGTAAATGAAGTATCAAAACCAGTTCCCCTTTCAGTTGGTCCGTTGTCACGCACTACAGATTTGTTGCTCACGAAATCATGTCCAGAAAACTTATTAGGTATCAAGACACTGAAAGCTCTAGGAGCTGTCATTTGTTTTTGCGTGACTTTAAGGGTCACTATGTGTTGAGAGATATTGATTCCAGATTACAGAATGTTCCTGCACATTTATGGGCACAAGGCCCCACTGATGTAGGTTGTATGCACATCACTCCATATCGTGTCACACTCAAGCCAGGAGTAGTACTACCACGAATCCGACAATACAAGTTACCCCCAGATGCTGTAGTGGCTTTACTGAAAATCATTGACGAGCTCATTGCACAAGGAGTGGTTGTATGACAGACACTGCATTACCAGATCCAGACCTGACACTTTATGTGGATGGTTCATGTATGAGAACAAGTACAGGAGAATTAGTGGCCGCATATGCAGTAACAACAGAAACTGAAGTCATAGAAACAAATCGTATTGACACCCTGTCAGCCCAAGCAGCAGAGCTCATCGCTCTGACTCAAGCCTGTAGTCGAGCCAAGAATAAGAAAGTTAACATATACACAGATTCACGTTATGCCTTCGGAGTCGTACACGACTTCGGTGTACTCTGGCGAGAGAGAGGTTTCTTGACCTCTCACGGAGCCAAGATCCAGCACGGTCCCCTCATTCAAGCTCTGTTAGAAGCAATACATCTGCCTAAAGCCATATCCATCATGAAGTGCAAAGCACATACGAAAGTTACAGATACCATTTCCCAGGGTAACGACCTGGCAGATCGAACAGCCAAGCATACAGCTCAGACTCAGACTCACGCAACTGACCTGACAAAGACAGTAGTCCCGACACCGACACATTGCATGACAGTTAGGAATCCCGCCCTAGATGTAATTGACATACAGACACATGCTACACCAGACGAAATCAAGAAATGGACTGAACTAGGAGGGATCCAGACAGAACAGGGATGGATGATGAAGGGGAAAGCCACATGGTTTCTCCCCGACTCTATGGTTCAAGTTATCATTAACACAGTACATAGTCCCGCACATTTAGGAGAAAAAGCCATGTTAGACAGTATTCAAAACCTTTGGTTCAATAAGCATTTACGAGCAGCAGCCAAACAGAAAGTGCGTACTTGCATGATCTGTTGTCAGTTCAACCCAGGTAAAGGCATTCCCGTAGAGCAAGGTGGATTTCACCCTCCTGATCACCCTTTTGAAGTCCTCCAGATGGATTATATCCAGATGGAACGTTGTCGAGGATTCAAATATGTCCTCGTAGTTGTATGTGCACTCTCCCGATGGACAGAAGCATATCCAGTCCCAGATTACACTGCTCCGACCACTGCCAAGCAGCTGGTACGTGAATTTTTTCCCAGGTATGGTTTGCCCCGTATCGTGTACTCAGATAATGGTCAGCCATTCTCGTCCGAGCTTATGAAGCAGGTATCACTCCTGCTAGGTTATCAGTGGAAGTTCCACTGTGTCCGACATCCCGAAGCAGCAGGTCTCGTAGAGAGACATAATCAAACCCTGAAAATTTGCCTTGCCAAGATATGTAGAGAGAAAGGCGTTGACTGGATTGTAGCTTTACCAGTTGCACTCTTTTACATAAGAATGATAGCACATTCAAGAACAGGGCTATCCCCGTATGAGGTGGTCTTTGGTAGGCCACCGAATATGTGGGGGACGCCTCTGCCTCGTAAAATCACAGATGTTGACTGTAATATGCTGACAGATTACCTTGCCTCCTTGATGTCTGCACTACAATCATGTCGTTCACAGGTAGCTGCAGCCTTTCCCGACAACACCGAGGTGAAGCCACACAAGATCGTCCCTGGAGAATACGTTTTTATCCGGAATTTCGACAGGAGGAGTCCGCTGGAACCCTGTTGGCAGGCGCCGAAGCTTGTGTTATTAACAACAAGGACAGCAGTGAAAGTGGAGGGCCGCAAGGGCTGGCTCCACTCAAGTCATGTGAAAAGACACTATGGACTACCGCCAAAACCAGACTCCCAGCCCTGCCCCCTTCCAGAGACTGATACTAAACTCCCCCTGGTAGAGAAAACTCCTTCTCAAGAATTTCGTATGAAGGGGAGGTCTAGCAAGTCAGACAGTTTAATTGTTTAAGTCCTCCCCTAGGTGAAGCGGTTAGACAGGTTCCTGACATGTACAAGTTAGACCCTAATAGAGAGAGAGATAGACAGAAACAGATCAAGAAACATGAATATTGTAAATCTCTCCGCAGTCACTGCATTGTGACATTATTGATCATGTTTTTTCTGAGTCTTATGATTATTGCTGCAAGTATATTGCTACATATGTACTTTCCTATTTTCACACGTGCACATTCTTCTTCAAATAACACTGCCGAGCATACTTTCAGTGAATTGCCCCCGCACGAGTTATCTTACCGACTTGCGCTGCGCAACAATACATTCATCAGTATGTTACATCATTCCCATCAGACCAGCAATGCTACCAATTGTTGGATATGTGGCCGACTCCCTCCCTATCAGAAGTACAAGGGAGTTCTGCCCCTCTTTCCGTACCCGTTCACACATAATGGTTCCTGTGGTGCATGGTTTAGTCTAATGAACTCTTTAGATTCTGACTCCGTAGTTTACCAGGGCAATTGGGTATGGGGAAATCTGAACACAGTTTTGCATAAAGTATGTTTCCCTGACAAGGAGGGTCTTCCCCAAAGGACAGGGACTGATCTAGAAAACGAAGTATATGGATTAGGTAATTTTACACTTAACCTCATGATTCTGAATGTCCAGCCCGAAGCCGAACCAGTCTTGCCCGCTATGTCAGTATTACCAGTCAAAGGTGAATTATGTGTCAGAAAGAATGGTTCAGTACACCTAGGTCCTAGTAAATGTACTACTGTGATCGAATTCAGTGATAAAGGCAAGTCTACATTCAAAGCTTCCCGTCATTCCTATTTCGTTTGTGGTCATACAGCATATATACGCTTACCTCTAGACTGGGATGGTACTTGTTACATTGCATTCCTTCTGCCACCTGTTTTCCTAGCCCCTCCTGATTATCATAGGGACTCCCATCTAGTACACAATAGACCCAAGAGAGATCTCCTGATTGTCGACTATACTGAAACGGCATGGGAGCAGTATACAGACTTCAATAAAGGTTTCTTTCCCTATTTAGGTGCTGTCTTTAATAGTAAACTGATACGTAAATTAACCAGAACCCTCGAAGCAGTAGTGAATGAAACTACTTCCGCCCTAGGTAACTTAACAGAGGAGCAGTCTGCTATGCGGATTGTTGTTCTTCAAAATCGTCTAGTTCTTGACGTCATCCTGGCTGATAGGGGCGGAGCTTGTAGAGTCATCGGATCGAGTTGCTGTGTTTTCATTCCAGAAAACGCACCATCAGTATATAGAGCCATAACCCGTCTTCACAAGATTGCAAGTCAGATACACCAGAATCCAGGCACCTGGACTTGGTCCGGTTGGTTCTGGAGCGTGCTATCAGCCTGGGGATGGAAAGTCCTATCCTTCCTCGGAATAGCCCTTCTCATAGTGTTCAGTTGTTGCCTATGTTTACAGTGTGGGCCAGCGATTTGCGGCTTGTGCGCCACATCATGTATTCCCCATTCAAGTCCACGTTCTAAGTCCCGCCAGAAAAAGGAAGAGCAAATGATGTTATATGAACAAATTGATGGACTAATGAAAATTGATATATCATGAAGGGTCCGTAGGGGACAAGGAGGGAATGAGGTAATATGAATTTTTATGGTCAATTGTGTCCCCTAACGTAGACCCCAACGGCTCCATGTACGTGCTTCAAGTACATGTATGTTCCCTCCACAACCAGCTATGAAGACGCAAATACATTTGCGTCCAACGTTAACATGTCCTCTTTCAGATCCACCATGAATGGGTCGAAAATTCAGTTCCTAAGTATGGCGTGCCACCGTCTTTACATGGTGCACTTTCACGATTTCCTGGCTCTGGCGAGTTAGGCCCTGATTTCTGCCATCGAGCCCTTTCTGCCTTCTGTCTCTGAAAGCTGCAGTCTGGATTTGCATCCATGACCCTTACCCTACTCTCTGTGCGGCGAGCGGTGCCCGGCTCGGCCTGCTTGCCTGCCAAGACTGTATTTTGCCTTCAAGTTATCTGCTCCGCTCCTCGAAAATACATTCCTGTCTAGTGATTTAGGAAAACATCTTCCCAGCTGCAGAGCAAAGGGCCCGGCCTTTCTGTCTCCGTGCAAGTAATTCATTGCTCCGTTACCATGGTAGGCCCATGGCCCCCTCGCATCACACGTAGACACGTAGTCGCATACTAGCAGTCAGTATAGAATAGCCTCTGCCCGAGAAACCTTTCCTTCTAGATAATACAGTTCCTTAAACACAAGATATTAGATATGATTTGGGTTTAGGTTGTTCTGACACGCCAGACTTCTGTCTCCACGTATAGTGCTAAATGTCAAGTCCCCTTCACCCTCCAGTTCCACGTCAATCACACGTCATGCTGCTGCGCGCACATCTCTGCCATATATTTCTGCTGACACTGCAGGATTCCTCTATGGATCCACCCACCTGTGACACTCTCATGTGACGTTTCTAGCACACACCTCCGTGTACGCCCTCGTGCACGCCTTCTGTTACGTACATGTGTTCTTATCTCTTTTCTCTCAGCTGTTACGCCTTCTGTATCCATCACCATTGTATGCATTTACTATATATATTGTACTCTGTTAATAAAGCATTGTCTCTCCCTTCCTGAACCTTCGTGGTGATGGAACATGATACCTGGTTCGAACCAATTCCATTTTATGGAATAAAACCCTTATAAACTCAGATGCCACGGACTCTGCCTCTCATTTTTTGATTGAGTTATTCTTATTGAACTATACTGCATAGAAATTCCGCATAGGTAAACTTTATTTACCACACTAAACCCTAAGACACTACGCCCAGAACAACCCCCTATACGACACAAACACCACTGCACTACCCTAACCCGTAAATCTACCCCAGCACAACCACCTACACTAAACAAATACCTCTGCACTACCCTAAACCATAAAACACAACCCCCATCACAACCCCTACATCACACAAGCACCACTGCCCTTCCCTAAACCCTAAAACACAACCCTCTGCATGAACCCCTACAGTACCAAAACACCACTACACTACCCTAAACCCTAAATCACTACCCCCAGCATGACCCACTACACAAACACTGTACTACCCTAAACCCTAAAACACTACCCCAGCACGAACCTGCAAGCACTACACAAACACCACTGCACTGCCCTAAAACCTAAATCTACCCCCAGCATGACCCCCTGCCTTATCCAAACACCACTGCACTAACCTAAACCCTAAATCAACCCCCAACACAAACCCCTACACTACCCAAACACCACTACACTACCATAAACCCTACAAAACTCCCCCATACACTACACAAACACCACTGCACTACACTAAAACCTTAAACACTACCCCCAGCACGACCCCCTACACTACACAAACACCACTGTACTACCCTAAACCCTATATTTACCCCAATCAAGACCCCTACACTACCCATTCACCCCTGCACTACCCTAAACCCTAAAACACTACCCCAGCACGACCCCCTACACTACCCAAACACCATTGCACTACCCTAAACCTTAAATCTACCCCAGCACGACACCTTATACTACCCAAACACCACTGTACTACCCTAAAACACTACCTCAGCATGACCCCCTACACTACACAAACACCACTGCACTACCCTAAACTCTAAATCTACCCCAGCATGACCCCCTACACTACATAAAAAACACTGCACTACCCTAAACACTAAATCTACCCCCAGCAAACACCATTGCACTAGCCTAAACCCTAAAACACAACCCCCAGCACAACCTCTACACTATACAAACACCACTACATGACCCTAAAACACTACCCCAGCACGACCCCCTACACTACCCAAACACCACTACACTACCCTAAACCCTAAATCTACCCCCAGCACAAACCCCTAAACTACCCAAACACCTCTGCACTACCATAAACCATAAAACACTACCCCATACACTACACAAACACAACTGCACTACCCAAAACCCTAAAACACTACCCCCAGCATGACCCCTACACTACACAAACACCACTGCACTACACAAACCCTATATAACTACCCCCAACACGACCCCATAAACTACACAAACACCACTGCACTACCCTAAACCCTAATTCTACCCCCAGCATGCCCCCCCTTCACTACCCATTCACAACTGCACTTCTCTAAACCCTGAAACACTACCCTCGATCGACCCCTACACTACCCAAACACCATTGCACTACAATAAACCTTAAATCTACCCCAGCACGACCACCTACACTACCCGAACAACACTGCACTACCCTAAAACACTACCCCAGCACAACCCCCTACACTACCTAAACACAACTGCACTACCCTATTCTCTAAAACTACCCACTGCATGACCCCTCTACACTACATACACATCACCGTACTACCCTAAACCCTATATGTAACCCCAGCATGACACCCTACAGAATGCAAACACCATTGCACTACCCCAAACCCTAAAACAAAACCCCCAGAATGACCCCTACATTACACAAACACTGCTGCACTTTCATAAACCCTAAAACACTACCCCGTGCATGACCCCCTACACTGCCAAAACACCACTGCACTACCCTAAACCCTAAAACACTACCCACAGCATGACCCCCTACACTTCGCAAACACTCTACTACCCTAAACCCTAAAACACTTCTCCCAGCACGAACCAGCAAACACTACACAAACACTACTGCACTACCCTAAACCCTAAATCTACCTCCAGCACAACCCCCTACTTTACCAATACACCACTGCACTAACCTGAACCCTAAACCAACCCCCAGCACGAACCCCTACACTACCCATTCACCCCTGCACTACCCTAAACCCTAAAACACTACCCCAGCACGACCCCCTACACTACCCAAACACCATTGCACTACCCTAAACCTTAAATCTACCCCAGCACGACACCTTATACTACCCAAACACCACTGTACTACCCTAAAAGACTACCTCAGCACGACCCCCTACACTACACAAAAACCACTGCACTACCCTAAACTCTAAATATACCACAGCACGACCCCCTAAACTACATAAAAACCACTGCACTACCCTAAACACTAAATCTACCCCCAGCAAACACCATTGCACTACCCTAAACCCTAAATCACAACCCCAGCACAACCTCTACACTATACAAACACCACTACATGACCTTAAAACACTACCCCAGCACGACCCCCTACACTACCCAAATACCACTACACTACCCTAAACCCTAAATCTACCCCCAGCATAAACCCCTAAACTACCCAAACACCTCTGCACTACCATAAACCATAAAACACTACCCCATACACTACACAAACACAACTGCACTACCCAAAACCCTAAAACACTACCCCCAGCATGACCCCTACACTACACAAACACCACTGCGCTACCCAAAACCTTAAATCTACCCCCAGCAGGAACCCCTACACTACCCAAACACCACTGCACTACCATAAACCCTATATACCTACCCCCAACACGACCCCATACACTACACAAACACCACTGCACTACCCTAAACCCTAATTCTACCCCCAGCATGCCCCCATCACTACCCATTCACAACTGCACTTCTCTAAACCCTGAAACACTACCCTCGATCGACCCCTACACTACCCAAACACGATTGCACTACAATAAACCTTAAATCTACCCCAGCACGACCACCTACACTACCCGAACAACACTGCACTACCCTAAAACACTACCCCAGCACAACCCCCTACACTACCTAAACACCACTGCACTACCCTATTCTCTAAAACTACCCCCTGCATGACCCCTCTACACTACATAAACACCACTGTACTACCCTATACCCTATATCTAACCCCAGCATGACACCCTACAGAATGCAAACACCATTGCACTACCCTAAACCCTAAAACACAACCCCCAGCATGACCCCTACATTACACAAACACCACTGCACTTTCATAAACCCTAAAACACTACCCCGTGCATGACCCCCTACACTGCCAAAACACCACTGCACTACCCTAAACCCTAAAACACTACCCACAGCATGACCCCCTACACTACGCAAACACTCTACTACCCTAAACCCTAAAACACTTCTCCCAGCACGAACCAGCAAACACTACACAAACACTACTGCACTACCCTAAACCCTAAATCTACCTCCAGCACAACCTACTACTTTACCAATACACCACTGCACTAACCTGAACCCTAAACCAACCCCCAGCAGGAACCCCTACACTACCCAAACACCACTGCACTACCCTAAACCCTAAAACATTACCCCCAGCATGACCCCTTACACTATACAAACACCACTGCACTACCCTAAACCCTAAAACATGACCCCCAGCACGACTCCTTACACTACACAAACACCACTGCACTACCCTAAACTCTAAAACACTACCCCCAGGATGATCCCCTACACTACACAAACACCTCTGCACTACCTAAAACCTAAATCTACCCCAAGCACGACCCCTATACACCATTGCACTACCCTAAAAGACTACCTCAGCAAGACCCCCTACATTACACAAACACCACTGCCCTTCCCAAAACCATAAAAAACTACCCCCAGCATGACCCCATACACTACACAAACACCACTGCACCACCCTAAACTCTAAATCTACCCCACCATGACCCCCTACACTACCTAAACACCACTGCACTACCCTAAACCCTAGATTTATCCCCAGCATGACCCCCAACACTACACAAACACTGCTGCACTACCTTAAATCCTAAAACAATACCCCAGCATGACCCCTACACTACACAAACACCACTCCATGACCCTAAAACACTACCCCCATCACGACCCACTACACTACCCAAACACACCTGCGCTATCCTAAACCCTTAATCTACCCCAGTATGAACCCCTAAACAACGCAAACACCACTGCAATACCAGAAACTCTAAAACACTGCCCCATACACTACACAAACACCACTGCACTGCCCTTAACCCTAAGACACTGCGCCCAGAATAACCCCCTATACGACACAAACACCACTGCACTACCCTAACCCGTAAATCTACCCCAGCACAACCACCTACACTAAACAAATACCTCTGCACTACCGTAAACCATAAAACACAACCCCCATCACAACCCCTACATCACACAAGCACCACTGCACTTCCCTTAACCCTAAAACACTACCCTCTGTATGACCCCCTACACTACCAAAACACCACTACACTACCCTAAACCCTAAATCACTACCCCCAGCATGACCCACTACACAAACACTGTACTACCCTAAACCCTAAAACACTACCCCAGCACGAACCTGCAAGCACTACACAAACACCACTGCACTACCCTAAAACCTAAATCTACCCCCAGCATGACCCCCTGCCTTATCCAAACACCACTGCACTAACCTAAACCCTAAATCAACCCCCAACACAAACCCCTACACTACCCAAACACCACTACACTACCATAAACCCTACAAAACTCCCCCATACACTACACAAACACCACTGCACTACACTGAAACCTAAAACACCACCCCCAGCATGACCCCCTACACTACACAAACACCACTGCACTACCCTAAACCCTAAATTTACCCCAATCAAGACCCCTACACTACCCATTCACCCCTGCACTACCCTAAACCTTAAAACACTACCCCAGCACGACCCCCTACACTACCCAAACACCATTGCACTACCCTAAACCTTAAATCTACCCTAGCACGACACCTTATACTACCCAAACACCACTGTACTACCCTAAAAGACTACCTCAGCACGACCCCCTACATTACACAAACACCACTGCAGTACCCTAAACTCTAAATCTACCCCAGCACGACCCCCTACACTACATAAAAACCACTGCACTACCCTAAACACTAAATCTACCCCCAGCAAACACCATTGCACTACCCTAAACCCTAAAACACAACCCCCAGCACAACCTCTACACTATACAAACACCACTACATGACCCTAAAATACTACCCCAGGACGACCCCCTACACTACCCAAACACCACTACCCTACCCTAAACCCTAAATCTACCCCCAGCACAAACCCCTAAACTACCCAAACACCTCTGCACTACCATAAACCATAAAACACTGCCCCATACACTACACAAACACAACTGCACTACCCAAAACCCTAAAACACTACCCCCAGCATGACCCCTACACTACACAAACACCACTGCGCTACCCTAAACCTTAAATCTACCCCCAGCAGAAACCCCTACACTACCCAAACACCACTGCACTACCATAAACCCTATATAACTACCCCCAACACAACCCCATACACTACACAAACACCACTGCACTACCCTAAACCCTAATTCTACCCCTAGCATGCCCCCCTTCACAACTGCACTTCTCTAAACCCTGAAACACTACCCTCGATCGACCCCTACACTACCCAAACACCATTGCACTACAATAAACCTTAAATCTACCCCAGCACAACCACCTACACTACCCGAACAACACTGCACTACCCTAAAACACTACCCCAGCACAACCCCCTACACTACCTAAACACCACTGCACTACCCTATTCTCTAAAACTACCCCCTGCATGACCCCTCTACACTATATACGCACCACTGTACTACCCTAAACCCTATATCTAACCCCAGCATGACACCCTACAGAATGCAAACACCATTGCACTACCCTAAACCCTAAAACACTACCCCCCTACATTACACAAACAGCACTGCACTTTCATAAACCCTAAAACACTACCCCGTGCATGACCCCCTACACTGCCAAAACATCACTGCACTACCCTAAACCCTAAAACACTACCCACAGCATGACCCCCTACACTACGCAAACACTCTACTACCCTAAACCCTAAAACACTTCTCCCAGCACGAACCAGCAAACACTACACAAACACTACTGCACTACCGTAAACCATAAATCTACCACCAGCACAACCCCCAACTTTACCAATACACCACTGCACTAACCTGAACCCTAAACCAACCCCCAGCATGAACCCCTACACTACCCATTCACCCCTGCACTACCCTAAACCCTAAAACACTACCCCAGCACGACCCCCCACACTACCCAAACACCATTGCACTACCCTAAACCTTAAATCTACCCCAGCACAACAGCTTATACTACCCAAACACCACTGTACTACCCTAAACCCTATATACCTACCCCCAACACGACCCCATACACTACACAAACACCACTGCACTACCCTAAATCCTAATTCTACCCCCAGCATGCCCCCCTTCACTACCCATTCACAACTGCACTTCTCTAAACCCTGAAACACTACCCTCGATCGACCCCTACACTACCCAAACACCATTGCACTACAATAAACCTTAAATCTACCCCAGCACGACCACCTACACTACCCGAACAACACTGCACTACCCTAAAACACTACCCCAGCACAACCCCCTACACTATCTAAACACCACTGCACTACCCTATTCTGTAAAACTACCCCCTGCATGACCCCCCTACACTACACAAACACCACTGAACTACCCTAAACTTTAAATCTACCCCAGCACGACCCCCTACACTACATAAAAACCACTGCACTACCCTAAACACTAAATCTACCCCCAGCAAACACCATTGCACTACCCTAAACCCTAAAACACAACCCCCAGCACAACCTCTACACTATACAAACACCACTACATGACCCTAAAACACTACCCCAGCACGACCCCCTACACTACCCAAACACCACTACACTACCCTAAACCCTAAATCTACCCCAGCACAAACCCCTAAACTACCCAAACACCTCTGCACTACCATAAACCATAAAACACTACCCCATACACTACACAAACACAACTGCACTACCCAAAACCCTAAAACACTACCCCAGCATGACCCCTACACTACACAAACACCACTGCGCTACCCAAAACCTTAAATCTACCCCCAGCAGGAACCCCTACACTACCCAAACACCACTGCACTACCATAAACCCTATATACCTACCCCCAACACGACCCCATACACTACACAAACACCACTGCACTACCCTAAACCCTAAAACATTACCCCCAGCATGACTCCTTACACTACACAAACACCACTGCACTACCCTAAACCCTAAATCATTACCCCCAGCATGACCCCTTACACTACACAAACACCACTGCACTACCCTAAACCCTAAAACACTACCCCCAGGATGATCCCCTACACTACACAAACACCTCTGCACTACCCTAAACCCTAAATCTACCCCAAGCACGATCCCTATACACCATTGCACTACCCTAAAAGACTACCTCAGCAAGACCCCCTACATTACACAAACTCCACTGCACTTCCCAAAACCCTAAAAAACTACCCCCAGCATGACCCCATACACTACACAAACACAACCGCACCACCCTAAACTCTAAATCTACCCCACCATGACCCCCTACACTACCCAAACACCACTGCGCTACCCTAAACCCTAAATCTACCGCAGTATGAACCCCTAAACAACCCAAACACCACTGCACTACCAGAAACTCTAAAACACTGCCCCATACACTACACAAACACCACTGCACTACCCTAAACCCTAAGACACTACGCCCAGAACAACCCCCTATACGACACAAACACCACTGCACTACCCTAACCCGTAAATCTACACCAGCACAACCACCTACACTAAAAAAATACCTCTGCACTCCCGTAAACCATAAAACACAACCCCCATCACAACCACTACATCACACAAGCACCACTGCACTTCCCTTAACCCTAAAACACCTCCCTCTGCATGACCCCCTACACTACCAAAACACCACTACACTACCCTAAACCCTAAATCACTACCCCCAGCATGACCCACTACACAAACACTGTACTGCCCTAAACCCTAAAACATTACTCCCAGCACGAACCTGCAAGCACTACACAAACACCACTGCACTACCCTAAAACCTAAATCTACCCCCAGCATGACCCCCTGCCTTACCCAAACACCACTGCACTAACCTAAACCCTAAATCAACCCCCAACACAAACCCCTACACTACCCAAACACCACTACACTACCATAAACCCTACAAAACTCCCCCATACACTACAGAAACACCACTGCACTACACTAAAACCTAAAACGCCACCCCCAGCACGACCCCCTACACTACACAAACACCACTGCACTACCATAAACCCTAAATTTACCCCAATCAAGACCCCTACACTACCCATTCACCCCTGCACTACCCTAAACCCTAAAACACTACCCCAGCACAACCCCCTACACTACCCAAACGCCATTGCACTACCCTAAACCTTAAATCTGCCCTAGCACGACACCTTATACTACCCAAACACCACTGTACTACCCTAAAAGTCTACCTCAGCATGACCCCCTACACTACACAAACACCACTGCACTACCCTAAACTCTAAATCTACCCCAGCACGACCCCCTACACTACATAAAAACCACTGCACTACTCTAAACACTAAATCTACCCCCAGCAAACACCATTGCACTACCCTAAACCCTAAAACACAACCCCCAGCACAACCTCTACACTATACAAACACCACTACATGACCCTAAAACACTACCCCAGCACGACCCCCTACACCACCCAAACACCACTACACTACCCTAAACCCTAAATCTACCCCAGCACAAACCCCTAAACTACCCAAACACCTCTGCACTACCATAAACCATAAAACCCTACCCCATACACTACACAAACACAACTGCACTACCCAAAACCCTAAAACACTACCCCCAGCATGACCCCTACACTACACAAACACCACTGCGCTACCCAAAACCTTAAATCTACCCCCAGCAGGAACCCCTACACTACCCAAACACCACTGCATTACCATAAACCCTATATACCTACCCCCAACACGACCCCATACACTACACAAACACCACTGCACTACCCTATACCCTAATTCTACCCCCAGCATGCCCCCCTTCACTACCCATTCACAACTGCACTTCTCTAAACCCTGAAACACTACCCTCGATCGACCCCTACACTACCCAAACACCATTGCACTACAATAAACCTTAAATCTACCCCAGCACGACCACATACACTACCCGAACAACACTGCACTACCCTAAAACACTACCCCAGCACAACCCCCTACACTACCTAAACACCACTGCACTACCCTATTCTCTAAAACTACCCCCTGCATGACCCCTCTACACTACATACACACCACTGTACTACCCTAAACCCTATATCTAACCCCAGCATGACACCCTACAGAATGCAAACACCATTGCACTACCCTAAACCCTAAAACACAACCCCCAGCATGACCCCTACATTACACAAACACCACTGCACTTTCATAAACCCTAAAACACTACCCCGTGCATGACCCCCTACACTGCCAAAACACCACTGCACTATCCTAAACCCTAAAACACTACCCACAGCATGACCCCCTACACTACGCAAACACTCTACTACCCTAAACCCTAAAACACTTCTGCCAGCACGAACCAGCAAACACTACACAAACACTACTGCACTACCCTAAACCCTAAATCTATCTCCAGCACAACCCCCTACTTTACCAATACACCACTGCACTAACCTGAACCCTAAACCAACCCCCAGCACGAACCCCTACACTACCCAAACACCACTGCACTACCCTAAACCCTAAAACATTACCCCCAGCATGACCCCTTACACTAAACAAACACCACTGCACTACCCTAAACCCTAAAACATTACCCCCAGCATGACTCCTTACACTACACAAACACCACTGCACTACCCTAAACCCTAAATCTACCCCAAGCACGACCCCTATACACCATTGCACTACCCTAAAAGACTACCTCAGCAAAACCCCCTACATTACACAAACACCACTGCACTTCCCAAAACCCTAAAAAACTACCCCCAGCATGACCCCATACACTACACAACGCAACTGTACCACCCTATACTCTAAATCTACCCCACCATGACCCCCTACATTACCCAAACACCACTGCGCTACCCTAAACCCTAAATCTACCGCAGTATGAACCCCTAAACAACCCAAACACCACTGTACTACCAGAAACTCTAAAACACTGCCCCATACACTACACAAACACCACTGCACTACCCTAAACCCTAAGACACTACGCCCAGAACAACCCCCTATACGACACAAACACCACTGCACTACCCTAACCCGTAAATCTACACCAGCACAACCACCTACAATACAAAAAATACATCTGCACTACCGTAAACCATAAAACACAACCCCCATCACAACCCCTACATCACACAAGCACCACTGCACTTCCCTTAACCCTAAAACACTACCCTCTGCATGACCCCCTACACTACCAAAACACCACTACACTACCCTAAACCCTAAATCACTACCCCCAGCATGACCCACTACACAAACACTGTACTGCCCTAAACCCTAAAACATTACTCAGAGCACGAACCTGCAAGCACTACACAAACACCACTGCACTACCCTAAAACCTAAATCTACCCACAGCATGACCCCCTGCCTTACCCAAACACCACTGCACTAACCTAAACCCTAAATCAACCCCCAACACAAACCCCTACACTACCCAAACACCACTACACTACCCTAAACCCTACAAAACTCCCCCATACACTACAGAAACACCACTGCACTACACTAAAACCTAAAACACCACCCCCAGCACGACCCCCTACACTACACAAACACCACTGTACTACCCTGAAAGTCTACCTCAGCATGACCCCCTACACTACACAAACACCACTGCACTACCCTAAACTCTAAATCTACCCCAGCACGACCCCCTACACTACATAAAAACCACTGCACTACCCTAAACACTAAATCTACCCCCATCAAACACCATTGCACTACCCTAAACCCTAAAACACAACCTCTACACTATACAAACACCACTACATGACCCTAAAACACTACCCCAGCACGACCCCCTACACTACCCAAACACCACTACACTACCCTAAACCCTAAATCTACCCCCAGCACAAACCCCTAAACTACCCAAACACCTCTGCACTACCATAAACCATAAAACACTACCACATACACTACACAAACACAACTGCACTGCCCAAAACCCTAAAACACTACCCCCAGCATGACCCCTACACTACACAAACACCACTGCGCTACCCAAAACCTTAAATCTACCCCCAGCAGGAACCCCTACACTACCCAAACACCACTGCACTTCCATAAATCCAATATAACTACCCCCAACACGACCCCATACACTACACAAACTCCACTGCACTACCCTAAACCCTAATTCTACCCATAGCATGCCACCCTTCACTACCCATTCACAACTGCACTACTCAAAACCCTGAAACACTACCCTTGATCGACCCCTACACTACCCAAACACCATTGCACTACAATAAACCTTAAATCTACCCCAGCACGGCCACCTACACTACCCGAACAACACTGCACTACCAAAAAAACACTACCCCAGCACAACCCCCTACACTACCTAGACACCACTGCACTACCCTATTCTCTAAAACTACCCCCTGCATGACCCCTCTACACTACATACACACCACTGTACTACCCTAAACCCTATATCTAACCCCAGCATGACACCCTACAGAATGCAAACACCATTGCACTACCCTAAACCCTAAAACACATCCCCCAGCATGACCCCTACATTACACAAACACCATTGCACTTTCATAAACCCTAAAACACTACCCCGTGCATGACCCCCTACACTGCCAAAACACCACTGCACTACCCTAAACCCTAAAACACTACCCACAGCATGACCCCCTACACTACGCAAAGACTCTACTACCCTAAACCCTAAAACACTTCTCCCAGCACAAACCAGCAAACACTACACAAACCCTACTGCACTACCCTAAACCCTAAATCTACCTCCAGCACAACCCCCTACTTTACCAATACACCACTGCACTACCCTAAACCCTAAAACATTACCCTCAGCATGACTCCTTACACTACACAAACACCACTGCACTACCCTAAACCCTAAAACATTACCGCCAGCATGACCCCTTACACTACACAAACACCACTGCACTACCCTAAACCCTAAAACACTACCCCCAGGATGATCCCCTACACTACACAAACACCTCTGCACTACCCTAAACCCTAAATCTACCCCAAGCACGACCCCTATACACCATTGCACTACCCTAAAAACTAACTCAGCAAGACCCCCTACATTACACAAACACCACTGCACCACCCTAAACTCTAAATCTACCCCACCATGACCCCCTACACTACCTAAACACCACTGCACTACCCTAAACCCTAGATTTATCCCCAGCATGACCCCCGACACTACACAAACACCGCTGCACTACCTTAAACCCTAAAACAATACCCCCAGCATGACCCCTACACTACACAAACACCACTCCATGACCCTAAAACACTACCCCCAGCACAACCCACTACACTACCCAAACACCACTGCGCTACCCTAAACCCTAAATCTACCCCAGTATGAACACCTAAACAACCCAAACACCACTGCACTACCAGAAACTCTAAAACACTGCCCCATACACTACACAAACACCACTGCACTACCCTAAACCCTAAGACACTACGCCCAGAACAACCCCCTATACGACACAAAAACCACTGCACTACCCTAACCCGTAAATCTACCCCAGCACAACCACCTACACTAAACAAATACCTCGGCACTACCGTAAACCATAAAACACAACCCCCATCACAACCCCTACATCACCAAGCACCACTGCACTTCCCTTAACCCTAAAACACTACCCTCTGCATGACCCCCTACACTACCAAAACACCACTACACTGCCCTAAACCCTAAATCACTACCCCCAGCATGACCCACTACACAAACACAGTACTACCCTAAACCCCAAAACACTACCCCAGCACGAACCTGCAAGCACTACACAAACACCACTGCACTACCCTAAAACCTAAATCTACCCCCAGTGAGACCCCCTGCCTTACCCAAACACCACTGCACTAACCTAAACCCTAAATCAACCCCCAACACAACCCCCTACACTACCCAAACACCACTACACTACCATAAACCCTACAAAACTCCCCCATACACTACACAAACACCACTGCACTACACTAAAACCTAAAACACCACCCCCAGCACAACCCCCTACACTACACAAACACCACTGCACTACCCTAAACCCTAAATTTACCCCAATCAAGACCCCTACACTACCCATTCACCCCTGCACTACCATAAACCCTAAAACACTACCCCAGCACGACCCCCTACACTACCCAAACGCCATTGCACTACCCTAAACTCTAAAACACTACCCACAGCATGACCCCCTACACTACGCAAACCCTCGCCTAACCTAAACCCTAAAACACTGCTCCCAGCACGAACCAGGAAACACTACACAAAAACCACTGCACTACCCTAAACACTAAATCTACCCCCAGCATGACCCCCTACACTAAGCAAACACCATTGCACTACCCTAAACCCTAAAACACAACCCCCAGCACAACCTCTACACTATACAAACACCACTACATGACCCTGAAACACTACCCCTGCACGACCCCCTACACTACCCAAACACCACTGCACTACCCTAAACCCTAAATCTACCCCAGCACAAACCCCTAAACTACCCAAACACCTCTGCACTACCATAAACCATAAAACACTACCCCATACACTACACAAACACAACTGCACTACCCACAACCCTAAAACACAACCCCCAGCATGACCCCTACACTACACAAACACCACTGCGCTGCCCTAAACCTTAAATCTATCCCCAGCAGGAACCCCTACACTACCCAAACACCACCGCAATACCATAAATCCTAAATAACTACCCCCAACACGAACCTGTACACTACACAAACATCACTGCACTACCCTAAACCCTAATTCTACCCCCAGCATGCCCCCCTTCACTACCCATTCACAACTGCACTTCTCTAAACCCTGAAACACTACCCCTGATCGACCCCCTACACTACCCAAACACCATTGCACTACAATAAACCTTAAATCTACCCCAGCACGACCACCTACACTACCCGAACAACACTGCACTACCCTAAAACACTACCCCAGCACAACCCCCTACACAACCTAAACACCACTGCACTACCCTATTCTCTAAATCTACTCCCAGCATGACCCCCCTACACTACATACACACCACTGTACTACCCTAAACCCTATATCTAACCCCAGCATGACACCCTACAGTATGCAAACACCATTGCACTACCCTAAACCCTAAAACACAACCCCCAGCACAACCTCTACACTATACAAACACCACTACATGACCCTAAAACACTACCCCAGCTCGACCCCCTACACTACCCAAACACCACTACACTACCCTAAACCCTAAATCTACCCCAGCACAAACCCCTAAACTACCCAAACACCTCTGCACTACCATAAACCATAAAACACTACCCCATACACTACACAAACACAACTGCACTACCCAAAACCCTAAACACTACCCCCAGCATGACCCCTACACTACACAAACACCACTGCGCTACCCTAAACCTTAAATCTACCCCAAGCAGGAACCCTTACACTACCCAAACACCACTGCACTACTATAAACCCTATATAACTACCCCCAACACAACCCCATACACTACACAAACACCACTGCACTACCCTAAACCCTAATTCTACCCCCAGCATGCCCCCCTTCACTATCCATTCACAACTGCACTTCTCTAAACCATGAAACACTACCCCCGATCGACCCCTACACTACCCAAACACCATTGCACTACAATAAACCATAAATCTACCCCAGCACGACCACCTACACTACCCGAACAACACTGCACTACCCTAAAACACTACCCCAGCACAACCCCCTACACTACCTAAACACAACTGCACTACCCTATTCTCTAAATCTACCCCCAGCATGACCCCCCTACACTACATGCACACCACTGTACTACCCTAAACCCTATATCTAACCCCAGCATGACAGTATGCAAACACCATTGCACTACCCTAAACCCTAAAACACAACCCCCAGCATGACCCCTACATTACACAAACACCACTGCACTTTCATAAACCCTAAAACACTACCCCGTGCATGACCCCTTTACACTGCCAAAACACCACTGCACTACCCTAAACCCTAAAACACTACCCACAGCATGACCCCCTACACTACGCAAACCCTCGCCTAACCTAAACCCTAAAACACTGCTCCCAGCACGAACCAGGAAACACTACACAAACACTACTGCACTACCCTAAACCCTAAATCTACCTCCAGCACAACCCTCTACTTTACCAATACACCACTGCACTAACCTGAACCCTAAACCAACCCCCAGCACGAACCCCTACATTACACAAACACCACTGCACTTTCATAAACCCTAAAACACTACCCCGTGCATGACCCCCTACACTGCCAAAACACCACTGCACTACCCTAAACCCTAAAACACTACCCACAGCATGACCCCCTACACTACGCAAACACTCTACTAACCTAAACGCTAAAACACTGCTCCCAGCACGAACCAGGAAACACTACACAAACACTACTGCACTACCCTAAAACCTAAATCTACCTCCAGCACAACCCTCTACTTTACCAATACACCACTGCACTAACCTGAACCCTAAACCAACCCCCAGCACGAACCTCTACACTACCCAAACACCACTGCACTACACTAAACCCTAAAACATTACCCCCAGCATGACCCCTTACACTACACAAACACCACTGCACAACCCTAAACCCTAAAACATTACCCCCAGCATGACACCTTACACTACACAAACACCAATGCACTACCCTAAACCCTAAAACATTACCCCCAGCATGACCCCCTTTCACTACACAAACACCACTGCACTACCCTAAACCCTAAAACACTACCCCCAGGATGATCCCCTACACTACACAAACACCTCTGCACTACCCTAAACCCTAAATCTACCCCAAGCACGACCCCTATACACCATTGCACTACCCTAAAAGAATACCTCAGCAAGACCCCCTACACTACACAAACACCACTGCACTACCCTGAACTCTACATCTACCACCAGCACGACCCCTACATTACACAAACACCAGTGCACTTCCCAAAACCCTAAAAAACTACCCCCAGCATGACCCCATACACTACACAAACACCACTGCACCACTCTAAACTCTAAATCTACCCCACCATGACCCACTACACTACCTAAACACCACTGCACTACCCTAAACCCTAGATTTATCCCCAGCATGACCCCCGACACTACACAAACACTGCAGAACTACCTTAAACCCTAAAACAATACCCCCAGCATGACCCCTACACTACACAAACACCACTCCATGACCCTAAAACACTACCCCCAGCACGACCCACTACACTACCCAAACACCACTGCGCTACCCTAAACCCTAAATCTACCCCAGTATGAACCCCTAAACAACCCAAACACCACTGCACTACCAGAAACCCTAAAACACTGCCCCATACACTACCCAAACACCACTGCACTACCCTAAACCCTAAGACACTACGCCCAGAACAACCCCCTATACGACACAAACACCACTGCACTACCCTAACCCGTAAATCTATCCCAGCACAACCACCTACACTAAACAAATACCTCTGCACTACCGTAAACCATAAAACACAACCCCCATCACAACCCCTACATCACACAAGCACCACTGCACTTCTCTAAACCCTAAAGCACTACCCTCTGCATGACCCCCTACACTACCAAAACACCACTACACTACCCTAAACCCTAAATCACTACCCCCAGCATGACCCCCTACACTACACAAACATTGTACTACCCTAAACCCTAAAACACTACCCCCAGCACGAACCTGCAAGCACTACACAAACACCACTGCATTACCCTAAAACCTAAATCTACCCCCAGCATGACCCCCTGCCTTATCTAAACACCACTGCACTAACCTAAACCCTAAATCAACCCCCAACACAAACCCCTACACTACCCAAACACCACTACACTACCATAAACCCTACAAAACTCCCCCATACACTACACAAACACCACTGCACTACACTAAAACCTTAAATCTATCCCAGCACACCTTATACTACCCAAACACCACTGTACTACCCTAAAAGACTACCTCAGCACGACCCCCTACACTACACAAACACCACTGCACTACCCTAAACTCTAAATCTACCCCAGCACGACCCCCTACACTACATAAAAACCACTGCAACTCCCTAAACACTAAATCTACCCCCAGCACGACCCCCTACACTACCCAAACACCACTGCACTACCCTAAACCCTAAATATACCCCCAGCACAAACCCCTAAACTACCCAAACACCTCTGCACTACCATAAACAATAAAACACTACCCCATACACTACACAAACACAACTGCACTACCCAAAACCCTAAAACACTACCCCCAGCATGACCCCTACACTACACAAACACCACTGCGCTACCCTAAACCTTAATTCTACCCCCTGCAGGAACCCCTACACTACCCAAACACCACTGCACTACCATAAACCATATATAACTACCCCCAACACGACCCTGTACACTACACAAACACCACTGCACTACCCTAAACCCTAATTCTACCCCCAGCATGCCCCCTTCACTACCCATTTACAACTGCACTTCTCTAAACCCTGAAACACTACCCCTGATCGATCCCCTACACTACCCAAACACCATTGCACTACAATAAACCTTAAATCTACCCCAGCACGACCACCTACACTACCCGAATAACACTGCACTACCCTAAAACAATACCCCAGCACAACCCCCTACACTACCTAAACACCACTGCACTACCCTATTCTCTAAATCTACCCCCAGCATGACCCCCCTACACTACATACACACCACTGTACTACCCTAAACCCTATATCTAACCCCAGCTTGACACCCTACAGTATGCAAACACCATTGCACTACCCTAAACCCTAAAACACAACCCCCAGCATGACCCCTACATTACACAAACACCACTGCACTTTCATAAACCCTAAAACACTATCCCGTGCATGACCCCCTACACTGCCAAAACACCACTGCACTACCCTAAACCCTAAAACACTACCCACAGCATGACCCCCTACACTACGCAAACACTCAACTACCCTAAACCCTAAAACACTGCTCCCAGCACGAACCAGCAAACACTACACAAACACTACTGCACTACCCTAAACCCTAAATCTACCTCCAGCACAACCCCCTACTTTACCGATACACCACTGCACTAACCTGAACCCTAAATCAACCCCCAGCATGAACCCCTACACTACCCAAACACCACTGCACTACCCTAAACCCTAAAACATTACCCCCAGCATGACCCCTTACACTACACAAACACCACTGCACTACCCTAAACCCTGAAACATTACCCCCAGCATGACTCCTTACACTACACAAACACCACTGCACTACCCTAAACCCTAAAACATTACCCCCAGCAGGACCACCTACACTACCCATTCACCACTGCGCTACCCTAAACCCTAAAACACTACCCCCACACAACCCCCTACACTACCCAAACAACACTGAGCTTCCCTAAACCCTAAAACACTACCCCCAGCACGACCCCCTACACTGCCTAAACACCACTGCGCTACCCTAAAGCGTAAAACACTACACCCGGCACGACCCCCTACACTACCCAAACACCACTGCGCTAACCTAAACCGTAAAACACTACCCCCTGCACAAACTCCTACACTACCCAAACACCACTTCCCTGTGGCGCGTTTTAAGTTGAGGAATTAATTCCTCTTCGATCTTTAGGGTCCCTGGGGGCCAACTAGGCCACCAGGTATCTCCAGTATGTGCCAGGGAGCTGTGTTGCAGAGAGGTGTTCTGAGGCCACGCCTCTCTTTACCCCTCTTTGCAACGCAGCTCTGTGGAGCTTACTGGAGGTAGCTGGTGGGCTAGTTGCACCCCAGGGACCCTCAGTATTCAAGGGGAGTTAATTCCCCAACTTAAAACGTACCACGGGCCCGCTTACTCCCTTCAGTGGTGAAGGGAGGGGGCGGGCCTGAGTTAACATGTGTGCAAACACACCCTGTGGCGTGGTTTAAGTTGTGGAATTAATTCCTTGTCAATCCTGAGGGTCCCTGAGGGCCAACTAGCCCACCAGGTACCTCCAGTAAGCGCTACGGAGCTGTGTTGCGAAGTGTTGTAAAAAGGGGCGTGGCCTCTGAACACTTCTCTGCAACGCAGCCTTCTGGCACATACTGGAGGTACCTGGTGGGAATTAATTCTCTAAATTAAAACGCACCACAGGGCGTGTTTGCAGACATATCACCTCAGGCCACGCCCCCTTCCTTTACCACTGTGCAAACGCGCCCTGTGGCGCATTTTAGGTTAGGGAATTAATTCTCTTTCAATACTGAGGGTCCCTGATGGCCAAATAGCCCAACAGGTATCTCCAGTATGCGGCAGGGAGCTGTGTTGCAGACAGGTTTTCAGAGGCCACTCCCCTATTTACACCTCTCTGCAACCAGCTCTGTTGCGCTTACTGGAGGTACCTAGTGGGCTAGTCTGACCCTAGCGACCATTAGGATTGAAGGGGACTTAATCTCTCAACTTAGAACGGTGACAGGGTGCGTTTACACAATGGTGAAGGGAGGGGACGGGGCCTGACGTGATGTGTGCAAACACGCCCTGTGGCGCGTTTTAAGTTGGGGAAAAAGTTCCACTTGCGCGCAGAAAGCTGATTGGCTCTGGGGTGTCTGTAAACATTCTAAACAGTCCGGAGCGGTCGCCATCTTGTGTCTCGGTAGGATCGAGACACGAGAGGTGGCCAAAACAAAGAGGGAAATGACCATAAGGGGGCAGAGTAGACCCCCCCTTGACCCCCTAGGTTTGATGTGGGGGTCTGAGGTTCCGTGACGATTTGAACCCGTGTTTTCAATATTGTCGGAAATACATAATATCGGTATCAGCGAACCGCAAATGATCCATTTAGTATATCCTGGTGTTTTCGCTACGCTACAAGCAAGAGCACTCCTTTAATAAACACATTTCTGATCTACCCACGGCATCCATCTTAGATCATGGCCGCCATTTTGTGTTTCTTGCCCTCACATACGCAATAACCTCTGATCACTTCATTTCAATTAAGGACACGTAGCCTTAGCCGGAGATTCACCTCTTTCATGACACGTGCACCTTAAACCAGATCACGCTGTAGCTGCATGACTCGACAAAGACTGCCTCCTCTGCCCGAGGCCAGTCCTGCCAAACTGGTCTTCGTGTCCATTGTCCTGATCACGATTAGGAGGCCGAAGCCGGTAGCCTTGCCCATTTACAACCCACAAACATCCCTTATCCTGCTTTTCTATCTTCTGCACCTGGCTCTGTTCCTTTCCTTCTGGGCCTTTATTAGGGGGAGGTAACGAAATTTACGATGAGGCGGTCCGGCTCTTGAATGAAAAGTTGACATGGGATTATGATGGAAAAGTGGGAACCCCTCGTTCGTAATGTTGTGACATCAGATATTGTCGACGATTCCTGTGTACGCCAAATATTTATTGTTCATGACACAAAGGTTTGGGAATGTACTAACATGTGAAGAATTCGCCTAAAGGCCAAAATTTAGTATATAAGGAGCAACCCTCTTTGTACAATTCGAACAGGCTCCTAGATACTGCCCGTGTGTAGTTTCTGTGACTTCTGTGTCCCTGCAGTAATAAACCTTTGGTCTTTGACGCCACCATCGAGAAGCCCGTGTTTCTGTACATTTGTGCACCAAGGCAGGTGGAACTCCGGGGTCTTCGGGTGTTATCCCTGACACCTCTGGACGGAACCAAAAAGTCCAGAACTCCAATTGGCGCCCAACGTGGGGCGACGTCATTCGGTACCGGTCCAAAAGCCTGAAGAGTTCGAGAAGCTTCCTGTGAAGATTCCTGAGGGAGGCGCCCCACTTCATCGATCCCGGCATATCGCAAAAGTGGCCCGACGTTCTTTTCCACGAGGGTTCCCGTTCAGGACGGCTGCAGTGGGCCGTTGCCTTGACCGTCGCCCTGTCTTGGACCCGAGGTGCAGTCCTTAGTACAGCGAAACGTGACG
Organism: Lissotriton vulgaris; assembly: GCF_964263255.1. NCBI lineage: Eukaryota > Metazoa > Chordata > Amphibia > Caudata > Salamandridae > Lissotriton > Lissotriton vulgaris. Next base: position 1,257,864,087 of record NC_141687.1, on the reverse strand, counting down.
GGTTTCTCCTTGGTGACGTCTTCAGTGCCTCAGTTAAGTATTTAGTGATAGCTAGCTGGTTACTTTGTGAGGGTTGTTAAAATCCTTGATCGGTTCTTGGTTTGGTTTGGTTTTGTAAGATTATCACTGGTTGTTCTAGTTACGATAATCTATTTGGTTTAGTTTGGGTATCGATACATCAGTTCGTTTTGGTAGGCCTAAGTTCTTGGTTCGAGTGCACATATCTGTTCCGTGTTTTGTTTGTTTTGTGTTCCGGACTGAAAATGGTAAGTCGGAAAAACTGTATGTTGTCCTGTTTTGGTTGCAACAGTGACTCACGATTGGAGGACTCATGTCTGGTTCCTCCGATTGGGACTCCCCTATATGACTTGTATTGTAAATTTGGTGTGGGTCCTATATCTTATAATGAGGTGTGGGTCCGTTACACTAAAAAGGATGGTGTCCTTAGTTGGCCACTGCATGGTAGTTTTGAACCCGAAATTCTCGACAATTTAGAAGCGAAATTGTTTAGGAAGAAAGCCCGGCCGGCAATGTTTGATTCTTTCCGTTACTGGCGAAAAGAATCCAAACAGAGAGAAATGAAAAGGTTAAAGAAAGAACAAAAAGAGCAAGAAGAGTTGACCCTAGAACAAGCAACTAAGCAGTTGCAGGCTAACAAGTGTGAGAAAGCCATAGAGGTGGCCATCAGAGAGCACAATTTAGCGATTGACAAGTGCTATCCTGCCTTGCCATCGAAAACAGCTAAGATACTGGAGGATTCCGAAAACGATCCTCTGTTATCTTATTTGTTACGGTCACCTCCACCGTATGCACAAGGTGCTACGGTTCCACCTTTACCGAATGTTCAATTGCCGGTTGCTGGACAACCTGGTGTTCCTGCTCCTGTCCCTCAGAATCAGGTCCCTGTACCTCCTGTGGTCAATGTAAATGTTCCTACGGCTCCTCCTCCTCCTCCTGGATTGCCGACTTCTATACCTGTATCTGTCTCGCTTACACCTACTGTTCCGCAAACTATCTTCCTTGATACTTCTACTAATCCGTTATCTGTTCCTACCTCTACTGTGTTCTCTGCATCTGCGAGTGTGTTGACTCCACTTTCTGTTCGTCGGAGAATCACTGATTCTGTGTCTAACATGCTGTCTCCTTTCTATAAAACACTAATTAAGACTCCTACTTCCGACTCTGTTCAGAGACGTAGTCAGCTTCCGAGTACTGAGGAACGGGGAATCTTAGATTCCACGGCTCTCAGATGGATTTCGAAGAGTAGGAGATATAATACGAGAGATGTGCTAGATACGTTTATGCAGTGGAAAGAGCCAACGCAACGGTATGTCTTTGACGAGATGTGCTCGTTGTTACGTGAGGAGATAGAAGAAGACGATGTTGAATCAAATTTAGAAGACTTAATCAAGGTTCAGAAAGAGTTTGCTGCAGGAATGATAGTGGGTGATAATATAGAAGAAGCGATGGAACTGATTTTAAGTTATAGGAATGATCCATCACTTCGTTCACCAAGAGATTTAGAGAAAAGCAAGACAAAGCTAAGTCGCCAATATCCAATGAGGGAGGTTCCTCCAATTTGGCGCGAAGCTGTGCAAGCTGATCATAATAATGGTATTGTAGCCGCTCCAGCGCAATTCCAGAGAGTGTGGATACACATTCCGTGGAAGCGAGCTGAAGTGTTAGCAGTGAAGCAGGCCTTGCCAGATCCACGTAAGAATCCTGCTAGATACTATAAGGAATTAACACAGACAGTTGAGGCTTGTATAATGAACTTAGCAGACATCGATATGTTATTTGGCAACGTAGTTCCGCAACCAGTGTGGGCTAAGATTCGTAGAGAGGATCATCAAGTTGCCTTAGGTGGTGACTGGGCAGCTATCACTGCAGCGGATGGTCAGCAAGTAGGTGGTGCAAAACCCGAACCCCTAATTGCTAATCTTCCAGGTAGAATAATTGATCTAATGAAGACTCTGATGCCCGCATTGCGTGTTAATTGGGACAAGTTATCAGCATGCAGGCAGAAGAAAGACGAAAGTGTCTCCGACTTCTTCACGAGGTTTGAAGAGACTTTTGTAGATCATAGTGGTCAGGACATGAGTACAGAAGGAGGGCAAAGACTGTTTGTCGATAAATTTGTGCATAATTTGTTACCTGAATTATGCAATAAACTGAAAGATTCAGAGAGTGCGTGGGCTGTGTCCACAACCGCGCAAATACTTGCGACTGCACAGTACTACGAAAACAGGGATAAAGAGGAAAAGGAGAAATCAGAGAAGAAAACGAAGGATTTAAAGACTAAAGTTCTTTTGCAGCAGGCGTATCCGCCTCGCACGAATCAGACTAATACGCAACAGGGTTCGTATCAAAGAACAGACTATAGTACATCGAGGCCTCAATATCAGTGGAACCAATGTGCATACTGTAAGAAAGAGGGTCACTATAAAAATGAATGTCCGATCTTAGCGCAAAATAATGCAGCAGCAGCTCAGAGAGGTCGTGGTGGTTTTGTGCAAAATTCTAGAGGTCGAGGACGAGGTGCTATGCCTCCACAAACGAATGATCGTCCTTCAAATCACTTTGATCAACGAAATGGACAGTCTACTCAGCAAAATAGATCTCAACAATATCTTGTTGAAGATTATTGTGAAGTGGATGAGGGATTTCAGCAAAATGGGTACTAGGACAGCCATGGACAAAGAGAGGGAGTAGAATCAGTTCCAGTGGATCAGAGTGGGCCTTATGTCGCAGTAGCAACATCAGGTGTAGTCGAACCGTTTCTGTTGGATACTGGTGCCGCAAAAAGTTCTATCATTCATGCGAAACTCCCTGGCGCACCTTTGTCTGGCTCAACAAATGTTTCTGTAGGTTTTTCAGGCGCCCCTGTTTACAACCCGATATCTGGTCCTTTGTCTATTTCTGTTGGGCCATGTCACTTGAAAGCGCCTCTGATTTTGACAACAGGTTGTAATGAAAATCTGCTTGGTTTAGATTTGTTAAAACGACTATATGCGACATTGTACTGTTCTCCGGAGGGAGTACAGCTTACGTTGGGTAAAAATATCACTTCTCCGATGTACTTGTCAATGGATGCACTCCCGCCAGAGCTACGCTCACTCCCTGATTCTCTTTGGGCGACTGGTCCTAACGATGTAGGCATTTTAGAAATACCACCATATGTAGTAACTTTAAAAGCGAATGTAAAATTTCCAAGAATTCCTCAATATAAAATATCTAGTGAAGGTGAGCGTGCACTTTTATTGATTGTGCAAGATTTGATTAAAAAAGGTGTGGTTGAAGAAACGAGAGGAAATGTCTGTAACAGTCCTGTACTACCGATTTTGAAACGAACTGATCCTACAAAGCCTCCAGTTTATAGGTTTGTTATCGACCTTAGAGAGGTTAATAAGATTGTAGTCCCGCAGTTTCCTGTAGTCCCAGACATTACTGCCTTGTTAACACTGATTCCTGCTACAGCTACTTGGTTCTCAGTCATCGACTTAAAGAATGCCTTTTTCAGCATTCCGATAGCCGAAGAAAGCAGAGATATTTTCGGCTTCTGTCTAGGAGGTCGCAGTTTCAGATTTAAACGCGCTCCACAAGGCTATTGTGAGAGCCCATCTATTTACAGTCAAGCATTAAAAAGCCAGTTAGATTCCTTTGTCCTTCCTCCAGGTTCTGCTCTAGTACAGTATGTAGACGATCTTCTAGTGGCTGCCGATGACAAGGAAACTTGCAAAACAGCTACGATTTCGTTATTGCATCATTTGTCTAATTTGAATCACAAGGTGTCACCTTCGAAAATGCAATACTGCTGCCAAGAAGTGACCTACCTAGGTCATCTCTTGTCAAAGGAGGGAAGGAAGTTGACCCCAGAAAGAATAAAAGCAATTACGCAAATGAGTGTTCCTCGCACGCAGAGAGAAGTACTTGCCTTTTTAGGTATTACCTCTTACTGTAGACAGTGGATCCCAAATTTTTCTCTTTTAGCAAAACCGTTGGTAGCTTTGACTGGGAAAAATGTTCCGAGTCCGGTGCCATGGTCTGATGAATGTCAGGAGAGTTTTACTGAATTACGAAAAGCCTTGTGTTCAGCTCCTGTATTGGGTACACCTGATTATAGTAAGCCATTCACGCTCTATGTTCATGAGAGGGAAGGTTGCGCGTTGAGTGTTCTGACACAGAAGTTCGGTGATAAACAACGCCCTTGTGCGTATTTTTCATCAACATTAGATCCGGTAGCTAGAGCGTTGCCTAGTTGTTTGAGAGCTACAGCGGCAGCTGCGGCTTCCATTCGACAATCTGCTGGTTTGGTGATGAACAACATGCTAGTGGTCATGGTTCCTCATGCAGTGGATACACTCATGAATCGAACGAAGACACAACACCTTACCAGTGCGAGACTATCTGGTTACGAGCTGACATTACTAGCGAGTCATATTCAGATCAGAAGATGTAATGTATTGAATCCAGCAACGCTGTTGCTGACTGATCAAGAGTCGAGTGATTCCGAGCCACATGATTGTTGTTTTAAAACGGAGGAAGAGACAAAAGGATGCATCGACTTAAAGGATACTCCGTTATCCGATCCAGATGGTACGCTGTATGTGGACGGGTCATGTTTTAAATTGGAGAATGGTGATGTGACTGCTGCTTATGCAGTAACGACTTTGAAGACGATTGTGGAGACTGCAAGAGTGAGTCAGAATTCTGCCCAAGCTGCAGAATTAATAGCTCTAACAAGAGCGTGTGTTTTAGCTAAGGGAAAGAGAGTGAATGTGTTCACAGATAGTCAGTACGCATTTGGCGTGGCCCATAGTTTTGGCCGCTTGTGGAGAGAAAGAGGTTTCATTACGTCCCATGGGACTAAGATCCAACATGGTCAGCTAGTTAACGACTTGTTGGAATCTCTAACCTTGCCGACTGAAGTTGCGATTGTGAAATGCAGTGCGCATAAAGCAATCACGGATGATGTTGGTCGTGGGAATGCTTTTGCTGATGAAATTGCTAAACAGACAGCTAGAGACACGATGAGCAGAATGTATGTTGCTACGTCTGCAAGATGGATTGCTGACTCTGGAATGTGTGAGGATACTATGGAAAGTGTGAAAGAGATTCAGAAAGAAGCAACTGAGGAAGAAAAACGTGTATGGAGAGAAAGTATGGGCAAGTTGGATTCGAATGGATGTTGGATTGATTTGACAGAACAGCAGCGTTGGATGTTGCCTGACGCGTATGTGCTTGCAGTGGTGACAATGGCGCATGGAGTAGCTCACATAAGTTCTAAAGGAATTTGTAAGATGTTGGCTCCAGTCTGGAAGAATGATGGGATCAGTAAGTGTGCAGAGAGGGTGGTGAAAAATTGTATGGTATGCCTGATGCATAATCCTGGCAAGGGAACTCCAACTCCAGCTGGTCATTTCGCTCCTCCTTCCTGCCCCTTTGAAGTGATTCAGTTAGACTTCATTCACATGGAGCGCTGCAATAATTTGAAATATGTCCTGGTGGTAGTTTGTGCTTTTTCCAGGTGGATCGAAGCATATCCACTAAAGGACAATACTGCCCTATCAACTGCCAAGATTCTTCTCAAAGAATATTTCCCTAGGTACGGAATGCCACGGATTGTATGGTCAGATAACGGAAGTGAGTTTATAGGGAAAGTTATGCAGAGTGTGTGTGCTGGTCTAGGGCTGAAACAAAAATTCCACAGTGCGAACCATCCCCAGTCTGCTGGTTTAGTGGAGGGTTACAATGGCAGCCTCAAGCTAAAATTAGCTAAAATACAAGCATCCACAGGTTTACCCTGGCCAGACGCACTTCCTTTGGCTTTGTTATCCACGAGAGCAACTGTACATTCTAGAGTGGGGCTTAGCCCTTACGAAATCGTGTTTGGCCGCCCGGCGAATATTTGGGGTGTGCCAAGGCCTAAAAAGTTTTGTTCTCTAGAATATCCTATGTTAATGGACTACCTTTACGACTTGACTGCTAAATTGAGTCTTATTCACCAACAGGTTTTCGATGCTTTGCCAAAGCCTCCGGAGAGTCCAGGGCATCAGCTGAAACCAGGCGAGTTTGTAGTCATCAGAAACTTTGCGAGGACGAAGAACCTTCAGCCGAGATTTGTCGGCCCCTTCCAAATCCTACTGGCAACGAGGACAGCGGTTCGTGTGGCTGGACGCAAGCACTGGGTGCATGCATCCCATGTAAAGCGTGTGCCTTTGCCACTTCCTTACGACGACTGGGTGAAGAAGGGAATTGGTTCCTCCGAATTTGAAAGCACGCCAAAATTCATCCCTTTCAGCGATGCCGAATTGATCACTGACACTCCAAGCTCTGACTCTCCTCCAGAAAAGACTCTTTCGAACACTGAACATTTGTCCCCTGTATCAGAAAGAACTCTGTCATCTGCGGACTTGAACACTGCAACAGCTACTAGTGAAACGCTATTTGCTGATCAGACAGTACCTGCGAAGCAGAGATATAACTTACGAAACCGTAAAATGGACAAATAAAGCAGGCAACTGCCTATTGTGAATATTTTGAAATTTTGAACTTTTGCCTTCAGCCAGGAAGTTTGCTATTTGTTTTATTATTTTTAAATTGCCTTGCCGTCTGGGTAGCCGTAGGGTCGTGGCTGTGTGCCTAGTTGAATTTGCAGGGGTCTGACACAAGGTCGATCTTTCTGTTGGTTCTGGGAACTCCTGGGGCTGACAGAGGCATTTTCATCTACGTACACATCATCAGTGGTCGCGAGCGAATTGTAGAAGATGGAGCTTCCTGCGCTGCAACGAGAAAATGTGATTTATGTTCGCAGAAACAGACTTTATAGAATTCTTCACAGCAAATGCTTTTTGATGCAATGTGCCATTACATTCTTGATTGTTTTGATAACGTTGGTGGGTGGAATCGTCTTCAGTATAAATTTGATTTTTGTGCCAGTTACTACAGTACCTCCCCTTGATCCTGCTACTTCTACTGTTTCTTCTATACACTCTTTCCATTCGTTTCCTGAACATGAGCAAGCTCGACGCTCAGAGTTCATTAACAACACTTTTGTACAGCTCTTGCACCAACACCAACTGGTAGTTAACACTACAGACTGCTGGGTGTGTGGCTTGATACCCCACACTATGGATAAAGGTATTCCCTATCTGGTTTTGCCTTTCAGCTACAATGGATCATTTCAGGCCCTTCAAACCATCTTTGCTTATGCCCTTGAAACCTATCCTCCACGTCCACCACGTTCCACTAAATATAACTCTGCCAACAAAGCTTTAGTCCAGGGAATTATTGACATGATCAAGGACGTCAATAATACTCCATCATACCCTAGAGACGAATTGCGAGTGTATTTAAGTTGGAATACTTCAGAGTATCGCCTTAGTTTAGAAGAGAGCAAGCGTAAAAGCTCAACTCCAATCTGGGTCGTACCTCACCGAGGTCAGGTCTGTTTGCAAGGGAATGGGAGGAATCCGAGAGCTCAGCTAGGGAGGAGTGAGTGCGTAGAGACTTATGTGTTTCCGGCTAACTCTTCCCCTGCCTTTCTTACTGCTAGGGGTACCTACTTCATCTGTCGAGATAGAGCTTATACATGGTTGCCTGCCGACTTTTCAGGATCATGCTATATTGCTCGATTGTTGCCTCCGACATACACTGCTTCATCTGATTACCACAGAACCAGAGTAGCGAGAGGTGTCTTCAGCAAGGAAGATACTGCTGGTCAGGAAGCTGGAGACTTCTTCAAAGGCTTCCTTCCGTTCTGGGGGCCTATGGCCAATAGTAGAAACATACGTCAGCTAACACGGGTAGTTGAATCTACTATTACCGAAACTGCTGGTGCCCTTAGCAATTTGACAGCTGAGCTTCAGGCGGATAGACTCATGACGTTGCAGAATCGTATGGTTCTAGACGTTATCCTTGCAGATCGAGGTGGGGTATGTAGAATGATCCAATCAAGCTGCTGTGTCTTTAGCCCTAATAATGCTCCAACAGTCTATGAGGCGATCTCTAAGCTACATAAGATTTCCGACTCTATTCACGTAGACAAGGGAAACTGGTCCTTCATGGAGTGGTTTTGGACTCTGATCTCAGCGTGGGGATGGAAGGTTCTAATGGTTATTGGAGTCATCTTAGTATTCCTATTCTCATGTTGCCTGATTATCCAGTGTGGTCCTGCTCTGTGTAATCTTTGTGCTGCAACTTGTTTTAGGAAACCACCTGCGTTTGGAGAAAAGGCACGAGAAAGGATGATGATACAACAGCATGTCACTGACCTGATGAGCATAGAATTAGACTCTGACGTAGACTGAGTAATTGCCTATGTAAGGGCAAAAGGAGGGTCTGAGGTTCCGTGACGATTTGAACCCGTGTTTTCAATATTGTCGGAAATACATAATATCGGTATCAGCGAACCGCAAATGATCCATTTAGTATATCCTGGTGTTTTCGCTACGCTACGAGCAAGAGCACTCCTTTAATAAACACATTTCTGATCTACCCACGGCATCCATCTTAGATCATGGCCGCCATTTTGTGTTTCTTGCCCTCACATACGCAATAACCTCTGATCACTTCATTTCAATTAAGGACACGTAGCCTTAGCCGGAGATTCACCTCTTTCATGACACGTGCACCTTAAACCAGATCACGCTGTAGCTGCATGACTCGACAAAGACTGCCTCCTCTGCCCGAGGCCAGTCCTGCCAAACTGGTCTTCGTGTCCATTGTCCTGATCACGATTAGGAGGCCGAAGCCGGTAGCCTTGCCCATTTACAACCCACAAACATCCCTTATCCTGCTTTTCTATCTTCTGCACCTGGCTCTGCTCCTTTCCTTCTGGGCCTTTATTAGGGGGAGGTAACGAAATTTACGATGAGGCGGTCCGGCTCTTGAATGAAAAGTTGACATGGGATTATGATGGAAAAGTGGGAACCCCTCGTTCGTAATGTTGTGACATCAGATATTGTCGACGATTCCTGTGTACGCCAAATATTTATTGTTCATGACACAAAGGTTTGGGAATGTACTAACATGTGAAGAATTCGCCTAAAGGCCAAAATTTAGTATATAAGGAGCAACCCTCTTTGTACAATTCGAACAGGCTCCTAGATACTGCCCGTGTGTAGTTTCTGTGACTTCAGTGTCCCTGCAGTAATAAACCTTTGGTCTTTGACGCCACCATCGAGAAGCCCGTGTTTCTGTTCATTTGTGCACCAAGGCAGGTGGAACTCCGGGGTCTTCGGGTGTTATCCCTGACACCTCTGGACGGAACCAAAAAGTCCAGAACTCCAGGTCATAAAAGGGCCCCGCGGGGCAAAAAAAATTAATATTTTTTTTTTATTTTCGCGGGGTAAGCACCCGGTACGCGCACCGGTGCGCGTACCGGGAAGCGTACCATGGGGAAAAAGAATGACAGTTTTAAAAGTAGCTGTTTAAAAAAAAAAATGTTTTGTTGTTTTTTTATACATACACATACATATATATAAATGCATATGCATATATATATATATGCATATATGTGCATTGTGCATATGTGTGTGTGTAGAGAGAGGTAGAGAGGTAGAGGTGTAGAGGTAGAGAGGTAGAGATTAGTAGAGAGAGAAGAAGAGAGAGGTAGAGAGGTAGAGAGTAGAGAGTGAGTAATAGAGATTAGAGAGTAGAGAGTGAGTAGTAGAGAGTAGTAGAGAGCAGTAGAGAGAGTAGCAGAGAGTAGCAGAGAGTGAGTAGTAGAGAGTAGTAGAGTGAATAGTAGAGTGAGTAGTAGAGAGTAGTAGAGAGTGAGTAGTAGAGAGTGAGTAGTAGAGAGTAAGTAGTAGAGTGAGTAGTAGAGAGCAGTAGAGAGTGAGTAGTAGAGAGTAGTAAAGAGTGAGTAGTAGAGAGTGAGTAGTAGAGAGTGAGTAGTAGAGAGTAGTAGAGAATGAGTAGCAGAGAGAATAGTAGTGAGTAGTAGAGAGTGAGTAGTAGAGTGAGTAGTAGAGACTAGTAGAGAGAGAGTAGTAGAGAGTGAGTAGTAGAGGGAGAGTAGCAGAGAGTGAGTAGTAGAGAGTAGTAGAGAGTGAGAAGTAGAGAGTGAGTAGTAGAGAGTAGTAGTGAGTAGTAAAGAGTGAGTAGTAGATAGTGAGTAGTAGGGAGTAGTGAGTAGCGAGTAGTAGGGAGTGAGTAGTAGAGAGAGAGTAGTAGAGTAGTAGAGTAGTAGAGTAGTAGAGAATGAGTAGTAGACAGTGAGTATTTGAGAGTAGTGGAGTAGGAGAGAGTAAGTAGTAGAGAGTAGTGAAGAATATTCCAAAGTTTGGCACAGCACCACTTTCACAATGAGTCCAATCAAATCATATCACTTAGAGTCCTTATTGAAGCGCTGAATCTTGGTGTATATTCAAATGCTTTTATTTTCCTTAAGTTTATGTACCACAGCCAGCCGAAACGTTTCGTTCTGTACAACAGAACTTCTTCAGGGCGTTCTTATTTCCTTCAAGTTATGTCGGTATCCAGTTGTCATATAACTAGATATTTCTTCCAAATGTTAGACGAGACATAAGTATATTCTTATTCAAAGTGACTAGGTATCAATTTTACCCACACAATTCGGGCAGACTTGAGTAATTTATAGCATCCTCAAAGTCAGTCTTTCAAAAATTCCAAAGTATAGGACATGATAATCCAAATCCAAATGTTTCTCAAGAAAAGTCATACAATCGTTCGGAATATCGGTGTTTGGGCAGATATGATCCAGGGACCCCCAGTATGCAAGGGGAATTAGTCCCCCCTCTGCAAACGCACCAGTGGCCTGCATTGCAGAGAGGTGTAACAAGGGTGTGGCCTCATTACACTTCTCTGCAATGCAGCTCCCTCGCGCATACTGGAGGCTCCTGGTGGACTAGTTGACCCCAGGGACCCCCAGTATGCAAGGGGAATTAGTTCCCCCTCTGCAAACGCGGCAGTGGGCTGCGTTGCAGAGAGGTGTAACAAGGGGCATAGTCTCATTACACCTCTGCAATGTAGCCCCTGGCGCATACTGGAGGTTCCAGGTGGGCTAGTTGGCCCCCAGGGGCCCCCAGTATGCAAGGGGAATTAGTTCCCCCTCTTCAAACATGCCCGGGGGCTGCGTTGCAGAGAGGTGTAAAAAGGGTTGTGGCTTCATTACACCTCTCTGCAATGCAGTCCCCTGGCGCATACTGGAGATTCCTGGTGGGCTTTCAGGTCTTATATAGTTAGGAATTAGCATTAAAAAAAACTTTGAAATTCACTGAAAAAACCATAGGTTTCACACCAGTTATAGTTAGGATTTAGCATTTAAAAACCTTTGAAATTCACTGAAAAAACCATAGGTTTCACACCAGTTATAGTTAGGAATTAGCATTTAAAAAACCTATTAAATTCACTGACAAAACCATAGGTTTCACACCAGTTATAGTTAGCTGGAAATTTTACTGACATAAAACCATTGAAATTCCCACGTTATAGTTATTGGACTCACTATAACTTGCGCGCCTGCAATGCACTGCTGATGACGTCACATATTACATCACTCATGACATGGTCAGTGACATCACTCATGACATCACTGATGATACCATCCTTGTGACAGTGACAGACCTCCTTTCAGTGTAATGTAACGCTTGAAACACATATTCAAAAATAGAAACAAACATTTTCAAAAAAATGGAGATACCCAAACCAGTAACAACAACCAATTCAGTAATTTCACCATCTATATACACATCCACTCATTCACCAACAGTTCTATATAGTCACTCATATATATACTCACTCATCATATGTAGTGATACACCTATACATCCTGTTACACATCAGCAGTCATCCAAAAGTTACTCACACACATACTCACACATGCAAATAAACTATTGAACATCCATTTATTTGCATATACATTTATACACACACTACCACCTTACTTCTAAGGAAACTTACACATACTTACTCTCTTAAACAATCACTTATAGAAACACATACTTATTTAAACAGGAACTCCTACAATCTCTCACTATATATACTATACTCACTTATATACATCAATACTCACATATACTAGATTAAAACATATGTCGTTACTAATGAAGACACTAGTGAGACAGTCATTCACTCACTAACACACACATATACACACTCATCCACCCATACAGTCCTGCACATATGCTGTCTTCAAAACACAGTTTATAATCAACAAAATTGGACACTTGTTACACTGTTAGACTGTTGGTTCAGTGCAAGTAAGGAAACCCTCATAGAAGTCAGTGTATGTGTAAGGTAAGCGGTATATTTGCTTCATCCGCCCCACACTGGCATTCATGCAGTTATCATCGGGTTTTTCCTCTTGGTGTGTACTGCTAGCCTCATCCAGAGGCACCTCCAGTCTCAAGTGAAGTGTCCAGAGACAAAAAGGATTTTCCAAAAGGGTCGGGTAAAAATGAAAAAGGTTACCCCAAAAATGTTTAATGTTGGGCAAACTTCACATTATTAAAAGATTGTGAATACTCTTGCAAAGTCAAGTTACGGGACTATGTGGTATTACTATGGTGGTATCGTCGACATGTTTCAGCTCTATTGGGCCAGACGGTCTGTAGAGCTTTCGTCAGGACTAACAAAGGGGTAGGTACGCAACAAACAAATAAAAGCTACTCACACGTTTTGTGCGGTAATCACACTACTGAATACATTGAATAGAGTAATGTTATCTTCTGAATCTGTGGAAGAATATACACAGAAAGCTAAATTAAGCTTCCACAGATTCAGAAGATAACATTACTCTATTCAATGTATTCAGTAGTGTGATTACCGCACAAAACGTGTGAGTAGCTTTTATTTGTTTGTTGCGTACCTACCCCTTTGTTAGTTTTGACGAAAGCTCTACAGACCGTCTGGCCCAATAGAGCTGAAACATGTCGACGATACCACCATAGTAATACCACATAGTCTCGTAACTTGACTTTGCAAGAGTATTCACAATCTTTTAATAATGTGAAGTTTGCCCAACATTAAAAATTTTTGGGGTAACCTTTTTCATTTTTACCCGACCCTTTTGGAAAATCCTTTTTGTCTCTGGACACTGCACTTGAGACTGGAGGTGCCTCTGGATGAGGCTAGCAGTACACACCAAGAGGAAAAACCCGATGATAACTGCATGAATGCCAGTGTGGGGCGGATGAAGCAAATATACCGCTTACCTTACACATACACTGACTTCTATGAGGGTTTCCTTACTTGCACTGAACCAACAGTCTAACAGTGTAACAAGTGTCCAATTTTGTTGATTATAAACTGAATATTTTTGGGGAAAGAAACGGACACTGCAAATTCCTCATCCCTCCCAGTTGATTAAATTACGTCTTCAAAACACATACAAACAGTGAGTCAGTCACCAACCCCTGCAGCCACTTATACACAAAGAGAAACACTGATACAAACATTTAAATATTTAAACAATACTCACTAATATATGTATTCACTAAGATACACTTAATAAGCCAGTTAACCAACCAATTTTTTTTTTTAAAAACATCCATTTACACACTTATTTAAACATTTATTCTTCCATCGACCTTTACAAATACATATATAAAACAAATTTATTTTTCAGAAAGACACACTTTCACTGGATGGTGTCATCAGTGATGTTATGAGTGATGTCACTGACCATGTCATGAGTGATGTAATATGTGACGTCATCAGCAGTGCATTGCAGGCGCAAGTTATAGTGAGTCCAACTAACTATAACGTGGGAATTTCAATGGTTTTATGTCAGTAAAATTTCCAGCTAACTAATACTGGTGTGAAACCTATGGTTTTGTCAGTGAATTTAATAGGTTTTTTAAATGCTAATTCCTAACTATAACTGGTGTGAAACCTATGGTTTTTTTCAGTGAATATATATATATATATATATATATATATATATATATATGTATTACTTCTGCTCCCTCGCATTCGAAGGAAGGACGCACTCACAAGCCGGTAATTTTAAAAGCTTTATTTTTCTCCTTTTGCAGCCTGACGCGTTTCGGGGACTCAATCCCCTTCTTCATAGGCACAAAAATGTTCTGGACATCTCGACAGTATTTTCCCAGCGTACCCAGCATGCTTGTCATTTATTTTGCCTCAAGTGTGCTTTTAATTAATTTATTTGCCTCCGGTGTGCTTTTCATTCCGATGCATGCTGGAACGTGTAGTTGTTTATTAACTCCTTTACAACCCTCCAGTGGGTGTTGATATTTGCTTTGTCCAAATTCAATGCAGAAACGTGTTCCATTTAAAGCTGACACTTCTGGTTTTTTAACTTGTCCGGTTTGTTCCAAAAAAGCCCACTTTTCAGGTCTATCAGGAAAACTACCTCGCTGATTCGAGGCGGCAAGTGAGTCCAACTAACTATAACGTGGGAATTTCAATGGTTTTATGTCAGTAAAATTTCCAGCTAACTATAACTGGTGTGAAACCTATGGTTTTGTCAGTGAATTTGATAGGTTTTTTAAATGCTAATTCCTAACTATAACTGGTGTGAAACCTATGGTTTTTTTCAGTGAATATATATATATATATATATATATATATATATATATATATATATATATATATATATATATATATATATATATATATATATATATATATATATATATATATATATATATATATATATATATATATATATATATATATATATTCACTGAAAAAACCATAGGTTATAGACTATATATAGTTAGGGATTAGCATTTACAAAACCTTAATTTACTCGCACAAAACCATAGAAATTCGCATATATAGTTAGATGCAATAACTATATATCGCGCACCCGCAATCCACTGCTGATGATGTCACATATTACATCATTCATGACTGACATGGTCAGTGACATCACTGATGACATCACTGATGACATCATCCAGTGACTGTATGTTTCTGTAAAGTTAAAATATGTCTTACATATTGAAGAATGAGTGGATGTATAAGTGTCTGGATGAAGGATTTAGTAGGTGCATGACTGATTGTATGAGAGAGTGATTAAATGTGTCTCACTGAGTGCATGGGTTAGTGACTAAACTGTCTTAATTTGTGCATCATTATATCTGTTGTTCTATGAACTGCTGCATGTGTTGATCAGTAGCTACATGAGTAACTATATGGGTTATTGATTGGTTGCCCAAGTATTTGTATGGGAGAGTGAGTGTGTGTGTGGGGGTGGCTGGGAGGTGTGTGACTCAGTGCATACATGTGTGAACAGTTGATTCACTAGATCTATGGGTTCAAAACTGCATGTGGAAACAGCTGTATGGGTGGTTGACTGTGTACAAGTGTATTGGTGAGTGAATGGATATCTCAGTGCTACATGTCAAAGTAAGTACATATATAAAACACAGTACATGTGAGAGTTCACATATATAAATTACTGTGTATAAGAGACAGTGAATGTGTGAGTGGCTGAATGGATCATTGAAAACTTGTATCAGGAATTGTATAAGAGAGTAAATATGTGTTAGTATATGTTTGAATAAGTAAGGTGTGCATAACTGTATAGTTGATGAAATGGAGGTGTGATTGATTCAGTGCATGACTGACTAGGTGTGTGAGTAACTCCATGGATGAGTGACAGTCTGTGAGTGTCTGTTTACTCTGAGTGTATCTAAGGTTATATTAGAGTCTGAAGAGGTTGATTGTATTATCACATGATTGATGTCATCAGTGATGTTGTCAGTGATGTCATTTGAGTTGTCATCAGTGATGTCATTTGAGTTGTCATCAGTGATGTCATCAGTGATGTCACTGACCATGTCATGAATGATGTAATATGTGACATCATCAGCAGTGGATTGCGGGTGCGCGATATATAGTTATTGCATCTAACTATATATGCGAATTTCTATGGTTTTGTGCGAGTAAATTAAGGTTTTGTAAATGCTAATCCCTAACTATATATGGCCTAAAACCTATGTTTTTTTCAGTGAATTTTAATGGTTTTTTAATAGCAAATATCTATAGCTGTAACATATATTCTTATTCTAATTCACAAATATATTTTATATATTTTTTTTAAGCAAAGGACCCAGATGCATTTACAGTTTATCACTAACAATGTTCTAGGCTAATGTATTTTCACGGGAAATTAACAACTGTCCTGCAAGTAAAATATTCCTATTTCGCGAAAAAGGGCGTTTCTTCGTCCCATGAGGGAGCTGTTGAGCAAAAGAGACTCGGCCTGCTGTCTTAGTCGCTGATAGGCATGATTATCGGATTTTTATCGATCACTTTATGTTGCAACAGTGGAAAACAAAACAGCCCTTGCCCATTTATTTTTACAGCATTCCTGCGTATTATACCCTACCCCCAAACAGTATTTTGCCTGTTACCATAGTAGTAGTTTATGGAACACTTACGTCAGCACATAGGTTAAAATTTCACCACAATATGTTGCTAATGAGTGAGCTTCAGCATTATACTTCAAATTATAAATATCATTTCTATTGATGACTGCTACCCCCACAAAAAAACAGACGTATGTACTTTTTTAATTAACTTTTATTAAAACAATAACCGGAACTATAACTAAAAGATAACACTACAATAAATAACTAGAACTATAAGTAACAAAACAATATAATAAACAACATATAATATGGAGTCCAAAATAAGTATTGTAGTTAATCTGCAAAACAAAAAGAAAATTAGTGTTTAAAATTAGATTGAAGTGACTAAAAGAAATTAAACATCACAAGTCAAAGTAAAACTTGACAATATTTATATATTTTTTTAAATCTTCGCAGTGTGCCTGATACGCTTTCACTGGCATTCATCATGCAGACTTTGGTCCACCCTCTTTATCAATTTTTGCAGTTTAATATATAACGTCCTACATGTGTTATTCATCTCCTACTTTCTCCTTTCAAATTCTCTTGTAAAGACCTTAACAACAAATAAAGGGAACATTTTCTGCATATTTTTAATAAAGCATTTGACACAATGCATAGTAACACCGTATTTATTGAAATTAATTTTCACAAGTCTTAAAAAAGGTGAATGCAAGAAAAGTTACTTGCCGCATATGCAAGACTGCTTTCAAGAGGAGACCCCAATAAAAAGGACTTGTGTGGAACTGCAAGTATGCTGAAGCAGTTGCAGACTAAGAATCCGGTCAACTTTGCAAGGGAAGAGTTAAGGAGATTGAGAGCGGCTCCTTCGGCTTCATGAGAAGGCCCGCGGACCAGTGGAGCAACACCGTCAACCTCTAGAGCACAGCCTAATATTTGTACCCAATTTGAAACCCTTTAAGAGAAAAAGTAAGAAGGTTGGGAGCTTTGTATGTCATCCTAATATCTAATTATCCATAGTTATACAGAGATCCGCCCTGTATCAGACTCATATGTACAAGTGTATATTGTAGATTATCTGCCACCGAAAACCTCTCAAGTACCTATATCCGTTACTTTTTAACTTCGTTGAGTAGTCATATTGTGAGTATTTTTCCTTAAAGTTGTTAATTTTTTATTGATTATTGTTCTTTGAGATATTCCCTGTCTACAAACAGAGAAGAATAGGAATATTCTGTCTCCCTTTGCAGATAGTGAAGGATAGGTAATGCGGAATTTTGTCCCCCGATGTAATCCGTCATGCCTGTTTTTCTCCCCACTGAT
Source organism: Lissotriton vulgaris (assembly GCF_964263255.1). NCBI lineage: Eukaryota > Metazoa > Chordata > Amphibia > Caudata > Salamandridae > Lissotriton > Lissotriton vulgaris. The sequence continues at coordinate 1,257,846,451 of NC_141687.1, read as the reverse complement.
TGATTGATTGGCTGGACATTTATTGTTCAAGGAATAGTTCTAACGAGGTATTCTCTGTTTGCAAATAACGTGGAATAGAAATATTCTGTCTAGTCTTTGCAAGTAGTGAAGGGTGGGTAATGCGGACCTTTGTCCCCCGTTGTAATCTGTCATGCCCATCTACTCCCCACTGATTGAGAAACTAGTTCCACCCGGACCATTTATTAGAGGTACATCATCTGGCTCAACCGGAGAGTACCCCTAATAAAGAAGACATATGTAAAAAACAAAGTAATCTCTGTATCCTGTTAAACAGAAACTTTAGCATGAAACACACTTGAAAAGGAAGGGAAAGAAATCAAACAAAATCAGTAGGCCACTGATGAGTTTTTGACTTCGCTAGAAATAAGAAACATGAAAGTAGTGAAAAAAGCCAAGCTTGACGTTACGGCAGCCACGAGGTAGCTAGGCTCCGCCACCCCCCCACTGCTCCAAGCATGTCTGTCCCACCGCCCGCCACGCCCATTAACGGTAACATGAAATAGATACAAATCAGCAGATACCTACCCCCATTCCGGAAACTCCCGAAGTGCAACAGGGCCACGGTTACGCCCATCCGGAAGATGAGGCCTCGACACGTGCAGGGCGGGCCCAGCTAACCGCCATCAGCCGTGGCGTGGATGGGCCGAAATGTACTGGTCTCCCGATTCCCTTCTTCTTCCGCCTTGCAGGCCACGGGGGGGGATGTCTTGCCTCTGCCTCTGACCCCCCCCCTTCTTATCGCCTGGTCCGGACATCACGGATATCAACGCCAGGTGTCGGCGTGGGGTGCGCTGGGAGGGAGAGGCGGCGCGAACGAGCCTCTCCCACCCCCCCAGGTGGGGGCCCCTCAGCTGCACCCCCAACGCTCCACTCACCCATCAAAAGGGTCGTCGCGTAAGGTGCACCAGGAGAGGAGCCGAGGCCGACGGTATCTTCTTCTTTCTTCAATAATGGCTGTAACAACACTGGGGGGGATGTCTTGCACATGCCACCGACCCCCCCCCCCGGACCAGGAGAGGAGCCGAGGCCGACGGGAACTCTAGCTGCGACAACACTGGAGAGGAATGTCTTGCAAATGCCACCGACCCTCCCCTCGTATCTCCCGGTCTGGCCCCGGCTTGATATGAGCTCCCCGTTCGGTCCTGAAGCGGCGCCCTGCAGGCCACGGGGGGGATGTCTTGCCTCTGCCTCCGACCCCCCCCCCTCTTATCGCCTAGTCCGGATATCACGGATATCAATGCCAGGTGTCGGCGTGGGGTGCGCTGGGAGGGAGAGGCGGCGCGAACGAGCCTCTCCCACCCCCCAGGTGGGGGCCCCTCAGCTGCACCCCCAACGCTCCACTCACCCAACAAAAGGGTTCCTCCACTCTTGCGATGCAGCCGCACTGCACTCACCCGACAAAAGGTCTCATCCACTATTGCGAGGCAATGATGCTCCGCTAACCAGGCGGGGGTCTCCTTTACTTTTGGTACAACAACGCTTTTCAGTTCAGCTAGAAAATGAGTCCTGCGTCCAGAAACGTTCTCCTCAACTTTGAAGATTCTATAAGAGCCACGGGGGCCCCCGATGAGAAATGACTGCCATGATCACCCACGGAAAGACCACGACGTAGCCGAGGGACGTCGGCTCGCTCATGCCTGCGCCGACCTCAGTCTTGAAATGATCAAAATCCTGCAAGACTACCAACTTGATCAGTTCCGGTGGGACACCAGTATGATCCGGTAGGAGGGATTGTTTCCTCCCACCCCACTTTCACTGATGGTTCATGTTGCCAGTCCCCTCTGCTACCCTTCAACAAAAACTTTTGGACTGCCGAAAGAGGTCCCGGTCCAACCACGAGTTGGTGGAGACATTTTGACTATACTTGGACCTTCCTGACCTCACCCAAAATGGCGCTGGTACAAATGAAACTCTCAACTCCTTGTTGTGCCCCGATTGCTCAGCCTTGATATCATGAGATAGGTATGCAGTTTTTAGCACATGAATTGATATGGGATAAGACTGATTACACGTTCGAACAATGAATTGATATTAAGTTCTAATGCATCATTGATTACTGTATTTATTATTGAAGGTTGGAATTGTCGACACTAATGGTACTTGCTCACAATGAATTATCGATATGATTTTGTTGCACTTGTCGCACTTTTTACTATGAAATCAACGACCACTGACTCTGTTATGTTTTCCACAAATAAATACCCCCCCCTCCCCATTTACAGTTCCAGCCTGCTCCGTGGCCGGCCCATGGGGTTGTAGGCCCGTATTTGGGCACCAACATTTTTATTAAAGGTTTTTGAAAAAGCAAACGTAGTTGTAACGCGTAGATTGGTAAGTTTCAAAGAAATGGCCACTGTTTCCGATTTTTTTTTTTTTTTAAAAAGCAGGTGAAATCAAGCAGCTCAATTAGTTAAGGGTTAAAAAGTATAGTACGCAGAAACATTGAAAATATGAATGGTCCAGGTTTGTTGTATGTGTTTTTCATTTTTGTACAGCATAAAGCAATCGATAAAGATCCTGATATTTACCCTCTACTTTATATGCTACCTGTATCAGGGAAGTTGTTTTAAATGCCCCTAAGCCACCCCGAAGGAATGTCACCTGGCCCCCCCTAATTCGAACGAAAACGACCCCGTACCACTAAAGGTTATCTCTCTTCCTCAAAAATGACAAAAATTACTTTCTAGGACGTTTTGGACATTGATGATTTTCATATGATCTATTTATTAAAGTAATACTCATCTCTCCGCATGAAATTAATTTTCAACATGCTACACAAGTCAATCTCATCTGCCCAAAGTTCTTTTGCAGATTTGGGACTGTTTCCCTTGCCTCTGACTCACTTATTGCTAAGTCATTGATGGATGTTTTTGCCGAAAGGGGATTATCCACCAAATCTCGAAGTTGTGCTTTAGAATAATTAAGAGGGTGCCACCTCTCCATGTGCCGATGCATGGTATGATTACCATAGCTATATTTTTTTTCGGTCCCTCTCGAGAGTTTCTTTTTTGCAGATGAGGCAAGTATCGAACCTGGCATTAACTTTCTTTTCATGAGAAGGAAAAGAAAAAAATTGCCAGATAAAATTCTCTTTCACATGGGACGTTCTTGGCATTTCTTTCAGAAACTTTTACATCACTGTGTCATTTCTTTGTCTATCCTGGTTAAAGCAATGTCATATAAATAGTTGTTTAAAAAGTTTTTTTTAACGTGTTTACTTTGTTGGAGCGTTGTATATATTTATAAGTTATTAAAGTGTTATAATCCTACTACTTTATTGGAGTGCTATATATTTTTAATGTGACTCATAATTGTGAAGACTTTGATGTACAAAAAGGCATCCCTGGAATCTTCCGCTTCAGGCTAGGTCCCACACACCCTTACAGTGAGAATCCCCTCCCCAATCACAATACAGGATCGTTATCAGATAGTAGGAACGCGTGTGGTGTGATGGATCTCATGAGGTGGCGACCTTGATCTACTGTAACTCCTTTGAACAGGGGTGATTCTTTACAGTTGGGGCCATAAACTACATCCGCAGGGTTAGGTGATAGCCTGGGACCGGCCTGGACAATCAGACACAGAGGAAGAGGCGTGTCAGAGGGTGCGGTAATGAACAGGGTGAAAGGGAGGTGTCGGGCGGGCACAGGGTGTGATACTCAGGGAAGAGCAGCGCAGATGGGGGGAAGTTTATGGCCCATGCATGAGAGAGAGAGCACGGGTGACCAGTGCGTGGGGGAGATGCGTGCGAGGGTGGGGAGCCATGCTGAGGATCTGCGGCGTACAGAGAGTGGGTCTGGTCAAGGCATCTAAAATGGCTGCCGTACACAACAAAAGTGTGGCATTGGAAAAAAGGCAAGATGGCGCAGACAATGTTTATCAATACGAATTAATTTATAACAATTATTTTTAACAATATATTTACTCGCAGTGTCAAAATGGCGATCAACACTTCCTAATTTCCTTTGAATCGAACGTTAACAGAAGTCAAGCGGCAAAAAAAAAAAAAAAACGCTCACGCGCATCCGCTGGAAGACAAGTATCAACATATATGAGCCTCCTCAACCACCCTCAGAAAACATAGGGGGTCAGGATACGTCTCCCATACCCCCTTATACCCAATACTCACATTGCTTTTCCTCCATCTAGTAATTTAATTAAATCGAAACACAAAATGGCGAATTCACGTTTCGCTACCAGTTTGCGACCCGGTTCGCGAACCGAGAAGCGCTTCTACCGCGAAAAATCAATTTTTTTTTATTTGCCCCACGGGACCCTTTAATAACCCCAACATCATTCCTAGGGGGTCAAGAGGGGTCTACCTTGCCCCCTTTCATTAAATTTCCCCTTCGTTTTTCTCCTCCTCTTGTCTCTCGATCCTACCGAGAGACAAGATGGCAGCCGCACCGGACTGTTTAGAATGTTGACAGACACCGGAGAGCCAATCAGCTTCGCTTTGCAAAGCTCCGTTACGCGAAAAGTACGCGATCTGGAGCGCTATCTAGGACGCTGTCACAGATATATCTGTTTTTTAAAACGTTAATTTCTCAAAATCCACTGGAGCACATATATTGAGACCCAGCAAAGGCACATCGGGCTAACAGTCCCTACAATTTTGCCAAGTTTAGTGTAAATCCATTCAGCCGTTCGAGCTAAAAGTGAGGCCAAAGGCCCTATGGAAAAATGAATGGGAAAAACGTGTTTTGGGACCCCGTTTTTTCTCAGCCCCCCCTTTGTTGGAACCCCCCCAAATTTTCAGGGGCTACTCAGAAACAAAATGTGTCATTTTCCTGAAAATTTCAGCCTATTCCGTCCACAAACGCAAAAGTTATTAGACATAGAATTTTCAAACGTTCCATAGAGAAAAAATCCTAACTATATATACCTACTGGCTATCGCCAGTAGGTAATATATATATATATATATATATATATATATATATATATATATATATATATATATATATATATATATATATATATATATATATATATATTCAATGAAAAAACCATAGGTTATACTCCATATATAGTTAGGAATTAGCATTTACAAAACCTTATTTTACTCGCATAAAACCATTGAAATTCCATATATAGTTAGATGCGCTAACTATATATCGCGCACCCGCAATCCACTGCTGATGATGTCACATATTACATCATTCATGACATGGTCAGTGACATCACTGATGACATCACTGATGACATCTCAAATGACATCATCCAGTGACTGTATGTTTCTGTAAAGTTAAAATATCTCTTACATATTGAAGAATGAGTGGATATATAAGTGTCTGGATGAAGGATTTAGTAGGTGCATGACTGACTATATGAGTGAGTGATTAAATGTGTCTCACTGAGTGCATGGGTTAATGACTAAACTGTCTCAATTTGTGCATCATTATGTCTGTTGTTCTGTAAACTGTTCCATGTGTTGATCAGTAGCTATATGAGTAACTATATGGATTATTGATTGGTTGCCCAAGTATATGTATGGGAGACTGAGTGTGTGTGTGGGTGGCTGGGAGGTGTGTGACTCTGTGCATAGATGTGTGAGCAGTTGATACACTAGATGTATGGGTTCAAAAGTGCATGTGGAAACAGCTGTATGGGCGGTTGACTGTGTGCATGAGTGTATTGGTGAGTGAATGGATATCTCAGTGCTACATGTCAAAGTAAGTACATATGTAAAACACAGTACATGTGAGAGTTGACATATATAAATAACTGTGCATAAGAGCCAGTGAATGTGTGAGTGGCTGTATGGATCATTGTGAACTTGTATCAGGGATTGTATAAGAGAGTAAATATGTGTTAGTATATGTTTGAATAAGTAAAGTTTGTATAACTGTATAGTTGAGGAAATGGAGGTGTGATTGATTCTTTGCATGACTGACTAGGTGTTTGAGTAACTCCATGGATGAGTGGCAGTCTCTGAGTGTCTGTTTACACTGATTGTATCTAAGGTTATATTAGAGTCTGAAGAGGTTCATCGTATTATCACATGAATGATATCATCAGTGATGTGATCAGTCATGTCAAATGAGATGTCATCAGTGATGTCATCAGTGATGTCATTTGAGATGTCATCAGTGATGTCATTTGAGATGTCATTTGAGATGTCATCAGTGATGTCATCAGTGATGTCACTGACCATGTCATGAATGATGTAATATGTGACATCATCAGCAGTGGATTGCGGGTGCGCGATATATAGTTAGCGCATCTAACTATATATGGAATTTCAATGGTTTTATGCGAGTAAAATAAGGTTTTGTAAATGCTAATTCCTAACTATATATGGAGTATAACCTATGGTTTTTTCATTGAATTTCAATGGTTTTTTGAAAGCTAATATTTCTATCTGTAAAATGTATTTTTCTTTAAATCATAAAATATATTGTACATTTTTTTATACAATTTTTTTAAAAAAAAAAAATTGTTCCGCTCCTAGTCCGCGAACTGGTCAGCTTCCCGTTAGCTGAATTCAAAGCCGCGACTTGGTGCGCGAGCCGGTAATCGCTCCTTAAGCGTGACTGTTACGTTATCGTGACGTTTTGCGTTGTCGCGTAATACGTTATCTGACGCGCCAAGTTAGCGGACTCGAAAGTGGATTGGATAGCGGCGCAAAGCGCGAAACGTAAAGACAGCAGGTCATGTGACTCGATAATAACACTTTTCATTAGTTCATTTCACTTTTGGTTTCCTAATGATGTAATACTAGGTCATGTGATCTAAAATTAACACTTTTCATTGGTTTAGAACTTTGGCTTTTCCCAAATGATGAAAACCCCTCCTTCTTTCCTCACTCTGACTTTCATCTTGATGAGAGAAAGACCTTTGTACAATCCAGGGAAATGGCTTCTGTTGTAGCTTCTGGTAGTGTTCCCCCACCACCACCTCCACCTCCTCATGGAAAGAAAGGACCACCAACTCAACCAATCTTTCAAGAAGAGGAAGAGCGGGAAGAGGAGGAAGAGTCTGAATATTTGCCTGAGGAGCCCAGGAGATACAACAGGAAGGAAAATTTCATTTGGCAATTTTTCAAATTTCCACCAGGGCAAAAGAAAGTGAACGCCAGGTATGTCTTTTGCCGAATCTGTGACAAACGTCTTTCTAGAGGCACGGATAAAAAATATAGTTATGGGAATTTCACTATGCACAGACACATGAGCAGGTGGCACCCAAATACCTACAGTGCAGCTCAGCTTCGAGACGAACAACAGAATTCACCAGCAATAGCCAGAAGATCGGTTGTGCCAGAAGTTACAGGACCTGAAGCAAGGGAGCTGATCCCAAATATTCAAATGGACATGGGGGAAGTCAAACAAGTTTGTATGAGGTGCAATCAAACCTTATGCTACCGCGAAAGTAGTATAACTCTTATCATTAGAGCCATCAAAAATCATGTATGTCCAAAACGCCCCCAAAAATAAATTCTTCTTTTTTTTGTTGCTCCTGTTGAGCCCTCTTCGATGAATCATTTTTGTTTCCCCCCCTCCCCCCAAAAAATAAAAAAAATACAAAATGTTCAGAAAAAAACAAAAAAATATAAAAAACGTTCAGAAAACTAATAAAAAAAATTTAAAACAACAAAAACAAAAAAAGTTCTTTTCAGAACTACCTCCCCATTATTAAAAAAAATTGGTAGAATTCTTTGAACTCTGCCAAGCTCTATTTCTATTAGTTCGCTCCCAGTTCGCACTCCGGTACGCGAACTTTAAGCGCACCCCAAAATTTTTTTTTAAAAAAAGGAACAGTAAGTATAAGGAAAGAAAACAGACAGCTATGTTACTATAAAGATAGCTATAGGGAGTAAAGAAAAGATACTGTGACCCGCAATTCACTTCTGATCATGTCATATATTACACTATTTTTCACATAGTCAGTGACATCATCAGCAGTGGATTGCGAGTAACAGTTTTTTTTGTTTACGTCCTATAGCTGTCTTTTTTGTAACATAACTGTCTGTTTCCTATCCTTAAACTTACTGTTCGTTTTTTTAACGAGATAACAGATATGCCCAATTATTACATCATTCATAACATAGTCAGTGACATCATCAGCAGTGGAATGCAGGTTAAAAAAGTAGAAAACATTTACCTTATAATTCTTGTTAATTTTTAAAGAACATTTTTCATACATTCAATCTGTAAAAGAGAGAACAAACATTTCCAAAAATATTAAAACATGTATTTAAAAATTAGAAAAAAGAAGGGAAAAGGTTCAAGAAGAAACACTTTTTAAACAACTTTGACACTTATAGAAACCTCTACTTCTCTACGACCCCTACACAATCCTAAATATATTTATTTTCAACAAACAGTATCTTCATGCTGATGAAATGAGGCCTATTTTGAAATATGATGCTTCTTTTGCATTGCTTATGTCTCACAATAGTGATGCCATAACAGCGCAAAAGAGATGTGAAACCATCATAAAATTGTGTATAACATTTAAAATGATTATTTTAGAATGCAAATAAGATGTGTGCTTTCAAGAGCTTTCTTTGAGGTGAGGCCTCTTTTCTTTTTTTTAAAAAAAACAGTACCCAGAAGTACAGCACTGTAAGCATTAAAATTGACACTTACAGAAGACTCAGCTTACCCATATGTACCTCACATTTCTAAATGTATATCATAAGTACAAAAACCATAACATTAATTATACATGTTAAATGGTTTATTTTTGCTGTTCTCAGAATGTATCAAATTTCACTTAAATCAGTGACTTGAAGGTATTCATCATGTAACAGCGGGGAAAAAAAAACACAATCAAAATGACTGTGTTTAAAAAACCCATACAACCTAAGAAATCTGATTTCAAAACTCCTTAAAATTGACTTACTTTCAATGACGTCGAATGATCTCCTATAAACAGCATCCACTCTGTTGTGCTATAAATATTTTCAGCCCGCCACTTTCTGAAAGAAAACCTCCATCGATACGTAAAATATGTTACATAGAAAAAAAAACTTCTCTCATTGTATCACATGTTTCCACTAGGCCAAATCATGTTGCCGCGATTCGCAAGTCTTATATTTCTTCCAATCAAATCCCGACATTTTCTATTTTCGCAACTTTCAAAAATAAAATATTTGAGATTATTTTCACAATCCTGGACTACTAATATCTTACTCTTCTTTGTCACTCATGTTCTCCTTTTCCTATGACACTGATACTGCTTACTATGAAGCAGACCTACTTGCATCAGGTTTATATAGTTGGATTTTTAATCTAGACAGCATTGCAGACTTACATTCCCTCTACTTAAAATTTTGGTTTTAAAAACACCAGGTAAGAATTTTTAAGGATAAACGGCAATTTTTTTTTGAAAGTTACAACGGAATCATTACAGAATGACCAGCCGTTTCCAGACTTTAAGTAAGCTGTATAATGTCCTGATGTTGTTGATGGACCTTCATGATAGATAATTGCTACAGTTACAAAAGTCCTCCCTGATATTGACAGCTGAGAAGCCACAACATTTTTTATTAAAGTTGACAATTTTGATCCATCAGGCCTACATCGTTGGATCATTAAAATGACATACTGGCTATATCTACGTATAAATAATGTTGACATCATATCACATTTACATTGGCTACACTCCATGTTGTGATCCGCTGCATTTACTAGCTTATTAAAGGACACTGATTTACTGTCTGGCAAAGTTAAATATATAAATCTTTCTGAGTCTACACTAGTAGTACTTGATACCATACAGTTCTCGCAGTCATGCTGCCATTGATAAGAAAGCCCAAACAGGTGATCTACATCTACACCCTCATCTTGCAATACATCAAGCATATACATTAAAAACTCCTGACAATCTTGCTGATTATTTTCAGAGAAGTCTGTTTGACCTGAACATTCATCTAACAGATAACGAACTTCAGACACACTTTCTACTTTTGTTCGATCAGTGCTACATTTCTCTAACACAGAATTCAACAAGCAGCATAAACTTTGCTCCGAATTGAACACAATCTGTTCTTTTAAACTCTCTAGTGAAAAGAGAACATTAACCACTACATTTGCATAGCAGTTGACACCAGAACTGTTTTCAAATTGAAAACCGACAACATCTTCAACAGAATCCACTTTCTTTCTGCTAACAACTTTCGGTTCATTGACTTTTAGTCTTTTTGCAACAACCTCCCTACTATTACTGATATTTCTACGTTTCTGGCCTACCACACATTTCTCAAACAAAGGATATTGAGGCAAATGTGGCGCATACTCTCTTCTTAACCTATTGTATTCCTTAACACAATCTAGATCCGCACAAATGTTTGTGACATCACAGTCAATCAAGTACAATCCCGATAAAGTTCTAACTCGTGACAATGCCACATATGCCATACCCTCCTTGAACACAGAACTGCCAATATTCACCAATGCACAGTCTACACTTAAACCTTGCGATTTATGGATTGTCACCGCATATGCCAAGCAAACAGGAAACTGTTTACGGCGAACATATAAGTCTTTAACAAGCAAAAACCTAGCAGAACAACGACCAATTTGCTGTACTTCCTCAATGCCATCAAATTTAATTCTTAAAAATTCGATTCCATCTCTATTTTTGTATTTCTCCAAATCAACAACATTACCCATTGATCCATTTACTAGACCTCTTTCTACATGTAAATTCCTTCTCAAAATGATTCGGCAATTTAAACACACATTCAAAGTCTTTTCAAAACCCGCTGTTTTAGATATAGTCTTCTCTAATGAATCCAATTTTGATTTGAAATTGTCTGACAAAATAATTGTTGATCCCATGTGCTCTAATTTGTCGATAGCTTCAAGTTTCACAATCTCTTGCTTTTCTAAATTCAACATTTTATTGTTGAAGATGGCACATTCTGCAAGAGTTGGCATGAGACATATCCCGGACTTCTTCTCAGTAATTTTCTGAAAAATATTCTCAGGCACAATCTCTTGTTTGGGATATAAATTTGACAGTAATCGTGCATTTAAAGCTTCTCTCCCATGCTCGGTCACTTTTCCAATTCTAATATCTTGTAGAATATTCTTGTAATCTTCATCCTTTGCCTGACGCATATTTTCATGCAGTTCTGCATAATTGAAGTTTAACCATATATTGACGTTGCCAATGCTCCCTAGGCACTTCCTGGTATCTTCATGTGTGAGTATTTTGAACACAGGTTGACCTTTTACTGGTGTCAGCTGCAGAAGATCTCCGAAAACAATGATGTGTTTGCCACCAAATAACACATCATATTCAGTTTTAAGTACTTCTTGCATTCTCAAATGCACAAAGGCAAGCATGACATTGGAAACCATGCTTACTTCGTCAATGATAAGTAGTTTCATTTTCCTCAAGACTCTTGAAACTTCACAGCAAGCATCTCCAGATAACTTGTTGTATTGTAATTTGTTGTCATGCTCCACCGGCAGCATCAGTAGACAATGCAAAGTAATACCTTTAATGTTATGTGCTGCCAGTCCAGTAGGAGCGGTGACAACACAAGACAGCGATGACTTAGTCCTTTCCTGCAAATAACAAGAAATTGCTTTAATGAGGAAACTCTTTCCAGTTCCCGCTTCTCCACTCACGTACAGTCGGACAGGCTTCAACGACGTACATGAGCACTCTTTCTTCTCATGACTTAATCCGTGCTCAATTTCCTTGGTAACTTCATCATATATTTTCCTCTGCTCAACGTTGAGTTGTTTTTCCAAGTCTTCTAAGTTAACTGAATCCTCCTGAGCATGTGCCATGGCTCTTTCCACTTCATTCATAGGAGTGGCAGCTTCATTTTCGATAATAGGTCCTCCAAGTGGATCTTGACTCAATGAAACAGAACTCTGACTGTCCTGAGAACTGTCTCTGGCAATCTCGGCTGCAATCGTTGCTTCCTGCTCAATTTCCAAAGTTAGCATTTCTTGATATTTAGGAAAAGCAGGACATTCTATGGACTCCTTGGCTGCATTAAAAGAGTCTTCGTAACAGAGGAAATCTCCAAGCAGTTCCTCTTCTGCACGCCAAGGCTTGAAAAGTTGCAAAAGTGCTAAATAGAAAAACTCCTTTCTTTCTGGAGATTCACCACTCAATTTTCGATGGTTTACTAATTGGCATTTTCTTTGCTTGACCAGGCATCCCTCACTTCCAATTACAGCATACACTCCTTTCTCAATATCTTCTTTGATGTTCCTCTTGAATATATAATTTTGGAGAACCTCATATAGACAAACATTCTCAAGGTGACTGCTTCGATTTGGATAATATGTATCCAACATGTTGGTCTTCAAAATGTCGGTACTGTTTGGCTCCTTTTCCGCCAAATACTCAATTTCCCGGACAGGTTTTAGAACTCGATTTCGCGTTGCAGCAAGACCAAGACTCGCCCAAACGATACTCCTAGATTTGGCATAGAGACTTGCTGAAGACAATCGATCTGAACATTCGTAAGCTCCGATTTCTCGATGCGACAACATCTTCAGACTGAAACTATACAACTTCTTGCTGAGGCTCTTTTCATGGGATATGTCCTCCCACATATCCTTCAGTTCTGTCTTTTCTTTTTTGGTGATGTAAGATGTCACATACCGAGCCACAGCCATGCAGTTGTCACCCACAAACTGTATATCCATGTTAGCATTCCACATGGACAAAATCACTGGGTTGTAGTCATTGATGTACTTGGACTCTTCGTTCCTTTTCAAATTGTATGTATTTTTGGGTGATTTCCTCGTCACATTATGTCGTAGTGAAGACATCAAACTGTTCACTTTTCCTTTAGAAATCACCGGCCGTGGAAAGTTGAAACGACATTTGGTGTAGAACTTGTCCTTGTTTCTGAATTTACGACGACAGTACTTTCCACAACGATGGCTTTGGAAACGTAGAACTTGTTCTCTTAGGCTTTTCTTCTCCGTTGCATTTGGAACAGCACACATAGAATACTGTTCTATGAAATTCATCACTAAGTCATCGGGATCTGTTCCAAATTTAGGAGCATCCTTGATCCACAACAACATATGTATATGAGGAGCACCTCTTGCTTGGTACTCCTTTCTCCAAAAGAAATCCAACACCTCTCCAAGAGGTGGATTCTTCTTATTTGTGATGAAAGACATCATAGCTTCAAATTTATGATTGAAGTACCTGCATACATTCACAGGATCCAAAGAACACAGTTCTCCAGGTGTCTTGAATTCAATGTTTTCAATATTTCCATTTGCTTCTCGTAGAAATTCAAGTAAGTCTTCCCAGCCATACTCGGCACAGCTCAGAGTGAGGAACCATGTCGGAGTTCCTAAGTTCCTCAGCATACATTTTAAATCACCATGACGACGATACCAATACTCATTAGTACCACGCTGACACGCCATGAGATTAATTAAGTGAGAATCCAAAATACTATCTTGGACATTAACTTTATGCATAAAGTCTCTTGCCGAGATATTTCGCATCTGTATACCACTTTTCAAGATGTGGTTCACTGCATATGACAGTCCAGACAGATCGCTTTCAAACAGGAGATGAAACAAATAGGGAATGCATTGACGAAACCTAGGATCTTCTCCATACAATCGTAAAGTCCGGTATTCAGACGCAGGAATTTGATGAGATCGCTCATCATATCTTCCTCCTCGACCTGTGGGAAATAGCTGTGGGAAACACGGAGCTTCCAAACTTTCCTCCCAAACACTAATGGGACTCCCTTTGGCTTGTTTCATTTGAAACAACTCAATAGCATTCCCCATGACTTCCTTGGAATACAATGGATGAACACTATAATGTTCATATATTTCTTCACTTTTAGAGGCCTCTACTTTCTCAATTTGCCCAGCACACAAATCGCTATCCTCTTCATCACTTACTTCCTCTTCTGCAACATACACATTCTTATAATACTTATTATTTTTCTTCAAATACACTGTTGCCTTTTTGACTTTCCTAACATCCACTAAATCTTGCCATATTTTCTTATTCTTTGTCGGAACCCCATTAACCAAGATAACCAGAGGTTCCTCTTCCACTTCTTCTACTCCAATTGTGTTAATGTTTTTATTCAAATCTAAAGGCAAATAAACAACTCTTCCCTTTAATCCTCTCTGTAAATCTGCTGGAGGCAACTTCCCTGTCTTTGGTTCCATTCTTACAATAGCCTGAAAGGGATGAATACTTTGAATCAAAATAGATTCATAAGTATTTAAATCCTTCAATTCAGAAGGAATCTCAACCAATTCAAGATTATTATGAACTGCCCTAGCAGGCATCTGGTTTTGGTTTAATTTATTACAACAATAAGTACACACACGTTGATCCGATCCCAAATGAAAATAATTTTCTACCATCAAGTATGTGGCAAAATCCTTCCATTCACTATTATTTTCCCTTTCACTTTTTGCATATAAATCCACTACCTTAGTCTGATTCTTATAATAAGTACGTCGACAACAAACACAAGTGAAATTAGGCCTCTCACTTGATTTCATCTGAAACGTGGCAATTTCCTTCTGAAAATTATCTGTACTGTAAACCTGTACATTATCTTCCACATTACTCTCTACTTCAGGGTCAATTTGAACATTCTCATCTTTACTACTAAAGTAACAAAACTCAATTTCTTCACAAATATTCTTCACATCTATTTCAGAACCATGCAAAAGAGCAGCACATAATTGTTTAAGCATAATTGCTGGACTCTTTGCATAATACAACATTCTCACTAATTTTCTCACTTTATTGTGATGCACTGCTAGCATCCTGAAATGATGAAAAACACTCTGGCATACTCTCCTGGAAAGACAAGCCAGTGAATGACCACGCAAACCTGTTATTTGTCTCACTCTGCAAGGATCTAAATCTTGCAACAACTTCATTTTCTGCTTCAAACTTTTCTTATTAAATGTCCGTATAAAATCACAAAGCAAATTGATGGAAACCTGTCGCACACTGCAAATAGAACTACACTTCCAAATGTACACAGGAGCCTTAGGACGTCTTCCTAAAACCTCATCACTTAGCGCCTCTTCTGTCTCTGTTGTCACAAGTTTTTCTTTTTCAACTGGACAACCATCCTTCACTTCATAAGCTCGACCACTGATGTCAACTGCATGCACCAAATCATTATCCTGAAAATAACTCTCCTCATTAAAAAATGCCTCAGAACTTGAACTATGCATCCATTCTCCGGAAAAAACTTCACAAAAGTTGCTACGATTTACTACTCTCTTCCATCTACTGTTTGTTTTAAAATCAGAAATTACCTTGCTTAGTTTCCTAATTCTATTGATTACCAAAATAAACAACTTTCGCTTAATTTCAAAAGCATGATCAATAATTTTCTCGACATTTTTCTTCTTCTTATAAAATGCCGCTTTCTGTTTGCATTTCTTAATATTTCTTAATAAATTAACTATTATCCGATTACGGAACATTCGTTGTCGAATGTCCCTAAACTGTTCTTTCCTTCTACTATCATGCACAGAGTTATCTCTTCCTCTACCAGTAACATTTTTCATGGGTCTTTTCTTTCCATTTAAATTACTCTTCTTTTTCTGAACTGAAACATTTGGGCGAGAAATACTTTTTTTACTACAAATATTTTTTAAGAAAGACTTGGTGCTCTTACCCGGAGCTTTCTTGGTGTTTTGATAAGTATTTAGGGAAGAGGACTGCTGCAATAAAACATCACCGTGCTGTCTTTGACGTTTTCGAGCCTTTATAATTCTATTTTTGGTAGGCATTTTCCAAACTATGAAAGAATCTGCAGTTGAATCTGTTGAAAAATATAATAAAATTTTTTTAATAACCACTATTACCAAACAGTAAATGAATAACAGTCATCAAAAACTTAATGCCCTTCTTATTATTTAACATAGCAAATCAAGGCATATGACTGAGTATGATGTTATTTTTCTTTTTTAAATGGAAAGCGTTCTTCATGGTGCAAGTTTCTTGTAAATACGCTCCCACCTGCGAAAAGGAACTTAGCAATGCAAAGCTGCTTGGGTCCCCAGTGTCTGTCAACATTCTAAACAGTCCGGAGCGGCCGCCATCTTATCTCTCGGTAGGATCTAGAGAGAAGAAAAGGTGAAAAACGAAGGGGAAATTTAATAAAATGGGGCAAAGTATACCCCAGTTGACCCCCTAGGAATGTTGTTGGAATTTTTTAAAGGGTCCCCTGAGGAAAATAAAAAAATATATATTTTTCACGATAGAACCGCTTCCCAAACACCGAACTGGTCCGCAAACTGCACGAGAATACGCCATTTTGTGCGTCGTTTTAATTAAATTACTAGGAATAAGGAGGTGCGGGAGACGTATCCTATTTCCTTATATTTTCTGAGAGTGGCTGAGGAGTCTCATATATGTTGATACATGTGTTCCAGCGGCTGTGCGTGAGCTTTTTTTAAATTTTTGCTGCGTGACGTCTGTTAACGTTCGATTCGAAGGAAATCAGGAAGTGTTGACCACCAATTTCTCAGTGCGATAAAATCTTTTGAGATATATTATCAAGCCTGTGCGCTAAAATTATCGCCGATAAAGCGGCGACAATGGGCTTGATAATATACTCTGTGAAATTCCAATCGAAGCCCATTTTAGATGTCTTCACATCTAGCATGTACTTCGATTGGAAATCCATAGAGCATATTATCAAGCCCATTATCGCCGCTTTATCGGTCGTTTTCGGCTGATAAAGCGGCGATAATTGAAGCGCACAGGCTTGATAAAATACCACATTGTTATAAATGAATCCTTATTGAGACACAATGTCTGCGCCAATTTGCCTTTTTTACAATGCCACAATGTTGTCGTGCACGGCAGCCATTTTACATGCCAGGCTGGTCTCAGCCTATCACCTAGCCCTGCGAATGTAGGGAAATATTATCAAACCTGTACACTAAAATCTATTTCTATATCACTACAGACAAAGCCACAATTTAAAAACACAGCTTTCTTCATCATTTTCTCCTTAGCGATAAAAAGCGGTAGCAATGCATGAATATCACGCTGAAAAGTCAGCGATATTCATGCATTATCCTGCAAATGCTCTTAGCCATGTTATCCACCTCCTATTGGATAACATGGCTAAGAACTGCTCGCAAATGCGAAAAAAAACGGTCGCAATGCATGAATAACGCTGAAAAGTCAGCGATATTCATGCATTATCCTGCAAATGCTCTTAGCCATGTTATCCACCTCCTATTGGATAACATGGCTAAGAACTGCTCGCAAATGCGAAAAAAAACGGTCGCAATGCATGAATAACGCTGAAAAGTCAACGATATTCATGCATTATTCAGCAAATGCTCTTAGCCATGTTATCCACCACCCATTGAATAACATGACTAAATACTGCTCAGAGCCCCATGAGGAACGCTTTACATTTAAAAGAGAAAACATATCATCATAGAAAAGAATCGTTTTTAAACACAGCATATAAATCAATTGTATACCTGCATTCAAGAGGAAATGACTGAAAATGTCCTTGAGACACACGAAAGCGTTTTCTGGAATACCCTAGCACCATTTTTCCGACATTATTAACATGGCTATGTAACTCCCATAATCAAAATCTAAATTTGCCAAGCGCAGGTGAGAACGTATTTACAAGACACTTGCCCCATGAGGAATGCTTTCCATTTAAAAATGAAAAAATAACATCAAAGACACTCAAATGCCTTATAAATATGACCCAAAACAACCTATGAAACTCTAACAGTACATATCCAAAATTTAATTGTTTTCAAAATGGTTTTTAAAAACAACATATCTGTTTCAGCTTACATAAAAGACCATGGAATGCGCTTCATATACAACAATACCTTGAGTTACTACATGCCAGAATCCTACACCGAATATGCAAATACAATTTCTCAAAGTAACAAAATCTATTTCTATATCACTATAGACAAAGCCACAGTTTTAAAAACACAGCTTTCTTCATCATTTTCTCCTTAAATCATTCTATTCTATATCTAAAATAAATAAATCTTTTCTCACCTTAGCAAATACTTTTTGAGTTTTGAAAACAGTCTCAGAAATACACCAAATTGTCTTCAGCAGAAGAAAAAGGATGCACTCCAGAGGCTGCAGCTATTGAAAGCACAGAAATACAGATATTCATTTCACATATCTCTCATATTAGCCAATCATAACTCTTCCCTCACTTTTTTCAAATCAAAACCCTTCCCCCCCCCTCTGCCCTCTCTGCCTTTTTTTTGCTTAGCAATGACCTCCTGAAAGACCTCTCATGTTTGCAAGTTCACACAACAATGTTTCAATTGAACTCTGAACTCTCAGTGCACCTGCGTATCCAGTGCAATCTTTCATTAAAAGTTTCTTCCTTGACCATTGAAATTACATGTTTCAAGAACACATCCATGCACCCTAACTTTCTGTTTTCAGAAATGGAAATGCGCCAATCACTGCTAATGAATAATTAGCATTGGAAATCCACAGTTTTTTTTCTTTACAAACTCCTACTGTTTCAACTGCCCTTTCATTACCACACTTCATCTGACTGCAGCACAACCTTCTCCCACCATGTTTAACGTCTGGATTGTTGGACATAGTTACATCCACTGGGCTCAAAGGTATGCTGACAACAGAAATTTACACAACCTCAATTTACAGGATGTGGAAATTAAATGGTTGGGCCAAAGAGGATTAAAATGTCACCAATTGAAAAAACCTTTATGCATTTGCCAAAACCTGACCTCTTAATAGTGCACTGTGGAGGAAATGATTTAGGCACTATGACTGGGGTTGGTCTGGAAATGCTTTTAAAGGACACCTTTGAGCAATTAATGGCACTTTTTCCTCAAACTGCCTTGGTATATTCCAATATATGCCAAAGACAGAAATGGAGGTGGTCCAACCAATTTGGTCCACAAATTGAGAAAGCGAGGAAGCATGTAAACAATCTGTTTCAGCTTTCATGAGAGACCATGGAATGGGCTCCCTGTACAATAATAACTTGCGTTACTACATGCAAGATATCTACAGAGGAGATGGAGTTCACTTCTCAGATGAGGGCAACAGAATTTTCATTCTGAATTTAAGACTGTGCATTGGTACCTACTTATAAGTACCTAAATGGAACATAAACCCAAAAGCTCTTCTCAGAGCTACCCTTCATCTGATCACTCACAATTAATACTTTTCTCTAACTTATTTCTGTAATTTTCAACAAACTACGCTCAAAGAGCGCTACCCGGTACGCGAACTGGAGGCTAACCGCCCAAAATTATTTTAAAAATGTTTTTTCTCCGCACATATGGTCCTCCTCAGCCACCCTCAGAAAACCTGGGGGGTCAAAATACTTGTACCGTGTCCCCTTCTACCCTTTCTGAACATTATTTAACCTCCATTTTATATGTTAATTCGACGGAAACACAAAATGGTGGACTCCCGTTACGCTTCTAGTTCGCGGACTAAACTGCTTCCCGGGAAGCGGCCCAAAGAAAAGGTGGGAAAGTAATTCAAAGAAAAAGGACTGGAGACACTCTCACCAAATATAGATTAACTCATACTACATAACAATCCCTTTCATTTTTACAAATTTGATTGAAATTCCATTTAGCCATTAAGCCTGTCGACCTCTCTAAATACCTTGAGGTAAATTACTTCACAAAACACATCTGAAGTGTTGGAATTGACAACCAATAAAAATCTTACTTTCATTTTCTACTTTTATTACCTGATATTTGATTGGTTATATACCTGAATATATATAAAGGAAGAGAAGAAAACACAGCCATTTTGACTGCTACTTCTTGTTGTACATCACATTTCAATACTTACCTAAGACTTCAACTTGTTTCTGAAGGTAAGTTGTTATTTTTAAAAATGAAGTATATTGAACACTATAACTTGATATGGTAGACTTTTTCTGATACATATACACTATCCCTCTGTAGTAGTTATGGATTTAGATAGACTTCTATGTTATAGTTAGGAATGGAGTTAGGCTTCTCTTCGTTAAATTACATACACTTTTTTATAGTCCTATTTCCACTCTGATACTATACACTGCCAAAAGAAAAATTCACTGATAAAAACTACCTATCTAAAATTAATCCCAACAGTGCCCAATCTCTACTAATATATATTTTTTTATTCAAAATTTCAGGCAAAATGGAAGGCGAACAACAAGTTTCATTTTCAATTGAACTGAAGGAGAGCAGCCAAGACAAACTTGATGACTTTATGGATGACAGTAGAGACCACAAACTTCTACAATGTGTTGAAGCAGTAGACAACCTGCTTCAAAATGAAAAACAATTACACCCTATAATAAATGATGACATTTCTGACAATGAAATGTTAGAAAATTTAATAAAGTATGAAACACAATCATAATAAAAAAATAAAAAAATAAAGAAAACAAAAAAAAACCAACAAAAACAACAAATATTTAACATACAGTATTAAAAAAATCTATCATTCTTTTATCCTTATAGTACGATGCCCAGAGCGCTACCCGGTTCGCGTACTAGGAGCTCACCACGCATAAATAATTTTTTTTTTTTTTCCCCCTGCAGAAACCTTTTACAACCTCCACATAAAACCTAGGGGGTCAGGGATGATCTACTAGGCCCCCTTATCGAAATTTCCCCCTTTGTTTTGGCCTCCTCTTATCTCTCGATCCTACCGAGAGACAACATGGCGGCCGCACCGGACTGTTTAGAATGTTGACAGACACCGGAGAGCCAATCAGCTTCGCATCGCAAAGTTCCTATAAGCGAAAAGTACGCGAACCGGATCGCTGCCCGGAGCGCTGTTACAGATATATATCTTGATTTAAACGTTAATTTCTCAAAATCCACTGAAGCACATATATTGAGACCATCAAAGGCACATCGGGCTAACAGTCCCTACAATTTTGCCAAGTTTCGTGCAAATCCATTCAGCCGTTCGAGCTAAAAGTGAGGCCAACCGCCCTATGGAAATTAACATGGGAAAAACGTGTTTTGGGACCCCCCTTTTTTCTCAGCCCCCCCTTGACGAAACCCCCCCAAATTTCTAGGAGCTGCTCAGAAACAAAATGTTCTATTTTCCTGAAAATTTCAGCCGATTCCGTCCACAAACGCCAAAGTTATTAGACATAGAATTTTCAGAAATCCCATAGGGAAAAAATCCTAACTATATATACCTACTGGCGACCGCCAGTAGGTAATATATATATATATATATATATATATATATATATATATATATATATATATATATATATATATATATATTCACTGAAGAAACCATAGGTTTCACACACGTTATAGTTAGGAATTAGCATTTAAAAAACCTTAGAAATTCACTAAAAAACCATAGGTTTCACACATGTTATAGTTAGCTGGACATTTCACTCATACAAAACCATTGAAATTCCGTCCGCAATGCACTGCTGATGACATCATATATTATATCACTCATGACATGGTCAGTGACATCACTCATGACATCACTGATGACATCTCAAGTGACATCACTGATGACCTCACTGATGACATCACTGATGACCTCACTGATGACATCATCCAGTGAATGTGTGTATTTCTGAAAAATATATATGATTTATACATGTATATCTAATGGTCGATGGAAGAATAAATGTGTAAATAAGTGTTTAAATTGATCTTTTTTTTAAATGATTGTATAAATGACTTATTAAGTGTATCTTAGTGAATACATGTATTAGCGAGTAATGTTTAAATATGTAAATATCTGTATCAGTGTCTCGCTTTGTGTATAAGTGGCTGCATGGGTTGATGACTAGCTACATGAGTGTTGCTATATGAATGGGTTATTAGTTTGTTTTTAGAGTAACAGTATGAGTGTCTGTATGGTTTGGTGGGGGGTATTACTTATCGCATAGATGCATGAATGGGTGACTCACTGTTCGTATGTGTTTTGAAGACAGCATGTGTGCAGGACTGTATGAGTAGATGAGTGTGTGTATGGGTGTGTTAGTGAGTGAATCATAGTCTCAATAGTATCTTTATGAGTAACTACATATTTTTTTAACTAGTATATGTGAGTATTGATGTATATAAGTGATGTATATTGTAAATCCCTGTACCGGAAGAAGACATTCCTACATGGGGGGGGGTCGTTCCGGTGCAGGAACACCTCCTAAAAGTGGCTGACTGAAATCTACAAGATTTCACTTTGTCACTTTTGGGCTCATGCTGTGTCAAAACCCTGCACTACCTTGAAGCAGCTGTAAGGATTGATACAACAGTCTGAGCATAGGGCCCCCAGAGCATTGCTGCAGATGCATTGCACTTGCAAAATAACTCAAACAATGCACCACCTTTACAGCACAGATACATCACATATATGAGCCATTTTTGTCCCATGGTACACCGCATTGTAAATACGGCACATCCATGATGGTGGTGTCACGGAGCACAATAACTGACATATTCCTGGGGATATGCCAGTTAATGTATATGCCCATTAGTGTTTTAATATAGTGAATAGATTACTACATACTGATTAATGAGTCACTAAAAAACTAGACCAACAGTGACAGAGTGTTTGGTGGGAGTCTAAGGATACAAACTGGTAAATTGAACGTATAAAAGACAAATTTGCAAGTACATAGAAGACTGCATACATTGTCTATAAGGGTTTGAAGCAGTCTATGCCCTAAGGCCTATTTTAATGAATGAGTACTTAGGTAGTGAGTTGATTGTTACAGTTCTGCAAGGAAAGAACCTGATTGAATTTATAACAGCCTCAGTTTTACCACAGTATACAGATAAACACATACTGCTGAATGGCTCACTACAATATTCAAACAGTAGTGTGAGAATGTTTGCTGCAAGTATAAGGATACACATTAAGGTATTGAACATATGAAACATAAGTTTTCTGGTGCATAGAACAGTGCATGCACAGTCTATAGAGGTTTGAAACAACCTATGGACTAAAGCCTCTTTTAATCCATGAGTATCTAGAAACTAACTGGATCATTACACTTCTGAAAAGAAAGTTCCTCACTAAATTTATTACAGCTTCAGTTTTACCACGGTACAATGGAAAAGAACATACTGCTGACTGGCTCACTACAATACTAAAACAGCAGTGTCAGAGTGTTTGGAGGAAGTCTAAGGATACAGACTGGGGAATTGAAGGCATAAAAAACAAGTTTGCGGCTGCATACAAGACTGCATGTATACTCCATATGGATTTTAAGCAATCCATTCCCTCAGACCCACTTTGCATATTTTAAATCAATACAAACATTTAAAGAATATATAACTGAATCTATAAGTGCTTCACTTTTAGTACAATAAATACATTAGTAGATCATGCTCAAACTTTTATTATTTTTAAACAATAAATGTATTCTATTAACATCTCATAATTTAACATGAATTCCAATAGCAGTTCATCAGATATGTCATTCAGATCAATTCCTTCGTGAGCAGTTTCTGAATTAATTTGTTCTAAACTTTCAACATAATTCAATACTTCCAGAAAATCTCCATCAAAGCTTTCATCTTCAAAATCACACCTCACGTCTTCAGCACTGATATCCCCTTTTTTCACTGTCATTGCCTGTGACAGATACAATTACTTCTTCAATTATACTCAAGATAATATCCAAAATCTCCTGAGTATGAGGCTGTTCTCTTTCCATAATTTTTCCTTTATGTTCTTGCTCCTTGTATAAATATATAAACAGTTAATTTTATCACTTTCCGGAATATATAATACAAAACTACAATTTTCACCTATTTTGTCCTCCAAAAAATACTATATAAATACTATTATCTTATAACATTCCATTATTAGAGTTTTAGTCCTTTGCAAAGTTTTATAAATATAATTTCTTATAAGGATATCCTGGTCTTAGCATTTCTTAAATTTTGAAACAAGTCACTCCTTATGACTATAGGAAAAGACTCAGGTTGTTATAGTAAAATACACGGATTTTTTTTAGAATATGTCTATTCATCTTACCCATTCCAAAATACTAAATATGTTTTACTAAAATGCAAAATATACTATTCATTGTCCAGAATAACACTGTGTATCTGTGTATATTTAGACATCATTATCACACTACTTTGTGAATACTTCATGTGTTTACTCTATCTCTATTCCTCATCTAGAAGTGTGGCTCACTGGTTAGAGGAGGCATACCCTGAAGCAGAGGTCAGACCCGGGACCAGGGTTCAATTCCCGACGCGGCAGGGTCTTGAGCCCAATTGTCCACGGACTCGATAATTCTTGCTTCGGTGCCCTCTCTAATCACGGGTTCACACTCTGCAACTCTGGGCATTAGCTTGCTTAATCTCCACAACGGCCCCCCGCGGCGGGATGCCTGGCTTTCACCTTGGGGATGCCCAGTACAGGCTATCTCACAGAGAAAAGCCAGGACGGGTTCCCAAGGCAAGCGCCGAGATGCCCTAGGGTAAGTCGAGCGCTATATATGAATGAACATACATACATCTATAACTTAGTTTAACCCTACTAATTACCTACTCCTTCGACTTTCGAACTAGCCTCCCCTCTAGTATTTATCTGCAACCTTGTAGCTTGCGGTTCTTTATTTTTCTCACTGCTTATAACGTATAATTACCTAACATTCATTAACCAAGCCCTCTCAGTTTATTGTCTAATTTGTATACTATTAATTTCCTTGTGTTCTTCTACTAACCTTTCTTTATGCAGTTGCTTGTTATCTATTCTATCAATCCTTGAATATCTTCTGTTTTTCACTAATGTTCCTTCTTAATTCAAAAGTCTGTCTAGTATTCCTTACTCAATGTGTTCTTTTCCCTTAAGACCTTGCTTAACATGAATGTTATCGTTCCTTGCTTTTAGTTATAGAAAATACATTGACTGAATACTTTCAATATTGTCTATAATGTCAGGTAAGTTTACTTACTCATTAACTTGCCATACAATGTTCTTTAACTCTCTCAGAAATATTTGCACTTTCTCTTCAGGAATGTCTAAGGAGCAATTGAAAATGAGCCTGAACTCCGGAACCGTCTTTGGTGAAGTGCGCACTCATTAGTGAGCGCTCGCCTCACCAAGGATTCCCCACAAGTCTGTGGTAAATGACTAGATCGCTACCGCGTCTTTCAGCCGCGGCCCGTGGAGAGAGTTGCGGGGGGCAGGCAGGCGGGGTGGGGGACGGGCAGGATGGGGGGTAATAAACAATGGAATCTGGATGATTGCAAGTAAGTAAACAATTAAATTAATAAAATGAATTTCGTTCCGTGCCCTGCATCAAAGGCTCAACAAAGGCCATCAAATATTTTGACCTTGGGGATCATTGTAAATCCCCCTAAGCAGTTCTACGGGATCAGGAAAGACCTATAGCAAATAACAAACTTTTCCGATCAATCTACACACTCAATCTACACACATATACAAATATCTAAAAAATCACATTTATTCCCACATTAAATTAAAAAAGAAATACACTTTTATATTGCTTGAACTTTTGCACCCTTTCCAACTGACAAAACTTTCAACCCTTCCCCCATTTCATAATCTGCAAGTTACCATAGAAACACTTCAGGGAACACCTAACTCAGCACACAGGTGAAAAGTTCATCATACATTGTTGCAAATTAAAACAGCAAGTATGCTTGACTTGAGAATATACCAGCTTATCTTATGTAACGTTCTGTTCTATCAGTTTTTCTTAACCAACTAAAATAAGGCTTTTAAAAAACAGAAACATGCAGCCTAGTTTTCCGTAAAATGTTGTCAGACAACCAATCATTTCTTTTCTTTTTTTCAAAGCTGCATGTTGTCCACCATTTTAGAAAAAAATTGCTTTTCAAACCGCCATTTCATTTACAGAGACCATCAGAGTGCATCCAGACCCTTCTTCAAAATGCTTATGGTGTGGACACAGCTATATTTTCTGGAGTCAATGGTACGCACAACAGAAAATAATTCACAAAGACCTATATTTACCAAATGTAGACATTAAGTGGATTGGACAGAGAGGATTAAAGTGGCATCAATTGATGCCATTGGTGAAATCCTTTTTACATCTCCAACACCCTGACCTCATAATTGTGCACTGTGGTGGCAATGACCAAGGCACTTTGACTGGGGTAGGTCTGGAAATGCTTATGATGGACACCTTTAGAGAATTGATTGCACTTTTCCCCCAAACTGCCTTTGTCTATTCTAATATCTGCCTAAGGCAGAAATGGAACTGGTCCAACCACTATTGTCCACAGATTGAAAAAGCTAAGAAACATATGGATAAATCTGTTTCTGCCTTTCTCCAAGACTATCGAATGGGGTCCATCTACCACAACAATCTGCGTTTCAATATGCAGACATCTATAGGAGAGATGGTGTACATTTTACAGATGAGGGGAACAGAGTCTTCCTCACAAACTTAAGTCTCTGCATCGGTACTTACTTGTAGGTACTAACATTTCCCAATATACACAAGGGCTCTTTTTAGAGCCACACAACACATAAAGAAATACACTTCATAAATATCTAAAATTATTTTTCTTTTTCTTGCTCACGTACGCTTACTGGACGACTGCCAATATTCCAGCTGCACGTCGTCCATACGTGCTTGATACGCGTACGATAAATCTACCATATAAAAAGATAGCCTTTATCACTAATTTTCTATAATTCCCGTGGACCCCATCTCCGGGGCTCAAATCTAAGGTTGCGGACCGTGGAAACAGCCCCAAGGTCTCCACGATCCCAGCCGGCTCCCCACTTAATGCGGGAGCCGGCATTGCTATTCCTCACAGAGAGCAGCTTACATGCTTCCATTCTAATTTCAAACATGATTTCAACAGTTTCTTATTTATAAAATAATTTACTGCTGCACGCTAAAGCAGAAAAGTCAGCACAATTATGATAGAATACAAAATAGAAAATATATATATATACTTCTACACTCAACAAACGTGTAAGCAGAGTACACAGTTTAGTTTAAAAGCACCCTACCACAACTAGTTTCAAACGCATTGTACAATAAAATGCATCACAAAATAGGCTTCTTACATGCTGACTCTATAACGTCACATAGAAAAAAGAAGACCACTCTTACGCTACTAGGAAAACACAAGAAAAGTACAAGTCCCAAACTTCCATTGTAGTGATTTCTTAGTTGCAGCTCTAGTTGTCAGATCGACACATACACTTCCTCATGGCTGGTATACATCCACACCACACCCATCCAGCGCATTCGTCACTACACACGTGACCCTATCTATAAAAAAGACGGAGCTCACGTGTTGTATGCCATTTTGGAGTTGTTTCCAAAGCACCGAACAAGGGGCCCACTACTACATGTGTGGCCTCTTTGGTCACTGAGTTAGTAGTGCCTGAAGCACTGAGCAGGTCCAGAACCTGCGATGATGATGATGATGGGAGCACAAGTATGTTGTTAGCCATAGAGATATCAAGACTCACAACCATATATGAGACTTCTTTGTTTGGGATCGTGACTACATCATGAAGAAACTGTCGTTTTCCCAAAAGGTGAGCAGTGACACTTGAGTACGCATCAGAGTCAAAGGGTTGTAGCTGACTACATACAAAAATGCGACTTAATATTTTAGACGAATGCACTCCTATATAATGTATTAATTTACATGTATAATTTTATTCACAATAGCACTAACGTTTTTATAATCGCTGAAATGTCCGGAATATATTCACAATACAAACAGGTACATATTATCAAGAACCGGTGTTAAAATTATCGCTGTTTTATCGGCAGGAAACTGCCGATAAAATGGCGATAATCGGCTTGATAATTCGCCCTTGTTAATTCCCGTAGAAGCCCATGTTAACACCGGAACATGGACTTCTATGGGAATTAACAAGGGTAAATTATCAAGCCCATTATCGCTGTTTTATCAGCAGTTTCCTGTTGATAAAACGACGATAATTTTATCACCGGTCCTTGATAATATGCCCCCTGGTACGTACAAATATGACAATGAACGTCTATAAAACCGCAATATTATCTAACTCCAAATTAGTATAACAACAATTATCAATCATAACATTTTTCTTTTAATTCCTTTAAGGTGTACAACTTAACGATGGATCATGTAACAATGACGACGGCAATTGCACAAGGTGAGCAAAGGAGCTTCTTTCTGAAACAACTTATCTGTAAAAGGAGACAATCTATAGTATGCAGCAGGCGCGCAAAACACACATTGGGCTAACGAGGCTTCAGCTAGGATGACATACCTTCCTGCACCCTCACAAAGTCGCACCGAGTACATCACAGGTCTTTTAAAGACATTTTGCTTGTTAATGAGGCTTTGATGATATCCCCCGCTTACAGTCCCTGCAGCTCCACTCTTCTTTTTGTTTGAACTTAAGCCCCCCCGAAAAAGTTGACTGTGTTTGAGCCTCTGGCTTCACGTACACCCCCCCTGTCTGTGTGTGTCTCCCATGTTTTAAAATTCTTTTTTATCTTTCTCTTTCTTACTCTCTCACATTGTTTCTCTTCCTTTTTTTAAAGTTTTCAACGACAAAGAATTGAGGGCCATATTATCAAGCAATGGCGATACATAATCGCCGCTGTTATCGTCAGGAAACTGCCGATAAAGCAGCGATAATGGGCTTAAAATTATGCCCTTGTGAATTCCCATAGCAGCCCAGGTTCTTGTGTTAACCTGGGCTGCTATGGGAATTCACAAGGGCATATCACCAAGCCCATTATCGCCGGTTTATCGACAGTTTCCTCCTGATCAAAGAGGCGATAATGTATCGCCCTTGCTTGATAACATGGCCATTTCTTTCCGAAACAACAACAAATTATTTGTGAAAGGAAAGACTAGGTAGACTGCAGCAGCTTCACAGTGTAGAAATGTATAATTACCTCCAACAAGTGACAACAGATAGGTTACAACAGTCTGACAAACAGATCTAAAAGATTATTACGCCACATTTCTGTCACTTTTAACATGGAGAAAGTGACGCAAGGAGCTTGTAAATCTGCGTTTGACTTTTCAAGAAAAACTCTCACCTCCAAACTCTGCGACTCAATGGGCTGCAACAGTCTAAGTACAGAATATTAAGAACCCATATTAAAATTCACTCTTGACAGTAGTTTCGCAACTCAGTTTACGATGATTAATCAAAATATCCTTTTGTTTCCTTCACCAAACATTCTTCAGAAGCAATCATGGCCTATCGAGCAGCAGCAATGGAATTCTCTGCAACGCATTGAATATACTTTGACGTATATAAGAAGAGTTCAAGTCAAGTTGTGAAGCCGATGGCCTCACTGTTTATACAAGGTAAGCACAGCAGCCTACATATACAATGCTTTCATAGCAATGCATTCGAAATAAGTTGCAATGTTTACAATCCCGTTGTGCCACTTTTGCATCAGTAACGCAGTAGGCATTTCCATAAAGACATCATTTGAACGCGGCACTATAACAACTGAAATGTACCAGGCACACTGCACTCGTAAAACCGTAGAGTTACCTTTATATGTGAAAGGAGAAAATGTGTAGTGTACAGCAGCTTCTCTCTGTAAGACCTATAATTATCTCCAAGCAGTGACAACAGATAGGTTACAACAGTCTGACAAACAGATCTACAAGCTTATAACGCCACTTTTTAGTCACTTTTAACATGGGTAAAGTGACGCAAGGAGCTTGTAAATCTACCTCTCAATTTTCAAGAAA
Organism: Lissotriton vulgaris; assembly: GCF_964263255.1. Classification (NCBI taxonomy): domain Eukaryota; kingdom Metazoa; phylum Chordata; class Amphibia; order Caudata; family Salamandridae; genus Lissotriton; species Lissotriton vulgaris. The sequence continues at coordinate 1,257,816,771 of NC_141687.1, read as the reverse complement.
AAATCCCAACTCCAGACTCTGCGAGACTGTTTTAATGTTCTTTTCTCTCTCTCACTCTCTGTGACATCATTTCTCTTTCTCTCTTGAACTTATAGACACTGCTGTCGACTTGCACATGTAGAAGAACAGCCCAACTCAAGTTGTGAATTCAAATGGCCGAAGCGTTTGGCCGCAGTGTTTATATAAAGGTAAGCACAGAGGCCTAGATCTACAAAGCGTTCATTGCAAACCATTAGAAATAAGTCTGCATCTTTACAATCCCGTTGTGTCACTTTTGCGTCAGTAACACAGCCAATGGATTCAAGATAGCCTGGCTGATGAGGATTATAAATCCGAAACCGGTCCAAGGATGCTTGTTTCTGGTCCAGGGAAGACATGGCTTGGCAGTTCGGGCTGGACTGTTTCCATGAGGCACAGGGTCAGACTAATTTGCATATGGCTGTGTCTGAACTGGGGTGGCTGAGTGAGCTAAAGAATGGTGATGGATTAAACCCAGATCAGCTGACTTGGGGTGAGTGTTTGATTTGCTCAAACGCTCCGTCCATCATCCCCTTTTATATCGCTTTGTTCGCCCTAAGTTGGCAGGGTATACTCAGACGTGAGTCCCTTGCTCACTTGGCCATTGGATTCAAGATAGCCTGGCTGATGAGGATTATGAATCCGAAACCGGTCCCAGGATGCTTGTTTACGGTCCAGGGAAGACATGGCTTGGCAGTTCGGGCTGGACTGTTCCCATGAGGCACAGGGTCAGACTGATTTGCATATGGCTATTTCTGAACTGGGGTGGCTGAGTGAGCTAAAGAATGGTGATGGATTAAACCCAGATCAGTTGACTGGGGGTGAGTGTTTGATTTGCTCAAACGCTCCGCCCATCATCCCCTTTTGTATCGCTTTGTTCGCCCTAAGTTGGCAGGGTATGCTCAGACGTGAGTCCCTTGCTCACTTGGCCACTGGATTCAAGATCGCCTAGCTGATGAGGATTATGAATCCGAAACCGGTCCCAGGATGCTTGTTTCCAGTCCAGAAGACATGGCTTGGCAGTTCGGGCTCGACTGTTCCCATGAGGCACAGGCTCAGACTGATTTGCATATGGCTATGTCTGAACTGGGGTGGCTGAGTGAGCTAAAGAATGGTGATGGATTAAACCCAGATCAGTTGACTGAGGTGAGTGTGATTTGCTCAAACACTCCGTCCATCATCCCCTTTTGTATCGCTTTGTTCGCCCTAAGTTGGCAGGGTATACTCAGACGTGAGTCCCTTGCTCACTTTGGCCACTGGATTCAAGATAGCCTGGCTGATGAGGATTATAAATCCGAAACCGGTCCCAGGATGCTTGTTTCCGGTCCAGGGAAGACTTGGCTTGGCAGTTCAGGCTGGACTGTTCCCATGAGGCACAGGGTCAGACTGATTTGCATATGGTCATATCTGAACTGGGGTGGCTGAGTGAGCTAAAGAATGGTGATGGATTAAACCCAGATCAGTTGACTGGGGGTGAGTGTTTGATTTGCTCAAACGCTCCCTCCATCATCCCCTTTTGTATCGCTTTGTTCGCCCTAAGTTGGCAGGGTATACTCAGACGTGAGTCCCTTGCTCACTTGGCCACTGGATTCAAGATAGCCTGGATGATGAGGATTATGAATCTGAAACCAGTCCCAGGATGCTTGTTTCTGGTCCAGGGAAGACATGTCTTGGCAGTTCGGGCTGGACTGTTCCCATGAGGCACAGGGTCAGACTGATTTGCATATGGCTATGTCTGAACTGGGGTGGCTGAGTGAGCTAAAGAATGGTGATGGATTAAACCCAGATCAGTTGACTGGGGTGAGTATTTGATTTGCTCAAATGCTCCGTCCATCATCCCCTTTTGTATCGCTTTGTTCGGGAAACACGACGCAACTTTTACCACGCAGTGCCTTTACAACGCAGGTTTTACAACGAAAACCATTACAACGCATTGCACTGGGGGGCGCTCTAGGATAGGGAATAGTTTTAATTTACTATCCAATATCTTCCCTACTATCTACGGGGACTGGAGTTGGAATAGTAAATTAAACTATTCACTATCCAGCACCCCCAAGTGTAATGCGTTGTAAAGGTTTTCGTTGTAAAACATGCGTGGTAAAAGCATGCGTGGTAAAAGCATGCGTTGTAACGTCATACATCTGCTTTGTTCGCCCTAAGTTGGCAGGGTATACTCAGACATGAGTCCCTTGCTCACTTGGCCACTGGATTCAAGATAGCCTGGCTGATGAGGATTATGAATCGGAAACCGGTCCCAGGATGCTTGTTTCCGGTCCAGGGAAGACATGGCTTGGCAGTTCGGGTTGGACTGTTCCCATGAGGCACAGGGCACCTTAATTGCATCCTACTCAACACCCGATCAGTCCACAGGCACGCCATCGACCTCTGGAACCTACTAGACACCATCTCTCCAGACGTCTCCTTCCTAACAGAAACATGGATGAGCGCATCCTCTGCCCCAGACATCACCATTGCCATCCCGGAAGACTACAAGATCATCCGTAAGGACCGCACCGACCAAACAGGAGGAGGCATCGCTATCGTCCATAAGAATTCCATCCGCATCTCAACCAGCTCTGACGTCAACCTCGCTAGCACAGAACACCTTCACTTCCAGATCCACACCGACCCCAAAACCACACTTAGAGGCACCCTCCTCTACAGGCCACCAGGACCCCGTGCTCAATTCAGTGACGAGATCACTGACTTCATCACCCCACACGCCCTTCCCTCCGAGGAATACATTCTACTGGGAGACCTCAACTTTCACCTGGAAAAGAACAATGACAGCAACGCCATCACCCTTCTGGACATTCTCGCAAACCTCGGACTCAAACAACTTGTCACTACGCCCACCCAAATTGCAGGTCACACACTCGACCCTATCTTCACCTCCAGCAAACATGTCTCCTTCAGTCACACCACAGCTCTCCATTGGACGGACCACAGCTGCGTTCACTTTATCTACAATAAGACCACATCCCACAACTATCCTCAACCCACTCTACTAAGAAACTGGAACAAAATCACCATCGACCAGATCTCCTCATCGCTTCTTCAAAACCCCCCCGCCCACTCCTCAAACCCCAACCAAGCAGCCATCAACCTCACCCAATGGCTATCCAACAGCGCCGACATCCTAGCACCGCTGAAAAAACGTCAAATCAAACTAGGCAGCAAAAACGCCTCCTGGTTCAACGATGATCTTAAGAAATCCAAGAAACTCTGTCGCTCCCTCGAAAAGGCCTGGAAAAAAGACCCAAACACCAGCACCAGGGACGCCTTCAAAAATGCCACACGCATACACCACCAACTAATCCGATCTGCCAAGAAAGCCGCATTCAAAGACCGACTAGATAACAACGCCCACAACAGCAAAGAATTATTCAACATCGTAAAAGAATTTACCAACCCATCAGCCAACTCCAACGGCATCACCCCCTCTCAAGCCCTCTGCGACTCCCTAGCTTCATTCTTCCACAACAAAATCACGGACATCCACAACAGCTTCGACATCCGACCCGGAGACCAACCCACCCAACCTTCTGTAGGACCTTCACCCCTCTTGAACATCCTTAATGACTGGAACCCAATCTCCACTGAAGACACCATCCGCCTGATGAACTCCATACACTCAGGATCCCCCACAGACCCATGCCCTCACCACATCTTCAACAAAGCAAACTCCATCATAGCACCACACCTCCGAGACGTCATCAACTGCTCCCTCTACTCCGCCACCTTCCCGGAAAGTTGGAAACACGCCGAACTCAGCGCCCTTCTGAAAAAACCCACAGCGGACCCCACAGAACTCAAAAACTACCGCCCCATCTCTCTCCTTCCATTCCCGGCCAAAGTCATCGAGAAAGCTGTCAACAACCAGCTAGCCGCCTTCCTCGAATCGAACAAATCCCTCGACTCATCACAGAACGGCTTCCGAGCCAAACACAGCACTGAGACAGCACTCATCGCAGCAACAGACGACATTCGTACTCTACTGGACAATGGAGACACAGTCACCCTCATACTCCTCGACCTCTCCGCTGCCTTTGACACAGTCTGTCATAGCACCCTTTTACAGCGCCTCAGAAACGTCGGAATCCAAGGAAAAGCACTGGAATGGATCACCTCGTTCCTCACCGGAAGAACCCAGAGAGTCCGCCTCCCACCATTCAAGTCAGAGGCCACTGAAGTCATTTGCGGCGTGCCACAAGGATCGTCACTCAGCCCCACCCTCTTCAACATATACATGAGCCCCCTTGCTGCCATCGCTCACCAACACAACCTCAACATCATCTCCTACGCAGATGACACTCAACTGATCCTCTCACTCACCAAAGACCCTAACACCGCCAAAACCAACTTACACGAAGGAATGAAAGAAGTAGCCGAGTGGATGAAGCACAGCCGTCTGAAACTGAACTCGGACAAAACTGAAGTCCTCATCTTAGGCACCTCCCCCTCCGCCTGGGATGACTCTTGGTGGCCAAAGGCCTTGGAAAAGCACCCATCCCGACAGACCACGCACGGAACCTGGGCATCATCCTGGACTCCTCACTCTCGATGACCAGACAAGTCAACGCCGTTTCATCATCTTGCTTCAACATTCTTCGCATGCTCAAAAAAACATTTCGCTGGATCCCCACTGAAACTAGAAAAACGGTCACCCACGCACTGGTCACGAGCCGCCTGGACTACGGAAACACCCTATACGCCGGTACCACCGCAAAACTCCAGAAAAAACTCCAACGCATCCAGAACGCTTCAGCCAGGCTCATACTAGACATCCCGCGTAAAGAACACATCTCCAGTCACCTGAAAAACCTCCACTGGCTCCCCGTAAATAAGAGGATTACTTTCCGGCTCCTAACCCACGCACACAAAGCTCTTTACGATCTTGGACCCGAATGCCTCAACACACGACTGTCCTTCTACACCCCCTCCCGCCAGCTTCGATCCTCCAACCAAGCCCTTGCCACTGTACCTCGCATCAACAAAACAACCATGGGAGGTAGATCCTTCTCCTTCCTGGCAGCTAAAACCTGTAACTCACTTCCCACCCACCTTCGCCTTACTCAGAACCACCTAGCATTCAGAAAGCAACTTAAAACTTGGATATTCGACAAGTAATTCCCCACCTTCTTCAAGCGCCTTGAGACCCTACGGGTATGTAGCGCGCTATATAAATCTCTTGACTTGACTTGACTTGACTGATTTGCATATGGCTATGTCTGAACTGGGGTGGCTGAGTGAGCTAAAGAATGGTGATGGATTAAACCCAGATCAGTTGACTGGGGGTGAGTGTTTGATTTGCTCAAAATCTCCGTCCATAATCCCCTTTTGTTTTGCTTTGTTCGCCCTAAGTTGGCAGGGTATAATCAGACGTGAGTCCCTTGCTCACTTGGCCTCTGGATTCAAGATAGCCTGGCTGATGAGGATTATGAATCCGAAACCGGTCCCAGGATGCTTGTTTCCGGTCCAGGGAAGACATGGCTTGGCAGTTCGGACTGGACTGTTCCCATGAGGCACAGGGTCAGACTGATTTGCAGATGGCTATGTCTGAACTGGGGTGGCTGAGTGAGCTAAATAATGGTGATGGATTAAACCCAGATCAGTTGACTGGGGGTGAGTGTTTGATTTGCTCAAACGCTCCGTCCATCATCCCCTTTTGTATCACTTTTACGTCAATAACACAGTTGGCACTTCCATATAGACATCACTTGAACACGTCACAGTTTGGCCGCAGTGTTTATACAACGGTAAGCACAGAGGCCTAGATCTAGAAAGCCTTCATTGCAATGCATTAGAAATAAGTCTGCATCTTTACAATCCCGTTTTGCCAGTAACACAGTAGGCACTTCCATATAGACACCACTTAAAGGCGGCATTATAACAGAAGTGAATTGCACCAGGCACACTGCACATGTAAAACCATAGTTACCTTGACTTGTAATGCTTCAGCTCATTTAAACACATCGTAGTGTTTGGAAGTGTTCCTCACAGTAGTGTGGAGCAGTTAGTGTTTTTAAAAATACCCCTCACACACCAAAAGGACCCTTGGTGTCATGCTTCATCATAGGGGTCTTCGCACCCCTCTACGGGATGTGGCGTGCTACGACCTGCGACTACTTTTGAGCACTTATAATATTAGACTATGTATGGTGCATGCAAGGGTATTTTTTAATGATAATGTGAGTGAATGGTGGGATGAGTGAAAAGTTTAAAAAGTACCTGGCTCGTAGGAAGTGAAGTGCAAGGTGTTGATGTTGTGATTATGTACATCACCTCATGTGTGTGTCAACATGTTTCGGAGACCAAGCTCCTTCTTCAGCACGGAGTGCACAACTTCCTCACCTTACTCACGTTTCACTATGCAAAAAACAGAGGTTCAACTAAAAACCTACCAGATACCTACAGCCTTGAAAAAAAGACTAGAAGAGTTGGAACGACAAATGATCGAATTCGAATTCACCTTAAAACAAAGCAAATTTAATAAATTAAAAAAGAACAAAGATCGTTTTTCACCAGAGGGGGCTTATCCATACACAAAAACTGACTACGTGTCTAGAAACAACAACAGTGATATAGACAGCGATGGCTCGGACAATGGTTCGTCCGGCTCAAACTCCAGTGGCAATCAAAGGTTTAGACAACCCAGGGGCGGTTGGAGACAAAAAAGACAACAGTTTCCCAGACAAAGAGAGTGGAGAGGCTACCAGGCCCCATCTCAATATCAACAATACATGGGACCCCCACCTTTCACACACTTTCAGTACGGCCCACCAGCAACCGAACTTGGGTATCCCCAATGGAATCCAGAATGTGAGGGTGGTTTCTATGGTCATCAACCTTTTTTAGGGACCTGCCTGGATCATGGGGGAGAAACAGAAAAGGCAACAACGTGGCATGGCAGGACCCGGAACAGGGCGACCCCAGAGTATTCACAAGGAGCATAACAGGGGCTCTAACTATCCAGCCCTCAACATCAACCAACAAGAGAGGGACCTAGAGGTAAATCTGACCCTTGACCCACTCACTGACATTCAGAAGGCGATACTGAACAAAGGTTTGGGTTTTGTGCCAACCAATAGACCAGACATATTTAAACTCAACACTGAGGTACAGGACTTCATCAGGAAACTGAAATTGCAAGTCTTTTTCCAGGATAAAGAGATGTCGCCGCTGATACTGGTCTGAGACCCAGATCAACATTCACCCCTCCTGATTCAATGTTACCTATTGAAGTATTGACCTTTGAGAAGGCAATCATGAGTGAATTGAGCAAAATAGATTCAACACACACAAATACCTTCCACAATTCAAGTGCAATTGAGCAACTAGCAATCAGAGAATTGGCTAGCAACAATGATATCATAATAAAACCAGCCGACAAAGGGGGGGGCCATAGTGCTACAGACTGCGGCTGCCTACGATGCCGAATGTATGAGTCTACTGGCAGACAGACAGAATTACACCGTCTTACCAGAAGACCAGACCGAGTCTCTTCACATCAGAATAGGCGGCATGATTGAAGAAGGACTAGCACACGACTGGTTAAGCAAAAAAGAAGCTGAGTTCCGGGTACAAAAGACACCACGAATTCCCTATTTCTACTGTATCCCTAAGATACATAAGAATATTGAAAAACCACCCGGAAGACCCATTGTCTCTGGGATTGGCTCAATTCTAGAGCCACTACCAAAATTTGCCAATGCCTTCCTCCGTCCCCTTGTACAGGGCACAGACACCTACTTGAAGGACACAGAAGCAGTCCTCCAACTATTAAGAGATCTACCTTTCAACCCTACAACGCAACTATTGCTCAGTTTAGATGTAGAGAGTCTGTACATGAGTCTGCCACATGATGAAACACTCTCCATCATTGAAGAGATACTATTTACCACCCGTGGCATTACCAAACACCCAGAGGTTTGGTTTTGGAATGTATCTCTCTAGCGCTTCAGAAAAACTTTTTCCAGTATAAATCCACCATATACTTACAGAGTAATGGGACCAGCATGGGCAGTACTTTTGCCCCGAGTCTAGCTGGTCTCTACGTTCACCATCTGGAGACCAAAAAGATCCTGAATGTACTTAATCCCTTCAGACAAAATATCCGTATCTGGAGAACGTACATAGACAACATCTTTGTCGTCTGGCAAGGGGACCTACAATCAGTGACTGACTTTGTGAATTGGCTGAACACTCAAAATACTTTTTCGAAATTTACCAGCTCAGTATTAAACAAGTCACTAGTGTTTTTGGATCTAAACATATACCCGGAGGGTGGAGTGCTGAAAACAAAAACTCATTTTAAACCGACAGCAAGGAACTGTTTGCTTAGGTTTGACAGCTTCCATCCCAGACACCTAAGGGAGAACCTGCCTTATGGCCAATTTTTGCATCTACGACGCAACTGCATGGAAGTGGCTGAGTACAAAACACAAGCCAATGATCTAAAAAATAAACTGAAACTGAGACAATACCCAGAAAGGATAATCAACTCAGCCATGAAAAGGGCTAAAAACAACAACAGAGAAGCCCTACTGGAAGATAAAATACCACAAGACTCTGGAAACAGACGACCTATATGTGCCACAACGTACAACACCATTTCAAACGATGTCTATAAGATAGTGAACAGGCATTGGGGAATCCTGACGTGTGGCAACCTGGACTTGGAAAAACCCATGTTTGCACACAGACGAGGCAGGAATTTGAAAAACATACTGGTCCACACACGCCCCGCAAAACACAAGAACACACCGTGTCCATCATTGGGGTCCACAGCCATTTCCCTTGTGGAATTGCAGTAGTTGCCACCTGACACATAAGAGTTAAAAATTGGCATTCAGCAACGGGACCAGTTGGGAACAGAGAAAAATGACCAACTGCAACAGTAAGAATGTTGTCTACCTAATCACTTGTCCGTGTGGTCTAGAGTACGTGGGCATGACCACAAGGGCAATAAAAACCCGTATGAATGAGCACAAGAGCAACGTGCACTGCAAAAGACAACAACCAAGATGGCCACTCACTACCTGAATGCCAAACATTGTGTTAATGACCTTCGATGGACTGTAATTGAACAGTTACAGTCTGAGGAAGACCTTTTTCAAAAATAACAGCGCTGGGTGTTCCGTTTGGGGACGCATCTAAATGGCCACAATGATGATATACCGTGGGGCCAACTAACCCCTAAACCAATCATTCTTGATCTGGTTTGTAAGTGGTAACCAGGGGTGAGTATCAGAAAAACACTTCATCCCGTAGTACTTCATCTCACCATGGTGCTTGCCCCATATAAACTCCTATACCTCTTTATCGCCTTACAAACATTGAAAGTACATCGTAGCATCTGTACAAAAATGAATAATGTCCTCCCATTACCTACATAGGGAATGGGTCACAACTCACGGCCCCCTTTTTCACATACCGAATATAGACACATACATGGTACACCAAAACTAGTACCAACCGGATGTTATCCTTGATGTCTGTAACTTGCTGATAGTTGTCATATAAATATATTGCATTATTCTTTATATCAGAAGGCACATCAGTATGGGTTAGTATTACCAACCGCTCAACGAACCCAGATATCTCGCTTTTTTCAAGCGCCTTTTTCAAGTGCTTGAGATATCAATAACCAACTGCTTTTAAATAACTTGCGTATTAGTTGAAAAAGGCTAGGATCAGTCGTGTCAGTGCACTCTGTCTATCGTTCTACTGTAAACAAGAATCGTCCTAGGGTTTTCACTTAAACAACTAAAGCGTAAGGTCTGTACGCAAGCGCATTACTTGCCCAGTGAGCTAAAGCCGAATAAAGCATTTCACTTAGGCGCATGCGCGGAGCGTTGCAAAGCTACACGCATACGCCCTTTACTCACACTGCCGACGGGGCTGGTAGCATTCCCCCGAGACTCCGGAAAATCCTGTCAAGGGCATTTAAATACCTTCGGTCAGGCACTCTTAATTGCCAATTAACAACCACTTAACAATGACAAGTGAGTATAAATACAAGACGCAAAGGGCTCCTTTACTATTCCAGCGGAGCCACGTATGGGGATAGATGGATCAGAACTCCAGTTTGTGAGTATGATACAGAGTGCTTTAACAATCTACAACTTGAAGTAAGTGAATCGCAATGTTTACCACAGCAATTATTTTTAGATTGCAGATTGGCAATTGTCACCCCAGACGTTCAGGGGCTCATGATGCTGACAACATTATAAAGACAAGTATGCCTATAATACCTATTCCTTTTTCCTCCCCCATTTCGCCATCGCTGCAATAGAGTGTGTGTTTTCTGTTTAATGTTTGTGTGTCATGTATATGTCTTTTTTTACAGGGTTAAATCTTCACTGACAGTTTGACTCCCCACCAAACATTTTCTAGGTGACTGCACCTGCTAAAAATTGTTTTGTTGAGGTTTACCAATGCTTTTTTCCTCATATCTTTCCTCAGGAAATGCAAATCGCATATACCGCTGTAGGTACATTGTAACCTATAGACCAAACACATATATATATTTTTTCACTTTTTTGTAAATACCAATTGTTTTTTGCGTAGTGAAACGTGAGTAAGGTGGGGAAGTTGTGCACCCTGTCCTGAAGAAGGAGCTTAACAGCACCAGCCCAGGGACCTAATTAAAGGTTTTTTTCAGAGTTCTATGAGCCAGGTACTTTTTACACTTTTCACTCATCCCACCATTCACTCACATTATCATTAAAAAATACCCTCACATGCACCATACATAGTCTATTATTATAAGTGCTCCCACGTAGTCGTAGGTCGTAGCACGCCGCATCCCGTAGAGGGGTGGAAGACCCCTATGATGAAGCATGACACCAAGGGTCCTTTTGGTGTGTGAGGGTTTTTTTTAAAAACACTAAGTACTCCACAACACTGTGAGGAACACTTCCAAACACTACTAGGTGGATTCTCTCTGTTTATGTAAACTTGTCTAGGGAGTACGAATCCATCCGTGAAACTCTCTCTCCCTTCTTCTGTTTTTTTTCATTTACTCACATCTACATAATTCGAAACTCTAATTTTCTTTTTTTGTTTTGCAGATTACCAATCGGACATCTTTTGGAGTCCATTGCACAATCTGTTAAAGTTATTTTTCTACTTAGTTCTAATAGTTATAATTAAGTTCTGTTCACAGTTATTGTTTTAATAAAAGTTAATAAAAAAAACTTTATACTACTTTTATTTTGTGGGGGGGGGTATGACGGTCCACAATAAAAATAATATTGAAATACTATAGTAAGATGTTCAAGACTAGGATTGAAAACTACTGAGTTATATTTCCTCTGGATAGACTACAAATTACAAAAGAAATCAAAATATTACGAAACAATGTGTACCACATTTACAAACCTCGTGCCACATTTTCCAGTGCAAAACTTACCCCACTACAAAATTAAATGTGTGGACCTCAATCATGCCCCTCAAACTACAGAAACAATCACCCCACAAAGATTTCTATATCTTATGAGGAGCTGCGTGGCCCTCCGCCTACTGGCCTGAAGTCCACGACCCCCAGACCCGGTTGCTGCAGTGTCCTGGGGAGAAACAGCCATTACAATGTAATGTAATGTAATGTAATATTGTATTTATACCGCATGGCTGTCGCTCCAAGGAGCATCTAGGCGCCCACTATTGACCAAGATCTATCACACGGTCAGGCTGCTTGTGGTAGTTAGTCCTGCTGTCACACTAGTGCTCTAGCGCAGGTATCCATTTCAGATGGTTCTTCCCCATCCAATTGAAGGCGGCCGTGAGGCAACATTTAAGATTTTCTTCCCAGTCCTGAGTATCTTTATCAAGGACCAGGATTAGTTGCGTCTCATCGGCCTATGCAACAACATCAATGCCAAATGATGATATTAGCCCAGTCAGAGGGGTGGTGTACACATTAAACAATGTCGGGCTCAGACTAGACCCTTGTGGTACTCCTGTCGTGAGTAATATTCCCTTCGAACAGAAGTCGCCCAGGGTAACCACTTATCTCCTGCCACTCAGAAAGTTCTTGATCAATTCAAGGACCCTACCAGTGATGCCAGATGTTACTAGCCGGTCAATCAAGATCGTATGTGAGACCGTGTCGGAGGCTGCCGACAGATCTAATAAAATGAGGACAGCCTTCTTACCCTGGTCAAGGGCCATACGGATGGTATCGCTAGTATACAGGAGAGCTGACTCAGTTGAATGTTGAGCTCTAAATCCTGATTGGTTATGGTGCCAGGCTTCGCTATCCTCCAGGAACCTTGTGATTTGTTTGTTTACGAAAGACTCTGTGATCTTACATAATACAGGGAGTAATGAAATCGGTCGGAGGTTGGATAATATAGTGGGGTCAGACAGCTGTTTTTTCTGCAGGGGTTTGACCGCCACTAATTTCCATTCTAGAGGGATTTTAGCTGTGACTAATGAGGTATTTACAATTTTGTTGATCGCAGGGTTGACAACGTCAATGATCGTGTGTAGGAACGCGGGGGAATGGATCAAACAGTGACCCTGATTTAGCCGTCAGTATTGCCCGATAGGTGTCCTCCAGGCTAATTGGCCGAAAGATCACCAGCTGGTCCACAGGACCTTTCCCCATGCTGTTCCCTTCTCCTGACTCTATGACAGGGACTGCAAAATCCTTCATGAGACCCTGTACTTTTTCCTCAAAGTAGTTTGCAATAGTGTTACAGAGACTCTCAGAGGGCGGGATTTCTTGCACTAATATCCTGGGATTATTAAAGCTATTTACGATCTTAAAGATAGCTTTTTGTTTGTTGCTTGATGATTCTACTGCTGCAGTGTAAAATGTTATTTTTTCTTTTTTAATGAGTGCGTGGTATGAACTCCTAGCTATTTTATAATTACAGCGCTCGTCGTCACGATAGTCTTTCTGCCATTTTCGTTCGGCTCTCCGTTCCTCCCTTTGTTTTGTTTTAAGTGACTGATTAAACCAAGGGGATGATAGTCTCTTATGGCCTGGCCTCTTTCCACTTTTCATAGGACCCGCCTTAGCTTTGATCTCGGACATCCATTCCCTAAAAATGTTTTTGTCCATTTCCAGATTACCTACGAAAAGGGGCCTGCAATCACTGGCCAATGCAGTCAATTCCGGGGGGCTCATGATACATTTCCACCCTTCGTTTCTAGCCTGGGTGCTTTTTCCCGACTGCTTGCCCTTCGTAGTGCTCTCAAGTAGGAGATTGAAAGGTATCAGCGCATGATCTGTCCATGTTTGGATTTTTGGATGCTTGAACTCGAATATGGCTAGATTGGAAGATATGCAGTCTATGGTATGACCAGCCTTGTGTGTGGACTGTGTGGTAAGAGTAACTAATCCCAATACATCCATAGTGTCTCTAAACGAAATAGCTGCAACATCTGTAGGGGAATCAAGATGGATATTGATGTCCCCAAGTACAGTGAAATTGGAAAACCCAAGTGCCAAATTACTAAAGGCCTTCCAGATACTTTCCAAGAAGCCCTTATGTGGACCCGGGGGGCGATAGATCAAAGCACCGGCAAACGTGAAGGTGTCATTGACCTTGATGTGAAACCCCATCCCTTCAGCTTTTTTCAGGTCCTGCAATTCAACCACAGTACAGTTGAGGGAGTCCCTATGAATAATCGCCACACCCCCCCCCCATTTTTTCCATCTACCCACCCTGTGAATGCAATATCCAGGTGGTAGGGCGTACACTATGTCTGGGTTACACCAGGGTTTGAGCCACGTTTCCGTAATAAAAAGGCAGTCCATATTTTCTTAAGTTGTTAGATCATAGATATGTAGTGCATGTTTGGGCAGGGAGCTAGCATTAATTAACCCCCCCTTTAGATCGTTTCTACCAACTGTGAGTGCAGCAATTTGTGAGAAAGTGAAGGTTTCCTTACATCCCCGGCAGCTCACTGGGCCCTTCCATAGGGATACATCCAGTTGGTGTATACAAATATGGGAGCTAGTTTGTAAGGATAAGAGCTCTGTGGTCATAAGCACGCGTGATCGTCACCACAAAGCCATTAGCACGCATATAGCTTTACCACGCATGCCTTTACCACACATGCTTTTAAAACTACTATGCATTTACCACGCATGATAAACACATAATCTTAATAATGTCTTTGTGTTGACGGACACGCGTTGTAATGGCTGTGGCTTACATCCTTCAAATTAGTTTTTACGTATACGTGTGACCAAGTCTGATAACATCAGAGGCCAGGGACAAACACTGTGGTGTCTGTGGCAGGAAATCTCATCGATCACAGAGAAAATAGGAGGACGGTAAAATGAAAGTAACAGATATAATAAAAAGAACGGAGGAAAACTACTAACATAGCGGTGGACTGAGTATAACATCAAAGGCCAAGAAAAAACACTGTGGTGTCTGTGGCAGGAAATCTCATCGATCACTGAGAAAATAGGAGGACGGTAAATTGAAAGTAACAGATATAATAAAAATAACGGTAAAAAACTACTAAAATGGCGGTGGACGGAGTACGTAATCAACGTTTGGCGCCTCGGAACTACATTTCAAATAAATATAGATAAAGTATGATTATAAAATATATTACAAAAGTACAACAGCGGATGACACACACGACCCGGGGAAAAGAAAGCGTCAAATTTAAAACCTGAAATAAAGAAAGGTTTGCTTGTTGAACTTGAAGAAAAAGAAAAAAAACGTGGGCTTCGAACCCAAATGAGGCTTCACACAAAAAAACAGAAACTTTTTCATACATTCATAGTAATCCTTATCGAGGACCGGTGTTAAAATTATCGCAGTTTTATAGGCAGGAAATTGCAGATAAAATGGCGATAATAAGCTTGATGATACGGCCTTGTTATTTCCTATTGATGCCCATGTTAACACCAGAAAACTAGCTTCTATGGGAATTAACAAGGACGTATTATCAAGCCCATTATCGCCGTTTTATCTGCAGTTTCATGTCGATAAAACGGCGATCATTTTATCACCTGTCATTGATAATATGCCCCCTAGTTCTCAAAAAGAACCATGAGCCATATTATCAAGCAAAGGCGATACATTATCGCCGCTTTTATCGGCAGTAAACTGCCGATAAAGCGGCGATAATGGGCTTGATAATATGCCCTTGTGAATTGCAATAGAAACCCCAGTTATGGTGTTAACCTGGGCATCTATGGGAATTCACAAGGCCATATTATCAAGCCCATTATTGCCGCTTTAGCAGCAGTTTCCTGCCAATAAAAGCGGCGATAATGTATCGTCCTTGCTTGATAATATAGCCCTCTTTTTTTTTCTTTTAGCCCCAATGCCCCCACGATCCCAGACGGCTCCCCAGATCCTACCAATCTCCTTTTCTACTTGAAAGAGAGAGCAGATTAACTTGCTCTCTCTTGCAAATAGAAAAACGATTTGCTGTGGTAAAGTGGGAGCGGCGACGGTACCGCCCTACCATACCAACAGCAGTGTCCCGGGAGTACGCACCCCGACACACTGCAAGAGCCGGCCCTGAGAAATGGCGCTACCCAGGACCATCAATGGTTCCACTAAGGGGGCCACGCGACGCCCTCCCAACATTAATTAAAAACCCCAGACAGTGCAGGTACCCGGAGCTGGAAGGTCATTTTACATATTACTGCCCCAGAAAGGTGGCGTTCCCCTCCTAGTGTAAGGGGAGAGAGGGAGGGAGAGCTCGAAACATATATTTTTTTAAAAAGCCCCGAGGGGTGCCGCTCCCTGAGACTGCAGGGAGTAGAACCGTAACCCCCCGCATACTTCAAAATAAAACCAGACGAGTGGCGTTCCCCAGTGCTCGGGGCTTCTTACAAGCCCCCCATTATGGAAAGAAAATGCCCTCGTAATTTGCCCCCCGGGACCTAATGAATAAAACAGACTTCTAGTTTTTTTTTAGCTTTCCCACCGTGTATGAGTACTGCACGAGTACCCCGCGATTTTTTATTAAAAAAAAATCAAAATTGAGACTAAAGATCCATGTACCACCCCCCTGAGCAAGCCTATAGGATCAGAATGTTTCTACCCTGCCCCTTTCCTAATTTCTCAACTTTGTTTTACTGTTTTCTTGTGACTCGGTTCTCGCAACAAACAAGATGGCTGCCAACACTTCCTGGTTAGGAGTGTTGACAGCCAATCAAAATGAGCTCTTGCTCGTAAATGTAATAATAATAATAATAATAATGAACTTTATTCGGATTTTTTGGAGATCCATAAAAGCAGTACATAGTAAAAATCTGCATTACAATCTATTTACAAATACCATGGAAGTTAAAAAGAGCTCGAATAATTTGTACAATACAGTTATTTTAGAGATTTTTTCTGTGTCTGTATATACATTTCAAAAAGTTAAGAACGTGGTAGCATGTGGCTTCAGTGTCCAGAAGCTGCAGACTCAGCATGGCTGGTCGACATTGTCTAAGACCCCAAGTTTTTAGGAGAGTCAGTAACCAAACTTTACGATGTTCCTGATAAAATTTACAGAACAAGACGGTATGGAGGGTAGTTTGTGTTGATTTTCCGTCACATGGACAAAGAGATGGATTTGAGTCCCAGACGTTTGGGGTTGGAAAAGCTACCAGCTTGTGGAATATGTTTAGTCTAAATCTTATCAGGAGGTAGCGGTCAAAAGTACCAATATTGAGAGTTAAGTAGGGCTGAATTGAAAAGGTGGATTGGACCGTTATTGCATGTTGGACGGACTGTTTCCCTACTTCTGATTGTAATCTCAGATTTTCCAGATGGCCCAAGGCTCGTGTTTTTAAGTTGTTTTTTGTGAGTTCTCCAATTTTTTCAGGATTTGAGTAGTATTGTTCTACTCCGAGGTCGATGAAAAAGTTCAGGATGTAGGCTAGCCATTTAATTTTTAGAGCATAGTCCATGGACATTGCATCTGCCAATATCGTCTTTGTAAGATCATTT
This sequence comes from Lissotriton vulgaris, assembly GCF_964263255.1. Classification (NCBI taxonomy): domain Eukaryota; kingdom Metazoa; phylum Chordata; class Amphibia; order Caudata; family Salamandridae; genus Lissotriton; species Lissotriton vulgaris. The sequence goes on along the minus strand of NC_141687.1, from coordinate 1,257,799,825 downwards.
TTTTCTGAAGCCCAGATGCGGCGCCATAGGAGTAGCGGTTGTATTTTCGCAAGATCTTCGATATGTGGAACGCCCAATTCTGTGTGGCAGGCGTAGGTCGAAGCTCGCTTAGGGGCTGATAGGAGAAATCTAAAAAAGTTATTTTCTGCAGTTTGCAGGGAAGTAACGTCCATATGACCCCATAATCCTGCGCCATATAGGGCTGTCGACTGGCATTTGGCTTTATATATAGTCAGCAGTTCCATGGGCGGACGTTTTCCCAATTTTTGTGTGAACGTCACCAATGCAGCTAATGCTCTTTTAAAGCAGTGTTTCCTGGCTTCCACTGCCTTTTTCCAGGAAAGTTTGTTATCTATTGTGACTCCCAGATAACAATATTCAGTTGCGGAGTCTATTTTTTGGGTATCAAGGAAAATGGTTTTTTGAGGTTTTCTCCCGACCCCAGCCTTCATCACTAAAGTCTTTTTCACGTTTATGTGAAGGTCAAGGGTTCTCATGAACTGAGAGTATCTGTTGAAAGATTTTTGGAGTTCACAAGGGGTTCGTGCCAGGAGGACGGTGTCGTCCGCATAGAGCAGAGCGGGGATCGGGCGATATTTAGCCTGCGGGAGATCCCGGGCACCCTTCAAAAGCTCTACCTCCAAGTTGTTAGTGTAGAGGGAGAAATGGAAGGGTGCCAGGACGCATCCTTGTCTGACCCCACGCTCCACTCTAAATGACGCTGTCAGTTCCCCCTTTGTGCCAAAACGAACTCTTGCGGAAGGATTAGAATAGAGTTCCCTTAAAAAGTTCAAGAGTGGCGGATCTACCCCCATTTGGGCTAAAAGGGACCATAGTTTAGTATGGGAGACGCAGTCAAAAGCCGCGGACAAGTCCACGTAGATCATGTAAAGTTTTTCTTTTTTGGCTTGCACGTATTTTCCGAAAATGACCGAAAGGTTTAGGGCTTGTTCTACTGTTCCTAGTCCTTCTCTAAAACCGAATTGTAGGTCGGATAGTATACCTCTCTCCTCCACCCAATCCTGAAGTCTTTCTAGGATCACTCTGCCTGCCATCGTCCCCAGTGAATCCAACAAAGAAATTGGGCGATAGCAAGCAGGGTCCTGGCGGTTGCCTTTCTTGTATATCGGCACCATAATGGACCTTGTCCAGGACTCCAAGATTCCTTTTTTTGCCGTTGCGGTGCACACCCTTGTTATAATCGGTGCCCAGAGTTCTGTTTTGTATTTAAAAAAGTCAGCCGGGACTCCGTCTGGGCCTGGAGCTTTTCCTTTTTTGGTTGAATTCAGTGCCAAAAGGATCTCAGAGATTTCGAAGTTTATGTCTATAGGGTATGGTGGAGATATTTCTTTTTCCTCTTCCGTTTCTTGATCAGAGGATGATTTTTGAAAGATTTTAGTGAAATGAGATACCCATTCTGCAGCGTCTATTGCAACTTCGATTTTTGGGCGCGTGTCATCAACCAAAAAGGGAGTTCTTATAATTCTCCAGAAGGCTTGGGGGTTTTTGTCTTGTGCACTGGTATGGAGTTCGTTCCAAAGTGCTTGCTTAAGTTCCTCTTTTCTCTTTTTTCTAATTTTGTGGTATTCGCTTCTTAGGATGGCTATAGTGCGAGGGTCCCTTTCGTCTTTGTTTAGGGCTAGTTTCAGCTTTGTATGAGCTTTGGTACACTCCTGATTGAACCAGCCTTTTAGTCGGGGTAGTCCAGCTTTTTGTTTTGCTGTAAGCAGAACCTTTAATTTATCCATAATTTGGGCGAAGTTGTTAAGGAGCTCCTCGTCTTCTGTTGATATGTCCAGACAAATTTTAATTTGGGGGTAGACTGACTTTATCAGCTCTTTAGTCAGTTCCTCTGGGTTTATCTTCCCCCACTTTATTGAGTACCCATTTAGTTTGTCAATGCTTATGTTTTCCTGGGTCAGTGCGTTGGCTATTGTCATAGGAGGGCATTGTTGATGGTTTGTTGTCACTTCCAATTTTAGTATTGCGTGATCGCTTTGGGAGTTCGGTTTGACTTCAAAGTTTTTTACTCTTGATTCTAAGGTTGCTGATATTATTATGAAATCAACCGTGGTACTGTAACCTCTTCCTATGTAGGTCGGTGCTAGCGAGTTGGCTCCGTAGTCCAAGGTGTTTACTACTTGGAGGTCCAGATCTGATAGGAGATCGTTCATTAATCTGCCCATGTTGTTATGCGAGAAGTGGATAAGAGAAAGACCTTCCTCTGTCACCATGCCAGGACATTTTTGTTTTGGTTGGGTACAGGCGTGGAGGTTAAAGTCGCCTACCCATATTATAGATACCGGACCTCTTTCTCCTTGTTTCGTTCTAAGGGTGGTTAGTTTTTCGTGGAGGTGAGTCAGGACTCTCTGAAACTCTGGTTTGTCCAGGTTATTGTAGAAGTTTATAACGACTATTGACTCTTTTTTTGGTAGGGAGAGACCAAGAATCTGAAAATTAGGGTCCAGTTCGATGACCTTTGTTTTGATGTTTTGAATAGTATTGGCTAAATAGATGCATAGTCCTCCCTTTGGTCTACCCTTCTGTCCTGACGTCGCAGGGGAGAAGTATGTCTTGTACCCCTGTAAATGGTGTTCTTGTCGTGACCACGTCTCCTGTAAGCAGATTATTTGATGACTGTGCGCGTGGTACTTAATTGTCCCATCCTCCACTTTTGTCCTTAACCCTGCAATATTCCAGGAGATCAGGCTTAGGCTTGTTGGATTGTCCCTAGAGGTTTTGACTGTTTGTGATTCACTAGGAATCTCTCGGTCTGGAGGGGCTAAAGGAGAATCCGGGGATCCCAGTGAGTCGGTGCTGTTTAGGGATTGTTCTTCTAGCTGTGGTGGTCAGTCAACGCTCTCTAGGGCACTATACCTATTTGTTAGGGGAAGACCATTCCAGCCATCCCAACGTGGGGGATCACTGTAATTTCTCCACTGTTCTTGTCCTCTCCATTCGTCCCTTTCTCTGCCTCGGTGGTTGGGACCTAATGGGTTGAAAGGGGGGGGGGCGTCCTTGCCACGGTTGCTGCCATTGGTGGATGATGTGTTGTGTGGGTTGAGGTGGTTGCTGCCACTGCTGAGAAAAGTGATGTAAAGGTTGAGGAGGCTGAGGGGGTGGTTGCCACTGGAAAGTTGTATGTTGTGGTATTTGTGGGAATTCCGGAGTATGTGGAGGCTGCTGACATTGGTACGTAATGTATTCTGAGAGGTGTATGAGCCCTCTGTTTGATGGAAAAGTGGAACAGGGAAAGTTTTGTCGTAAGGGTGTAGGTAGGAAATAGCACAAGGGAAGAGGGTTTATTTGGGTAGCAGGTCCACTGCTGGGTGTGTTGCAGATATAATTTGCTGCCCCTATCTCCCTGAATTTGATGGTAATAACGTCACCCGCTATGGTCTTCGTGTTCCTGCCCACCCAGTCTCCTCTACGTACAGAAAAGATCTCACCCCTGATGTAAGCAGGTAAGAGTTTATGCAGTTGGAGCCACTGGGCACATTTATTCCTTAAATCTGCGAAAGTTTCTCTTACACCCTCCTTCAGTGGTGGTACAGCTGTTAAGACCACCACGAAGGGGGAAGCTTCCGGCGGGAAATTGATTATTTTGGGGCGAGACTGCTTTGTCTTAGATTCTTGAGGTTTCTCTAAGAGGGGAAACACTGCTGGAATTGTAATGTTCCCATTAGTGCTTTTAACTTGTCGGTTATTTGTTTTGGTTGGACCTGCAGAAGCTTTCGGGGCTGCTTGAGTTGCAGAGGCAGAACCTACCGCAATAGGGGTGACTGGGGAAGCATCTGATTTACTCCCTTTTTGGGTTAGAAGCTGTATAGCTGATGCCTTGCTAGGTGGTGGAGTATTAGGCTTGATCGATGTGCCTGTTGCATGTTTAGTGCAGGTTTTTTGGGAAGTATTTCTTTTACCCCGTGCGTTTGTGCGGGGCCATTCCCGCTTATCTTACTACCACATTTCGAATTAATTAGGGACGTGAGTCTATCCAGCTTCGATATTAAAGGTTTAATTTGTGCCGCTATTGTGGCTTCGAGATCTGATTTAAGGTCTATTACCATGTTTTCCACCCAGCAGGGTATACCTGCCGCGGAGTTAGGGGTGGGTGAAATCAAGTTATGATTCTTAACTTTTGCTTTGGGTTTTTCCCTAATGTTGGGCACAGCCTTGGTGGAAGTGGAAGTGTCTTTCCTTGCTTCTATCGGTTCTAAAGTCATTTCTGTGTCAGGTAGAATGGGATGACTAGCTACACTCTGCTCTGGTTTGTCAGTTGGTGATTGGCATGCTTCTAAGTCTGGGGTAGCCTCGAGGTCAACATATGACAAATCGGAGTCTGATTGGGTCACGGATAAGTCTACAGCATTCGGGACGGTCAGTGTAGGGACAATAGTTAGGGGTAAGGGTAAGGAACAGTTGTTGACGGCCTGGTGAGCAGGGGAGCTTGCGGTTGCAAGAGAACCCAGAGAGGAGCGTTTAGCGTGCATAAGGTCCAGGGAGACTCTTTTTTCCAATAGGATAATGCTCTCATCGATGGTTTCGTTGACCCGGGATATGAAGAGGTCTATGGGGCCGGTCACTTGTGCCACGGCCGTGGCTTTTTTTGTGTTACTTCTAGTTTTGGGACGCATAGTGGTCATATGTAATATGAGTCAGGAGCTTCAAAGTGGGCCTCTCAGGAGTTTAACGGTGAATCCTGTGGCTGGCCACTCTGTGTTGAGAAGTAAGATGAGTGTCACTGGGCTGCCTTCCTTACATGAGACAGAGAGGAAAAAAGAAAATGGTGGGGGACTGGGCCAGGGCCGTCCTCTGCCGTCCTCGAACGGCCTCAAACGGCCCTGTCTTTGCCCCGTCTTTGCCCGGGCTGCGTCCCGCGCTGCGGGAGTGGGATGTTATTATGTAGGAGGCGGAAAGGGCGGGGGGCGGGCCAGCAGGGAGAGCGGACCGGAATCTCTCCGTCGGTCTTGCAGGGACTTCTGGGAAATGAAGTCCCCGCACGCTCGCAGCCCCGCTGGTTCCTCGCGCCCCTTACCGCCTTGCCGCCTGTGTCCTGAGTTACTCCTCCAAGGTGCTGCCTCTACCAACACCCACCGGCGAAGCGGCACCCGCGGAGCGGGTGCGGCGAGAGGTGGGCTGGGAGACCGGTGCGCTGCTGGGCTGATGGGCTACAGCGTAGATGAAGCAAGGAACCTCCGCTTGTGAAACTGAGTACATGTCCCACAGGATAGTAGGGCTGGAACTCTTTTAACAGCCTGTGATGGGCGGGGGGCGGGCCAGCAGGGAGAGCGGACCGGAAGCTCTCCGTCGGTCTTGCAGGGACTTCTGGGAAATGAAGTCCCCGCACGCTCGCAGCCCCGCTGGTTCCTCGCGCCCCTTACCGCCTTGCCGCCTGTGTCCTGAGTTACTCCTCCAAGGTGCTGGCTCTACCAACACCCACCGGCGAAGCGGCACCCGCGGAGCGGGTGCGGCGAGAGGTGGGCTGGGAGACCGGTGCGCTGCTGGGCTGATGGGCTACAGCGTAGATGAAGCCAGGAACCTCCGCTTGTGAAACTGAGTACGTGTCCCACAGGATAGTAGGGCTGGAACACTTTTAACAGCCTGTGATGGGCGGGGGGTGGGCCAGCAGGGAGAGCGGACCGGAAGCTCTCCGTCGGTCTTGCAGGGACTTCTGGGAAATGAAGTCCCCGCACGCTCGCAGCCCCGCTGGTTCCTCGCGCCCCTTACCGCCTTGCCGCCTGTGTCCTGAGTTACTCCTCCAAGGTGCTCCCTCTACCAACACCCACCGGCGAAGCGGCACCCGCGGAGCGGGTGCGGCGAGAGGTGGGCTGGGAGACCGGTGCGCTGCTGGGCTGCTGGGCTACAGCGTGGATGAAGCCAGGAACCTCCGCTTGTGAAACTGAGTACGTGTCCTCGTAAATGTCTAGATTTCCGTACGCGTACGCCTCAATTTTTCTTTAAAAAAAAAGTAGATCCTAAACATCAATGTACGACCCCCTGGGGAAGCCTAGACGATCGGAATATTTCTAGCTTCCCCCCTTCCCTTATTTCTCAACTTTGTTTTACTGTTTTCCTGTGACTCGGTTCTAGCGAGGCACAAGATGGCCACCAACACTTCCTGGTTTCGAGTGTTGACAGACAATTCACAGCCAATCAGCATGCAGCTCGCGCTCGTAATTGAACAGATTTCAGTACGCGTACTGAACTCCGACTCTAGATATCGCTATGAGTTTACTTGCAATTTTCTCAGAAACTACTGAACGGATTTACACTATTTAACAAAAAGCACAATCTGCGAACAGAACTCTACCTCTCTGCCAAATTTTGTGTAATTCCGTTCAGCCATTCGGGCTGTAGCCCTGGCTAAAGGTCCCTATGGAAAATTGCATGGGGATAACACATATCAATGTTGGGAGGGTGGGCTTGATAATACGTCCTTGTTAATTCCCATAGAAGCATATGTCTGGTGTTAACATGGGCTTCTATGGGAAATAACAAGGCCATATTATGAAGCTCATTATCGCCGTTTTATCGGCAGTTTCCTGCCAATAAAACGGCGATAATTTTAACACTGGTCCTTGATAATATGCACCGAAGTTTACTGGTCAAAAAAAGAGCAATAGTCCAAATTATCAACAAAAGGAGATACATTATCGTCGCTTTTATCGGCAGGGAACTGCAGATAAAGCAGCGATAATGGGATTGATAATATATCCTTGTGAATTGCCATAGAAGCCCAGGTTAATACTAGAACCTGGGCTGCTATGGGAATTTACATGGGCCTATTATCAAGCCCATTATCGTCGCTTTATCGCTGCTGGGCTGCTGGGCTACAGCGTAGATGAAGCAAGGAACCTCCGCTTGTGAAACTGAGTACATGTCCCACAGGATAGTAGGGCTGGAACTCTTTTAACAGCCTGTGATGGGCGGGGGGCGGGCCAGCAGGGAGAGCGGACCGGAAGCTCTCCGTCGGTCTTGCAGGGACTTCTGGGAAATGAAGTCCCCGCACGCTCGCAGCCCCGCTGGTTCCTCGCGCCCCTTACCGCCTTGCCGCCTGTGTCCTGAGTTACTCCTCCAAGGTGCTGCCTCTACCAACACCCACCGGCGAGAGGTGGGCTGGGAGACCGGTGCGCGGCTGGGCTGATGGGCTACAGCGTAGATGAAGCCAGGAACCTCCGCTTGTGAAACTGAGTACGTGTCCCACAGGATAGTAGGGCTGGAACACTTTTAACAGCCATTGATGGGCGGGGGGTGGGCCAGCAGGGAGAGCGGACCGGAAGCTCTCCGTCGGTCTTGCAGGGACTTCTGGGAAATGAAGTCCCCGCACGCTCGCAGCCCCGCTGGTTCCTCGCGCCCCTTACCGCCTTGCCGCCTGTGTCCTGAGTTACTCCTCCAAGGTGCTGCCTCTACCAACACCCACCGGCGAAGCGGCACCCGCGGAGCGGGTGCGGCGAGAGGTGGGCTGGGAGACCGGTGCGCTGCTGGGCTGCTGGGCTACAGCGTGGATGAAGCCAGGAACCTCCGCTTGTGAAACTGAGTACGTGTCCTCGTAAATGTCTAGATTTCCGTACGCGTACGCCTCAATTTTTCTTTAAAAAAAAAAGTAGATCCTAAACATCAATGTACGACCCCCTGGGGAAGCCTAGACGATCGGAATATTTCTAGCCTCCCCCCTTCCCTTATTTCTCAACTTTGTTTTACTGTTTTCCTGTGACTCGGTTCTAGCGAGGCACAAGATGGCCACCAACACTTCCTGGTTTCGAGTGTTGACAGACAATTCACAGCCAATCAGCATGCAGCTCGCGCTCGTAATTGAACAGATTTCAGTACGCGTACTGAACTCCGACTCTAGATATCGCTATGAGTTTACTTGCAATTTTCTCAGAAACTACTGAACGGATTTACACTATTTAACAAAAAGCACAATCTGCGAACAGAACTCTACCTCTCTGCCAAATTTTGTGTAATTCCGTTCAGCCATTCGGGCTGTAGCCCTGGCTAAAGGTCCCTATGGAAAATTGCATGGGGATAACACATATTAATGTTGGGAGGGTGGGCTTGATAATACGTCCTTGTTAATTCCCATAGAAGCATATGTCTGGTGTTAACATGGGCTACTATGGGAAATAACAAGGCCATATTATGAAGCTCATTATCGCCGTTTTATCGGCAGTTTCCTGCCAATAAAACGGCGATAATTTTAACACTGGTCCTTGATAATATGCACCGAAGTTTACTGGTCAAAAAAAGAGCAATAGTCCAAATTATCAACAAAAGGAGATACATTATCGTCGCTTTTATCGGCAGGGAACTGCAGATAAAGCAGCGATAATGGGATTGATAATATATCCTTGTGAATTGCCATAGAAGCCCAGGTTAATACTAGAACCTGGGCTGCTATGGGAATTTACATGGGCCTATTATCAAGCCCATTATCGTCGCTTTATCGGCAGTTTCTTACCGATAAAAGCGGCAATAATGTATCGCCCTTTACTGATAATATGGCACTGATGGTCATATTATGAAGGACCGGTGTTAAAATTATCGACGTTTTATGGGCAGAAAACTGACGATAAAACGGCAAAAATGGTCTTGATAGTACGCCCTTGTTAATTCTCATAGAAGCCCATGTTGTGGTGTTAACATGGGCTTCTATGGGAATTAACAAGAGCGTATTATCAAGTCCAGACGCGGCCCCTGGAGGGAGTTGCGGTGAGACAGGGAGAGCAGGGGAGGGGCAGGGTGGGGGGGTGATAAAGAACGGAATCTGGATGATTGTAGGTAAGTAAACAATTAAATTAATAAAACGAATTTCGGGCCACATTATCAACAACATAAGGCTATACATTCTCGCCGCTTTTATTGGCAGGAAACTGCTGATAAAGCGGCGATAATGGTCTTGATAATATACCCTTGTGAATTTCCATGGCAGCCCAGGTTAACACCAGAACCTGGGCTGCTATTGGAATTTACAAGGGCCTATTATCAAGCCCTTTATTGCCGCTTTATCGGCAGTTTTCTGTCGATAAAAGCGGCAATAATGTATCGCCTTATGTTGTTCATAATATGCCGCTTCGTTCCATGCCCTGCATGGCATTTTGCGATGCAGGGCGCGTTACGAAATTCGGGGCAGATTATCAAGGACTTGTGTTAAAATTATCAACGTTTTATCGTATTCGTAGCGTATGCTGAGAATGATTAGCAGTAGAAACTATGGTGCAATCACTCTCTCACTGTCAAATGAGAGCACAGGGTGAGTTATGAGAATAGTTAGAAGTAGTCAGTTATTGGAGATCCGATTCAGCTGTGTGTCTTAGTGTGCGATGTTAGGCAATGCTTACATGATTACGGTAACTGAGCGTGTGGTTTGATTAAAAAAAAGTTGTGTTAACTACTCTGCATGGGAAGCTGGATGTTTCCATCTGGCTGTTGATTTCGACCTTGAAAGCAGAGTCAACCAAATGAGTCGTATAAGAGCGATATTGACTCAAACAGAGGTTGCTCTTACATCTGCTAGAGAAACATTTGTCCTTCATGTAGCAAACACCCGCACAGAAGTGTACGCTTTGATAAATACAGACGTGCCGTGGAATTTAAGGGAGTTAATTTAGACTATCTTTAATGCGTCCTCGAGTAGGGGGTTAGCTTACTTTTTTAAAATTATAAGAATTGGTCTTGTGACTTCTGTAGAAAGTATATTTGGTGTCTTGTCTGTGTTTTTTCATTGCATTTTTTGCAGCATCTTTGGTGAATTGTGCTTAATGGCCACATTAGTTGCCAGTGTGCTTGTATTGATTTGTTTACTTAAATATGAATGCACATTTTGCAGCAGACGACAATATTTCTCGGTTGTTGCTGGTCCGCAACCGAATGCTTAGTTACTATGGAGCGCTGCCTCTTGCAACGTTGAGTGCAGTTTATGGATTATCGTTTCGATTCTCCTTTTTCACATGCGTTCAGCCTGTTTTCCTTTGCCTGAGCTGTGATTTCGACTGGGCCCTGGTCTCTGCAGTACTGTGTCTCCCAATGCGGACTACGACCAGGTGATGAGTCCTTTAGTGGTTCATGACGTGCTCTGTTCTGGCGGTGGGATTATGGCCTTAGCAGCGAGACATGGAATAATGGGACGTTGGAATGTTTTTTCAGCGGCGCTTGAGTTCTTAGCACGCAGTTACATTGAAGATGACCCATTTTTTCCTTCAATGGTGATAGAGGCTCCGGTGGTAGAGGAACATGTATGTTCATTCTAACTATTGAATTCGATGGCTGAAATGTTTTCAGATGAGAACAATGACTTCCTGCTGGAGGCTGTTGCTACATACTGTGCTTACATGCTGTTGGATTAAGACTCTTTGATTTTTCTGCGTATTCTTTATTTTTTAGCTACAGCTTTCTATCAAAGAGCGAATAACTTTTTTGGGGAAATGTGAACTTGACTCTGGTTTTAAGTCTTGGAGTGTGCGTTTCTAAGTGGCACATGTTTATATCACGTGAAGAAAGGGTCCCGTGGGGCTGAGGCTTTCACTCACACCCTGTTAAATTAGCATGGGTCTATTAAAAGCTTACACGCTATTTTTGCTTTCCTGCTCTGCTTTGCACATGACACATACTTGTGATATTGTTTAGAGAAGGCTGAGTATTTTGTTTTATATGAGAATAATTTGGTATGCTAGATTTGTAAAGTGCCTCGCTAGTTTTGTGTGTATAGTGAGAGCATGGAACATCAAAGTTATCTTTAATACTGTGCCTGTTCAGAATGATCCTCGGCAGTTCGAGCCATAATACATATGTAGTTGTGTCCACCTTTGATATTTGCGCTTTTCATAATGCATTGTGGAGGCAAAGTTACACACAGTTGGAGAACATTCATAACTTGATAGTTTGTGGAGCACTGAATGTGATGTATTACTGCTGAGTACCAGAGGTATGGGTCTGACCATGTAATCCTATGAGACTTTCAGTAGTTATAAACTAATCTGCTAGGTAGGGAGGGTGAAATGTAGGTATATTTTAAATTTGGTTACCTTTAGTAATATAGGGTGCTATTTCTGTTTGTATCTTATAGAATAGTAACAATGCTGACAACCTTGTTTGTGATAATATGTTTGGTTGTATTATTTAAGGTACTGTGCATGAGATTTGGGCGTTAGAAATAAGTAGTTCAAAGTTGCACGTTCTTTATTTGCATCTTGTATTGGACTGGTGTAAGAGTATAAGGAAAGAGTGCTATTGTTATCCACGTTACTTCATGTAATCTAAGTGGCATGTTCTGGGTTGACTAGTCATTGGTGTTTTTGTTGTAGGGCAGTGGTTCCCAAACTTTTGACTCGTAAGGACCCCCCATAGAGTCACCACTGGAAGCTGGGGACCCCCAAGCAATTTGTAGGATTTAAATTTCAAAATTAAAACCGTAATTCGGAAAAAATTAACACATATGTGTACACAAAACAAATATGCAAGTTACTAATGATTTTAGTGGCATATTTACAAGCCCCTATCACCATGGGAACATCACTTTCTGAGAGTTTTTTGTGGCGATAGGGGCTTTGCCTTAACAAGGCAATGTTAAGCCACTTAACGTGGCTTAACGGTCCCTTATAAATGAGACTCCCTTTGACACAATGCTTAGCGTTAAAGCGGTGGGCAGTGCGTGTTGTGGTGGGCGTTTCCTCTGTGACACCCATTGATTTTGACGCTGCCGCCTATTTACAAGAGCAGCGTAAATGGAAAGCAGGGCCAAAATTAAGGCCAGGGAAAACCTGGTCTTAACTTGGCGAAGCAATGAGAAATGCTTCATTTCTCCTTGTTTTGGTAAAACGCCTTGGATTGTTTATGTTCAGGAAGGCGACCCTTTCTGCACATAAACAATCTTTAAAAAAAAAGACATTTTGTAACTTCCATATGTGATGTGAGAAAATGACATTTCAATATTGTTTATGTGCACATAAACAATCTTCCCCTATTAAATGTAGCACCAGTGCAGGGGAAACGTAGGGCTGCACCATATGCTTGTAAATATGGTGCAGCCTTGCATTTCTGAAGTAGTAGAGTGTGTTGTTAAGCCAAGGAGGCTGGTCTGGAGAAGCATAAACGTAAGGAGTGCTGGTCTGGAGAAGCACAAACTCAGGATTCAGAACATAACACAGTGTTAGCATTGACTTCAACAATAAAAGTGTATTTCCTCCCAAAGAAACCTTTTTAGAAGCATCAGGATACTGAAAGACTGAAAAAAATCATGTCACTAACTTGACTTTGCAGTTTGAAAGCAGTTGTTTGATGACAGTTTTTAGGTCACTGTGCTAGATTACGATTGTCCCTTATGAACTGCAGTGTAGCAAAATAATCTGTGTGACAAAAGCAGTAACCCACTGACCGATGCATATCAAATACTGTTTTTTAAAATGTATGGTACACTTCTTTGCAGTAGGCATATTAAACCTCTGTGTTACATTAGTTCAGTCACAGCGGTCACTGGACAAACTCTCATGTCTCTCCAGCAGGGAACTCAATCACTGTTATCTTCACATTTTTATTGTTCTTTGAAAACTGGTAATTAAACAAGATACTTTGCAGTGCTTTTAAAACTGCTGCCTGCGGACGCCCTGGGAATGTGTGTGAGGGACTCATGGGGGTCCGCGGACCACATTTTGGGAAACCCTGATCTAAGATGAAGAACCAATGAGTCACTGATTGCTAGTCTGGTAGGTTGTTTGTGTAGTAAGGTGAGTTTTGGAACACCGTAATACACTGAGGTCCTACGTCTTTATTCACAGTTCTGTGTATGAGCAGAATTCCTGGAACAGTAGTTACAACAAAAAAGGCTCGATAAAGGGCTTGCACTTTGAATATGAATATAAAATAGAAGAATAGTTGATAATCACAGTTAAGGAATGCAGCAATTAGATGTGTGTATGTGTGGATGATGTGTACATTGAGTGGAAAATGAAAATCTTGAAAAATTAGAGAGGTTATAGATGTGCAAACTTTCCATTTCTTTGCAAAGGAAGTGGGTGTTTAGTTTTCCAGTGCATATATATGTTCACTGAAAAAACCATAGGTTTCAGGCACGTTATAGTCAGGAATTAGCATTTAAAAAACTTTAGAAATTCACTGAAAAAAACCATAGATTTCAGCCACGTTATAGTTAGGAATAAGCATTTAAAAAACCTTAGAAATTCACAGAATGTCATGAGTGATGTCATAAGTTATGTCACTGACCATGTCATGAGTGATGTATTATGTGACGTCATCAGCAGTGGATTGCGGGAGCGCGAGTTATAGTTAGCTAAACTAACTAGAACTGGGGAATTTCAATGGTTTTGTATGAGAGAAAATGCCCAGCTAACTATAACATGGGTGAAACCTATGGTTTTTTCAGTGAATTTCTAAGGTTTTTTAAATGCTAATTCCTAACTATAACGTGTGTTAAACCTATGGTTTTTTCAGTGAAAAAAAATATATATATATTTATATATATTACCTACTGGCGGTCGCCAGTAGGTATATATAGTTAGGATTTTTTCCCTATGGGATTTTTGAAAATTCTATGTCTAATAACTTTGGCGTTTGTGGACGGAATTGGCTGAACTTTTCAGGAAAATGGAACATTTTGTTTCTGAGCAGCCCCTGAAAATTTGGGGGTGGTTCGTCAAGAGGGGGGCCGAGAAAAAAGGGGGGTCCCAAAACGCGTTTTTCCCATGTTAATTTCCATAGGGCGGTTGGCCTCACTTTTAGCCCGAACGGCTGAATGGATTTGCACGAAATTTGGCAAAATTGTAGGGACTGTTATCCTGATGTGCCTTTGCTAGGTCTCAATATATGTGGATTTTGAGAAATTAACGTTCAAAAAAAGATATATATCTGTGACAGCGCTCCGGGCAGCGCTCCGGTTCGCGTACTTTTCGCGTAACGGAACTTCGCGAAGCGAAGCTGATTGGCTCTCCGGTGTCTGTCAACATTCTAAGCAGTCCGGAGCGGCCGCCATCTTGTTTCTCGGTAGGATCGAGAGACAAGAGGAGGCCAAAACAAAGGGGGAAATGACCATAAGGGGGCATAGTGGATCCTCCCTGACCCCCTAGCTTTGATGTGGAGGTTTTAAAAGGGCCCCGCGGGGCAAAAAAAAAAAAATGTTTATTTGCGTGGGAAGCTCCCGGTTCGCGAACCGGGAAGCGGCCCGGGGAGCATACTATGAGGAAAAAAGAATAATAGACTTTCAAAATATTGTATGTTAATTGTTTGTTTGTTTTGTTGATTTTTTTATTTATTTATTATGTAACACAAAAAAGTTGCACAGTATATTTTAAGTCTCATTTTATATAATATCTTTTGGGTACTTTTTCAGCATTAATTTAAATTTATTGCTCCGATTTCTCAAAATCTAAAAGTATTTGCAACATTATTTCATCTGGTATGTCGTCCTTTTCGTTCCATTCTTCAATTTCATCAACACATTTATTTAATTCTTGGTCCACAGTCTCATCCAAAAAGTCTTTTTCATCTTTTTCTTCCTTAGGATTGTTATCCATAATTATTTCAAATGAAATATTATTTTCCTTTGGTTGGGCTTCCATTTTCTTGCTGTAAATTGCATAAAAAATAATTATATCAGTAGAGATAGGGCACTGTTGGGTTTAAGTTCAGAGAGGTACTTGTGAGTATATAACAGAGAAGTTATCTTTGGGCAGTGTATGGTTTCAGGCGTGAAGTAGTACTATTAAAAAGAGCCTGTGAAGAAGCCTAAGTAAATTCATAATTATACAAGCCTTTCTCAATGTTTAACTGTTACAGAGGGACAGTATATAACTATCTGAAAATGTTTTTCCAAATTAATTTAAAGTGCATAACATACTTCTCCTTTCAAATTTATAAAATAACATCTTACCTTTAAAAAGAAGTTGAAGTTATTAGTGAAAATCCTATTGAAATGTACACCAGGAAGTAGTAGTCAAAATGGCTGTGTTTCCTTCTCTTCCTTTATATATATTCAGGTACATAACCAATCAAATGTCAGGTAAAAAAAAATTGAAAATGAAAGTAACATTTTCATTGGTTGTCAATTCCAACACTTCAGATGTGTTTTGTGAAGTAATTTACCTCAGGGTATTTAGAGAGGTCTACAGGCTAAATGGCTAAATGTAATTCCAAACAAATTTATGAAAATGGTAGGGATTGGTATGTAGTATGAGCTAATCTATATTTGGTGAAAGTGTTTCCAGTCGTTTTTCTGTAAATTACTTTCCCACCTTTTTTAATGGAGCGCTTCCCGGGGAGCGTCCCGGTTCGCGAACCAGCAGCGTTACAGGAGTCCACCATTTTGTGTTTCAGTCGAATTAAGATACAAGATGGAGGGCAAATAATGTTCAGAATGGGTAGAAGGGGGCACGGTAGACGTATCTTGACCCCCTAGGTTTTCTGAGGGTGGCTGAGGAGGCCCATATGTGCGGGAAAAAAAACATTTTTTTACAAATTTCGCGCGGTTAGCTTCTGGTTCGCGTTCCGGGTAGCGCTCCGGGGAGCGTACTTTTTTGAAAATTAGTGAAAAAAGTTAGAGTAAAATAATAATTGTGAGTGATCAGATGTAGGGTAGCTCTGAGAAGAGCTTTTGGGTTTATGGTACATTTAGGTACTTATAAGTAGGTACCAATGCACAGTCTTAAATTCAAAATGACAATTCTGTTGCCCTCATCTGAGAAGTGAACTCCATCTCCTCTGTAGATATCTTGCATGCAGTAACGCAAGTTATTGTTGTACATGGA